>NC_088794.1:135001345-136251345 GCF_011386835.1 Chrysemys picta bellii | reverse complement strand
GACTGTTGGCTGGAGAAGATATATGTCAATACTGTTAATTTTGGCATTCAGTGTAAATAATTTAGAATTCAGATAATCTCTGAAATTCCTGATCTCTCCTACTGTCCTGATTCAGAATCTACAATGGCAGGGTGAATCTGTGAGGCCTTTTAAACTCAAGTCTTCTAGTGTCAATCGTCAATAATTCCTAACATGTGCTTAGTCAGGTCTCGCTCTCTCTTTTTTTTTTATTATTAAGATTTTCTAAATTACATTATTAGGAACAAAATCCTGAGTTAGGATAGCCGGGGGCAAATGCTCTGCTGGTTAAATTGTCATTGGTGTATTCAGTCTAGCTGAAGATCTGCGCCACTTGGTTTCAGTGCTGGCTAACTACAATACAGTCTGTCCTCAAGCCAGTGAGCCAGAATGTGTGTTATCATTTATATAGTGCCATAGCTGTCCATGTGAGGCAAGGGTGCTTCTCAGAGGAATTTACAATCTAATACAGTCAAGACAGATGAATATGCCATCAAAACATGCCAGGGATGAGATGAGAAAGGAGTGGGATGATATGAAGTGATCCCAAGGTGTTGCTCTGGCAAATGAGCCCATCTTGCCTTTTAATCTTGATGTGGAAATGTTTGGAAGTCTACACTGCAATGAAACAGCCCCACAGCCCAAGCCATGCAAGCCCGAGTCAGCTGGCACAGGCCAGCCGCGAGTTTTGAATTGCAGTGTAGACATACCCCAGAAAACAGTTGCAACCAGAGCTGAAGTGTCACTCTGTTCTTTAAAAACAACAAGGAGTACTTGTGGCACCTTAGAGTCTAACAAATTTATTTGGGCATACGCTTTTGTGGGCTAAAACCCACTTCATCAGATGCATGGAGTGGAAAATACAGTAGGAAGATATATATAGCAGTACATGAAAAGATGGGAGTTGCCAGACTAACACGGCTACCACTCTGAAATCTGTTTTTTAAGTTTCTGATGAAGGCGCAATACATATTTCCCAAAGATGCTGTTTTCCCTAGTGCTGTTATTAGATTGTTTAGCTAATTAAACTCATCCTCTGCCCAAAGACTCCTAAGTCACATCAAATGAAAACAGATCCATACAGTTACATGAAAGGAACTTGTCGGTTTAAGTAACAAGATACTTGTTTTGGGGAATGTTTAATTCACTCCGTGTATTTTCTTGGTTGCTATAAGCGTAATCTATTTGCACACATTACAAAAACACATTTTCCTTTTGAATGAAATATGTAAACTCTGAAGTATTTGCATGGTTGTAGTTTGTCTGCCTGTTTTGATTCTGACTAGAAGGATTCCTGATTTGGGTTTACTTAAGTAAATTTAAATCGATGTACCAGTGGTTGTCAGACCTGCGGAGAAGAAACTCACTAATGCATTCTTTACTTTGTAAATTCTCTCTCCTTTCCATTACAGTAATACTTAGATGAAATTCAGGATCCCATAGTACTAGGTGCTGTATGGATCCTGTGTAGACACAGTCCCTGCCCCAAAGAGTTTATAATCTAAATAGACAAGGCAGTCTATTTAGATTATATCCCCATTTTATAAATGGGGAACTGAGGCACAGAGAGGTTAAAGGTCTTGCTCAAGGTCACAGAGAAGTTTGTGGCAAAACCAGGAACTGGACTCAGAATTCTCCAAACCCAGTCCAGGGCCTTAACTACAAAACCATCCTACAACAATAACAACAGCAACAAAAAAGACAACCCAGGCTCATTTCAGCAAACAAGAACTTTTAAAATAACCATTACCTGCTTTATCTTCAGTTGATTAAGGAAGTCTAGGAGCTCCACATGCCCTGTAGCCTCTGCCTGTAAACAGAAATTTAAAGAGTACTGCCATGGCTTGTATGCATGTACACAGGCATGAAAAACTACTTAAAGCCTGACTGAAATGTCTAATTACTTGTGGAGAGTTGGGAGAATGATGGCTTTGAATGACTTATTACTTGACAAGAGTTCTGGAAGTGTCATTAATTTGAAGCAAAGACTTTTTTTTAATCAAAATTGTCGGAACCAAAGTGGCATTTAATTTGCCCAACCTAATACCATCTGACATGTCAGAACAGATATGCCATAACACACATGCTTAGCAGAGCTCCACATGCAGTACACCAATAGTCACACTTACTATTTGTAAGGGAGTTCTGCCATCATACCCAGTTTGTTCCAGGTTTGCACCAGCTAGATACCAGGCATACAACCCTTCCACATCGCCATTAGCAGCGAGGCTGGAAAAAGAACAATTAAGAACAGTTTACTTTTTCTAAATCTGTAAGGGCATCTCACTGTAATACTGTGTTCTCTTAACTATCAGAGAAAATAATGTGAACACTAAACCAACAACAATCTTAGCATGACTGCCAGGATGGGGGGGGGGGGGGTTGGGGAGGGGAGAGCACAAGTAAGGGAGGGAGAAGTTTACAAAAGCTTTGAACAGCTGAGCCAGCAACACGGCTTGATGAATCAGTTCCTTAAATTAACAAGGCTGTATTATAAGCAACTTACAACAGGCTAGTTTCACCCAGTGGGTGTGACTATGACTAAAGGGGAAAAAAGATACGCAGTTTCATATTTCACAACACAATATTTATCCTGTGAAATGGCGTTTAAGGGGGGCTGGAGGGAGGTATCCCACATTTGAGTTGCAGTGTGTTGCATTTTCAATAATAGTTTTACTATACAGAGAGTGACAGCAGACATGCTACCAAAATATTGCACTTAAAAACAAACTACAAAAGTTGTATAAACATATCTGATACAATATTGCCTCTAGCATGAATGTTAATAGTCATTATCAGCTATGGTTATGACAGCATTACGTTTCTGTGGTGCCATTTGGATAATTGTAATGATGCTACAGTATTTGGATCTTAAATTAAGGGCAATTTATAAATCTCAGTATCAATAAACAGCCATTTTACACACAGTGAGAAAAAAAGTCTGCTAAGGGTGGTCTATGCTCACCATTTCTAGATGACAAACATTATACCGTTCCAAAGTGAATCAAGACACGAGTGGATTCTGAATCTGTGGTGTAACACCACAGGCAGTTTCTTGCAGGCCTGCTGGCAGCCCCACTAGTATCTGCAGAACTTAATCTTTCATTTAAAAAAAGTGTTTTTAGCTCCTGTGGTGTGAAAAACACCTGGATGTGCCCCAATGCAATGTCACCTGCAGACAGGCTGAAACAATAGAACAGCATGTAGTCTGAAAAAAGTGGGTGGGTCTCACCATCACGCCGCCATCTATCTGCCTGTCCCCCCAGCAATTATTTCTGACCCCAAATCAATCCCGCCCCTCAATCCACATATCAATTCTGCCCCTTTCAGCCTCACCTCTGCTCCTCCTACAGCTCTAGGGGTGCTTCACCCCACCCCAAAATCCTGGGGAGCTGCCCTGGGGTCTCCTTTCTGCTTTTCCAGGATGCAGGGATGGAAGGAGCAGAGGAGCAGAGCCATCATGAGCCGCTGGACTCTTTCCTCCCCATCCCCTGCGAGAATGGTGCAGGTTGCTTGGGGATGGAGTGGAGCGCTCTGCCTGCTTGCAGCAGCAGCCCTGGGGAAAGCAACCAATCAGAGGGGTTCCCCAGCCGCACTAAAAATGTGTACCCCTCAGCAACTTAGCTGGCTTCTTAGAAAGGTTGTTTCCCAGATCTGCGACCTGACACGCTTTAAGGACTGGGGCTACCCCCAGGCATGTCAAGAGGATGTTAGCTCTGGAGCTGTAAGGCCTTTAAGCATTAATATTGACTACCTGATGAATATCTGAACAGAAACAGCCAGGTGATTCTCCAGTGAGGTTGGATCTCATTGAAGTGAGGGATGGAAAAGGCCTGTTTGTTTAGTCTGTGGCATATGCCCTGGTGCCCTGAATGTCGCTCTCTGTCTTCTGAAGGAAAAGAGTACTGAGGACAGCAGGACAGCAGTAAGGAGGAAGGTGAAAGGCTCCTGAGTGTGGTAGACTGGCTGAGCAGACTTGACTGCTGGAGGTGGGGGAGGAGGAGGAAGGAATGCAGTAAAGGCATGTGAGATCCCAGCAGCAGGCAGCCAGGACAGCTTGTAGAAGGGTCATTCTGCAGTCAAGTCCGCAAAATTTGTTACTCCCTGCTAGTCTGAAGCCACTTCTCAACTGTTGATCATTATTTTTAGGTACTTAAAAAAATCTGTAAAGGGGAGTGGAAACCTCTAACTGCAGCAGCCTGAGGGTGGGTGAGAAGAAAGCTTTTTCACGGTCTTTCCTGGCAGCAGCCTGTGAGGGTGGGAAGAAGATAAAGGCTTGCCTTTGGTGGGGAGAGGAGTTAGCGTCTTTGTTTTGTATGAGAAATTTAATAGTGGAAGCAGGCATAAGGTAAGAGACGAAATGTTGAGGAAGCACTAATGGAAAGCAATGTTGTTGCAAAAAGGTTATTTCCCACTGACAACAGACCAAAGGGGGGAGTTTAATAGTGAGTTAAAAGGAAAGAGCCCTTATAAATTGCACAAGACAGCAAGAGTATTAGAAAAATAGGGAAATGAGTAGCTCACAGCAGTGGCTACTCAACAAGTGAAAGTTTATTTGTTTCAGAAGATTCATCTTTTGCTACATCTTTTGCTTTTGTGTCTGGATTTGTCCAAATTTGCTGACATCATCATAGATGGGAGTCTTTAACAACAAAAACTAAGAATGGCAGGTTATCAAGTCACAATTGCTCAAATGGGTAATGAACAAACAGATAATTTAGTACCACTGTATCCTAACCAAGAGCAAAACCAGTGAGATAAATGTTTATTATTTGTTTTCACTGCTGTCACTATATGTGACCTTTATTCTATCCTGTTGATTAATTCACAGCCAATTTACATTTTCCCTCCAGGATATGAAAGCTAAATAGGGCCGGGGGCATCCTTTGAGGTTTACTGCCTCAAAGGAATTGTTTTGGTAAAGACCTAGATGAGATTTTTAAGTTGAAAAGAGTCAATCCATTTGATATGCTTGAAGAATGCAAGTAGCTTGGTCATCTTGCATCTCACAGACATTATGTTGATTCTAAATAACTTTAATCCAATTTCAGAGGTGTGCCAAAAAGGAAATCTCTTTAGGTCTGCATCACAGGAACTCCACTGCTATGTACCTTCTGAGGTTTGCAGGGCCTCCTACCCACAGCCAGAAGCCTCCTCTGCACCTAACAGGTTGGCAACAGAGGAGAACCACTCCACAGGAGAGCCATTGGCATGCCTTGGAAGGAGCACAAGAGAGAAGCCCTGCTACTACAGACTCCCCTAGTTTACAACAGAAGAGCTACCTTCCTGCATGTCTCGCATGGGTATGTCTACACCACATCTAGGAGAGAGCCTTCTGGCCAGGTCCACAGACTTGTGCTAGTGGGGCTCGTGCTAGGTGAGTAGTTGGTGCTTTGACATTTGGTCTCAGGCTGCCAACTCCACTCCGGCCATGACAGCCCAAGCTCTAGCCCAAGTTGCAACTTCAAAGTACCATCTACAGAGCTATTTTTACTGTGTTAGCATGAGTCTTTGGACTCAAGCTGGAAGGCTTGCTCCCAAATGCAGTGTAGACATATCCCAAGAAGCTTTTGAGGCGATCCCGAGGTTTGCAAGACAGGAGCTTCCTTCTTGCACACATGCAGAAAAGCGCAGGAAGGAAGGGCCTGGCTCTGTAGAAAAATGGGAGTGTGTCTGGTGCAGAACATGTTTCAATGCCAGCCCAGTTTCAAACGTTCAAGGCTTCTTGTATTTTTATTTAAAAAAAGGAAATCCCACCCTCCAAAACAAATAACTCTTCAACACTGGTTGAGAGTGAAAAACAACACACCGCTAAGCTCTTGTGCCGCTTGACATACCATATAGTAGGCAGGAGCATAGATGAGAATACCATTGGATTTTTAACATTTGGGAAGGATGATTATAGAACAGTTACATAATACAGGAATTTCCACTATGGGCAGAATGACTTCATTGTAGAAGAGTCAAGATTGTGGAAAAGTGATAAATGTAATTATATTAGCTAGTATGTGCAGGTTGCACTAGATTACAAGCATAAAAACTGTTACGAAGGCTGGGACTCCTCGGTGCTTCATGACTTTCAAAATACGCATTGCAGTGACAGCAAAATAAGAATAAAAAGTTGGTACCATTTTAACTGGATTAGAAGAAAGTATAAGCTTCTTAATGGCTACTGATAGTGTTTACCATGAGGTACTGCTGACTCATCTGTGGGGTTTTGCAAAGGGTGGGGAGGCTAAGTTCCTTTTTCTTGGTGAGCTCAGAACCCCATCTTTCTCAGGGGGTCTTATACACAGTTCCATGTGGGGATCCTGCTTGTTCAATGTGTAATTAAAGCCACTGGAATATGATGAGATATTTGTAGCTGCAGCACCACCCAGACAGTAGAGAAATTATGTTTCTCTGCTGGTGAAGATTCTTGATATGCAAGGTAGTGATTCTGTGAGGGACTAATATAATTCTCTCTAGAGTGCACTCAAGGATACCATTCATATTATCCAGTGTCCCCAGGCCTTTCTGTTCATGTTTCATAACTGCAAGGAGAGATGGGAGATTAAGATTATAAAAGCCTGCTTCATATTTTATTTCTTCAGAAAGTTAACCAGGTAGGTATTAGAAGCATGGTTCCAGTACCTTCAGAACTATAATTTATCCCAACATCTGTGATCAGACTTAAAAAGGTATGTTATCCTGATAACAGGTTTGAAAAAGAGCATCCTTGGATTTCATGAACTGATATTTTAACATATGAGTGAGTGAGTGAATTCATTTGCTTGCTCCCCCCTGCCCTTACTTCAGCCTTGTTGAGCACAGACTGTTCAGAACAGGTGACATTCACTTAATAGACAGTCAAAAAAACAGTAGTATAAATCAAATTTGTGGCTAAACTGAATCTAGTGGAGTAGCTTTCTGAACAAATTTGGAGAGTCACCATTATATGTCTTGGAGTGGTCACAGTTTTATTTTGCATAAAGACAACAATACCCCTGCAGTGGGAAAACAAATTTGGAAGATTCTGAGGGATGACTGGTAAGAAAACTTAGTTCTCATCTCGACAAAATGGAAACGTGAGATCAAAGAATTAAACATCTTAAAAATGCAAATTCCTCATCTGACTTTCTAAAAACAACAGGATGAATTAACACTTAAAAGAGGCGGCTAAAAGACTGGATAACATGAGAGTGTTTTGTTTGCAAGTACAATTCCAACACTAGATGCACTAGAAAGAATTCCAACTGACATTTTACAGTTATCAGCTGATGACCAAATGTACTAAACCGAACACTTTAGTTTCTAAATCCTAAATCATTTTATGTCTAAAGATAAGGAAATTAAGGGGCTAGCGTTAGAACAGCAAAAGCTCTGGCCATGGAGATGAATGAATACAGAATAAAGCCAAATTATTTTGACAATAGAGAAGCAGTGAGAAAAACTGGCTTTTGGATCTTAATTCAGGTAGAGAACAATACAAGATGATTCCTGACACAATGCTAAAATTAGCTAGACCAGTCCTTGAATGCTACCTAGGAACCAATCAGCTTTGGCTCTCCATACCCTGGGGGCTGGGCATATTGCCATGGTGCCGGTCACTTAAATTAGACCAGAGGAAGAGTTAGTAAAACATCTGTTTGTTCCAAAGGCAACTCTAACCAGGCTGAACACATGCAACAACCTCACCAATATGCCAATGCCTAGTATGAGAAAACTCCCTAGGAAGGACACCTTGGAAGGACAGAACATCTGCAACAAGACAATATTAACTACAAACACTTTAGCATTTTGGCTCATACACTCTGGAGGAAATTCACCCCTCTGCAAAGGGACACCGAAGGCCTTCTAGAGCAGTATAAGGGAAGTGGTTCCCTTGTGCAGAAGTGCCCTGCTGAAAAGTCATAGTTCAGTGTCTCTCTCAATACCATGTGCATTGTGGAACTGGACTCCACATCAGCTCTGTGTAGGCCGGTGCAAGGGGCATGGCCGCAGGATTTACACTGATGCAGTAGTCCCGGGTTCCCCATAGGTGTGAGGCCCCTATTCTTGTCTGTGGGTGGATGGCTGTGAAAGAGCTGGTTCATGCTCTGTTCATGTTGTGTGGTGGAAAGTCTCAAGACAAGGAAACCCATGCACTCATTCCATGCACAAAGCCCACTCATTCTCCTCTCCACATATGTATATTCCACTCTCTGCACAGTAGATATCTTTAAAACAAATGGGGTTTTTTGTCCTCTGTTAGCTTAATACTATTACAAACCAATTTAAAATGCTTCAAAAGCCTCGGGGGTTCATTACCACTTCATTCAAAATACAAGAGATCACGCAATACAGATCCAGTGTATACAATATTCCCTGAATGTACTACAACAAATTGCATCACATTCACTTTTTGTTTAAAGCTACATGCTCTCATTTTTGTGGTACTACTATCAGGCTAGCCAGTTAAACAGGTTCTGCAGAGGGCAGAAGGGGCTATGTATGGGGTCAATTTATTTGTGAAAGAATGTAATTTTCTGAGCCGCTCCCCTAATACTTCTGACAGATGGATCAGAGTTAGCAAACTCTTAATTTGAAAAGACTTTCCATTGTTTCCATCGTTTGCAATGTTCTGGGAAATATGTAGTATAGCTCTATATGGTTTGGGTGCAGGCTATGTGCCAGAGAGTCTCTCTTCTGCGTATTGTCGTAACAGTTGAGGCACTCCACCTAAGAGTCCCTATATTTAGATGTCCAACAGCTAGTAGCAAGGTGTTATTAGTAGAGGGCTCTCAACTATGGAATCCATATCTTCTGTGGGGGTAGCAGAGCTGTAGCCCTTGAAGACACGGTACAATGTATTTTGCTCAATATTCTGTCTGGGTGAGGAGACTAGTATTTAATTTATTGTTGGGGGAATGAGGAAGAATAAAACCACTCCATTGCTTCAGTATAAATTGTCCCTGTTGCTCTAATCTCAAGATCTGGACACCAAAAACACAAGTTCTCTACAACCCAAAAGTAATACAAAATGTATAAAAATGCATCAGGAAGAGGGACAGACTTGCTTCAAATCCATTTGCACATTTTCCATAATGCTCTCTATTTCACTTGTGGAGTTCTGCTATACTACTTCAGGTATGTCACACAGTCAATAGTAAATTTTGTCCCTTTACTTGCATTTTAGTTATTAATTCTAGCCCAAAAATAGTATATGCCAGGTACCCAATGGTCCCTGGCATATATAATAATTACTTATATAGTGCTTTCCATCTTGAAAGGATTTGAGAAACAATTCTCACATCACTCATTGAAACAGGTTACTATCAAAAATCACCATTTTACAGACAGAGTAACCCAGTGTCAGAATCAAGATTACAACCCAAGAATTCCTCACCTAGGGCCTTGCTACACTTTACCACAGCTCAGACTATGGAGGTGTGAACTGTAGTGCACACCAAAGTGCTGTGCTGTAACCCTCCCCCCCCCCCACTTCCCATGTGGATCCCTAGTTTGCACTAACGTATTATTGTATCACTCCATTAATTTATACCCAACCACATTGGTTTGCTTCAATAATAAAACCCCTGATTGTTTCCCATTTCAAAATAAGTCCTGGGCATATTAACAACTCAATCATTTACTCTTGAAAATTGAGATAACAGGAGGAGGAGGATGTAACTGTAACTACTGCATATTAGCACAGCTGACTTGGTGTAAGATGCCAGGGAACGGGCGGCCTACCTAGTGGCTGCAACAGGACCTTAACTGGTGGTTGTGGCGACAGTCCAGAGTAAAGGCGAGCATAGATCCAGGAGTCAGGTACCAATCCGAGGATGAAGGCAGAGTCAAGATTGAGGGGCCAAGCCAAAAGGTCAGAACCAGAATCAGAATTGGGAACACCAAGCCAAAGGGTAAGCCAAAGTCACAATCAAGAAGCCGAGCCATAGATCAGAGTCTGAGTCAGAAAAGGGCAGGGAGGCAAGGACTAGACTGAAGCTGACATGAGTCAAGGCAGAACCAGGGTTGGAGCAATTAGTGGAAGCCAAGGCAGGGCAGGTACAGCTGTGGGTACGAGCTGAGCAGCTGCTGTGCTACTGCTGTTGCAAGGATCAAGTAGCAGGCTGCTGGCTCCCCTGCCCCATCAGGAACACACACATTTGGAGAAGGCTCATTGAGCCCAGCTGAGCTTGCTGTGTTGCCTAGCTACCCGGCTGGGAGCTAGCTGTGCTCCTGACACTTGGACCATGCGACAATGCAATATCTAAACTTATGTCATCTTTACCTGCAAAGTTCCGTTCCTATGTTCTCTAGCTCTTGGCTGGAAAGGTGAGCTCCAGTTTCACGCAGTAACTGAATCACTTCTATGTGCCTTTATGAAAAAATTGATAACAAGAAAAAGAGTTATTTTTAACGATTAAATATCCTGGGGAAAAAACATCTAGAGATCAAAACAAGTATTCCATAAACACAGATTTTATACACTGATTCTCACCATTTTTCAGATTGGTATGTTCCCCTCCCCCCCAAAAAAGAGAGAGACTGATGAGTATGTTCTCCATTCAAGGAGCCTGAGTTTAAAGAGAAAAGAGACCAACAGATAATCTCTAACCTCCTTCACATCACAGGCCACTAAACCCCACCCAGTTTCCTCTGCACTGATGTAGGGCAAGGAAGAGGCAAAGGCTTATTACATCATTTAACTACCTTGGCACACTGAATTTACAAAAATGCTACATTCTCAATTACTGAATCCAAAACGAAGAGAAAGGAACATAAATACCTTTCAAATATGAATCTATATTTATTTGTCCCCTGACTGTCCCCATTTCTAGCTCTTGTTAATTCAAGCACTGAAATGCAGATAGACAATGAAGGCATTCACAGAGTAACAGTATTTCTGTGTGTATTTTCCACATAAAGGGATAGATTAGGCGGGCATTTTGATTCTCTCCAAGGTAAGATTTCTGTTGTTTTTAAATGTTAGCAATGAAACCTTGTGGGTTAAAATGAGAGATGCCAAAGTTCCTATGACTTCATGGACGATATAAGCACCCATAAATTTAGATTCTTATTTGACCTTTGGGAGAATCTCCCACAAAATATCTCTCTGCTAAGTTTCTTCCCAGCTGGATACAATCTTCTTCATGGCCTACTAGTCCACTCATGGTCATGGTTTGGCTGGCCCTCTCCCATGAGTGCATTCTTCTGCCTGATAGGTATGGTAGGATCTACATGACCAGCCTGGCTCCCATTCCTCAGCCACACAACTCAGAAATAGTTCTGCTGAGGCCACTGCAAAGGCTCCTTAAAACTTTGTTGGTTGGATTACAATGCTGTGGGATGTATGTACAATTTGACAATAGACCATCTATTACCCAAAAGGGTAATAATAAAGAAGCACTATATCAAATTGTGGGAAAACGATCAGCCAAAATATGATAGTTGGAGAACTTGACCTAATGCCCTGTGGGATTTGGACCCAGGTCTCAAGAGAAGAAAATATGTTAATTTATTGTGCTGCCTAATTCCCAAACTCAAAGGCAGAATTTAACCCACACTGCTACAGAATGTCTATTTCAAGTATAATCACATCTATTGTGACTTTGTTTGGAGGGGGCTATAGGAACATTTTAAAGTGAAAAGTACAACGCTGTTCATTAACTAAATCACAATCTATGGCTGGATTCAAAACCTTAGGAACAAACCAGTCACTCAATATTAATTCATCAACAAATACAAAAATAAGTTCAAATGTATGTTCAGTTTATTCTACATTTCTTATTCTTCTTGAAGATTATAATACCTTCCTATTTTGAAACTGGACTGCAGGTCAAACAGCTTGTGTTCTGAAATCTTCATCTTGACAAAGAGAAGTTACTTTAAAGGTAATCATGATGAAGCCCAATTAAAATATAAAATTTTAAATTTGATACAAGATCCACATTTCCTTATAAGCTATTCTGGTAACAACTTTATGACAAGGTTTTTAAAATTTTGCCTTTTCAAAAATTAAATTCTTTCAGTTGCTCAATGGAATTTTAGCATTTAAATCATGCGGCCAATTTTTTGCCCAGAGTGAAACCGAAATCTTAATTTCTTTGTTTCTCTGCAGCAAAGTAAGCATGATCAGTTACTGCAACTGCACATATTGTAAGTTGGTCTAGTTATCTTAAATATTTCATCAGAAGAGTCCCTTGAGACATGGCTGGCTGTCAGTAAGAGTCTCCTGGAGACAGCAAGTAGGAACTAGTGCTGTATTTATTTTTCTTTACATAATACAACTCATAAGAGTATGATTTAACCACAACATATCAAGCAGTTTAGTACTCATTTGAAAAATGAAACTGATAACAGATTATAGCAGAAAAGCTTTTACATTTACTCACAAACTTGTATTTTGCATAGGAGTACATGCAAACAGTGTCTGTATCAGTTTCCTTGGTAGTGGTCTGTCCTGGAGTACTCAGCATTTCTAACACTCCTAAAAAGACTATTGCTCCATTGAGGCATTTTTTGGCAGCATTAAATAAATATATTGAACAGATTGCATAGAGGTGAGCGGAGGAGAGAAGTGTGTGTTGGCAAGACTTTCTTTTTTTTAAATAAACTGAAAGTAAGTGGAAACCTCAATGGTCTTGAGCCCACTGTTTCCACTGCAACAGCTCCTCGTCTAGTAGATGGAGTCTGGAGATCTTTAGAAGTGGTAGGAGGTACAGCCCTCCTGCCCCACAGATGACCTTAGATCCATATAGAAATCCTTCCAATCTCAGGGGCCCTATGGAGGGCCAGACCTTCTCTGCTAGTCCCCATGGCTCTTTACTCTAACTGGTAACACAACACAACACAGGAACCAGGCTCTCCTTGCATTACAATCATGTCTGAACCACAAAACCACGCTTCTCATTCCATGTGGAGGTGTGAAGCTGCAGGTTGGGAATCTGTGCTGACAGGGTCAGAATTAAGTTGTGTGGGTATTTCCCACATACATTTGACAGGAGAGAGTAGTTCCCCAAAAGCCATAAATGCTCTCCTGCTACTTGGGCTCAAATTTCCCTTCCTCTGACAAATTTTTGGCCATTTGCATGGGTTTTTTTCACCTGTACAGCTAAAATCAAGAAGAATGATCTGGCCCTCAATCTTTTGGGATCCCTAAAAACTGGTACATACCATGGTCGCCATTAAAAAGTCAATATTCACCACAGGCGGTAATCTGAGTTATCAGAGTTTTTTCATTATCCTTAGAAAAGTAACTAAGACACTGATACTGCAAGGACTTCTGAACATCAGTTTATGTACGGTGAGTGCACAAAATTAAGCCCATGTGTAAGAGGCTCAGGACCTTGGGCTGCACTTTCCACCAGCCATTTAAAGAAATGCAGGTATAACGTACGTTTAAACGTGATTAGCTTCGTTCTTTTTGATCCTTGATTCTCTAGCAGCTAGGATGGCTATGACAGGATTGGCTCTGTTTTTCTCATTCAACTTTCACAATGTTGAACCACTATGAATTTCAAACTCCGAAGCATTGTATAATATCAGACAGACTACAATGTGATTTTAAAGAGTCAGAGTGAGGTGTAGATTCAATGCATGTTTATGTGGGAAGTGACTTTACCAACAATAGTCTCTGATGTTCTCACAGCAGTGTGCAACACAAACTGTATACAACTTTTTCTTTGCAGCCATTTTAGTCCTTAAGTTTAAAGTATAAGGAAAAGCTTATAATAAATAAAATATATGAAATTTTGATTTGAGACATCTGTTTCATGCTTAGAAAAGTGTATTTTATAAAAGTATTTATTTTACAGTTTTGAAAATGAACACTCTATTAAGGCACTGGGAAAATGGCAGTCAAAGGGATGTTGCTAACTTTTATAGGTCCAAACAACTGACCTACATTATCTCCTGGGTGTGAGATATTATATGAGGTGCCCTATAATAAAGAGAATGTGTATATACACAGTAATAAAGAGGATGAATACATGTATTATGGGAGAGAAGATGGACATGCAACAGATTACTATGGTTTTTAAAAGAACTCCAATTTTAACAGCAATGAAAATATCAAGTTAATTTTTTAAAAATTAAGGAAAGCTATAAGAGATTAGACATGACACCACTGTTGACATAGGCCATTTTGTTGTTTGCCTACAGGTTGACAGTGCTCTGTTAAGATCCTTTTTGGCAGAAACACAAATTGTGACCATGTATACTAATGGTAAGGGAAGAGAGAAATCACCAGTTATTTTTCTGATTTGCATGATTAGCTAAAAAACCCCAAATCATTGAGAGAAGTGACACACACATTAAAATAAAGCTTTTGAGAGGAGTAGACACTATACAGAATAAATCGGTGATTATATTCCAATTCAACTAAAATATTAATTTCCAGAAAAAGGAATCAATCAGTGCAAAGGTCTATGAAGTTAAGGTAATTTCTTAGATTGTTTTAAAAAGCACAATTTTATATTTTGCAATTCTGAGCATGATATAAAGCACAGAATACTTATTAGTAATACTTTGTAAAACAGGCATTTCCCTTTGTTGCCTAATATAAAATGCAAAAGTTTAACATCAAGATTGTTTCTCTTCACCTTCAACAGGCAGTTGTTTTATGAATGCAATTCAAATATATTTTGTAGTAATCACATCTTTTTAGCACATATTTGATTCCATACACCCCCATCTACATCAGAGGTAAATTAGCTCTGCAAGATTTCTAATGTCCAGAGCCACTTCAGCTTCAGTATAAAGTTTAGTATCTTAGCAGTACAGGCCTGAAGCTATTTTTACAGACAATAAAATGACATTTATTTAGCTTTTCCTCTCATTCTGATAAGGGCACAAACAAACAAAAACTAAAAATAGTTAGGATTCATTTTCCTTTTACCACTCCCCATTTCAGAATGGGTGTACAGGTTTAAAGAGGCATAGTAGGAGTCGAATATAGGAGTGGCAATGAAAAGGAATCCAAACAACAAACTCATGTGAAATTCCTTAGGCAGTAGTTGGGTGTGGTAAAATAAATGCAGGTATCTGATTTGCAGGAACATCTAATAGTGATGCAGTGCTTTCTCACACTGGACTAGGGGCACCTCTGTTCTACTGCAAGTTTGTTTGATTTGCTTTTAGTTGGTTCTTGGTGTGTGTGTGGGGGGGTTTACAACTGTTATAAATATTTCTTATATCAAAAAGGCTTGGATAGTTATAAGAGAATGACAGTGACAACTATAAAGATGTAGGGGGCACGCAATGGTCTAGCAGTAGCACAGTGTGCAGCCACCCTGTGCTCTGAGAGTCCTGGGTTAGCAGAAACTGGGATCAGTGCTAAGCCAGCATCCGAGCTCCTGTAGAGGAGAAAAGCTTTACATCCTTTTGCAGAGATTTCTTCAGTTGTTACATAAACAGAACAGTCAGACTCCACAGGGAGCCAGATCCAGCCCTCACAGACAGGTGAACCTGCCAACATTTGAAAGCTATAACAGAGACATTTGGAGAGAAAGACCAGGACATGCACTGGACTTGAGGGACCTTTTGGAGGCACAGAGTGTAAAAGGATAAATATTTTGTTAAATAAAAAATGGGCACTGTCTCTTAAAAATACAGACAAATGGTGTTCACAAACTGTAAACACATAATAAGGGCCTAAAGGATAGGATGAATAAACAGGGAAAGCAAAGGTAAGTGAGAGACAGAGTCAATCTGTAGCTTCAAACAGGTGGGAGGACCAATAAGGTTGTAAATCTCCAAACTACAAGTCTTAATTTCAACTACAGTGATTGATATCTTTTTATATTCTGATAAATTGTGGCACTATGAACCTACACAATAGGATAAAGACCAGCAGAATGACTGGCCTACAGACCACCACCACCTAGGAGACCAACTTCAAGGATTATTGGTGTCATTGCCAACACGGAGAGAGAATCACTGAGGGAGGCAGCCAGCACATGCTTATTGTGCATGCCTCTGCTGATAAATGTGTAGAGTATGTGGGAGAGAAATCAGAGAAATGGTCACCCAGAAAGAAAGGGTGGTTACAAAACCCTTCAGCCTACTGGAGTAGCCTGTTTTATTTTAAAACCCTCTGTTCCTGACAAGGAAGGGAAGGTAGAAAGAGACAGTCCCCCTTCCCTATTGCTCTAGTTCCTGAACTCTCCCTTCTGCAAAAACAAAATTAACAATAAGTAAAATTTTTCTTTTATAAAGAAATCTCACCACAAATAATGGAGTCCTGGAGTAGGGGGTAGGGATAAAAAAAAAACAATCTTGACTTACTTAGCTCTGGGATTTGGCATCAGCAAGGCTGTTTCCTTCGGCTACAATGTCCTAAACATCCAACCCATTTACACATCCTTTAAAACTACAGAATTTGCTGTCACAGAATTGATCACTGCTTTCCACTATTGCAGATTGCTGACCAAAACCCACTAATTGAAAGCGATGTAAATTTGAAATGAGATGGGGTTAGCTCTCTCATAGATCTGTGTAAAATGTATTTTTTTAATACCTGAATTTGACTGCATACTTCAGTGGGGTAGCACCAAACATGTCTTTAGCATAAACAGTTGTTCCATACTTCAATAAATATTCAACTAGTTGTAAATTTCCTTCACTTGATGCAATATGAAGTGGAGTTCGACCATCATAATCTTCACAGCTCAAGTTTCCACCCTACAACATAAACACATCGACGCCTAAGGAAAGAGGTAATGATAGTACACTGGAGGCTGGTTGGTTCAGGGGCTCAGTCACATAATGATACCTACTCCAACATTACAGTTTGAATCCAATGACCAAAAATCATTAAACATGTGACAGTTTCTCAAAAGCTTATGTGAAACTAATTGGTTAGTCAAGTCCATTATGGTGTCCAGTAGTCACGGGTAAACATGTATATTTTGAGATGCATAGACCTTTGGATGTAACAAACAGTGGTTTTGTATATCAAGACCATCCTTGGCACCTCTTTCAGCTCTGGAACCTTCACAAGTGGCTAAAAATACTCTACCACATCAATAAATTCTTTGGTGAATTCTCCAGTTCCAATACTTTGAACAGTCTGTGGATGGAAAAGTACAGGTCCAGATACCACAGCACACCTACCACGATGCCTGACCATACCTACCAGATGCCTGACCACATGTCATAAAGAATGAATATTCAAATCTAAGAATGTGCACCACTTATACAGACACACACATAAATATGCATACATATATTAAATACAACCAGAAAGAACCTACATATTTAAAAACAGCAAGGAAAGAATTATTGGTAGGGCTGTCAATCACAGTTAACTCATGCGATTAACTCAAAAAAATTAATCACAGTTTTAATTGCACTATTAAACAATAGAATACCAATTGAAATTTATTAAATATTTTGGATGTTTTTCTACATTTTCATATAGTATTCTGTGTTGTAATTGAAATCAAAGTGTGTATTGTTTATTACAAATATTTGCACTGTAAGAATGATAAACAAAAGAAATAGTATTTTTCAATTCACCTCATACAAGTACTGTAGTGCAAACTCTTTGTCATGAAAGTGCAACTTAAAAATGTAGATTTTTTTGTGTGTTACTACCATACTCTAGTATACAGACATATTGCTTGCTTCCAGTTTCTTACAAATGCATTTTGTATTAAGCTATAAATAAAAGATTTGTAAAAAGTTTAATTTTTTACCATTTCTCCTATGGCTTTTAGTGCATCTGTGTCACCTATTTTAGCTG
The DNA here is from genome assembly GCF_011386835.1 of Chrysemys picta bellii. Taxonomy (NCBI): domain Eukaryota; kingdom Metazoa; phylum Chordata; order Testudines; family Emydidae; genus Chrysemys; species Chrysemys picta. The sequence continues at coordinate 136,233,617 of NC_088794.1, read as the reverse complement.
CGGCACAGGCCAAAGAAGGAATTAATGCATCTCTAATTGCTTCCAGCTCCTGGGAAACAAAAAATAAAATTTAAAAGTTTTAGTATCATACATATCTTTTTATTTACCATTTGTGTCCTTAGAACTACTGATATCTACATCAGAAGAACAATATTGCACCCACGTTTACTTGGAGAGTAACCAAATATAATAATTGAGGATACCAGTTAGTAAAAACAATCTTGTTCACATTCTTTGAGGGAAAAGAAGTCACGTATACTCTCCCCGAAGTTCATAAAACCCTGTTTCCATAGTTACTTGGACTTCTCTCACTTCCTAGTTACACTGGAATTAAATTAAGAGGATTTCTGACCTATGCTATTTCAGATGCACATGCTAATTACAGTTTTTTTCAGATCCCCCAATGACATCCCTGTGTCTACACATGAATTCTACACAGCAAAACTCCATCCTATTATCAATATGTGCTCATCTCAACCCAATATTCGTTTTTTGGAAACCATTCCTGGTTTGGCCAATAAACAATATGCAACTGAAATAACATATTTTAAAATGTCTATTTTCCGGAACAATGAGCATGTCGGTGCTTCTAGTGCAAGTGGCAATGAAAAAGCCTCTAAGCAGTCATCTTTGAAGTTTGATAATTAATTTTAAAACAATCTCCCACTTCATATAAAAATCAATATAATAAAGAAGTGATCAAGATAATAAATTAAATGCCTGAAAACTGTATTACCACCAAACTTACCACTTCCTTACTAACTGCAGATATCAGTTTCCTGAAGTCAATATGGAGTTAGGATACTTCTGAGTCCTAGTCTGACCATGCTGATTCTAACAGCTATTTAGTAAACAACCTTTTTCAGTATTCACAAACCTCATAGCTAAATAGGATCCTGCAAAATATGGCATGTCCCAATATCAATAAGGTGTGACTTTTTTGAACCACATTTGTTAAAGATTCTTAAATTTTGAGACCTGCTCTGATTGATTCACATATAAATTTACAATATTTTGTCTTTTTGTGGTAGCTGGTCAGACTGAAGAGTAAAATATATAAATATGATGGACCTATCATGGATCCACCTTCATAAGGCTCATAGAAAACTCATGCTCATTAAAGAGATCAAGGCCTTAATTTTCAAAAGGGACTAACAACTATGGGTGTCTCCATTTTTGGGAACCCAACCTGAGGCAATTTAAAAAGGGGTCTGAGTTTCAAAAGATCACCCAGGCTTTGAAAGTAACACCCCTATAAGGTGTATCAAATGGGGCACCTAAACATAGGGAACAATCCAAGAATCACTGGCCATTTTTGAGATTTTAAGCCAATAAACATACCATGAGAACAATATTGAACTTCATTTAAAGTATACATATAACACCATTTGCTAATATATACTATGCTGAGAAGTTTCTACTGATGTTTAGAACCGAGGACAGCAACACTTGTTTTTGCTCTGCTATTTTTTTTTTTTATCATTCTGCTTGGAAATGCTTTTCATAGTGGAAGAGTATGCTGCATAAACTCCAAAAATTAGATCTACGTTACTAACATATGTTACTTACTCACTATTTGAGCTGCGTAAATAATGAATGTTTTTGGTATAGGGGCCAAACTGAAAAAAAAAAATCAGATAAAAAATCTGGTTTGATTCATACCAAAACATTTTTTCTTCTAATCAAAAACAAAAAAATCATTTTGTAGCAACCAAAACGTTTTGGTCGACTCAAAACAAATTTTGCTTTTTGTTCTTTTTTCCCCTCTCAAGTTTTTTGTTTTGATATGGCTGTTCTTCACCTTTTTTATTGGTCACATTTGAAATTAAAAGGCTGTTTTTTCCAACCGAAAGTATTCATGAACTTTGACCTGAATTTGGCAAATAGTTTCAGGCCCCCCCAATGCAGTTTTCAGCAAAAAAACAATGTGTTGTAAAAAACATTGCCCAACTCTCCTCGCAAGAAAGGTTGAGCATCAATAAACTTCTGGTGCACTCAGCACTCCGTAGGCAGCCACCCAGGCCTTCAACATTAACACACATTATGCTAGATCAATGGCTCTCAAACTTTGGTACTGGTGACCCCTTTCACATAGCAAGCCTCTGAATTCGACCCCCCTTATAAATTAAAAACACTTTTTTATATATTTAACACCATTATAAATGCTGGAGGCAAAGCGGGATTTGGGGTGGAGGTTGACAGCTTGCGACCCCCCATGCAATAACCTCACAACCCCCTAAGGGGTCCTGACCCCCAGTTTGAGAACCTCTGTGCTAGACCCTTATATGTACTGGAACACATTGTTGTCTCTTAGGGCTCTCCCTATTTCCTCATTTTAACCTATCATTGTACTACTGTGCTCAGTGGCATGGCTTACAGGTAGATACCTTCACCCACATGCATTGGGTTAACATGGTCAACTTTCCGCTTCAAGTCCTGAGGCTACATTTAGCCTGGGTGGACCAGGCTTTTGGGTCCTTAAGCTCCTTGTCTGCCTTCCGTCTGCTCGGACCACCTGAGTCAGGGTTTACCAAAAGCAAACAATACATGTATTCTCCCTTACAGACCTCTGTGTTGATCCACTCCAACTGCATCAAAGATTTATTTATTGACCTGAGGTGCGTGAGATTAGAAATTGTGTAGCTGTTCCACAATAAAGCATTTATCAGCCTACCAGCTGTTATCCAGGTCAAACAGAACCAGCAAGCTATTTCCGAATGTCTTCAGAACATTTGACCTGCAGATTAACAAAGATGCTGTCTCAGCTCCAGTCCTATAATCAAAATAGGAGCAAAATCCAGCATCTCCCAGAAGTACAGCACAGGACTAGTGCTTTTCTATCAAAATTCTCTCATCTCAGCCTCTGGGAGCACAAGTTGAATCTATGATTCACAAAAGCCAACAAAAAATGCAGCATGAAGATACTTGTGATCTTCCTGTGTATTACGTAAAGCTGAGAGAGAGAGAGAAAAAAATATTTGCGATATGTACCTCACCCCTGCAAGTTTCATACCATTCCTACTTCACTCTCACCCATATGTTAGAATGAGTGTGGCCGATAAGGCTCTGATTCATCTCTGATAGGACTATGAAGACACTATTAGGAGACACCAACTTCATAAAGATGAAAAAAGCCAAAGAGTCCAATGGCTTTGCTTTGTACCCTTCCTTAGACCTGATCCACGCACAGTTTTTGTACCAAATTAATTATTTTGAGTAGTTGTGTGATTTTTTTTTTTTACCAAAACAGTTACGTTTGTACAACCCCCTACCATAGACAGTTATAAGCTATACCACTATAAGGCACCTTTATACTGGTATAATTGTGTCCACAATAGACGTTTGTACTGATTTAACTATATAGTTTCTAAATGATAAAGTTAAAGCAGTACAAAGACTGTATTTACACAAGCCCTGGAGTCTTATTTGGGGTCATTCCAAGCCTCCCCAATGGGTCATTAGCGAGATCTTGTCTCATAAAGCATGATAAAGAGCTTAGTGACCCACAATTCAAAGAACAGCAGCAACAAGTTCTGCTGACACTAATAGAACGACCCAGAAAATCTGGAACATACTGTCTGTGCTATAAGTGGGGGGTTATTTTTGTTTGTTTTAAAACTCTCAACCGCAGAATGATCCCAATTCCATGAGTTCAATGAGCAGGAGAGCGTGTAACCTTCGAAACCTAGTCTTCAACTTCTTTTATGTTTAACTCACTCCATGTGACCCCAGTCCCTCACCCTTTTTCCTTCTCTCCTGCCCCCATGCACTCTAGAGTAGGTATTCAATTAAACCTTCCCTGAAAACAAGCCAAGAGAAGACCATAATAATTATGTCTTGCAATGTTCTCCATAGAACATTTGTTGTGCAATCAACATTGACTAATATTGACTCCGCATTAACAGCTACACGCAGAATGCCTCTCATTGTACTAGTAATTTATAATCTTGTGTATTACAGTATTTTCCTTCTATGCTTGAATTGTTCCATACTGTCAAAATATGTAGAAAATTCAAAATAATTTAGTATTTTCTTTCACATCATAAGTACCATGCATGACAATGACCTGTGTAGTATTTGTGATAGCATAGATCATCAGTGAACCAAGAAGTATCAAGAGAATTTTACAGACATAGAAAACAAATTCAAGGTTTAACTTCTTGTTGTACCAAATGCCCCCCCATGGCCTGGTTAGTTGGGACACTTAGCAAGGAAATCTATGATTCGTTTTCAACGTTGCACTGTATTTCACCTTTAAGATATACTTGTTTAAGTTAATTTTCTGCTGTACATGAGTTCACTTTAAATATTTAAAGTAGGTACCTCCTTGCAGCTGACATTTAGAGATTTGGCAATAGCTTCAATAAACTTGCTATCTGTAAGAGAGATCTTGGCTCCTGTGGGTACTACAGTCATTTCTCCTCTCAGATTCTCACTCAGCATCTAAAAAATGGGCAAATAAACAAATTATTGTAAAAAGCAAGAGAAAAAAGGGTTGATGCTGTTAATTTTTATTAGCCTAAGCTAGAAAGTTACAGAAAATGCAAATGAGTGCAATTTACTGTAAAAATTAATCTTGTCCCATAGAATAAGAACACAGTTGAAATTACTTAATATTTTCTATAGGCTATTATTTATTTGCTTAGCACAGTGGAAGTGGCACTGGAGAAGACACAAAGGTAAAAACAGTTATAATTCCAAAGAGTTTATAACCTAAAAGATAGAGAAATGTCAGAACATACTCGAAAATCCAGAAGGCGGAGCAGTTGTTTGGGGTGGGGGTGTGTGCGAGAATGGTTTGGTTTAAGTAGTCAAGATTTCCCAGCATGGTAAGTAGCATCCTATTTAAACTAACAGTAAGTTAAAACACTGAATGAGAAAATAAAACTAGGAGATCAGTGGTGACTTTAGGAAAAGCACTGGGCCTTCTGAGATCCTGCCTTTGTCCGGTGTTTTAGAGTAACGAAGCAAGGCAATGTTTAACTGGTATGCACTGCACTGACTGTACACTTATCACTCAATCAAAAGCCCAATAACATCAATGGAAAGGTTCATACCGATTTTAATAGGCTTTGAATCAGGCCCTTTGGCCCTGATTCTGTAAACCCTTAGGCACATGCTTAACTTTAAGCATGTGTGTAGCCCCATTGATTTCAGTGTTTCAACATTAAACATGTATTTAGGATTTGCAGGATGAGGGCCTTAGCACTAACTAGGATCAAGCATCAATGAGAGACTCCCTGCTCAGAAGCAGCCTCTGAAACAAGACTGGAGAAGAACAGACACATAGATGCTGAAACTAGGGGTGCTGCCGCACCCCCTGGCTTGAAGTGGACTCCATTATACACAGGGTTTACAGAATGCTTAAATGGCTCTCAGCACCCGCATGATACAAATTCTTCCAGCACCCCTAAATAGAGACACTCTTAAATCTAGAAATAAGATTTCATAAAAGCTGGAGGAAAGAGGGAACAAATCTGAACATCATGAACATTAACAAATCCACTGGTTTCTCCAACTTTGATGATTTTATATGCTAGCTTTCTCTTGTCAAGATGCCTCCACAACTATTAACAGTAAGTTGCCTCAATTACCTTGCTTGGTGACAGGTTTCAGAGTGGTAGCCGTGTTAGCCTGTATCAGCAAAAAGAACGAGGAGTAGCTGTGGCACCTTAGAGACTAACAAATTTATTTGGCCATAAGCTTTTGTGGGCTAAAGCCCACTTCATTAGATGCATGCAGTGGAAAATACAGTAGGTATATATACATATACACAGAGAACCTGAAAAAATGGGTGTTGCCTCACCAACTCTAACGAGACTAATCAATTAAAGTGGACTATTACCAGCAGGAGAAAAAAACTTTTGTAGTGATAATCAGGATGGACCATTTCAAATAGTTGACAACTTCCAGTCCTTATTCAAGCCTAATTTAATGGTGTCCAGTTTGCAAATTAATTCCAGTTCTGCAGTTTCTCCAGTGGATGGGTCATTACACAAAGTAAAAACTAATTCCCCATGCTAATTTTCCCCCTACTGTTACTCACACCTTCTTGCATGCATCTGATGAAGTGGGTTTTAGCCCATGAAAGCTTATGTCCAAATAAATGTGTTAGTCTCTAAGGTGTCCCAAGTACTCCTTGTTCTTTTTGTCTCAATTAGAATTTTAAGAAGCAGGACTGTGCAAGTTTGCAAGAAAGCAAGGTGTGATGTGGGAAGAAAGAGTGCCCCAGATTTACCTGTGTCTAGGCATGCCCTTTATAAAAAAAAACCACTTCTAAACACTTACAGTATTGTAACTGTCTGCTGGAAGAGTCCCATTACATATATATCAGTGGAAGTTATGTACTGATTTGGTGCATGGAAATTTCCAGATTTGACAGGCTGACATAAATTCAGATAGGTCCGCCTGCTAAAATATACTATTGAAGAGCTTTCATTAAAAAAATATGTTTTTTAAAAAGGGCAAAGTAGAAATTATATATTCATTGCTGTGGGGTCACATATGGACTACCACTGCTTCTTTGGCAGTGCTATACCTATAAGCCATATTCTCTACTACACCCTTTGTGGAATGTGTTCCTGCATAAAGTATGTTGTGCACAGTTGCTCCTCCCACAGCAAAGAGACCATTCCAGGACAAAGATTTTGTTAAGTTACACACACAGAAAATGTTTAAAATATAAGAAACTACTAAAGTAGAAAGTGGTAAGATAGTTCTAAAAATATTAAAATTTCATATTCAGACAGCTAGTAAATCTCTTACAAAGTTTATAAGACTATTTAAATTTAAAGCTCTAAAGAAAGGAAAAGCCACCAACCTCCATCCCCATTGATAAGTATTCTATAGGATTTTCTTTTTTACAGCCATTATTTGAAGGTATTGACTTGGAAATAGATTTTTTTTCACAACTGATCAGGTTTTTTTTGTTTTTTTTACCTAGCACATCCAACGGAGGGGGAAATTGTTAGTTTGATAGGTTAAATCTAGAGAATGACTCATGTTGATATCATCCAAAAATCAGGATAACAACTTTACTCCATCAGGACTATGACTTTGCTGCATATAAAAACAGAAGTTTTAATGTATATGTGTGCTAGCGTTCTGCCACCGAAAAGAGAATGTTTAACAGAGGACTATATATTTGTATGTGTTGTATTAACTCTATCTATTTCCCAACACCTAAGACATTAATTAACCAAAACAAATCTGTCATTAACAAGTAATTATAAATATATAGTCAATTAATAAACACTTGAAAGTCAGGGACGCAGAGAAATGGTCTGTGTTTAAAGAACATACTCATTTCAAATCTTTTCATCTTAACAAAATTACATCTAACATTGACACTCAAGACTCACAGACTTCAAATAAAGTGACAAGAATAATAAGATGCACCAGTTGCTACATGAAGACTTAAATATAAACCCTGGGTGAAATCCAGGCTCCACTGAAATCAGTGACAAAATTTTCATTGATGTCAATGGAGCCAGGATTTCACCTCCGTCCTGTTTCAGTTTGCACATTATTTATTTGGAGTCTGTGCTGAAGCTGAGGGCAGATCCACTGCTGAATTTAAAAGCAGAAGTTTTAAATATTGGTGTTGGTTTTCAGCTTACCTCTGTGCAGAGGTCTGAGGATTTTCTTCCCCCCTCAAATCTACCTATTTTCATAGTTCTACAACAATATTATTTTGCATAAAGTAGGAGGGTGTGAGGTATTCACATTAGATAGTGGAAGCGAATGCTCATAAATTAACATAAAAAGTCAAATAATTTTACTTCACAGAAGTCAGTGTAGTAAATATTAAAAAAATAGATTTTAAAAACCAACCACTATTAAAAGTCTACTAAACGAACAGTGAAATATTTACCTCCTTCTTCTCCTCCCAGCTAAGATGGCTTTTGCTCAGTGTGTATGAGAGTTTAGCTAGGGCTGCTTCTGGTGTCATATCACCCCCTGGAATTACTCCTAAAGAAGTGAGAGTCTGTGAATGAAAAGAAACTTTGACTTAATTAGTGTAGTATTCAGAAACACTTCTATACAGTATTGATGCATATGGGATTACTAGAGACCCAGAATGACCATTTTTTTTAACCTAAAAGGAAAAGGTTATGGGTGTGTATTAACTACATAAACAGTTGTTAAGTTAGCCCTCATTATAAAGCTGCAGTTACTAGCTTTTAAAATCAGTGTGTTTTTAAAATTGCCAAATATGTTGTTTTCCCACAAACATATTGACGAATTTATTATGGGGTATTACCCTGGATGAATTCCAGTACTGCAGTGTGCTACCAATACGGGTGTTGTCAGACCATTCTAAGCTGCATTACCTGTGTATGATTTAGGATATGAGACTAGACTGCATAATTACAGTTCTGGCAAAAAACAAATAGTGCTTGCTATAGACAGATTGCTTCCCCTATACAATTCAGCAATTAACTAATGATTGAACCAATGCAAAAGGAGAACCAAATTGACCTATCTTCAGTATGTACATTTACAGAGCATACCAGCCATGGAGTGAAGACAAAGGAGGTTTCCTTAAGATCTTCATATACCATTTAAAACTTCCTTCTGTGCTGGAAAGTTACAGTGTTTTCAGCCAAAGAACAGCTAAGGCTTTTTCCGGGGCTGGATAGGAGGGGAAGTGATTTCCCCCACTTCCTATCACCACATAGACCCCTCAACTATAATCTGTTCTGAGGAGGTAGATCAGAGCCCAGATATTCAGTTACTGTCATTAAAAGAGTTTGAGATGAACCATGATTATTTAATCACTAAATTACCTGACTAGCTAAAATATGTACAAATGACAGGATAAAGCCACATGTAGTGAAGGTAACATGTTATTACCAGCTACTCAAAATATTATTTACTTTTTTAAAAATATAAAAAATGTAATACAATCTTTTTTGAAACAAACTAATATTATAGTAAATTTCCAGAACTCAGCCTCCACAGAGCTGTTGCTCTTGAAAAGGGAAGGGCAGTGAAAAACCACCATTAAATAAATTCTGTAGAATTCAGCCAGAACACTCCATGGCTCTGTCCACGTTGGCAATGTTTTCCTGTACGGATACCAATATAAATAGGGTTTAGCCTCCATCAGTGGAAGTTGGTGAAGCCACATAATACAAAGCTGAAAAGCTGGGGCCCAGGAATTAACAAGTGACTGAAAGTGACTAAATAACCCTGTAAAGGTTTAATAAAATTAAATTAGGAAAACAGCACTTTGGATCAAACACAAGAAATCATTTTCAGAGGTGCTCTACTTATGGAGAATTTTTCAGCCAAAATATAGGGAAAAAATTGCTACATTTTTGTTGAAGCAGAATGTCATATACTAAATTAGATTTTGTTCTCATGAAATTTTGCAGTTTCAGGTATCTTGGGATTATTTAGTGAACAAACTTTACATTGTTTAAATTTTTACATTCAGTTGTTTATTTATTGCTTTTTTCATTCTTCATATATTTTACATTAACCAACATGTATGGGAGTCCATGATGGTCAAAGTAATCCCTCTAAATTCCCCATTTATGTTAGCCCAAAACTTTATAGTCTACTCAGTAAAAGGTCTGACCTTATGTTTCAGAAGGTCTCAAGTTCAAATCTTGTGACGCCTGCTCTTTTGACATTTGTGACAGTCTGTACCCCTATGCTCACCCCATTTACAAGACTATGATAAATTTTGTACAAAGTATGCCTTGTGAGGTATTATTTGAAAACTCATAATTTACTAATCATTATTGTCCTAGTAAAATATGTGTGGCAACATCATATGTAAAGTTATAACATTCTACTGTAATGACATTACTGAGACATGTTCTGAGTTTGAAAAAGCAGCCACAAACCAGTTCCTCGAAGACAAAAGGCAAACTGACACCTTAGCCAGTTGTCAATGAAATCAAATGAACTATCACCTAGTTAAGTGGCCATTCTTTGGCAGGAAAAAGGATGTGAGCGAGATATTTACATCTTTGCAAAGAAACAGCTGGAGGTTCCCATCCCCACAGACTTTCTGTCTCCTGAACTCCAGTTGGAGATGACTCTCAAAGAAGAGGAAAAGTGTAAGAATGGAGAATAGACACCCCAAGTTATTCCTTCCTTATTTCTCTCTACCCACAGCAGACACTACACCTGAGCAATAAAGAAACAGCTTTGGACTGAGGGAGGAATCCTGTCTGAAAGTAGTTCAGCCAGTAAGACTGCTGACACATGTGGTGAGAGAGACTTTTGCTTTGAATTCACTTAGCTTGTTAACTTAGGTATTAGATGCATTTTACTTTTTTTTCCCTTGTAACCAATTCTGACTTTTATGCCTCATTACTTGTAATCATGTAAAATCTATCTTTCTGCAGTTGTTAAACTTGTTTTATTGTTTTATCTAAACTGGTGTGCTTGGATTGAAGTGTTTGGGAAACTTCATTTGAGATAACAGGATTTAAGCATATCATTTTCTATTAATAAAATTACGGGATTTATATGAGCTTGTGTTGTCCAGGAGAGGGCTAGGCAGTCCAAGATGCACATTTCTGGGGACAGTCTGGGACTGGGAGTTTGCTGGTATTGCTCTACAGTGTAATTCAAGAGTGGCTGGCTATAGCACTCATATAGTATAGCTGGGAGTAATTTACACGCTGGAGGCTGTGTGAGAGCAGACCAGGAATGGTTGCTCTCAGAGTGAAGCAGTGTAAAAGGCTGGTGTAAAACCCCGTTTGGAGAATTGAGGGGACACAGCTGTTCAACAGTCCAGATTGTACCCTGGGTAATGTCACAATTTACGTTTCCTTTTTTCCCTCAGTTATATATTAGGAAGTTGTTGAAACAAAAAATAAATAAAGCTGTGCCAAAATATTTCATGTATAAGAAACAATAATAGTTCAGTCCTATTGTAGAAAGAAGTGATATTTATAAACACAAGGCATACTATAGAAAGGTTAGTCACTGAATGGTCAACGGAGATCTGAAAGCAGGCGTAGGCTAGGGAATAGAAGGAAAGTTAAGCCAGACAAATGAACTTTCCTCTCACAATTCAGAATTCTCACACAGGTTATGAACACTGGTGGGGTCTGTGAGGCTCATGAGTCCTACCAATATTTTGACTAACCAAAAAGGTTGTGAATTGCAAATAAGATTAGGGAAACTCTATTAAAATATGATGAATACCCTGAATACCAAGAGTGTCAGTATCTGCATATAAATTTGCTTTAAACTAGCCTACACCTGGTTTCAGATCTCCAGAAGTCACAGACTACTGGCCTCCATTCAGAGGGACATCCCAGTACATACTATACTGATGAACTCATTAGCACATGCAGATAGCCTAATGGGAGTCTTGAGGGTCAAGTAAGTGATGATGTTTAGAATATTTCAGAAGTTTGCCACCTTACTAAATGCCCTTATTTTGTAACTATTAAAGTAACTGCAAACCTTAAAAAGGTATTACTTGACATGTCTGACCACACTCACTGGAGTTATTTTGGGATTGACATCAACAGTATTTTGCAGATGGATGCTGGGGTGTCACACACACAGTGGAAGCCAACAATCAGTAAATTGGGATGAGATCTAGCTAATTACAAAATTCAGACTAAAATAAAGGGCTTTTTTTAAATCTTGTTTGCAGATCAGCTTGAACCATTTAATAGCTAATTGAATATGGTTGTTTTATAGACAACATCTTTCTGTAGCTAAATGTTTGTTTTCTAGCATATTAAACATACAGCAAATCACATAAGTGAAACATTTCTTTTACATAACATTGCAATCAGAAATTGCTGTATTTCTCTCACCTGTCCAGTTGCATAGACTGCAGCAACACTCCCGCGTAAGCACTGGGTACAATTCAGAATCACTACTTTTCGTTCTGTTGCTTTCTTCAGTTCGTCTAGCAAATCTTCTCGATTATTTGGTGCATTACCAGTTCCGTAAGTTTCAAGTACAATGCCCTCCATTGGAGGCTGAAGAAATGCCTTCACCTATTTAAAATAAGGTGTTAAAGTATTACAATGCCATGTCTTTAATGCTATATAATTCGATTAGCAACCCCTTTCTCCCCCATACATGTTTTTCAAAAGATCTTACAAAAGCAGTGGATGGCACTCCCGAGCCAAAAAAAAGGGAATTAAAGTTCTTGCCTATCATGATTGACAGTATTTATAGAGAGTATCCCCACATAGGTACCATACAGTAGCACAAACATATTAACTATGTTCAGAGCTTTATATCTATATATGACTAATCCAATACCAAAGTATATGGAAAAACACATTGGAAGGGAGGGTTCAAGACAGGTTGGTAGTTACGCTTATAAATATAGCGGCAGTAGTGGCATCTTTGGGGGGAAAAAATCAAGTTAAAGTATGCGAAAGGATGGACCAAGATGGACTTCAGTGGGAAAAAAGTTCCAATTTTTACAGGACATCAGAGCACAAATAAGAATATGGGACCCCTGAAAGGTTATGAGGTGTCAGCTGGAATTAGCCAGGCCTACACCATTGAGGATATTAAAAACCAACAGCGTCAATTTAAAGTCAATCTACCACAAAACAGGAGTCAGTATAAAAAAATTTACAGGGTAAACAGTTAATTTGATTACAGTTTTTCAAGCCAGTGAGGAAATATGCAGTTGAATACTGAACTAATTGCAAGGGGTATGTGTGTGTGTGAAGAACTCTCTTTGGACCCCTACGCAGAAATGAATTGCAAAAATGAAACCTCATGATCACAAGGGCATGTTTTACACTTGTGAGGTTGTCAACTAATAAATAAGGATGCGGCCTGTACAAATTGCACAACTAGAAAAACTATATTCATACCACTTCTGACACATGGCTTTCCAAGGCAAGGGCACTGTCAAAAAGTGATGCCATGATTACTAATAATCACATGGTACTTTCAAATAAGTTCCATCAATAAGAGATGCATAAAGAAGTGTTTAGTTAAAATGCCATTATGTCTCAAGCAGGAATCAGAGTCTTACAAATAATAAGTACTTCATCTACACTGGCCATTTGTGGTGATCATTTTTAAAAAATAAGGCTGGGATTTTCAAAAAGAAGGCTATGGGAGTTGGGAAACAATTTCTTTAGACTCCTATGAAAATCCCAAAGGGATATATTTTAAAATAATGGCAATTTTCTATAGGAAGGGCTGATTAAAATGACCTTAGGGAGAAAAGGATGGCAAGCTATTGTTTAAATACATTACATAGGCTATTTGCTGTATTGTAGCCATGTTGGTGCCAGGATATTAGAGAGACAAGGTGGGTGAGGGTAATATATTTTATTGGATCAACTTCTGCTGGGGAAAGAGACAAGCTTTCAAGCTCTGTGTGAGCTCAAAAGCTTGTTTCTTTCACCAATAGAAGTTGATCCAATAAAAGCTATTACCCTCACCCATCTTATCTCTCTTACATAAGCTATGCACTTGCATGATGACCGAAAACTATTTGATAAATGTAAACATATTACTTGTAAATGCAGAACTATTCATAAATGGAACAACACATTCACAGAATTCTTACTTGATACATTTGAACCACAATGATAAAATCTACCATGTTTAGTACATATGCCTTCCAAACATTAGAAGGATTTAATTTAAATTCAAGAGACGGTTCATTTAATGGAAGAGTCGAGGGGAGGGGAGGGAGAAGTAGTTTTCTATGGGCCAATTGGTAACCACGCAGCTAATGTATCTCATCAATGTAAGTAGTCATCTAGTGAAATTATTTAAAACAACTTAAATATTTCTTTGTTGATCACATAAACTACTTGCAATACACTACAGTCGCCTATGAGGCTAACTATACAGTTGGAGTTTTATTACAAATCTACCACCCGACTGCATTTCCATCTGTTCAGATTCACCTAAAAAGAAGACTAGTATAATTGAGGAATTTCTGCTTAAACTACTGGATGCAATTTAAGCTGACAATGGCCACGAGAAAGATAATTCAGTTTGGCGAAACTTCAAAAACAGACACACCAGCGCTTCAATACTGAACTTTGCAACCCCTAACTTTTCGGCACCCTTCTGCCTAGTTGGCACATCAGTAGGTCAAAATACACTATGGAATTTTTAGTATGCAGCCGCTAGGTCCACACGACCAGTTTGCGCACGGCACACCAGAATGCTCAGAGATTTACACCTCGGTTTGCCAAGCACTAACTCTCTGTATAGACAAGCCCTACACATTTCATGCAATGTGAAAGAGCTTCAGAAAGGAGAGACAGACCTATCCCAAAATACCCTCTGACTAGTGGCTAGTCAGGGTTGGGGCACTCACCTGAGAGGTGGAAGACCTGGGTTCAAGACCCTGGTCTAAAATCAGGAGGAGGAGGGATTTGAACTCCCACGCTCCATATCTTGGATGAGTGCTCTAACTACTGGGCTATTGAGTGTATAAGGCAGGAGGGGGCACCACTTCAACACATTTTGTGCAGGGTAAGCTAAGGTAAGGTGCTTTTAGGTGGCCTCTCTATACACCAACCGGATTTGGCCCCACAAGCGAGATAGGCTGGGGAAATGCCTAGTTTGTGAATCCTGACAGGGCCTAGGGGTAGTTAGGCACAAAGCTGCTCAGTGGCATCAGGACTTAGGTGATTTATGTATGCCCATCAGCAGACATTTAGGCAGCTAGGGAACTTTAAGGTGGAATCTTAGGTGCCTAGGGGCTTTAGGCACCTACAGGGTTCAGTGGACCTGAACGGGGGGTTGTGAATGTCAGTGGCACCTAAATGTTGAATGGAGGTGCCTAAAATAGCAGTTAGGCACCTAACGTCCCCTCGTGAATCTAGCCCATACCATGTAAGACCTCAATTCTGCAAAGCAACCTCCTAGCATTGGCCTCTGTGGAGTCCCATTGTTATCAATAGGGCTCCAGGTGTTCACAGGGGTGCAGGGGTTCACATTAGCATATCATAGAACAGGATCAGAGCCCTGAACCCTTAAACTAGTTGCAGGAAGAAGCATGAATTGTAGAAAAGGGCACAATTTCCTCACTCCATTTTCCATATTGTATATGCATGCATACCTTTGGCAAAGTGTATATTATACACACACACTTGACTGCATGGCAAATAGACACTTCTGGTCACTATAGCTTGCACGTGCTTGCCAAGAGTTCGAATACATCTTCCAGACACATGGAAGCAATACATTATCAATTCCAAAGCCCATGTGATTCAGGTTAAAGGTACTTTTAAAACCATCATAAATAGTTTTCCATGCTAGGACTAGTCAGTCATATTACTACTACGAATATTTACCAACACAATTGGGATACATTGCTCAAGGCTGTTTACCAAAACAATTAAACATCTTAAGAACATAAGAAAGGTCATACTGAGTCAGACCAATGGTCCATCTAGCCCAGTATTCTGTCTTCCGACAAAAACAACGGAGTACTTGTGGCACCCTAGAGACTAACAAATTTATTTGGGCATTAGCTTTCGTGGGTTAAAACCCACTTCATCAGATGCATAGAGTGGAAAATACAGTAGGAAGATATATATACATAGTACATGAAAAGATGGGGGTTGCCTTACCAATTCTAACAAGACAATTCAATTAAAGTGGGCTATTATCAACAAGAGGAAAAATCACTTTTGTAGTGGTAATCAGGGTGTCCCATTTCAAACAGTTGACAAGAAGGTATGAGTAACAGTAGGGGGAAATTAGCATGGGGAAATTAGTTTTTAGTTAGCTTATGCCAAAATAAATGTGTTAGTCTCTAAGGTGCCACAAGTACTCCTTGTTGTTTTTTGCTGATACAGATTAACACGTCTACCACTCTGAAACCTGTCTTCCAACAGTGGCTAATCCCAGGTGCTTCAGAGGGAATGAACAGAACAGGTAATCATCCAGTGATCCATCTCCTGTTGCCCATTCTCAGCTTCTGGCAAACAGAGGCTGGGGACACCATCCCTGTCCATCCTGGCTAATAGACACTGATGGACCTATGCTCCATGAACTTATTTATATCTTTTTTTGAACCCTGTTATAGTCTTGGCCTTCACAACATCCTCTGGAAAAAAAGAGTAAATAACACTTTCTTATTTACTTTTTCGACACCACTCATGACTTTATAGTCATGTTTTCCAAGCTGAAAAGTCCCAGTCTTATTAATCTCTCCTCATATGGAAACTGTTCCATACCCCCAATCATTTTGTTGCCCTTTTCTGTACCTTTTCCAATTCATCTTTTTTTGAGATGGGGTGAATTCTGCACACAGTATTCAAGATGTGGGCATACCATGGATTTATATAGAAGCAATATGACATGTTCTGTCTTATTATCTATACCTTTCCTAATGATTCCCAACATTCTGTTAGCTTTTTTGACTGCTGCTGCACATTGAGTAGATGTTTTCAGAGAACTATCCACAACGATTTCAAGATCTCTTTCTTGAGTGGTAACAACTAATTTACAGGTCCTCATTTTATATGTATAGTTGGGATTACGTTTTCCAATGTGCATTAATTTGCATTTATCAACACTGAATTTCATCTGCCATTTTCTTACCCATTCACCCAGTTTTGTGAGAGCCCTTTGTAACTCTTTACGGTCTGCTTTTGACTTAACTATCTTAAGTAGTTTTGTATCATCTGCAAATTTTGCCACCTCACCATTTACCCCTTTTTCCAGATCATTATGGAATTCCATGATTATGTTGAACAGTACTGGTTCCAGTACAGATCCCTGGGGGATACCACTATTTACCTCTCTCCATTCTGAAAACTGACCATTTATTCCTACCCTTTGTTTCCTATCTTTTAACCAGTTATTGATCCACGAGAGGACCTTCCCTTTTATCCCATGACAGCTTACTTTACTTAAGAGCCTTTGGCGAGGGACCTTGTCAAAGGCTTTCTGAAAATCTAAGTATACTATATCCACTGGATCACCCTTTTCCACATGCTTGTTGACCCCGTCAAAGAATTCTAGTAGATTGGCGAGGCAAGATTTCCCTTTACAAAAAGATCTTATCAATTTTTCCATCTATAACAACAGGTATTGCATCACTGCAGCTCTGTTAGGCCAAGCAGCCATGTGTTTGGATACTCTTTCTACCATTTCAACAATTAAAAACAGAATACTTACAGTGGCAGCATTAATTCCTGGGAAGATTCGCAGCAGCCCAACATTCCTGTTCATGTTAGTGTGGACCTTAAACTTCTTTGTGGTGTTGGCTCTCCACACTGTCTCCCAGTTAACTGTTAAAGAGAAACAGAACCATAAAGAAAGAGAAGTCTCACTGCTCATTTAATTAAGCTTCACAACATTATATCAAGTGTATTTGTAGTACTTCATACTTCCTTATTTTTAAAGTCTGTACTATAATTCATTAGTATGACCTTCATACAAAAAAAATTAAAAAGGAGAAGTGAAGGAATAATCAAGAGTGGCAAACACAATAGCTGATCTCACTCACTGTGTTTATTATGAGCCTATATTTCAATAGTGTCCAAAGGAACCATTAGGTTAGGTCTCATCGTGCTATATTTTAAATCTTAAAAATTACAAATAATTTAGATCTCCAGAAAAAAATCAATATTATTCAGCAGAAAAGTTTCCACATTATTATTCCCCCATATTTTTAATACAGCAGCTCGGTTATAATATACTAATTTAAAACAAGAAATATTAAATGTAAGTATATCTGTTTGGTCCTTACTAGTGAACAGCATGATCTGCTGTTAAAAAAGGTTGACACTACATTCTAATATAATCTTCTGAAAATGTAAAGTTAATTCAGTGATTGTGCAAAGTCCTTGACTGATATTCCACTTACACCTATGCCATCATTACTATCCAGGGCCGCCCAGAGGATTCAGGGGGCCTGGGGCAAAGCGGGGGAGCTGCGGCGCTTGTATTCACCCGGCGGCGGTCTGGGTCTTCGGCGGCATTTCGGCGGCAGGGGGCCCTTCAGTCGCTCCACGTCTTCGGCAGCACTGAAGGGTCCCCCGCCACCGAAATGCCGCCGAAGACCTGGACCACCGCTGGGCCAGGGCTCGTGGGGCCACCGAAGACTCGGACCACCGCCGGGCCAGGGCTCACGGGACCCCTGCGGGGTCCGGCTCAAATTGCCCCACTTGCCCCCCGCCTCTGGGCGACCCTGTTACTATCCTCCGTTATAAACTACCCTCCTTCTACCTTCACCTGTTTAGAATATTCGGAAGATTTGGGGACAACAGAATGGTATGAAGAAGGTCTAACGTAAATGAAACATTTACTTTTCACACATTCTAATCAGGACTTCATTATTTTGTAATTGGAATTATATCAACAAGTACTCCAAGTCAGAAAAAATACATCTTCTCAAATATGAAAGATGTGACACGAATTCCAAATGTCATATTAAAGACAGATGTTGTTACTGTTGCCACTAATCATCTCCAGACCTTATAATGTAGTTACTAATGATTAAATAAAATAGCAAGGATTCAATTAACTGTGATTATATATTTAAAGCCAGATGCCAGCTGTTTAATAGTCTGTTTGTGTTCCATTATTAAAAGCCAAATCATGCATTATGGATTTCAAAAAGTTTAGTATTCCAATGCAAGAGAGAAATATCAATAACTGACAACTTGTAGAAGGGGCTTTGGCTTTACTCCTGAGGGCATTCTGCGCCAAAAAAAAAAAATTCTGCGCACAATATTTTAAAATTCTGCAAATTTTATTTGTCAAATAAATGTGGAGGCTCCAGCATGGCATTGGGAAGTACAGGCCGCTGGCTGCACAGAGGTGGGAGATCACTCTGCAGCTCCTCCCCACCCCCCGGGACATGGCTCAGTAGTAAGGCTGCACCCAACCCTGACATAGTGCAAGGACCGAGTCTGCCCTAGAAACACCTCAGGGCCCTACTCCTCCCTGCCAGGTGCACCAGATGTGGGCAGGCTCAGCAGGATCCAAGTGTGGAGGGGCTTACTGTGGGGGGATCCAGGTGTGGGTTGAGAGGATTCTGTGTGGGGGATTCTGGGTGCGAGCAGTGAGCTGGATGCACAGGGGCTTGTCGGGGGGTTCTGGGTGCAACGGTAATGGGACTCTGCAGGGGGGTCCAGGTGAAGGTGATTGGGGCTCAGCGAGGTGGGGTCTGTGTGTGCGTGGGGATAGAGTTTGGTGGGGGGTCAGGGTGTGCGAGGGTTCAGTGTAGGGGGGTCCAGATACTGGGGGAGTGGGGCTCCGTGGGGTGGGGATCCAGCTTCAGCTGCTTAAGGCTCCGTAGAGTGGGGATCCAGGTGCGGGTGGCTCTTCGGGGTGGTGCAGAGGGAGTGGCTCTTGGCAGGGGTGGTCTGGATATGGGGGGAATTGAGGCTCGGCAGGAGGGTCTGTGTATAGGGGGGTCTGGATGCATGGGAGTTGGGCGGATGGAGGAGCAGCTCCTTGTATCATGATCCCTCCCCCTGCAGCTGAGGAGCAATAAGTAGGGAGTTTGCAGAGCTTCTTGCAGCCTAGGGAGAAATCTGCCCTGGATGCCGTGCAAGGGAAGAGGAAGTCCCGTACTCCCCAGCCCATCCGGGACTAAAAGCTGAACCCAGCGCAGGGTAGGAGCCACCAGCCAGGTCTTCTCCAGTCCTGCCCCCTGCCCTACAGTGATTTACCTCTCTGCTGGCTGCCCTAGGCACCCAAAACATACTGCTGGGGAGGGTCGCATGACTGCTCTTATGGCTTCCCTTTGCTTCCCCATCAGAAAGGCATTTTCTGCGGGAAAGCAAAGAGATCTGCGGGGGAAATTAATTCTGTGCATATGCAGTGGCGCAGAATTCCACCAGGAGTACACTGCATATAACAACCCATGGCTTCAAGTACCATATTTCACTAAAAGCACAGATCATGCTGTAAAACTTAGCTCACAATGGAAAACAAACTGTTTCTTTTCACTTCTGGAGAAGCCCCCGGGCTGCAAGGACAGATAGAAAATTAGGATACATATTATTATAGACTTGCCCTGTGTCTTGTAAGGAATTAGTCACTCCTGAAAACATTCAGCTACTATCCTGATTTTTTGCAATCAATAGTCACAGCTGCTTTCAAGAATATCCAATATATATATAAAAGCCTCCCTCCAAACCCCAGTAAAACAATTTTCCTCTCATTGATGCCAGGACAAGACAATTTCTAACAATCACGACAGGCTATACATAACTGATATAATCTATCAGCATAAAGTTATTATGAACTTCCCAACACCGTCCCATCCCTGGCAAGCAAGACAGCAGATACGTCACAAGGGTCTCAGGACAGTGCTTACAGAAAAAACAAACCAGGGGATTATATGGATAAATGTTTTTACTCACAAATTGTGAAACATATTTAAAGTGATATTCATGATGGTGTAAGAATCATCCACTCATGAGCAAATGGATCCCCACTGTGCTGAGGATGAGAGAGAGCAGTGGGATGTATGTGCAGATTCAACCTGAACATGTATAGCTACAAAATTTCTGGGAAGTTGACCAGCTCAATTCAGGAGATCACATAGCTGGGTCCAAGTAGTTTGACAAGTGATGATAACATATAAAGTGATGTTCTAAAAAAGGCAACTCTCTTGCCTTGTCACACCAATATGGCAGAGGAGGAACCTGGAGGTCCAACAAGCCTAGGGTTGAAATGGTTCCAGCTACATACTAAATATAGTAATATGTAATAATTCATAATATTATGCAGTAACATGTTTAATGCATTACAGTTGCTAAGTGCAGAACTAGTAGAAAAGTTTAAGTCTGGGGTAATATAGACCAAAGAAACAGACACCAGGAGAAGACCCAATTGGTTATGAGTGTAATGATTTCTGAGAAGTTACGGTGAAGGTGAGTGAGTACTGGAAAAGCAGAAAACCTGTGTCTTACTCTAGAGCTAGAGGAAGCTTTTGTTATATTACCTGAACACTCTCATAAAGAGGGGAGTATATAAAATAGCAACAAAAGAACTGACTATGCATGAGATGGCTCATGGTCTCCAGCTCTGCTCCTTCATCCCCATATTTGCTGCCTTCCCTACAGAAGCTGACAGCTCCTACACCCTGTCTTACAATGCCATTCCTAGCACAGGAAATTTAATTCCTGCAGCAGGACAGGGGAGGGGTCCATGGATTAAAATAAAATTAATAGCAGAAATACAGAAGGCACTGGATGTATGCTCATATGCTCAACATTAATCAAGTCCTAATAGCTCAAATGAATCATAGCTATATGTTCAATCATGTAACATGCAAATGCTTTCTACAATCTGAAAAACACTGTGTTTGATAAAACTTCAACTGCAAAGCAGGATCCTAAATCAGCTGAGAAAAGCATTCCACCACAATAGCCCTGCGGACCACGATACCTAGCCTTTGAAGATGGATCAACTCTACTGCAGCAAATCAGTATTTGATGAGAATAGCAAGCTTCACTTATTCTCCTCACTTTTATACTATTTTACACTGGTTTAAGATTCTGTCTCCCACCATGTTTCAACAGCTCCCCTTCCTGCATCCAGCATGGCTTCCTCTTCACACACAGAATAGCTGAAGTATTCTTAGGTTTAAATAAAACAGGGAAAAAGTGGCCTACATTTACAATAAGAAGCTGCAACAAAAGAAGACATCTGGAAGCGGTTATAACTTATATCCCAAACAAAAGCTTCTTTCCGGGATTGTGTCAAGGGAAACTCTCATATGTGCCTGTAATGAACTGTACTGAAACATCATTAACTAGACTTGTGAATCCCCATCACTCAGTCTCCAATAGTTTGATTCCAACCCCTTGATTCTATTTAGCAAGGAAGAATTTATTGGGGCAAAATTACTGGTAGGGGGTTGAAGATGTGATAGCTAAATAGGTGTGGCTTGGAGTAGGGCCTTGAGGGCTGAAGCAGTAGAAATCTCTCTCACCAGGCCAGAAGGTTGTCCTGGTAAGTGAGTGTTAAAAAATTTTTTGAGTCCTATTCATCATAATCATAGGTGGGAGGAGAGAGAGCAGCAGCAGTATTTACTAAGATGCCCAAGAATCCCCAGTTCTCTTTTTCCCCTGCAACAAGGGATGTTTTTTTAAAGCTGTCTCATCTACACTCAAAGCCAGTGCCAACCAAAGGACATGAAAGTTTTTTTTCTTCCATCCTCAGTCAAAGATTAGACTTTGCTTAGACATCCTTCAGAATGTATGTTACCTACTTTGGAAACTATCAGTGTACTTAATGTTTTCTTAAAAAATCTGAAGAGTGAATTAGACCTATCCTGGTTAACTTTGCCAAAATAAGATTAAACCATCTCTCATTAGAGATCCATGCCAAGATAAGAAGACTAAAACTGAGATAACCAGGATAGGTCTAATGTTTACCTTATATTTTCTGAACCTATGTCTGAAAATGCGCTCTACTGAATAATGCTCTGTGTTCAAAATGTTACAGCATTAATGGAGGAAAGTAACTTATCCCAGAAGAGAGATCTATTTTAAACAAAATTAATATAGCCAGAAAACTTTCCTCTAGTTAGCATCATTCCCCACACCGAGAGTTTTGCCGATCTGCTTAATACAGATCATGACTTCAGGGATAAGAGTAGCAGTTATCTTTACAAATGACATTTTTCCATCCTGCAAATAACACCACTCGTACATTCTGCTCTGGCTTCCAACCTAATTAATCCAACTGAGCTGGATTAGTTCTCAAACAAACAAAAGTATAAATCCTTCCATGTCCAGCTAAGGCTTGTTCTGAGCCATTTCAAATCATGCAGAGAGCCATACACAATCTCATTCAGCAATTCTTTTGCACTGTTTGTGTTACCATATACAATATCCAAGAAATGGAGAAATTTTCCATGTCATGGCTCAATTTATGCACAATTTATGTCATTCTGTTGGATGGACATTCTATCCCACAACTTCTGCAGCTACATCAGGTTGTCTGGATTGTTCGATGAAAATAATCTTAAGAACTGCCAATATGAAGTAAGGAAGCTTATGGATAGGCAGATGACGTATGAGAATTTCTACCTTTCTGTGTTCAGAATAATGCTTTATGGACTCCTATATGATGAACTGGCTAACTAGAGAAGTTATTCATTGAGCTTTTGGCACATTGCAACAGATAACGAGCAACCTGTTCTGACTTGGATGGGCTATGCTTGTAAAAAAAGCTTTCAACTGATGTAGCATACATACTCCTCTGCATTATGTAAATTTGAGTACAAAGCTGATTATTTTAGGAACAAAGATAAGCACATTATTCATCTTCCTCAGAAACAGGCAAGCCCCTAAAAAGGATGTACACTATTTAAAAAGTTAGGTAATTATATTTTAGTGTACTAAATGTCCAACATGGCCTGGGGAAGGAAGGCAAACAGGCCAAAGCATATGAGATATAAAAACAAAAATTTAAAACCTTAAAGGTTTTCAAAATTGGGTGCCTAAAATTAGACATCTACAAATGTGGTCTGATTTTCAAATGTGCTAAGCATTCACAATTCCCTTTTGACTTCAGACCCTTCTGAAATAATCAGGCCACTTTCTGAGGAGTTTAATTTTAAGCAGCCAAGTTTGAAAGTTTTGACCTTCATACATAACTGTATGCTAAACCATTTTTGACAGAGGGATTGGGGGCAGAAGGCGTGGCGGTGTCCGGAAGTCTGGCTAGCTTCTGTTCCACTGTTAAGCCTCAGCATGAACCAGACTGTGACACCATTGTTACCATACAATCCAGTTGAAGTATGAACAGGTTGGTTTAGTATATTGTGAAGACTCTTTAAGATTTTAAATTTGTGTTTTATATCCCACAAGGTGTAATATCTGAGATATCCGTGACAGGATGTCAGAATGTGTGTACTAAGGATGTTGTTCACTTGAAAGGTTTAGAATTACTGAATAGAAAGGAGTAAGAATGTGGAAGGTTCCAGGGTCATAGGTCCTGGAAGGTAAGTGAAGACCTCTTTTCCCTTTACAGAAGTATCAGATGGTGAAAGTCTCATCTCTTTCTGTCTAATCTAATAAAGACAAGACCATACATCAGGACAGAGGGAAAGAAATCAAACTAATACAACACATTCTAGAAAGCAGCAAACTTTTGTTAGGCAACACATACACAAACGCCACAATACAGGTTTGAACTCATTCATTATAGGAGTACAGTAGCTCTAAAAGTGACACCTCCCTAAGGAGTGGTGACTGAACTCAAAGTTATGAAATCAAACAAGAAATACAGCTTTTAATGATCGCAAAGCTCCAGTCAAACAGCAGCACTTTCTTCTTACCCTTCTCTGCAAAGTGACAGGCAAGTCGTACCATTATATAAGCTACACGAGTGTTCATTAGAATTCAGGGTGACAGCCAATGGGTGGAGAGCACAAACCAACTTATGGATGGTTCTTAAAGGTGGAAAGCAAGACAAAAAAATACAGCCACCTTTTTCTGGCAATAATTTGTCATAATTGATATACGCCTTTTGAAATGAGTCTATCCCAACTAAATATTCATTCCAACAATAAACATGCCTGTATTTGTAAGAAAAAATACCTCAATGTATAGAGCTGGCATTTACCTTGATAATATCAATAAATAAATGACTTGGGCTTTTTACTATGTACAACCGGAATTGCCTAATACTGCCAAGCAAAACACAGTAACTTGGCCCCTGATAACTAACCATCCTCCATCTTTTACATTAGTGATGTTATGAAGGTTGATAGTGCGCATCCTCACAACTTTCCCTGTTGTATCTATCTGCAAAGTTCAGCAATTTTTTTATGTACTTGATTTTTCCTGCATAAATCTTTCAATGTTTCTTTAAAAAATAAACAAAACCAAACCACAATGATGACAACCTCAGCACTCAAAATCCCTATGCTAACAAACCATATGCATGTGTGATGGAGAAAAACTAGGTAGAATAAAGAAGCAGATTTTAGTTTGATACTTTCAGGCAATAAAATACTTTCGGATGATTTAGTTGGGGATTGATCCTGCTTTGAGCAGGGGGTTGGACTAGATGACCTCCTGAGGTCCCTTCCAACCCTGATATTCTATGATTCTATGAATAAAGAGTAGCTGAAGTGAGAAATAAATTATGAAATGCACTGAGACTGTGTCCTTATACACTGTAGTTAGTAATTAGCCTGGGCTTCTTTTTTGTCTGCCCCGTTCAAATCTGTAAGGCACCCCTGGAGTCAAGGTCTATTCTTGATCACTGAAGATATTACAAATATATTTTTTAATGTATTCCGATGCTTTTTGTCCTATGCTGCATCAGGAGCTTAAAGTAAGTATTTCATGGGCGCTTCCTGAGGCTTGTTCACATGAACAACACTCTGGAATCTTTTCACCACTGCCTACAAGAATCAAGCTTGCCAGATCCAAAATTTTGGGGAAGTTGATACAGCCAGTGCGTCCAGAGATGGACAATGGAACTGAAGGAAGGTGCTGAAAAAGCCATAGGAAACTTCTAAATATTGACCAGGGACATTAAAGGAAAAGAGGACTGATGAGGTCAGAAACCAACCACAAGGATTGATCAGTGGGAGCATGGATCAATGGGGAAAAAATGAGAGGAGCAACTGGAGGTGAAGAGGCTGCTGCAGATGCACAGAATGCAGATTAACTTCTCTATTCTGCCTCACTCTTTGGTTCTGAGACAGATACAGCATAGCATAGCTCTCTACCCGCCAGCAGTATCTCTCCACCTCGCCCTTCTGCACCAATTAATCAGTCATAGTGGGCTCTGGTCCCATTATACTCCCACCTTCCATTCTCTTGCTGGAAACAGATAATCAACTCCTCCTAATCTCTCTCACACACCTTCCAAGCCCAGCCTGTCTCCCAGTTTGTAGACCTGTGGAGCTGGATTCTCAGAGGAAAGTTTCTGTAGACTGCCTACATCTCCTTCTGGAACTGACAGCAGATCGGCAGCAGACTGAAGCAGCCAGGGCCGGCTCCAGCTTTTTTGCTGCCCCAAGCGGCGAAGAGAAAGTTCGAGAGGGACTTGCTGCCGAAGACCCGGACGTGCCGCCCCCTTCCATGGGCCGCCCCAAGCACCAGCTTGCTGTGCTGGTGCCTGGAGCCAGCCCTGGAAGCAGCAAAAGAGATGGACTTGTCTGAAAAAAGTGAAGGAAGACAATGTACACAAGCAATTTAAATGGTTAAAAATAGCTGGGTTGGTTTGGTGTGTTTTTAAAAGCCGCAAATGGTTCCTTTTCTCCACAAGAGCTTCTCATGAGGATTCTAGGAGTGCACTCAGGGAAAATAACCATGTTTCAAAAAATTTATTTTAGACAGAGTAAAGCTGCACTAGTTATAGATACTGTCTGTATTCTGTGAACTATGGATTTCCAAAATGAAACAATCATTCAGTACTGACACTTCCACTTTGGACAAGTGGCACTACACTAACAATGCAATCAATTGAAACAAATAGTAATAATGGGGCAATTCATGCCATCAGTTTTAAAGCACAACTCCCCATTGATTTCAATGGGGGAGTTCTGCTTACAATTTAATGGGACATTATGGCCAGGAAAAAGTAACTGATAGCTTTATCGTTTTTCTACTACAAAAAACAGGTACTCATAAAGCAGATCATTTGAACCCAAGAAAGAATTTACATAAAGTTTGATTCCATTATTGATCATTAAGAAAACCCAATATTTATAATGTCATTTGTCCCAGTTTATAAAAATTCAGTAAAAAAATTCAAGACAACCCATCCCAGTATTCAGAAATAGTACAAAGGGAAGCGTTCTGGTTAACCGAATACATTAAATTTTTTCCTTAACTACAGAAGTCATTTATTTGCCTGAGTTAATTTTAACTAAATTGTGATAGCAAAAGTAAGAAAGAGATTTCCTTTATCTCCCAGATGTTCTGAAGGCAGTTATTGTGGGGAATCTCACAAGATGCACCTCAGTTCTGAGAAGTACAAACTTACTACACCTCTACCCCGATATAACACGAATTCGGATATAATGTGGTAAAGCAGTGCTCCGGGGGGGGGGGGGGGGCTGCGCACTCCGGTGGATCAAAGCAAGTTCGATATAATGCAGTTTCACCTATAACACGGTAAGATTGTTTGGCTCCCGAGGACAGCGTTATATCGAGGTAGAGGTGTATTCCAATCTTGGAATGTGGCTGAATGGACTGTCAATTACTTGAAATTTAAAAAAAATAAATTATAGTTGGGTTTTTTTTTAACAGTGCTCATCATCATAGTATCTGTACAAACATTAATGGAATTATCCTTACAAGAGTGTTCTGAGGTAGGGAAGTATTATTAACTTAATTTTTCAACTGGGGAAAACTGAGGGACAGAGAAGTTAAGTGACTTCTTAAGGTTACACAGGAGGCCTGTGACACAGCCAGGAATAGAACTCGGATCTTCCAAATCCTAATCAAATGTCCTAGCCACAGTACCAGTCTTTTCAACAACACTAAGAAGAGAGGTTTTTCAAGTTAGGTGGACATCCACTAGGGACTAGAGATGACGGAAGGAAGTGAAAGGTTAGTGCATCCATCCTCTGCACCACTTCTACCCCAGATATATTTTTTAATTTAACTGGACACCAGCACGAACAGATAATTTTCAGAAGTATGAAATATATCTTAGTCAAGGTTTGTAGTGACCCCTTGACACCTTGACGTTTTAAATAAGTTTCTTCACCAAAAAGGAACTTCATCCATCACATTGGCACAATCATTTGTGACAGTAATTTTGCATACTGGTACTGAAATCCTTATGTATTTTTTTAATAATTAAAAAAACAAAACAAAAACAGGAACACACATCCAGATTGCCTAATGTCTAAATAAATTAGGAAGAAAGATCAAATTTTAGACCTACCAACATTAACAGTGTCCCTCTGATTTAAAAGGATCTTAGTTTCTTAAGCACCTAATAAAGCGCCTTACCATGAACTATGACTATGAACCAAAGTGCAGACAGGAACAATCTGTCAAAAACTGTACAGATGCTGCCCCACCTGCTGTGCCTTATTTCGGGGTCCAGTGTAATCATTAAAGAGATTAAACCACTTTGTTCTTTCATTTTTCCCTACCTTATTTTATCCCCAGACCAAGCATTTTTGTGGCAGAAGGGCATATTCCCAAAATGCTTCCCTCCCAAGAGTCTGGATATTTGGTAAGAATCAATCCAGCCATGTCTATGTATAATAGAGAACTGTACAAAATCTACCTGCAGTTTAATTGCTGATTCTTATATCTTATACAACTATCATTTTAACAGCTTCTAGGGCACATGGAGTGGTGTCAGGACACAAACGGCATAACCCAATGCTTTTAAATCACATCCATACTTAAGAAAATGTGTGTCTCAATTGTGTAAGTACTGATCAAATCCTGAAACAGCTCTTGAGGAAGGTAGTGCACTTTTGCATGTGTCATAAATTACAGGGCTTAAACGATGAAATTGCTTACCTGTAATATCAACCTCAGCATTTGCAAGTGGAGGCAGGTTAGGTGAGGAAAAGGCATTGAAACTCCCAGCATCCACCTTAGTCACCCTATTTCCCCTGTACAGCTTATGATAAAAATACAGGCACACCTACAAGAAAAATAAAGAAACATGTCTGTGTAGAAGCCAGTAATTAAAGATATAAACAAATACTGTTGTCTTCCCCTTTTAAAATGTTTTCTAAATCTTTAAACTAATGAGAAGTACTTAGAGGTTGGCAGATTTACAACTCTGACACTTTTTAAAAAAAAAAGTGGAATGCCTGTCACTTTATGGATTGTTCTTTAACTCTTAACAAGTTAAACGTTAACTAGCTACCTAATTCCCTCACAAGAGCAGGCAAAGTCTAGGAAAGACAGCGAAGGCTGTTTCTTTAGGGTTTTTTGGTCAAGTTTAAGTGGAGGTAGGTGAGAAGAAAAGAGAGGACTTTTAAAGAGCTGTCATAAGCATCTGAAATTGGAGTCCAATTGCTTTTTGGTGGCCCACACAAAATGGTCAAGATTTTCCAAAGGGACTAGTGGTTTGGATACATTCGTTTTTGGGTGCCCAACTTAAGATGCCTAAAAGGCATCAGGCAACTCCATGCTTAGTGAAAAGTCAGTCCCCTTCAAAGGTCTCAAGCTGAACTCCATAAAAATTACGGCACTGAAAATTACTAAAAACAATAAGTCGTCCTTGTGGCACCTTAGAGACTAACAAATTTATTTGGGCATAAGCTTTCATGGGCTAGAACCCACTTCATCAGAGGCATGGAGTGGAAAATACAGGAGCAGGTATAAATACATGAAAAGATGGGAGTTGCAAACTGGACACCATCAAATTAGGCCTGAATAAAGACTGGGAATGGTTGGGTCATTACAAAACCTAAACCTAATTTCCCCCATACTAATTTTCCCCTACTGTTACTCACACCTTCTTGTCAACTGTTTGAAATGGGCCACTCTCATTACCACTACAAAAGTTATTTTTCCTCACTTGGTATCCTACTGTTAAATTGAATTGTCTCGTTAGACTGACCTCACACTTGGTAAGGCAACTCCCATCTTTTCGTGTATTTATACCTGTGCCTGTATTTTCCACTCCATGCATCTGATGAAGTGGGTTTTAGCCCACAAAAACGTATGCCCAAATAAATTTGTTAGTCTCTAAGATGCCACAAGGACTCCTCGTTCTTTTTGCTGATACAGACTAACATGGCTACCTCTCTGAAACCTGAAAATTACTAGTCACTTTGGAAAATCTTGGTCAGTAAGCTGCTGAACTTAACCCACATCAAACTGGCAGTGTCAGAACAGAGACAGACTGAATGAGGGTGAAAACTGAACCCGAAGAAGTGGGCTGTAGTCCACAAAAGCTTATGCTCTAATAAATTTGTCAGTCTCTAAGGTGCCACAAGTATTCCTGTTCTTTTTACGGATATAGACTAACACGGCTGCTACTCTGAAAACTGAACTACTGTCTCTCTCTGCTTGATGGGTGGGTTCTGCTGGTCAGATTTCAAACATATTAGTGAGGCAGTGTGGGGAAGCTTCCACAGCTCTGAGTGTGATGTTCTTTATTAACATAACAGGCACTACAATCTCTACAGAGACAGAAATTTTCTACATTTTACCA
Organism: Chrysemys picta bellii; assembly: GCF_011386835.1. Lineage (NCBI taxonomy): Eukaryota > Metazoa > Chordata > Testudines > Emydidae > Chrysemys > Chrysemys picta. The sequence continues at coordinate 136,203,554 of NC_088794.1, read as the reverse complement.
GTACTAAACTTCTCTTCAATTTTAACTATTCCCACCACCTCCACTCAACTACTTGTTTTGAGTCCCAAGCACAGTGTGCAAATGAAAATCTTTGATTTCAAGTCTACTGCGCCAGTATGTCAGAGACATGACAAGTCTATACAATATATTAGGAACATACTGGTAAGTTAAGCCTGACAACAGTGTGTGCACTGTGTCAGATGGGGGTCTGTTAACCTTGACAGGGTTCCTTTAAAGATCAATGCACATTCCTTCTTGGTTAACAGATATATTTTAAAAGAGTAAACATTTGGTTTTACTAAATTCAGGAAAGCAAATTCTGATGCTAGGGAAACAGACCTCAGGAATTACAAACTGTCCAGCGATCAGCAGCGCCCCTAGTAGGTTGGCTCGACCATCATTCCGCAATTCATATATAGGCACCTAAAAAGAAGGGACTGAAATTACACCCCATTTCTTATATATAAACAGCAGAAGAGATTCCAGTTCATGCAATACAAATCCAGTATAAATACATGAATAATTTATGTAACAATCAAGGCAATCTCCCATTATATCATTTACGGTGAATAAGATTTACTTCTTCATCCAAACTAACTATTTTAGACAGAAGCAGATGGTGGAATTTCTCCCTCTGAATGTAAAACAGATTTTTTTCATAAAATATATCATTGGCTTTTTCATATTTTTCCTCTTATTGTAATAGCTTTATTTAAAAAAAATCTCATTAAAGAAATTATTCTGGTCTGATTAAGCAACTGCATATTTTCTTTCAGAAGGGAAAGCCAGGTTAGCAACAACATCAAGAACAGAAAATGTGTGTATTCAATTCTTCAGTGAGGAAGCATGAGGCAGAAAAGTGTACAGAGAGTAAGATGAGCAACAGCCTCACTTCATTCAGAGTCACCCATAGCATCATCTGAGGATATAATTTGCCCTACTCTTCCTGGCTGAATATAAAAGGCGAACAGGTAGTTTGTTATTGACAGAATAGGACAAGACTAAATGTAGAGACTTAGTGTGTTACTTAGAGGATGATGACTTCTAAGCCTTTTTAGAATGAATCTTTATTAGCAAAATCATCCCCAATGTCTGAGCTACTTTAAACAATGCAAAAGTTAAGATTGCATGCTCTGCTTCTGGTTCATGTGCCAGGCAGATCTGTAAATAATACAGCAAAAAATGAAAGCAAAATCCTTAATTTTTTTTAATAAAGTAAACAGTACAGATAATCTTACAGACCCCGACAATTTAGAGACAGTGACCTGCATTCTATTCCTTCTTTATCATCCAAATTCTTTACTAAGTCCCAAGTACAAAGTCAATCATGTAATAAAAATAACACTCAGATCTTATATAGCACATTTCATCAGAAGCTCTCAAAGCACTTTACAAAGGAGGTAAGTATCGTCCTCTTTTGACAGATGGAGAAACTGAGGCACAGAGATTACATGATTTGCCCAAGGTCACCTAGTAGATTAGTAGCAAAGCTGGGAATAAAATCCAGGTCTTCAGAATCCCAGTCCAGTGCTTTAGACACTAGATTACACTGCCTCTCCTGCACAAACCCAGAGACAACAGCAGGAATACAGAATTATTGTTATTTAATAAAATTGTGATAGTGCCTAGTCGCCAATCAGGCTGGGGTCCAATTGTGCTAGGCACTGTACAACCATAGAGTTTACCAAAGAGCTTACAGTCTAAAAAAGAAAAAAAAACATAACAGATGGATGAAACCAACAAGCAGGTTGAGAAGACAGGGTAACAAAATAATAGGATGTGCATAATTCTTAGTCAATCAGGAGTGGTAATCATAACTTGCTGCCTGCTTACCTATTGTGTTAATAAAAGCATAATATGGCCTGGACCTTTATTACTTGGGAAAATGGATGTTTCTCAGAGCTCAAGTTCATTTTTCAGAGCTAGCAATAAATAAATATTTTTATTTGCAACAGATCACGTTTGATGTGGAAGTTATTGGAAGATAAAAGATGAAATCTCACAATACCATTTTTCAAGTCACTTTTAAGACTAGAGTTGCACTTTTATGTTTAAACAAACAGCAGAGGCCATTCTGGTAAAACAGCAGGTGTAAAATGCACACTGGTGCAAAATAAAAAATCAGCTTCAGACACAATGTGGTAAGGCCCAATCACCAGGATGATAGAGATGAATAAATTAAAGGAAGTATGCCAACTGTGAAACTGGGCATAAGGCATCCCACTCCTATCCCATGTTAGACACTCCGTGGCCAAGGAAGCACATGCATCCTGTTCTGGCAATCATAAAAGGGTTCAAAATGGGGACAAAGAGTATTGAAGAAATTAAGTTCATTGTCCCCCACAACAAAGAAATGGGTGATTGCTAGACTCAGATACAAAAATAATCCACACACAACAATCCAGGACAGGATAACAATTTATAAAGGAATATAAGCCTCCATGCTCCTGGGCTTAAACAAACCACTAACAGCCTGGTTTTAGGCAGATGTTTCCTATATAAAGAGGTTATTACACAATAGCCCACTACAGGATTTGTTGCACCTTCCTCAGAAGCATCCAGTACTGGCCACTGTTGGCAGCTGGACTAGAACCACTACAGGTCTGATTTAATACGGCAATTCTTACATTTCTAGAATCACTAACAACAAAAAACCTGTGAGCAGATCCTCACCTGGTGTGAACTGCCATGGCTCTATTGAAATCAATGACAACTGACAATTCATACCAGCTGAGAATCTGCCCCTGCAAGTCTAAAGCATACAGTGTTAATCAGTATACTATACAATTTACATACAGACACACTACAATAAAAAATGCATTTGAACTCAGCCTAAAATTAAGGTTTACCTGAGATCCTGTCAGAATAATGGTTTTACCCAAGTTCTCACACATGAAGGATAAAGCCGAAGCAGTATATGCCATTGTGTCCGTGCCATGAAGGATCACAAAACCATCGTATTGTTCATAGTATTTCTAGAGATGGAAAGACATTTTTTCACATTAATCAGAATTAGAACAATGCTGTGCTGGTGCTGACACAAATCAGACATATATTGCTTTACTTCTACTACTGCAGGGTGATAATTTTAACTGCTATACGTTAAAAGTACTATATTTTATATATAAAATATGTTTCCTTCTAGAGAAGTCCAGGTTTTCAGTTGAACATAATTAAGAGTTAAAAAGGCAATCAACATAAAATCTAGTTCTTCTAGCTAATTATGGAAGAGTCAAAGACAGATTCGTCTATGTATACATATTAATGCAGCATTTTTAAACCAGAAGACTGCTAATTAAGAAAAGTTTAGCAATGGCTTTAAACAGGAATGTTAACATATGTAAATCTGTCGCACAGTCTGATTTCTTGTAGCTGCTTTTACTCTGGAGATTACACCATTTACAAGAACAGATTAGGCAAACCAGTACGATCGCACTAAACCAAAAACAGCCCATTTAATCCGATTGGCAGAAAGGCAAATTGCCAGTGTAAGAGTGCCCTCTTCCGTTCAGAAGTTAACACTGAAGTAACTATTGTATGATGTTTAACTTTTCTTTGGTCATGTGACTATGAATCTGGATTCTCTCACAAAGGCAGATGAATAAGCATGACATTGTCACTACTGTAGGTCCATGGCTAAGTAACAAACTGAAAGAGCTCTCACAAAAAAGGACCTCTGCTATTGTTAATGTGAACTATTCAAGTCATGTACACATTTTAAAAGTAAGGAACGTGAAGGCCTCATAATATTCTGGGCTGTAATAGTACAAAGGCACGCAGTTCACAGCAGATTCTGTTGGAATGAAGACATCTGCTAGATTTTGGAAGGGGGAAGAGGAAGGCCAAAACCCCTCACTATTTAATGAGCTGTCCATACAAGACATTTCCTAGTGTAATTCTGCTGTCTTCATTTTTTAACTACTATTTTACCTTTGGTTTTCAGTTGAGCATGTGCCAGCAACAGCATGGAAGTCAGCACAAGCATGTTTATTTGTTTTCCTGAAATGGAATATTTCTTTTGATGATGTTACTTGCCAGAATAAGCAAGCATTAGTTTAAGTTTTGCACTACTATTTCATCTGATAATATCACCTCCTCTACCACGTGCTGATTTCTACCTCTGTACTTGCCTACAGATACTCAAATAGGTACTATTGCCACCTACTCAGAATTTGATGGGGCCATTCCCAATTCTGCAAGCTAAATATGCAGGAAATAAAAGGGTTCAAAAATCTCTTTGGGGACAAATCACCATGTCATGATGCCAAATTGCAACATGCTAAAGTCCGCACTTAAGTTTTGACATGATACTGTGGTGGTGTGTCATGATAAGACTGTCCAAGACAATCAAGCTTAAACTGTGGCTATGGTCAGAAAAATAATCATGTGTCCCTTCTTACTCAACCAATATGCTCCCTGTGTTTTTTCAGAGTCTCATTTGCTTACACTACAAAAGTAAATTTTATTATTTAATATTCTCATTAGCACTGTAATACTAATGCAGCTATGGGACAGCGAGCTGGATTTGTTTCTGGCCTATGCATCATCAACATATAGTTAACTGACGTTTCAGTGGCAGAATCTTTATTGAGAATGATGCATCAGCCAGAAAGAAGACAGCTTGAGTTAAATTCTGAGTTTGAAGGGCTGGCAATTAGAAAAAACATCTTTTAACTTGTAACCTGAGCAGATTTGATCTGAAGATCATTGATTCACAAATTCCATTTTTACAGAGTTATTTTTCAGCATGGAACCAGACTATAAGGGTCCTATTTTATTTTTACTTTACTGCTAAGTGTTACTAACACATGGATGGAAATTTAATTTAGCTTTACATTAAGGACCAGATTCTTATCTCTCTTCTGTACTGGAACTGCTGTTGGGAGAGGCCAACATGCAGAAGTGAAAATCAGAGTGCAAATATCCTTCACAAACTGTCACCCATTTGCAGAAAAGTGGCTCTTTGATATAAAGTCTGCTGGCTGTAACTCTGCATGTCTGTGGGGGTTTTGGTTTTTTTTTTTTTTTTTTTTGCAGTGTGACATACAGGACTGAACCAGGGACCTTCAGAACTAAAAGCCCGAGAGGGGTACATCTTGAGCTAAAAAGCCAAGGCTCTCTAGTTGGGGGCTATAACAGACTCTGACCCTCTGAGGCTCAGGCATAGAGGGAGACCTATAACATACATTCATCAGTGGGTTAATGAGCAACTGCCTTCATAAACAATTTGATATTTTAAAAGATTAATATATTTTTTTAAAAGTCAAACATAAGCCACTGAGGTCATTTCAATGCGAGCTGAAGGCTACATATGTTCATCTTGGCTGAATCTACAGTGATGGGTGTCTGAAAGTCTCCCCTCATGGCTGCAGCACCAGTGACGCTCCAGTGGTGGCAGCAATAGTGGGAGTGGCCAGCCAGTGATGTCACTAGACCTGCTTCAAGTAGGGTTAGAGGACATGGCGGGAACAACACCGGCAGCTGGTCTTCAGCAGTGCTCCAGAGTTGCTAGTGCTGGTGGAGCTGCATTGGTGCTACTCCAGTGGTGGAGGAAAAAAGATTCACTGTACACAAGCCCAGTTGAAATGTCATCACCAACATGCAGGGTGAACAGAACCAGGGGAGCATAGTGTTTTCGACAACCAAAATCATCATGATTAATTTTGCAAGAAGTCACTTATAATTTCCTAAAAGATTGCACATTAATAACTACATGTTCATGTTTCCCAATGTTTTGTCACAACAGATCTACTTCCTAAAAGCACACAACTGATTTAGATTGGCGGATAAGGACAATTTTTGTTAAACCACACAAAATTCAAGGATTTCATAAGTTTGTTTTCATAAATGTCAGTTATTTTTGTGCACATAGACATTTCTCCAAGTGTAGGAAATCCATCCACAATAATATTGTTCTAATGACTAATGAAGCTAAGCAGTCTAGTTTCAGTGTCCAAGAAGAAGTAAGGTTTTTACCCACGAAAGCTTATGCCCAAATAAATCTGTTAGCCTTTAAGGTGCCACCAGACTCCTTGTTGTTTTTGTAGAAAAACCTAATCCATTCTTCACAGTTTTAATCATCCATGCTACTAGTACTACAGAGCCTCAGATACATTATATTCTTTCAATGATAATTGACATAATTTTGTAAAAATAAATCGCATAAGCTAACTATCAGTTATATAAAATTATTTCAATGATAGCTAAATGCTCAAACATTTCTAATAAATCTGACATTTTCACAAAGCATAATTTCTCTCTGGCTCTTATTTGCAAAACTATTACTTATTATGTATCTTTTCATCGATTTTTTATAAGCATACAAAAGTTAACAAGTCATCAACAGTCTAGTGTGCTGCGTAAAATACTGAATAGCATTGTACTTTTAATAAGTATATAAATGATATGAGCAGAGTACAAGTGAATTATTTTATCAGAAGGTGAAAATAATTAAACTGCAGCATATCACCTGAAAAATGATCAAGGTTATTCACACTTACAGTACCTCAATATTCCTGGCAATTTTAGCCCAATCATCTGTCGTCATGTTGGAAGAATCAAGCAGTGGTGAAAGTTCCAGAATTGTGTAGACAATTCTTTTATTTTGTTCAGAGAGGCTGAAAAGGACAAGAACATGAAAAAGTTTTAGGCTATGAACTATTGTATGCTCATAATTTTTTAACCTTTAACTGAATGGTAAGCCTGTTTTTGTTCACATGTGTAAAAATACGCAATGGAATATTGACATCAAGTTTGGTAGGTTAAGCCTGGGGCCATGGTAGAGTTCTTCTATCAAGGTAGAGATGCACTGAACCATGAGCTCCTGAATTACAACACCCTAAATATAAAGGGTTTAAAAAATCCTAACTTTTGCTTTTTGCTGTAAAGTGCCAAAAAGTAGGAAGGCAGGGAAAAACAAAACCTAGTTTACTGAACTCACCTTACCAAGCTCTAGTGCCCAAGATTAAAAGTTAGTTTATTAAACTCTACTTCAGAAAGTTACTAACATCTTAAAGTAACTCCTAAGGCTGGTCAAGGAGATCCACAAACCTCCCATTGCCTGTGGAGTACACGGAGAAGTTGGGTCAGCTTTGAAAAGCCTTCTAATGCTTGCCACGGGGTTGAAGCACTTACCGCAGGTGAAGTATTTCACTCCTTAAGCCTCCCCTGAATGGGTCTCTTGTGGCCCTCATAAGGTCCATGTTAAAAGAGAGAGCAATGCACCCCTGTGTGCTCCCCTCAAAACTTCCTCATAAGGTTTCAGAAACAAATCTCTTCTCCTTCAGATCTTAATTACCTCCCAAAAGTGGGATAGTGCTCACTGCAGACTTCAGGGAATAAGATGGAATACCCACCATGTAAGACCCCTTTCTCTCCCCTAGTCCTCATTAGGGTTTGTTTGTGTGTGTCTGCGAGCGCGTGTATTTATTTATTTATTTTTTTAAGAGGAGATTCTCACACCAAAAGGCAGGTAAGCAGAGAAATTTGTTAAGGTGAATTTAAGATTGAGAGTACATACTAGTAAAAACTCTTAAAATTCTGTCACAAGGTTAAACTAAACTGGCAATAAATCCAAACCTTTGAAAACATGGCAGTGCACTGTTCATATTTTCCATTTCAATTAGCTTCCTAAATAACAAGCTACTGGCACACAAGAAGCTAGTTGAAATAAAAAACATTTGAAGGCAAAATCAGCTTTTGATATTTTCTCTTCTGCGCAGGTATGTCCAGGGTTTCCTTGGAATACAGATGTGATTAAGGTGAATGGTCATTTGGACTATGAGCTTGATACAGAAATTACCAGGTGAGGTTCTTTGTCCTGTGTCATGAAGGAAGTCAGACTAATGCTCCCTTCTGCCTTAAAACCTATGAACCTATGAATCTGAGGATTAAGTATTAAGTACATCCTGATGCTTACTATGGAATAGAGGGGAGTTACCATATTTGGTTTTTAAAAACCTTTTATTATTAACGTTTATACTGCAGTAGCACTCACAAGCTCCAATAAGGATCAGGATCCCCATGGCTAGGTGCTGTACAAAAACAATGAGACCCTGCTCTGAGCAGCTTACAAGAAACATACAAATGGTGGGAGAGAAGAAAAATCAGATTTATACATTTCTTATACACACTATTTATAAAACAACAGAAAATATGCCAAAACAGGAGTCAATTATCCCCAGCTGCCATAAATCCATCATTAATTGGGTAATTTCTTATAGGTCTCATGGCAGAAGTGGGTCTGCATATTTGAATAGTTTATAGTGTGACCATTCAAACAAACTTTCTGTTTTCAATCTTAAACTGACATACTGTAACTAAGAAATGTAGGTTTTATACAGCATTTTGCCTTGTTAACGTTAACCATTATGTACACACTCTGTATGAGAGCAAGGTTTTAAAATAACTACAAAGGAAGTCAAGAAACAGTAGTGAAAAGAGATCCTCTGCGCCAGTGCTGTTTAAAAAGGAGACATATGACAGTACGGTCAGTCAACTCTTTTACTAGTGGTGGAAACACCTCCACAAAAACAAATCCTTAAGTCAACAGAATGTTCCATTTCATTACATTAGAGTTATCAGACTGATCTACAAAGTCCACTAACTGTTCCCATTTTCTTCCCCCAAAACTTACAATATTTCTCAATTGTCTAGTTAAAATATCACTAAGCAATCATTGAAATATAAAAACTACAATGGCAAACAAAATTTTGCCACACTAACCTTCGTGAAATAGTGATCAATAATACTAAAGAACAAACAAGATTTGTATTTGACAGTCCTTCACCTGAAACATATTTTTTAAACTTCATGTATTTATACGTTTGTTTTTTCCCTGTCTATACACTTCACATGAAATGCACTTCGGACACAAAAAGGGCACATCAGTAGAGTTCCACTATCTTTCAATTCCTTTAAAAATGTCTTTAACAAATTATTCAATTATAAGCACTTAAATAAAAAGTCATCTATCAGTAAAAAAACATATTTTTCTTAAAATAACCAAAATATTTAACAAGATCAAGTATATCATAAACTCATGTTAGTATTGTCCCCTTTGGACTTTCCTTTGTCCTAATTTCTTTATTTTAAGTGCTTCAATTTATTGAGGTTTGAACTAAAAAATTTACTTTATTGCTTGGCTTATGTGTCTCCTAATTTTCCCCTCAAAGAGATGATTTTCCATAATCAACCTCATTCGCCACTCCTTATAGCAAAACAGCCATAATTCTATTTAACTTTTCAAATATTTTGTAAAATATACTCCTGCAATCTACGTGTAATGTAACATGTTTACAGGGATTCAGTCATTCGTCACAGCTGGGGAAGACATCAAATTAGCATATGGTCCTCTAAATAAAACCTATAAGCCTGTTAATCATTGCCCAACAGTTAAAAAGCCATGCAGATTAATTATAAAGCCCATATCTAATTACCATGATGTTGCATAAGTTTGGGGCAGAAAGAGACAATTGGCTTTTAGGGATTCTAAACAGCAGCAGGGACTGTAGAATTAAAGCATGAAGGCAGTTCAAAGCTGTATTAATTAGCTGCTGCTGCTACTTCTTCAGACACATATTGGAGATAATTCACATAGTGCTCTATACAGTATTCATAGTAGCCAGCGTTTGTTTATGTGATAGTACCATGGCAAATAAGCACCCACGGATAGATAAAGTGTATGTTTGGGGGGAAAGGTTTAAGCTTCATGACATACATTCACTGTGAAATGGTTGATTTGAAGAGTGTTTCTTAGGTTTTTGATAATTATTTTGTAACGTAATTGTGTTTGGCAACTAGTGGAGATTGTATTAGGCACTATGTAGATCAAAATAAGTACATACTATGGTTAACTAATGTGTTTGGCATTCTGATTTTAAAGTAATGTAATATAAATATTTTTGCTAACCCTACAGTGATTTATCTTATGGTCTTAACACATCAGCTGTTAGAACATGGCTGAAAGGTAACTCCACTAGCTAAGACAGGTACCGGAACAGATTTTATTTTCCACACATTCTCTCTTGATATTCCCCTCTGGCCAAGAAAAAGCCTAAGAATAACTTGGCTATTAAAACCATTCATATCCAGAGGATTATCTACTTGAAATCCCAGAATTTACCAAATAATTACTTATTTTAGACTGTCTCAACAATTTGATCAAGAAGGGTATTATTTTGCCTTCCACGAGTTAAAAAGGTCATGATTAATGACCCAGCAAGGCATAACAATTTAGCACTCATAAAATAAGTTATCTTATTTTAAATTATGTTAAATTAATTTCACAAGAAGAACATTGGAGTCTTCATGTTAAGACTTCAGAGCACTTTACAAAAATTTCTCAAAATGAGTGGGAAGACATGTTTTTTCAGTTACTTACGGAAGCACCAACGTGTTATCAGGAAACTTGGGGCAATCACAGTGTTTGTTTTCTTTCGCATATACCTCATCATGCAGCATCGGCATTTTTTTCAGGGCCTTCACTAACTTATTAGCTTCAGGAGCAAGTCCTAGAAAATAAAGGGGGAAAAAACTACTGATGAAACATTCATTTTTCTGTTTTCCGTCTCATTGATTTTTCTTTGGCTTCTTCTGCTCCCCTGCATTGACATTCCATGTATTTTCCAGCACAGATTTAAACCCAGCATATCTACTCCAAAAAGAACACTCAATATTAATAAGCATGGTTAGAAAGATTAAAAGTAACTGCTATCATTGCTTAAACCTTAACATGATCAGAAAGGAGAAAACATCCTGTTTATAATGCATACTCTTCCAGATCAGTTTTAAATCAGTTACCAGCAGGTTTAGAGATTGTCAACAAATCTGAGCAATTGTAAACAAATTATCTGTAATTATTTCCCTGACACATACCAGGATCAGGAAAACAAGAGAACCCTTTATTTAGTAAAAAAACAATGATGTTACCTCCTTCCTACACCTTGAACTTTGATTCTTTATCCATATTATAAGACTCTCGGCCACCAATGACATTCATCCATTAGCTTTTTTTGCAACTGGGAATTTAACTAAAATGACAGACTATGAAGAACTCAGATGGAGCCAAAGCCATTTCAGAAATCATTTAAAACACTGTATGCTCTCTCCACCCACACCACTGACTCTTTGCCACCTGTTCTCCAAGGCAACTTTCTTGCCATGCTACCTGTAATAGACAAGCAGAAGTTGGGTTCTGAAAACCCCCATGCATCCTAGGAACTTTTCATTTTAAGTTTTTATCCTCCTCTGAGCAAGAGAGGAAGAAGTCAGTAGTCCAGTAGGCAAGGGGGGTATTGCATTATAGACAGTCCTAATCTTTATTGTTAGACATGCACCTCTGATATGCTCAGTCTCTTAAAACATGGAAACTCCATTTTTAAATGTGGATGGAGCTTTCAAAGTCTAAACCCACTTTTAAGTTTAAAATGTTATATATCTTAGACACCTCCAACTCCTGACTGCATTTCCTGGTCTAAAGGGATGAGGTTAGACAGCAGTCTGTGTTTCACCACTCAGAGCCTTGACACTGTCAGTAGGGTTGACAACTTTCTAATCACACAAAACCAAACATCCCTGCCCTGCTCCTTCTCTGAGGCTCCGCTCCCCTCCCTCCATCGCTCACTCTTCCCCACCCTCACTCACTTTCACCGGGCTGGAGGTGCAGGCTCTGGGGTTGGGCCGAGGATGAGGAGTTTGGGGTGCAGGAAGGGGCTCCGGGCTGGGGCCAGGGATGAGGGGTTTGAGGTGCAGGAGGGGACTCCAGGCTAGGGCAGTGGGTTGGGATGTGGGGGGGGGGGGAGGATGAGGGCTCCATCTGGGGGTGGGACGGGGGATGAGGGGTTTGAGATGCAGGAGGGGGCTCCGGGCGGGTGGGGAAGAGTGTGCGGGGTCCCGGAGGCGCTTACTGAGGCTCCAAGGAAGCGGCTGCCAGGTCCCTGCAGCCTCTAGCCCCTGCAGCTGCCATTGGTCATGGTTCCTGGCCAATGGCAGCTGCAGAGCCGGTGCTGGGGGCAGCACATGGAGCCTCCCTGGCTGCCCCAGCGCCCAGGGGCCGCAGGGACACGCCTGTTGCTTTTGGGAGCTGCATGGAGCTAGGGCAGGCAGGGAGCCTGCCTTAGCCCCAGACCCCTGCTGCGCCCCCAACTGGACTTTTAATGGCTTGGTTGGCAGTGCCGAGCAGAGCCACCAGGGTCCCTTTTCAACCGGGCGTTCTGGTCAAAAAACGGAGATTTGGCAACCCTAACTGTCAGAGCCAGAGGAAAATAAATACCTTTCCCTTCCACCTAGAGATCCAAATTAGGGGGGAAAGTGGAGGACCAGACTTCTAGTAGTTAATGTCAAGGCCACCAGCAAACAACAACTATGCATCTCTGGAGCTAGAAGGTGTTGCACATGTGACGAAGTGGGGGGGTTTTCTTGGGTTTTTCCGTGTGTTCCAATGGTTTGCATGCAGAGGGAGCGGGACTCAGTGTCCCTGGGTGTTACTGGTTTAACGAGGTGAGGGGAGAGGGAGTTTGTTGTTATAGAGGACCGGAGAGGGAACTTGGGACCCCAGCCGATGGCCTGGAGGATGGATACCCCAGCAACTGGTGACCTGGTGACCCGGAGACGCAGCTCAGGAGTCACAGCCGGTTCTGGCCAGTGGAAGGACAATGGGCTGCGAAGAGAGGATCCCAGGGACCTAACCAGCCGGTTCCAGCCAGAGGGGGCCAGAGGAGGGCTGAGAGGAGGAGGCAGCCCAGGCCACCCTGTTTACGACCCTGTTTACCTGGAGAGAAGACAATGGACAGAGGCGGGGCTTGGGGCCCGGGATATCGGATGCCAAACTGGGAAGCAGGGGGGCTCTGGGCTGGAGAGGGGGAGCAGGCGGAGCCCACCTGGATGCAGGGGAGACTGGGATGTGCTGTGCTGAGGGAGGCCAGGCCTGAGACCCTCAGAGTTTCCTGTGCTGTGTTCAACTCTCAATAAACCCTGCTGTTTTACGCTGGCTGAGAGTCGCTCCGGTCTAGAGAATAGCGATGCATCAGCCCCTTTGGGGGTGGAGGCCTGGGGGGTCCAGAGCGAGTGGACTCCCTGAGGGGGCCCACGGCAAGAAACAGGTGTGCTAAGGCTCAGAGAGGTGCAGCTCCAGGAGGTGGAGGGGCCAGCCCCAGGAGAGAGTGGACCCCTGAGAAGGGCTGTCTCACTGGAAGGGGCAACCCCCACGGACCGCACGGGGCCATGAGTGGGCACGATCTGTGAGTCTGTGACAGCACAACACTCTCCTTGCCACTCAAAATCCCCTTCAATCCTCCCTTGATTCCCAAATGTCAGGGGCCCAGAAGAATACAGATTTTCCTAGTAATACTTTCTAAAATGTCTAAGGGACGTAGGAGTTTAAATCCTATTGTCTTTCAATAATACTTAGTCTCCAAAGTGCCTAAATCACTTGTGAAAATGGGATGTGTGTTCCTAAGTCACTTAGGCATTTTGAAAAATTTACCTCCAGTCTATAGCATAGTCTCAAACACATTTTAAAACAGTTAAGCTCCTTCTGTGCTGGGCAGCCAAATTGATTATACTGTACTAACATGGTCCGGACCGTACAGATGTAGGGTCTGAGTCACAGATGACCCTGATTATCAGGCCTGGATTTCTCATCTCCCAGACCCCACAAGCTGACATTGAAGATGTTTTAAATGACAGTATCTGTAAAATAGAGTAGTACAAAAAATTATACAAAGCATGAATGAGACAGTGTTCCACTAGAACACGCACATGTGCTCTGTACTATTAGCTTCAATGATCTGCAGCAATGTCATGCTGGCTTGACACAGATACATGAACAATTTTTTTTCTTCCAGATGGAATCTGGAAAGCATCAATCTGTGTAACAAGCAATAACAGATTAGTCTCAGTGTGACAGGTTGCACCTGGCTTGTGTGGCTCCCTACAGGAGGCCCTACGGTCCTCCTACACCGTGCCCCAGGAAACAGCGAACTGACAGAAAAGGAGCAGCAAAAATGGGTACTCCAGACCTGCCTAGAGAGGCCTCTCAAAAGCAGCCAATCAGAGCCCAGCAGACTCAGATAAAAGGAGTTGCAGTGCCTTAGCAGGTTAGTTCCTGACTGGAAGCAGAAGGGCAAGGAAGGGAGCTCCTCTCTGGCCACAGGTGCTTGAAGAACAGCCAGAGTTTGTTTCTGGCTGCATTTTGCTTAGCTGGGCTTGCAGGGAGAGAGGACCTAAGAACTTTAACTCTGAGATAAGGTGAAGCTAAAAGGGCCAACTAGGAAGAGACCCAGGGAAATAGCAGTGATGGACTGGAATAAGCAGTATGTGGCTGCTGTGTATAGTGTCCCTGGGTTGGAACCTGGAGTAGTGGGTGGGCCCAGGTTCCTCCCCAGGTAAAGTGGCATAAACCCCAAGAAGTGATAGGCCTTATTTTGGAGCCTGAACAAAAAGACAAATTTAAAGAGACCAGAGCTTGGGCTGAAGACCCTAGTGAGGGCCAACAGACTGCTAGTTATTGGACTTTGTGATTTGGCCAGGGGGTCAAGCCACTGAAGACACACCAAGGGCAAGAAGAGGACTGTAGAACCACACCCAGCCACCAGGAGGCACTCAACATAAAGGCTTGTAAAAGAAAAGTTTATTTTCTTCAGTAATTCCTAAGAAGAATTTCCTCTCTACCTATAACACTGGTCTACAATTTTTGAGAAGTCGTCTGCTTCAGAGATAAAATGTGCTATTTATTATGTATTTTGATGTGCTGAATTCAAATATGACAATTAAAACAACTGATTGGCTACTGTTTCTAAGATATTTAAGTTTTTACACTTTATGTCTATGTATATTGTGTAGATAGTAGAGTTTTAATAATAAATTGTAAACCTAGGTCTTTTCATGTGTTTATGGTTGCTTTACATGATAATATTTCACCTGTCCTGTTTATGTAACACTTTAAAAATCAGCAAAAGGGTTATATAAATAAAATTTATTATGAAACAAAAGGCAAAAAACTATTATGTACATAGTTTAGTCCTATTCAGTGTCTACTCGGCGCTTCTTGGCTTGTCTCTTGTATTCATTAAATGGAGCATCTCTTGTCACTGTCCAGCAATAGTCTGCAAGCATTGATGGGCTCCATTTGCCCTGATAGCGTTTCTCCATTGTTGCAATGTCCTGGTGAAATCGCTCGCTGTGCTCGTCGCTCACTGCTCCACAGTTCGGTGGGAAAAAAATCTAGATGAGAGTGCGAAAAATGTATCTTTAGTGACATGTTGCAACCAAGGCTTTTGTATGCCTTGAGGAGGTTTTCCACCAACAACCTGTAGTTGTCTGCCTTGTTGTTTCCGAGAAAATTTATTGCCACTAACTGGAAGGCTTTCCATGCCGTCTTTTCCTTGCCACGCAGTGCATGGTCAAATGCGTCATCTCAAAGAAGTTCACGAATCTGAGGACCAACAAAGACACCTTCCTTTATCTTAGCTTCACTTAACCTTGAAATTTTCCACGGAGGTACTTAAAAGCTGCTTATGTTTTGTCAATGGCCTTGACAAAGTTCTTCATCAGACCCAGCTTGATGTGGAAGGGTGGTAACAAAATCTTCCTTGATTCAACAAGTGGTGGATGCTGAAGACTTTTCCTCCCAGGCTCCAATGACTGTTGGAGAGGCCAATCTTTCTTGATGTAGTGGGAATCTCTTGCACGACTATCCCATTCGCAGAGAAAACAGCAGTACTTTGTGTATCCAGTCTGCAGACCAAGCAAGAGAGCAACAACCTTCAAATCGCCACAAAGCTGCCACTGATGTTGGTCATAGTTTATGCACCTCAAAAGTTGTTTCATGTTGTCATAGGTTTCCTTCATATGGACTGCATGACCAACTGGAATTGATGGCAAAACATTGCCATTATGAAGTAAAACAGCTTTAAGACTCGTCTTCGATGAATCACTGAACAGTCTCCACACATCTGGATCGTGAACGATGTTGAGGGCTGCCATCACACCATCGATGTTGTTGCAGGCTACAAGATCACCTTCCATGAAGAAGAATGGGACAAGATCCTTTTGACAGTCACGGAACATGGAAACCCTAACATCACCTTCCAGGAGATTCCACTGCTGTAGTCTGGAACCCAACAGCTCTGCCTTATTCTTGGGTAGTTCCAAATCCCTGACAAGGTCATTCAGTTCACCTTGTGTTATGAGGTGTGGTTCAGAGGAGGAGGATGGGAGAAAATGTGGGTCCTGTGACATTGATGGTTCAGGACCAGAAGTTTCATCCTCTTCCTCTTCCTCGGTCTGACTCAAGTGAGAATGATTCTGGTGCATCAGGAACCAGCAGTCCTTCTCTGTGGGGTACTGGGCGTGTAGCTGATGGAATGTTTGGATAATGCACAGTCCACTTTTTCTTCTTTGACGCACCTTTCCCAACTGGAGGCACCATGCAGAAGTAACAATTGCTGGTATGATCTTTTGGCTCTCTCCAAAACTTTGGCACTGCAAAAGGCATAGGTTTCCTTTTCATGTTCAACCACTGGCGAAGATTTGTTGCACAAGTGTTGCAGCATATGTGTGGGGCCCACCTCTTGTCCTGATCTCCAATTTTGCAGCCAAAATAAAGATGATAGGCTTTCTTAACCATAGTGGTTATACTGCGCTTTTGTGATGCAAAAATCACTTCACCACAAACATAGCAGAAGTTATCTGCACTGTTTACACAAGTATGAGGCATCTCTGCTCACTTTGGCTAAACAGAAATGTGTCCCTTTGCAAAATCAAACACTGACAAATAAGAAAGCACGACACTGTATGATTTCTAGAGCTGATATAGGGCAATTTGTTCAGCAGAGTGATGTAAGCTTCGTTATGATTGCATCATCCATGACTTCTAGGAATGACATGATGCAATTCATATCATGTATGATGCAATACCAGCTTCAGATTGCATCATTCATTGTTTTGCCTAAAAAGCAAGTACTGTCCAAACCCAGTCATAGATTTATTCCTAGATCCAGTCAAAGATGTATTTTAGTCATTTCTGGTTTAAATTGAGATCCCTTCCCTTTATAACTCACTTATCCTCCGCCATTCCCAAGTCAAGGGTCGTATATCCCAATAACATATCTTGAAAACTAGAGACAATCAACAATTTTAAGCATCATTTTCATTCTCAGTGACCCAGAATTAGTAAAGTTTGACTACATTTATTTCAGAAGCATTTTGGCTGTAGAGCAGTGTAATTGTTATATTTTGGAGGTTTAGTATCTTGCACTCTAGAGGTTATAATTATACAAGGTCCATCTGAACGGACCATCTATAAAAACATTCTGGGTTGGAGGAGATTGGATTGTCCCCAATTTTCCTTTAATTCCAGATCTTGATGGAGAATAAATATCATAATCAGGGCTGTACTTACACCTTATGTGCCCCTAGGCACAACGTCTTCAGCCTCCCTCCCCGCCCCCACCTACAGCCAAGCCCCCACTACTGTACCCTCCCCCCCACCGGCCGAGACTGGCCCAGCTTCTGCATCGGTTCCAGGCGGCTTGGCTCCAGGAAAGCGGGTGTCAGAAGTGGGTTAGTGGGAAAGGCAGCCGCCTTTTGCTCCCCTGAAGGGGTGGGAGGAAGGGAAAAGCAAGGGAGGGGAAAAGGAAGTCCACCCACACTGCCCCTTGCTCCCGGGGTTGCAGGTTTGTATAATTTTTGGTGGTGCCCAGAACAAGTGCAAGTCTCACTCCCCTCCCCACCTGCCTAAGGCTCTGGGAGGGAGTTTGGGTGTGGGAGGGGTGAGGAGTCTGGCTCTGTGAGAGAGTTTGGATGCAGGAGGGATGAGGGTTTGAGCTCTGGGAGGGCGTTTGGGTGCAGGCTCTGGGCTGGGGCAGGGGGTTGGGGTGAAGGAATGGGTGCAGGGGGCAGGCTCTGGGGAGAGGGCAGGAGGTTGGGGGCGGGCTCTGGGAAGGAGTTAAGGTGCGGGCTCTGGGCTGGGGCAAGGGTTGGAGTGTGGGAGTGGGTGTGGGGGGTGAATTCTGGAGGCTGGGCTGGGGCTAGGGTGACCAGACGTCCCGATATTTAGGCTTTGGTCCCGCATCCCGATATTTTGCGGCACTCCGCTTTTTATTTATTTTTTGCTCTGCCAGCGACCCCTCCCCCCTCCCCCCAACGTGTCCCAATATTTTCTTCCTCTCATCTGGTCACCCTAGCAGGGGCAGGGGGTTGGAGTGTGGTGCTTACTTCAGGCAGCTCCCGAAAGCGACCCGCACCCCCCTTTAGCAACAGCTCCTAGGCGGAGAGGCCAGAGAGGTCTCCGCGTGTCGCTGCCCCCAGGAACCGCCCCTGCAGCTCCCATTGATTGCAGTTGGCAGAGTTGGCTTTGAACTGACAAGACCTTTAAATTGTAGCCAAAGAGTTTAGATGAGAGGAATAGGAAGGGATTAGTTTTTATAAACCCCCAGTGTGATAGAATTTTTTTAATCCCACTATCCAAGTCTTTGGAAGTGCTGTATCTTTCACCGATGACTGTCACATAGGAATTTCAGAGGCTAATAGTGATCTGAGATCCATGATACTTTCAGTTGTGTGCATTTAGATTTTTCCCAATTTGAATCATGAACTTGGGTATGGAAGTCCAATTTTAGGCAAGACAGAAATCATAATTTTGGAGTCCCAAACCTGAAGTCCAAAGTCTGTCCAAAACTTCAGAAAAAATGTAAGTCTTACTGCTTACGAGACATTTCATCTGAAACATTTTTTTTTTAATTAAATTTAACTCTCTTTATTGGCATCGTTATCAGATTCCATTCAAACTTAACATGAGTAAACCTATTTCAACTTTCCAGAACTCATTCTCAGACTGCAGAAATCAAATTCTATACCCAGTTTTTGGACTATTGTTAGTGCCAGTTAGTTTGGTGCTCACTCATTTTCTTTGATTCTCCACTTCCTAGCTCTTTCAGTTTGTCTGGCCTAAACATCATATTTGAGCCAGCATCTCCAATTTCCCTGTTTTTCAGATTCAATACCAAAGTCTCTTTTATTGTTATTTAAATGCCCAAACGAGCAGAGAAACTATGTGCATAGTAGGTAATGCCAAGCTATGCCCATTTGGGGGTTTATGCTCTTTCCAAACTAATGGAAAGACTGATTTTAGGCACTTGCTAATTTCTTTCCTGGCTTGCCTTAAATTAAATAGCAGACCTTTTCATGGCCAACTTTCTCACAAGACAGCAACAGCATTTAACTGGACTTGTTTGGACTACTGCCAGAGTACTTTGGTTTACATAATACACTTAACATGCTTTCAAGCTTCAGACATTTCACTTGTTCAATTAGAATCTCTTCTCCTGTGAAGGAGATACTGCTCCTAACTTCAACAACAAGGAGTCTGGTGGCACCTTAAAGACTAACAGATTTATTTGGGCATTGTAGTTATATTGTAGTTATACCCACCTGGGGAAGTGAGGAAAAAGATTGACAGAGCAAGATGGGTACCCAGAAATCACCTACTACAGGACCAGCCCAACAAGGACAACAACAGAACACAACTGGCCATCACATATAGCCCCCAGCTAAAACCTCTCCAGCGCATTATCCACGATCTACAACCTATCCTGGAAAATGATCCCTCACTCTCACAGACCTTGGGAGGCAGGCCAGTCCTCGCTTACAGACAACCCCCCAACCTGAAGCAAATACTCACCAGCAACTACAAACCATACCACAGAAACACCAACCCAGGAACCAATCCCTGTAGCAAACCTCGTTGCCTACTCTGTCCCCATATCTACTCTGGCGACACCATCACAGGACCCAACCACATCAGCCACACCATCAAGGGCTCATTCACCTGCACATCCATGAATGTTATATATGCCATCATGTACCAGCAATGCCCCTCTGCCATGTACATTGGCCAAACCGGACAGTCCCTCCACAAAAGAATAGATGGACACAAATCGGACATCAGGAATGGTAACATACATAAGCCAGTAATTGAACACTTCAATCTCCCTGGTCATTCTATTACAGATTTAAAAGTCACTATCACTGAACAAAAAAACTTCCGACACAGACTTCAAAGAGAAACAGCAGAACTAAAATTCATTTGCAAATTCAACACCATTAATCTGGGCTTGAATAGGGACTGAGAGTGGCTGGCTCAGTACAGAAGCAGCTTTTCCTCTCCTGGAATTGACACCTCCTCATCTCTTCTTGGGAGTGGACTACATCCACCCTGATTGAATTGGCCCTGTCAACACTGGTTCTCCACTTGCGAAGTAACTCCCTGCTCTCCATGTGTCAGTATATAATGCCTGCATCTGTAACTTTCACACTCTATGCATCCGAAGAAGTGAGGTTTTTACTCATGAAAGCTTATGCCCAAATAAATCTGTTAGTCTTTAAGGTGCCACCAGACTCCTTGTTGTTTTTGTAGATACAGACTAACACGGCTACCCCCTGATACTTGCTCCTAACTTCATCACAAATGGCCACTTCTGCTGCTGTGTTGTTGCATAGAATTGTTCCACCTTAGAAGCACAGCACACAGTTTCAAGTGTTTTGGGCTTCCATTTGCTGATTTTAATTTCACAGATACCTAGCTAAATCCAGACATGTGGTCAGTTTACCCCAGATATCTGTAGTGGGACCTGACAACAGAGACACATTAATATTCTCAGGTCCTTTGCTAATCTGTCTTGCTTTTAAATGGACCTCTGGATGACTCATCTTTGTAGTATGTCCCAAATTACACAGCAAGAGCTTGTACCAAATTTAAGTAACTGTCTTTTTGCTAGGCTTAATACTATAGAAGCATCAGAGCTGATCCACTTAGCATTGAAACAGCCCCCCCCACACACACACACCTGTTTATCACAGTGGTTTCTGCCCTGTGGCCCTTGAAGCACTAAAAGGGGGCCCTTTGAGTTAAGAAAGTGGATATCTAATTCTAAATCAAAACTGCGGTCCCTGAGCCAAGCTCTGTTTTTTGAACTGAAGTGTATGAATCAGCCCAGCACTACAGGGAAGAGACAGAAGGTGCTGCCTCCCACCACTTCCAGTGCAGCAGCTCTGACCATCAGTTCAGAACACTCTGAACACAACAGCAGCCCTTTCCCTACTGCAGCTACTCAGCAGCTCCCGTGCTGCACCACAAGCAAGGGTGCTGGAACAATTGATATAGTGGGAGTGCTGAGAGCCATTGAACCTGTATATAATGGAAACCACTCCAAGCCAGGGGGTGCTGCAGCACCCCCAGTTCCAGCACCTATGATCACAAAAGGAAGAAAGATTAGCTCTGGCTGCTCAGCTGCTGAATGATAAGGACCCCAGAAGGAAAGGAACTCAAATGGCTCTGCCTGAGCCTAGCATAGCAGCTAGCAAAAGAGAGACACCCCCCACACACAGCATAGGCAACCCAGGAGAGAGGAAAGTGAGGAGAAGCTGAGAAAACAAGTCTCTCATAGATTCCTCATTCTCTGCTCCAGCCCCAATTAAAGTCCAGGAGCTCCTCTAACTTGAATGAGTTGGCAACAGTCCCCTAGGGACCATATACCAGGTGCAGAAGCTAGAGCATAGTGTGCTCCTGACAGACATCCCACATTGTCTCCGTCCCTAATATGTCTCCTACACTAGGGACTGTGGGGAGGAAGGCATAGGATTTGGCTATACCGACTCTATGCCCACTGGGAACAACTATGTTGAGAAAATCCCCAACTATGGACTGGTGTATGGTTTCACCTCCTGCTGTGCCATATGAGTGGAATAAAGGAAGAGGAACAGGAACAGTATAGAGCATCGGCTCCCAAGTATTGCCTGTGGCAACTTAATCTTTGTGAAATACTGTGTTTGGCCCTCAATCTGAAAAAAAGGGGAAACCACTGCTTTATAATGTAGCTCCAAGCATTCATGATGATCCACTATGTTAAATGGAACTAAATAGGCTTCCCAGAGCGGGCTGGTCCTTTAAGGGAAGTTGAGTAAAGAAGGCCGAAACTCAGTAATATTTGATTTGTGAGAAATGTCAACACTTCACTTTGAAAGAGAGAATCCCATGCACCGCTACAGGCTGGGGACCAACTGGCTATGCAGCAGTTCTGCTGAAAAGAACTTGGGGATTACAGTGGATGAGAAGCTGGATATGAGTGAGCAATGTGCCCTCATTGCCAAGAAGGCCAACGGCATACTGGGCTGTATTAGTAGGAGCATTGCCAGCATATCGAGGGACGTGATTATTCCCCTCTATTCAACACTCGTGAGGCCACACCTGGAGTACTGCGTCCAGTTTTGGTCCCCCCACTACAGAAGGGATGTGGACAAATTGGAGAGTCTCCAGCAGAGGGCAATGAAAATGATTAGGGGGCTGGGGCAGATGAGTTACAAGGAGAGGCTGAGGGAACTGGGGTTATTTAGTCTGAAGAAGAGAAGAGTGAGGGGGGATTTGATAGCAGCCTTCAACTACCTGAAGGGGGGTTCCAAAGAGGATGGAGCTCGGCTGTTCTCAGTGGTATCAGATGACTGAACAAGGAGTAATGGTCTCAAGTTGCAGTGGGGGAGGTCTAGGTTGGATATTAGGAAACACTATTTCACTAAGAGGGTGGTGAAGCACTGGAATGGGTTACCTAGGGAGGTGATGGAATCTCCATCTTTAGAGGTTTTTAAGGCCCGGCTTGACAAAGGATGATTTAGTTGGTGTTGTTCCTGCTTTGAGCAGGGGATTGGCATAGATGACCTCTCAAGGTCTCTTCCAATCCTAAGATTCTATGATTCAGAATTTGGTTGGCACAAAACCAAATTTTTTAAAATTTCTTGGGAACTGGAAAACCAAAACCAATTACACATTGGAAAGCCTGACACATGGTATTTCTGAAACATAACACTCCACAGACCAGTGACTGTCTGACTGTAATTGACATTCTTAATTTTACCACTATTAATGTCAAATTCAGTCAGTGGCTGTCAGAGATCCCAGGATCTGGGACAGCCCCACCATGCAGATTGCCAGGAACTCCAGGAATTGCAGTCCCCCAGGGCTCCCTGCTCAGGACTCAAACACATGGGAAACCAACTGACCCAGGAGTCTGGATATCCTGGGGTTTCTGTCCCTGGGGCTGTCCAAAGAGTGGGGCTGCTCCAGAGCCGTGAGCCCTGGAATCTATCCCAGTACCTCCAGGCTCCCAGCTCTGCAAGAGTGAGCCTCCAGGGTTTCCAGGCTCCCTGCTGCAGAGCTGGGGGCCTAGACTGAGACCCCTGGCTAGAGCTGGGTCTCACAAGACTTCCAAGACTGCCTGGTTCCATGATAGGGAGCCTGAAGGCACTGGCATGGACGGGTTGCCCCAGAGCTGTGGACCCTGGAAGCCCAGTGTCCTTAGTCCCAGGCCTGTCCTACCGCCATGGAACCTGAAAGCCTGAAATCCTCCATCCTGGAGCTGTCCAGCTGGCAGGGCTTCCCAGTAGCTTATTAGGTGAATTGGCAGGGAACCAATGGAACCTTCCTGTGATTTGGCATAAATGTGTCAAACCCAACTTGATTTTGTGAAAAATTCCAATGAAATTCTGTTTCATCAGAAATTTTCCAACCTGCTCTAGTTTAGCCCCACAGTTTAACTGTGCATAGTTATCCACCACACCCCTCATGATGGGTTTGGGCTTGGGCCAGTGGTTGTGTCAGGTGACCAAGCATGACATGGTGATAGCCCAGAGCTGATACAAAGGTAAAGAGACTTGCAGGAAACCCAGAAGGGATCCAGAGTTAGAAGAGCCTGGGGATGAACCTCTCCATACCAGCCAAAGGGAAAGGTTTGGCTGGAGCTACCTGCAATGAGGAGCAGGAGCAAAACACTTGCACAGGGCATAATGGATTGGAGCAGAAGGCTGGGAGTTCTTAGCTTTAAGATAAACTGTTATGTTAATAAGCCACACCTCAGAAGGGAAGAGTAATTCAGAAGCACCAATTGTGGTGCCTTGTTTGACTGCAGAAGTGGGGGGGGGGGAGGAATAGAGTCCAATACCTGATGTGCTATGATTGGATTACATGTTCCCTTAAATGTAACCAGCTGCTACTGTGGGAGGACCTAGTCTTACCCTGTGATGATTCATCTGCCTCAGATGCATAAAGCTTGTTTACTTTACCTTTGAATAAAACCAATTATGCCTCTTTATGCAGGGCTATTAATAGACAGTTTCTAATGTCTCATGGCAGTTTCTAGTCACTGATTAAAGTCCGAGGAGAACAAGGTGAAATGAAGGTATATAAAGGAAGGCTTGTATTAAAGCAAACTGTGGAGACTTTACTTATAAAGACAGCTGAACATCCTGAAAGAGATGAACCAGAAAATCTTCTGTTACGTGTTGAGTCAGGCTGAGAATTTTGTTTAGTCAGAATGAAGACAGTATCATTGTAAAGAGCGTAAAAGGAAAGTGAAAGTTTAATCAAGCAAAATGTGATTCATTAATGATTTACACTACCCAGAGCATAACACAAAAACAGACTAAACAATTATCTTTGAACCGCATTCCTTTAACACTGAATAAGTTTGTTTTCCCTAGTGTCAGGGAGGTAATTTGTTAGTCTCTAAGGTGCCACAAGTACTCCTGTTCTTTTTGTAGATTCAGGAAGACAGCCCAGACATCTACACTGCAATTAAACAGCCCCTTAGCCCAAACCTCAAGTCAACTGGCATGGGCGAGACATGGGTTTTTAATTGCATTGTAGGTATATGTTGAGCGCCCCTCCTAAAGTTGGAGCTCTCAGAGCACCTAGCCCCCTGGCTCCAAGGCACTCAGCATGGCAGGGCTGCTAACCCTGGAAACTCTGGGGTTCCTGGCAGTCTGCATGGTGGGACTATCCCACTGCTGGGGACTCTGGAAGCCCAGGTAAGCTGGCAGGAAACCAGGCAGCTTCTGACAGAACCCTGCCTGCATTTCGGAGAAAGTTGGTTAAAACCAAATTGTTCACACCACCACTTAGGTTTTGATAAAATTGGCATTTTCCAGGAAAAATCTGTTTTGTCAGAAAATTCCCAACTAGTTCTAGTCCTGACTATTACTGATGATGTAACCAACTGTGGACATACCCCCTAAATGACAGGGAGAGATATAGTCCTGGCTAGGTTTTCAGATAGTTTTCCCCAGCCTACCAGCATCATTTTAGTGATAGCTGAATCAAACAGCAATTTAGGGCCTCCTACCTAGGTTTAAAAAGGAGCTAGTTATTTCTGGATTCCCCTTGGGAGCTCACACCCAATTCCGCCCCCACACCTTGCTGTGCACCCCAAGGGATTCATGCCCACCCCTCAATCACCGCGACAGGTGGGTACCCCCAGGGTGCTGGAACTAGGAGAGCAGCAGCACCCCAAGCTTGAAGCAATAATAGCAACTAAATACCTGGCTTCCATCATGGGCTGTGTTTACAAGTTTGTGCGATGACTTTCAGCACCCAGCCTATAAACAGTGTTCTGGTGCGGCTGGTGCAGGTGCCTCACACCACTCTCCGGCCCTGGAGGACTCATGCCCACCTCCCCCCCGTGCCCTGCTTTGCTCGGTGCCCCTCAGGGACTGCAGCAACCATCGACCCAGAGCCTGCGGGTTGGTGGTGCCCTCCCAGCTCCCGCCCACACCAGCCCCCTGCCCCGCCAGACGCTCCCCTCACCTTGTTCCTCCTCCACCATCCCGATGGTGCCGCCCGTGTTGATCACCAGCACCCGCACCTGCACCGGTGCCCTGCAGCCACCCCCGAGCTCCAGGGAGCCCGCGCGCTGCAGGCAGGCCGGGCGCGGGGTGCAGGAGAGGGCTCTGCCCAGGGGGAACCCGCCAGCCGACGGCGCCGCTGCCTTCATCCCGGTCACAATGAGACCGCTACCTCCCGCGCGTCAATGCCATGCGGGGACCTGCCGGCTGCCGGCGCCGCCCCTTTCCGGGTCGCCCGCCCTACAGGCGGGGCCTCCAAGGGGCTCGCCCGGGAGCGGGGCGGGGGCAGACGTAGCCATGCCGGGCCCGGGTCTAGGGATGTGCTGCGCTGGTCCTGGGGGGGGAAGGCTCGGACCCCCCCCCCCCCCCGGCCGGGACCCCCGGGGAGACAGACCCACACACCGGGGCCTGTGGGGGTGGTATTGCCCCCCCCCCGCATCCTGAAACTGGTCAGTGACAAGGTCCCCTCGGTCCATGGGCCCCAGCCCCCCGCAACCAGCGGGCGGAGCCAGCGCATGGGCCTGTCGTCCCAAGGACACCCTGCTGCCCCCTGCTAAACCAGCCAAGCCAAGAGAAGCGGCCCCGCCCGTGTGCTCGGCCTTTGACACCCTGCCCGAGGAGACACCGGCCCGGCAGGGGAGCAGCGAGATGCGGGGAGCCAGCCGCCCAGGCATCCGCAGAAAAGGAACTTGAATGGGCATCTTCTGGGACTGGCACCTCTAGCAGACGCCCAGTTACGGGGATCATAGGGAATATCGAGTGAGGGGGAGCAACCCGATTAACATGAAATAGAGTTTAAAAAAATTAAAATGAGGCAGCTGAGGATTTCCCCAGCCTGAAGGTATCGCACAAGACCAAACTTGGTCCCTCATTCCTCGTTCCCTTGTCCTTATTAAAAAGCCAGCTAGGGGCAGGGGCTTATTAATATAAATTTAAATATTCAGAAGGTTCATAAAAACAAATGTGTGAATTTTAATATATTTATTAAGAATATACTTTTTTGAGACACAAAGACCACTCCCTATCACCCACTGTCATTGCCTTATAATATGAATGAGTGACATTTAAGGATGTGTAAAATTGCAAACTACCCCTCTGGCCATCCCAAGTGACACATCGCTTCTGTTAGACCTTTCTGAAATAGGGTCATAGGGTGTCAGGTTCCAGCTAAGCTTCATTTCTATATAAAGCGCTGTCAAAAATAGTTTGTCATGTTCAGGAAGTCAAAGCTAATTACTTATTCTAGGAACAATTGCAAAATTGAAAGCAGGGTTGTACCATATGGCAGCATTTTCTGCAGAAAAAGCAATTTAAAAAAAACCCTTTAGATAAGGAACTGGAATAAGGGTCCAATTTCAGCCTCCTAAGAAACATTTACCACAAAGCTGACATAAAAGCTTCTACAAGCCCCAGACTCTTGGTCCAAGATATAGGTGGTGTGGCTGGAGGAAAGGGGACATGGTCAGGATGCTGCTGCATCCACCTAATTCCCAGTTGCCAAAGTGATCTTTAGGGTTACTGGCAGCTGCAGAGTAGTCTTCAGAGGACCAAGCTACACTTGCATTCTCCACCCTTCACATAAAAACACAAATCTGTATCCAGCACAAATTGGCCAGTCCTGAGCATTTGACTGACTACCTATACAAGACTGAGAAGTGTGATATGGTTAATGTGTTACATTTGAACATGCACAGAATTAGGCTACAACATAGACCCCTGTGAACGTGCACAATGGAAATATTGAATACTGATTAGAATTTTACTTTGGGGAGGAGATACATAAAAATGTGTCAAATAAAGGACTCCGGAGAAGTTAAAACTTCCAAAAAGTTTTTTAAAAAACCCCCTTTCTTCCCCCTTCCAAATTATACTATTTACAATCTACCTCAGTAGCACAACATTAGTTGGATAAATTAAATCTGTCAAAATTAATTGAAGATGAACTAGAAAAATCTAGCCTGGCAAATAACCCAAAAATGAACAGAGAAAGCTCAGAAGTATGTTGGATTTTATAGTTCTTCACCTTTTTAGGCCTTCTGGAGTTAATTGTCTGCCATTTTAGCAAACACATAGTGGGGTATTAAAATCTGGAAAATTAACACCAAGGTAAAATAAGCTTCCATTATTGCCCATAAAATTTTGTGCTTTATTGCTCTCCTAAATCTAGACTGCATTTAAAACAATAGGAAACTCCCCGTTTTCTGCGTTTTTCATAATACTGTATATTTCATATTGTATAAATTTCCTTGCTATTCCATTTTTAGACACTAGAGGGCAGTGTCAATTTACAACAGGGATCTAATTGTAAAGAGACTAAAAGCTGCATTGCATCTTAATACTGTCTCAAGAATTTCCACATCAGATTTGCTCAGTTTACTTAATTGCCAGCTCTGAAAAAAATCACCACAGGATCTGAAAAATAAACTTGGTTCTCACTACAACAAGACTAGTAATAAAGATTATTACTAAGCAGATATTTCTCTATTTACTTACTAGGATCACACATGTCAAAAAGGCGTCTTATTAACAGTCATAGGCGTCACTGCAGAATCTTCAGAATGATCTAATGACACAGACATGTCATTTGAGGTGACCTGAAAGATATTTTGTCACTTAGAATCAATCAGTCAAAGCCCGGTAAGTATTCAAGTTAGCGTGACCAGACAGCAAGTGTGAAAACTTGGGACGGGGGGTGGGGTTATTGGCGCCTATATAAGAAAAAGACCCAAAAATCAGGACTGTCCCTATAAATTGGAACATCTGGTCACCCTAATTCAAGTAGAATTTGGAAAAATGGAAATGGTGTAGGAATGTGATCTGTTGTAGCTTTTTCTGCAAAAATAAATGATAGGTGTGGAAGAGGGCACTTCCAAAAATTCTAAAGCATGCAGGGATGTGTAACTTGGGATGATGCAAGAAGTTGTTTGTCATTTGCAGGAAATAAAAGCCAATTCCTTATTGTGAGGAAAAGGGAAGTGGGTATGAGTGTCACACAGGTCAGTGATTTCCATAGAAATTAAACTTTGTTTCAGAGCGAGTCATTTCCCAGCTATTTCAGAAAAATCTAATGGTCATATGTATGTGTCACTTGGGATAAGTGTAGACTTCAACATTGATGCAAAAATGATTACTGATCAAATTCTTATATTCTTAGGTCATTACAAACTTGTCTGCACTTTTATTGAATTTTATGAAATACTTAATCACACACAAGATGCTTGCAGAATATCGTAAAAGACAGTTACTCACCGTTGTAACTGTTGTTCTTCGAGATGTGTTGCTCATATCCATTCCAATTAGGTGTGCGCGCGCCGCGTGCACGATCGTCGGAGAATTTTCTACCCTAGCAACACCGGCGGGTCGGCTGTGGAGCCCCCTAGAGTGGCGCCTTCATGGCGCTGGATATATACCCCAGCCGACCCGGCGCCCCCTCAGTTCCTTCTTGCCGGCTACTCCGACAGTGGGGACGGGGGGCGGGTTTGGAATGGATATGAGCAACACATCTCGAAGAACAACAGTTACAACGGTGAGTAACCGTCTTTTCTTCTTCGAGTGCTTGCTCATATCGATTCCAATTAGGTGACTCCCAAGCCCAACTTAGGTGGTGGGGTCGGAGTGAGACATTGCTGTGTGCAAAACCGCTGATCCGAATGCAGCATCGTCCCTGGACTGCTGCACTAGTGCATAGTGAGCTGTAAATGTGTGGACTGATGACCAAACTGCAGCTCTACAAATGTCCTGGATTGGAACTTGAGCCAGGAAAGCAGTCGAGGAAGCTTGGGCCCTCGTGGAATGAGCGGTGAGGTGTGGTGTCGAGACACCTGCCAGGTCATAGCAAGTCCGGATGCAAGACGTGATCCAGGAGGATAGGCGTTGTGAGGAGACCGGTAAGCCTTTCATTCGGTCGGCCACCGCAACAAAGAGTTGCGTCGTCTTTCTAAAGTGTCTTGTGCGGTCAATATAGAAAGCCAGGGCCCTGCGTACGTCCAGAGAATGCAAACGTTGATACTGGCGAGTAGCATGTGGCTTAGGATGAAAGACCGGGAGAAATATATCCTGATTGATGTGAAACGGAGAAACCACCTTAGGAAGAAGGCAGGATGTGGACGAAGCTGCACTTTATCCTTATGGAAAACTGTGTAAGGGGGCTCGGATGTAAGCGCCCTGAGTTCAGAAACGCGCCTTGCAGAGGTGATGGCTACTAGGAAGGCTGTCTTCCAGGATAGGTACAGAAGTGAACAGGTGGCCAGTGGCTCGAATGGAGGACCTGTGAGTTTGGAGAGAACCAGGTTGAGATCCCACGTCGGAACAGGTTGACGCTGTTGTGGGTACATCCGGTCCAAGCCCTTGAGGAACCTAACGACCATCGGGTTAGAGAATACCGAGGACGCGAGTTCCCCTGGGTGAAAAGCCGATATGGCGGCCAGGTGAACTCTAATTGAAGATATCGCCAAACCTTGCTGTTTTAGGGAGAGGAGATATTCCAATATGAGAGGAATGGGTGCCTGTAACGGGGACATGGCTCGTTGTTCGCACCAACAGGAAAACCGCTTCCACTTGGCCAAGTACGTGGTCCGTGTTGAAGGCTTCCTACTGCTCAGCAGAATCTGTTGGACAGAGTGCGAGCATTGTTGCTCAGCCTGGGTGAACCATGGAGCAACCACGCCGTGAGGTGGAGCGATTGCAGGTCGGGGTGACGCAGTCGGCCGTGGTCCTGAGAGATGAGATCTGGACATAATGGGAGCGGGATCGGTGTCTGAACCGAGAGCTCTAACAGCGTGGTGTACCAGTGTTGTCTCGGCCACGCTGGAGTGACCAGAATTACTTGTGCCTGGTCTCTGCGCAATTTGAGCAGCACCTTGTGGACCAGAGGAAATGGAGGGAAGGCATAAAACAGGTGGTCTTTCCAGGGGAGGAGAAACGCATCCGAGAGAGAGCCCGGAGCTCGTCCTTGTAGGGAGCAGAACACGTGGCACTTTCTGTTGGCTCGAGATGCAAACAGATCTACCTGGGGAAACCCCCACTTCTGGAAAACGGAATATATGATGTCCGGACGGATAGACCACTCGTGCGTCTGAAAGGACCTGCTGAGTCAGTCCGCTAAAGTGTTCTGGACTCCAGGGAGGAACGATGCCGTGAGATGGATTGAGTGGGCGATGCAGAAGTCCCATAGGCGAATCGCCTCTTGGCATAGAGTCGACGAACGTGCTCCTCCTTGCCTGTTGATGTAAAACATGGCCGTGGTGTTGTCGATGAGAACTAACACACAGCCGCCCCGTAGGAGATTGAGAAATGCCTGGCACGCCAGGCGCACCGCCATCAGTTCCCGAACATTGATGTTCAGGGCTAGCTGGGGTGCAGTCCACAGGCCCTGGGTATGGTGTTCGTTGAGATGGGCACCCCAACCCAGCGATGTTGCGTCTGTGACCAGGTGCAGAGAGGGTTGTGGGGCGTGAAATGGCATCCCCTCGCAAACCACATTGTGATCTAGCCACCAGGTGAGGGAGGTCAGGACCGAGTTCGGGACCGTGACCACCATGTTCAGGCTGTCCCGATGTGGGCGGTATACCGATGACACCCAGGTCTGGAGTGGGCGAAGCCGAAGTCTGGCATGCCTGGTTACGTACGTGCAAGAAGCCATGTGACCCAGCAGAGCAAGGCATGACCTCACCGTGGTAGTTGGGAAGGCCCTGAGCCCTTGAATGAGGCACGTGATGGTATGAAAGCGATTGTCTGGTAGGACAGCTTGCGCGCGTCCGGAGTCCAGGACTGCGCCGATAAATTCTATTCTCTGGGTAGGCTCTAGAGTGGATTTGTCCCTGTTGAGTAGGATGCCCAACTCGTTGAATGTGTGCACTATCATGTGGACGTGAGCTCGAACTTGCTCTTTGGTGCGACCGCGTACCAACCAGTCGTCTAGGTACGGGAACACCTGTATCCCTTGTCGACGAAGGTACGCTGCCACAACAGCCATACATTTCGTAAACACTCTTGGGGCCGAGGATAGGCCGAAGGGAAGGACTGCAAACTGATAGTGCACCTTGCTTACCACGAATCGCAGGAAGCATCTGTGAGGTGGGTAAATTGCAATATGAAAGTATGCGTCTTTCATGTCGAGGGCGGCGAACCAGTCTCCAGGATCGAGGGAAGGAATAATGGCCCCTAAAGAGACCATGCGGAACTTCAACTTTACTATAAATTTGTTGAGTCCGCGCAAGTCTAAGATGGGTCTCAGACCCTCTTTGGACTTGGGGATCAGGAAGTAACGGGAATAAAATCCCCTGCCCCTTAACTCTACTGGAACCTCCTCTATGGCCCCCATAGAAAGGAGCGTGGAAACCTCCTGTATAAGAAGTTGCTCGTGAGAAGGGTCCCTGAAGAGGGACGGGGAAGGGGGGTGGGAGGGAGGGAATGAAGAAAACTGGATAGCGTATCCCCTCTCCACCGTGCGAAGGACCCAACGGTCTGAGGTTATAAGGGACCAAGCACGGTGGAAGTGGGAGAGGCGATCCCGAAAGGAGGGGGCTGGATCCTGGGGGATGACTGGGGCGCCGTCCTCGACCGCACCTTCAAAAGTTCTGCCTGGGGCCTGAGGGTGGTCTTGGTGGCCCTTGGTTCTGACCGGGTTGAGGGCCGGTCCACCTTCTTCTACCACCTCGCCCTCGCCTCCGGGCAGAGTCCTGTCTCTGACGAGGTGGGGGGGGGGGGGTAGAAGCGCTGAGGCTGAGGCCTAAATGGCCTGCGCTGAGGACCCGCAACGTGCATCCCCAGGGAGCGCATGATTGTTCTGGAGTCCTTGAGGCTCTGCAGGCGAGAGTCCGTCTTATCAGAGAACAACCCATGTCCCTCAAAGGGCAAATCCTGCAGGGTTTGTTGCAACTCAGGGGGCAAACCCGAAACTTGGAGCCAGGAGGTCCTTCGCATAGCGATACCTGACGCCAGGGTTCTCGCAGCCGAGTCCGCTATATCTAAGGAGGCCTGTAAGGAAGTCCGAGCCACCTTCTTACCTTCCTCGACTAAGGCCCCGAACTCTTCCCTGGAATCTTGGGGAATCAATTCCTTGAACTTCCCCATAGAGTTCCAGGAATTAAAGCTATAACGGCTCAGGAGCGGCTGTTGGTTAGCCGCTCTGAGTTGTAACCCTCCGGCTGAATAAACTTTACGGCCAAACAAATCGAGGCGCTTAGCCTCCTTTGATTTGGGCGCTGCGGCCAGTTGACCGTGGCGCTCCCTTGCATTCACCGATGACACCACCAGTGAACACGGCTGTGGATGAGTATACAGGTACTCATAGTCCTTTGAGGGGACAAAGTACTTTCTCTCCACCCCTCTGGCTGTGGGTGGAATAGAGGCAGGAGTTTGCCATATCGTAGTGGCGTTAGCCTGGATCGTGCGGTTCAGAGGCAATGCCACTCTGGATGGGGCATCCGCCGAGAGGATATTTACAATGGGGTCCTGCACCTCCACTATCTCCTCCGCCGGTAGGTCCATATTACGGGCCACCCTACGTAAGAGGTCCTGATGAGCCCGAAGATCTATCGGGGGTGGACCTGTGCACGACGTGCCCGCCACTGCCTCATCTGGAGAGGAAGAGGAAGATGCCTCAGGTGGTAAGGGATCCAAGGGAGGGTCCTGGTCTCCCTGTTCCTGGGACGGAGCATCACCTGCCCCTGGGTCCAGGACGTCAGGTGGTGCGGGCACGGAAGCCTCCATGCCCCCTGGAGGAGGGCGAGAGATGGTGGACTCTGGGGCCCTTCTGTCAGAGTGTCCCGAGCGAGAGGCTGAAGTTAGTGGAGCCCCTTGCGCTTGGTGGTACGCCCACGGGGTCCAGAATGACCAGTGAGAGGGGCCGTGAGCAGGGTCCTCTGCTAACTCCTGCCAGTGGCCCATATCTTGTTCCTCGGCTTGCCCCTGAGGGGGGTATGCCGATCTCGATGCGTCCTCAGAGGAGCGAGACACCGATCTCGATGGCCATGGCGGTGCCGACTGCGCCGAGATGATCCCCGTGGGATACGGTGCCGCACGGTGCCGGTCTGGAGATGCTCTATCTCTGTGCGGTGCCGGCGATCGGTGCCGAGATCGCGATCGGTGCCGATGACCGCGCCGGTGCCGGGAGTTGGACCTGGACCTGGACGGCGACCTCGAGTAGGCCCGGTGCCGGGAGCGACCCCTCGACGTTGAGCGTCGATCGTAACGGTGCCGAGAATTACGTCTCGATGTTGACCGGTACCGACGATCATAGTGGTGCCGGGACGTAGAACGGTGCCGCGACGATGATCTTAGCCGCGAGTACGACCGGTGCCGAGGTGATATCCGGCGCCGGGACTGCGAGCGGCGTGGGGACCTGCTTCGGGACCTGGAACGGTGCCGTGGTTCCAGTCCCTGCGATGGAGGGCGCATCAAGGCAGGTTTCCCCCTGGACTGGACCGGACGAGTCAACGGCGCCGACGGTGCCGGTGGTTGGGGCGGTGCCGGCTCCGTGAGAGCGATCAAGTCTCTCGCCGTCGCGAAGGTCTCTGGGGTCGACGGGAGGCACCGTATCACCGCTGGTCGCGGTGGTGATCCTGTCTGCACCGGACTCAACGGCTTCGGAGCCGGAGTCGACGGTACTGGAGGCACCTGTTTTTGGTGCTCCACAGGCGGACGCGGCTCTACCCCCAGCGCCGGGGGAGCCGGTGTCTTCGGTACGGCAGTCCCCTGCGTCTTATGGGATTTTTTATGTCCCGGCGATGATGATCGGCGCCGAGGCACTTGCTGTGGGTGCGGTGCCGACGGGGTCCGGTGCCGTGGAGGCTTGTCCGACGCCACTCGCGGAGTCGGAATGGTCGGTGCCGCCGGGGCACTGCGCACCGAGGCGCTTGGTGCTGGGGCTTGACGCGCCGATGGAGCGTCCGGGCTAAGTGCCGCCTCCATAAGGAGTTGCCGAAGCCGAAAGTCCCGCTCCTTCTTGGTTCTCGGTCTGAAGGCCTTACAGATCTTACACTTATCTGTCTGATGGGACTCCCCCAGGCACTTCAGACACGAGTCGTGCGGGTCACTTGTTGGCATAGGCTTAGCGCAGGACGCGCACTGTTTGAAGCCGGGAGCCTTGGGCATGAGCCCGGCCACGCGCCGGGGGAAAAAGGGGGAGAACAACCCCCTTAATCCCCTTTAACTATACAACAACTATTAATAAAGTGATTTAAACAACTATCTAACTATATACAACTAGAACTATAACTATAACTATCAATAAACGGAATAAGCTAGGGAGAGTGGAGAACAGCTACGCCGCGCTCCACAGTTCCAACGACCGTCAGGGGCGGTAAGAAGGAACTGAGGGGGCGCCGGGTCGGCTGGGGTATATATCCAGCGCCATGAAGGCGCCACTCTAGGGGGCTCCACAGCCGACCCGCCGGTGTTGCTAGGGTAGAAAATTCTCCGACGATCGTGCACGCGGCGCGCGCACACCTAATTGGAATCGATATGAGCAAGCACTCGAAGAAGAACTCACATGCTCATATATCAGTTGTTCGAGCTAGCCAACAGGAGCAGCAAACGGAGGTTTTGCGAGGGAGTTCTCCAGGAGAGAGGAAGTAACTATATGACCCTTGGGGTGAGTTTACTGTCTGTCTGTTTGTTGTGTGATTGCTGCTTGCCATGTGCCTGCTTGACTGAAGTAATACTAGCAACTGAATGCCTGGCTTCCGTCATGTACAGTATTTACAGGTTTGTTCAATGGCTTTCAGCACCCCTCCTATAAACAGTGTTCTGGTGTCACGGGTACCTCACATCATTCTCCTGCCCTGGAGGATTCAAGCCCACCTCACCCCCTCTGCCCTGCTTTGCTAGGTGCCCCTCAGGGGCTGCAGCCACCATCACAACACACACACTGCCCTCTTGGCAGGCTGCAGGCCCCTTCGGGGGTTCGACTCAGAGCCTGCGGGATGGTGCCCTCAAAGCTCCCGCTCATGCCATCCCCTCTGCCCCTCCAGTGGATATAGTGTATATTGTACAAGTATAGTGTACATGGATTTTCAGAAAGCCTTTGAAAGGTCCCACACCAAAGTCTCTTAAGCAAAGTAAGGAGTCATGGGATAAGAGGGAAGGTTCTTTCATAGATCAGTAACTGGTTAAAGACGAGAAGCAAAGGGTAGGAATAAATGGTCCATTTTCAGAATGGAGAGAGGTAAATAGGGTCCTCCAAGGATCTATAGTGGAACCAGTTCTGTTCAACATACCCATAAATGATCTAGAACAGTGAGGTGGCAAAGTTTGCAGATGATACAAAATTGCTCAAGATAGTTAAGTCCAAAGCTGAGTGCAAAGAGTTACAAAGGGCTCTCACAAAACTGGGTGAATGGGCAAGAAAATGGCAGATGAAATTCAGTGTTGACAAATGCAAAGTAATGCATATTGGAAAACATAATCCCAATGATACCTACAAAATGATGGGGTCTAAATTAGTTATTACCACTTAAAGATCTTGAAGTCATTGTGGACAGTTCTCTGAAAACATCTGCTCAATGTGCAGCGGCAGTCAAAAAAAAGTAACAATGTTAGGAACCATTAGGAAAGGTATAGATAATAAGACAGTAGATAATATAATGCCACTAAGCCAATGATTTTAGTTTAGTATCCATTTATTGTGTGATGTTATGATTAATCAATATGTAATATGACTTATTCACTGTATGTTAATCAGAGTTGATTTGTAGGATTACAAAAGTATAAGATTGATCAGTATTTAGAGGAACTAGGTAGTAGACATGAGTAAGACAAGCTGAAATGCAAAAGCCTGTGGGCTGAGGCCTGCAAGACTTTAGCTTAGCTATTTTAGGCCTTGGAAACAAGAAATGATGGTGTAAGTCAACAATAGAGAACTAACCCGAAATATCATAGGAAAAGAGGTACCAACTGGTAATATTGCGAAAGTATAGCTGGGAAGATTGAATTTAAATTATAAAGTGCTGTAACAACAAATATTGTCTCTAACACATGCCTTAACCGCAAGATAAAGGTGGTACGTCAATATTAACAAGAACCTACATAACCTATAGAATTCAGTATCCCTTATATTTTTAGGGGACACAGACGAGTAAGAAAGAAAGAATTAACACTTTCATGTACATGCGAAGAACGTAGGTATAGACAGACTCTCATTATAAGAAAGGGTGCCTAGAGCAAGAAAATTGAGCTTCCTATGGGAAACTCCAGCAGGAACCACTCCCATATTGATGATCAATCCATGAGAGGGCCAACAGACTAACATCATCTAGGAGGATGTGGGTATGTCTGTAGGCATAACTGGTACATAGTACTTATCTTTAGGAATTGTATATACTGTGACATTTATAACTTGGTTGGTAACTTTAATAAAACTACTAAAAGATAGATGCTTTTGTACTTGTATGTGTTATTTGCCTATGGTTTCATGTGTTCCTATGGACTCTAGATCCAACAAGCCTGTCTCCTATTTCCATCTCAACCTCAGTCCAAGTGTATATGTTTTTAATATATAAGGCAACACCTCCTCCCTTTTTTCCGCCTGTCCTTCCTGAGCAAGCTGTACCCTTCTATACCAATATTCCAGTCACGCGTATTATCTCACCAAGTCTCTGTGTTGCCAACTCTGTCATAGTTGTGTTTATTTACTAGCATTTCAAGTTCTTCCTGCTTATTCCCCATATTTCTTGCATTAGTATACAGACATCTAAGATATGGATTCGATTTTCCCCTCCTCCCCCTGTTCTGTCTTGTCTCTCCCTTATCCCTGCCCATGCTCCCCCGAAATTCTGGCTTTTCTCCCAGGTCTCCATGTTTTTCACTTACCTATGGGCTTTGGTCACCTGCCCCTTTCGAACCTAGTTTAAAGCCCTCCTCACTAGGTTAGCCAGTCTGTATCCATATGAGTAAGGGGGGATATGATAGAAATCTATAAAGTCACGAATGGTGTGGAGAAAGTGAAGAAGAAAGAATTATTTATACACAAGAACCAGGAGTCATCCAATGAAATTAATAGGCAGCAGGTTTAAAACAAACAAAAGGAAGTATTTCTTTACATACAATGCACAGTCAACCTGTGGAGCTAGTTGCCAGGGGATGTTGTGAAGGCCAAAAGTATAACTAGGTTCAAAAATAATTAGGTAAGTTCATGGAGGATCAGTCCATCAATGGCTATTAGTCAAGATGACTAAGCCTCTGACTGCTAGATGCTGGGACTGGCTGACAGGTGATGGATCACTCGACAATTGTCCGGTTCTGCTCATTCCCTCTGAAGCATCTGGCATGGAAGACAGGATACTGGGCTAGATGGACCATTGATCTAAGCCAGTAGGGTCATTCTTATGTTCTTATTTAATTATATGAAATGTTCACGCTAAGGAGTTAGAATGTACAGGAAATAAATGATCTCTGTATCCTCAGGACAGATGTCCCAAATTCCTGCTTTTTGATATTCTGAATAGAAACCTGAATAGTTACATTGGGGCTCATGATACAAAGTGCATTCTCTGACTCAGGAAAACTCCAGAGAATTTCTAGATGTTCCTTAGACTCAATACTCTACTATCAGTAGACACATATTCCTTCCCTTTCTGCCTCCTGGCTATGGAGCAGAAGAACAAACTCCCTGCTACAGCATGGGAACAAATCTACACAGACACGCCCCTAGAGCCCCGACGAGGAGTATTCTATCTGCTACCCAGATCCATAAACCTGGAAATCCTGGACAACCCATCATCTCAGGTATTGGCACTCTTACAGCAGGATTATCTGGCTATTAGGACTCTCTCCTCAGACCCTATGCTACCAGCACTCCTAGCTATCTTCAAGACACCACCGACTTCGTGAGGAAACTACAATGCATTGATGATCTTCCTGAAAACACCATCCTGGCCACCCTGGATGTAGAAGCTCTTTATACCAATATTCCACATGAGGATGGACTACAAGCTGTCAGGAACAGTATCCCTGATGAGGCCACGGCACACCTGGTGGCTGAGCTTTGTAACTTTGTCCTCACCCACAACCATTTCAGATTTGGGGACAACTTATACCTTCAAGTCAGCGGCACTGCTATGGGTACCCGCATGGCCCCACAGTATGACAACGTTTTTATGGCTGACTTAGAACAATACTTCCCCAGATCTCGTCCCTAGCACCCTCCTCTACTTGCACTACATTGATGATGTCTTCATCATATGGACCGAGGGGAAGGAGACCCTTGAAGAATTCCACTTGGATTTCAACAGTTTCCACCCCACCATCAAACTCAGCCTGGACCAGTCCACACAAGAGATCCACTTCCTGGACACTACAGTGCAAATAAGCGATGGTCACATAAACACCACCCTATACCGGAACCCTACTGACCGCTATTCTTACCTACATGCCTCCAACTTCTATCCAAGACACATCACATGATCCATTGACTACAGCCAAGCCTTAAGATACAATCATATTTGCACCAACCCCTCAGACAGAGACAAACACCTACAAGATCTTTATCAAGCATTCTTAAAACTACAATACCCACCTGGGGAGGTGAGGAAACAGATTGACAGAGCGAGATGGGTACCCAGAAGTCACCTACAACTGGACAGGCCCAACAAGGAAAATGACAGACCACCACTGGCCATCACGTACAGCCCCCAGCTAAAACCTCTCCAGCACATCATCAACGATCTACAACTTATCCTGGAAAACGATCCCTCACTCTCACAGACCCTGGGAGGCAGGCCAATCCTCGCTTACAGACAGCCCCCCAACTGGAAGCAAATACTCACCAGCAACTACACACCACACCACAGAAACACTAACCCAGGAACCAATCCCTGTAACAAACTCCATTGCCTCCTCTGTCCCCATATCTACTCTAGCGATACCATCATAGGACCCAACCACATCAGCCACACCATCAGGGGCTCATTCACCTGAACATCTACTAATGTGATATATGCCATCATGTGTCAGCAATGCCCCTTTGCCATGTACATTGGCCAAACCAGACAGTCGCTACGTAAAAGAATAAATGGACACAAATCAGACATCAGGAATGGTAACATACAAAAGCCAGTAGGAGAACACTTTAATCTCCCTGGACATTCAATAACAGATTTAAAAGTAGCCATACTTCAACAAAAAACATTTCAAAAAAAGACTTCGAAGAAAAACTGCAGAGCTACAATTCATTTGCAAACTTAACACCATTAATTTGGGCTTGAACAGGGACTGGGAGTGGCTGGCTCACCACAAAAGCAATTTTCCCTCTCTTGGTATTGACACCTCCTCATCAGTTATTGAGAGTGGACTACATCCACCCTGACTGAATTGGCCTTGTCATCACTGGTTCTCCACTTGTAAGGTAACTCCCTTTTTCATGTGCCAGTATATTTATGCTTGGATCTGTAATTTTCACTGCATGCATCTGAAGAAGTGGGTTTTTACCCATTAAAGCTTATGCCCAAATAAATCTGTTAGTCATTAAGGTGCCACCGGACTCCTCTTTGTTTTTGTATTTACACCTTTCTTATACTAACTCTGGCTAAACCAGGCAAAGGTGAGACTAAGCTCAGATCCCTTAAAAGCTAGTTCACCCTGTAAAAATTTGGGCTTAAATTTAAAGAATAAAAATAAATTAGTATGACATGTTATTTCCAAGCCAGGAGGCCAACCTCTAAAAGCATATTAATATTTTATAATCATTTTACAACTTGGCACAATGTAAAGGAAATGGTGAAGGTGAGCAGTAACATGTGAAAAGCAAAAAAATCATCCGCCAAGTAATTATATCTCAGTCGATACAGTTCCTACTCAGATCTTTCTCTAAAAATAATAATAGGATTTCAGATACGATTTTGGATAAGAACTTTTCCTAATAAAGATTAAAAGGGCCTTGATTGTGATAAGCAACAGAGGGAGCGTTTCCTAGGAAAGAAAATGTAGATGAAAATCTGTTCTACTGCAACTAATAAAAATAAATGTAGAATTTCTGAAAGATGCCACTTTGGCAATTTATTTCTAGGTGTTTTGTGTATGTAAAGTTTGGCCACTTTTCTTTAGGGGTCTAAATATGGACTTAGGTGCCTAACCTTTAACCACCCAAGTTTGAAAAATATTGGCTTTCAGAAGTGGGGGACCAGCTTCAGCTGTAAGAAGTCAGTTTGGTTTCTGTGCTCACTGCTGAAAAGGGTACCTATTTTTGATATGATTACATATCCCACAGGGAGAACAATGCTATAGTGATGGGTGCATGCATGAACTATAAAAATATCCACAAGGAAATGTGTTAAAGTTTATCATTCACTGTATTTGGCTTTTATGGACAAGGGTGATTTTATTCCCCGCAAGAGATGCTCCTCACTACAGCTGAAATTAGAGCTGGGCAAATAATTGATTTTTCAGTGTGGTGGCTGAACCAAAAAAATTCAGAAAAAACAATTGTTTTGGGTTGACCCAAAACAGAAATTTCTTGATTTTTCTTGTCAAAAGAAGAATACATTCTGGGTCAAACTAAATGGTGATTTTTTTGGACCCCAAATGAATTTTTTTCCAGTTATTTAAATTTCATTTTATTTGAGTGCTTTTACACTTTTTTGTTTTTTAAATAAATTGAGCAAAATTTTCAAAACAAAAAACATTTTTACTTTAAAAATAATTGGTTTGCCAAATTCAACACAAATTCACAAAGTTTTGGTCCATCCAAAACTTCAATTTTCAGTGAATAAACGATTTGTCCAATAAACTTTGCCCAGCTTTACCTGAAATACACCTTTGTGAAGAGTGCCAGCAAAACTCCTATGCACCAGATAAGTACTGAAAATACAGCTTAAAAAGGACTGAACTGACCCTGTGCACAGGGGTGAATTTAATCTGTAGTGAAGAGCAAATCCACGGGAAGAAGCTGCATTATCCCTCCTACATATACACGGAAAGACAATATGAAATGGCAATCCTCCCTTGAGTGAATTATTATTTATGCAATGAAACTTATAATGCCCTGCTAGAGCTAACTTTCCTGCATACTATTTAAAGGTCTACAGCAGTGCTTCTCAAAGCCGGTCCGCCCCTTGTTCAGGGAAAGCCCCTGGCGGTCTGGGCCGGTTTGTTTACCTGCCACGTCTGCAGGTTTGGCCGATCGCCGTACCCACTAGCCGCGGTTCGCCGCTCCAGGCCCATGGGGGCTGCGGGAAGGGCAGCCAGCACATCCCTCGGCCCGCGCCGCTTCCCGCAGCCCCCATTGGCCTGGAGCGGCAAACCACGGCCAGTGGGAGCCGCGATCGGCCAAACCGGCGGACGCAGCAGGTAAACAAACCGACCCGGACCGCCAGGGGCTTTCCCTGAACAAATGGCAGCCCAACTTTGAGAAGCACTGGTCTACAGTGTTACTATACCACACCTGTACATGTATCTATTGTATAGATAGAATTACAGATAGTTTATGATTGTATAAAATTCATGGCTAACATTTTCAGAAGTGACTAGGGATTCTGGGTGTTTCCATTTTGGGTGTCCAACTTGAGACCCCCCCACAAGAGTCCTAATGTCCTGAAAGCGCTGAGCGCTCACTCTCTGAAAATCAGACCCATTTGATGCGTCTCAGGTTTTGCAGCTAAAAACTGAGACCCCAAATCACGAGGTACTTTTGAAAATTGAGGTCATCATATATTTATCCTTAATATTATAAGATCTTCAGATCTGCTGTATAATAGAAATTAGTAATTATTAAATTAAAATTGGATTCAATATTGGAGTAATCTTTGGACAGCTTGACTGTTGCCCAACATATTTGGTATTTGAAGGTAGAATGAGAGATGGCTGAACTGGTTTGGCTGCTTCCCCCAAGCTCTACCTTTCTGAATAATCAAAAAAGCTCAGATAATTATCAATCCCCCTTCTTACCCGGTGAGGAGATTCACACACTGTCAGAAGACAGGTCCTCAAGGTGTTACAGGCACATTCATAGAAGCCCTGGTTGTACAGGACCAAGTCACCTGAATTTTGGACAAATCATTAGTACTGTACATAAGTTGACAAAAAAGCTCCACTCACATATGATTATTGTGTACCTGTAATACAGCAGAAGGGAGAGGGTGCTAGAAAAGTTCTTATCTGGTTACAGTAACAGGAAGCAATCCAATAAAATGAGGATCTTTTTTAACTAATGAAACTGCATTTAATGTGTGGTTCTGCTGTGAAGCATGACTGCAATAAGACACCTTAACAACATGCCTGATCCCTGTCTGTACGCAAAGAAATATTTGCTTAGTGTAGTAATTTTTTTTTTTACACTAGTGATGATACATAAATTCAGAGCCTAGCTTAATTTTCAGCTCCTATTGTGATTTTTCAAAGCTAGCAATTAGGAAGAATTTTTTTACTAGTAAACAGAGCAAATCTGATGTGGAAAGTGTTGAGACAATATTAAGATGCAATCCTGCATTGTCACTTTTGTAACCACTTTACAGAGTGGAACCCAACTGTAAATTCACACTGCCGTCGGTGTCCAACGATGGAATAGCAAGGAAAAATGCAGAAAACAGCATTTAGTTTCTTATTGTTTTAGATGCAGTCAAAAGTCAGGAGACAAAAAAAGCTCAAGATTTTAAGGAAAATAATATCAGCTGTAGTAGAAAGAGAGAACCTGAGACATAAGGCCTGATATGAGAGGCTTAAGGCCTAAACTAAAGTAGTCAGGCTGTGAGCAGAAGTCAGGCCCTGTTATGAACACTCCTAAGAAGTGTACACCATACAAAATGTGCATAACATTGCTCAACTGTTTCATCAACACACAAGTAAAAATTAACAAACTAATGGCAGCAAACAACATGCAGGCAAGGAAAAATCAAATTGGTAAAGAAATTAAGTTACATAGTAACTACAAATTGTGTAAACAAATTCCCTGTTGGTACCAGTCATAATTTGGGTCAGTGACACTGAATCCTTACTGAGGCACATGTTATTCAAAACAATCTTGTTCAGGGTCTAGTTAGCAATATTGAATCCCGACACAGCAATATTTGATAGATTGGTTACTGTCCATTCAGTAGGTTATT
Source organism: Chrysemys picta bellii (assembly GCF_011386835.1). NCBI lineage: Eukaryota > Metazoa > Chordata > Testudines > Emydidae > Chrysemys > Chrysemys picta. The sequence goes on along the minus strand of NC_088794.1, from coordinate 136,159,851 downwards.
TGAAAGATAGCATCCGTAAGAAACAACTGGATCTACATCAACTACTGGTGTATCACAGAACAATGCAACCAATGGAACAGAGAAGCTAGCCGTTCCTGTTTCCTGACCAGCAAAGCTTACCAGAGGGTGACAACCAGCAGTAAGAGTAACCTATAACATGGATGGACAGTACTAATGATAAGAAATATATATCTAGATAGATAGATAGATATGAAAAGCCTCATTTGTAAAGTCACTACTCCAAATTTCTGTTTTACTTCTCATATACATAGTACTGTGGGACACACTGTAATAATGCCTATCCCAGTATTTCAAAACACTCATCCTACTACTAATGATGATACAGGTGGTAACTGTAATTGCCTAATAGGAGTCTGTTCCTAAGTAGCAAAGTAAAAGGGAAGACTGCAACACCAGATTGGAAAAGGATTGTTATGCTTGGATATGAGGTGGAGTTATATGTACACATATGTACTACACATATATACATACATATACACTACAAATACCACATCCATATTATCCATATTTATTATTTGGGAATGCCCTCAAGGCTCAATTATAAAAATACACTCCTCAAAGTCCCAGACCTAACATTCCCAGGCCCACCATAAGGGATAAAAAAAATAAATTGGAAAACAAAGTCTGTCCACCAGTCATATGAGGGAATGTGCAAAACAAGGGACAGATGTGGCATGAATGTGTGGATAATAAAATAAGGTGACCATATAACAGTGTTTAACCCACTGGGTGATCTTCAGTCCATGCATTATGCTTTTCCAGGATGATGGGTAAACCAACATCTCCATAAAAAGACAGAAAGTGGGAGAATGTAGTAGAAAGAGAGAGCCTGAGACACAAGGCCTGATATAAGAGGCCTATGGCCTGAATTAAAGCAGTCAGGCCCTGCTGATACAAAGCGAAGTCAGGCTGTAGGCAGAAGTCAAGCCCTGTTACAAAACATGCCTACTTGTAAGTTCACAAAAGCTGGCAAGAACAGGGCTGGTACTGCAAAAACACAAACATTCCTAAGGGTATGTCTTCACCACTGGCCAGATAGGCAGGCAGCGATTGATCCAGTGGAGATCGATTTATCATGTCTCGTCTAGACATGATAAATCAATCCCCGAGCGCTCTCCCGTCAACTCCTGTACTTCAGCTCGGCAAGAGGCGCAGGCAGAGTTGACAGGGGAGGGGCAGCAGTTGACTCACCGTAGTGAAAACACCACAGTGAGTAGAGCTAAGTACATCGACTTCAGCTACGTTATTCACATAGCTGAAGTTGCGTAACTTGGATTGATCCCCACCCCAGTGTAGACCAGGCCTTAGAAGTGCTTGGCAGACTGCTGACTTATATCCAGCTTCTCATCCACTGTAATCCCCAGGTCCTTTTTGGCAGAAAAACTAATTACACAGGGAATAACTCCCCCAAGCATCAAGAAAAGAAAAATGAAGTGCTTTATACACCTCAGTCTACCATATATGGACAATTAAGTAGGCAATCAAAATAAAAACGAATTTCAAAGTGAAAAACTGAGAATGAGCAATTTAACCCCTAAAATTGATACATTAACACGAGTTACCCCAAAACAGTTAACTGTAGCAATCAATGGCACACCTGCAATCCATTTGGTATGCAGACAAAAGCAACAGACAAGGTATAGGATGCTAAGTAACCAGGTCAGAGGAGCAATACGTAACTTGATTATATAGATGTATCTAAACAGGTGTCTCAGAGGGGGTGTCTTTTGTCCAGCTGAGGTGGAGATTGAACGTCCCACCATTCACTGACCTGGTCCATTGTAATGGGCATAAGTGTGTTCGTGGTCCTGTAGAGTCTATGGAATGCTAGGACTGGACTTTGTTGACAATAAACCTGGTTGGATGCCTTTGCTACTGAAACAGGTCTGAGATCTTTGTGGGCAGTTCAATCGAGGTCTGCTGTGTTGGCTATCTGCGCAGAAGTGGGACAGCACACAGAAAGAATACACACACGCACAGCCGGCAACTAACAGGTTTTTATCTTGGTGTTAATTTTCCAGGCTATTAAGGAAAGAAATAACACAGTAACACAGTATTGAAGACAGCAAGAGGCTGGATGGGTCAGGAGACTGGTAAGATGATGATACACACTTCAAGGTCATCATCTTGAAAGCAATGATCAAACATCATTAACATCTGCTGGTTGCTCAATAGTTTATCTGAAATAAATCGGTGGTGTCAGTTGAGTTCATAGTGCAAGGTGACCATTACAAATGACATAACTATGCTTCGAGGCATATTGATTGATGGATGAATCAAGTAGCGATTTGAAACATCAGACTTGCCCTTGGACACCCAACTGCAGTGGGAAACCTACATAGATACAGCATAAAAAAAAAAGACGATGATACATTAATTCATTAATTGGTGCATCCACTAGTCCCAAAGCCTTTAAGAGTTTCTCCATGGAGAAAAAGTGGCACATCCATTACCCTAGATGCCTCACCACACTAGGATACCTAGAAATACTGAGCAGAAGTAAAAAAAAATTGCCTTTATATGAATACCCAATCAGTCAACAGCTGTGTTTGTTTCAAAGGGTGTGCATATATACAAACAGGCTTATATTAGCAAGGAAAAGACCTACTAAATATTCCAAATATTAGAACAGAATACAAATATTTCAAGTTTGGCACAATAACATTCATCATTGAAATCTAACTTATGGAGAGGCTATCCATTCCATAATTAACATTATAATATTATAGTCCTTATTTTAACTCCAGCCCCTATATATATTAGCTAGCAAAATTTCTTTGGCCTGAAATTTGCCATGTTTGCTCTGAAGACTAAAGATATATATTTCCTTCACACTAGAGAAAATTGGGTACAATATTTTCATTTACAGGTTATTATAAATTACCCTGATATGAAATGTTAATTTGTGTTTAATGTTTGTGTCCCCATCACACAAAAATAACTTTCTTACTAGCCCTTCAAACTTTCCAGTCAAATCTCCCTGATAACTCATGCATAGCCTGTATTTGAAGAATATGTTGTTATAGAAATAGATTAAAATAAATAGGACAAAAATAAGCAAACCTGTTAATGTCTGTTGTAATGGTTGTACAGTAGAACCTCAGAGTTGCAAACACCTTGGGAATGAAGGTTGTTCATAACTCTGAACAATGCAGTATCTGAATGCCTAACAAACATCAATGAATGTCATTAAGTATGGCTCCTTTCTGTTGATCTGCAAAATTAAGTATTTTGAGAACCATGTTGTGGGAGATCAGTAACTTGGGAGCAGAAGTGGTCCATAAGAGAGTTCTCTCCTGTAAAGCAGTGGACAACATGAAAGAGGCACAGATTTAATTGACTGAATGAATTGTGAATGCATCTGAATATTTATCTATCGTCCCAATGTGGCACTGGCCAGGAATCCCAAGACCTAGGTTCTATCTCTAGCTCTACTAGTCGACTTGCAATTCACTTAATCACTCTGTGCTTCAGGTTTCCACCTGTAAAACGGGAATGTTTATTCATCTTTGGAAAGAGCTTTGAGACTTACCAATGAAAAGCACTAACTACAATATTTAATATTTATTATTATTCCCTAACATCTAATTTCCATGCTCCGAAATGTTTGGTAGTTTTTATGGCGTGGTTTTCTTTTTTGTGCTGAATGGTAACTTTCCTCACAGAAACTTGGTGGAATGAGGATAATCCATTGCCGTGGTTATACCAGGGTACAAAATATATAGGAATGATGGAGCAGGTCATGCTAGTGGGGGAGTGGCAATCTAGGTGAGAGAAAGCAGCGTCAAATATAGTAAAAGTCTTAAATGAATGAAACAGTACCATAGAATCTCTATGGATAGAATGCTAAGCTGCTTTTGCCCAACATATATGAGAGCTTAGCCAAGTCTGCTTCTGGTAATATATCACCTTCTGAAATCACTCCTACATGACCGAGATCCTGCGAAAGAACTCCTTTCACTCGCTGCAATATATATAAGCATATATTGGTCCTGCCATGCGGGCAGGGGACTGGACTCGATGACCTCTCGAGGTCCCTTCCAGTCCTAGAATCTATGAATCTATGAATATTGTATATGATTAGCAGGGATCCTAGTTTTCTGTGATAAAAAATCCCCAAAACTCTCCAATAAAAAACCCCATAAAAATCCACATTTTTCTACGATTAAAATGAAATGCTAAACTTTAGTTTTCCTAGCCACAATATTTATAGGTATCAGTTGAACATAATGTTTTATTGATATATTTACAGTTGTAAAACACTGGAATGATCCAGTCACAGTGCATTGTTTCTTTACTGTTGTCGATGGCTCTGCTGTTTCAGCCTCTTGTTTTTGTTTCTTTTCATTCGCTTTATATTTAGCGCTTTCCATGTGTTCTACAACTGCCTGTCTTCAAACTTAATCTACAGCCTTGCTGCATACAGTACAGAACAGTAAATTACCATCAACGTGAAATTTGTCCTTGCCAAACTCAGTGACAGTCTTTAGGGGTGATTTTTAAAGTTTTCAGCATCTTTTCATTACTTTAAATTACTCACGTCTGGAGGCTGAAATGAAATTGAAGGTGCACTGAAACACGAATCCCTATTCCCCGTTGAGTAACCTCTACATGCAGGAAGCAGTTTATTGGAGTATGTTAAGCTATGTAAATTTAAAGCACGTTCAAAAATCAACCACAAGAGGGAGGGGTTGCACACTGAATAAGTGACACTGGTTCTTAAAGGTAAAATTTAGTTAATAGTTAATATATTCCCCTCCCCCCCACCAAATGTAAAAACTAGATTCTCTGCAAAAATGCAAATTTTGCATTTTTCTGTGGCAAATGGATTTCTAGGGTCCCTGATAAGCCGCTACAGAGAATGCAAAAAAATTTGTGCCAGCATTAAATTTTACTGATACTATGAAATACATGGGGCATTTGATTCCTAAACTATGAGATCCTAAGATGAAAAACATTATAAAATTGTAAAGATTATTTCTACAATTTTCAAATGTGACTTTCAAAAGTCACAATAATGAAAAATGTGTATGTCCTTTGCTTTTGCATATACAGTAGATTCTGCTTATTAGCAATCCCTTGGTTGCCAGCAAAAAGTTGACATTATTCAGCAGTTGCTAATAAGTGGAAAGGCAGGTTTGCAGGGCTGCAGCCAAGGAAGTGCTGGGATGTCTGAGTGCAGATATCAGTCAGAGTCTCAAATATACCAGGGCATACACCATGCAAAGTTTTAAAGCAGCAGCACCAACTTAAATTCAGACCGTATGAAAAATATAGGGTAGACATAATATAATAGTTGCTTAAATCCGTGAAGAAATATGCTGCCACATGCTGTACAATTACAAGGAAGAGAGAAATTGTGCTAAAACCCATGTTAGAGACATGAATGATCAAACCTAATGTCACCAGGACATGTTTTGCCAATGCAAGGTTGCACAAAATAAATAAGTGTGCACCCTGTGCAGAGTGCATAATTGGAAAAAAAGCCCTCTTATTACACCCTATTACTTTCCTGGGAAAGGATTAGTTTGACAATGCCAAGATTAGCATAGTAATTTATTATTTATTTGTTTTAGTACATCCAAATGAGTTCCCTCAATAAGATATACATAAAACACTACTTGGTTAAAATGCCATAATTTCCTTAGGCAGGATTACTTACAAATCATCCTTTTATGCCCTTTACACTTGCCTGATATATTTTTTTTTTACTATTGTTTCTATAAAATAATATTTTAGAAAGCCAGCCCTATTTTCCACTAGAAAGATTACTGATTAAAGTGATGTTGGTGAAAAATAATAGAATGGTGTTTAATACTAGTGGAGGATAGGGTGCAGCTGCATAACACAACACCACTTCATAAATATGAATTACTTATAGTTAGGAATATTTCTGGTTTGTAAGTAACAACTTGCATAAAGTCTACTTGAACTTTGAACTCTTATAGTAAAAATCTGCCAGGTTTAATAAATATTTCTTGCAATCATGTAGAAAACAAAATCCTAATGAAGCCTACAGGAATTTGTTTAAATTAAAAGACAATTCATTTAATTAATGGGGAAGGAGTATATTTCTATTTGCCAACTGATGACCACATAGCTATTATATCACCACTCTAGAATGACTACTGGTGGTGTCCACTTGCCAAGTTACCTTCAGCACCCTACAAATATCTTCTCAGATCATAAACTACTTGTACTATAATGCTCTTCCCCATGAGACTATCCATCCGGTTGGAGTATTATTACAAGTCTTTCTAATGATAATGGAATACTATGTCCAGTTCTAGTGTTCACATTTTAAAAAAGGTTTTGAAAAATTGGAGAGGATGCAAAAGAGCTATAAAAATGTGAGGGCTGGAAAAATGCCTTATAGTGATAGACTTGAGAGCTCAATCTGATTATTTTATCAAAAAGAAGATTGAGAAGTGACTTGATTACAGTGTTTAAGTACCTTCATGGAGAGACTATACCAGGTAGTAATGGGCTCTTTAATCTAGAAAGAACAAGAACCAACAGCTGGAAGCTGAAGCCAGACAAATTCAAATGAGAAATTATTTTTTTTTTAAAACAGTGAGGGTGATTATCCATTGGAACAATCTACCAAGGGAAGGGATGGGTTCTCCATCTGTTACAAGGAGGATGAAGAAAAATTGTTTTTCTTAACCTCGGAGGATAGGACAAGACGCCATGGGCTTAAATTGCAGCAAGGGAGGTTTAGGTTGGACATTAGGAAAAAACTTTTGCCTAGGGAGGTTGTGGAATCTCCATCATTGGAGATTTTTAAGAGCAGGTTAGACAAACACCTGTGAAGAATGGTCTAGATAATTAGTTCTGCAACGAGTGCAAGGGACTGGACTAGATGACCTCTCGAGATCCCTTCTAGTTCTATGATCTTACATGCTACATTTTGTACAAGATTTGTTGCATATATATGACAGTGGTTGATCTATATGGTCATATTTTAATCAGGTAACATCACAGTGCTATCCACAGGTGTACTTCCCACCAGTGGTTCATGCAGAAATGCCTGCTGATACTGTCTGACAGGGAATTCATTACCCCTGGCTTGTGAACTGCTGAGAGGATGATTCTGTCCTTGATGTATCAGTTCTAGAGATAGACCACTCATCTGCAGTGTGGGGTGGATCTTGTTCCACCTTGCTTGTTTCCATAATAGATGGTAGTTGTATGGTCTGATCTGACCTAGACATGGGTGGACTGAACAGTGGGTAGAAACATCTTGCCTGCCTTGTGAACTATTTGAAGTTCAGGTAGGTTGATATGTAGTCTGGATTCCTGCAGGGACCATGAGCCTTGGGCTGTCTGGTTATCTTTCCAGTGATGAGTGTCTTTGTAGGTGGTGCATGAACAAAGGAGACCCACACACATACTGTGTCTTTGTTCTCTCACCAGGTGAGCAATGTCTGTGCATCCCATGGAAGAGAATCATTTTTGTCCAAGAAGTCACTGTTCAGGGCATAGATTGTCCATAACCAGATCTGCAGGCATCATAGGTACAGTAGTGCAAATGGTGTGATATAAGTACATACTGCCATGTGGTCCAACAAGACCAGGCAGGATTGGGCTGAAATCTGAACCAAAGCTGGCTAATTAAAGCCATCAAGGCAAGGAATCTGACCTGAAGTACATAGGCCCTTGCTGTTACTGAGTTCAGGTCCGTCCCAATGAATTCTATGATTTGTGTGGGTGTCAGAGAGGGCTTGTCTAAATTGACTTGGAGTCCTTGGGAACGAAAGCGTTGAAGTGCAGTGGTGACTGTTGCATGGGCATGACTGACCCATGACCAGCCAATCATCCAGGTAAGGAGATATCAATCTTCCTTGTCCGCGAAGGTATGCAGCCACCACCACAAGTACTTTTGTAAATACTCTTGGGGTCATAGAGGAGCCTAAGGGGGGGAGGGCGCCCTGTGTTGAAAGGGCTCTGGGCCGACTATGAAGTGCAGAAACGTCTGTGAAAGGGGGTGAATGTCCAAATGAAAATATGCATCTTTCAAACTGAGGGCCACAAACCAGTCACCTGAGTGGAGGGAAGGTGTTACAGTGGCCAGAGCAGTCATTCTGAACTTTGAGTGCCATATGAAGACATTCAGCTTTCCAAAGTCCAGAATGGGTCTCCAGCCCCCCTTCTTTGTAGGGATGAGGAAATACCTTGAGTAAAAACTACTTCCCTAAGTAAGGAATGGCACAGACTCTACTGCCCCCAGCTGGAGAATTTGCCTCTTGTTTGAGAATCCTCTCATGAGTCGGATCCCTGAAGGGGGATGGAGAGGGCAGAAGCAATTCTAGTGTGTATTTGTTTGATATAGTGTCCAGGACCCATTTGTCCATCGTGATAGCTCAGTACATTGTCAGAAAACAGGCCAGGCAGCCACCAATATGGGTGGTAGCAGGCAATGTGGAGACTGGCTATTGACCGTTGGGCATCATGTCCAGAAGACTTTCTGAGATGTGGTGGAGGTTGCAGAGTGGAGGATGGTGGTGCAGGCTGTCTACCATGCTGGTCCTCCGCTCCCACTCCATCCTTCCATGAGGTCCCGCCCCTGCCCCGCCTCTTCCCAGTCCCCATTCCAACCCCTTCCCCAAAGTCCCCGCCCCCTCCCTGCCAATATTCCATCTCCATCCCCAAATCCCCACCCTGGCCCCGCCTCCTCCCCTGAGCACACCATGTTCCCGTTCCTCCCCCACTCCCAAAGCGTGATAACCCTGCCAAACAGCTGTTTGGTGGCGGCTGGGCGGGAAACACTGGGAGGCAGGCAGAGGAGCAGGAAGTGACATGCTCAGGAGGGGAGGAGCAGGTGGGGGAGGAGGGGATCTTGGCTGCTGGTGGGTGCAGAGCACTCACTAATTTTTCCCCCTGGGTGCTCCAGCCCAGAACACCCACGAAGTCACTGCCTATGGCTTGTTGTAATTCAAGGCATCAGATTTCAACACCAAATCTTGGTAATTTACTATTTGGAATGCTAAACTAGCCAAAGTCTTCTGCAGAAAGTTGCTTGGGCATTTTTGTTTCGTGGAGTCAATTTGGGTGGTGCAGCCAGCTTCTTTCTGTGGGTGCCTACATAACCAGGGAATTGGGTTTCAAGTGGGAAAATAAAAATTCCACTTGCTTGGGAAGAACCAAAAACATTTCTCAGCCCTCTTTTGGTTGGGGCACAGGTATCAGTTATGCGCCAAACCACTTTGGCAGGCTCCACAATAGCCTCATTAATCAGGAGTGCCACTTCAGAGAGTCTCATAGCCTGGAGAATGCCCAGGTACTGCCATGGGGACACCTATCACAGCAGGACAGGCTACAAGAAAATTGGGGACTCCAGGTCTGCATAGGTAGCTAGGTCCTCCAGGAGACTGTATCAGAGTCCCACCAGAGGTGATCTGCCAGGTGTCTCAGGCTTGGCCTGGGCTATTGATGCCACCTTGGAGGTGATGGATCTGTGCATGGGCAGACTCCTTCTGTCCTTAGGTGACACAGGCATTGTTACTGACCTTTCAGTGTGTGGTTTCACAACACTGGGAGCTCCTGGTACCATTTCCTTGCAAGCTCCAGTTGCACCCATTCTAAGACGTGGAGTCTCGGCGGTGCTGGAGGAAGGTGCAAAGCGGGTTTTTTTCAGATGGAGATTTGTCACTCTTCTTGTGTGGGTGTTTGTCCTTGTCTTCTTTGTGTTTCCAATTTATGGAGTCCCTGTGTCTGGTGGAAGACTCCAAATCGCCAGTACTGGATGCCGGTGGGGTGCTGTCCAGTGGCTCTGGATGGGTGGAAGGGAAGCAGGAGAACTCAGGATGTGAACAGGGCTCATGGAGAGCTCCATGAAGTACCTCTGGAGCCTGAATTCATAAGATTGCCTGGTATGTGCAGGGAAAGCACAGCAGACGCCGCACTTCAAGGGAATGTGTACTCTCCTGAGGCAATATAGGCAGGTCTCATGATATCTAAGGGTATGTCTTCACTACCGGACGGATCAGCGGGCAGCGATCAATCCAGCGGGGATCGATTTATCGCATCTAGTCTAGACGCGATAAATCGATCCCCGAGCGCTCTCCCATCGACTCCTGTACTCCAGCTTGGCAAGAGGCGCATGCAGAGTCGATGGGGGAGTGGCAGCAGTTGACTCACCGTAGTTAAGACACCATGGTGAGTAGATCCAAGTACGTCGACTTCAGCTACGTTATTCACGTACTGAAGTTGCGTAACTTAGATCGATCCACCCACAGTGTAGACCAGGCCTTTGTATTTATATCCAAAATTTCTGACATTATGGAGTACTCTGTCCTGCAGAAGCTCTCACCAGTAATATCACAAAGTGAGGATACATCTACCTGTACCATTCTCATTCCCCTGCTGACTGGGGAGCAAAGGAAAGTGATGGTTACACTGGGTCATTGCAATTGTCTATTATATGGATGTTTCTCTTGACTCACAGTATTACTAAAATTACTGTTCTTTTAAGATTTCTTCACTGTAGCTTTGTTTCTCTGAGCTGCTAGCCTATTTATGGTGATTGGCACTGCCACCTACTGGTTTAACACAATTAAACTACTTAAAAAATATCTGTTGTATATTATGAATCTAGTGGCACACCAATAGTCATTAAATTCAATTTTTATTAACCAGGTTTGTAAAGAGGAAGGGGAAAGACACCATATCTTATTTCCAATTGTGTGTTTTATTCTGAAGCTAGCAGCCTCATATTTTTTGGGGTAAAGACCTTGTGTTTTAGGGGACAGGAAAAAAGAATGGAGGAACAGTGACTTTGAACAGAGGTTCAAAAAGATTTTTCCCTCCACCTATGAAAAAATATGTACTTATGACTTATGTTTTGTGTCAAAAGTGTACTGTGCAAGTGATTATATCGAGCATGAGATGTTTAATTATATACTATAGCTAAATCTGTACACAAATATGCCTTGAAGTCACCAGTACATAAACTAAAACATCAGTGTTCATTAACTTTTTAATTATACAAAACAAATTAGTAAATTTGCTGTAAGATTTATTATTCAAACACTAGTAACATAAAAATAAAACATATATAAAATTCAACATGCAACTCAATATATTTTATCTCAAAGACAAAGAAAATCTTATTCATCTTTCGCTGTTGTATACTTTAGTGAAAGAGTTAAACAACTAAGACTTTATCTATTTTCTCCCCTTCTGTTCATTGGGTGCTTTTTGAAAAGTCGTCTCAGAAAGATTATTAAAAGAAAAAGAGCCTCTTGCTCTAAACAAATCTGTTCTATGAACAGTATTTTCAGTATATGTGTACCTTGAGTCTTAATCTCTGGGAGAACACCAGATATTAACACATAATACATTTTTTTAATCTTATTAATACACCCAGTAGGACATTCCAAACTGCATACTATCTTCCTCTTTAAGATCAGAGGGATGTGGAGCCAACCTTTAAGGATCATACAGAAAACATCAGTAAAATTAAACTAAGAACTGGCTTTAACATTTCTTTCTTTTAAGGATTTCTAGAAATATTTAAGTATTTAACACAACCAGCTTATGTAGCTGGTAAAGGAAAGCGTTCTTTCCTCTTTCATTCTGACTTTCAGACTGGTCGATGATCAGTTTTGAATCCACCTAATGAAAAAAAGCAAAATTACAATGTTAGAAAGATGTAAGTTCATATGTTCTTACTCTGCAAACACAAGATTTCCCCCCCCCCCACTATCTTGTTTTCAAATAACTTTTTGATTGTTCCAAATCATACAAATTCTGCTCATGTTCTTTATGGCATGCTTAAAAATTAGATAAATATTACCATCAAAACCCAAACTTACCTCATGGGATGCCTATGCCAGAATTCTCCGTTTCAGATCCACAGGCTTTACTTATCAAGTGGATAACTAATAAGGTAAGCATTCTGTAATTATATTAAGTCAGATGTCCTGGTCTCTCAGACTTGACATATTGCTATATGGCTTACACGCCAATTTGCTTTTACGAAAAATTAAAAACGATGTAGATAAATAAAAGACTATACTAGCATGCTCATTGCCCCATATAATTATATCCTGCAAATCTTTGTACTGTAGTAAAAAAAAAAATCCCATGAGTTGCTGTTCTTTGAATTATCAGGTTAAAATGAACACACTCATATACACGTGCATATTGTGGGAGGAATCAGTATAGAGCACTGCTTTAGCACTGCTCATCTCCCATACACAACATGAAATAAGGATCAGCCATAGGTTTTTTCAGTTCCTTAGGCAGTTTAGAAGGGAAAGGAGAATGTGTGTCTGTTAAAGGTAACATAGCATTGTGGGATTTAAGAGCGTCTAAAAAAATATTAAGTGGCCTTTTCCCTGAGAGAGAGATGGCATAATAGCATATTTTGACACTGTGGATAGCTACTAAAATTTGAAAAATGTAAGCACTACTTCAGCTTATGCAAGGTATAAAACATAGAAATATGCACATTCTGTACTAGAGCTGCAGAGGACAGATATTTTCTGTCCATTTGCACTCTTATAATATAACATCTATATAGGACAACCTTACAGCAAAATTAAAAGAAAATAAACACACTCCCCACAGTGAACTGTGAAGAGGATGAGCATATTTGCCCTCTGTGCTTATCCCATCTTCTCAGACTTTCCTTCCCTTTCAAGAAGAGACCTAAACCCCTCACTTACCCATCTCAGAAAAGCACCCAGTTCCCTCCACCACCAAAGACACATGATACCCACTGGCCTGCCTTGTTCCTGCTGGTTCACTGACCACTAAGCTGGCCATGAACCAAATGTGGTGGGAATCTGGTTGGATGGGGAGACCCACTGAGGAAGCTAGGAAAGATTTCTAACAGACTAACAGGGCAGACTAGGACTTACTCCAAACAAAAACCCTACTTCTGTGCTGCAAGAAACCCTTTGAAATCTCCAGACTACTACTTCCCTATCTGACCCTAAAAACAGCAGGTTTCCTGAAAGTATAAAAAGGAAATCCTGTTATACAACAATGGCCAGCAATAAAATCCAACATATACTGCAGTGAGCTAACAATTCCAAAACAAATAACATAAATACACCAGTCATCAACTTTCCTTTCCTTTAGTTAATTTTATGCTATTTGATGGGCAGTACCAAAAGGTTAATTTCTAAGGGGGAAAATACAAAAATTCAGATAGTAATAAAATGTTTATCCTACTGAGCAGCAACTAATAAATTACAACTCCCTGCCAGAAACCCATCCTTCACTGCAAATTTCTGAAGTGTTTTGTTTGGAAAGAATGAATATTGGAGGTCACAAAATTAAACAGGAAATATTACAAGAGCCAGACTGAGTGTATGGATCTGTCCATGCACGTCAAATCCAAACCTACAATATTTGTACTGTTATTCAAACCATCTCTGCTCATGAGGTTAACAGATATCAGCAAAGGAATACACAGACAAAAAACATCTTACTTGTGACCATGAGATCTGAACCTACTGTAAGTCTCCAGATATGAAGGAATATGGTAATAACCCATTCCCATTTGCTTAGTTTTTTTAGAAAATTATAACCTTACCTGATTCCAATCATATGGTTTCCCATACCACTTGGGAGCAATTACTTGTCGAGGTTTTGATTTGCAGATTAAACTGAAATATCATAAAAACATCTTTAAGAAACCCAATGGTATATCGTTAACTCTAAACACCTAATGAAATAGGTGGAAATTTATTACATTCCGGTGCTGGATGAAATGTTAACATTTTCATGTTAGTCTAATTTGCTCATTTATCTAATACTATCTCTCCAGTGTGAGAAGTCACAGATAATGTCATGCTCTCGTGAAACTATTTGTTTTAAAACTTATTCTGAGAGAAAAAATATTTGGTATAAGTTGTTTATTTGACAAAGTGCTACAATTTGCAACTATCATTTATTCCATACATTTATGTATGCTTATTCATTTGGATCTAGTTTAGCTATCTTTAGATCATTTTGTTTTCTGTAACAACTCAATTATTATAGATTGTCTGTATGCCCCAGTTATTTCCTCAAGCTATGTGAAGTACAACAGTGATACATTTTAATTAATTCTGTCTAGATGTGTATTTCAAATACACATTTTACTCTTAAGTAGTGGTGACATGATGTAAATACAGTTAATTTAAAAAAAACTGTAAAGGGGAAACCATGAAAGACTTAGCCTGAATAGTTTTATGCATGTAAAAAGAACAGGAGTACTTGTGGCACCTTAGAGACTAACACATTTATTTGAGCCCACGAAAGCTTATGCTCAAATAAATGTGTTAGTCTCTAAGGTGCCACAAGTACTCCTGTTCTTTTTGCGGATACAGACTAACACAGCTGCCACTCTGAAACCTGTCTTTATGCATGTAGTGTCTTTTCAGCAAGGCATTTTTTTCAGTGTATTAAACAAAAAATGACCAGAAAACAACTGAAATACAGGAGGAGAAAGATTTTGTATAAGGGGAAAAATAAGATAAACAATGCAACACTATGCTAGCAGATGGTCTCTTCCTTCAAAATCAGAGTATGTTCAGCTTCTGATACTTTGGGGGAGGGGGTAAGTAAATTTACTTCTGAAATTTTGTTTCTGGATACTGTGATAGGGCCCTACCAAATTCACGGTCCATTTTGGTCAATTTCACGGACATAGGGTTTTAAAAATGAATAATTTCATGATTTCAGCTATTTCAATCTGAACATTCACAGTGTTGTAATTGTAGGGATCCTGACCGGCCTACCGGCTCTGAAGGCAGCAGTGCAGAAGTAAGTGTGACAAGGTATGGTATTGCCACCCTTAATTCTGTGCTGCTGCTGGCAGGGCACAACCTTCAGAGCTGGGTGCCCGGCCAACAGTCGCCGCTCTCCAGCTGCCAAGCTCTGAAGGCAGTGCAGAAGTAAGGGTGGCAATACCACACCCCCCGCAAAATAACCTTAAGACACCTCCCCCCCCCACAACTCCCTTTTGGGCAGGACCCCCAATTTGGGAAACGCTGATCTCCCCCCATTAAATCTGTATAGTATAGGGTAAAAGCACACAAAAGACCAGATTTCATGGGCGGAGACCAGATTTCACGGTCCATGATGTGTTTTTCATGGCCATCAATTTGGTAAGGGCCCTAACTATGATCCACAAATCTTAAGACCAGGATAACTAAGCAAAGGACGGTTGTAGGCAGGAAACAACAGCAGCAGCAGCGCGGCCTCTCCTGCCCCATGGCGGGCTACACTCCCTGCCTGCCCCTGCTGCTGCAGAGGCTGCTGCCGCCTGGCTTCCCCCGAGCAGCGCCCGGTTCCTGCTGATCTCGGCCGGCAGGTGCGGGGCCCCAGCCAAGCCCAACCCCGGGTGTCTCCTCCTCGGCAGCGCTTCCTGCCCGCGTCCTCCCGGGTGGCCGCGGCCACAGTGGCTTGGGAGCTTGAGAGAGGAGTTGCGCCCAGGCAAGCGGGGGAGACTGAGGTGAAGAGGCTGCTGGCGCAGCCCAAGTATGTAGATTGACAGGTACCTACCCCTGCCCCAACTCTACACCGCCTGCCCCCCAGCCCAGGGAGTGTTACCTGCCCCACCAGCCTCAGTGCCCTGCCCCATACTGTCAGCCACCCCAAGCTCACTGTGACATCAGCACTCCTTGGAAAAGGGCCCCCTGATCTTCACAAACAGATGTCACTGCAGGCCTGACAAACTCACTGAACCCCACACGTGTCTTACAGGGCACTTACCCACAAAGAGGAACCTGGAAGGGATCTACACAAGGCTGGTAACTTGTCAAGAGTGAGAATCTTTGTGAGATGTGTGCATGGGTAATATTGAAGGAATAATGTATTTACCTTAAAAGTCTGCTTTATAGACATGGAGTAGAAATTAGTCATCGGGGATAATGGCCCTTTGGGGCAAGGGGGATTTGTCACCCTGCCTAACCTGACTGGTGATGCAATGCAAGGCTCAATTGTTTAGCTTTGCACAATAGTAAGACTTTGAATGGGACACTATCAGAGGCAATAGCAAGCAATTGAAATGCCTTAAAGGTAAAAAAAGAAACATTACAAAGCCCTTACCCATTCTGACAGGCTGTTTATAATAAGTTTACTAGTTTTCAGACGTTGTCCGGGGGGAGGGGGAAGGGCGCCGCAAGGTGGAAGTTTCGTGTAGGGCGCAAAATATCCCTGCACTGGCCCTGCTGGCAAGTGTTGATGCCCTAAAGAATTCTTGCTATATGCCACCCCCGAGCAAAACCTGACCTCTGTTACTTACTAATCTACCTCACTCAAGACGTGTGGAGTGGATTTAAAGTTGGGGTAGACGTGTTAGTGCTCACATACATCAAAGGAGTTGAGATAGTAACCACTGGCAAATCATATATTTGAATTGAGCAGGTACACCAAAGAAGGGAGTCATAGAAACTGCCCATATCAATTCTCTCTACGTTCTATGTGACAGCAACCACTCTTTCCCCATTGCATTTTGCACGGGGGGGGGGGGACTCCACTAAAAGCTTCTGATCCATTTTGACATGAAGTTGCATCATGAAATTGCCCCCACCTCAATGCACAGTGCTTCGGGAAGGCATTTCCTTCTGGCACACAGACTAGCATCTTTCCTGGGTAGGAAGGTACCATTGGAGACCCTGCGTAACAGCTAGTGCATGACTGCAAAAGAGGGTCGCTGGATGGCTGTTGCCAACAATCACATTTGTATCTGTTTCATCACACACTGTGTATAGGGATTAAAAGGTTTATTAAAGGTTTAGATCTAGCACAAAGATGCCTACCCTACATTCACAGAGACAGACAGCCTTGCTCAAAGCTTCAAGGACCTTACCAGCTACATACTTTTGAGAATTGCCCTAGTGACTCTTCATACTGGGGCTGGCTCTGTAGAAAGCTTTAGGAGACAGATAAACTGCAAGCTGCACTGATGCTCGATACCCCAAGTACTCTGCACTATACTGGTATCAGTTCCTTTGATTTGGTCATAAGAATCAAGGAAGCGTTGCCAGAAAGAGGCAGGTGGCCTCAGTAAGTACCCTGCTTTCTCTTGGGACAGATCCAATAAGGTAGGATAAGGGAAGGAGAATTCTAGCAATTACACTGGTCTACAATTTTTGAGAAGTTGTCTGCTTCAGAGATAAAATGTGCTATTTATTATGTATTTTGATGTGCTGAATTCAAATATGACAATTAAAACAACTGATTGGCTACTGTTTCTAAGATATTTAAGTTTTTACATTTTATGTCTATGTATAGCGTATAGATAGAAGAGTTTTAATCATAAATTGTAAACCTAGGTCTTTTCATGTGTTTATGGTTGCTTTACATGATAATATTTCACCTGTCCTGTTTATGTAACACTTTAAAAATCAGCAAAAGGGTTATATAAATAAAATTTATTATGAAACAAAAGGCAAAAAACTATTATGTACATAGTTTAGTCCTATTCAATGTCTACTCGGCGCTTCTTGGCTTGTCTCTTGTATTCATTACATCTCTTGTCACTGTCCAGCAACAGTCTGCAAGCATTGATGGGCTCCATTTGCCCTGATAGCGTTTCTCCATTGTTGCAATGTCCTGGTGAAATCACTCGCCGTGCTCGTTGCTCACTGCTCCGCAGTTCGGTGGAAAAAAATCTAGATGAGAGTGCAAAAAATGTATCTTTAGTGACATGTTGCAACCAAGGCTTTCGTATGCCTTGAGGAGGTTTTCCACCAACAACCTGTAGTTGTCTGCCTTGTTGTTTCCGAGAAAATTTATTGCCACTAACTGGAAGGCTTTCCATGCCATCTTTTCCTTGCCACGCAGTGCATGGTCAAATGCATCATCTTGAAGAAGTTCACAAATCTGAGGACCAACAAAGACATCTTCCTTTATCTTAGCTTCATTTAAGCTTGGAAATTTTCCATGGAGGTACTTGAAAGCTGCTTGTGTTTTGTCAATGGCCTTGACAAAGTTCTTCATCAGACCCAGCTTGATGTGTAAGGGTGGTAACAAAATCTTCCTTGATTCAACAAGTGGTGGATGCTGAAGACTTTTCCTCCCATGCTCCAATGACTGTCGGAGTGGCCAATCTTTCTTGATGTAGTGGGAATCTCTTGCACGACTATCCCATTCGCAGAGAAAACAGCAGTACTTTGTGTATCCAGTCTGCAGACTAAGCAAGAGAGCAACAACCTTCAAATCGCCACCAAGCTGCCACTGATGTTGGTCACAGTTTATGCACCTCAAAAGTTGTTTCATGTTGTCATAGGTTTCCTTCATATGGACTGCATGACCAACTGGAATTGATGGCAAAACATTGCCATTATGCAGTAAAACAGCTTTAAGACTCGTCTTCGATGAATCACTGAACAGTCTCCACACATCTGGATCGTGAACGATGTTGAGGGCTGCCATCACACCATCGATGTTGTTGCAGGCTACAAGATCACCTTCCATGAAGAAGAATGGGACAAGATCCTTTTGAAGGTCACGGAACATGGAAACCCTAACATCACCTGCCAGGAGATTCCACTGCTGTAGTCTGGAGCCCAACAGCTCTGCCTTACTCTTGGGTAGTTCCAAATCCCTGACAAGGTCATTCAGTTCATGAGATGTTGCTGTAAGTCTAAGAGGAGGAGGGAGAAAATGTGGGTCCTGTGACATTGATGGTTCAGGACCAGAAGTTTCATCCTCTTCCTCGTCTGACTCAAGTGAGAATGATGCTGGTGCATCAGGAACCAGCAGTCCTTCTCCGTGGGGTACTGGGCGTATAGCTGATGGAATGTTTGGATAATGCACAGTCCACTTTTTCTTCAACACACCTTTCCCAACTGGAGGCACCAGAAGTATGCATGCAGTAGTAAGGCATGCAGAAGTAACAATTGCTGGTATGATCTGTTGGCTCTCTCCAAATCATTGGCACTGCATAAGGCATAGCTTTCCTTTTCCTGTTCAACCACTGGCGAAGATTTGTTGCACAAGTGTTGCAGCATATGTGTGGGGCCCACCTCTTGTCCTGATCTCCAATTTTGCAGCCAAAATAAAGGTGATAGGCTTTCTTAATCATAGTGGTTATACTGCGCTTTTGTGATGCAAAAGTCACTTCACCACAAACATAGCAGAAGTTATCTGCACTGTTCACACAAGTACGAAGCATCTCTGCTCACTTTGGCTAAACAGAAATGTGTCCCTTTGCAAAATCAAACACTGACAAATAAGAGAGCACAACACTGTATGATTTCTAGAGCTGATATAGGGCAATTTGTTCAGCAGAGTGATGTAAGCTTCGTTATGATTGCATCATCCATGACTTCTAGGAATGACATGATGCAATTCATATCATGTATGACGCAATATCAGCTTCAGATTGCATCATTCATTGTTTTGCCTAAAAAGCAAGTACTGTCCAAACCCAGTCATAGATTTATTCATAGATCCAGTCAGTCAAAGATGTATTTTAGTCATTTCTGGTTTAAATTGAGATCCCTTCCCTTTATAACTCACTTATCCTCCGCTATTCCCAAGTCAAGGGTCGTATATACTGACCCAATAGCATATCTTGAAAACTAGAGCCAATCAACGCATCATTTTCGTTCTCAGTGACCCAGAATTAGTAAAGTTTGACTACATTTATTTCAGAAGCATTTTGGCTGTAGAGCAGTGTTATCTCTGCTAACACCTTCTCTTGGCATAGATTTGATGAGGGAGAGACAGCAGTGTGTACCTCAGATGTAATCTGGAAGGAAAAGTCTCCAAGAGATTCCATCACAGGGGGAGAAGAAGAAACTCTCTAGGTTCTGAAGCCATATGAGTTCCTGTCAGTCAGTCCCTAGAACAGGGAACTATAACAACTAATATCTTGAGGAACAGGTTTTGATATCTTTAGTTTTTATGATTCTACTAACTGTTAGGCTTTCCTGTTGACCTAGTGTTACAGTAGCAGTAAAATTATAAATAATGGAAACAATAAGTCTAAAACCTATATTAAAATGCTGAAAAGAAGAAATATTTTGAAAGCAAAGCTCAAACTAGTGATTTACTGCTTTATAAACAAGCAAGGTAAATCAAGATGGCTAGTACCAGACAGAAGCGTGAAAACAAATGTGAATTCTGTTTTGCTATAAACTAAGAAAATAAACAAAATTCTCGTTAAGAAAAGTAGTCTTACCCTAAAAGTTTTTCACGAGCATTCTCTTGCAGCTGTGCAATTCTCTCTTGCCCCAAATACCTTGGGCCATTTGGGCCATCACAAACCAGTTTGTTAATGGCCGTTCTTAGGATGTTTATCTGTGAACATTTCAATGATACATAATAATGAGCAGCCCAAACAACATTTCCAGTTTAAATTCAGAGTATACTTAGGGATGTGTGTGTGTGTGCATGCCTATGTCTGTCTGTCTAGAATGGTTTAGTTAACACTGAACGTTCATTTTTATAATCAACATTAGCAAAGACATCTGAGAAAAGCTATGTATATAATTTTATATAAGAATGTCTAATATTTTATGACTAAGTGGATTTTTAAATAGCATTATTTTATACCAAATAATAATTAAAAGGTTTGAATATAACACAGAAAAACAAAAAACCCACCTTGCATAGGAGTTTGATTAGCACAGAATTGTACTGGCTTAATGATATACAACTGTCTACAAAGATGATAATGTACTGTATTCAATATCTGACTTTGTTCAATAAAGTTTAATGAAACCACCTTAGGGTTTTTAGACTTAGTATCTGACACACAAGATCAGTTCAAGGTTATAAACAGGCAATTTCACTAAAAAAATTAGACAACTAAAATTCTGCCAAAGGTTGCTAGACTTCAAGTAATAAAATCGCAAGAGCTAACAATTTCTGACATCTGCTAGATTCCAGACATGCACTACTGCAATGAAAATAATCCATATGCATGTTTTACCTCTACTATGTCATCCACGCCAAATTGCACATCAAATGTCAGCTCCATGTCATGTTCTGGAAGCAGTGGGGTTCCAAGACTTTGATTCCACCCCAAACCACAAAGAACACCAGTAAAACTCCTTCCACTTTTATCAACCCTAAACAAAATGAAAACTTGAACTGAAATTTTGGAAATATGAAAATGAAGAAAACAAAGCAACCTCATCTGGAACACCAATCCCACATTAATATGAAGACAGATGCTCTGATTAGATCTATACTGCAAATTGATGGTTTTGATTGCTGCTCAAGAAGAGGTATGCAAGTTAATCTAGCCAGCTTGGGTATCAGAGCAGTGAAGCTACTGCAGAATGCTGGCTGTACAAGCATGGCTGGAACTCTGGGCTTCAGCGCTTCAAACCCTGAGCTAACTAGATTAAAGCTAGCTCAGGTGTGTCTACACAAGTGGCGATCACACCCGGTGATTGCAGTACAGTGATACCCTCATAGGAACAAACATGTGTATTGCCAAAGAAAAAGAACTGTTACTTACCTTCTGTAACTGTTGTTCTTCGAGATGTGTTGTTCACGTCCATTACACATTAGGTGTACGTGCGCCGCGTGCACGGACGTCGGAAACTTTTTCCCTTAGCGGCTCCCGTCGGGCCGGCAGGGCCCCCTCCTTCCCGCCAGAGCGGCGCCCCGCTCCAGGGTATATATATCCCTGCCGACCCGACCCCTCCGGTTCCTTCTTGCCGGAGACTCCGACAGAGGGGAAGGAGGGTGGGAAGTGTAATGGACGTGAACAACACATCTCGAAGAACAACAGTTACAGAAGGTAAGTAACCGTTCTTTCTTCTTCGAGTGATTGTTCACGTCCATTACACATTAGGTGATTCCCAAGCTTACCATTGGAGGTGGGTAGGAGTCAAGGTACAACTGACTGTAGCACAGCCCGACCGACCATTGCGTCCTCTCTGGTCTGATGATGGATCGCGTTGTGGGCTGTGAACGTATGTATGGACGACCAGGTGGCTGCCTTGCAGATCTCCTGGATAGGGACCTGTGCCAAGAAGGCCGTAGAGGACGCTTGGGCTCTAGTCGAGTGGGCCCGGATCTCCGGGGCCGGAACATTGGCGAGCTCATAACAGGTGCGTATACAATGCACAATCCATGCCGACAAGCGCTGTGTCGAGATAGGCAAGCCCTTCATACGTTCCGCAATCGCAATGAACAGCTGGGGTGTTCTGCGGAACGACCTGGTCCGTTCCAGGTAAAATGCCAACGCCCTTCGGACATCCAGGGTATGTAGGCTGCATTGGTGAGGGTCCGTATGGGGTTTAGGGAAAAACACCGGTAGGCAAATGTCCTGCCCCATGTGAAACTGTGATACCACCTTTGGGAGGAATTTGGGGTGCGGCCTCAGTTGCACCTTATCTTTATGGAACACTGTATAGGGTGGTTCCGAAGAGAGGGCCCTCAATTCCGATACCCTTCTGGCCGACGTGATGGCCACGAGAAACGCCACCTTCCACGAGAGGTGCGTGAGGGAGCAAGTGGCTAGGGGCTCAAAGGGAGGACTCATGAGTCTTGTTAGGACTAGGTTCAGACTCCACGCCGGGACAGGCGGGTGCGAGTAGGGGAACACCCTTTCCAGCCCCTTGAGGAATCGGGCCACTGTGGGGTTGGAGAACACTGACACTCCCAACTCTCCCGGATGGAAAGCCGAAATAGCGGCTAAGTGAACTCTAATTGAGGCGGGCGCAAGCCCTTGATTCTTGAGGTGCAGTAGGTAGTCCAAGATAGACGGAACTGAGGCTTGTAAAGGCTGTATGCATTGAGGCTCACACCAGTGGGAGAACCTCTTCCATTTTGTCAGGTAGGTCGCTCTTGTAGAGGGCTTCCTACTATTAAGGAGGATTTGCTGAACTTGGTGAGAGCACCTGTGTTCTGCATCATTCAGCCAGAGAGATACCATGCCGTGAGATGTAGCGAAGACAGGTTCGGGTGGAGTAGGCGACCTTCGTCTTGCGTGACTAGGTCGCGATGGAGGGGGAAGGTAATTGGATCAGCTATGGACAGTTCCAGCAGGGACGTGAACCAATGCTGGCGTGGCCAGGCCGGGGCGATGAGTATGATCGTAGCCCTGTCCCTGCGGGTCTTGAGGAGAACCTTGTGTATGAGTGGGAACGGAGGGAAGGCGTATCTCAGGCTCCCTCCCCATGGGATCATGAAGGCATCTGCTAATGATCCCCGGCTGAGGTTCTGGAACGAGCAGAACTGAGGGCATTGGCTGTTGTCCCTGGTGGCGAATAGATCCACCCGGGGAAAGCCCCACCTCCGGAAGATCGAATGCAGGACGTCTCGCTTCAACGTCCATTAGTGCATTCGGTAGGAGCGGCTGAGGCGGTCTGCTAAGCCGTTTTGAATTCCCGGAAGATACGTCGCGATGAGGTGTATCGCATGGGCTATACAGAAGTTCCATAATTGGAGTGCTTCGTGACAGAGGGGAGAAGACCGGGACCCGCCCTGCTTGTTTATATAGAACATGGCGGTAGTGTTGTCCGTCAGGACTGCCACGCTGTGACCCTTTATGGTGGCGCGGAAGGTCTGACAGGCGAGGCGAACCGCTCTTAGCTCCTTCAGATTGATGTGAAGCAGCTTGTCTTCTCTGGACCACAACCCTTGGGTCCGCAGTTCCCCCAGGTGCGCCCCCCAGCCCAGGTCCGATGCATCTGTTACCAACGTCAGAGTGGGCTGTGGGGCAGCGAAGGGGATCCCTTCGCATACCTGTTGGCGATCGAGCCACCAGCGTAGCGAGCTGAGCACCTGGTGTGGGATCGTGACTACTTGATCCAATGGGTCTCTCTTGGGGCGATGCGTGTGGGCGAACCACAACTGTAAAGGTCGGAGCCTCAGGCGGGCATGTCTGACCACGTGTGTGCAAGCTGCCATATGTCCCAGAAGCTGCATGCAACACCTTGCCGTTGTCGTGGGGAACTTTTGGACCGAGCTTACGGCTCTGTGAATAGACATGAACCGTGCCTCTGGTAGGCTCGCTTGCGCGGTTACCGAGTCCAGGGTTGCACCTATGAAGTCCAGCCTCTGTGTGGGGACTAACGTGGACTTGGGCACATTGACCCGGAGGCCGAGCTTGTCGAACGTCTGCAAGGCCAGCTTCACGTGAGATTGGACCTTGGCCTCCGACCTGCCCGCGAGTAGCCAATCGTCCAGGTACGGGAACACACGCATCCTTCTCTTTCGAAGGAAGGCTGCCACCACGGACATGCATTTCGTGAACACTCGTGGTGCTGACGCCAGGCCGAAGGGCAGGACCGTAAATTGGAAGTGGCGCTGGTCGACCATGAAGCGCAGGAATCGCCTGTGGGCTGGATTGATTGCAATGTGAAAATAGGCATCTTTCATATCGAGGGCAGCATACCAATCCCCCGGATCCAGGGATGGGATAATAGTTCCCAGGGAGACCATACGGAAGCGAGCTTTGATCAGAAACTTGTTTAGCTCGCGCAGGTCCAAAATAGGACGGAGGCCTCCTTTTGCCTTGGGGATCAGGAAGTATTTGGAGTAGAATTCTTTTCCCCTCAGGTCTGTTGGGACCTCTTCTACTGCTCCAGCAGCGAGAAGGGTCTGAACCTCCTGCGTGAGAAGTTGCTCGTGAGAAGGGTCCCTGAAGAGGGACGGGGAAGGGAGATGGCAGGGAGGGGACGAGGAAAAATGGAGGGTATAGCCCGCCTTCACTGTGCGCAGGACCCATCGGTCCGATGTTATGCGCGACCATGCCCGGTAGAAATGGGACAGACGGTCTTTGAAAAACAGAGGAGGATCCGGTATGTTTTTTGGATATGGTACGCTGTCCTCGGGCGTAGCTTCAAAAGCCTGGTTTATTCCCTGGCTGCGGCTTGCCCTGGCCGTGACTCTGGCCCTGGTTAGGCGTATTGTTACGTCTCCGCCTGTTATCCCTGCCTCGACGGCGGTACGGCTCGTGTCGGGGGCGAGGGTGGTATTGCCTTTGCGGTGGCTGGGGTTTAAAGGGCTTACGCTGCGTTACCGGAGTGTGCATACCCAACGACTTAAGGGTCGCTCGTGAGTCCTTAAGGCTATGTAGCCTGGCGTCCGTCTGGTCGGAAAACAAGCCCGAACCTTCAAACGGGAGGTCTTGCAGCGTGGTCTGTACCTCTGGCGGGAGACCTGAAGCCTGCAACCACGCCGAACGCCTCATCACGACTCCCGACGCAATTGTTCTAGCCGCCGCGTCGGCTGAGTCTAGTGCGGCCTGCAATGAGGTCTTGGCCACTGCCATTCCCTCATCCACCAGGGCCGTGAACTCCTGATGCGCATCAGGTGGGAGGGAGGCCTTAAACTTGGCCACTGATGCCCACGAGTTAAAATTGTGCCTGTTTAGAATCGCCTGCTGATTGGCGATCCTCAGTTGAAGGCCCCCAGATGAATAGACTTTCCTCCCGAATAAGTCCAATCTCTTAGCTTCCTTGCCTTTGGGGGCAGGAGCTTGCTGGCCATGCCGCTCTTTTTCGTTGACCACCGAGACCACCAGTGAACAGGGGGACGGGTGAAGAAAGAGGAAGTCAAACCCTCTAGATGGGGCGAAGTATTTCCTCTCTACGCCTTTTGCAGTTGGCGCACTAGAGGCCGGTGTTTGCCACACCGTCTTATAGTTGGACTGTACTGTCCGTATAATAGGGAGAGCGACTCTGGAGGGGCCCTCTGGGCTCAGGATATCGACCATGGGGTCGTCCTGCTCTACAGTCTCCTCCGCTTGCAAGCCCAGATTGAGGGCTACCCGGCGAAGCAGGTCTTGGTGTGCCCGATGGTCGATCGGGGGAGGGCCGGACACCAATGTGCCCGCTACCGCCTCATCTGGCGAGGAGGAAGAGGTCGGGGCCTTCTGCCCATCCTCATTGTCCAGCAACCCGGCATCAGCCAGTTGTTCCTCTGCGGTCTGACCCGCAGCGTGGGATTGGGACGGCACCGTACTCGGTGCCGAGTCCACTCCTTCCCGCTCCGGTGGTCTAGAGACCGTTGCCTCCCTATACGATGGCGGGCGGTGCCGCGGGGAGCGGGATCGGTACCCGGATCGCCCGGATCTCGAGGCCCTCGATGGGGGTCCTTGCTGGTGGTAGGCCCAGGGTGTCCAGAATGGCCATTGGCTCGGTTGGCCCCATTGGGACTGACCGTAGTCTCTGCTGGCCCGTGACCTATGAGCATACCCGCCGTACCGGTCTGAGTCAGCCCCCGAGACCACGGACGGTGACCTGGAAGGCCACGGTGGAGCCGTAGGATGGTGCCGGTCCGGTTCTGGGGAGTAGCGCCTCCGCGACCAGGACCTGGAATAGCGCCTCGCCGACCTGGACCTGGAACGGTACCGGTGATCGCGGGACCGGGAACGGCTACGACTGGTCGGCCTTGGGTAACGAACCGCCGACACTTCGCGGTGCCGACTCGTGCTCGGTTGCTGAGTCGGTGCCGACCGCTTGTTGAAGCCCGACTGCTGCGGTGCTTCCTGCGCCGAGGGCAACCGGGAGTCCACCGAGGCGGAGCTCGACCGGGACCGGTTCCTGGAGCGGTGCCAAGACGGCGACCGTGATGGGCGCAGCATCGCCGGCTTGCCTCTACGCGGCAGCATCGGCGGAGCGCCCTCAGCGCGTGCCGGGGCCTCGACGGACAAAGCGATGAGGTCCTTAGCTGCCTCAAACGTGTCCGGAGTGGAGGGCTGTTCCACGAGCTCCTCTAGCCCTTCATCCTCACTCGACGCGCCCATCCCGGGGCTCGACGGGCCTTTCGGCGCTGGAGCCACTACCGGGGTCCGTGTTGGGGCCGTATCGGCCTTAGGGGCACTCGAGGTCTTTACTGGTGCCGGCCTCTTGTGCGGGGAGCGTCCTCGGGCCTTAGACTGGCCCTTCGCTTTCGCCGGCGAAGACGATCGGTGTCGTACATTTCCCTGCTGGGTCGGTGCCGTGGGCTTCGGGTGACCCGCCGGTGCCGGTTCCCGCACCGATGCCGGGGCGCTCCGCACGGAGGCAGACGGTGCCGTCGAAGTGGAGGGCTGTAACGCCGTCTCCATGAGCAGCTGCTTAAGGCGAAAGTCCCTCTCTTTTTTAGTTCTGGGCTTAAAGGCCTTGCAGATCTTGCAGCGCTCTTTCTGGTGAGCTTCCCCCAGGCAACGGAGACACGAGGCGTGGGGGTCGCTCAATGGCATAGGCCTGCGGCACGTGGCACAAGCCTTGAAGCCTTGGGCGTGTGGCATACCCCGCCGCCCAGGGCCGGTGCCGGGGTGAACAAACAACCACGGCAGGATCTTTAAGTACCCTAATGAGCTGTTAACTACTGGCTCAACACTAATATAAACTAACTGATAACTGCTAGATAACACTAATGACTATTGCTAAGGGACACTCTCAGACAAGAGACAGAGTTGTTCCAACGCCGCCACGGACGGTAAGAAGGAACTGGAGGGGTCGGGTCGGCAGGGATATATATACCCTGGAGCGGGGCGCCGCTCTGGCGGGAAGGAGGGGGCCCTGCCGGCCCGACGGGAGCTGCTAAGGGAAAAAGTTTCCGACGTCCGTGCACGCGGCGCGCGTACACCTAATGTGTAATGGACGTGAACAATCACTCGAAGAAGAACCCAAGTTACTGATACAGACTAGCTTGTGGGATTTGTAAGGATCCCAGAACAACTTTTAGGGTTCATGCAACACCTTGTCATGACACTACATCGTGATGCTGGAATAATGTTTTGACATGCTGATGCAGCATCACAACAAAATAGTGTTCTCATTTTTCCTGCATAGCTAGTTTAAAAGTGGCAAAGCTGTGACTGGCAGCTGCTCAATGCGTAAGGAGTATTGAACATATACAGACCAGAACTTAGTTTGAGGAAACGCAGCATCCCTTGTGTTGAAATAGTGACCTGCACTGACCTCAGTTTGTGGTTTAAGGGTTATAACTCCTGCTGTCCAACCTGTGGTTATTAGGTTTCGATTATACATTTCAGCTCAAATCAATATATAGAATCAAATGATTTTTTATTTCCTCCAATTTCTAATTCATGAATTTTCTACCTTTAAAGGCTTCCAAGTTTCTCAAGCTCCTTCCAAGATGGGTTTGACCAGGAGAGCAGAAAGCACTTTCAGAGCCTATCGTTGTCTATCACAGCACAAACACTTTGTCAGCCTAGGATCTCATCTACACAAGAGTGTAAGCACAGCTATATTGGATCAGACCAATGGTCCATCTAGCCCAGTATTCAATCTTCTGACAGTGACCACTACCACATCCTTCAGAAGGAATGAACAGAACAAAGCAATTTCAAATGATCCATTCCCATCGTCCTGTCCCAGCTCTGGGCAGTTGGAAGCTTAGGGACACCCAGAGCAGGGTTTGTGTCCCTGACCACTTTGGCTAATAGCCACTGAGCCCTAAACTCCATTAACTTATCAAATTCTTTTTTAAAAATCCAGTTATATGCTTTGCCTGCCCAATATCCCATCGCAATGAGTTCCACAGGTTGACTGGGCATTGTGTAAAGAAGTACTTCCTCATGTTTGTTTTAAACATGCTGTCTACTAACTTCATCAGGTGATTCCTAGTTCTTTTGTTATGTGAAAGGGTAAATAACATTTCCTCATTCACTTTCTTCATACCATTCATGATTTTATAGACCTCTATCATATCCCACCCCCCTAGTCTTCTTTCTTTCCAAACTGAACAGTCTCAGTCTTTTTAATCTCTCCTCATATGGAAGCTGTTCCATATCCCTAATCATTTTCGTTGCCCTCCTCTGCACTTTTTCCAATTCTAATATATCTTTTTTGAGATGGGACAACCAGAACAACACGCCGTGTGGACATACCATGGATTTATGTAGTTAAATTATGATATTTTCCGTTTTCATTAACTATCCCTTTCCTAATGGTTCCTAATTTTATTTATTTGATTTTATATATTATATATATCTTGAGCCACGGATAGGACCTCTTTAAAAATATAAATATATATATATTTTTAAAGAGGTCCTATCTGTGGCTCAAGATATCCCTGACTGTAATGGTCCTCACCTGGGGTTTGGCTGGGAAGCATGGCCTACTGGTTAAGGCTGCAACCCATAACTGGCAGGGGGGTTGTCGGTAGCAGAGCCCGGGCCCTCCCACTCCATCAGGCTCTGACGCAGGATCCTTTAGACTACCAGTGGTCTGGCAACAGAGGCTGATGAAGGCTGTCTTCCCTGTGCCACTTCCTATCTCCTCCCTGGTCAGCTTAGTCCAACGCTTTCCCCTGTTGGGTGAGTCCACATCAAGAAAATAAGAGGAGATTACCAATGTGGGGAAGACAGGGATACATCCCCCTCTGATTGTTCTGGGGTGGGTCCTCCTTTCCCTCATGGAGGGCTTCTTTGGGGCAGTTGTGTTTGAGATGTCAGCCTTCCCTCTGCTCTGCGCTGCTGAAACTGTGGGCTGCAGGTCTGCTCTCTTCCAGGTCTGCCCCCAAATGAGCTGTTTCCCTGTCTTCTAATTCCTCCAACAGAAGGAGCATTTGCTGCAGGTGTGGTGGGGCGGGACTGGCTGGGCCCAAAATAATCACTTAACCACTTGTTGCCCAGTGTGGGATTTGTATGCCCCATCACACTGACGTAGGTGAAAATAATAAATTTAATAGCAACTTAGTCCCTCAACAGCCCCTAAAATACACAAAACTCCCATCCCCCCGGCAGATCTAAGACTAGTACAGTTCCTCCTCTTCTTAGACTTACAGCAACATCTCATGAACTAAAACAAGTTTTCATGAAGGCAAACTCTGGAATCCCAAATTCACATATACAGCCAACATTGTTAACTTAGCAATATAACATGCAACTGCCTGTAAGGGATGGAAGAAACAAGGGAGGTGTAGAAGGATGCTAGAGAATACATCATTCTGCTATCATACTTCAAAAATGCATATATACCTGAGTTCTATAACAGGAGCAAACAACATACTGAGGAGTGCTGGTAGCCCTGGAATAGGAGGCATCAGAGATGTTTCTCTTAACAACATTGTAGATCCTATTACAAAAAAGAACAAAAATGGATAATTAACAGAAAGCCTTGACAGCACAACAAACCTCTAAGCAGTGGGTAGATAGAATGTCAGTGTCAGATATAATTTAGTTCTATGGCTATTCATATGGACAATGCTAAGTAGTTAAAGAAAAGGAAGTGAGAAAAATAAGGAACACAAATATGTATTTAGAATTACCAGTTGAATTTACTGATACAGCAGCAGCAACCAACATTTTCTGAAATGGATCCTCAGGAGAATTATTGACAATTACAGAGTTTATACTCTCCTTTTCTATCCAGATACATCTAGGAAAAAATGACAAAAGATATTAACTGGCAATAAGAAAGAAAAGTCAGTAGAAACGTGTATCTAAAAACCCTTTTAAAATTATGAATCAGCCATAAGTGTGCAAAGTCAATCAAACTCACTCTAGTTAGTGAGTCAAGTTTTGAATGAATCCAGGCTCCCAGCCTTGTATTCTAGATATTAAATACAATTTCTCTGGACATTGGAACTGCGTCAAACTCTCCCATTCGTCTCAGAACTTTTAACATTATGTATATTTCTTTTTTTACTTCTACAGAACTAAATAGTATTTAAGCATAATGGTGAATTAATAAAAAAAATTTAAGATGTGAAAGTGTGTATTCCAGTAACTCTTATTTCTACCAATACAATGACCTATGGTTTGCCTGCCATTCACGACAAAAGCTTTATCATACCTGAATTTGGAAATCTGGACCATGCTGTGACACTTCAGCTCATAAGGATTGAAGGGGCCATGAAGCGTTGCCTTTGAAACAAGACAGTTCAAGTGAGTTTCAGTTTTTAGATGAAAATAAAAATAATATATTATTTTAATACTTTATTGGACATATACTAATATCCAACTTTTTCAAACCTGGGTGCCTAAAGTTAAGTTCCTAAATTTATATCTAGGCACCTAAATAAAAATTACGCTTTTCACAGGAGCTGAGCAATCACTGTTTCTCAATAACTTCAATAGGAGCTGGAAATCCATACCACCTCTGAAAATCAGGCCATTTGTATTTAAGTGTCTAGGCTCCCAATCTTGTAGACACTACGCACATGCTTAACTTTTTGCATGAAAGTAGTCCCATTGAGTTCTATGGGGCCACTCATTTGTGTGAATTAAGCATGTATGTGGGTGTTTGGAAGACTGAACTAAAAATCAGGAGCCTAACTTCAGACACCAGATTTTTGGGGGGAAAAAAAATTATATATATAATACAGATGAGGGTTAACTCAAAATCAGAGTACAGTACATGACACACTTTTACATAATGATCAATACTCACTGTTTAGTTATGGCTATGCTTTCCTATGAGATGCAACTAAATTAACAGTTTTGAGTTTGCCTGGGCCATCTACTGTATCACCAATAGCACTTAGTGTGCTGCAGTAACTTTGCATCACCAGTTCTATATTAGTTTACTTAGTAGGAAACCAAGAGCAGTACCTATTTGCCATATGTATTTACATTCAAGTTATAAGAAATAAATGCACAGAACCACAGCATTTGCTTTTGGATGCACGTGCGCCCACGCTCTCTCGACTGGAGAATGTCTAGTAGTGTCCATGGGCCTGCGTCTGCATAGAATAGCACCTCATGCCTCCAAACAAGGGCATGTAAGGAGGTGCAGACCCGCTGCTCCTCAGTTCCTTCTCACTATAAAGCAGAGTCTCCACAGCTCAGGGGAAGGAGGGCGGGAGGTAGAGCACCCATTAGAACAAGAACAAGAATTCTTGAAAAACTCAAGTTATTGTAAGGTAAGTAACCTCTCCTTCAAGTATGTATCCCTACTGGTGCTCCTCCGTAGGAAACTTCCAAGCAGTAACTCAATGAGGAGGTGGGTGCTGAGGAGGTAAGTCTAAGATGGCTTGGAGGTCTGAGTCATCAAAGTAGTATCATCTTTGGAAGAAAATTTAATGCTTGACAAAGGTATTAATGGAAGATCATACTGCAATCCTACAAATTTCTGTTATGGGAACATCCTTCAATAGAGCTCTAGATGTGGACTGAGCTCTAGTGGAATGTGCCAACACCATGAGGTACTGCATCCCAGCTGATTCACAGCAGGTTAAGACGCAACCAGAAACGCACTCAGACCGCCTTTGAGTGGAAATAGGTTGACCCTTCATCCTCTCTGCAAATGATTCAAATCGCTTAGGAGAGGCCTGTAAGGTCTTAGTCCTGTCAAGGTAGACGGCGAGGGCTCTTCTGAAGTCTCGTGTATGTAGGCTGGTCTTCTCCTTGGAGGTATGAAGTTTTGGGTAGAACACTGGCAGGAAAATCTCTTGATTTATGTGGGATTCCCATGAGACCTTTGGGAGGAAGCAAGGATAGGGATGCAGTGGAACTGGTGGTATATGGGGGTCAGCCACAACAGCACCAAGCTCTCCCATTCATCTAGCTGAAGTGAAGGCTATGAGGAACGGAGTCTTGAGGGAGAGATGGATGAGAGAAAAAGTAGCCATTATTTCAAAGCTCAGAGCACTGAGAACCAAACTGAGGTCCCATTGGAGGGCCTGGTTCTGTATGGTGGGAGGAAAACAAGATATATAAGCCCTTGAGGACTCTAGTTATACTAGGGTGGGCAAAGACTGAGAAGCCTTTGATAGCTGTTATAGCAGCCAGATGTACTCTGAGTTTATTGATTGACCTTTTGTCTAAATACAAAGATAGTCCACGATTTTGGAGAGTGGAACCTCTGAGGCTTGGGGAGAGTGAAGGGACAGGAGAGCCTTCCTAAGAGGAAGTTGAAGAGGTGTTGCCATGGAGAGGTGAAGCTGGTTCTATTACCATACTTACCTTGGTCAGGATGGCACTATGAGGATAACCCTTGCTCTTTCCTGATGTAGTTTAAATGGAGTCTTGAGAATCAGAGGTAGAAGTGGGTAAGCAATACAGCAGAATATGTGGCTTTGGTGTTCTGACGGCACCACCCAATAGCGTTGCAGCCATATTCTCTGTTAGAGCACAAAAAGACAGCATTTCACATTGTTTGGGGTGGCAATGAGGTCTGCTTCTGAGGATCCCCAAGCCTGGCAGATGTCGTGGGGGACAGTTGTTGAACTTCCATTCAGGGTCCCGAAGGAAGCTTTTGCTCAGGGAGTCTGCAATAGTCTTCTGTTGGTCTGGAAGACAGACAGCGGGGATTTCTATTTGACAGAAGAGGCACCAGTTCCACAACCTTAGTGACTCTGTGGATTAGGTACTCTTGGGGGAATTCTGCACCAAAAATTTAAAAATTTTGCACACTATTTTAAAATTCTGCAAAATTCTGCATATTTTATTTGTCAAAATAACACAATATAATCACTCCACTTTCAATTATTTGGTAATTTATTTCAAAATACCTGCCAACAAGTATGTCAACAATACACACAACAACAAAAAAGATTCCCCCGGGAGTAGAGCTAAAGAAACCTCTATGACAGTTGGCAGGTGCTGGAGGGGGTTGTGTGGCGCCCCCACTGCCCAGACACCCGCACTCCCCTCCCACCCAGAGCCCAGCCATGGGGTACCCCCCGAGTCTAGACACCCATGACTAGGGTGACCAGATGACCCATTTTTATAGGGACAGTCCTGTTTTTGGGGACCTTTTCTTATATAGGTGCCTATTACCCCCCACCCGTCACATTTTTTCCACAGTTGCTATCTGATCACCCTACCCATGATACCCTTCCCCCCCAGAGCCCAGCCACCCACACCCTTATCCCCCCCAGAGCCCAGCCATGGGCATCCCTTTCTCCCCCAGGGCCCAGCCACCCACACCCCTCTTCCTGCAAAACCCAGCCATGGGCATTCCCAAAGCCCAGACACCCACATCCCACTCCCCCCCAGAGCCCAGACACCCAAACCCTCCTCCCCCTCAGGAGCCCTGACACACACACGCACACACACACACACACACACACACACACACACACACACACTTTTCCCCAGAGCCCAGCTGTGGGCACCCCCAGAGCCCAGACAACTGCATCCCCTCCCCCAGAGCCAAACTGTGAGGCACCTCCAGAGCCCAGATGCCCACACACCCCTTCCCTCCCAGAGCCCACACACTTGCACCCCCAAAGCCTTTACTGCCCCCCAGCTTCTTTACTGTCCTGCAAGGGGATGAGGTGTGGCCTTGCCCTTCCTCACCCTTTGTCAGAGCTAGGTTCACTGCACCCTCTCCCATCCCCAGGAGAACGAGGTTCAAGCCCGGCAGCCAAAACATGCAGCCTCTGTGCCCGCTGGGCTGGGTGAACCACTCACTGTGACCTAGGCTTTGCAGAGTCCAGTGGCCCCAAGTGGCGGCCAGAAGCTCTGCAGCCCCAATTCTGCGGGAGAACATGGAATTCTGCATTATCCAGTGGTGCAGAATTCCCCCAGGAGTAAAAGGACTGCTTTGCCTTGACAGTAGATACAATACACAGCTGCCCTGTTGTCTAGCATTATCCTGATGGAGTAGCCCTGTATGGTGTAAAAGAAGTGTTGGCAAGCATAAACTTCTCAGCTCCAGAATGTTGACGAAGTGTGTGACCTCTTGTACAGACCACTTACCCTGGGCTGTGGCCCTTTGGGTGAGTCCCCCATCCTAGAAGAGAAGCATCTGTTGTGAGGAACTCTGAGGGTGCGGGATAAGAGAATGGGATTCCTAAGCAGACCTTCAATGGGTCCTTCCACCACCTGAGAGAGTCCTGAACTTCGAGGTACTGTAATGCATCTGGAGAGATGGTTTATTTGGAGTATACACCAATCTTAGCCACATCTAAAGACATCTGAGGAGCAGTCTTACATGAGGCATGATGAATGTAGAGGCTAATGTGGCTCACAAGTTGTGGGTAGGATCTTGCAGTTGTCTGTGGGCTGTAATGTATTGTCAAATTAGACAGGACAGAGTGGAGAATCTCTCTTTGAGGACATAGGCTCTGGTAGTTAGGGAGTCCAGAGTGGCTCTGATGGCTAGAGCCCTGGAGGTTGCAGATTGAACCTCTAAGATGATTAACCTCTGAGAAGCCAATTGTCCGGGTAAGGGAATACTGCTATACCCCACTGACAGATGGGCTGTACTGCTGTGAGAAGCTTTTCTCTGGGCCATAGGAAGAACTTGGTACTGGCAGTGTTCTGAGCCTAATTTGAAGCATAGAAAACATCTGTGGGATGGATGGATAGCTACATAAAAATAGGCATCCTGGAGGTTGGGGTCAACAAAACAGTCTCCTGGATCTAGGGACGGGATTATAGTGGCTAGCATCACCGTCCTGAAGCACTGGGAAATGATGTAGATGTTCAGGTTTCTTAGGTCAAGGATTGGTCTCCATCTTCCACCTCCTTTGGGAATTAGGTAACAGCTGGAATAGGACCCTCTTCCAACAAACTCTTGGAGGAAATTGAGCCATTTCCCCCAGAGTAGAAAAAATTGACCCTCTTTGTTTCAAGAAATCTTTGTGAGGGGAGTCCCTGAAGAGGGACAGGGAAGAGAGGTTGGAGGGGGGAATAGTGTGGAAGCGGATGCAGTATCCCAAGATGATCGCCTCCAAAAATCCATCTGCCTGAGGTAATTTGTGCCCAGGCAGGTAGGAAGTAGGATAGCCAATCTCCAAAGGGGGGATGGATGTGATCATTCAGCACAGGATTCAGTAAGGTAGCTTGCTTGAGGCCCTCGACCAAGATGTCAAAACTGTTTCATAGAGGAGATGTTTCTGTAGAAGGGGGTGGTCCCCTTTTCTGAGGTCTTGATCTCTTCCTCTGAAAGTCTCAAAATCTGGGAAAGCCTATTGAGCATTGTACTGGAACGGCCTAGGCTGTTGTGATATTTGAGACCTACTAAACTGTCTCTTCGTTGTAGGAATGTAAACTCCCAGTGACTGTAAGGTAGCTCTCGAGTCCTTCAGAGTGTGGAGGGAAGACTCCGTGTCAGAGCTGAAAAGCCTGGGCCCTTCAAAGAGAAGGTCTTCAACCATAATCTGCACTTCTCTTGGGAGACTGGAGCCAAGATGCTCTCCACATAACCATGACCATGGTTAGGGATGTAGAAGCTGTATCTGGAGTATCTAGAGCAGCTTGGAGGGAGGTTCTGGCTATCAACTGATTCTCTGAAATGAGAGCCTGAAATTGTTCTCTGCCATCATATGGCAGATGTTCAATAAAATGAGAACTTGGAATATAAATTGAAATCATATTTTGCCAACATATTTGTCACACAAAGTTGGAGAGCTGCCAAGGAGTAGCTTTTCCTACCCAGGAGATCTAAACATTTGAACTCCTTATTAGGAGAGAGTCTGGACTGGGCCTGTCTATTCCTTTTGTTAGCCACGTCCACCCATAGGTAGTTGGGGTGGGGTGAGAAAAGAAACTCTCCATTCCCTTGGCTGGAATACAATACTTTTTAAATTTCCCACTGTGATGGTGCTGCCCATAGGAGCCAGCTGAGGTCACTCAATTAGGGTGAACTGCAAACAGAACGGGGCAGACAAACCCCAAAAGCTGGTGGATATTCCAATACCTAGATTTACCAAGCCAGCATGAAACAGCTTCTATAGTACCTCACTGGTTACTTAGAAGTTCAAACAATGCAGTTCCCTTAAAGTACCCAGCCTCAGGCCTCCATCCAGACACACAGGTCAGATATGATGATGATTACTGAAAATCTTATCTCATCATATAAAAGAAAAGGTTCTTCCAATCCCAAAGGATCAGCCACATACCCAGGTCTAATTATAACTTAGATCTTACCCAAAATACATGCTTACAGCCAATTCTTATTAACTAAGCTAAAATTTATTAAAAAAGAAAAGAGAGAGAGAGTGTTGGTTAAAAGATCAATATACATACAGACTTGAATTCAACTCTTGAGGTTCAGATACACAGCAGTGGTGAGCTTGTAGTTGCCAAAAGTCCTTTTAGATATAGTCCATAGGTTATAATCCAATCTCCATATTCAGGGTGGCTCCAGTCAATGACTGGGGATCTCAATCCTTGTGGCTTAAGGTTTCCCCCTTTGAAACCCAAAGCAGATCTGAGATGAAGTAGGATCATGTCCCAGAGTTCTTATACATTTCCAGCAGCCTTTCTGCCTGAGAAAACAATAGGCCTAACTCTCCTTCTTCCAAACATCCTGGCAATTAGCACAGGGTAATTTATCCATTAAACAGTTCAGATACAGGTTACCTCAACCTTCAAAGAGACATATAGACAATAATACTATTTCACTCAAGTATCATCATAAGTGTTAATATTCCTTTTTTTGATCTTTGAAGTAAAACTATAGCAATAGACAAGACTTGTTTGCTTACATCACAAGACCTGAGCAAACATCTATCCTTGAGATCTCGAACAATGCAGACTTGCATTTCAAAGCTCTATTAATTTACATATTTTCCTAATCAGTCTTTAAAGTGCAGCCATGTCAGGTCAGTCTGTGAGTTAATTAACTCTTTCTGGCCCTGTCATCTTTCAATGAGATAGTATATTACACTCATAACGTCACACCCACTTCCAGGTGGGCTGGATAATGGCAGGTGTTTGCCAGACTGTGAGCTGGTGATAACAGTCACATTTATTGGAAGGATATATTTCCCTGAGAGATGATATTTTAAAATGTCCACCAAGGAGTGTTGAGACTTCTGGACCATCTCTAATGGGTTCTGGAGAAACTTCACCACGCATTTCATAGGGTCTTGCAAGACCCGAAAGTGGTCAGTGTAAGAAGCTGGTAGGTGCATTACCATCTCATCTGGGAATGAAGAGGACTTGGCTGATGGGGGCGAGTTTTTTCTATCTGGGGATCCTGCTTCTCTGCGATGTCCCCCAGTGCTGAGAGGGCATAAGGTACTGAAGGGCAATCCTGTGGCACTATAGGTTGTTCACTTGGTGCCTGTGAATGATGCCATACTGGCATGTATTAGGCTCTCTTTCTGGTTGAAACCCTATAAAATTGTTCACTGAGGGGAATCCAGGGGGGAATAAAAGAAGGGACCCCAGAGACAATTATATCCCCTAGCTCTAGGAGGTCTGGTGGGATCTGAAAAAGCTTCAGAATACTGGCTCACAGGGTGTCGTGGTAAGATGCTGAAAAAGAGCCCTATCTTGAGACTTCTGGGCTGTAGGGGGAGCCTCAGACATAAATGTGAGTACTGAAGGCTGGAGGTCTTATCCGGTTCAATCCATCTGAGCGATATTGGAAAAGTGGCCCTGGTACAGGACTGTAGCAGGGGAGACTCTGCTACGTCCAGTATAAACCAGTCCTCCAGCGAAAGTAATCTGGAGGGAGCTGGAAGGCTCTGGTATCCAGAAGACTGAACTGATGCTAGGACCTAGTACTGCCGAAACAGTGGCTGCAGTACTGGTCAGGCTTGAAGAGGAGCTTCTCTACCTCAAAGCCCTGGTGTAAGGGAGATGATGGCGCCAGGGCGTGCACAGGAGGTCCATGCATATCTCAGTGCTTTGACATGTCGGTCGGTACCGAGGTGTTGTCTCTTAGACTTGTCCACACACTGCTTCTTGTGCAGCACCAGTGGCTTGGTACCATGCTCAGAAGATACCGCAGCTGTAGTCTTTGAGGGATGTGAGGTGTCCTTACAAGTGGGATTTATGGGGTGACCTATCCCTCCTCTCAGGTTCTCTGGAAGGAGAAAGTGTTCTTCTTCTTAGAAGTCCTAGTCTCCGAAGGTACTGCTGCCAACAGAGCAGCCTGGGATGTTGAGGCTGACACACAACAGGGAAGCAGATCCCACTGGGACTAGTGAACACGTCATTAGGAGCTTCAGTCTTGCCTCTCTGTCTTTCTGAGACGTGCCTTTAAATCCCATACAGACCTTACACTTAGATAGGACATGGGTATCTCCAAGGCAGGAGAGAGAGTTCGAATGCCCACCACTATGGGGAAAAGACCTGTGGCAGGTCTGGCAGGGCACAATTCCCAGAGTCTTCAGCATAACCCAGAGTGGTAGCGGACTAAAGGAGAGACAGGAAGAGGGTAATTCCCCTTCTAAACACAAGTGTATAAAATTAAAGAAATAAAATAACTAAGAAAATGAAAAAAAAAAGAAAATGAATAAACAGTATACAAGAAAAGTGGGAAGCTGAGAATCAACAGACACACATTCGCTCTGTCTTGAGCCACAGGTGGTTGAGATGGAACTGAGTGGAATGGGTCCACGCCTCCTTATATGCCCTCGTTTGGGGACAGGCAGTGCTGCTCTGTGCAGGTGCAGGCCTGCGAACACTGCGTTGCATTCTCCAGTTGAGAGTGCATGGGCGCACACCCATCCTATGGCAGAGCACCCATAAGGGCATATACTCAAAAAAGAATTAACCATTAATTTTGGATTTGCCAGAATGATTAACGCTGGAGTTTCTTTGGTTAACACAGAAGAGCCAGGAGATGCACACAATTTTAAAAGTAAATTTAAAAGCATCTGTAGTCCGACTCCCACAGCCTTACTATTCCGCACACAAACCTGGTGTAAATTTTGAATTCCTTTGTCATGTATTTTTAGGAATTAAAAAATGATATAAACGGGGGGGGGGAGGGTGATGAGGGAATTACTTATTTCCATTAAAAATAAAATGTTGAGGATAAAATTGCTTTTCACATGCTGTACCACAGCTGAAGTCACTCAATACCAAAGAAGTCTTAAGATCTCAAAAACTGTTAATTCAGACAATATTTAATCCTGGTCTCTTATTGGTTCACAAATCTATCTCCAAGAACCCTACAAATTTATGTTATCTTTATTCATTGCTGAATCTGAAGTTAATATTGTTTCAAGGCAGAAAATCAAATCCCGTTGGAAAAATCGCTTTCAATCTTGGGCATACACCTAAAACACCAGATCATGTTTTTATAGCTTCATATAGAAATGAAACCATTTCTGAAGTTACCTTACAATTTGGTGTACCAAATTTATTGGCAGAAAAGTGATTTAACAACGTTTCAATAAGGCGTTTTTCTTCCTGTTTGTTTTTTTTTAGAGTTACATTCTCCTCATTTTCTACTTGTTTTGAATAGAATTCTTTGAGTTCATTGCTTTGCTAAATAAAAAATAGAAAAAAGAGTTAGAACAAATTGCGAAATGGTCAAACTTTTCAAAATTAAAAGAAACAGTTCATGCCAAAAATATGTACATGTATTTGTGTGGACAAACACAAGTTTGAATTCAAAAACAATTATTTGCCTTAACACCTTCCACTGAATCATAAAGCACTAAGCAGTACTTAATACAAGACATTCATCTAACTGAAGCATTACACCCTTCACTGGAAGACATGGGTTTGGAAGAGTCTCAAAAACAGTTAGTTCAGCCCCCTTTTTCCCCACACACATACTAGGATTAGTTTAGTATATATAAAGCATCTCAAGGACCAATTATATTGACCACAGTCTTACATACACGTGCACATTTTATAATATATACTCTCATTAAAGTACTAACCAGAGTCAACCCTGCTTAGCTTACATAGCTGTCAATATCTCAGCCCAATGTATCAGGCCATAAGAGGAGATGAAATAAATTAGCATAAGAAATTTAACAGGCATGGCAAAACACTGCTTTTTATTTAATGCATACTTTTGATTCATAGGATTCTTCTGCTAGCTCAGCATAGCCCTCTTCAATGAGCATGTCTCGAATGTTCACTTCTTTAATTCCGGAGTAACGGTAAACATCCACATGCAGAACACTGTGCACAACTGAATACACCTTCACTATAAGAACACAGTCATTTACTAATGAAGCAAATCTTTGGCTAGCACCATAGCTCCACTGTTCTCCACATACAAGAGATTTCGCAGAGGGGCGCATCTTGCATATCTTGAATTCTAAAGCCTAAAACAACATATTAAAGAAAGCATGATGAACTCCAGAAGTGACAGACACATTTTGATTTTCTTACCAAAACAATTCAGATCCGTAACAATCAAAAAGATAAACCATCACATGCATAACACTTCCTCCATTAACCATATTAAATTCATTATTTTACATAGAGAACTCCTAAGATTGCCATAAAACTACTGGTACAAATCCCATTATACTGACACGTACGTCTACACCAATGGCACCAAAATAGGGGGGGGCCACGACCCCACACTTTTTAACCTGGGTGTAGTCTGGGGGGACGGGGCCAGCGTTGCCCCCCCCAAACTGCAAGCCTTGGGCAGGCGTGGAGCGGTGCTGGCAGGGCCTGTGCTTCATGGTGGGGGAGCCGATCACCGTTAATAATCAAATATAAACATTGTTCACACAATAACCCTTGAGAACTACACATGACCCCAAACCACAAGGTAGGCACCACTGTTCTACAGTTACTTGAAACAAGGTTACTTATTAAATAGGTCTTCTCTTGGTGGAAAACACTTAGGCTTCCAAAAATACTTTATGTATGACTAGTGACAAAGGCTTTCACATACATCAGATTAGCAAAATATGGTAGCCAGTCATGGATCTATATTATTTGGGAAAGTTTTGTTGAGGTTTAAAAGAATCTCAAGCTTGTTGGCCTATAATATTAATACATTCATTAAAAAGAAGCAAACACCATTTAGCATTACCTGAAAAGGGAGCTCTCGAAGGTAGTTTGGAATTTCCTTTAAAAGATTTAAAAACACTCTTGATCTATTGCCATAATCGACAAAGAAAACCTTGGCAACAAAGAAAGGAATGAAAATATAAAATCAGTGGAGATTCCAAAGCACTAAAGAAAGTGCAAGTTTAGCAGATGTAAGGTAGCAGGCACACAACGGACCTATTGCAGTATATAAAATTACTTTAATAGTTACACATCAGCTACACAGAGACAGCCAGTTCAGTCGCACAATACACTACATAACCAACTGAAAGACAAATACTTATAACAACTACAGTCTTGAATAATGGGTTCCTGGAGGCAGAATGTGTCAGAAACAACAGGTCAATTTTATTCTGCCTATTGCTCCATCTTTTCCTAGGTTACACATCCATCAATCAAAAAACAACTGCTAACTAGAGACAGCATTAGGCAAACTTTTCTCCAAGGCAACGGTTCTTGGTTCATACTAATTATGGACTAAGGGCTGGTGGCTTAGATTGAAATTTGCATAATCTTACCTCACATCAGCAGTGGATGAAGTCAACTACTTGTGGTCTCTGGATTGGCAGATAGTTACTGCACAGATTGGCATGTAGGGGAGGGTGACAGCCAGGGATTACACTGCCCTCTCCCCCGCCATCCAAAGCAAAAAAAAAAAAAAATGTCAGTGGAACAGACAGGCCTGTCTGAGCTATCTGATCAGCTGCTTTGCTGTCCACTTGCTGACAGGGATGGCAAAAAGATTCCAAAGATTTGGAGATTTACTGGACTTCTGTAAGGCATGTACGTACAGAATTAGATCGGATTTCATCAACTGATTATGCAATTAGAAGTGGTGCCCACATGAAGCTATTAAAATCATACTCGTACATACCTTAAAACTGTCAGGTGATCCTTGCCAAGAACAGAACAGCAAAGTCAAGAAAGGGTTGTTAGCTTTCCATGAAATTGCGTCTGCATTTGAGGGGCACCACATCTATGATGAGAGCTGATGGCCTTAGAGCAAAGCCCAGCCAGCCTGTGCCTGAGGCTACACCTACATCAGGGGTAGTCAATAGGCAGACTGTGGGCCAAATCCAGATTGCCAGATGCTTTTTAATGGACTCCAAAATGTTATTTAATCATCATCATTACTGGGTTTTTTAAATTATTTCTCTGGAGTCTGGATATTGACTATGCCTTGACCAAGAAATCTGGACTACCCCAACCTACCTGCAGGCCTGATTCAGACCTCAAACAAGCTTTATCAAAAGTAGGAGTGGTTAGCTGTAGCTGGACACCTAGCTTCAAGGGAGCCAGTGGTGAGGGGTCACTGCTACAGTGCAATCAAGGCTCTTGGAAGGGGAACCTTTGGCACCACAGAGAGGTAGCATGTAACTGTTCTGAGGGCTTGTCTTCACTACCGGGGTAAATCGATCTAAGTTACGCTACTCCACCTACATTAATAATGTAGCTGGAGTTGTTGACGTAGCTTAGGTTGATTTACCGCGGTGTCTTCACTGAGCTGCATTAATGGGAGACGCTCTCTGGTCGACTTACCTTACTCTTCTCAGGGAGCTGGAGTAGCGGAGAGCACTCTGCTATCGATTTAGTGGGTCTTCACTAGACCTGCCAAATGGACACCCGCTGCATCAACTGCAGCAGCAGCGATCTCCCCAGTAGTGAAGACAAGCCCTCAGAAGCCAATTCATAGAATCATAGAATATCAGGGTTGGAAGAGACCTAGGAGATCATCTAGTCCAACCCTCTGATCAAAGCAGGACCAATCCCCAACTAAATCCCCAAATGGCCCCCTCAAGGATTGAACTCACAACCCTGGGTTTAGCAGGCCAATGCTCAAACCACTGAACTATCCCTCCCCAGTGTGGCCATCCTTTTACATACAGTTGAGAACACGTGATTCCATCAAGTTGTGATTTTTGATCACTCTGATGAACACATTTACCTTCTCAGTCGTTACATGCTGACACTGATTCATCAAGTTGACATACAATTTTGTTATTTGAAGTATTCTTCCAAACTATAGATCTTGTAGTTGGAGCCTGTTTTCAGTTTTTCATTTGCTACCTTCTACTTCAGCACACATTACTACATGACCCACTTTTCTCTCTTATCAAAATTTTCCTTCAATGTCACAAAGTGACAATTTCCCTGTTGTGTTCTGACCCATCATTCATTTGCTCCTGGGGAACTTTGGCTAACGTTTGCTTTTATACATTTGCTTTCTTTATAAAGATGTTTGTAATTGTCACAAAAGTATTTCATTAAAAATATGAAGCTACAAGATTGTTAATCCAATTAGTTCTTACCATTCAATATAACATAACATATTACTATACCTCAGCAGAATCTCCAGAAACATACAGGATCTGGGCTCTATAGTATCTTTTGTTTTCAAACTCAGTAAACTGTGCCAGACAAACTAAGTCAGGATATGGACGCACTGGTAGAGGCATCAGGTCCAGGTGGTTAATCTCAGCAGTAAGCCTTTTGAGAGCAGTCATATTTTTTTCATCTATTCGGTAACCCCAGAAGTGTCCAACTTCCACCACCTAAAAACACCAGGATACAACTTGCTAAAATATTTTGAAATTAAGTCATCTTTTTATATTAAAATCTGATTTCATATGATTTTTATTCTTACAATGCTTGAAAACATTTTTTTTTTTAGTGTTACACAGCATACCAGGAAAAATACATTAAAAGCATTCCTAATCTTGAAAAGCATTTATGGTAGTAGTTTTTAAACTACTGCTGTATTTCTTAAATGATGAAGCATAACTTTCACATCCATATTGCACCACATATTGTAAATAAGAGACCTATTATCGTATGAACATTGGTGTAAAATCTGACATACCAAGAGGTGAAGATCTGGCATAATAGATTGATTTAAATCTTCAATTTTATCTTATTTTGTATTTGTACTCTTTTAGTTATTTTCCTAAAGAGAGGTTAATTCTCATTAGTTGGGAGCCCTTAAGACATGTTGGTTTGCAACTCAATATAGCCTTGACACTAAATTTGGTACTTACTTTTGTTAACCAGGAGAATACATTATATCCATACACATTTAAAGAATTATATAGCTTTACATACATTTATTCAGATTCTTAATTTTTACGTTACATTAGAAAATGGTGGATGATGCGCATTTATTAGACGACTTTTTTTGTAATTGTTTGTTTTGTATTTAAAAATTGATTTATTAAACAAAGGAATTATCTGTCAGTAGTAAAATGAACTGAAATCAATCATCCTATCAGTCCTCTAAGTTGGTGTCTCCAAAAAGAAGTATGATTCTGATGCTTGTATTGTTCAAATTACAAAATATTAAAATTTTTAAAAATAATT
Organism: Chrysemys picta bellii; assembly: GCF_011386835.1. Lineage (NCBI taxonomy): Eukaryota > Metazoa > Chordata > Testudines > Emydidae > Chrysemys > Chrysemys picta. The sequence continues at coordinate 136,114,949 of NC_088794.1, read as the reverse complement.
TTGGTATTTAAAAATAATGAAACTTCCCACTCCCAAAACCACAGGGAAATCTATGCTAGTTGCACTGGCACAGGGAATTTCTTTCTGAAAAGACATTAAAACGTTCACTTTTTAAAAGTGCATGCAGGCCATGTCCAAATCTTGCAGTATTTTCTTTCATAATATCTTCAAGACAAAACCTCTTGGACACAATTAAAAAAATCCACATACTAGTCCAGAACCTCATCTCCCATCTTGATTACTTCAACTTCCTCCTCTCTGGGGTCTTCCTGACACCCACCTTACCTGCACCAAGTCTATTCAAAATGCTACAATTATCTTCATTGACCATTGTTGAGATCATGTTGATTCCCTAGTCTGAGTCCTATTGGCAGGCTACCCAACATTCTTTTCCCTGTATTCTTGCCCAGTTGGGACCTGCCTCTTGCTCTCCAGCTTTGCAGACAAAGGAGAGTTAATGGCCTACAGTGCACATTCCCTGCACTGTTCCCTGTAGCCAGACACCAACAAGTTGGGGAGCCAGAGCTGAGCCCAGGTTCCAGACAAAGACCAGGCAAAGCCAGAACAGTAGAGCTAGGAGTAGAGGTACTTGGAGAACAGCACAGAATCCAACACCTGGGGAGGAGATGAGCCCCTGAAGCCAGGTACAAGCTCATCACTTGCCCATGACACATGGAGAAAGGCCATTCTGAGCTGGACCACATCATGGGAGCCAGGCCTCCTGGAGAGTACAGCCAAACATCCCTCTTTGAAAATTATCATTCAAAAATAATGACAGATTTTTATCTCAATGAATACTTTTCCAACTCTGAGCCACAGCTATGTGGTTTGTGTGGGGAGGAGGGGGGGTAAGGAGATGGAGAATAAAGGGATTTCAAGGCAACAGAATACATGAACGTAGCTATGGAATTTAGGTGTTGCTGCTGCAGAATTTGGTCCCTCTGTACTGTGGCGTATACAGGTCCCTTCTCACCTCCAAGGAGCTTCACAACTTAAGCCCCACCTATTTATCTGCTGATATATGTTATCTGTCTTCCCTTACACATCATTAAGGATGCCTGCCAGCCTCTGCTGCACCTTCCCAATTTTTTCCATGCCACTGCTTAGGTAGGCAATAGACTTCCTGAAGCAGTATGCAGAGCCACTAATTTGTCCTTAAAATCTTCTCTCAAGACTCACTTCTACTACAACACCTATAGGAAATTGCCAGCTGATAAACAGATGTAGATGGCAAGTATGGACTACTGATAATTGTTTGTTTGGTCTATACAAACCATGTAATTGTTCCCCTCATTCTCACCTCCTCTCATTCTTTCCAACATTTATGACCACTTTAGAGTGTCTTGTCTTGGATTATAAACAATTTGGGGCAGGGAGCATCTTACCCTGTACAGCACCTAGCACAATTGGTCCCTCTATCCTCAATAGGATCGCAAGCTGTTAACACAAATAAATAATAATACTGCTCAACTGGCTCAACCTGTGATGCTTCTTGGTAAAAAGAACATCCAAATATTAACAGCAATGTATATTTTATTTTGCAGCTACTAGGTAATTTAAATCCTAACGTTAGCAATAACCCAAAGTGAAGTTACTTATTGTGTACTGTAACTGGAGTTCTTAGAGATGTTTTGTCCATATGCACATTCCATGGATTGTACACGAGCCTCATGTAGTAGAGATCAGAGTCGTTTTGGCCAGCAGTAGCTGGGGGGCGCACATGCTCTCCAGTTGTGGTGCCCCACTGAGAAGGCATATATAGGCAAGGTGTGACCACTGCCATTTGGTTCCTTCTCAGTGCAGATCTCCTTAGAGGACTCCAAGGTAGAGGGATGTGCATATGGACAATACTTCTTGAAGAACTCTAGGTGCTATACCTGGTGAGTAACTTCCCTTCTCCTTCAAGTGATTGTCCACGTGTCCATTCCACTGTTGGTGTCTTCCTAGCAGTTATTATGTAAAGAAGGTGGGAGCTCAGCATAATTTAATGAAATAGTGATAGGACAGCTTTATCAAATGCAGCATCAAATCTAGAGACTTCCATTTAAGTACAATGCTGAGTGAACATGTGGACTGATGCCCAAGTAGCTGCCTTAATGTCTGATACTAGTACATTTCTGAGTGAGGCTCTTGATTCCACTTGCACTCAAGTGGAATGTGTCCTAATTGTGGTGGATGGGTGTGACGGGGTGTACCAAGTCCTTTGAGGTCCCTTGCTGGAGGCCTTGTAGTCCTACCACACCCCAGAAAAGCAGCAGTGAAGATGGGTCCTCCAGGCCTGCCTAGAATGGCTGCCTCCCTGAAAAGGTAGACTGTGATGAGAATATTTTCCTTGCATCAGCCAATTGTCCAAGTAGAGGTATATACTCATGTTGCATTTTCTCGAGTAAGCTGCCACTACTGATAGCACCTTGGCGAACACTCTCAGCACTTTGGAAAGCCAAATGGTAGCATTTGGTATTGACAGCAGTCCTGCTCTACTATAAACCTCAGGTGATTCCTGTGGGGCAGAACAATGAAGATGTAGAAGTATGCGTCCTGAAGGTCAGGAGATGCAAACCAGTCTCCTGACTCTAGAGTCCAAGTTATCGACAGTAGGGTGACCGTCCAGAACTTCAATTAGTGAATTAAGGTGATGCGGTCTCACAGGTCTAAAATGGGTTACTATCCTACTTTTTAATTTGGCATTAGGAATTGGCTGCTGTAGCATCCCTTCCCTTTGTAAGGTGCAAGGACCTCCTATATCAATCCAAGAGAGAAAAGCGTGAGGACCTCTTCATGTAATACAGCCTCATGACAAAAGTCCCCAAAAAGGGACAGGGAAAGGGGTTGGGAATATCCACTGCAGAAATCTGGACAGAACAGTCCTGTGTAATCATATCCATGACCCACTGGTTGGTGATGATAAAGGGACCAAGTGTACCTGAAGTGAGCTAAGTGATTCCTAAAAGGGAGACAGTTGATTTCCAAAATCAGTGGGGACAGAACACATCTCTTGACCATTCCATCAAAATGAATGCTTCTGGGACCGGGAAGATTGGGATGTTTGAAGTGGAGCAGTAGGCTGCCTCCTCTTATGGAAATGCTGTTGTTTTCTGGCCAGTTCTTAAGACCTCTGGTGGCAGAAGTATGGCTGGGTCAGTCTCTGCAAAGAATATTGCTGTTTTGCCTCACTGGTTTTAGATCTGAACAATTGCAGATTTTCCACCATGGGCTGTACTTTTCTGAGGAATCCCAATTTCTGAAGCCAGAAGGCCTAGTGCATAACAATCACGATTGCTATTGATCTGGCAGTCATATCTACCACATCCAATGCCACTTGGATACCGGTCCTGGATAAAAGTTGGCCCTCACTAACCAGCAACGTAAATTCCTCACAAGCATCATTGAGAAGATTGTACGCAAAGGCCAGCAATTTCTCGTGTATACAAAACTCATATGCCCAGTATGGCTTGATAACTGGCTACCTGGAACTATAGGAGTAAGCTTTTCAGCCAAACAAATATAATGTCTTCGATTCTGTCTTTCAGTGCAGACGTAAACTGTCTTGGCTTTTCATTTGCTGCCATGACCACAAGGAATGATGGGTTAGGGTGCATGTAAGAGAATTCTGCTCCCTTAGAAGGCATCTGGTGGTGGTGGTTTTTTTAATCTGCTCTGCAAGATGTAGGTAGTGCCAAAGCTGGTGTTTGCCACTAGGTCCTAATCAGATCCATGATGGCCTAATTAATGGGAGGGCAATCTTCCCTCCTGAGGAGGCTTTGAGTACATCCGCCAATTTATGGGTCTGTTCTTGGACCTCCTCAATATGAATTTGGAAAACATCAGCCATCCAATTCCTAGAAACCCTTACAGTCATCCATTTATGAGGTCATGGGTGGTACTAAAATGTCATCTGAGGATGAGTAGGAAAGGGTTACTGGTGCAGGAGGATCAACTTTCGGCACCTGTTCCATTACCTTCTCCACCTGTGGCTGCGCTGGAACCAGGCGGGGTGGTCTTAGCACCTGAACATGCAGTGCCATAGAAGTAGTCATCTTATGATGGTGTATGGCTGCTCCCAGGGACCAGGGTTGCTCTGAGCTGACCAGGAACTCCAGTAAGGCTGCATAGGCCACAGTGGATACACACCCAAAGGCCAAGTTGTAGAAAACCAAGCGGCTGGGTTCTGTAGGTCCCAATATCTTTTTCACAAGGCGTGTCTGGATCCTCAATAGGATGTCAAGTGCTGAGGTGAGAGCCAAAACAAGTAAGCATGCTATTAGAGGGATTTCTTCATTCCCCAATTCAGAATCCGAGACCGAAAAAAACATATAGCCCAAACTCAAAGGTGGTACTGTGGCCCTTGTTGTGTTAGGGGTCAATGGTGTTCTGCTACTAGGTGGAACTGGGGCTAACTGAAGTAAAGAGGTGGACAGCAGAGGGAACTGCGGTTCTGCAAGTCCATCGGTACCAAATATTTAAACAGTGCTCCATGGGGCAGTGTAGTCAGCTGTGTCAGAACCAGCTTTTGTTGAGGTGATATAGTAATCACCACTACAGTGACAGTGCACTGTCCTGAGATGCCCAGTTCTGGTATCGGAAGTGTCAGTGCTGGGGGCTGATCCTGGTGCCATATTCTTCCCCAAATGGAAGATTTCTTACCCGATAATTGCATTCCTGCTAGCAGCATTTCCCACAATTCTGTTACGTATGGGCTATTCCCCTCCTGTCTAGTTTCCAGAAGCAGTTCAAAGCTGTAGCACAACCTGTGCTAGCCACACCCCGTTCTCTAGCCAGCTGTCAGAGAATTTATTCCAAGGCTATGTAAAAACTTGTAGAAAATAATTAGTAACAATAATTCCAATGCCAACCAAGTAACTATGTACAGTAAGTCCTTGCTTATACACAGTAAATATCCAAACAAATGTGGACCCTTAGGGGGAGAACTGACCAGGGTCAGAAGAACTGTGGGAGTTGTTGATAGCAGAAAGGAAATGATTGGGTAAACAATTTTGTTACATATGGGAAAGAGAGAGCAGTGGACAGGAGTAGGGAGAGATAAGAGAACAAACAAAGAAAAAGGGGGGGAAATGCCCTTTTTCAGGATTGTTCAAACATCAAGGTTATTACGGGACCACTGCCTGCAGCACCCTCTTGCTGAAGGAGGGCACTGAGGAAAACCAAGTCCACTCTATAGGGTGTGATAAAGGTGTTAGCCTATATCCATGTCGCAGCTCTGCAGATCTCTGTGGTGGAAGCACACACTCTTTTGGCCCACGAGGCTGCCATGGATCTTGGGTAATGGGCCTTGATTCCTTTTGGAACAGACACTGGATGCCTTGTATGCCTTAAGAATACACAGCCTGATCCATCTGATGAGGGATAGCTTGGATATCTAAGGCCCTGATACCTCAGGTGAAAAGAAACGAACAGAGTCTGATCTCCTTGTGGATTCTGTATGCTTGATATAAATCTTTACTGCTCCTCTGACACTCAAGCTGTGCCATAGCTTCTCAATCAGTAGCTGTGGCTTTGGACAGAATGAAGGGAGGACAATCTCCTGCAAGGCATGGCAAGGAAGATTTACCATAGGCAAGAATGTTTGTGAAGTTCTTAGCAGCACCTGGTCATCATGGAACATGCAGTAAGATCCTGCTTAGATTCTCCCAGTTCTGAAACTCATTTGGTGGACATGATGACAACTAGAAAACAGGTTCTGGCAGAAAGATAAAATGGTGATATAGATGCCCGTGATTTGAAGGGATTGGTGGTTAGGGCATTCAGCACCAATGTTAGGTCCCACTTTGGGAAGCTTGGGTTGATCGCTGCTCTGGCCAGTCTAACTGCCCTAAGGAACTCATATCTGAGGTTCTTGGCCAGGGAGCCCAAAGGGCCTGCAAAACAGTACACTACTGAGGGCTGACACCTGGAGTGCTTGGCTGTAGTGCCTTATCCACTCCTTCCTGAAGGAAGTTCAGAACAACTGGAAACCCAGGATCTCTTGTATTTACTCTATGCTCTTGACACCAAACACTGAATTTGGTCCAGATGGAGAAACAGGCTTTTAGAGTGGAAGTGCTCCTAAAAGAAAGCAGAGTCCCTATCACTTTGGAAGACAGGCCAAGCATGGCTAACACTTCCCTTCCAACAGCCAGGCTGTCAGATGAAAATGGCCTGGGTCCAATGGAGAAATGGTCCTTAGTAAAGGATGTATGCCCTCACCAGTATCTGCAATGGTGGTTCAGCTTTAGTTGTATCAGGCTGGAAAGCCAGGATCTTCTTGGCAGGCGCAGAGTTAGCATTAGCACCTTCGTTGGTTCTTGTCTTATCTTTTGGATCACTTTCCCTATGTCATCCAGGAAGGGATAACAGGTGAATACCCTGGGATCTGATTCTGGCTATTATCAGCTCCAGCATCTTTGTAAATACCCTTGAGGCTGAGGAGAGACCAAATGGCAGAGTTTGGTACTTGTAATTATGCGTACCATAAGCCAATTTCAGGAGCCTGCAGTGGCAGGGGCGCACTGGAAAGTGAAGGTATGCATCTGCTAAATCCACTGAGGTAGGAAGTCCCCTTAATACAGGGAAGTCACCCTCTGGAACTTTGTTTTCTTCATACATTTGTTGAGTCTTTTCAGATCAAGGATGGCCCTGACTCTACCAGTGCACTTCTGAATAATGAAGATGATGGAGTCAAACCCTGAGAAGCATTATTCTGGGGAACTCTATTGTTCACATGTCCAGGAGATGTGAGATCTCATTCTGGACAAGCTTGCACCTGGTGAGGGTGCTGGTGACAGGAGACTAAATGAAGGGATGGAGTGAAACCCTTAGCTCAAGGAGTATCCATGGTGCACTCTCTCTCGTCTACGGTAGAAGCAAACCATCCCTCTGAAAAGTGGGAAATTCTGCCTCCCAAGCTCAGATCTGGGCAGAGGCACAGTCACTCATCAGCATAAGGAGCCCTTGAAGGTTGTGGGAGTACCTCAAGTTTTTCTGTACGCTCCACTCCAAGGTTTTGCCTTAGTATGTCTGTTACCTTTCTTCTGGAACCTCTGTGAGAAAGAAAGATGAAAGGAGCAATTCTGTCTGATTGCGGATTTGGATTTCCTTCTTACAGCACGAAGTGGAGAGCAGAAGGACTGTTTAGGTTTGGCAGCATTTTCAGCCACTATCTTGTCCAATTTTTCTCCAAAGAGAAGAGGTCCTGTGAATTTAGAGAAGCACAGAACTTGTTTAGAGTATCTACATTCCACAGGCTGTTAAATACCCAGTCCAGGTGGTGGAGAGAACAAAGAAGGCTGCTCACTACTGCCTGAAAATGAAAAAAAAAATTAGAAAGGAAAGGCGAGGAGCAAAGAGAACCACCATGGACAGGTGTCACAAAGGCAGAAGTTCTGGCAGCAGGCCAGAAAAAGGGGCATGGCTAGGTCAGGCTGTGCTACAGCTTTGAACTGCCTCCAGAAACTGCTGATAGAAGGGGAATAGCCCATATGTAGCAGAAGAGTGAGACACTGAAGTGCAGAAGTGCTGGGTTGTGGCACTGAAGCAGCTCAGTGCCGAGTTTCAGCAAGAGCTGTTCTGAGCTGCGAAATCCCCGCGGGGAGGTTTTCCTCTTAGGGGAATCCCTGATGGGTGACCTACCTCTGGGGCTTATAACCCCATGCAGTCTGAGGGGGATGTCACTGTTGTAGTTGGGAGCAAATGTTCAAGTTGGAGCTCTCAAAGTCACAAGCCCGTATTGACACTCTTGGATTCAGAAGGCTCACATAACAGGGTGTACTTGACAGCTCAGCTCGGAAGCTGGTCTCGTTCATTAGGAAGACATGAAGTCAGGCCTCCCTGCCCTTCCTAGTTCTGGAGCTGAAAGACTTACAATTCACATGTTTACTGGGAATGTGCATCTCTCCCAGACAACAGAGGCACTTAGAGACTCCAGCTGAAACAGGAATAGCTCTCTCACGAGGGGCAGTGTTTAAACCTAGGTGAGCTGAACAACGCCAAATCAAATAACTAATAAAAGTTGAAACAGGCAAACAAACTAACTAATAACCAACACTCTATTTGTAGCTGGGTAGCTAAGGCTATCAAGAAGGCTGCCAGTGTCTTGGATTGTTGGGGCTCTATCTCTAAGCTATGAGGTGATGAGAGGAGCTTAATGGTAGCGGGCCAGCCTGCCCTTATATGCCATCACAGCACAGTATGATGACTGGAGAGCACACGCATGCCCTACGGGCACTGATGGCCAAAAAAACACTGGTCTCTCACGAGGTGCATGTGTACCATCAGTAGAATGGGCACATGGACAATTACACAAAGGAAGATTTCAAGTTATGTAAAAATTGATTGAAGAGTTATATCTAGTTAAAATGTATTTGCTTTTTTAATTTCACTTCCACTTACTGTTTGTTTCCACTAGCTCCCAAAACGTGCTAGTGGCTGTACAAACACACAAGGCACAGCCCGTGCCTTACAACAGGGGTAGGCAACCTATGGCATGTGTGCCGAAGGCGGCACATGAGCTGATTTTCAGTGGCACTCACACTGCCCGGGTCCTGGCCACCGGTCTGGGGGGCTTTGCATTTTAATTTAATTTTAAAATGAAGCTTCTTAAACATTTTAAAAACCTTATTTACTTTACATACAATAGTTTAGTTATATATTATAGACTTATAGAAAGAGACCTTAAATTAGAGTGAATAAATGAAGACTCATCACATCACTTCTGAAAGGTTGCCGACCTCTGCCTTACAATATCGAGACTATTATTTACATACAAATGTTTTAAATTTGAGAGAAGTTGCTTATTTCCCCAAATGATCCTATTCCATGAAAAAAAGTTTCAAACCCCTCCTCCACTATTTCCAGTTTTTGGCTGTGTTTGTATAGAGGAATCTTTAAAAGATTTATTAGGTACAGTCAGCGTTTTAGTGATAGAACTTTCCTACCTCTGTGACACAGATGGACAAGGGAAGGCTTGCAATTGTCTGTGACTGTTCTAGCGCATCGAACGAGGTTTGCATAGCCTCTACGATCTGCTTCTGAAAGTCCACATTTACTCTAAAAAACATAATCGAATACAAATATAATCCTTTGAGCACTATGTTCTGGGATTTTTCTGAAGTGAGAATTTGAAGTTCTGTTTAATAAAAATGAACCTGAGTCACTTTCTATCTGGGTCTAAAACAAAGTTGAGGCACTTATACCTAGAAAGAAAGATATGGGCCCTAAAATGCATATATTGCAGTATGGTCTGTGCTTAAAATAAATAAAGGTAGAATGGGGGAGGGCTATGAAAATCCAACAGACCATTGAGAAATTATGTTTTATGTGCCTGCTGTGGCATAACACATAATGATACCTGCAACGTAGCAGCTGCCCTACCAAATTCTTATAAAATTCACAAAAGCCTAGATTTAACAATCTAGTTTTCCACTATGGCATCTCTTTTAAGGTAAAGTTATGAAAAAAGAATTTAGGTTGATTATACTAAGGATAAATTCTATGTTCTTAAAAAGAGAATATTTTGGAAGTTCCTATCCTAGTAATTGACAAAAGTTAAGAAATTCAACATTAATCTTCAGACATAGATGGGCTGCCTACGCTTCTTAAGGTGCTTTAATAATTAATATTCATATGGATCTTACCAATCATCTTATGGGCTACATAAGCTTTGTTTAAAAGTCCATATAATCAATGGGAACTCTCAACTTAAGGCCATAATTCTGCCTTCAGACATTTTAATATTTTAAAATATTATATCCAAAGCTTATGGACTAATTTCAGAGTTGCAGCTAACAGGAACATTTGGCAGAGAGCTGTTTCAGCAAGTTGTGTCTAAGAACGGGGTAGAGTACCCAGGGCAAGCCACTGTAACAGATTCTTCTGGCAGAAACTTTTCCCTGGGACCACTGGACATGGCCTACTCAAGTGGTCTACACTTTCAGTCTGATGGATTCTCCATAGGAGAATAAATGGTGTTTGTCCAAAATTTTTTATCAAGGTTTGTTCATTTGTATTTAAGAATGGTTAAGTATTGCTCAGTGTCACGAGTCCTTGTGGAGGTTTCAAGAGGTGGAAGGACACTAACAGAGCTTGCAAGCAACACAGGGTGGACACCACTTCTGCCTAGACTGCATCTCTGGCCACAAAAAGGTGGGTTTCCCTAATATCCCCAATGTGCTGCTACTACTCCCTTTTGGTCTTCAAGTACCCCCTCAACTACCACTACATACATATGCCTACCTGTTGCTCACAAGATATTAACTCCATACGGCAAGGCTGATGGGTAAGAACTCTGCAGGTTTTGAATATGCATTCAAACAGCTTTTAACCAACAAAATACCCCTAAAACTATTCAAAACACACCAGTCCCACTAAGAAGAAATACAAATTTTAGGTTCCTAGGCCAAGCCATTTTTGACTTATAAGTAGCCCCCCTCACCCCGCCCCCAAAAAAGTGTTCAGTTAGTGATTTCACCACAATTTTTCTATTTAACACTCTGTCCAAGTCATCTAAACCCTCCAGAATAATTCTGCCCTGGCACAAGATTATGTCTTTGATATCTGAAGTGGACTGGTTTAGTTTTGGTGACGACAGAGGTAGTTCACACTTGATCTTAAAATAAAAAGAGACCTTGTTCCAACCTAGGACTATGAAGAGACTAGTCTCTCTCCATAATGCAGTACCTTGTGTGCCTCAATCCTGTAAATGTCGCTACCTCCATTTTTCCTTCAATCATTTCTGGAGGATGAACATTGAGTTCAAGCGGAATTCTTAGCTGAAACATTTTAAGTGCCATATACACTGCCGGAAGAGTTTTAAACCGCTCTGCTGGATTACGGGAGAACTCCACAAAGGCTCTGTTTCAAAAACAAAACAAACAAACAAATCCTTGAAGCAGGTACGTTATTTGAGTAAAAAGTGGATCTGTTCTTCTCCTGGCCCACTTCTGAGCAGGTAAGAGAAATGCAAAAATGTTTGTAGTCTCACAGCCACTGCTTAATCTGTCCTATGTAGCTTTAGAACATTTTTACATACGATCATGGCTATAATGAAATTATTCTAGTATGCTCAAGATTACTGCATACTGCAGACATAGCAATATAAATAGGAAGAGTTTTGGGAAGATACAACAGAATTAATCATGAAGATGTTGAAATCTGAAGAAGGCAGAGAAAAGCAATGCTACCAAGATTCTCAAACACTGGCAGCCTTTTTACACAAAAGAAGAAAATGACAACAGTAGGTAAAAAGACTGGTTTCTCTACTACTAGCTGATAAACGTACTCAGCCTCAAGCCTGCTTCTCTCACTCTGCCCAACATTTGATTTTCAGCGTACACATCTCCTCAACTACTTATACAGATCACATCACAAGAGAGATCACTAAATGTTGCAGACAGATCACAGGGTAACAAAAGCAGTGACATGATTTTTAAATTAATCTCCACTCATTACTTCATAATTAGGACTTATATAAAATAATACATTTTTACTTACCTTGTTCCATCATATGCAATGGATTTTACTTGACCACACTGTCTAAAGAGTGACTGCAGCTGTTTATAGTATAGGAAACCATAGGGAGGAATGTTCTTCAACTGTCACAAAAAATAAAGTTAATATTGGCACAGTTCAAAAAAAATTTAATGGATTATGCATTTAACCACAGCCTTGGAGTATTTGCCTTCTCTAATATTCAAAAGAGATGTAATATTTATATCTGTAGTAAATGCCATCAAAATTCTGATGTTATTTTGAATACAGGTAGATTTTGTATCTAACAATTTATTTTTAAAAATAGGTACCCCAAAGTTCCAAGAATTTGTGATTAATGATGCCCTGCTTCCTCCAAAGTAATAGCATAACATAAGTATTTTAAATAGACCTAACCACAGAAAACCAAAAGGAATAGTTTAACTTCAGTGTAAAATGTGTTAAACACATAAGTACTTCTGCATCAAGCTAAGACTATAACCCCTGAAAGTTTTAAACTATGCATACAATTTTTTTTAAGTGACCTATCAGTGGCTTGGTTTGACCTCACACCTCTCCTTTTTTCTTTTATATTTGTTTTGCAAAATATGTACATTGAAATACCTATGACCTTCTCTCACCAAAAAAAACCAGAAGACCCACTTTGATCAGGAAGCAGAACTTAAGATTCATTTGCACAGTACACTGGTATTACTCCAGCCAAGCTACTTAACGTTAATTCCATCCTCTCTCTTTGTATTGGAAGGAAGATGGAATTCATGTCTTCCTTGCTCTCCTTATGACTGTGCCCAGTGTGCAGGCTATCATAAACTGAGGATATCAATGGAATTCCATTATCTCCTAAGATTTTCCATATGAGTTAGTATTCCTGATAAATCAAAATAGTCCATGAATAAGTCATCATATGTGACCAAGACAGTGAAAGAAGGGGTTGCGTGCAATAAGAAATTCCAGCACTTCTAGATCCAAGCTGACAAAAAATTGGGCTATGAGCAAAATCAGAAAAGTTACATTCAGGTAAAAATAACAGTCTCTCAGACTACACTGAAAGCTTGTCTCTATTCCATGAATTTGCTGAATGGGTCAATTCTTTGGTGGCTAAGCAGCAAAGCATGTGGAAATTCATTCATGTGTACACTGTTGCGCATCTTGCTCTTCCCTCAAAATCTAGTCTGTGGTTTGCGTTTAGCAATTTTTACCCTCTTTGAGGCACATCAGGCTGGAGGTCTGTCTTCTTTAAGGCACAAATAAGCACACAATTTCACAGTTTCACTTTTTTATTAAGATAATAGCAATGCATGGTGACAAGTATATATCTGTCCTAGTATCTATGTATTTATGAACCATTTTTACAGTTTATTGCAGCCATTTCATATTGGCATTTGTTCATTGGACAATGTAAACAAGACTTAGAACAGAAAAATGCCTGGAGTGCAGCACTTATAAGTAATCCTAAAGTAAAAGATAGGTGTGTGATGCGTGTGCAATGAGGAGAGATTACTGAATAGTAATATTTAAATTATAGACTCCAAGGGTTTATTTTATAAATACCTACTAACAAGTACCCTGGATAGTCATATCACATGTTTTAAACCTATATCAAAGTGAGTGCTGGTTGGTCACAGGAGACCAACATTCAAATGCTAAGAACCAGTCCTTAACAGGAATTCTTTCAAAACAGTCCACCCACACAGCAGGTATTAAAACTGGGAGGCTGAAAGAGGGGAGAAGTCCTTCTGTATAAAGATCAAAGCACAGACAATTATCCCTCTTCTGTTGCAAGAGAGAATGAAACTTCAAAATATCACCCTCAACACTGAAATCTCACGTAATTAAAATACACAGTAGATTACTCATTGCCTTAACATACCATTACAACGGTTTTAGAATCTCTGCCAGCCAGTTCCTTCACAGCAATTTCTTCATCACATTGTCCAAAAGTAAAATAGTTTGGGTAGAAAGCACCTGCCATTACAACCTGAAATAAAGGCAATATTTTGCTAAAATGCAACACATTGTATTTAGTTCCTCTCGATGGGTCATATTTGCCTTTCAATGCAATTATAGAACAACTACATTAATGAAAGCTCTGGTGTGTGGCTAGCCCCCCTCTATGGGAACTATTGTAAAATATAACATTTCCGTTTAAAATTACAAGGCACAGATTCCTAAAGAATGATTTCATAAAAAGGGATTCCCTTCTAGAATAATTTCAATATTTTATTTAAATAGGTACATACGATCTGGTCAAATTATGAAAATCCATTGGCATGGTGGGCAATGCCCTGTGTCTCAATCACCACATAAAATATTCTTGACTTTCACAGTCGTCATGAAATAACTACATGAACAGGGTTCTGTAGAGTACATAAGACTCACTCACTTTACACTAACAATATTCACATTAGACCTCAAAGCGTTTGACGGCACAGACCTGAATTAAAATTTCACTGAAGACTCAATAAGGGGTTGTCTTTCACATCACCAATAACTATCTGAAAATAAGCTCACTCCCTATCAGCCCAGAGCCAATTTCGCTTGACAAAGAACTGAAGAGGTTATCTGCACAAAATTTGGAAGTGATCCAATTTTTTCAGTAACTACAGAGCCAATGAAGGTCCAAATGTGTCATCCCACACAGGAGTAATGCAACCCACTCCTGGACCTTTTAATTTGCTAAAATTTTTATTTTTATTCTCTACCCCGAGAGTGTCCTTCCAAACTAGTTTATTTTTATGATTTAAAGATTAATTTGGACAGGTCACAGCAAAATGACATCTAATCAGGTTTTATTTTGATAAACTGTCAGAAGTGAAGGGATAGCCACAGAGCCACTGATCCATAAACAACAGTAACATGAATTGTATCTCTATTTTCTACACTAACAAACCAAAAAACATTTGATGATCCCACATGAACTGGGATATAAAACTAAAGGGAGAAAAATTAAATTCAAACACATGATGGACACTTGTTTGCATTCAAGTGTAAAAAGCTTGCTCCAAAGAGTTTAGAAACAAGTACAACAGATTCTGCTTAATAGCAATCCTGATATTAGCAACTTCCAGTTAATGACAATATGTAGCTAAGAATCAATCCCATCCCATTAACATCAACGTTAACAGGACTAGGATATAAGCAATGGCATGGTGATTATTAGCAACTTTTACTTCTGGGGAAATTCCCCCCGCCTCAGAATTTCTGTGCTTCCCTGCAAAAAATGTCAGGGAAGCAAAGGGTGATAGGGCGGGGGGGTTACCCTGGACTGCCCCCCCAAACAGAGGTGAGGCATGGAGGGGAACATGGGGTTATGTGCCACTGCCACCGCCCCCCTTCATTTCTGCAAGTGTAGAGCTACCCAGCTTAAGGAGGATGCATCTCAGCTCTGCTGACTCTGCAGCTGAATGTCGCCTCCTGGGTCCTAGTGCCAATCGTGCTCCCCTTCTGTGTGCTTGGTGCTTTCCTGTTCTCTGTGCAACAGCGCGTGCTCGCAATGGAGCTAGGTAAATGAGGGAAGGGGCGTGTCAAACATACAGCTAAGGGTAGCATAAAATCCCTCCTTACCTATAAAGGGTTAAGAAGCTCAGATAACCTGGTTGGCACCTGACCAAAAGGACCAAAAAGGGGAGAAGATACTTTCAAATCTGTGGGGTAAGGCTTTTGTTTTGTGTTCCTTTGTTCTCTCGGAGTCAGCAAGGAACCAGGGCAGGGAAAATACATCTCCCTAAGCCATATCTGAATTAAACATCTAATATTACTATTTCTGCAAGTAATAGTGAGGAAATGCGTTAGATTTATCTTTTGTTGTGGCTTGTGAATTTTCCCTATGCTAAGAGGGAGGTTTATCCCTGTTTTTGTAACTTTAAAGTTTTGCCTGGAGGGGAAATCCTCTGTGTTTTGAATCTTTTTGTTATCCTGTAAAGTTATCTTCTATCCTAGATTCATAGATTCTAGGACTGGAAGGAACCTCGAGGGGTCATTGAGTCCAGTCCCCTGCCATCATGGCAGGACCAAATACTGTAGACCATCCCGGATAGACATTTATCTAACCTACTCTTAAATATCTCAGTTTATTCCAGTGTTTAACCACCCTGACAGTTAGGAACTTTTTCCTAATGTTCAACCTAAACCTCCCTTGCTGCAGTTTAAGCCCATTGCTTCTTGTTCTATCCTTAGAGGCTAAGGTGAACAAGTTTTCTCCCTCCTCCTTATGACACCCTGTTAGATACCTGAAAACTGCTATCATGTCCCCTCTCAGTCTTCTCTTTTCCAAACTAAACAAACCCAATTCTTTCAGCCTTCCTTCATAGGTCATGTTCGCAAGACCTTTAATCATTCTTGTTGCTCTTCTCTGGACCCTCTCCAATCTTTACAAATCCATGCTGGTTATTCCCTATCACCATACCACCTTCCAAGTGTTTGCAGATGATTTCCTTAATTATTTGCTCCATTATCTTCCCTGGCACAGAAGTTAAACTATCTGGTCTGTAGTTTCCTGGGTTGTTTTTATTTCCCTTTTTATAGATGGGCACTATATTTGCCCTTTTCCAGTCTTCTGGGATCTCTCCCATCTCCCATGATTTTCCAAAGATAATAGCTAGAGGCTCAGATACCTCCTCTATTAGCTCCTTGAGTATTCTAGGATGCATTTCATCAGGCCCTGGTGACTTGCCGGCATCTAACTTTTCTAAGTGATTTTTAACTTGTTCTTTTTTTATCCTGATTTTACAGAGGTGATTATTTTATTTTTTTTAATAAATTCTTATTTTAAGACCCCGATTTATTTTTCATTGTTCTTAAGATCCAAGGGTTTGGGTCTGTGTTCACATGTACCAATTGGTGAGGATATTATTCTCAAGCCTTGCCCAGGAAAGGGGGTGTAGGGCTTGGGGGAATAATTTGGGGGAATAGGACTCCAAGTGGTCCTTTTCCTGATTCTTTGTCCAAATCACTTGGTGGTGGCAGCATACTCTTCAAGGAAAGGTGAAATTTGTGCCTTGGGAAAGTTTTTAACCTAAGCTGGTAAAAATAAGCTTAGGGGGTCTTTCATGTGGGTCCCCACATCTGTACCCCAGAGTTCAGAGTGGGGAAGAAACCCTGACGGGGTGAGGGGAAGAGGCACTGGGGACGGAAGAGGGGGTGGACTAGAGCAGGGGGAGGGAAATGTGGGGGGAAGGGGAGGAGGATGGGGCATGGGGCAGTAGGAGATGGGAATGAGATGGAGAAGAAAAGGAGATAGGGAAATCACAGGGAGAAGTGGGAGCCCGGCATGCAGCATTCCCCGGCAGCAGTTACGACTCCCCCATTAGACAGGCCCTACCCCGACGAATCCCTCACCCCCAGACTCCGACCCCACTGAACCCCAGCCAGCTGCACCTGGACCTTCACCCCATCAAGCCCCACTCCCCCAGCACCTGGAACCCCCCCCCACTAAAACTCTCCACACCCAAACCCCCTGCCGAGCCCCCCTCTTCCCACACTCAGACCCCCCCCACTGAGCCCCAACCATCTTCACCTGGATCCCCTGCAGAGTCCCATTGCCCCTGCACCCCCCAATGAGCCCCTGTGCATCCAGCTCTCCCACTGAGCCACCTGCACACAGAAACCTCTCACCCCACACCTAGATCTCCACACACTAAGCCCCTCCACACTTGGATCCTGCCGGGCTGAGTCTGCCCACTAAGACCTGGTGCGCCTGGCACAGAGCTCTGGGGTGTTTCTGGGGCAGGCCCGGCCCTTGCACTGTGTCAGGGTCTGGTGCAACTTCACAGCTGAGTCCCTGTACCCAGGCAGGTGGGGGCTTCAGGGTGATCTCCCACCTCAGTGCAGCCAGTGGCCTATGCTCCCCACTGCCATGTGGGAGACACATTTATTTGACAAATAAAATTTGCAGAATTTTAAAAATATTGTATACATAATTTTTAGGTGCAGAATTCCCTCAAGAATAAACTTTTTTGGAAGAAAGGCGCTACCTGCAGGCAGGTTTGTGAGTCTGCAGCCCCAGAAGGAAGCAATGGGATGTGCAGAGACCTCCTGCAGGCAGGTTTGCAAGGCTGCAGCTAAGGAAGAAGTGCTGGGACATGCCTTCTCTAGCTGCAGCCCTGCAAAACTTGCCTGCAGCCAGTGATCACCTTGCTGCCCTTCCTTCTGGGGCTGCAGCCCAACAAACCTGGCTGTACATATGGAACACTCAGGAGATAAGGGGCTCTGGGCTGGGAGGGCAGAGCTAGGGCAGAGCAGTATCAGGGAGAGGGGCTGCAGCCCGAATGCCGGAGCTGCACCACACATCTCCTTCCATCTTCCACACTGTGCTCTGTGGTGGGACTGCACACAGGGAAGGAAGCACAGGGAGGGGTATAGGCATGCAGCTTTGTGGGACCCATTGTCCCCACTTCCCAAAGAAAGCCCCAGCATCTGGGCTGCAACCCTGCCCCACACCTCAGGTGCTGCCTTCCCTGCAGGCAGGTTTGCAGAGCTGCAGCCAGGGAAAGCACCTCCCAGCGCTTCCTTGCCTGGTTGCAGCCTCACAAACCTGACTTCTGCTTATTAGCAACTGCCAGATAACTTTTTGCTGGCATAAATTATTGTACTGTAAATTAAAGGATTGCCACTCCAAAAGAAAAATCAAGAAACCAGCTATGTATATTAATCCTCCTACCTGCAAAATGAAGCGCTGTTTGTACATATACTCCTGATCCAGAACAGGTGGTTGAGTATTAATATACATGTTGAATGGTTTTATTCGATTCTTCAGCTCTTCAAACAATTCAGCCACCTGAAATTTTAATTCTAAGTAAGGCTAAACAGATTAAAACCATTTACAAACACAAATAAGAAATATATAAACCTGCAATAGAAATTGTCAGTCAAAATGGGGAAGCTCCTATCCATGTTTGTAGGAACCACAGGCATCAATTTCATACAATATATTATTGTTGACTAATATACACTGTCTAGCACATTAATATATAACATGTATTATATATATATATATATATATATATATATATATATACACATATGTATATATACACACACACACACACATACCCCTCTACCCCGATATAATGTGACCCAATATAACACGAATTCGGATATAATGCGGTAAAGCAGTGCTCCTGGGTGGCGGGGCTGCGCACTCCGGCGGATCAAAGC
The DNA here is from genome assembly GCF_011386835.1 of Chrysemys picta bellii. Taxonomy (NCBI): domain Eukaryota; kingdom Metazoa; phylum Chordata; order Testudines; family Emydidae; genus Chrysemys; species Chrysemys picta. The sequence continues at coordinate 136,096,313 of NC_088794.1, read as the reverse complement.
AACTTCAATATTACACGGTTTCACCTATAACGCAGTAAGATTTTTTGGCTCCCGAGGACAGTGTTATATCGGGGTAGAGGTGTATATAGTGCAAATAAGCACCGATAGCATTAAGCACAAATATTCTAAAAGTGATATAGCTTAAACTGGCCTATATCATAATCTTGTTCACTTATGCTAAATATCCCATACCAACTTGCATTTGCTGAAGTAAGCATCTGGCACAAGCAGATAGGAAACTTGCCAAAATCAAGATACATTTCATTCTCTGCCTTAGTACCAGATAGGGATATAACTTCCTGGACCCGTACCTGGAAAGCTAGTATTCAAAACAAAGATAAGGAAGGAACAGAACAACAAAGTAGAGAACTTGGACAAACTGATGGTTGGATTTTAGGGACATGTAAAGAGAGATGTAATCTGTAAAAATCATCATATAAATAGTACCAGCTGAACCGTGTACCTTGAGGAGCACACCTTCTGCATAAAGTGAATGTAACATAGCTGCATGGGACTGTTCTTCGGAGACTGGAATCGTATAGAATTTTTTCCAGTACCATATTACTGAACCTGACTGACATTGGTTATTTGGGCTCTTGAGTACATTACATAACAAACCAAACTGTGGTCAAGCAATTGACTATACAATTTATCAACACTATTCTATAAAAGAAATATTTCTTCAGACCAGCTTAATATCTCTACTCCTAAAAAGGCTGGTTAAGAGATTTGACCATCTGGCCCCAGGGGGAAAAGCATGGGGTTCCATCTCCCCGATTAACAGCTCCAGATCCATCCTCCAAGAGAGCTCTCTATAATGCAAAATTACCTACCTGAAAAGTACATCATGCATTGAGCACAGAAATAGAGGAAGAAGAGATGAAATAACCTTTGACACAAAGGTTTTTGTGCTCTCTGAAGAAAATGTTTTATGTAATGGTGAGAGGCCAGCCTGAATTTCCTTCTGTTATCCAGGACACTTGCCAACACAAAGGTGTGCATCTTCAGGGAGCTGTGGCAGTGATCAAGCACACAGCATCCTGAACTCAGCCAACAACCCCATCTAACTTTGTCTTAAGGGATAGCCTGTCTCTGTAGCTATAACAGTGGGCAAACTTTCAGCTTTTCGCAGAGTATGTTCTGTTAAGCTTTCTGTGAAGCTAGAAGACGGCTCATCACTTTCCCGTAGCCCCTGCAACTCTAAGTGAGCTTGGGTCCACCAAATAAGAGGCATGTCTTACCTGTGCAACAATGCACACTTAATGTCTTCCCCACCCAATTGCTTTCTGAGGGAAGCAACTGTGGAAATGCTGTCCAGCTGGACTATAATATAGTAGCCAATCAGGCATTCCTTCTGAACTAACAGTGCCCATCACACAGCATAAAGTTCCAGGAAACTGATACTCCTGTGGATTTTTTCTTTGACAACAACCCTGATCAGAAGCCCAATCAAGATGGCTGCCTTGATAAACCCACATTCCTGGATAGGACAGTTAAAAATTGCAATCTGAAAAGTTAACCAGTTTACTTTTTGGAGGTATGGCAGCACCCTGTGGGAGGATGCTGAAGTGGCTGGGCACACTGGACTTGTTAACCATTATGTCAACATGAACTTCTCTAGGGCTCATATGCAGTCTGGCCAAAACGATGACATTAAACCATCTTTCCTAGAAGGAATTCCTGTGCAAGACACAAGCTCTTCCTGATCTTCAGCTGAAGATAATCTGTTGTCATCTCATCACATATTGTAATACCTTCCTCTTGGTATTGTGTTCATTATATAATTAAAATTTTCTAAAGTGTTTAGTAACAACATACTCTTCCCCTTTCACACAATTTTATCCAGGTGGATTCTTATTTTTTGTTCAATATCTCTGCAATTTCTACCATTAAATACAGAGTCACCCAGATGTCATCTCCATTATAGGTAGGACTGGCAGCATTGCTTATAGTTAAGGTTACTTTGCACTCTAAGGCCCTGTTTTCAGTCACTTACTTTAGCAAATTTATAAGTATTCAGGCTGAAACTGGCTGAAATTTTTTTCCTACAAAATTTCAACAAAAATAGTTCAGCAATTCCCAGGAACAAAGTTTTGGGGAAAACGTATTTTGGCCAATTCTTAATTAAAAAAAAATACCTTACAATCATTTTAATGAGAATCTCTAGTGCCTCCATTCTTTGGAACAGGAACTTGAATACTGGTAGGTGAAAATCCACTCACATATGGCTGAATTATAACCCTTTGAAAAATCACCATTTGCACAAGCCAGAAAAATTCTCTGAAGATTCCATCAGCACTTATGTTGCAGCACCTGAGCAGGACTTTCACTTACTCCTCCAAGTTGCTGGGAGTTGCTGCAGCACCAGACATTGGAACTGAAAGCAGGGACTCTTCTGTGCTCTCAATGCTCCCTACCCAGGTAGCATAGAGGACGAAGAGGAAGCACTGGAATGTGTTACCTAGGAAGGTGGTAGAATCTCCATCCTTAGTGGTTTTTAAGGCCCAGCTTGACAAAGCCCTGGCTGGGATAATTTAGTTGGGGTTGGTACTGCTTTGAGCAGGGGACTGGACTAGATGAGCTCCTGAGGTCTCTTCCAACCCTAATATTCTATGATTCTTCTGGTACACCGCTACCTCGATAGAACGCGACCCGATATAACATGAATTCAGATATAACACGGTAAAGCAGTACTCCAGGGGGGCGGGGCTGTGCACTCCAGTGGATCAAAGCAAGTTCAATATAACGCGGTTTCACCTATAATGTGGTAAGATTTTTTGGCTCCCAAGGACAGCGTTATATCGAGGTAGAGGTGTATCTAAAAATAGCTGTGAAACCTACTGGCAAACTGTGTCATCAACCTTTAGTTGCCGATCCATATAGAAAATAATAGTCTTAACAGCACCACTGATTCAATTAGCCCACATGATGGAAGTTTGAGGTACGGATACAAATATTCCAACCCTGTTAATTGCCCAAGTGTGAGAGTTGGGGTATCAATATAGCTCCTTGCAGTGAAACGTCGTTTTTTTCAGTTTGCTTTTTTTTTTTTTTAAATCTAGGAAATGACTTCCAAAAAACTAAGTAAAAGGAAAGCTGAGGTTGCAAAGTTAATTACTCAAAATTAGGAAATGCCAGAAAGATTGTCCATGCAACCTTCATCCCACCCCCCTTTGCATGTGTGCATTATGATAGTACGTGAACATGCAATTAAAAACTATGTTTCCCCACAGGACCCTGGCCTCATTCATTGCATAGGATGGACTGTGTCCTGGGATCAAACTGGGGTTGTGCAGGGAACGAGGCTGCTGTCTTTTGGACTCTAACCTGGTTTGCTGAAGAAAGCAGGGGACAGCAGAAAGGGAAAGAACAGTCTTGTGGTTACGACAGGTGAATGCAGCCCTAGAGAACTGGACTGTATCCCTGCCTCTGTCACAAAGTTCCCATGTGATGCTGGGCAACTCACAAAAACCAATTTCTTCCACAGGAAGCCACTAACTCTGCATTTCTTACTTTGTGGGTACTTAACTGGATACATCTGAGCCCAAATCTGGACAAGTGTTCAACACTCACAGCTGCAACCAAACTCAAGGCGTGCTGTAAGCTGAGCATACGAAGTGCCAGAAAAATGCTAAGTAGTCTGAAAAATCAAGCTCTAGGCATCTCAATTTAAGTATCCAAATTTAAAGCACACTTGACAATTTTGTCCTTAATCTTTGTGTCTCAGTTCCCCAGCTGTTAAATGGGGATGGATGACATCACCTCTTTCAAAGCCATGTTGTAAAGATAACGATGATTTTGAAGCACTCAGATGTTGTGGTGACGAATGCCCTATAAAAGCCTATCAGGAAGTTAATTCTGCATTCAGGGCAGGATTTGGATAGTATGTGCACTAAGGCCTGGTGCCACTCATTGTAAAAGGATAAAAAAATATTGAATTCATTCACTGAGCACCATCCATCCTAAATGCTGAATGAGACAGGAGTTCTGTGGAAAAAACAGTATTTGATCATGTAATTAAAGACTATCATACAATATATGTATAATAATACCAATTTAAAGATTGCACAGGCAAACTTATTTTAGTAAGATGTTGTAATTCAGTAGTTTATAACAAAGTGTGACAGATATGCAAACTAAATAAGTGTACTTTCATTTAACATTCACCACTATTCCTCATGGGATGGCTTACTATGGGAGCTTTCCCTTTTTACATGTTTTTGAACCCCATATTCGTTCAGAAGTGCACTTTGCATGCTGCACTCAAACAGTACTCATGTTATGAACATGCTGTGATGGGACCATGGTGAGAGAGAGAGAGAGAGAGAGAGAGAGAGAGAGAGAGAGAACAAAGCAGTTTCCTAATTAGGAGCCTTGCTACTAGCAAGTGTAAGGGGCAAAGGCATGTTCGGCTAATCAAGGTTATTCAGGAGTTCTAATTATTTTTCACTCAGCATGCCACATTAAGCTTGAAGCACTTCTGTGATAAGCAGTTTCCATTATCCACTGTAGTAATATTAGTAACACAATGCCATATAACTTACCCATTTTAATGCTCATGATACAGTTGTGTTCGTTACATTTGTCCTAATAACTGTTTTTAAATTGCTCCAACTATAGAGTATAACATTATATTGCATTGAAAAGGACTACCCACAAAACTCCAACTCCAGCCAGTGTACTTCAGGTACCTGTATAACAAGTAAATCTTGGGGAAAGAGGTTAAGATGTATATATTTGAGGACCTTTAAATACTTATCAGTTTTACTTCACTTTAAATGTAGTGTCTTCTTGCAAAGATGTACCCAAAAAAGTGCAAGTATAATATCTTAATTCTTTATTTATTTATTTTTTAAAGAGCAGCGGATTCATCCAGAGTCCTAATATATTTAGAAAATTAGGAAAGTGACATACTTGATAAATATCAAACACTGTTGCCCATTTCTACTCACCTCTCTGATTCTCTTGATCTGAATATAATTTGCTCGACCCCAGTCAAGTTCTTCCTGAAGGGCACAGAGAAAATTAATGATATAATGCATACATGGAATATTTGTTACCTGTTTATTTCCATACTGGTTCCCAACTTTTTCTGCAATCTACCACTAATGGGCTCTGACGCTCTCTGCGTAGATATCGGATAAGCAATTCAGAATCACGATAGAAAGCTGCAGAATTAGGCCACACTATTTACATACCCATGTGCTCGTCAGTCATGTATTTCCAAAGGTGTAAAGATTCTAGATATCAATTAGAAACATAGAATCATAGAATATCAGGGTTGGAAGGGACCTCAGGAGGTCACCTAGTCCAACCCCCTGTTCAAAGCAGGACCAATCCCCAACTAAATCAACATAATAACTATGGCACTCGTATACCATAGCAATTGGGGCCATATAAGTACCTTAAATAAACTTACCAGTCCAAACCTTCCACATGACCTCCTTCATAACACACATTGCCCTGGGAAAACAGGATTTCACTTTTTCTGGATGCACAGTTTTAGCAGACATCAGACAGATAGGTCCTGCGGATAATTTGTCCTGGCTACTCACTGGAGCTTCAGTAAATGTACGCTGATGCTCACGATGTATGTAACAATCAGAAAGGTATTGAGAGACGCCAAAATGGCCTCAATCTGTACACATCATGCTCTGTGGTTTTTGATGAGGTCATTAACGGGGAAAAAGTTACCTCTGTGGGTATCACTGACTCTTGCCATGGGGGCAATAAAGGAGTTGTTTTTCAATAGGTAATGAAAGGTATCTTTAGGTTCCTGGGTTCAGAACCACTTCAGGAGCTTGCCGCAAGTCTTTTTTCCCCTTTATTTAGTATCCATCACTCTTTCCTCATGACTTCCTTGAAGGAAGAGTGTAGTGGCATGGTGGAGCTAACTTTGATTTGAGAAAGAAGGAAATTACCTTTAACTTGGGTTTGATTCTCCTTTATCAAGATTAATTTCAATTGTTTCTACACCTCTCTTGGCTATTGTTTCAAACATATGTAGCAGTAATAATTTTGTTTCTTGATCTCTTCCCCTCCCAGTTCTGAATCTGCAAGTTTCCCTTCCTCCAGAGCTTGAGAATGAATAAAGAGTGAAGCATCTTTTGGACAGCCTTTTTGTTGTTGTTGTTGATCCCTTGATTTTTTCTGTTTAAACGTTAGAAGCTATTTATGGGATAAAGCCATTAACTCCATCTCTTGGGGAGGTAAGTGATCATTTCCTTTATGGTGAACAGGCTAGGAGGATTCCCCAGGGCTTTTTTAGAAGATGAGTGAGGGGGTGCTGGATTTCTTGTCTTTAGGGAGCTTGTCCCATTGGAGTTTGGAAGGGAGTTCATGACATACCCCTGTGAAGCTCCTAGAGATGATTCTAGGTGTCTTGCTTTGTTAGGTACCCTGATGGTGGAACTGCGGCTTATCTAAGGTGTGGGAGAGGCCAAGTATGTTTGATGAACTTGGAGTGCCTTTCAATGCCAACATGACTGTCCATGGGCTGGGAGCAGTTTTAGCAGAGCTCACCAGCACTGCTGAAGAAAGGCTTCCTAAACATGGAGTATTTCTTCCACTTTGAATGTGCATTTTACTCTGTACTTTCATTATGGTAGAGAAAGGAGCACAACTGAAAAGGGTGACCAAATGGGAAAAGGGGGGGAAAAAAGGATCAGGACAGGAGTCAAAAAGTGGGCTATATACTACTACTTTGGCAGATGCAAAACCTGCTGACTGTGGACAGTCACTACATTTACACCACCAGACACAGCATGACCGACCCCTAGAGTCATGAATCAGGACCATTTCTGATATCAATTGAGAGAGAGGCACAGCCTATTAATGTTGGATTGGGAGCAAGGTCAGGATCCAGCAAGACTATTTTATAGCTGTAAATAATTCTTTATAAAGCTACACATCATATGCAACACAGTCTGAAAGTTTATAGTGAAATATAATGTAATTCACCATTCATGTTTCTGAATGAATGCTGTACCATCTAACTACTGACAAATTACTCAGCCTGTACTTCCCATTTACAAGTATTTGAAGCTGAAGATTAATGTAGAGACTACTTTGAGGTTTGCTTCCTGTGCTGGAAATATGACACTTCAGTGTCAGTGTCTTCTACCACAGACAAAAAAAAACATTAACTAACCTTGGGATGCCTCAGTTCTCCTCTTCGTCTGCAGGCTTGCCATGCCTAAAATAACAAATAGCTTTTTTAGTTCTCAAGAACATATTGCATTGCCTATCACAACAAATGAATTTAGCACATTTAAAAGTAACAAATATTTTTTCCAAACCTTGCATGGAAAACTGTAGTAGGAAAAAGCAAGTTTATTTTTCCTGCCCTAATTTAAACACTCCAGGATGGTGGTGGTGATTGTGAAATGCTTAGGAACATTAGAGAGAGACTACAAAATTAGAAAATTCACTAACAACAGGGGATTTCAACTATCCCCATATTGACTGGGTACATGTCACCGCATGATGGGACACAGATAAAATTTCTAGACACCGTACATGACAGATTCTTGAAGCAGCTAATCCTGGAACCCCCAAGGGAAGAGGTAATTCTTGATTTAGTCCTAAATGGCACACCGGATCTGGTCCAAGATGTGAATATAGCTAAACAGCTCAGTAATAGTGATCATAATATAATTAAATTTAACATCACTGGAGTGGAGGGGATATCAAAGAAGCCCACCACAGTAGCATTCAACTTCAAAAAGGGGAACTACACAAACACGAGGAAGCTAGTTACTCAAAAATTAAAATGAACAGTCACAAGAGTCAAGTGTCAGAGGGGTAGCTGTGTTAGTCTGGATCTGTAAAAGCAGCAAAGAGTCCTGTGGCACCTTATAGACTAACAGACGTATTGGAGCATGAGCTTTCTTGGTGAATACCCACTTCGTCGGATGCATGTACAAGAGTCACAAGAGTGAAATGCCTGCAAGCTGCATGGAAACTTTTTAAAAACACCATAATAGAGGCTTAAATAAAATGTATACTCCAAATAAATAAAAATAGTGAGAGGACCAAAGAAATGTAATCATAGCTAAACAAGAGAGTAAAAGAGACAGACGCAAAAAGGCATTCTTTAAAAATTGGAAGTCAAATCCTACTGACGACAATAGAAAGGAATAAACCTTGGTAAGTGTAAAAATATAATTAAGCAGGCCAAAAAACAATTTGAAGAGCAACTAGCAAAAGACACAAAAATTAACAGCAAAAATGCCTGCCAAACAATCAGTGGGGCCACTGGCCAACTGAGGTGCTAAAGTGAGACTCAAGGAAGACAAGGCCATTGTGGAAAAGCTAAACCAATTCTTTGCACAGGTCTTTACTGCAGAGGATGCAAGGCAGATTCCCACACCTGAGCTATCCTTTTTAGCTGACAAATCCAAGAAGCTGTCCCAGATTGAGGTGTCAATAGAGGCGGTTTTGGAACAAAATGGTAAATTAAACAGTAATAAGTCACCAGGACTAGATGGTATCTACTCATGAGTTCTGAAGGAACTTAAATATGAAATTGCAAAAAACAACACCCAAGATAAGTAACATCGCTTAAATCAGCCTCTGTACCAGATGACTGGAGGATAGCTAATGTGATGCCAATTTTTAAAAAAAGTCTCCAGTGCCAATCCTGGCAATTACAGGCGACTAAGCCTAACTTTAGTACCAGGAAAACTGGTTGAAACTACAATAAAGAACATAATTATCAGACATATAGATGAACACAATATGTTGGGAAAGAGTCAACATGGCTTGTGTAAAGGCAAATCACACCTCATCAATCGATTAGAATTCTTTGAGGGAGTCAACAAACATGTGGACAAGGGTGATCCAGTGGATATAGTGTACTTGGACTTTCAGAAAGCCTGTAACAAGATCCCTCACCAAAGGCTCTTAAGCAAAGCAGGTAATCATGGGATAAGAGGGACGGTCCTCTCATGGATTAGTAACTGGTTAAAAGCCAGAAAACAAAGGGTAAGAATAAATGGCCAGTTTTCAGAATGGAGAGAGGTTAATAGCAGGGTCCTCCAAGGATCTGGTTTGGAACCGGTGCTGTTCAACATATCCATAAATGATCTGGAAAAAGGGGCAAACAGTGAGGTGGCAACATTTGCAAATGATACAAAATAGTTAAGATAGTTAAGTCCAAAGCTGACTACAAAGAGTTGCAAAGGAATCTCAGAAAACTTGGTGACTGGGCAACAAAATGGCAGATGAAATTCAATGTTGGTAAATGCAAAGTAATGCACATTGGAAAACATCATCCCAACTACAAACTGTTGGGGGTCTAAATTAGTTTTAAAAATTTAAGAAAGATCTTGGTGTCATTGTGGATAGCTCTCTGAAAACATCGGCTCGATGTGCAGTGCCAGTCAAAAAAGTTAACAATGTTAGGAACCATTAGGAAAAGGATACATAATAAGGCAGTAAATATCATAATGCCACTATATAAATCCATGGTATGCCCACTCCCTGAATACTGCATGCAATTCTGGTTGCCCCATCTAAAAAAAAAATACATTAAAATTGGAAAAGATAAAAGCAACAAAAAATGATTAGGGCTTCTATATGAGAAGGGATTATAAAGACTGGGACTGTTCAACTTGGAAAAGAAACAACGAATGGAGGATATGATCGAGGTCTGTAAAATCATGAATGTTGTGGAGAAAGTGACTAAAGTAGTGTTATTTACCCCTTCACATAATACAAGAACTAGGGGTCACCCGATGAAATTAACCAGCAGCAGATTTAAATCAAACTAAAGTAAGTATTTCTTCACACAATGCATAATCAACCAGTGGAACTCATTGCCACAGGATGTTGTGAAGGCCAAAAGTATTACCAGGTGCAAAAAAGAATTAGATAAATTCATGGAAGATGGGTAATAGACCTTGATGAACCTAAGATTCCAATCTGATAGTGGAAAACAAGCGTTACTCCATTCTGAAACCCTTACCACCATTAGCTGAAAGCAGGCAGATCATATAGACTGATCTGGGGCAGAAAAACAGCAAGTTTGTAGAAAAGTGGTAAGGCAGCATATCACGACAGCAGTGGTTCAACAGTCAAGCTGGAAGGGGATATCAAGTCGGGTCCCAAAGGGATTGGGTCTGGTCTGTTCAATATCTTTATATCAATGATTTAGATATTAGCATACAGAGTACACTTACAAAGTTTGTGGAGGATACCAAGTTGGAAGGGGTTGCAAGTGCTTTGGTGGATAGGATTATAATTCAATATGATCTGGATTAACTGGAAAAATGGTCTGAAGTAAATAGGATGAAATTCAATAAGGACAAATGCAAAGGACTCCACTTAGGAAGGAACAATCAGTTGCACACATACAAAATGGGAAACGACTGCCTAGGAAAGGGTACTGTGGAAAGTAATCTGGGGGTCATAATGGACCACAAGCTAAATATGAGTCAACAGTGTAACACTGTTGCAAAAAAAAGCAAACATCATTCTGGGCTGTATTAGCAGGAGTGTTGTAATCAAGACACAAGAAGTCATTCTTGCACTTTACTCTGCACTGATTAGGCCTCAACTGGAGTATTGTGTCCAGTTCTGGGCACCACATATCAGGAAAATTATGGACAAATTGGAGGAAGTCCAGAGAAGAGCAACAAAAGGGATTAAAGGTCTAGAAAACATGACCTGTGAGGGAAGATTGAAAAAAATTGTTTGTTTAGTCTGGAGAAGAGAAGACTGAGAGGGGACATGATAACAGTTTTCAAGTTGTGACAAAGTTCCTCCTCTATCTTGGTGGGTCCTGCGCTTATTGGCGGATTTTATTGCCTCAGAGTTCACCATGTGGGTTGGGGAACAGCCCAGAGACCTTCCCCTCTGGGAGAACCCACAGTCCAGGTCAATTGGGAGGTTTGGGGGGAACCCGGACCCGCCCTCTACTCCGGATTCCAGCCCAGGGCCCAGTGGACTGCAGCTGTCTATAGTGCCTCCTGTAACAGCTACATGACAGCTACAACTCCCTGGGCTACTTCCCCATAGCCTCCTCCAAATACCTTCCTTATTCTTACCACAGGACCTTCCTCCTGGTGTCTGATAACGCTTGTGCTCCTCAGTCCTCCAGCAGCACACCCTCTCACTCTCAGCTCCTTGCGCCTCTTGCTCCCAGCTCCTCACACTCGCACCACAAACTGAAGTGAGCTCTTTTTTAAAACCCAGGTGCCCTGATTAGCTTGCCTTAATTGATTCTAGAAGCTTCTTCTTAATTGGCTCCAGGTGTCCTAATTAGCCTGCCTGCCTTAACTGGTTCTAGCAGGTTTCTGATTGCTCTAGTGCAGCCCCTGCTCTGGTCACTCAGGGAACAGAAAACTACTCATCCAGTGACCAGTATATTTGCCTTCTACCAGACTCCTGTACCCCACTGGGTTATGTCACAAAGTACATAAAAGGTTGTTCAAGGAAAAGGGAGAAAAATTGTTCTCTTTAACCTCCGAAGATAGTACAAGAAGCAATGGGTTTAAATTGCAGCAAGGGCAGTTTAGTTTGGACATTAAGAAAAACTTCCTAACTGTCAGGATAGTTAAGCACTGGAATAAATAGCCTAGGGAGGTTGTGGAACCATCATCATTGTCTAACTTGCTCTTAAAAATCTCCAATCACCTATCAGGGATGGTCTAAATAATACTTAGTCCTGCCTTGAGTGCAGGAGACTGGACTAGAAGGCCTCTCAAGGTCCCTTCCAGTCCTACCCTTCTATGATTCTATGACACTGAGTGCAGCAGCAAGGGCTTAACCACAATGTTGGTGCATGGTCAAAATTCAGACTATAAAATAAGCCAAAAGCATAACAGGAAAGAGACGAGACGAGAGAAAAGACGACAACCCAACTCTAGATGACTGACCATCAGAAGTGGGGCCCTGCTCATTCAGCATCACCTTGGACTGTATGTAATTGCAATTTGACGTGCTTTTAGCTTACTGCAGTAGGGATTTTTGTATTAAAGGCTTTGTGTGTTTGAAATGCTTGCGTCAATCACTTATCATGCCATGTGCTTGGCGAATTCCTGAGACCATCCTAGCATAGTGAAACCCTATGGGTAACACATGATCTAGGTGTCCCTAAATCTGACTGCCAGATGTTGGGACTGGACAACAGTGGATGGATCACTTGATAACTGCCCTGTTCTGTTCATTCCCTCTGAATGTGGCTTTGGCCACTGTTGGAAAACAGGATAGTGGGCTAGATGGACCACTGATCTGACCAAGTATGGCCATTCTTTTGTTCTTAAAATAATCATTTGGGGTGACAACTATGGAAAATTTAATTCATAGATTCATAGATTCTAGGACTGGAAGGGACCTCGAGAGGTCATCGAGTCCAGTCCCCTGCCCGCATGGCAGGACCAAATACCGTCTAGACCATCCCTGATAGACATTTATCTAACCTACTCTTAAATATCTCCAGAGATGGAGATTCCACAACCTCCCTAGGCAATTTATTCCAGTGTTTAACCACCCTGACAGTTAGGAACTTTTTCCTAATGTCCAACCTAGACCTCCCTTGCTGCAGTTTAAACCCATTGCTTCTGGTTCTATCCTTAGAGGCTAAGGTGAACAAGTTTTCTCCCTCCTCCTTATGACACCCTTTTAAATACCTGAAAACTGCTATCATGTCCCCTCTCAGTCTTCTCTTTTCCAAACTAAACAAACGCAATTCTTTCAGCCTTCCTTCATAGGTCATGTTCTCAAGACCGTTAATCATTCTTGTTGCTCTTCTCTGGACCCTCTCCAATTTCTCCACATCTTTCTTGAAATGCAGTGCCCAGAACTGGACACAATACTCCAGTTGAGGCCTAACCAGTGCAGAGTAGAGCGGAAGAATGACTTCTCATGTTTTGCTCACAACACACCTGTTAATACATCCCAGAATCATGTTTGCTTTTTTTGCAACAGCATCACACTGTTGACTCATATTAAGTTCAAAAGAATATTAGGAAGTTCAAGCTAATGAAAAGAACAGTTATTTACCATACAGTAACCGTGGTTCTTCAAGAAGCTGTCTGTGTGGATCCCACTGTAGAGATGTATGCGCCTCACACACGAGATTGAAGTCTTTTGATTAGTAGTGTCTATCGGGGAAGACAGTCTGAAGAGTTTTGTTCTATCAATCTAATAAAGCAAGGCTCTGGAAACAGGCAAAATGCAATTTCTTCTCTTCTGGTATAGAGTGGGGATTTAGGAAAGAAGACGGAGATTGAATGATTCTCACAGAACTCAGACCATCTTGGGAATGAACTTAAGAGTGAGGTTTCAGCACCACTTTGCTCATATGAAATGTTGTATAGAGAGACTCAGCCTTAAGTGCTTGAAGCTCACTATCTCTCAGCCAAAGTGATGGCAACTAGAAGGACTGTCTTCAGGATGAGATGATGTAAGGAGAATTCCAAAAGAGGTTCTAAAACAGGGGTGGGCAAACTACGGCCCACAGGCCGGATCCGGCCCGTCAGGGCTTTGGATCCGACCCACGGGATTGCCACCCCCGTGGTGCCACAGGCCCCGCGCCGCTCCTGGAAGCGGCCAGCACCACATCCCTGCGGCCCCTGCGAGCCTTCTGCCCCCCCTGCTCCTCCTCCAGGGGCCACAGAGACGTGATGCCAGCCGCTTCCGGGAGCGGCGCAGAGCCAGGGAGCCTGTCTTAGCCTCGCTGCGTGCTGCTGCCATCCCGGAGCTGCTCCAGGTAAGTGGCGCCAGGCCAGAGCCCGCACCCCAAACCCCTCCTGCACCCCACGCCCCAACCCCCTGCTGCACCCCTCCTGCATCCCAACCCCCTGCCCTAAGCCCCCTGCCATACCCTGCGTCCCAACCCCCTGCCCTGACCCCCACCACACCTTGCACCCCCCCCTCCTGCCCCAACCTCTTGCCCTGAGCCCCTTCCTGCACACCACACTCCCTCCCACACCCCACATCCTGCCCCAGCCCTACATTCATGGCCCTGCATGCAATTTCTCCACCCAGATGTCGCCCTCGGGCCAAAATGTTTGCCCACCCCTGTTCTAAAGGGAGGCTCAGTGAGCCTCAGGAGGATGATACTGAGATCTCAGGCAGTAGGCCCTTGAGACTATTTTTTACCATCAGGCGGGAGAAGACCAAGCATGACAGCACAGGTGGATGGCAAGCAGAAATTGCTACCAGGCAGACATTAATGGAGTGGAACAAAAGGCCAGAAATATTTGAAATGCAACCAGTAGTCAAGGATCTTTGGTATCAAGGGCCCTGACTGTGCTGAGCTGCCCATACTGAGAACCTCTTTCATTTTGAGTACTAAGTCTTTCTGGTAGAGATCTTCCTGCTCTGTATCAGGATCTCTTCAACCTGCAGGGAGCAGTCTCTGTCCATGGTATTTAACCAAACAGCCATGCTGTCAGATTCAGTGACCTTGGGTCTGGATGGAGTATCTGACAATGGTGGTGTGAAATCAGATCTGGGCAGTCTGGGAACTGGAAATGTGGTTGAATGAACATCTGTAGCAGGTTTGCCAGCCAAAACTGGACTTGGACAACAGGGAGCTATGAGGATGCTCATGGCTCCGTCTTATTATTTTGGACACCGGAATAGGGAAGGGGGACTTGGTGAGAAGCCATATACCGGGCCTTAATTCCACTGCAGAAGGAGAGGGTCTGGTAATGATCCTGTGCTCACACCCCTTCTGGGACAAAAGTTCTGACATTTCACCATGTACGTGAACACTGACCTATGGCCTAACAACCTAAGGCAAGTCCATACTATTGTAGTCAGGTTTGATTTTCTCTCTAGTAACAGTGACTGCAACAACAGGAACCCGTCCTGAGGCAGTTACGCTCTGACTGACCTGGAATTTATCATGGCCCCTATGAACTCAATCTTGTGTGATGGGATAAGAGACTATTTTTCATGGGGTTCACCAGGAGGCCCAGCTGGGTGAACCCTGAAGAGGGATGGGGAAGAAGGGTGGGTAAAGCATAAGGAGTGGATATAGATGAGATTGCCACAGGCTATGATGCCTAGCACCCATTTGTCAGCTGTGATAGGAGACCAAGCCTACTGGAAAGATGAAAGGCAAATGTGGTAAACAGGCTCTGGACTGCCATTTATGTGACGACCAAAACCCCCATCAAACCTACTGCATCTGAGAGGGTGGCAGAGGTGACCGCCATCCCCTGCTTTTTGATAGGGAAGCAATCCTCGTCGGGGTTGTGGTACACCAAAGAGCCAGTACCGCCTTTTCCTGGGTCACTGTGGTTTCAATGTCCAAGGTTGCTGCAATCCAGGAGAGGTGGTCTTGAAGCTATCCATCGCTGGTGTTGGGACCTGTTATCGCTTTCTCATCTGTCAATGACAATATCTCAGGCATGGATGGAGGTTGGTGCTGTCCCTCCGTTGTCACATCAAGGTGTTTTTTGAGACCAATGTCTGGCTGAGGCATGGCTGACCAGGCTAGTAAGATCACTGGAGAGTAAGATCTGCTTCTCCTTGATGCATGGGAGAGGGATCGGCTCTAGGACATGTGTGATGATGGACCCCAATTCAGACCAATAGGGCCAAGGTAACATCATGAAAACACTGATAAAATACAGGTTGACCGACTCAGTGTCACTTGTGCCTCACTTGAGTGGCTTCCTGTATTCTCCTTAGGGACGGGTCCCAATGGTAGGAAACAGGGGGGTCTCTAGTTGAAATCAGTGAAAACCAGTAGGTCAGCAAGGGTGATGAGTATATTTTCTCGAATGGTGATGTCATAGATTGGTGTGACCCTGGATCCAGCACCAGCTGTAGTCTTGATGGGGAACATCTCTCAGGAAACGATGCAGATTCCTCCATTAGGATACATCTCCGGTCTTTGATGGGCAGAGTCAGCAGTACAAATATCTGTGCCTTCGCTGGTTGCAGGTCACCCCTCCAACTGTGCCATGCTAGTGGTTCGTCTTGGAAGCGAACGAAAACTGGGAGATTTTATTTTTAGAGGACTAGTGTTGGGGTCCTCCTTGTGGAATATTCCTTCATTATGCTTATGCTCTGTCCAGCCCCAGTTCTGCCTTTCACTGTTGGGGGCATGGGTGCTGGATCTGTAAAAGCTGAGGTTGCCTGTGCTAATGTTGTCAGTCCCCTCTTTAATGCCTACTTTTCAATGTTGGATCCTGGAGCACTGTGTCAGATTGAAGGAATGCTGGCTGCTGCTGCTGATTTCTTCAGCTCTGATCTAGCAGATGTCGCTTCCTTGGGGACAGAAAAGACTCGCATGGACTCCACTAAGAGATGTAGCTTGAGTCAAGCATCCCTAGATTTGCAAGTCCTTGATGAATAGGACCAATATGCTGAGCATTGGTATAGGATGTTACTTTCCACCAAGCAGAATAGGCATCAAGTAGGTCATTCAGTGAGGGGGGAAATGAGGCAGTCACAGGGCAGGCAGAGTTTGAATCCTGATGGTTTAGAGTCTGCCACGCCACTGCAATAAGCGCCTCACCTCATTATTGGAGGGGTACCAAATACTTTTCTTTTTCTAAAATGTCCAATTCTGGGATTTGCAAAGAGGAAAATAAGTTCTCAGAAGATCTGTGGAAAAAACAACCAGACTTTTGAAGCTCTGAAAAGAGTAGTGGATTGGATACTCAGTGGGTTCAATCTTGCTACCACCGGCAGTAAGAAGGAGCTGGGGGAGGGTCATTTGTCCTTTTATACCCTCACACGGGAGCACTAGGAGACACAGGATGTGCCACCAGAAACTGCTATTCAAAAGCCTCTGTTACGTGCATGAGCCAAGTGTGGCACCTACAGCGGGCTCCACACTGACACATACTTGAAGAAGAAACAAGGGTTATGATAGAAACTTCTTTTGGAAACCGTCTAAAGAGGATATTAATAATGAAATCAGTAGCTGAAAATAACATTGTACAGATTATATTTTAAGCAGCTATTATTAGCCCTAGTAACACTGTAGAGGTTCTACAAAGTTAAGTAAATACATCTTTATCTTTGTTAAATTTCATTGGGAGATCAGCCCTTTCATTAGAATACTAGAAAACATGATTACCTTAAACGCATCCACAAGTGCAATGCAGTCACTCTTACTATTTCCAGAAAAATTCATTTTATTCCTGGGAATGCAAACAAAAAGGTATCAAGATAAACAATGAATAAGTTTAAGGCTATTCTGTAAGGTTCTTATACCACCCTCATCATGGTAGTATCTCAGTGCCCTCCAACAGTGCATTAAGCAACTGTCTCGTGTGGTTTGTTCCCTCTCATATCATCACCCCATGGGGCGAACTATGTGTAGTATAGTGTTTTAGTAGAGTTTTGGTTTTTTTAGAATGTGCACACTACTATGTATTTATGTTAGAGAAGGCAAAGGATAAAGTGTGGCTTTCATTTAGAGCAGACGGGGGGTTGTGGAGGTACTTAGTTCACATCGAAGTCCATTTCAGGGTTTCAGTCTGGTCCTGAGAAAGCTTGGTTTTCTGTACAGACTAGCTTTATTCTTATAGTAAAAAGGCAAAGTAATATGTTCTCAGCATTGTGACTGAAAAGAAGAGATCAACCCCCCCACCCCACCCCCACAAAGTGCTTACAGTTTAGAACAGGCCTGCACAACTCGTAAAGTGGCGAGGGCCATATTACTCCAAAGAAAACAGCTGAGGGACAACCCCCCCCCCCCAGCACCGCCAAAACACCACCATCCCAGCCCCCCCGAAACACAACACCCCTCCCCCGCACATCGGTTCGTTGAGCGGCAAATCCCAACGAGCCTTTATAGACCCCAGGGACCAGCCTGCCCAGGGGCTGCTCCCCAGACCCAGTTTCCCCTCCCTCCCCCCCGAAGGGTGCCCCCCCGCAAGCCCTCCCCTCCCCACCCCACCCCGGCGGCCCCCACCCTGAGTCCACTCACTGGCTTTGCCGGGCTTGGGCCGCTGCAGCAGCTCGGCAGGGAGGAGCCGCCTTCCGGAGGCACTGGAGAGCCAGAGCGTTCCGCTTGCAGCGGTGAGCCCCAACCATGGAGTAGCTGGCGCAGTGAAGGGGGGCAGCAGCCCTGCAAAGGCGGCGGCATGGCTAGCAGCCACGCCCCCCGCCCTCCTGCCTAGGCTGCGGCCCAGCGCACCGCCCCCCCCGGGGCTCCTGCAAGCTGCAGCGGATGCATTTGGGTGCCAGCCCCCCATGTGCCCCCCGGCATGCCCCCATGGGCCGCATGTTGTACAGGCCTGGTCTAGAAGACAAAAACCCAAGACTCTCTGGAGAAGCAGCATGGCTGGCTGGGTATTTGTTTTAAAAACAAGAAGTTAAATATCTTGAAAGTAAAATACCTGTATCCATCAAGATGCTGCCTGAAAGGCATTGCAAAAAAGTTCTTGAAAGAGAGTGCTGCAGCTGTAACAAAAACAGATGGAAATTAAGAGCTGCAACAAGTCTGGATGTAGTTTTATGATGACTGTTCTTAAATGCTTTTTGTTCCCTCACCTACCTATAATAAGGCATTCTTCTAAACATCCAAAGACATGGCCAAGAACTATTAGCTTTCCGAGGTGCTGGTCCACAGGTAATTGTGCCAATACTCTTCCCAAGAAGGTTAGCTCACCATCATAAGGATTTTCTTCTTCAGGATGTGCACTAATTGCAAGTGCTCCCATCTTTATAAAATTAATTATATGGTTAATAGACTCAACTTTGCCAACATCTAAGACCTTTGCATCCAAAAAAAAACAAAAACAAAAATCTGGCCTAGAACAATAATTGAAATTAGTAGCAGAAACCACTATAGGTGCTTGCTGGAGAAAAAAATGTTGGGGAGCTTAAACCAAAATTTAAAAAGCCCATTTTTTTGCAGCTGAAACTTGTGTGGTAGAAATTGAAGATACAAATGAACTACGCTATTTTTAAACTGTTATTCATGTGTTTGGGGAAAGGAGGATATGTTTAATGTCATTAATGCTCCCGCAGTGTTTATGAGCAGGAAGCACAAGCCCTGTGCAGAGTTGCACAATATCAGAACCATCCTTTCAGTATGGAAGAGGTGGACAGAATTTTGGCTTTTATTTATAAACAATTCTTACAATTTTGCTACTATTTCTTCCATATTTTCTCATTAAGGATGCTTGTCTACAAACAGGATTATTTGCCCAGTATTCAGCTGTGCCTGCTCCTAAATGAAGCCATAATCCTGTTGTAGCAATATTAAAATTGATGGTTGCAGAAATTATGTTAAAAAGGGGAGTGAAGTGTTTCTAAACTGATAGGGTTTTTTTCTATTTTTCAGTTTTCCATGTGGAGTCAGTACCTCTTTAAATGCCTTATTAGACACAAGAGGAGGTTACTCACCCTGTGCAGTAACTGACGTTCTTCGAGATGAGTGTCCCTGTGGGTGCTCCACTCTAGGTGTTGGTGTGTCCCTGCGCCTTCACTCGGAGACTTTTCATAGCAGTACTCGTACTGGCCACACATGCGCAGAGGCTGCCCCCCGCAGTGAGTCTAGGATAATAGTGCGCATGCGTGGCCAATCTCCTCAGTTCCTTCTCTACCACGGAGGCTACCCCAACTCCGAAGTAGAGGGGAGGAGGGTGGGTAGTGGAGCACCCACAGGGACACTCATCTCGAAGAACGTCAGTTACTGCACAGGGTGAGTAACCTCCTCTTCTTCTTCGAGAGATGTCCCTGTGGGTGCTCCACTCTAGGTGACTTAAAAGCCGTGTATCTTAAGGAGGTAGGGACTTCGGATCTGATAGGAACGCCGTTGATAGTACAGCCCTGCCCAAACGTATATCAGATAGAGGGCCTTGAGTAAGGGCATAGTGTTTAACAAAAGTGTGCTCAGAGGACCAGGTAGCTGCTTTACAGATATCAGCCAGGGGAACTTTGCGTAAGAATGCTACAGAGGCAGCCATAGATCTAGTGGAGTGTGTTCTGATGCCGTCTGGAGGTGTAACTTTCTTCATCTGATAGCACAACCGGATGCACTGAGAAATCCAGTTCGAAAGTCTCTGGGTAGAAATAGGTGTACCTCTGAAACGCTCCGCGATGGAAACAAAAAGTCTGGAAGAATTTCTAAAAGGTTTGGTTCTATCCAAATAGAAGGACAAGGCCCTGCGTACATCTAGTGTATGCATTGAGGCTTCGAACGAGTTCGCATGTGGCTTCGGGAAAAAGGTTGGTAAGTGAATCGGCTCATTAATGTGGAACGAGGAGTTTACTTTAGGAAGAAAATTAGGGTGTAACCTGAGGGTAACCTTGTCTTTGAAAAATATCGTATATGGTGGGTCTGCCATAAGAGCTGCTATTTCTCCTGCCCACCTGGCGGAGGTAATTGCCACTAAAAATGCTGTTTTCATCGAAAGGTGTAAAAGGGAACACGTGGCTAGGGGTTCAAATGGTTGTTGGGTTAGGCAAGAGAGAACTAGATGAAGGTCCCACGGGGTGGTGGGTGGTTTTATGTCTGGGTATAGGGTTTGGAGTCCCTTGAGGAAGCGCTTGGTGATAGGATGAGCAAATACGGAAGTACCCTCAATTTTGTCATGAAAAGTTGTAATAGCAGCTAAATGGACCCTGATGGAACTGGAAGAAAGGCCGGATTGCTTAAGGTCCAATAGGTAGTCAAGTATGAGCGGAAGAGGTGCTGACGTGGGACTAAGTTGTTTAGTTGAACACCAGTGTGTGAATCGTTTCCACTTACATAGATAGGTGGTGCGAGTAGATTGTGTTCTGCTATGCAGGAGCACACTCTTTGAACTTGTTCAGAACAATCTAGTTCATTTTGGGAGAACCATGTAGGAACCATGCTTTGAGGTGGAGCATGGATAAGTTGGGGTGGAGAAAACGGCCGTGTTGTTGTGATAGGAGGTTCGGAATGAGAGGCAAGGGGATTGGTGGTCGAATGGACATTTTGGTGAGAAACGGAAACCAGGGCTGTCTGGGCCATGATGGGGCAATTAGGATCACTTTGGCTCCATCTGTTCGTATTTTTATCAGGACTCTGTTCAGAACCGGTATCGGGGGAAACTCATACAGTAAGTTTTGGTGCCATGGGATCATGAATGCGTCTCCCAGGGAATGTTTGCCTAGCCCTGCTCTGGAGCAAAAATTGGGACATTTCTTGTTTTTTGCAGTTGCAAAGAGGTCTATTACTGGGTAGCCCCAAATGCGGAATATGTCGTGAATGATGTGCTCGTTTAATTCCCATTCGTGATCCCACGGGAAACGTCTGCTTAGTTCGTCCGCTGTGGTATTCATCACTCCAGGAAGGTAGGCCGCTGATACCCGGATGTTGTTTGCAATGCACCAGTTCCAGAGTTTCATAATCTCTGTGCACAGGGACTGGGATCGAGCTCCCCCCTGCCTGTTCACGTAGAACATGCATGCAATATTGTCTGTCATTATGCGTACGTGTTGGTTCTTGATCAGTGGTAGGAATTGACGGCACGCATTGCGAATAGCTCGAAGTTCTAGGACATTTATATGGAGAGAGGTCTCGGTTGAAGACCAAAGTCCCTGGGCTGTGTGGTGAGACATGTGTGCACCCCATCCTGTCAGAGATGCATCGGTCGTCAGTATGAGGGATGGAGCCTGCTGAAGAAAGGGGACTCCAGAGCAGAGGTTGGAGTGAATTGTCCACCACTGTAGAGAATCTTTGACTCGGGCAGGTATGGAGAGAGTCTTGTTTAGAGGGTGCACATTCGGTCTGTACACCGTGGCCAACCACGCTTGGAAGCACCTCATATATAGACGTGCATTTTGAACGACGGAGGTGCACGAGGCCATGTGACCTAGTATTTGTAGGCAGTCCCGGACAGTCACCTGGGGACTGTTGCGAATCCTTGTGGCTAGTTGACTTATAAAATTGAAGCGAGCTGGTGGGAGAGATGCCAACCCCGTCCGGGAGTCGAGGTATGCCCCTATGAACTCCAGATGTTGGGTGGGGTATAATGTGGATTTGTTTTTGTTTACTTGCAGGCCTAAAGATAGGAAACAATCGATGGTAAGCCGTATGGATCGGAGAGCTTCGTCGAACGTTGAAGCTTTGAGGAGGCAATCGTCTAGGTAAGGAAATATTACGACCCCTTGTTTTCTGAGGTAGGCTGTAACTACGGCTAGGATCTTGGAAAAAACACGGGGGGCCGTGGACAGTCCGAAAGGGAGAACCCTGTATTGGAAATGTGTGGAGCCGAGAGTAAAGCGTAGGAATCGTCTGTGGGATGGGTGTATAGTCACATGAAAATAGGCATCCTGTAGGTCGAGGGCTGAAAACCAGTCGCCCTGCTCCAGCGCTGGGATTATAGTGGTGAGAGTGACCATCTTGAACTTTTGCTTTTTGACAAATTTGTTGAGCCGCCTGAGGTCGAGGATTGGTCGCCATCCCCCATTTTTCTTCTCTGTTAAGAAATAATGGGAGTAAAAACCCTTCCCTCTGTGTTGTTCTGGCACAGTTTCTACTGCTCCCAGTTGAAGGAGATGCTGCACTTCTTGGAAGAGTAGTTGCTCGTGAGATGGGTCCCTGAAGAGGGACGGGGAGGGTGGGTGGGTGGGAGGGAGGGAGAGGAAGGGGATGGCGTATCCAATTGTAACTACCTCTATGACCCATTTGTCGGATGTAATTTTCTGCCATTGATGAGAGAATGGTCGTAGGCGGTGTCCAAAGATAGGTGTGCCGGCTGAAGTGGGAACGCTGTTTTCTAAACCCTCGACCAATGCTTCAAATCTGCCTATTAGTTGGAGGGGGTTGCAGCGCCCCTGTAGAATTAGGACGACGACGCTGGAATATTGGTCTTTGGCGTCGTTGTTGCTGTTGTTGTTCCTGTGGTCTATAGGAGTGTTGTGAAAATGTGGGGTAGCGTGGTCGGTGATAAGGTTGATATCTATATTGTTGTCTTCTGGTCGCAGGTGGCTGGAGGCCTAGGGACCGGAGGGTTGCTCTTGCGTCCTTCATCGAATGCAGCATGTCGTTTGTGGTGGAGGCAAAAAGTTTTTCCCCATCGAAGGGAAGATCTTCAATGGTGCTCTGGACCTCTCGAGGGAAGAAGGAGGAAGAGAGCCATGAACCTCGTCGCATGACCACTGCTGTGGCAGTCGACCTTGCTGCAGTGTTAGCTACATCGAGGGCCGCTTGGAGAGTGGTGCGTGATATGGTTTGTCCCTCGGAAACCAGAGCTGTGAATTGTTGTTTCTTCTGTTCTGGGATGTGATCAATAAAATCCATGAATTTATTATAGTTTTTGTGGTCATGTTTTGCAAGGACTGCGGTATAATTAGCTATGCGAAATTGTAGCGTCGAGGATGCATATACTTTACGGCCGAAGAGGTCCAGGCGTTTACTGTCCTTGTTGGCTGGGGTGGAGCGGGCGTACTGTTGTTTGGCCCTCTGGTTTGCTGCGTCCACTACCAATGAGTTTGGCGCTGGATGGGTAAAAAGGAATTCAGAGCCCTTTGAAGGAATGAAGTACTTCCTGTCCGCTTGTTTACAGGTAGGTAGGCTAGTGGCTGGATTCTGCCAGATGGATTTAGCGGGTTCTAAAAGGGCTATGTTGATTGGTAATGCCACTCTAGAGGAAGAAGAGGGCTGCAAAATGTCTGTTAGTTCATGCCGTTGTTCAGTGACTTCCTCTAAGTTAATTTTCAAGTCACCTGCAGCTCTTTTAAAAAGGTCTTGGAATTTGGCATAGTCATCCGACGGGGTTGGAGGAAGGGGAAGTAAGGCTTCCTCAAGCGTTACGTCGGACTCTGCTGGAATAGGAGCAGGACTCAGTTGCTCCTGGGAGTGTGACGGTGCTGCCTGGTATCTTATGTCACTGGCAGGTCCGTCACGAGGCAGTGCTAAACCGGTGTTGCGCCTGGTCGAAGTGCCGTAGCGCATGTGTTCTCGGGCGTACGATGCCCATGGTGCCCAACCTTGCCATGGTGGTGGGTAGGGCATAGGTGATGACATCCAAGGGTTCACTCCCCATGGGGCAGGATACTGAGAACAGGCTGAGGTAGTTTTTTTGTAACCCCTGTTGATCTGGGTCTGGGAGTCTTGAGAAGGAGAAAAAACTGCCTGTGGATCAGTTTCCTCCTCACTGGAAGAAGGTTGTTCTGATCCTGAATCCAGCATTGGAGAAAAACAGGCATTTATCAGGGGAGACTGCAGAATAGGTGAGACCAATAGATCTGCTGTCTGAGTGAATTGAAAAGGTGAGGCTCCTGCATGAGGTGAAAGCTGCGGAGGAGGAAGTTGCCCTGAGGCAACATTCCTCTGAGCAGGGGTTTTTCCTTTGATCTCCCTGTCAGCCTGTGCTGCGATTGCCGGTGCCGTGGTAGGTGCCGGGGGGACATCAGCCCGCACAGGGTCAGGCAAGGCTGGGAATGTCGGCACCGTGTTCGTCTCGGTGCCGAACGGTGCCATAAACGAGGCAGGCAACTGAAAGCCTGAAGCCTCGGCACCGGAGCTTCGCGCCGCCGCCGCAGCCCTGAGGCGGCTTTCGTGCGGTGCCTGAGGAGCCCGGCTCTTCAAAAGTGCTGAGGCGAGGAAACACAGGCAGGGAAACTGTTGACCTGCCTGAGGCACTTTTGTGCCTCACCAACTTCTTTGCTGGAGAGGGCTGCCCCTTTTTTGTAGCTTTCTTCAGTTTTTTTGAAGCAGGGGGGCTGTGGCGGGCAGTAGAGCTGGAGTCGGCTCCTGGGTCTGAAACTGACCCGATAGACTTCTGCAGGAGGAGCAGTTTCAGTTTAAGCCCCCTGTCCTTTCGTGCCCTGGAACTGAGTTTGGTACAGTGGGCACATTTCTGGGGAATGTGTGTTTCCCCCAGGCATTTTATACGAGAGTGGCCATCAGAGAGCGGAATAGCATCCTTACACGTAGAGCAGCGCTTAAAGCCTGTGGAGCCAGGCATGGTAGAAGCGGCTGCGGCTGAGAGAAATTTTTTTTTTTTAACAGATAAAAGAACTAATGAGCTACACTAACAAGAACTGACAACAAACTAACTACTAGAACAGGTAATAGTAACAAAGTGAGGGATTTCCTAACGAGTCTGCTGAGCTCCATCTCAGGCCAGGGATGGTAGAGAAGGAACTGAGGAGATTGGCCACGCATGCGCACTATTATCCTAGACTCACTGCGGGGGGCAGCCTCTGTGCATGTGTGGCCAGTACGAGTACTGCTATGAAAAGTCTCCGAGTGAAGGCGCAGGGACGCACCAACACCTAGAGTGGAGCACCCACAGGGACATCTCTCGAAGAAGAAGTTCAGATTATTTATCTATTTACTGTATATTTAGACTATCTGGGCTTTAGCAAAACAATTAGGAGAAGAACCTGTGGCATTACGCCCCATATTCTTCATAGTAATACTATGATATGATAATGGCATAACTATGATGTATTTTATACAAGATAGGTCATATGAGATATAATTGAAAAGGTTATGATTCACTAAACATGACTATCCTATTTGTATGCTTGTATCATTTTGGTATCTGCAGTTAGGAATATTGTCTATGCATCTGTTACAAATGTGTTTACACCTGGGGAAAGCCCACTAGACAGAAAGCAATCAGTCTAGATGGCTGGCTGGGGAGGGCCATTAGGCAGAACAATAGGTCTTAGAAGATGCTTATCTCCCACCAGGGAGCCTGCCTGGGGAGTCTTCCTGAGGATGGTACAAACAGCCTCTGACTCATGGCTGCTATGGCCCTACAGAGGCATCTGACCAAGTCACCTGGTACTGGACTCCATCATAGAATACCAATGTTTTTCCACGGGGGGGAAGAGAGATAGCTCAGTGCTTTGAGCATTGGCCTGCTAAACCCAGGGTTGTGAGTTCAATCCTTGAGGGGGCCACCTAGGGATCTGGGGCAAAATCAGTACTTGGTCCTGCTAGTGAAGGCAGGGAGCTGAATTCAATGACCTTTCAGGGTCCCTTCCAGTTCTATGATATAGGCACAACTCCATATATTATATTATTTTATCATTACTAAACAATTGGAGACAAAGGGTTCCCGCCATATGCAACAGCTATTTAAGGCAGGGGAGTGACATCAGGTTTGTTCTTCACTGACTCCCCGCCCAAGAAAACTGCTGGAAATGCCCGAGAAACAAGGACTGAACTGGGGGAGAAGGGCTGAACCCAGGCTAGAGGGATTTCTAGTCTGTGAAAGGAA
Organism: Chrysemys picta bellii; assembly: GCF_011386835.1. Lineage (NCBI taxonomy): Eukaryota > Metazoa > Chordata > Testudines > Emydidae > Chrysemys > Chrysemys picta. Next base: position 136,070,184 of record NC_088794.1, on the reverse strand, counting down.
TACCTGGGGTTTGAAGCTGCAAGCAAGTGTACCTTGCCCTCAAGAATCTCTGCAAACTGCTTAAATCATCATTTAATATATTAAGCTTAGATTGTGTTTTTTTTTTATTTGCTAGGTAATCTGCTTTGATCGATTTGCTATCCCTTATAATCACTTAAAACCTATCATTTGTAGTTAATATATTTATTTTTGCTTGGTCTAAAACCAGTGTGTGGAAATCATAATGGGGGTGGGGGAAGGGGGGGCAGAAAACTGTTGCATATTTTCCTGCACATTGAGGGAGGTGGGCAAATTTCATGAGCTTGCGCTGTACAGTTCCCTGTGAAGTACAAGACAGTATAATTTTGGGTTTACTCTCCAGAGGGGGGTGTACGCCTCGGAAGCTTGTAAGTGCCTTAGCTAAATAGCCTTCCCATGCAGGGGTTGGTTATAAAGCCTGTTTGCATGTTACTACAGCTGGATAAAAACAACAAGGAGTCCGGTGGCACCTTAAAGACTAACAGATTTATTTGGGCATACGGTTTCGTGGGTAAAACATCCACTTCTTCAGATGCATGGAGTGAAAATTACAGGTGCAGGCATTATTATACTGACATATGAAGAGAAGGGAGTTACCTCAGAAGTGGAGAACTAGTGCTGACAGGGCCAATTCGATCAGGGTGGATGTGGTCCACTCCCAATAAATGATGAGGAGGTGTCAATATCAAGAGAGGGAAAATTGCTTTTGTAGTGAGCCAGCCACTCCCAGTCCCTATTCAAGCCCATATCAATGGTGTTAAATTTGCAAATGAATTTTAGTTCTGCAGTTTCTCTTTGAAGTCTGTTTCTGAAGTTTTTTTGTTCAAGTATGGCTACTTTTAAATCTGTTACAGAATGTCCAGGAAGATTGACGTGTTCTCCTACTGACTTTTGTATGTTACCATCCTGATGTCAGATTTGTGTCCATTTATTCTTTTATGTAGCTGGATGTGTCCCTACCTGTGTGCTGATGAAAGTGCGAAACCGGGAGCTTGTCACAGCATTACAGGGTGAATGGGAGCCCAGGCTGATGGGTTGGGGGGCTCAGTGGTACCCCAGTCCCAGGCACCTATAACAGTGCCTACCTCTTTAAGTTGAAGAATGGTGCGCTCCATGTCACCTATACTGGGTGGAGATAGAGCTGTTGCCAATAAAGCTCTTGGTTCCCCCATGTCAAGCAATTTAACCTTTAAGACTGTACTTCCTAATGGACATCGCTGAAAGGAAAAATAAATTGGGAAATGTTAACTTCTGCCATTTGTGAAAAGATAACTCACTTAACTCGCTATATGGAATGTTTCCTTTTATAAAAGATACATTTTAGATACATAGACAGCCAAATAAATCTATTAGATAATTGAACTGTATTTCCCACAGTTAAGGATAGAGTCTACTTTTGCCAGGCTACCAAATCATTCAAGATAATGAAGTTTTATTGACCTGATATGCCTTCCTCTACAAAGAGAAAATGGTTAACACAACAGGTCTATTTTTCCAGTAGAAGTATCCTGAAAGTATTATTTTACCAGCTTTGTTCTATATTACTAAATATTAGTCAAATTACTAGCTACTACTCCAAAACGTCAATCATTTTTACACTCCTTGAACAGGTGAATAACTTTCATTATACATTACCTTTAACAACAATGTAGCCACACTTACCACTTGTATCACTAAATATAGATAAAATCATATTACAAAAATTACATTTGAAAATAATTCTTACCAGCATCTCAGGTAGAGCATTCTCCGGTATATAGTTTGTCCAGAAGTCCTTGTGTACAAGCCTATAACAGTACCCTTTGGAAACACGCCCAGCCCGGCCTTTAAATAATACAGCAGATTAAGGCATGGTTTGGCACTGATTTGTAAACTGACAATCTCAGACTTAAACATGTTATACTAAAATTAAGAGATTCATTCTCACACACACACAAAATATTTCACTACAAGACAATGTAGCAAAGCTAACAGTGAGTAAAACTCAAAGAAGGAAATTCAAATTGAAAATCCCATCTAAAGTCTAATTCCCCATCTTATGCAGCAACTGCAGAATGAATCCTATGAGATCCAAAGTCAGGATCTGGAAGATGGGAGTAAGGACAACTAGTTATTAGTATGCTAGCCTGGAACTTGGGAGATTTGGACTGAATTTCTTGCTCTGTCACAGACCCGTGGAAGATGGGCAAATCACTTCGTCTCTGGCCTCAGCATCCATCCATAAAAATTGGAATAAACGCACTTCCCTGCCTCACCAGGGTGTTGCCAGGATAAATATATTAAAGAGTGTGTGGCAGTCTCAAATATTACGGTTGCTATAAATACCATAGAAAGATGGGATTAACCAAGAACCCACCTAACCCTTGAAGTGTATGAGCCATACTGAGTACATCTGTTTGTTTTGTATAGTACTATCTGGCTTCATACTGTATCACTTTGTGGCAAAATGTGCACAAGTCCTGAACCTGCAGTGAGCAACCTGCAAAGCTCATTGCAGGATCAGCACCTTAGTCTAAGCTTTTTGGAACTGGGATTTCTTAGGCACGCTTCCTCTATTGCACAACACCTAGTACACTTATAATTCATGGATTTCATATAATACGAACAGAGTGAACATTGTTTGAAAAAAGCCTATGCAGCATGTTAAGTTTCCACATTTATATGCATACAGAACAGGAAATGACAAAGTGTTTCAGTAAGACTTAGGCTCCTAAATCACTTCTGAAAATGGGAGTTAGGCTCCTTAGTCACCTGAGCACTTTTGAAAATTTCACCTTAGAATTTAATCATCCTCCCATAAAAAAAAAAAACTGTAAGAAAAAAAATTCTGCTAGAAATTAAGGACTTCATTTCATTCTCCCCTTTGAAAGGAAAAGGGGTTCTGACCTTGCACTGGGATAGAGGGTCTGGGTCTGTAAATACCAAATGGAGTTTATGGCTCATTAGGAAAATAAAAGCACATTTGCACAGATCAGAGGGTATCATGCAGGGAGCTGGCTTCCTTTGTTGATACACCTAAACATCATACTCCTGGCAACATGGTTCTCATGAGCCCTGCTATCACTGATTCTCCACTTCTTGAGCATAAAGGATAAGTTAGCTGTGATTGCAGCAGTTTTAATTCCCAGCATGGCTTTTCTCTTGGAAATCTGCAAGATCCAGAGAGGAGCGCTAGGAATAATTCTTATCTTGCTACACTCTCCTGACCTGCATATTACCAATCATGCAATATGCTCACAGAGAGGTTTGCTGAAAGCTTGAGGGGTGGAAGAAGGGTTCAAAGTTCTCTTTTTTAATTATTATTTAATTAAAGCATTCCTATTGATATCTGATTTTGTAAACTAAGACCTAAAACCCAAATGTAGTAATATAGTGCCTAAACTACCTGATGTCCCTGTATATTTTATTCCTGCAGGCTGCAATTAAGCATCTAAGTCTTGTCTATATTTGCATATTTTTGGGAATTCTTTCACAACTGCACCACAAACACTAGTTCAGCTCCACTGGTGGGAGTTCTAGTTTAGGCACTGGTTAGACACTTTTAATCCCTACACCATTAAACATTTCTTAAAAGCAATAGTGAAAAATTTCACCAAAAAAAAAGGTGATATAGTGGTTATACTTTCTTATTTTTTAATAACAGTGAACTATAACTTCTGATTTTTCCATTGTACATGGAACTGACAGGATCAAGATTGTCATGCTGAAAATTACACCAAGCCACTACTGTAGTTTTGGTTGGCTGGAACATACAGTACTGTTCTTCCATTCAGCAAGCCTGCTATTTTTGCAAGCAGAGCAACATTCTAGAACATTTAATTGCCATTCCCCGTGTACAGGAACAGAACTGGCAGACAAAGCAGAGGGACAATGCAAAATGCATGTAACTATCACACAAATCCAAGGCCCTGGGGCTGTATTGTAGCATCTAAGCAGAATATTTTGTATGTTATCCATGCTGTAGCCTTTGTTTTCAAGAATGTATCAATTTTCCAGGATCAGTATGGAAATACACATTTAAGGTAAGTTTGGCAATGTTTAATCTGAGGAACTCTGTGTCCCATTTTAATAATAGACACTATCACACTTTTGGTGCAAATAAATTTTGCTAAAAAAAGCAAGGCAGTCATTTTAAATTTATCCAGAGAACACAGTGTATGAGTTAAGGAAGGAGTAAATACCTTACTTTAAAAAACAGAATTCTGCTTTTAAAAGCAAGTACAAGCTAAAGCTACATTATTCTAAAAGTATAATAAGCAATCCTCCCAAATTTTAGGGTGTTATGCAAGTTTCCATATGAAAAGTACTTCTGAAATAAAAAGAAAAACATTATTCGGGCAATATGTATCAACATATTTACGAAATCACATTTGAATATCCTGGAACAGTGACAAATCAAATTACCCAAAAGCGACAATAGACCTACACACAAAGGAAAGATAAGTAAAAAGGCCGTTTCACATAAATATTAATGGTGCTAAAAGCCAAGGCACAACTCCTATGCCATATCTAACAAGTTTCTCTGAAGCTTCTTAACATAAGACTATTGTTGCCTTACCTTTCCTCTGATTACAGCTAGTCTTAGAAGCCCAACAAAGTCTCAGGCTCTGATAATTAGTGTCTTCATCGCAAACCAGAGTTCTAGTCAAACAGAAATCGATGACTGCAATTTAAAACAAAACAAAACAAAACACAGTAATTCAAGTATTGCACGGAGGACAATAAAACAAATATTGGTTGATTTTGTGTAGCCTAAAGGATAATCTTAAATGAAAAAAAAAACGCAATGAATTGAAAGAAAGTGGGCTAAAGCTCTACATACACACAATTACACTTGGAATAGTCTGAATGTCTACAGTAGAATTCCGAACTAGAATTCCAGTGTTTACTTTGAATTACAACAGAAACTTAGCGCACACTGGATGATATACATACAAAGCAGCCATTTCTGTATTTGGATATCTTAACCTAATACTTCTGTTTTATCTGCTAAATTTCTTTTAAAAATAAAGCACTAACAATGTGAACAAAATAAGTAAATCACTTGTAAGATATAAGATATAATGAGGATGCAGTGTGGAGAATATCCACCAGATTGTGATGTGTATCTGTTACCTCCTGCAGGGGAATCTGCAGCTCATCCACTACCCTCTTGGTAAGATCCCAAAATCAGCTAGTAATGGAGGAGGGGCATTACAGCTTCCTCTAGCGAAGACAAGGAGAAGCTTCCGGAGGGGAAGCTTCCCCTTTGAGCCCTTCCTCCTGTTCTTCCAAAGTTTCTTCCTCCGCCGACTCATGGGCTTTGGACAGTGACATTGTAGGAGACCGTCTGGCAGACGCTCTCTGAGAGACACTAGATTCCCGTGAAGTATAGCATCCCTAGGTGTTGACTCTGTGGGTGTTCTGGGGCTGGAGCACCCACGGAGAAAAATGGTGCGAATCAAACAGTATCCGTTGGCTCTATAGGGGGGCAGTATACCCATTTCTCAGTCCTAGATTTAAAAGATGCTTTTTTCACGATTCCAGTCGACACCCAATCTCAGGAGATATTCTCCTTTGAGTGGGAGGACAACAGAAGGGTTAAAAAGCAACTCTGCTGCACGGTATTGGCCCAGGGATTTAAAAATCCCCCCACTCTTTTCGGCCAGGCTCTGGCCAGAGACTTGGAGGAGTGGAATAATTCGGACAGAGTCCTCCTCCTGAAATACGTAGATGACTTGCTAATTGCTGCTGTGGGTCCCCTCAGGACATTTTTGGGCATGGCAGGCTTTTGCAGAATATGGATCCCAGAGTACGGACTGTGGGCTAAACCTCTGTACGAATGTTTTAAGAAAGCGGATCATGACCCTTTTCACTGGTCCCCAGAAGCGAACAGGGCATTTAAAATCTTAAAAAGGAAGTTTATGGAAGCCCCAGCCCTGGGTCTGCCGGATCTCTCTAAGCTGTTCCAACTGTATGTGCATGAAAGAAAAGGGGTAGCCCTGGGAGTGCTTACTCAGTTATTAGGCCCCTGGAAACGTCCTGTGGCATATTTCTCTAAACAACTGGATCAAGTTGCAAAGGGGTGGCCAGCATGCTTGTGGGCAGTCGCAGCCATTGCCCTAGTGCTTGGGGAAGCTGAAAAACTGACACTGGGAGGAACTGTGCAAGTGTATATTCCCCATATGGTCCAGGCCCTGCTGGACACTAAGGGTGGTCTCTGGCTCACCCAGGCTCGGGTTGCTCGGTACCAGGCAAAACTGTTAGAGAACCCTGAAGTTACCCTGCAAACCTGTCCCTCCCTTAATCCAGCTACCCTGCTACCAGAGACAGAAAAGCAGGAACATGACTGTCTGGAAATCATAGATGCCCAATACTCCAGCCGCCCAGATTTAAAAGATCAACCGCTCCCAAATGCTGACTTGGAATGGTATACCGTTGGCAGTAGTGCCGTTGTGGATGGGCAAAGAAGGGCGGATTATGCTGTTGTGACACTCCATGATACCGTGGAAGCTGAGAGTTTACCTGCTGGGACATCTGCCCAGCTTGCTGAACTAGTGGCCCTGACTCGTGCACTCGAGCTGGCAAAAAACAAACGGGTTAATATCTTTACTGACTCAAAGTATGCTTTTGGGGTATTGCATGCTCACGCTGGTCTGTGGAAGCAAAGGGGAATGCTGACAGCCAAGGCTCCCCGGTTAAGCATGGGTCTCAAATTCTCCGGCTTTTAGAAGCGGTACAACTCCCCTCAGCAGTAGCAGTGATGCATTGCAAAGCCCATCAAAAGGAAGATCAAGATGTTACCAAGGGCAATGCCAGAGCAGATGGGGAAGCCAAGTGCGCCGCTACCCTGAAATCACCAACAGAGGAGAATGCCCAAATGCATGCCCTCATCCCATCAGTAGGTGAGCTTGCAGCCCCTCAGTACTCCCATGATGACAGAAACCTGGCTGACAGGCTCGGTCTCCAGGAAAAGGAGGGATGGCTTTATTCCACAGAGGGAAAAATCCTTCTGCCCAAGGGCCTGATTCGACCAGTGTTGCAAAAACTTCATCAAACCACTCATGCAGGCAGAGAGGCTCTTACCCAGTTTATGAATAAATATTTTCTAACTTCTGGACTTAAACCCCTAGCATCCCAGGTACAGGCTGAATGTTTAATCTGCCAAAAGAATAACCCTCGACCAGGAGTAGCAGCATTGCCAGCCACCCTGGAACCTACCCCAGGCCCAGGATTGATGTGGCAAATAGACTTTACTGAGTTTCCCATGACCCAAGGGTACAGGTACCACCTCGTCATGGTGGATCGATTCAGGGGATGGCCCGAAGCCTTCCCATGTCGTAACAACACTGCCAAAACGGTGGCTCTTAAGTTTGTCAAGGAGATCATTCCCCGCTTCGGACTTCCCCAGTGGATAGAATCTGATAACGGAACACACTTCACATCTCAAGTTGTTCAAAAGGTATCAAGTGCCTTGCAAATCCCCTGGAAGCTCCACACACCATGGCGAACACAAGCCAGTGGAGTAGCGGAATGCACAAATCAGACACTCAAGCAACACCTCTCAAAGGTCTGTCAGGAGGCCTCTCTTAGGTGGCCTGATGCTTTGCCCCTTGTGTTACTCCGCATTTGTGCTCTCCCCAAGGGCAGGTTAGGGCTTCGTCCCTTTGAAATCATGTTTGGAAGGGCATGGCCTCTGAACGGTACACCGGTTCTGGCAGGAGAGTGGGAAATGGGGTGTGGGTTCTTGTCTCAGTACATGTGCTCTCTGTCTGCTGTTCTTTCTTCTCTTCACAGATACACCAAAGATTCACAGCTTCTTCTGCTGGATACCCCGGTCCACTCCCTGCAACCTGGTGACTCCGTTCTCGTGCGGACCTGGAAGGACGAGCCTCTCCAAGAGAAGTGGAAGGGATCCCACACCGTCCTGCTGGTCTCCCACACGGCAGCAAAGGTCGAAGGGCACAAGAACTGGATTCATCACTCTCGACTGAAAGCAGTACCCACTCCTGAACAGTGGATTGTCCAGCCTGCAGAAAAGACTGCCAGCGACGATTTGGGACTTAAGCTGTTATTCAAAAGACAGTAAGGGTAGCCAGGAATGCCTGGTGATCTCTTTGAACAGCCACAGCGCACTCTCCGCGAAAACCCTGAGCATTGGTTCTATCTATTCACAGAAGGCCGACCTAGCCTATGGTCCTGGTCCTTTTATTTTTTTATTTGTTTGGTGTCACTGATTTTTATCTTCTGGGCATTTGGGTTGTTGTAATCCCAATATGGGTTCAGGTTTCGGTTCTCTCACAACATTTCTTTTTGTCACAGAAGCAATCCTTCTGTTACCTACTGTTTCACCCACATCGCATGCAGGATGGGGAGCCATCCCTGCAGATATGGCTACCAATACCTATGAGGCCCTAAAAATTGCCTTTGCCCGTGAGTTCAATCTCTCCCACTGTTGGATATGTGCCCAAACTCCCCACCATTTAGCTGGATTGCCCTGGAGAGTAGTTCCCCAAAATTGGTCAGATTTTTGTGAAAGGTGGATGGTTACCAGCAGCAGCACCTCTGACAATTTAAGTTTGCGATCCAACTGTACCGCGGAAGCTCCGTATGGCCTACACAATGGCTCTTGGAATTCCCACTATAGTAGCACTCTTAAGCCCCAGCCCATTCGTTTACGCTCTCCACCCACTGGTCTCATATGTTTTCAGCAAGCCAGTACAAGTAATCATACCTGGTTTGCTGGCATTAGTACATGTAGATTTTATATTGGTCCTGGTATAAGTCTCACTATCCCTGTACTAAATGCCACCGATTGGCAAACCGGCACTGCATTTTTTGCCCTTTCCTCACAAGCCACTCTACGGGACCTACAAGGTAACAATGGAAAGGTTAGTTATGGTGAAGCATTCTGGGTTTGTGGTAATAGTGCCTACAAATGGCTTCCTCATGGTTGGCATGATAGCTGTTATAAAGGCTATCTCGCTCCTCCCCTCCATGTTCTAATCCAGGCTCCCGCAGGTCGCCCTAGGTACTATCGGTCCTTGGGAGCTACCATTGAACCCATCGGTGAGGGAGACAGGTTTGGAATTATATTCATCCCTAGTTATGGGGTGGGACGGCTAACCCAACTCTACAGGCGACTTTCTAAATTTCTCACCCAGTTTGCCAATGATACCCTGGCCATAGAAAAAGGCATAAGTTCCGAGCTGTACCAGCTTCGATTGATGGCCCTGCAAAACCGCCAGGCCCTAGATTATGAGTTAGCCTCACAGGGCGGGGTCTGTGCCCTTATTGGAGAAGAATGTTGTACCTATGTCCCAGAGTTTTCACAGAATATTAACAAGCACATCTTGTCAGCCGAACAGGCCTTGAACCAGTGGAAGGCCCAGGAAGGGGAACCCACTATTTTTGATTCCCTTTGGGGTTGGTTACCTGGTCTAGGGGGACTAGGGGAAGGCATTGTTCGCCTCCTGCTCACAGGTGTTGTGATATGTTTTGTTCTTTTTCTTTTGCTCGCTTGCTGTAAAGTGCTCATACATAAGATTTGTACCTCCCATTCCCCAGAAGTTCCTTTGTACCCTCTCATTGATGATCCCAATTGCATGGAACTTAATCGCATTTTGTCTTTAAAGTATGAGAAAACTCTGCCAAAGGTTTGTTGAGTGTTCTCAAAGGAGGGAATTGTTGATGTCACTAGGCATAGTTACCAGGTAACTCGGGGGGGTGGAAGGCCATAAGTGCCAATGAAACCCCCCTGCTCTGGGTCTATGTGAGCTAAAGCAACTCCATCTCGTAAACTTTAACCAGCCTCAATGCTAACCAGCCTAAAAGCAGAATATGTAACGGTCAGCTTTTTTTAGCAGACAGCTGCAGTTTCGCTCACACTAGCAAAAGCAGTAGTGATAAGGAAGAAGGGGGAGCGGAGGGGGGAAGTCTACTACGTCTAAGCTTGCAAGGCCATAGATAAACATGCAGACAAGAACTTTTCTAACACGCCACAATGTAGTCCCTGCTGTAACTGCTGTCAGGAAGGGAGGGGTAGAGGGGAAGACAGAACAAAAGCTTACACAAACAGCTTGAAATATAAAATGGGAAACTTGCTTGTATTTGTTGCGCTTCTGATTTGAGACATGCTGGTCTCCTGAGTGCCTTTTCGAGATCTCGAATAAACTTGATTTGCTTCTCCACCCTCGTGTGTCTATTGGTGCGACGCACACCGGGCAACAAACCCCCTGTTGCCCCCCTCTGGGCCAGCAACAACACTGGGGAACCCCTCTGGATGGCCAACAAATCGCTTTGAGGGCTTGGAGCCCTTTTTCCTTGAGCCTTTTGGCAACTTTATCCCCTTTGAAGTTGAAGGTTCTGGGGATGATCTGGGATTGGCACAGAGTCCCATGGCAGCTGAAGTGCCTTCTCATTAGGAGTAGTTTTAACTTCAGCTCCCGATTTTTACAAGACCTTGGCTTTAGCTGCAGGTAGAGGGAATGTTTCTGAGGGATATGGGATTCCCCCAGGAATTGGATACAGTGCGTGTCCGGAATCGACTCCTTGCAGGAGAGGCATCTCTTGAAGCCAAGAGAACTTTGCATGCCCCTGGGACGTCAAGGGACAATTACCCTCTAGCAGTGAAGAATGCAGAAGAGATATTCTTTCCTCTTTCTTCCCCCCCCCCTTTTTTTTTAAACTGAAAGATGTTAGAATGCCTTCCAGTGGTCTGTCCATTGCGCAGACTACTGTTACTTGAACTAATGGATTAACTAATAGCAATAGCAGGCTGTCATCCTGTGTGTGGACCAGCACCCGAGGAAGATTAAACATTTTGCCAGTGGATTTCACAAACCGTTGATGACAGCAAAGGAATGGTGAGACTCAGGAATCTTAGGTTCCATTCCAGGCTGTGAAGGGGAGGGTGGTCTCACTGTCAGAGAACCTTATGGCTGTTCTGTTTAGACTCCCCTCCTCCAACGCTTCACCCCTTCATTACCATCCCCTCAAACCTGTCCTTGGTCCCAGTCTTGCCTTTCTCTCACCCTTAGTTCCTTGTCCCAGTCCCATTGATCTTGCCAACCCAGTCCCAGTCTCCACTCCTCAGGCTTCTTGTCCCAGTCTCCTTACCTAGCCAGTCCTAGTCTCTGCCTCAAGAATCCCTGTCTAAGTCCCAGTCTTCCTCCACCACTCCCAGTCACTTTCTCCCCGACTCCTTGTTCCCATTCTCCTTGCCCAGCCAGTTTCAGTTCTCCCTCTCCCAGCTCCTCATCCCATCCATCTCCCCACCCCTACCCCACAGCCTCCAGTCATCAATCAGCTCCCACACATTTTCCCAATACCACTGGCTCCCTGTCCCTTTTCTCTTTCGTTATCCAATCTCAATCATCCACCAAGGAACTAAAATACCTCCCAAGTAACTTTTACATTCTGTGTAGGATGACAGAGGGAAGGACAGTAGGATGCACTTGCTGACTGAAGGATAATACCTATGCAGATAATCAACTGTCACCACCTCATTCAATTATACTTTTCCTTGGTTTCAGCTATTCAAAGAAACACCTTGTGGGAGCCTATGTCAATCTTTACCCCCATAGATGAAGGACAGCTTGGGATGCCAGGAGATGGCGTTTATCTTTGTTCAGAACAAGTCTGTATGAATCCAGAAATTTTGTTAATCTCCAAATATTTTGCTATGCTTTAGCTATGGAGCGAGCTCTGATTAGAATATCTATTTCCTTTCCTATCTCAGAGCTGCTACCAACACTACCACGATGTGTCTGGATACTCTGGGCTGGCTGCAAGTCCAAGAGTACGAGCTGTAATCAAGTGTTGGTCTCTTAAGCACAGTGAAGATACACCTGTGAGCTGCTAAGATGCAATATGAAGATATGCTTATTTCAAATCTATGGGGGACAGAGTCTCCTCTTTGTTGATAGTTGCTTGTGTTGACCTGAAAGTCTCAATCATAAAGGTGTATCTTCACATAGCTTAAATGGTTCATGCCTAATGTTGCTATCCACCACATGTAAGCATTTTTCCACAGGACAAAGATCCCTCTAACAGAGTTACTTAAGTTATTATGCCTTAAAGACATACCAATTGTTTTTACCTCTTCCACAACAACATCCACAAGCAGCAAAACTATTTCAAGTGTCAGACAGGTTTCACAACCACCATCACTACCTAACTCATATACAGCAGAGTAGGTCAATCTTAATTTTTTCTCTCTTTCCCTTGTTACCTTTAAAGAAAATCTGTAAGAGATTCCCTGCTGCTGGAGGAGTGGAAAGGGGTGGAAATCTCACTGTCAAAGTTATTATATAATACAGGCAGTGATAAAGGCCTTTTTCAATCAGTGATGGGAGGGACCAAAGTAGGGAAATGCAAGTGAAGTATATATAGGATACACATATTCCTAATTATAATATAGAATACTCACCATATTTTACATCTTGAACTGTTACAGAGCTCTCAGCCATATTTGTAGACAGAATAATCTAGTTCAAGTCCAAAAAGAGAAAAAAAATGCAAAGAAAAGTTCACCCATCTATATTAATATATGTATTTATATAACTTTCCTTGGTAGGTAGGAAAAATCGTTAATTAAATAGAAATATTATATTTGTGTTTGTGCTCTCTGCCATTTTCCAAAGTGATTTTCATCAGTATTGTGTCTAGACAATAAAAGGTGTCACAGCACTTCGATTTTATTTTTCTAGTGCTTAAAAAAATAAACCAAAGAGTGCTATAGTAAAAAAAAAGTTTTGGAAATAGTTGTTGTAACTTCACAGTCCATGTATATTTTGTTTTTAATTGTACTTCTTCAATAATCTAATAGCACGAGAAATCAAGAAGCCAACAAACATAGGGCTTGATCCAGCATGAAGAACTACTGACACCCAGAAGCAGGAATCCACATCTGCAGTTCACTTTGCAGGAACAGGGCAATATACAATAATTTGTTTAATTATAACTTCATCAAGTCTATTATAGCCCCTTTCCATTTTTTTCAGCTGTGGCCAGTGATAACAGCCACAGATATACATTAATTGAAGAAAGCTTTTCTGACCTACCAGAAAAGTGATCAGTTTCTAACTTGAACAAAGCTGGATTGCCTTTCTACAGTTGTAGGAGAGGAATAAAATTAAAGAATTAAAGTTGACTTATGTTTGATTAAGGATATATATGTGTTGTAAAGAAAGCCCCAATCAGCAAATAAAAGAAGGCCATGAGAATAAGTAGCGTTACTTGTAACGTGGGAAGGATGTATGGTTTCCAAAGTAACTAATAAAACAAAGAGCTGCAGTAACAAGACAAAGAAAAAATGTCTTAAAAGAAAGAATCCCGAACCTTCCCACTGTTCTGCTGATAAGCAAAGAGTGGGGAAGAAGATAAGAAACAAGGCTGTAAAACTTATCTGGATTAAGACTGGAAATAAGGGTGAATTGTCTCAAATTGGATTTTAGCTGAAGTCAGTGATTGGCAAGGACATCGCTTGTTTGTTAAAGGATATAAAAAGTACACTCTTAAAGCAGTTCATTGCTAATACCTGCCTGACCACTTTGGAGCCGACCAATATGGGTCTAAGCAACCTTGGGTTTAGTCCATTTGTAAGTATCTTGATCAAATGCTTTTGTTACTGTTTGGTTGTAGTAAATTGTATAAAAAGCCTAAATAATAAGCATGTCTAGAGCAGTCATATAAATACCATTTGGCCTTTGGATTTAATAAAGGAATTTATGTTTAAATTAGTGTTTGGTGGTTTCCCATATCAATATTAATAATTTCAAATATTAGTAATAATTCCACTAACAACGATCCTAGCCTGAGCAGCTACTGTTGCCTATGGCCAAAACTATCTACTTCTTTTATAAGAATTAAGCCATGTTTCAATACTTGCTTACCTTTCTGTAACCAGGAACTGGAGTAAAAAACACATTATTCTGTTCTTCTAAAGTCACACTTGAATGGAGCAGGTATACTTGCAACCTAAAGGAAATGCATCACTGTAACATCTATATAGTGATTCACAGTAGTCTGGGCCATACTTACCCCAAAATATCTTTTGGGACTACAACTCACATAGCTGAAGGATTAATGTTAAAATACTCAACAGAAATTTAATGAAATTAAAACAGAAGTGTACATATGAAAATATTTTACCACGTGTTACTCATTTTAATTTACCTTTTGTGAATCATGCTTGTGAGAAGTTCATGCAGGTAATTCATTTCAGCCAAACCTAGGGGGGAATAAACAGCTGAGTTAAATTAAACATTTTGATGCTCACCCTAAACCAAAGTAGTTAATGATTTTATTCTAAAATGGATTCTCCTCATTTCTGCTTAATTCCTAATTCTGTTTCTATTTCTTTATCCCTTTTCATATACAATTACAACAGATAGGTTAAATAGCAAAGATGCAATGAAAAGTGACTATAAAATTACATTACAAATAAAATGACAAACATACACCTACACTTACTATATGTGGGACTAGCAGTACTACCCCATAATTAAAGTTGCCTGACACTACACATTATATTCCCCCCCCCCATGAGAAAGCTATATTTAAAGAAAATTAAAGTTGCAAAGTCAATCACTGAAAATCTAGGACGTGCCAGAATTAAATGTTGCTGTTGTACTGCCACCTTTAATTGGATGATCACATAATATTTTTCCACAGGACCTCTGCCTTGTATAGTGCATAGGAGAAACAGTGCTCACTGAATGGGTAGCTATTCAATATTTCTTTTTATCCTCACTAATGTTCGGCTCCATTCCTTATTCACACCACATCATCCAAACCCTACATTGAATACTGAATTATTAGTTTCCATATGGGCTTTTCTTTGACCCTCATATCCATAGTGACTGAGTGCCTCACAAACTTAGATATAAATTCATTGTCTTAGCCCCTGTGAGCTAGGGAGGTATCCTCATTTTACAGATGAGGAACTGAAGAATAGAGATAAAGTCCAAAACTGTCAAGTGCCCACTAAATTGGGGTGCCCAAACTGAGATGCCCAGGCCCTGATTTTTCAAAGTTCTTAGCACTTATACCACTTTATATATTCAAGCACAGCTCCATTTACTTCAGTTGAGACTGCTCAGCACTTTAGCAAATCAAGCCCTAGGTGTCTTAAGTCGGCAGGAATGGCATAGTATTTACCAGAGGTGTTTTTTACCAGGTAAAATCGTCGTTTTTACCACCTCATGAAAAACTAGTTAGTTCCAGTTTAAGGCATTTTCTATTTTAAAAGCCATTTTATTAATGCATACCACATTACACTTAGTTTTAGTTACATATTCAAATATGGTTACATAATGCAGCAGATTCATAGATTAATTTAGGGTTGTACAAATAAAAAGAAACTGCAGAGGGTATATGTAATTATAATACTGAACATTGGAATATCTGTATACATTTTTGGTTTGGTATTTTCTCCAAGAAGTATTACATGTTATGACTCATATTACAGTTTTCAACATTATATAAACAAAAGTCAAGAACATCTGATTACATAAAAAGAACAATAATGCAAAGTTGTGGGCTTGAAGCATTGATTAAGTAATCAGAAGCATGCAGAGTTGCCAACTACCAGTCCAGGTGCATTTGGCCATGCAGCATTCTGTAGCAGAAGACCAACTTTCATGTAGTGGATACACTGAGCCTATACCTTGGTTTTGAATGGATGTATCCAAAATTTGAAAATATTTGTTCTGTGCTTGCTGGATACTGATTACTTATTTTTCCCAGTTTAAAACAGGTTTAAAACAGGTTCAGTATTTACCAGCATCCTCTCCGAAACTAGTTTTTCCTCGAAAATTGCCAACCCTGCAAGTTGGGTGCCCATAAAATAGGGTACTATAATAGGAACTATGTTGCAGGGGCAGGGATAGAATCCAGTTACCCAGGGTGACACTCAACTGCCATAACCACAAGACCCTCCTTTTTCTCTACCTGCATTCTTTGGGCTCGTGCATAATTCACTTTCCAACTTCTGCAACAAATGAGTCAGGGGTCCTATGTACAGCATCTTCATTTACTACACAATCCAGAGATTGAAATCTTTTGAATCGCAGTGTCCTGTGGGCCATGCCTGTGCTGCACATGTCCCCGTGCGCCCTCATCTGAGGGGGCAAAGGGCAGAGTGGCCCCAACCACCCCTCCCCAGTCCCTTACTAATTCAGAGTCACAGAACAGAGAAATCCCCCCAAAATGGGGATTCAAGCCGAGTTGTGGGACCCACACTGACGACATCTTGAAGAACCACAGTTCCTGTAAAGGTAAGTAACCGTTCTCTCTTCTCAGTGTGAATCCCACTCTAGCTGACTGACAAGCAGCACTGCATCTGGCAAGTAAAATTCAGGAGTCCTGACT
This sequence comes from Chrysemys picta bellii, assembly GCF_011386835.1. NCBI lineage: Eukaryota > Metazoa > Chordata > Testudines > Emydidae > Chrysemys > Chrysemys picta. Next base: position 136,053,813 of record NC_088794.1, on the reverse strand, counting down.
GACCTAACTGAACAGAGATTGTAATATTGCTCACCCAAACTTGGCATCTGATCTTGCAGCTAGGTCAAGGGCATAGCATTTAACAACAGTCAGAGAGTTACTCCATGTGGCTGCCTTAGAGTTTTCAGATATGGGAGGTTTCTGCTCTAGAGGAGTGAGCATTAACACTGAATGGGAGAGGTATAACCAACTGTTTGGTAGCAGATTGTTATGCACTGCATAATCCATTTTGATATCCTCTGAGAGGAGATGACTTTCGAAGCACCAGAAATGGCCATGAAGCGCTGCAAAGACAGTCTGAAAGGCTCTCCTCTTTCAATATAGTATACTCAGTCCCTTGAAACATCCTGTGTGTGGAGCTTTTTCTCTCCTAAGGAGGTTTAGGGAAGAACACAGACGAGTTAATCGACTGATTCAAATGGAATTCCAAGACTACTTTGGGGATAAGCATCAGATGAAATCTGAACACCGTGTTATCTTTGAAGAATTTTATTATGGATTCTGTGATATGTCATTGAGTATGATAGGTGTGTCTGCCAGCCTTCATTTAGGACCGCTGAAGGAAACAGGATCCTCTGACCTAGGTTGGGACTGCTATAAATGGGTATGTAAACCCACCCAGAAATTAGAACTATGTGTGCAGAAGGCTTTACTGGGTATTGTTTGACCAGAAAAGCATATAAGAAAGAGACAGCAGAAACCGAAGCAGCAGCAAGAGAAAGCAAAGCAGACAGTAGCAGAAGGCTGGTAATGTGGCCCTGAGAGAAAACTAAAAGAAAGCTTTTTGGGTATAACGAGCTGGCTGAAATGACGAGCTTGTAAAACCAAACAAAGGAACAGTCTCCTGTTTGGTGCCTCCTGTATTCAGGGAAACAAGACTTTGTACATTCTTTGTAAATAAACAAGATTGCACCAAAGGAATACCTAACTCCATCATCAATTTCATCTTGTAATTGGAATAACCCACAACACACTGAATTGGATAACCACTTGGGACAAAAGGGGTAACAATGAGTAGGGTTTGGGAGGGCGTCAGATGCAAGTTTCAGAGGGGTAGCCGTGTTAGTCTGGATCTGTAAAAAGCAACAAAGAGTCCTGTGGCACCTTATAGACTAACAAATAAGCTTTCTTGGGTGAATACCCACTTCGTCAGATGCATGCCAGATGTAGGTTTGAGTTTGCTGGCCCTCCTAGCAGATGTTACAGCAGTGTATGTTGTATTTCAAAGGTGGCTCAAAAGAAGATACCATAAGGTTTACAAGAATGATGTTGAGATCCCATGCACGAGGAGGATTCTCTGACCAGTGGGTAAATATATAACTATGCATTCAGGAATCTTGATATTGTGGGATGTGAGGAGACTGAGCAGGACTGAACAGGTGGATAGCAGGCAGAGATCATGTCAAGATCATGGAGATCTTGATGGAACTGAATGAAAGCTCAGAGTGTTTCAAATGCACGAAGTAGTCATGCATCTTTGGTATAGGAGCCTGTACTGGGTCACAACCATTTTGACCTGCCCAGACTGAAAATCTCTCATTTTGAGAAAGTCCTTCTTGGCGAAGGCCTGTTTTACATGAGGATTTCTTGGACCTGGCAGGAGCACTCAACAAGCCAACACCCAAGGTTGTCAGATGTAGTGAATTCATGGCTGGATGCAGTATCTAATTCTAGTTCTGCAATATTATATCCAGACAGTCTGGAAGTGGAATGAGAGGCTAAATGGCCCTCTACAGATCTTAGCCAGAATTGTCTTGGCCAGTAAGGAGTTCTTAGGGTTAGTGTGGCTCTGTCCTGTCTCCTTTGCAAATCAGGGGAATTGGTAGGAAAGCTTTCACAAGGCCCTGATTCCATGGTAGGATGAAAGTGTCTTGTAATGAACCCCCGGGCCACTTTGGTGGTGAACAAGTCTATTAAGGGAATTCCTCACAAATGAAATACTGCATTGATAATGGACCTCCACAGTGATCACTTGTGACAGACCATCTGCTCAAGAAGTTCACTAGATTGTTAATGAACAGGAGCTAGCAAACAAACAGGAGTTTTATGAGGGAGTTCTCTACGTGGAGAAGGAGGGACTACATGACTACCCCCTTCCCATTAGTGAATGCTAATGGGAAGGGGGTAGGTTTAGCAGATAAAATAAAAAAAGAACAAGTTAAAAATCACTTAGAAAAGTTAGATGCCTGCAAGTCACCAGGGCCTGATGAAATGCATCCTAGAATACTCAAGGAGCTAATAGAGGAGGTATCTGAGCCTCTAGCTATTATCTTTGGAAAATCATGGGAGACAGGAGAGATTCCAGAAGACTGGAAAAGGGCAAAAATAGTGCCCATCTATAAAAAGGGAAATAAAAATAACCCAGGAACTACAGACCAGTTAGTTTAACTTCTGTGCCAGGGAAGATAATGGAGCAAGTAATTAAGGAAATCATCTGCAAACACTTGGTGGTAAGGTGATAGGGAATAGCCAGCATGGATTTGTAAAGAACAAATCATGTCAAACCAATCTGATAGCTTTCTTTGATAGGATAACGAGTCTTGTGGATAAGGGAGAAGCTGTGGATGTGGTATACCTAGACTTTAGTAAGGCATTTGATAAGGTCTCGCATAATATTCTTATCAATAAACTAGGCAAATACAATTTAGATGGGGCTACTAAAAGGTGGGTGCATAAGTGGCTGGATAACCATACTCAGAGAGTTGTTATTAATGGTTCCCAATCCTGCTGGAAAGGTATAACAAGTGGGGTTCCTCAGGGGTCTGTTTTGGGACCGGCTCTGTTCAATATCTTCATCAACAACTTAGATATTGGCATAGAAAGTACGCTTATTAAGTTTGCGGATGATACCAAACTGGGAGGGATTGCAACTGCTTTGGAGGACAGGTTCAAAATTCAAAATGATCTGGACAAATTGGAGAAATGGTCTGAGGTAAACAGGACTAAGTTTAACAAAGACAAATGCAAAGTGCTCCACTTAGGAAGGAACAATCAGTTTCACACAGACAGAATGGGAAGAGACTGTCTAGGAAGGAGTACGGCAGAAAGGGATCTAGGGGTTATAGTGGACCACAAGCTAAATATGAGTCAACAGTGTGATGCTGTTGCAAAAAAAGCAAACATGATTCTGGAATGTATTAATAGGTGTGTTGTGAGCAAAACACGAGAAGTCATTCTTCCGCTCTACTCTGCACTGGTTAGGCCTCAACTGGAGTATTGTGTCCAGTTCTGGGCACTGCATTTCAAGAAAGATGTGGAGAAATTGGAGAGGGTCCAGAGAAGAGCAACAAGAATGATTAACGGTCTTGAGAACATGACCTATGAAGGAAGGCTGAAAGAATTGCGTTTGTTTAGTTTGGAAAAGAGAAGACTGAGAGGGGACATGATAGCAGTTTTCAGGTATCTAAAAGGGTGTCATAAGGAGGAGGGAGAAAACTTGTTCACCTTAGCCTCTAAGGATAGAGCAAGAAGCAATGGGCTTAAACTGCAGCAAGGGAGGTCTAGGTTGGACATTAGGAAAAAGTTCCTAACTGTCAGGGTGGTTAAACACTGGAATAAATTGCCTAGGGAGGTTGTGGAATCTCCATCTCTGGAGATATTTAAGAGTAGGTTAGATAAATGTCTATCAGGGATGGTCTAGACAGTATTTGGTCCTGCCATGAGGGCGAGGGACTGGACTTGATGACCTCTCAAGGTCCCTTCCAGTCCTAGAATCTATGACCTTTGGGTGAGTTTATTATCTGTTTGTTATGTGCCTGCTTGCCTGAAGTTTATAGTGTGGTCTCCTTGGTGGTCTGTGTGCTGACCCTACCAGTCTGCTAGGCAAGGCTGAGAGCTTCCCAGCAAAGCTCTAGCCTGCCATCCTTGAATCCCTAATTCCTTTAGACTCCCTTGACAAGGGGCTGGGGCTAACTCAGGGAAAACAGAGATTTTTAAAGCCAGCTCGAAAGCAACCAGAGGAGCGAGTGAACAGGGGAGTTTTGTGAGGGAGCACGACAGCCAGATACACCAAATAAACATTCGTTACACTTAGGCCAATAACCCCAACCCCCCCAAAACATACCCAAAGTACAAACAATCTAACAAAACCTGTGCAAGAGTAAACATCATACAGGCAGGGGTCCAGCAGCAGAGGGTTGGGGGTGGCTACTTAACTTATTGCACTGAATGCAACATGTATGATTACCTGCCTTATGGGCAGGTGGCAGGTGTGCACATTCAGTGCAACCAGCTCATGGCCCTCAGAAATCGAGTATGGGCTCTTGAAACCAGAGTGGCTAAATTGAAGGGGCTAAGGAAGACAGAGATAAATAGACAAGACTTTCTACGACACAGGAGAGCAGTCCCACCCCTAGTCTGACAGCCTCTGTGCTGTTGAGGAGGATGAAAGTCTCAAGGAAGGAGAACATCAAGCTGGAGCAAAAGAAAAAAATCCTATAGTTGGGACCCTCCTTCCAGAAGATGTCATGGTATCCTCTTGCACTCAGGATACCTCTTTGGAGGAAGGGACCTGTTATTAGGAAGAGACAGGTAATAGTAATGGAAGATTTGATTATTAGAAATACAGATAATTGGGTTTATGATGACCAGGAGAAATGCATGGTAAATTGTCTGCTGAGTGCGAAGGTTGCGGACCTCTTGAGACATCTAGAAAAACTTATTATATTATAGTATTATTAACTTATGTACAGTGCAGGGGAGGACCTGGTGGTCATAGTACATATAGGTACCAATATAATAGAAAAAAGCAGGAGAGAGGTCCTGTAGGCCAAATTTAGGCTGCTATGTAAGCGATTAAAGTCCAGGACCTCCAAAAAAAAAAAAAAAAAAAAAAAAAAAAAACAACATCAACACCAAAGCCACGGCTTTGTCAAGCTGGGCCTTAAAAACCTCTAAGGATGGAGATTCCACCACTCCCCAGGTAACCCATTCCAGTGCTTCACCACCCTCCTAATGAAATAGTGTTTCCTAATATCCAACCAAGACCTCCCCCACTGCAACTTGAGACCACTGCTTCTTGTTCTGTCATCTCCCACCACTGAGAACAGCCGAGTTACATTCTCTTTGAACCCCCCGTCAGGTAGTTGAAGGCTGCTGTCAAATCCCCCCCTCACTCTTCTCTTCTGTAGATGAAATAACCCTAGTTCCCCCAGCCCCCTAAACATTTTCATTGACCTCCACTGGACTCTCCAATTTGCTAGCAATGCTCCTACTAATACAGCCCAATATGCCATTCGCCTTCCTGGCAACAAGGGCACACTGCTGACTCATATCCAGCTTCTTGTCCACTGTAATCCCCAGGTCCTTTTCTGCAGTACTGCTGATTAGCCAGTCGGTCCCCAGCCTGTAGCGGTCCATGGGATTCTTCCTTCCTAAGTGCAGGACTCTGCACTTGTCCTTGTTGAACCTCATCAGATTTCTTTTGGCCAAATCCTCCAATTTGTCTAGTTTGTCTGTGGAACCTAGCGATTGGCTAAACAAGAAGGACAGAGTGGACTTGTAGGCTCTAAAGTTTTACACAGTTTTATTTTTGAGTGCAGTTATGTAAAAAAATTATTTTACATTTGCAAGTACATTTGAGGTGAACTGAAAAATATTTTTTATTTTTTTACAGTGCAAATATTAGTAAAAAAATAATATAAAGTGAGCACTGTACACTTTGTATTCTGTGTCATAATTGAAATCAATATATTTGAAAATGTAGAAAACATCCAAAATATTTAAATGGTATTCTATTGTTTAACAGTGCGATTAAAACTGCAATTAATCGCAATTATTTTTTAATCTCGTGATTAATCACAATTAATATTTTTTAATCATTTGACAGCCCTACATGAATTACTTGACACAAGGCTTTTGTTTGGTAGTAGTTATGCAACTAGATTCATACTTTTGGAAAGGCTAATAGGCGAGTTAAAGTTTTTCCAACTTAAATTGGTTCTTCAAAAACCAATACAGCCTCTTGTTCATTCATGAAGTGCTGTGTGGTCCCTCCCTTACACATTATTTATTAAATGCTTAAAATGTGCCAAGCAACATACAGAAAAAAAATGACGCTTAGCTCCTACTTCACGGATCTTGATGAAGGCTGGATATGAGGCACTACTCACCATACAGTCATATGAAGGAACTGTGTAACCATATAGAATGCAGAAACTGAATGCAGAATTTCAAGTATGACATGATTCAGTATTTAACCCAGTAGCTGAAAAAAAACACATTGGGCGGGGCGGGGGGGGGAGTGGCAGGGTTGGTATCTTTTGCTATACTGCAACTTTATTTGAAAATTCTAAGATTAGAATAGAGTATTTTACAACAAAGGTCACTTTTTTATTTGCTGCCATGTTCATACAGGGTTGGGGTAAAATGAAGACTGATATATGTACAGATGTTCATGTTATCAATTACAGGAAGAGTGATGTCAGAGAAAAAAAGATGTAATTTCAATACACGCTAACAAGCTGCATCCCCTCACCAAAACCACAACAAGAAAATGTCAGTACCCACCTGGCAGAAACACCAACACACTGCCACGCTCGGACATAAGGCCCAAATTTTTGTTCTCCCTAATATTAAAAATATATTTTAATTAATTTCATACTTCACTAACCTCAACCTATTATGTTTCAGTTCCCTAAAAACAGTTTATCTTGTAAGAGTAACAAAAGTGCACTTTTCCTATAAGTTGTGCTATTTAAGTTCACTGAAGAGACATGATACAAAACATTACCTAAAGCTATATTTTCCATAAAACATGTACATAAATACTGAAAGCAAATCTGCTCCATGGTCTTTAGAACTATGTCACATGCAGAAGTACTCCTGTTTCCCTTGCATTAAAATTGTGTTATATAAAAATCTCTCTCTGATATCACTACTTGAGAATTAATACAGTATTAACTTCATTTAGTTAAAATTTGTGAAGCCCAAACTTTAAAAAAATGCTATATTAGATAGCTCTAACAAAAGTTTTTCCTATTATAAGCAGCATGTAACAGTAAGGAAAATTGCAAAGCTCATTATAATGAGCTACAACTGAATTAGTCAGTTTTACAATAGCAAACAAATGGAATCCTTTCACTTCATAAGCACTGGTAAGTTAAGCCATGACATGAACTGCTAGAGACATCAATCTGCTTAGCCTGTGTGTGACAGAGACCAGAGGCTACAATCAATTTAATGTAATACAAAAATCTTACACTTGGTAGCAGTAACTTCATACTGTTATAACATATTCTGTAAATGTAGCATGAAAATCACTATTCCCTTACTGTACATATAAAACATTTTAATTATATCAATACCAGAAATGTTCATTTTCACTAGAGGGTACTAATGTCTCTTCCTATTATGAGCAATGCCCCTTTCTGAAATTAAAACTAACAATAATAAATATACTAATATTGGTTATGAGAACATTTTGTATGGTACTTTTGACTAGTATTCTAAAACAGTCGAACAAAGCAGCACTATAGGAAGTATTCAGTGCTTCAGAAAAAAATGAGAAAGATCAAAAAATCCTCATAATGAAAGTGATAAATGAGCGGCATACTTATCACATTAATATCCCCATCAACACTTACGTTTTATAGAGCAATCTGGTAAAGTTTAAGTTTCACGAGTTTTTTCTAAAATGTCAAAAGCTTACATAACAACATTAAAAAAAGCTTTCAGTCTAAAAATTAAAGCTATTTCTTCAGTATATATTTATAAATTAGTAAAAAAATCAGAACAAAGCATGACAGAAAAGTGTAGCTTTAAGTTGCTATTCAGCACTAGACAAAGTTCTAGTATCTTTAGATTTTTTTTAACCACATTCCTGCAGATACTAAATACCAATTTACAAAATGCTATAGCGCAAGGCAAATGAAATCGCCTTAATCTGTTCTACAGTCTAACCTAGTATGTTCATTAAGCATGAAAGTCTGAAAAATACAAAGAAAAGACATCAGCCTTCATTGGTTCTTATATACTAATACTTTCCTCATTCCTTTGTTAATAAATTCGAGTTCTGCATCTTTGCTTCATATAAAGAACATTCAATCCCAGCCTGCATCAAAGAGTCTATAAAGTTTTCAACTGACATAGCTTTAATGGTCACTTACACATTGTGCCCTGGAGTGTATTTTAAAAAATACAAGAAATTCAATAAAAGCTAGAAGGAGTCTAAATACAATTAATCTGAGCAGAAATCATGCCAATAAGTCATCATTCAAGACAAAGGGAGGAAAAGTGCAAAATATTAAAGCCATGTCAGAATTGCAATATAGGTACTGCAAAGAATCATATTCCCTAATTCGACTTTCATTTCAACTGAGAGTCACAAGTTCTTCACAAACAGACCTGGAGTATATCTTACCCACTTTCCTTCATTTCCAACTCATCAAACAATTGAATCAGAGAGACTGCAACTTTATACATTTCTTTAGCAATCATTGGTTCATCAAAGATTTGAGGAGGAACCTAGAGGGAGGGGGGAAAAAACTTGATGTTAACATATTGACATTTAACACTAACACTTTCAAGCCTAAATATTGTGAGTAGATTGCCATCCATTTTCTCAGTCCAAAATTAAACCATCACCTGACTTGAATTCTTTCAAATTTTCTTGAATGTATTAAAACCATTCCAATAGAGAAGACATTAAAGTCAACCTGAAGCTTTACAAGGAACTTAGTCTACTCAGAAGGAAGAACTTTTGACCCACACAACTGATCTTATTTAATACATTATTTCTTCAGACATTTTGCAGGCATTACAGCATTGTTCAACACCTACTGGGGTAAATCTATTTTTTAAAAAAATACCAAAGATGTTCCGTGTAACAGTTACCTACGTAGGATAAGCACGATCAACTCCCAATTTCCAGCAAAGTTTGCAGGTCATGACAGATAAGGCTGCAGGATCCAAAAGGATGATGGAATGCATCGATTCACCCTCATACTAGGAGAGGAATAATCCCTCTCAGAATTCCCACAGGAAGTGCAGTTCCACATGAGCAACACAGGACTGTGTTATGTTTGTGCTCGCACCATCTGGCACTTAAAGCTATATTGCTTTTTACAGGAATATTAGTGATCAGGACTTTTTCTTATCTCCCCCTTTTTTGCTGCAGTCTGCTGCAAAGGCCAGACTATAAATTAGTTTATCCCAAAACAATCTAAGACTATTGATTTTTTACAAGTTAAAACATTACTTTGCTTTGCAGAGTCCTCTGAAAGACCTGTTCAAGTGGTAATTAAGAATCAGCAGGTAAATAGACTGAGATTTGTGTTAGCTGCTCAAGAGATCATCACCTCAAACCAAGCCTATGTTGGCTCCACCTCCATAAAGTCATTGAGTGCATCCACCCTGATCGAACTGGTCCTGTCAACACTGGTTCTCCACTTGTGAGGTAACTCCCGTTTCTTCATGTTTCATTATATAATGCCTGCATCTGTAATTTTCACTCCATGCATATGAAGAAGTGAGGTTTTTTACTCATGAAAGCTTATGCCCAAATAAAGCCGTTAGTCTTTAAGGTGCCACCGGACTCCTTGTCATTTCATCATGGACACGCCTATATGTGGCATGCCTCCTAAAACCTGAATGCCAAGCCACACTTCCCTCTCCTTATTTAAATCCACTCTTAACCTTGCTTCTGTACTACCATCTACAATAGTGGTTTACAACCTGTGGTCCACAGACCCCTGGGGGTCCTCAAACTATGTCTAAGATTTCCAAAGGGGTCTGCACCTCCATTTGAAAATTTTTAGGTGTCCACAAATGAAAAAAAGATTGAAAACCACTGATCTACAAGAACTAGAATAATTAAAAAAGATACTAAAAAGCTGAGGTTCCACTGCGTATCAGTAAAAATACATATGCCAGAACTGAGTCTCCATATGATCCTATTACTATAATCAGTTTTCTTCTTTACCTCTCTGTCCATTATCCACCCAATGCTTCGCATCTAAAAAAAAAAGCACCAAAGGAAGTTGTGGGTTTCTTTTATACATGTCCTAAGCAGCTAGCATGTTTTGGTGTTGTGAAATAAGTGAGTCAATCTCTGGGAGAGCCTCTGGCATCCCATACTTCTCATCATAGCCACTGGGTTTTTGGTCTTCTTCAAGCTACTCTTTCCCAGACTACCCCTACATTTTGTACAGTGTTTTCACTGGCCACATGTACTGTAATCATACACCCTAGCCTAGTAGTGCATTTGACCCAGCACTCTGCTTTCAAAGCATGTTCACTCAATCTTGAACCTCCACAACCATCTCTGTCTGGCTCACTCATGGCCTTTCTGACTGAAATGCTTCATTAGACATTTGTCCAAATTTTCTCATTGTCAAATCACTTAACATATCCCTGAAAAAATGGGAGGCTTGAGTGCCTCTTTTCCACAGCCTCTTCCTTCTTATGAACTTTGTGAGCTCTGGAACTCATGCTCCAAGGGACACTATATTCTCTCTCCAATTACCAGACCCATCCAGTTTTGTTTATTTGGTCAGCAAATATTCCTCTTCACTATTCAACTTCCTTTACCAGCTGCTTAACACTCTCAAGCAGCGCTTTGTCACTATGGGTATGTGCAGCTCAGGTAGGCACACCCATAGTGACAAAGCCCTGGTAAGAGTATATGCAGCTGTCGAAGGAAGTTGAATAGTGAAGAGGAATATTTGCTGAGCACAAAAACAGAACTCGCTAGGTCTGGTCACGACAGAGAGAGAACAGTGTGCCTTGGCACATGAGCTTGTAGACATTCCCAAGTCAGTTTTGATCTAGCTTCACACTTCCCAAACTCTGGGTCAAGACCCCAAAATGCGTCGTGACCCCACTTTAATGGGGTCGTCAAGGCTGGCAGTAAACTTGCAGGGGTCCAGGGCTGAAGTCGAAGACCAAGCCCCCCCCCCTCCTCACCCGCCCAAGGCTGAAGCTGGGGCTCAGGCTTCAGTCCCCTCGCCTTGGGCTGAAGGCAGGGCTCAGGCTTCAGTCCCCGATGCTAGGGTTGTGTAGTAATTTTTGTTGTCAGAAACTCAGAAGGGGGTCACGGTGCAATGAAGTTTGAGAACCACTGATCAGCTACATCACAACTAGCTCAAGTAACAATAGCAATGTAGCCATGGCAGCAGCTAGCCGCTCAAGTATATATCCAGGGTCCTAAGTAGGGTTATATTCAGGAGGCTGGTTCTGTCCCTGCTGCCACAGATTACTGCTATTGTCACTCAAATTAGCCAGATGAAATCTAGGTCAGGAATCCCTACAGGAACTGCAATTGCATCTCCTGATTGTGAACTACACATCCTGAATTACAGCCTCATCTATGCTTGGACTTCTGTGCTTGTTGTTACCACCAGTTCAGCTATTCCAGTGGTAGTATCAGTGGGAATGCTAGATAAGTCAAGGAACTGGCATTTTAAGCATTGCATCCTCTAAACCTGGATTATGGGACACTGATTAAAATCATAGAATCATAGAATATCAGGGTTGGAAGGGACCTCAAGAGGTCATCTAGTCCAACCCCCTGCTCAAAGCAGGACCAATTCCCAGCTAAATCATCCCAGCCAGGGCTTTGTCAAGCCGGGCCTTAAAAACCTCCAAGGAAGGAGACTCCACCACCTCCCTAGGTAACGCATTCCAGTTCTTCACCACCCTCCTAGTGAAATAGTGTTTCCTAATATCCAACCTGGACCTCCCTCACTGCAACTTGAGACCATTGCTCTTTGTTCTGTCATCTGCCATCACTGAGAACAGCCGAGCTCCATCCTCTTTGGAACCCCCCCTTCAGGTAGTTGAAGGCTGCTATCAAGTCCCCCCTCATTCTTCTCTTCTGGAGACTAAACAATCCCAGTTCCCTCAGCCTCTCCTCATAAGTCATGTGCTCCAGATCCCTAATCATTTTTGTTGCCCTCCACTGGACTCTTTCCAATTTTTCCACATCCTTCTTGTAGTGTGGGGCCCAAAACTGGACACAGTATTCTAGATGAGGCCTCACCAATGTCGAATAAAGGGGAACGATCACGTTCCTCGATCTCCTGGCAATGCCCCTACTTATACAGCCCAAAATGCCGTTAGCCTTCTTGGCAACAAGAGCACACTGTTGACTCATGCAGTGTACATCATGGAAACACACCCACTGTGGCTGCCACTGGGAGAGAAAGATCAGTTATAGCAATGGTGGGATAAGTTGGGGAAAAAGTGAATGTTAAATGAAGCCAAAATACAGTACCAGGGCACTGCTGGAGAGTGTTAAGAAACTGGCAGTGGAAGTTGAGAGACAGAGGAATATTTGGTGAGCATATAAACAAAACTTGGATAGTCTGAGTGCAGAGAACAGAGTAAGGACATATTTATCACTTGTCCACATTCTACTTCACTTCTACCAGCATAAAACTAGGATTATTAAAAAAAAATTCAGACTGAACAGTCACATCAGGACACAAGCAAATTCTGCATGAACTTTCTATTATTCAACAAGTTCACTTAATGTGAATGCTGTAACTAGGACTTGAAGAATTTAACTTTTCCATTGAGGTTTATTTAGCTTCTTGAAATGTAGGGGTATAGTGATTTTTTTTAATCAACTTAATTTCAATGGCTTTGGTATGAAGTTGTACCTTTCTTAGTGGACTTTATGTTCAATTAGAACTTGCTCTCCCCTGGCTGCTTGAGTCTAAGATGTTACTTTTTGAATTATCCCTGCGTGAACAGCTTTCAAATTTGTCTTTTCACTTTGTTAGAGCTCCTGTAGCTCCCTTTGCTATTCCTCAACATGACAAGACTGCCACACAGCCCATAAAAAAGCTAACTATGTGACAGTGAATAAAATCCATAAGTGCTAACATAGCTGTCTGAAGTAACCCATCAAAAAAACAGACCTGATTTTGATATATACGCTTCACGGCCTGACATCTGGATTCTAGAAATTCAATCCAAACACACACAAAAGAGTCACCCCCATAAAAAGAAATAAGGAGGGACTTCATTATTTAACTTTTGCCAAATACACCTCTACCCCGATATAACGCGACCTGATATAACACGAATTCGGATATAACGTGGTAAAGCAGTGCTCCGGGGCTGCGCACTCTGGTGGATCAAAGCAAGTTCGATATAACGCGGTTTCACCTATAACGCGGTAAGATTTTTTGGCTCCCAAAGACAGCGTTATATCAGGGTAGAGGTGTACAGTTTCTCACACAAAACTTCAAATGATAAAGCTTTCACTGCAAATAATGTACACAACGTTTTTCAAAGGAAAGGTGCTAATTCTTAAAAGTTACTCATTAGAAACAACGAAGAAAAAAGGCAGGTGGCAGTGCAGGCTTTTTAGTGTCCAGCTGCTTACAAAATGCACTGCAACGCTCCAGCTAACATCTCAAAATATAATAGTACGAGACTGAAAGAAGCCACTATGTGCCACTGATGTGACATGAAGGCTACATGTCTACACTTCAAGTTAGGGGTGCGATTCCCAGCTCTTATAGACATACTCATGCTGTCTCTCATTGAGTTAGCATGCTGAAGGTGGTAGTAAAGCTGGAGCAGCACAGGGAGCAACGAGCATCAGCACAGGCTAGTTTAATCAAGTATGTATCCATGGGGTCTAGGTGGGTTTGTATTCAGGCCAGCTAGCCCATGCCACCACTTACCACTGCCCGTGTTACCATGGCTACACTAGTTCAACGAGAGCTAGTGTGAGCATGTCTACACGAGCCAGGAATCACACCCCTAGTTCCAAATGTAGATGTAGCCTTAGATCATGAGTAGTCTGAGAAACACAGAAGTGAACTGACAGGAAGCACCTTCACTCGCCACGTTTAAAAAGGAACTGCCTGGAACATTTAGAGCACATGTGTCAAACTCAAGGCCCGCGGGCCACATCCGGCCCGCCATACAATTATATCCGGCCCGCGAAATCGTTTTATATATCTGTTTTTAATGGCCCTGTGATATGACGCCCCAATAACACACACTACAAATCCCATGATGCAGTGCAATTGCCGCCAACGGCAAGCCGCGGTTCAAGTTCGCGGTCTGTTGATGTATACAACGCTAATATCAAATCAAAGCTAGACCCCAACAATGGCCAAGAGAAAAATTGATTCTGAAAACCGAGGCTTTCAAAGCCGGTGGGAGAATGAGTATATGTTTACTGAAATTGCAGGTAAACCAGTGTGTCTCCTTTGCGGGAGTAATATCGCTGTAATGAAGGAGTATAACCTAAGACGGCACTACGAGACGAAACATGAGAACAAATTCAAAAACCTGAGCGCAGGACAGAAGCTACAAAAGGTAGAGGAGTTGAAGAAGAATTTGACATCCCAGCAGACGTTTTTCACCAAAGCAAAATCACAAAGTGAAGCTGCTGTGAAAGCAAGTTTCATTGTGGCCGAAGAGATCGCCAAATCAGGACGGCCGTTTACCGAGGGGGAATTCGTAAAGAATTGTATGATGAAAGTGTGCGACGTCCTTTGTCCAGATAAAACGCGAGCGTTTGCAAATGTAAGCCTCAGCAGAAACACTGTTGCTAATCGGGTTTGTGAGATGGCGACTGATTTGAAAACACAGTTGATTGAAAGAGCAAAAGATTTTGTTGCATACTCCCTTGCCGTGGATGAAACTACTGACGCGACTGACACTGCACAGCTGGCGATATTTATCCGTGGTGTGGATTCCAATTTGTGCGTAACAGAGGAAATACTGGACATTAAATCGATGCACGGGACAACGAAAGGAGAAGACATCTTTGGAAATGTATTTCAAAGTGTAACCGACATGAAACTGCCGTGGGAAAAACTCGTTGGACTTACAACAGATGGCGCACCTGCTATGTGTGGTGAAAAAAATGGACTGGTGGGAAGGATGCGCTCAAAGATGCGGGAGGAGAACTGTGCCGGTGAGTTGACAGTGTATCACTGCATCATACACCAGGAATCGCTGAGTGCTAAAGTCCTAAAAATGGATCATGTGATGAACACTGTAACACAAACCGTCAACTTTATCAGAGCCCACGGTTTAAATCACCGCCAATTCCAGTCTTTTCTGCGGGAAATAGATAGCGAGTTTGGCGATATGCCATATCATACGGAGGTCCGGTGGCTAAGTCGGGGAAAAGTTCTCAAAAGACACTTTGAGCTGCGAGAGGAAATCTGCCAGTTCATGGACAGTAAGGGGAAAGACTGCACAGTTCTGCGGGATGAAAAGTGGAAATGTGAGTTGGCGTTCCTGGCTGACATAACGTCGCATCTTAGCGCTTTAAACCTTCAACTCCAGGGACGGGAGCACATAATAACCGATATGCATGATGCAGTGAAGGCATTTCAAGTGAAGCTGCGCTTATGGGAGACACAAATGCACCAATGCAACTTGTCTCACTTTCCCTGTTGCCAAGTAATACGGAACCAAGAAAGTGCCACAGTTTTCCCAAATGCCACCTTTGCTGAAAAACTCAGCGCGCTGCGCACTGAGTTCGCACGGCGCTTCAGTGACTTTGAGGCACAGAAAAGTAACTTCGAGCTGCTTCGCAACCCATTTGCAGTCGATGTGGAAACCGCACCTGTAGAAATGCAGATGGAGCTGATAGAACTGCAATGTAACGGGACACTGAAGGCAAAGTACGACACTGCGGGGCCAGCACAGTTCACTCGCTTCATTCCTGAAGCGATGCCGCAGCTCCGCCAACATGCGGCTCGAATCCTGTCCATGTTTGGCAGCACATATCTGTGCGAGCAGCTGTTCTCTGTGATGAAAATTAACAAAACGTCACACAGGAGTCGCCTCACTGATGAACACCTGCAATCGATCCTGAGAATCTTCACAACACAGAACCTAACCCCAAACATAAACGAACTTGTTGCAAAGAAAAGACTCCAAGTATCAGGCTCTGACTAAATAGGACAAGAAAATGGAATGTTATGATTTGTTATGATTATACTTTTGCTTTAAATTCAATTTTTTATTTATATTTTCAGATTTTTTAATATTCCAGCATGTACAGATTTTGAATGTATTGTATTGACAGGATATTTTTTTATGAAGAGCAAAATATTTTAAGTTGAAATGTATTTATTTTGGAATGATATCCTGTATTTTGGTTCATATTAATGGTTAAAAAACATAAATATTTAGTCTGTTAAATAAATGGTTATACTGTTCGGCCCGCGAGTTTTGAGTTTTGGCCCCCTGTGCAATTGAGTTTGACACCCCTGCATTAGAGGGTTTTTTTTTTAAATGAAGGAATATAAAGCCTCATATTTCAGGGCATACACAAACAAGTAACAGATGGGTTTTAGGAAACCAATGTGGACTGATTTAAATCAAGGTGATGTAAGACGTGATTTAAGTCATCCTATTTTTTTTAAATTATTGATTTTAAATCAGGTTGAGGCTTTGTAAAATTAATTTGAAGATTTATGCTACTGCAATTTTAGATTAAAACTTATAATGAATTAAATTATAAGTGCTGTGCTGATAAATTAAGTTACTCATGGAACTAATGTGAAGAAGTGTAGCATCAGGAGCTAAAGTTGTATTTATTAAAATCATAAATTGTGTCACTTCAAAAGATAATTACTTTAATGTTATTTAGGCTTTCAATCCATTAAGAAAATTACTGCACATTTTATACACTCAGACCAAAATTTGCAAAAATAGGAGCCTTAGGCTCCTAATCCAAATTTAGTATGGATGGGATTTTCAAAAGCAACTGGCAACTTCTCTTTAGTATCTGGTACTTGTCACTGTCAGAAGTACGATAATGTAATAGATGGACTTCTGTTGTGGTATGGCAGTACTAAATGTTACCGTACATCATGTTGATGTCTCAGAACATACACTTCCATTTCTATTTGGCTACCAAAACTTCCAGTTCCCTTCTCTCCATAAGCCTTTCCTTTGCTCACCCTCTTAATAAACATTGCCATCTATAACCTGAAGATAATTTCCAAGCCTGTATTTCTCACAAAGCTGTGCAATGAGGCCAGTTAACTACAACTTCACAATTCCTTTCCTATTTTTCTCCTGCTCGTATAAAAATCAAGAGGTTGTGTGTGTGCTTTTGAGTAGCCCTAAGGTACAAATACAACTGCCTGTACCATCATGTTTGTTCCTCCCTACTAAGCAAAGAATGGCTGTAGCCAGGAGGAAAAAAGAGCAGAACAGTAAGAAATAAACAAAGTCAGGAGAATTAAAGCTGAAAGGCCATGTGCGATAGGGGGAGTAATCAAAATGCTTAAAAAAAAAAAAGAACCCATCTTAAGTAGCTGCCCCTCCCTCCCCCCATCATCCGTTCACAATCTTTGGATTGAAAGGTGTGGTAACTGACCTATAAATTGCCACAACTTTGATAAATGCAACTTGATAGACAGACTTCTCTGTGAACTTCCCAGTTATCTTTTTGTTGCCACCTATCATCAAGAATCTTTCAAAGACATCAGAAATTACATAATCTCTTCCATGCTGTCCATTTGAGCCAACATGTCACTGCTAAATATATGAATGCTGACAGGACATTGTTATAATACATTTCTTGCAGGCTTTTTCTGATGCATCAGAACTTTGATGGCTGCAGGAATCTATTAGTTTCTTTGGTAGTCACTGTGTTCAAGAGAAATAAACATTTTACTAATTTAGTCAATTAAATCTTTCTTTTAACCCTCTTACAAATTGTCTGGTCCTTTCCTTTTTCTATAGGCTTTATCCTTTGATATGGTACAAACTGTAATGGAATCAGATATACTATAGTTGTATTAATTCATCAATTTTCTGCATTGTGTGTCACTCAATGGGCATTATATGAATAGCTTCAATTAATCAAGTTTGGCTGATGGATTGTTTCCACGTCCTAGTTATTTTTAGAATGGCTATCCCTGTAGTAAGGTCCAGCCCAGGGGTGGCCAAACTGTGGCTCATGAGCCGAATGTGGCTCTTTTACAGTTAAAGTGCGGCTTGCAGAGCCCCCCACATGCCCCCTCCATTCTCCACCTACCAGACTTTAGGGAAAGCTTGGGACGTCTGCCTTGCAGCAGGGTGGGAGGTAGGGGCTTCTGCCCAGTGGGGGCGGGGGTCTCAGGGCATCAGCCCCGTAGGGCACACCTGCCGGGGCTCTGGGCTTCAGCAGGAGTGGGGTTTCAGCCCTGAGCCCTGGCAGGTGCCTGTCCCAGGGAAGAAGCCCCGAACCCCAGCAGGCGCGCCCCAGCTCTCGAAATTCTGTAGATTGCCATATGTGGTTCGGAGGGTCACTAAGTTCGGCCACCCCTGGTCTAGACTACCACTGTACTGAGGTCCAGAAACAGGCTTTCCATTTTATCCCAAATAGCTTGTTAACCTATAATGTTTCCTAATCTCATCTCACACCTTGCCACTATAAATTAATGCAATAGGGTTAAACAGGACACTCAAGTGTAAGTTTCCTTACAAATGTTTCAACAAAGCCTTGTACCACAATGCAGCGCTCGGAATAATCCCAATTTGTGTCCAATATCATCACTTTTCTGTCGCTCAAAGATTCACAGGCAGACCTGGTACAGCCCAGAGGGTTTCACTAGGATTGTTATTGATCATGTCCTTTTAACAATCACTGACAGTCAACAGTCATGGATGTCTGAGTTCGCAGAGGTGGTGAACTTGACACCAACCATCGGCTTCTGCTGACAAAAGTGCACCTTCCACTTCGATGACAGCCAGCTAATTAGTCCAATTCAATCAAAAGCTCTTATTAGAGCTGAGCTCTCAGACAGCTTTCCATTCTGAATGGCTTAAGGCTGCCGAAGCATTAGAGACTTAAGCCTCACTTCCTCTGTCATCTGATGAGGAACAGCATTACTGTAATTCAAGTCATCAGTGCTGACTATTGCCAGCTCAGTGCCGGGGCCTCAGCCCTTCAAATATCTATGGATCAGGGAGGATGGAGACACTCACTGCAGTTGGGGGTAAGAAAAACAGCGAGGCTACAATTCAAGTCTTTAAAGAAACATTTGTCAAGAAGAAAAAGCAAAGGTGAAATGGATTAGACTTTGGAATGTCATCAAGGCATTATGTAAGAAAAGATATGGAAACCTGGGGGTCGACTCAGGAAGCCAGTTTAGAACATGCTGCCACCAGGCACAGTCTCTGCAGCCCTTATTCAATGTTGAGATGTTTGCGAGCGGAGACAGCACCGGCTTGTCCAGTAAAGAATTGGGATGGCAGCATCAGCCAGAGTCTACAAGATCCGTTGCACAGATAGGAAGATCATTTCAAAAAACTCTCCTCAATTGTCTGTCACCTGCAGTCCCTCTTCCATTTGAAATGGGGCAGGAAGTTCCAGCAGACACCTTCCTTCAACCAAGTGGATCGCACTCCATAAGCTGAAGTCTGGGAAGGCAACAGCGGTTTGTAACTTTATCCCTGAGTTGATGAACACAGGTGAGAATATTGTCGTACCATTGCTGCATAGGCTCTTTCAGGCCATCTGGGCCACGAATATAATTCCCAGTGACTGGAAGGAATTTGTTATTCTGCCTCTGTTCAAAAAGGGCGATAAACCCAAATGTAGCAACTACAGAAGTATTACGCTGTTGTCAGTCCCAGAGAAGCTCTTGGCTTTTGTGTTAATGTCTCGAATCAAGGATGCACTTCATGGCAAAGGCTGGGATATTCAGTGCAGCTTTAGATCTCATTTCACAGATCTTTACCTTAAAGGCAGCTTTTTGAGAAGACGGATTAATTAAATAAACTTTGCAAAGCACTTTATAGACTTCCATCAGGCCTTTGATTCAGTGCGCTGAACAAGTTGCAGGTCTGATGAGGCGATGCAGTGTCCCTGAGAAGACAGTATCATTGACAGAACGGGTCTATAGTGGAACAAACAGCTGTGTTCAATTCAATAGCTGATCCATAGCATGGTTTCCTATTTCCACATGAGTTCAGGAAGGCTGTGTTCTGTCACCATCATTGTTCAATATCAGCACTGTAGCTGATGGGTAAGTTTGAGGATGCACTTGTTAGTGGCACTGAGCAGACCACCACTCTGCTTTGAGAGCTTGCATATACCAGTAACATTGTCTTGTTGGCTCAGTTTGGTGAATCATGGATACTGATGGCTGATCTGGTCAGGCAAGAAGAACAGTGCAATGGTCTGTTTAGTAATCAAGATAAAACCATTATCTTCAAGCAACCTTCAACTTCAGATTGTAATCAGCTTGGTATTAACTTCTCTGAACAGGATATTGAGCAAGTGGCAACTACCAAATACCTTTTAGGTGGCATAGACAAGGCTTAAGGATGCTCAAAGGGTGTTGACATTTGTACAGCAGTGGATGCTGCCAGTTTCAGGCCCTTCAGTGGCCTCCAAGGAGATGTAGTGACATCTAGCTTGCTATGAAGCTGTGGAGCTACAAAATAAGAATTATACCAACTCTGGTACACCAGTGAAACACGGGTGATGAGGAAAACAGAAGAACAGCAAGTGGATGTTTTTGACTCAGTTTCTCTATATTAAGTGGCAGAACATGATCAGTAATGGAGAATAGTTTCACCAGCAACTACACACCACACCACAGAAACACCAACCCAGGAACCAATCCCTGTAGCAAACCTCGTTGCCTACTCTGTCCCCATATCTACTCTGGCGACACCATCAGAGGACCCAACCACATCAGCCACACCATCAAGGGCTCATTCACCTGCACATCCACTAATGTTATATATGCCATCATGTGCCAGCAATGCCCCTCTGCCATGTACATTGGCCAAACTGGACAGTCCCTCCGCAAAAGAATAAATGGCCACAAATTGGACATCAGGAATGGTAACATACATAAGCCAGTAAGTGAACACTTCAATCTCCCTGGTCATTCTATTACAGATTTAAAAGTCACTATCATTGAACAAAAAAACTTCGGAAACAGACTTCAAAGAGAAACAGCAGAACTAAAATTCATTTGCAAATTTAACACCATTAATCTGGGCTTGAATAGGGACTGGGAGTGGCTGGGCTTATTACAGAAGCAGCTTTTCCTCTCCTGGAATTGACACCTCCTCATCTCTTATTGGGAGTGGACTACATCCACCCTGATTGAATTGGCCCTGTCAACACTGGTTCTCCACTTGCGAAGTAACTTCCTGCTCTCCATGTGTCAGTATATAATGCCTGCATCTGTAACTTTTACTCTATGCATCTGAAGAAGTGAGGTTTTTACCCACGAAAGCTTATGCCCAAATAAATCTGTTACTCTTTAAGGTGCCACCAGACTCCTTGTTGTTTTAGTAATGGAGAATGTTCACAGCTGAACCCTCCATCAGCACTGGTTCGGTTTCATAGGCTTTCTGGGAATGGACATTAATAGGAAAGTCAATACATTATAAAGTGTTTACCAAGGAATGCCACTACATGGCTGGTGATTGTGCTGCCACCAAAAACTTCAGCGGCATAATAAGATTGCCAAAGATGGACATAAACTGAACAACCAGCGAGACCACAATAAGGACCTTGCTACAGATTGATCTGGCTGGCTTGATCCACTTGATCTGCAAGGAGACTACATCCCTTTGGGATTTGTGATGATGGCGATGATGTGTGCTAACACCATTACAAAGCAAATGAGATGTACCATGCCCTTTAGAAACTTAAAATCTAATTATGAATGATGCAACAGGTTAGAAAAATTCACACTGGGCTGCTACTGAGGTTTGTGGCACTTGAGGATTCTGCTTATCAGAAATGTTTAATAACTTTTTATGGTTAATTATCCTTCTCCCACATCAACATCCTTTCTGCTATAAGGGTTCATCAGTTTAAAGTGACAGAGGAAGAAAGAGACCTGATGTGTTGGTTGATCACAAGATGACTATTAGCCACCAATGTGAGGTGGCTGCGAAAAAGGCTAATGCAATTCTAGATGTATTAAACAAGGCATTTCCAGTAGAGATAGAGGAGTATTAATTCCCTGGTACAAGGCACTGATTAGACATCATCTGGAATACTGTTTACAACTTGGTCACCCATGTTCAAGAAAGATGAATTCAAACTAGAACAGAGGCACAGAAGATCTATTAGGATGACCAGAGGAATAGAGAGCCTATCTGATGAGAGGAGGCTAAAATCTTGGCTTGTTTAGCCTAGCAAAACAAGGGCTATGGCCTTGGCTACACTCAGGACTTCGCAGCGCTGCCATGGCAGCGCTGTGAATCGCAAGTGTAGTCGCGCCACCAGCGCCGCGAGAGCTCTCTCTCGCAGCGCTGTATGTACTCCACCTCTCCGAGGGGAGTAGCTTGCAGCACTGCAGGCACTGATTACACTGGCGCTTTACAGCGCTGCGCTCAGGGGGGTGTTTTTTCACATCCCTTAGCGCAGCAAGTTGCAGCGCTGTACATCAGGGATAAATACCGGGAGTGTGGGGGGTGGGGGAGTGTGAAGATTTATTTAAGCTCCAGGACAATGAACAAATGGGTATAAACTGGTCATGAGTAAATTTAGGCTAGAAATTAGAATAAGATTTCTAACCATCAGAGTAGTGAAGTTCTGAAAGACTCCCAATAGGCGTTGTGGGGACAAACAACGTAATCCATTTTTAACAGAGCTTGACAATGAGCGGTATTGTATAATGAGATTGCTTCTGGTAGTGGGGCAGGGCTCAGCAGCCCTGGGGGGTCTCTTCCAGTTCATGTCTTATGTTCCTAAAGCTCTTGCTTCTGAGTTTCAGCAAGTTACCTGCAGGGGTCAGGAAAGGAATTCCCTCCTTTCCCAATGAATTCAGGGTTGGGGTTTCTTTATCTCCTTCCTCGGAAGCATCAGAGATGGACACAGCTATAAGGGGGACACTGGATGTGGTGGACCAGGGTTCTGAGGCGGTATGGAGCATTCTCTCTCCTGGTGTTTGGCTGGCTGCTTCTTGCTCAGATGCTCAGAGTCTGATCAAGGCATTTTCCCCACAAGTCAGATTTGCAATGACCTTGGGGGGTTCTCCATCTTCCACTGCATGGGGCACAGTCCCTTGCTAAGCTCATCTGGGTACATCTCAATCAATTTCCTATTACTGCACGAGCCTGAGGCACTGATATACCACCTTCCCTTTTATTCTCTGCATGTAGCACATTATACTTTAATCTCCTGAGGGCTGTAATGCTTTGGTCTAATTTCAGTTTTTGGTTTAGTGTGTGGATGCTGGGTGGTATTGGTGGTCCCCTTCTGGCCTTAAACTTGGTCCTGCTAGTGAAGGCAGGGGGCTGAACTCAATGACCTTTCGAGGTCCCTTCCAGGGGATAGGGATAGCTCAGTGGCTTGTGCATTGGCCTGCTAAACCCAGGATTGTGAGTTCAATCCTTGAGGGGGCCACTTAGGGATCTGGGGCAAAGTCAGTACTTGGTCCTGCCAGTGAAGGCAGGGGGCTGGACTTGATGACCTTTCAAGGTCCCTTCCAGTTCTAGGAGATAGGATATCTCTATTAATTTATTTAATTTATTATTTTAACTCTGATATCACAACAACATAATAAAGCCCTCACCCTTTGCTTGACACAACCCAATTTGCATCACTTGAGTACTATTGAAACTCCTTTAAATAATCAGGAGGCAAAAAGTTTACGAACTTCTATTCAGACTTTTCCTCTTGCACTACAATCCTTCTTTAAAAAAAAAAAAAAGAACAAAATACCACAGATCTGCTTAGATAAGATCTGTATGAGTAATTAGCCTGTCATTTCCCTAGTTACATTATGGGTTCTGTGCAAGACCATAAAGCCAAAAAAAAAAAAAAAAAACCCACAAAATCACCTTCCCCAGAATAAAAGTCTGTTACAAATCAACAGATCTTGCCATAAATTAAAATTGCTTTTGGGGAGGGATGTCAAATGACAGTTACTTCTTATTAAGACTGCCAGTTGAATCTTTGTGGCTTCACTAGCCCCTTTAAGGAATTACAAATTTGAAATAAAAAGCCTCTGTATTTCGTGAATAGATACATTTATGGTGTTCTAGTATCTGAGCCCAAATTTTAGAAAGGAGGTTCAATTATCTGTATATAATTCACTCACTGTACCATAAATGTTCTTTACAGTCTAGTATATTACCATGCATTTTCTGGGTCATTCATGCTAATACCTAAACACAAACTCTTCATGAATATTTAATGAGACAGCTAAACAGCAAGGGGACTCAGTCTAAAGTAAAGGTTATACAGCCTAAGTCAAGCCTTACAGCTTTCTCAGCAAATTTGCTGTTCCACGTGAGTCGGTTACAATGCCGTGCGTAGTTTGAGATAGAAAAGTTGGCACCTGTAAATGCTCATTTCATATAGGTACTCCAAATAGTCACGTCTAAAATCACCTCAGATCAGTCTTCCTTCTAAAACCCCATTGAAAGACGCAAGAACTGCTCTAGATCAAATTACAAAAGTGTTCATCCAGTACACAGAAAATTCGGAAATGGGTCAGTTGTGGCTTTGTCACAAATGCAGTGAATAAAGTGTTGTGCAGCCTCAGGAGCAGACTGGGGAGCAGAATGCAATTCAGTCACACACTATCTTCCAGTTTCTCCCTGCTCTGGATGGAAAGTACTCTCCACAAGCCTTACGCTGTGCAGCAGATGTCACCTTGTGCACCACCATAGCTATGCTGGCCAGGATGTCAGGAGTGGAAGCCACGACTCTTCCCCATCACCCTCCTCTTCCCTGCATGCCTGGAGTTGGTGAAACAGGGCTCTATGAGGCTTGCTCTCCCGTCTTTGCTGCTACTCATGGTAAGTGCATGCAGGATGGGCCACAATCTGATCCACAGTAAGGAATTATCTGTAAATGTGGATGTCTCATATCCTCTTACAAGAGACAGAAGCCATGGAATAATATAGCATTGAGCTTCTAATTAACTTACCATAACTGCTTTTACCAAAAAATATTGTTTTGTTCACTGTGATAGCAATACATAGAAGGAAAAGTTACTCTTGCACATATAATATGGATTAGTTTCAAATACCGTCTCATTGCAACTATGCTCATTCAAACCCAGATGGAGGTGAGTCTGTGACAATTAAGTCATCTTTATTACAAGCATACTGTAAAAAAAAACAAAAAACAAAAAAAAAACCAACCACCACTATCTGGCTTTTAAATAGTGCAATTACTCACAGGTACTTGTTTTCATTAGTCTTCTCTTCTCACATCCTGCCCAGCAAAATCCTTTGTAGACAGCATGATGGTTCCACCAATTAGAAAGCAAGAAGCAAAAAAATCCATCATAGGTGGTACATAAACCCTAGTCCACCCATTTTCTCAGTAAGAAAGCTTCCAAAGCAGGAAAATAGATAAAAACTTAGAAGAAAATATTTCAAGCAACAATCTCTGATGGGAGACAAGAAAGATGAAAGAAGAGACTATCACAACAAACAAGATCAGTAAGTAATCTTCCTTCCTTTTCCCATCCCATTCAGCAGCAACCATTACAGGCAGGACAGAGAATGCAGAATTACCTCAGAGGAGGATTTACCTATAGTGGAGCTTGTAGAACCAACTAGCCAGAGACATGACCAACTGGTAAGGGTTTCATCATTTTGAACATAAAACATTCTCACAGATAATAGTGATTTTATTGTTGGCTGTGCCTTCACTACAGCTCTCAAAATAAACTATTTACCATTTTTGAAACTTTAGCCAAACAAAAAACTACGGAAAGATGAAGCACACCACAGTAAGGAAGGGGAAGAAAAAAAAAATAGGCTGAATACACCTAAAGTGCAGGGGAAGAGACCCCAAGAAACTCAATTCTCTGTATCTTGGAAGAGCAGTTGATGGCAACTATGTTACTGTGATAGAAAACAATTTCAGGAATACGTCGATGGATTTGAGAGGGAGATCTATATGCACTTTCAAAACTAACAACACTCAATCTGAAGGACCTAAATCCACACCGTGTAGAGGTAAAGCATAGGAGTTTATTACACACAGCGCTGGCAGAGTGTCACCTTGCTTATTAGGCTCAGAGACACTGTCTATCAATTGATTACAACAGCATATATAGATTTTCCATGGGCGGGGGAAAGTGATGGGGTAGGCAGTTCCACACCCCGGGATAGGTTTTGCAGCAAGACAAGGTAGCACATTAGCCAATGGTTAAAAGGTTATATGATATCTCCGCCCATGGTCTCAAGTTAGCAAGTTAACATTTAATTAATACTTTGATAAAATGTTATTAGTATAAAATATATATGTTGAATTCTGATTTGGGGTCCATAGGAATGGAGTAACTCCTTTGATTGTCCAACAGGTACATTCCTAGGGATTAAAGCAAAGAAACAGTGAAAGTATATGGCAATAGATTGTCTTCTTTATGTCTTAAGGCAGGGCATTGGTCCCTGGGAAGGGAGGTGGAAGGATGCCATATCTTATACTGACATGTGCCAATTTTCATAAACTCAAGGTTGGAACTGTGGGGAGACTGTTCCCTACAGAAGAGACTGACACAATAGGAACAGAGATCCATTGTTCAATCTGAAACATTGGATGAAACATAATTATTCAGTTATTGCTTCAACATCTGGCATTTCTACTGACCAAGCATATCTTAGCAAAGGCAATGTTATCTGTTTACCCCAGCTTTTCTCTTAGTTAATCACTATCTGCTAGGCCTCTGGTCTCTTGACCAGCTCTGGACTTTGGGTCTGGAAAAGAGCTGGCACAATCCATATACCAAGTTGCTATATAAAATGCACATGGATTTTAACCCTTCAGTCTTTGTCCTTTTCTTTTCAGAAGGGAGTAAAATAGTCTCTTCACCCAGTAATAGCAACCAATGTCCCTTCCCTGAGTAGGGGAACATCAGCAGGAAATTAGAAGACTCAAAATTTAACAGCAAATAGCTAAAGGTGTAAAAATAAAAGAGTACATCAGAAGCAGAAAGTCTGTGAAAGGATCAATAGGTCTGCTAGAAAACCAGAGTTTAAAAATTGAGAGATGAAGGAAAATAAGGTCATTGTTGAAAAGCTATGTGATTTCTTTGCAACAGTCCGCCAAGATGCTGGGGAGACACTATCCTGAACCTGCTCTTTTCTGGTAACAAAAAATACCATCAGAGATTGGAGGCATCAGAAAAAGAGGTGGCACAGCAAACTGATAATTTACAAATCAGTACATCCCCAGGCTCAGATAGCATACACATTCAACGGTTCTGAAGGAGTATAAGTATCAGAGGCGAGCTGATAATAATATGCACTTATTACAATAATACAGTATGTAAATATGTAAATTAGGCCTCTGTTCTAAAGAACTGGAGGGCAGCTAATGTACAGTAGTCCCAATATTTTAAGGGGTCTCTAGGACCATTCTGAGGAATTATAGAATAGTAAGCGTTATATCTGTACCTGGCAAATTGATTAAAATGATAATTTAAGAAAAGAACAAAATATTTTAGGTCATGATGTGAGTGATATGGTCCAAACCAGCAGTTTCCAAAGGAACTGACATTTCACTAATCTTAGAATTTTTTGAACATGTCAATAAAGTAGTGGATAAAGGAGAACTGATTAACAACTTATTTAGACTTCCAAAAGACTTTTGAAAAGGTTCCACAAAAGAGACTATCCAAAGCTAGTTATTCACTGGGTGAAAGGCGAAGTTTTGTCATGAAAAAAAAACTCGACAGGGGACAGAAAGCAAAGGGTAGGATTAAACGGTCAATTTTCATCCTGCCAAAAGATTAACAGTGAGGTGCTGCAAGATTCCACACTGGTTCCTGTGTTAATCTGTTAATTATCTGAAAGAGGGAATGAGTAATGAAGTAGTAAAAATTCCAGCTGACAAAGTTATTAGGGTTAGTCAGGACCAGAAAGGATTGAGAAACTACAGAGAGACCTAACAAAGGCAGGTGAATGGGCAACATGATGGCAAATGAAACTCAGTGTCGATAAATGCAAAGTAATGCACACTGGAGGGAAAAATTTAAGCTACTTGTACACCTTTATCAACTGTAGCACCATTGTAACAGCTCAATGAAGACCTTTGCTCATGGTCCGCTTTTTGGTCACAGTTCATGGTGGATAAAAATTGATGTTTTGTTGAAAAATGATTTTGTTATTTGAATTACAAAAAGTTTTCCATTTAAAAATAAACCTGTTTGAAATGAAATCTGAATTTAATACAAAATACGCTAAGGCGTAACATTTATTATATCATCTTAAAATTTATAGTTAAATAAATATAAATATGATGACTCCATGGGCATCTGTCAAAACCTTTGATTTAAAGGCTGCTTTTCTATATAAAAAAAGAATCAGGAGAAAAACATCTAACTTTTGAGGTCAAGCTTTCTAAATATGGCACATGTACTGTATTAAGGGCTTGTTTTGTTTAATAAAAATAAAATGTTATATGCTGTTTTGTGTTTTTAATTAAATTTTAGTTACCATCCTAATGCAGCTTGACAAGTCATGAGCTAATAATTATCTAATAAGCAATAATTCCCCATTTTCTAAACATATTAATTGTAGATTTTTAATAAGAATTATGCTATACAATTGCTTAAATAAATTTATATACTGTATATACTCGTTCATAAGCCAAATTTTTTTTAGTAAAAAAGGGAAGCATCAGAGAAGGGGGTCAGATTATGAACGGATATAGAGAGGGAGAGGTGGGACACAGCTCCTCCCCCCCAACAGAGGGGGCAAGGAGAGGCAGCACAGCCAGAAGGGAAGAGGCGAGGCCAGAGTCTCTCCGCTTCTGGCCACGCTGCTCTCTCCCCAGCCTCCAAAGCAGCTGCAGCTCCAGCTCTGGGGCTGGCAGGCTGTGGCTGCACCGCCTGGCCCAGCCCGCCAGAGGAAGCTGTGGCCGCGCCGCCCGGCCTGGCCCCCCAGAAGAGGCTGTGGCCAGGACAGAGACATCCTCCCCAAACCCACCCCAGCAAAGGTGGGAAGTGATGGGATGGGGAGAGTGTGGGGGTCCCGGGCTAGGGGTGGGGTCATGTGGCAGGCGGTCACAGGGGTTACTCCCCTGACCCCCAGCTTCTCCCCCCCACCAAAAATGTCCCCACCAGTTGCTGTCCTGGCCCATCGGGGTAAGCAGCTGGTGCGCTGAGACACTTTGTTTACTTAGGTTTACCTCCGTGCCTGCGGATGCTCAAGGTAAACAAACTGTCTTGGCCCGCACCAGTGGCTTATCCTGATGTCCCGGGAGCCAAAGTTTGCCGACCTGTGAACATTTTCCAATTTTACTTATCCATCTTGGGGGGGGGGGGGGGGGGGGAGAAGGAGCATCGGCTTATAAACGAACTGGCTTATGATCGACTATATACAGTAGTAATAGTGACCCCACCTAGGCAGCACAAAAATGTACCAATCTAGTGTAAAAACTCTTTTTAGTTGTAAATAAACATGCTTTAATGGTTATCAACCAATAAGAATGTATCTTTCTTTAGAGAATAACTGAAGTACAAATGGAAAAGCTGATTAAAATCAATGACATTTCCAGTTGGTGATTTAAATCGCTGATTTAAATCCACCCCGCCACAGGTACACAAGATGGTAAGGAGCAGAATGCTGAACAATATGGATAAATTATGCCTTTTATATAAATCAGTAGTTCAGCCACATCTGAAATACTGTGCGCAGTACTGGCCACCTCTCCTCAAAAAGGATATTACAGAACTATAGCGGGGGCAGGGGAAGGGAGGTCAGAAAAGAACAACAAGAATGATCAAGGGCATGGGAAAACTCACTGAGAGATTCAAAATCTTGAGACTTCTTACCTTACAAAGGAGACAAATAAAAGAGGACATGATAAAAGGAGAGAAGGTATACTGAGAGCTTCTGTTCTCTCTCTCTCAAACTCAAGAACTGTGACTTGAGAACCCCTTAATGCCAACTGGCAAGGGGTTACAGGAATGTCCTCATTCTGATACGTATATTTTGGTTCACCGAAGAATGTCATGTGAGGTCTGAAATGAAAGCTTGGGTCACAATGGCCATTGATATCATTGTGAAAGGTTATGTACGGATAGCATGTGAGGCATTATGGACATATACTGAAAATTTGTTCTTAAGACTTTGCATTAAGGCATGAGTCATCAGCAGAGATGAAAAATAGCTTCTGACAGAAAACCTTACGCAATGGATGCCCATTTACAACAAAGATATCAAAAAGGTGTGAAGTCAACAGGGAAGCAGCACACAGGGAAAACAAGCCATGGGTAGTTATAATGTCTAAGTAGGAACAGTGAGCTTTGGGCATATAACTAGAAGGCAAAGAAGACACCCTCTCATCCCACACCTAAGAAGTAAATGAGCAGAGTGCTCACATTCATGAAAATGGGATCTCAGCCAACCTTGGTTGAAATGCTCCAGAGGACTTAGGGCTGGGGTCGGCAACTGATGGCATGCGAGTTGATTTTTACTGGCACGCTGCTGGCAGCCGGGGTTCCGGCGCCGGCCCGGATGAACGGAACCCCCAGCCGGCAGCAGGCTGAGCGGAGCCGGCAGACGGAACCCCAGACCGGCAGCAGGCTGAGCCGCTCAGCCCGCCATCAGTCTGGGGTTCTGGCCGCCAGCCTCGGGTTCTGGCCGCCAGCCCCTTGCCAGATGGGGTCCCGGCCATCGGCCCCGCTCAGCCTGCTGCTAGCCTGGGAGACCAGCCGCCGGCCCCGCTCACCTTGCTGCTGGTCTGGGGTTCCAGCCGCCCGGCCCCCTGCCAGCCGGGGTCCGGGCCTCTGGCCCTGCTCAGCCCTCCTGCCGGCCTGGGGTACCAGCAGCCAGCCCAGGGCTCTGCAGCCCTCATCAAAAATTACACTACAATTACCTTAAAAACTTGAAAACTTTGTTTGTATATTACAGTAATCATTAAAACATGTATAATGTTAATAAATACATAGGTTTGATTAAACAAAGTAGCTGTACTTATGTGCCTGTGCTTAATTTGTGTTTTCGATTATTTCCCTTCTAAAAAAATCTTGCATGTCTTACACCCCCAGAAAGGGCATCTTGCACCCCCAGGGTGCACCCCAACTTAAGAACAACTGCACTAAACTGATACGATCTGCATTTTAATTTAAATTTTAAATGAAGCTTCTTAAACATTTTAAAAGCCTTGTTTACTTTACATACAACAATAGTTTAGTTATATAATATAGACTTACAGAGAGACCTTCTAAAAACGTTAAAATGTATTACCGGCACGCAAAACCTTAAATTAGAGTGAATAAATGAAGACTCGGCACACCACTTCTGAAAGGTTGCTGACCCTGACTTAGGGGGTGAGAAACTTATTCTTACTCACTACTCACTTGAGCCTTGAATCTTTGATGATAAACTTATTCATGTTTTCACTATAGATATATCTAAATGCTGAGACATTAAGCAAGGTGCTGATCATGAGTTCAGTGATACAATCTGACATGGACACTGTTTGTGTTCAGTGGATAAGGGGCTGAACGTTTCAGAAATACTCAGGGACTAGGGTGCACCTACTGTTAATCCGCAAAGCAAAGTAAGGCTGGAATACCTCAGAAGAGAGTGCTTGAGTGGCTAACAGGTTGGTGATGTCAAGGAGTTGACACCCAATTAAGCGCACACAAGACTTCCTCATGCTGAAGTCAGGGGGGTAACACAGTGACTCACAGCCCTGGGTATCCTGAGAACCGTCACAAGAACAAGGGGACATTCCATTAAATCTAAAAGTTGGGGAGCACAAAACTGATAGAAGGAAATAATTTTTCACACAACGTGCCACTGGATTCTGGAACTCATTGCCACAAGAAGTCACTGAGGCCAAGAATTTAGCAACATTCAAAGGAGGATTGGAAATTTATATGGATATCAAGAAAACCCAGAGTTATTACAGTTAGTAGCAACAAATATTTTGTAATGGATATTAACCTCAATCTTCAAGGTTTAAACCAATCTCTAACTATCAGAGTTTAGGATGAGACACTAATATGGAAGGAAGGGGGGTCGGGGAATTACCAAAAATCTGTCTACAGTGGGGTTCTTACATTTTCCTCTAAATCATCTGGTACTGGCCACTCTCAGACAAGATACTGGACCAGATGAATCTCAGGTCTGATCAAATACAGCAATTCCTATGTTCCTATACATTACAGGGAGTTTACCTTAAGTCCAACTTTAAGCTTGAAGGGATTCTGGAGGAGAGAATGACTGTTCATCACCTTCTCTACAGCACCCAGAAGGTGAAATTGCCTTAATCAATGAGTATTCAGTTGAAACTGATTGTACATTTGACTCTAGGTTGGGCACTTAGCAACTTCCTAAGAAATTTAGGTTAAAATTCCATCTCTTCTGAACATTAGGCAGTCAAGCCCAAGAACTGTGGGTTGCAGAAAACAACCAGACTTCGTGACAGGAGTAAAGCACAGTATAAAGTGATGCTCCAGAGGTCACAGAACCAGGAGTGATGGGGCCACTCGCCAAACAAGCAGAAATTGTTTCTGAAAGCGTCTCTCAAAAATATGGGATCAACTTGCTTCCAGAAGCTGGTTGGTTGGTTGGGCCTTCTTGCTGGAGATGAATCAGTCAGCTTTTGTATATCTCAAATGCTGACACACTTACTAGAAAACATGAAAGCGAA
Organism: Chrysemys picta bellii; assembly: GCF_011386835.1. Lineage (NCBI taxonomy): Eukaryota > Metazoa > Chordata > Testudines > Emydidae > Chrysemys > Chrysemys picta. Next base: position 136,021,289 of record NC_088794.1, on the reverse strand, counting down.
GGCCCAAAGTCTCCGTAGTTCTGCAAAGTTTTCCTTGCCTAAAGAAATAGCAGGAAGGAATAGAGAGGTTCCCTCTCAAATTGACACCCCTAGCGACCTAAACGTTCTCTCTCCCACCCCACCAAAAAAAACCTTTAACAAACAAATCAACCATCCAAAAAAGCCCAGTTTTTACCCCCAAAAAGAGGAGAGACAAACTACAGAAACCCCACTAGGAATTGTACCATTGCTATTGACTTTAGGTGGAAGGAGTTTGGGTACTACGGTGATGGGAGCAGTATGAAACTAAGATAAATAGATGCAGGTGGGAGTGATGCAGGAAGCAGGAGATTGGGGGATGCAAGTTACCCAGTCTGGTTGTCACACCAGACTAGGATGTGTGGAATAGCAGCATTTACTGGAACTGCAAGTCCAAAAAGATGATCTAAGACTTCAGCACAATGATCCTGAGGCTATGAGAAATGTGGGGCCATGTTCCTAAAAATGAAACGTGCCTTCATTATGATGCAAACCAGACTGGAAGGGTGGTGGTGAAACTCAGACCACTGGTAACTACAGGGGCAGAGCATAACGTGAGATTGAGGGAGACCCTCTACAGAAAAAGTGCACTGCTGAACAAAAAACTTCACTGTTTTTGTACTATAAGGGGGAAAAGAAGGCAGATTTAGAGCGGCATAAGGACTGAGGTACCCAATACTCCATGTTCCCAGAATGCAGGAAGCAAAGAACAAAAAGTGGGTGGAGTGGGGGGTTATATACTAATTCACAGGTCTTCTCATTCTGCTTCCTGATTGGTGGAGGCATTAAGCCACTGTAAAGTCTGTTGCTGGGTAGAATGTATAGACTCATGTAACACCATAATTCTGTAATTAGTATCTAGACTTTCAGAACCAGTTTAATAATTTATCTAGGCATCATATTTTGAAGAGCCCATCCCAAATGCTATCTTGTTATAACAAAGGAAACAGAATATTGTTCACTATACCTTGATGTAATTAATGTGCCTCAAATCATTAAGATAGTATTCTTCAATGGCATAGGGCTTGCCTTCCACCTCGAACACGTAGGCTGGATACAGTTTGTTACGAATCGGAACCACAAAGTAGTCAGCAAATTCTTTACAGTTAATTGTAGCAGACATCAAGATTACCTGTTAAAAAGAATTTGTATAATTTAGTTAAATATTAGCAGTAATCCACATCACGTCACACTAAGATTCAAAAGAGTGAACAAAGTTATTGCTATGAATGAAAACCTAACTGAATATTTAACTCTTCTTTAGCTTATGATTCCTACACAATCCTTAACAGAAGAAAAGTTTATGGCAGACATTTTGTGAATTTAAAGAGAAATTTAAATGCGAGAGACACAGGTCACCTAGACTTCCTCCCCAGAAGGGCAAGACTACTCCCTATGATTCATTTACTAATATCTAGTTTTAAGCATCTCAAGTGATGGGACTTATCACTCTCTTTGGAAAATTATACCCCAGTTTAACATTTGGCTAAAATATTTTTTAAAATATCTACATCATTTTAAGGCCAAGTCTAAACTATGGGTGCTACAGTGGCACAGCTATGCCACTGTAACCCTGTAGCATAGATGCAAACAACAGCGACGGCACTGGGTTTTCTGTCCCTGTAGGAACTTTACCTTCCTGAACAATAGTGGCAGGGATTAGGCTGCCATAATATGTCACTCGGGGATGTAGATTTTTCACTAGGTTGTTTTTTTTGGGGGGGGGGGGGGCGCTAGTGAAGACATACACTAAAGCTTGAATGTATTTCAAGATGACAAGGGGCCATGGAATCAATACTTAGGGTCAGATGTTCTATCCTGTTCTGCTTAGCAGCACAAAGAAAGCAGAAGTCACCCACAAGTCACCTGCTGGCAATTCCCTGGCATGGAAGTCATCAAAAAGTGTACAGCCAGCATAATCAGCCTAGATACACTACTCCCTGTGGGAGACAAAGTTTATTGGGGCAAGCCAAACAAATGACTGTAGTGCACATTCCTCTAGCTATCCTTAGCTGGCATACAGATGGTGAGAGTTTGCTAGCCCAGGTTGGAACAACCTGTGATCTCAGAGAATCAGGGAACTGCAAATGGTTGTTAGTTCTCAGCTTCTTTTTCTCCCTCTCCTGGGATGCCCTGAGCAACTATAGTGGATGGAAGTCATCTTTTGCTAGACGCTCCCCTACACTCGGCCAGGATCAGTCAAGTTCACTATGAGGGCTCCTATAGCCCAGAACAGAAACAGAGTAACAGAACTATTCTGCTCCCACTGTGATGCAGTAGGCAGCCGGCCTGGGAGCTGCTGAAGCAGGAATGATACAGCAGCTGCTCAGCGAACTGCCAGCTCACATCACAATTTTTTCTGGGGTTGCAATGCAGTGGCAGCCAGTTGAGGAGCTGGTGCTCTCTAGCCTCAAGGCTGATTTATACTCTTCTGTTTAAAACCCAGAGGGTGCATCTCAAGGAGTATATTTATATTTCATGATCAAACAATCTTTTTAACAGTTTCCCTGAAGGGCCATAAATGACCTTGGATCAAAGGTTGGATACCACTACCTTAAACTAGTTTCCCCCCACATCCCCACTAGTTGCTTAGTCAAGCTATATTAGCTCTCTCTCTCACACACTCTTCAATGCCCTAATCATGTTTGCTGCTATTCCCCAACCCCCTTTCAATTTGACAATATCTTTCTTTTAGCATAACGCTGATGGGGAGTGCAGTATTGCAGTTTCTGTCTTCCAAAGCTATACAGAGTAACTACTACCTCCTGCTTCATGACATGATGCCTCTGCAGCTCAAAACTGAGCTGACTTTGTTTCCAACTCTCATTTCAAACTCATCTGATTTGCCAACCTGTATTACTCCGACTTCAGCATTTGAACTTTTGAGACATCTACTCTCACTGAACTTGTCCTATATTATTTTTCCCAACTGTCTTAATTTGCATTTTTCCAAACTGAGTCTCATGGTTAATTTCTGCCTAAAAATTCTAATCTCTCAAGGCCCCTTTGCAATATTTCTCTGGTCTACTAGGTGTTTGCAACTCCTCCCAGTACAATAACTCAGAATTAATCTTTATTTCCCTTCTAGATTATTAATGAAGAGATTTAATAAGATCAGACCATACACAGATATGATTGTTACCTACTAGTAACAAGAGTTCTCTGACTATAGTGCCTCTGCAACTGCAAACTACTTAAGTGGGATACCATACCACAGGAGCTATAGAGCCAGAGTGGTAAAATCATTAGGAGCATTGACATCAACCATGGACCCAAATTTTCTAGAACCAGCACTGAGCTACACTTAAATGTTTTAGGCTGGCAGAACTACCCTATGAGCTGTGTCATTACCTCAGCCCACTATGCAATTTAAGTCACTTTTAAGACTTAAACAGCAGAGACTTGATTGAACATTTCCACACCAAGACTTTGCACACTATATTTGCACAAAGGAGAAAACTAAAACTTATTTCTTCATATGTGCACAGAAAATTTCAACTATAAAGTTGTATTAGCAGATTTGTATATATACAGTAATATAATATTTGTATTTTTGCTATTTTCTCAAGAATTTTGCTCCATTTAAAGAAAATATACATAACAAATGGGGGGAGGGATAGCTCAGTGGTTCAAGCATTGGCCTGCTAAACCCAGGATTGTGAGTTCAATCCTTGAGGGGGCCACTTACAGATCTGAGGCAAAAATCAGTACTTGGTCCTGCTAGTGAAGGCAGGGGGCTGGACTCAATGACCTTTCAGGGTCCCTTCCAGTTCTATGAGATAGGTATATCTCCATATATTTTTTTATTTTTTTTTATTTGTGTCTAAAAATATCACATTTATCCATGCGGAAGCACTGCCCTCAACATCCAATATTTAATTCCACTCAAATATTCATCTTATATTTTCTGTAGCCCTAAGCACATTTGAGAAATTAATGCATCCTAACATTAAGAAAAAAAATCTTAGAATACATTATACTGGTCAAAGAAGAATGCCTGTTAGCCTACTAACTTACTAGGACTGAGGAACTCTATAATATTTTAACTTAATGTGAGTTACTATTTTCATATCAGCTCTTCAAAAACTATACGCAGTGCAGAATGCAAACGAGTAAAGCTGATCTTGAGAATGTTATTCTATAAAAGAAGAGTGGAAAGCAATTCAAACTTGCCTTCACAAATCGTGAATTTGTATGCAATAGTTTACGGACTACCAATAGCAGAAAATCCATTTCTTCAGTACGTTCGTGCACCTAGAAAGAGAAATTATATATATATATATATCTATATATATGAATGACTCAGGTATATTTGTTTTAACCCCCATTCCTCCTTTTCCTAGCCTCCTCTTTTACTGGTTAATGTCACATTCTACATTTTTTCTAATTTAAACTAAGATTTTCATGGCTGGAAGTGTGTCTTTTTAAGCACCTGTAAATTACCAAAGTTAACATGCCTTATAAGTCAGCACAGCAGTTTTGAACATCTGAAAATTCCTGTTAAAGATTTTTATAAATAATTAACTTTGTGGGGCAAAGGTAGGTAGCTAATAATCATCACTGGCCACTAGTTCCACTAGGTGGAACAGTAATACCTGCAAAAAGAACAGGAGTACTTGTGGCACCTTAGAGACTAACAAATTTATTTGAGCATAAGCTTTCATGGGCTACAGCCCATTTATAAAAGATGCATAGAATGTCCATTCGGAAGAAATGGGCTGTAGCCCATGAAAGCTTACGCTCAAGATAAATTTGTTAGTCTCTAAGGTGCTACAAGTACTACTGTTCTTTTCGTGGATACAGACTAACACGGCTGCTACTCTGAAACCAGTAATACCTGCATTATTACTGTCAAACAGGGCTGGCATCAGACTACCCTTGGAGGTAGAGTACGTATTCAATGCCATTATTCATTCAGTATTGACAAATATAAAGTAATGTATATTGGTGGGAATAAACTAAACTAATACTATACCTTAATGAGTACTATATTAACTGTATTAACTCAGGAAAGAGATCTGGGAATCACTACTGACAGTTCAATGAAGACCTTTCTGCTCAATGTACAGCAGCAAAGCCAAAGCAAGCAAAATATTAGGATGCATAGGGAATGGGATGGAAAATAATACTAAAGATACTAAAATTGCCATTATATAATCAGTGGTACACCCTCACCGAGAATCCTGTGTTCTGTTCTGGTCATCCTACCTCAAAGGATGTAGTAGAACTAAAAGTGGGATTTTAAATAAGTAGCTAGAAGATGAGGGGCATAGACAGGACTCCTCTGAAGAGAGACTGAAGAGATTAATACATTTTCAAGTCAGAAGGGACCATTTATAATTTAGTCTGATCACCCGCATAACAGAGGACATAGAACCTAACCAAATATTTCTGCATCAAGCCCATTAACTTCAGTTTGAACTATAGCATATATATTACAAAGATATCCAGTCTTGATTTAAAGACTTGACTGATGAAAAATTTACCATATTCCTAGGCAAACTTTTCCAAAAGTTAATTACTCTGTTAAAAAAAATGCATCTTATTTCTCTTCTCAGTTTATCAAGCTTCAGCTTCCAACCACAGGATCTCATTATGCTTTTTTCTGTTAGATTAAAGAGCCATCTCTTATCAGAAATCTTTCCCACATAAGTACTTGCACACTGATCTAGTCATGGACGTGGCCTTCTGAAGGGGTCACGGGCTCTGCCTACCAATAACAGGCTCCACAAGGGGGAATGGGGCAACTCAGGTTCACTTGGGACTAGTTAACTCACTGAATAACTGGGAGGCAGAGGCAGGGAGCACCCATGCATGATAAAACAAAGCTACCCCCCGAAAAAGGGTCTGGCTAGAGAACAGAGGCTCCTAGGAGAAGCCATGTCCCCAAAATGCAGAAAGAGAAACTCCCCAAGTGGAGGGCTCCTTGGGGAAGCTGATGAGGGAGCTCACTAGGAAAGGAAACAAAGGAAGAATAGTCCTAGGTGGGAGAGGCTCAGAAAGGGAGGAACTATAAATTCCAAGTCTCAACAAAACCTGGAAGGACTTAATCAAATAGCAGCAGAAGCCCCAGATGAGAGGATTTATATACAGTTCTGAAGAAGGGTCATCATAGTTTGACTACTGTGGGGACCTTGACCCAAGTGGAGAGACCCTTCCTCAGACAAGAGGCCCTGACTCCTGAAAAGGATACCAGGTCAAGAAGGCACTATTGGTAAGGGACTTGACATAGGTGGGGCTGACGGACTAAGGTTAACTTAGTCCCTTCTCCCTCCAGCTAAAGATGCTGGAATGTTGGCTTATTTATATAATGTTCTGCCTTTGGTTTAAGAAAACCAGAATCCTGAAGGGGCACTATTCAATATTCATAAGCTTCATTGGACTTATTGAAAGCCCACTAAGTGAAATTGAGGCTGAGATGTAATTGCGGAGCTGCACTGGACCACTAGGGGGCACTCCAGCCATGAGTGCCCCATCACACCTTCGCCTGGATGAACTTGAGCACCTTAAATCTCTAACTATAATGGCATTTTTTCCAGACCTCAAATCATTTTTTTTTAATGCTTTCCATTTTTCCAACATCCTTTTTGAAGTATGGACATCAACATTGGATATTATTCCAGTAATAGTCTTGTTTATGCTGTATACAGGAGTTAAAACCATCTCCCTATTCCTACTTGACATCCCCCTGCCTATACACTCAAGAATCATATTCACCCTATTGGCTACACCACCACACTGGGAATGCTCCTGTTCAATCTATTATGTACAATGACCCCTAAGTCCTTTTCAGTGTCACTGCAGTCCATGATTCAGTTCCGTATCTTGTAAATGTGACCTACGTTATTTGTTTCTAGATACAGGAACTTGCATTTGGCTGTATAAAAATGTTCAGGTCTATTTACCTTAGAATAGAGGAGGATAAATAGGGACATTATAAAAACTACCCAAATTAATGAATGGCATTCTTGAGAGAGTAGACTGGAAGCATCTATCAAACTGTTTCAGGACAGCAATAGAGAAAACTCTTATCAGTGAATAAACCAGGAACAAAAACGGTACCTTGTTTTACCAGACCTAATAAAATGCAGAGAACTGCAAAGCAAGTCTAATGGTTCTTTCTTGCTCATACTCCTGGCCATAGGAGGGCCATATTTTTTTCTCCAATACAGCCTTTAGTGCTGTAATGAGGTCTCTGAAGACCAAGGATCCTTGTTTAAGGCAACGACAATCACAAAGTAGTCCCCTCCCCAGACGCAAAGAGATGCCTGGCTAGCAATGAGCCCCTCAGCAGAAATCCTTATAGTAGATTTCAGACATCAGTCATTTGAAGAGATGTGTGAAGAGTTAGATGCCACCTCAAACATTTCAATTAAAAACATTTCCTCAAGCCTTTAACATTTCTATGCAGAGGATCACTCTGGAACTGAGTCAAGTCGGAAGTTCTAGAACTTAGCCATGATACTCCCAGAACAATCATATAAGGGTCTTCATAAATGTTCAAAGGGATCTTCACAACTAAACTCAATTTAATTCTCTAAATCAGAGTAATAATGATAAAAACAATATGAGTTTTTCCTTCAAATTGAGGTTAATTTTATCTTCAACTTACTTCATCTATGAAGATGTGTGTAAACTCTGCAAGGCTTTTGGCACCAACTATTTTCTGAAGGAGCACTCCAGTTGTCACATAAATTAATCTTGTGTCCTTTGTTGCTACTTTCTCTAGCCCAACCTAAAACATGGGGGGGGGGAATATTTCATTACTCCAAATATGTTTCACACATGACATGCTATTGGACAGTTCAAAATTCTAAGCAAAAAGCACAGATGTGTGATGCTTCCCATAAACAGGTATATCTGAAGCACCGCAGATTGAAATGCAGTATAAATCAGTTATGAGAGCCCATTTAAACTTGTGAAAGCAATTAATGAAGTGTCTTTTCCATGCATTGTAACTTTAGAGCCCACAACCAATTAACTAAGGTGGAATGGAACCATATCTCCTTGGCAAATCTCAAACCACAAACATAAATTTACATAAATCAAGGACATTTGAGAGTAGTTTGAAACTTCAACTGTTGGTCCAACCTGAAAAACTGTTCTTTAGGAGATTTTAAAGTGGGGGGGAAAAAATTTGCCGATCTCATCTTCATTCAAAATGGCCAAAGGTGTTCTGCTCAAAATTAAACAAAAAATTAACCAGGCGGGGATTGGGGAGGAGACCATCTTCAGACAGAGACCAAACATGGGTTGTGTAATCCCAAAGAGATGAAAGTTCTGCACAGTTATGTTAAAAGGAGGGTTTTTAATCATTTAAAAAGTTTTGTAACCTTAACTATTTTGGGTGCTGCTAGACTTCAACTAGTTTTCCAGTGCAAAATCATCTTCCTTATTTTTTATTTCTTTGGGCTGTGCTCAGCCCACACAAATCCTAGTAAAAATATACATGAAAAATATCCTGAAGACAACAGGACACATGAAACCATTTTACACTTTTAAGCCTTTTCCTCCCATAGTGAACCAACTAGCAATGACATAATTTTTAGTTCAGAGTCTCAGAATAGAAGGTAAAGCATGCCATCTAGCAATAAAAAAACTGGAACGATGTGAGGCCACACCTGGAGTATTGTGTCCAGTTTTGGGCCCCACGCTACAAGAAGGATGTGGAAAAATTGGAAAGAGTCCAGCAGAGGGCAACAAAAATGATTAGGGGGCTGTGGCACATGACTTCTGAGGAGACACTAAAAGAACTGGGATTATTTAGTCTGCAGAAGAGAAGAGTGAGGGGGGATTTGATAGCTGCTTTCAACTACCTGAAGGGTGATTCCAAAAAAGGATGGATCTAGACTGTTCTCAGTGGTACGAGATGACAGAACAAGGAGTAATGGTTTTCCTGTCTAAGATTGAGCAAAATTCCTTCAGTTTTTTTGAAGATATGTGAAAAATCAAACTTTTCCATTATAAAGACTCCTAATGTATGTTTTTCTAAAAAATATGCTCTAGGAATTATTTTGGGAAGTTACACGGCTTGTGTTATACAGGAGATCAGACTAGAGGATCACAATGGTCCCTTCTGACCTGAAAATCTAACCAAACGTTATGACAAAGGTTACAGCAAAATCAGCTCAAATCCGAAACTTGACATGGACAATCTGTAGTGAGGACTACAGCACTTTTGCATGGTTGGTGGGGAAAGGGAAATGTAGACTGAAAATGAGCATAGTACATGCTTGAAAATTTTCACCAAGCAAAAGCTAATGAAGTCCTGCTCTTTCCTGCCAGCTCTGCCTTTCCTTGCCCAACCTCACAGGCCCAGAATCTTCTGCTCTCAAACTGCTGTTAGAACATCAACTTCTATAAGTGAGAATGGACATTTTGGAGATTGTGGGGGGTAAGAAATCGTAGGATTTAGTGACAATATTTGAGTGGAGAAGGAGTTGAAAGTGACACCAAGGTTGGAGCAGAATGGATGACGGAGCTGCTCCAATAATTGAGAAAGGATGGGGAAGGGTGGATTTAGGAGGGAAAAGAAGTTAAGCTTTTGACAGGTTGAGAAGTTGTTGGTGCAAAGACATCCATGAAGAGATGTTTGAGACAATCAGATGCAAGTTTGGACAGACAGGAGAAGATAGATCTAAGGGTATTAACACAGACATGGTAAAGCCAAGCAGATGGATGATGTTATCTAAAGAGTTCAAACGAACAGAAAGACCAAATATAGTTGCCACTGAATAAAGTTACAGAACAACAGAAAAAGAACACACGCAGTGAAAGATTCTTAAGAAAGAAAGAAAAAGAGCCATGAAAGCTGAGACTTTGCAAGAGGAGGTGAGTTTCAAAAAGAACCAAGTGAATCTAAGACCAGGGTGCTGAAGCAGAAAAAATGGAGGATGGGGTTAGGAGAGGAAAGCTTATGCTTGACAGTTTGTTATTTGTTAAGCATCAACAACGTGCTTAGCATCTACTTTTGGGTTTTTAGTAGTGCTTTTACTGTGGCACCCAACTTCTTCAGGCCAGTACCTTTGATCTAAAATATTCCTGTGACATTATTGACATGAACTGTGACCGTATAGATCATTGTTACAACCACGGTCCTATAGTTACACCAAATTTTGTACAAAGGAGGTCAAGTAAAGTATCTATGGAAAGGTTGTAATTTGCTGGTTATGATTATGTTGTCTGTATGTGTGTATCAATTTTGTATTTGAAGTTACGAATATTGGCTATGTACTTGTAGCTCAAGGTGTTTGACTATAAGTAGCATCAGTGAAGCATTTGGTCAGCTTCCTGAGAAAGGACTATCCTGAGTAAGTGCCCAATCAAGAAACATTTAACTGACAATGGACTTTGGGAGACGCCAATCCACATCTGAGCTATCCTGGGAACATTCAAACTAACATTAAACAATGCAAAAGCGGGAAAAAAAAAAGGGGAAAAGCTGAATCATTCATGGACATGTGACTTGCCCAAGTGGCTACAAACTCCATCTTGTTGCTGTGATTTTGCACAGGAGAACAAAGGGGTTTCTGGCCACAAGAGAGAGAATATAAAAGGACCTGGAAACCTCTCCATTTTGTCTTCAGCTGACTCAAGAGATGGCCTCTCCACCCCAAAGAGATGCCTGAAAGAAACTAGGACAAAGGACTGTAACTACGGGGGTGTGAATGATTGCTGGACCCCGGCCATACACCACAACATTGGTCTGAAAAGGATTGGGCCCAGACTAGGAAGGAGTCTAGTCTGCAAAAGAAGCTGACTGGAACATCTCTGAGGGTGAGATTTACCTGTACTCAGTTTCCTACTGTATTAGGCTCAGACTTGCACGTTTTGTTTTATTTTGCTTGGTAACTTATTTTGTTCTGTCTGTTATTACTTAGAACCACTTAAATCCTACTTTTTATACTTACTAAAATCATTTTTTGCTTATTAATTAACCCAAAGTAAGTAATTAATACCTGGGGGAGCAAACAGCTGTGCATCTCTCTCTCTCTCAGTGTTACAGAGGGTGGACAATTTATGAATTTACCGTGTATAAGCGTTATACAGAGTAAAACAGATTTATTTGGGGTCTGGATCCCATTGGGAGCTCGGTGTCTGGGTGCTGGAGACAGGAGCACTTCTTAAGCTGTTTTCAGTTAAGTTTGCAGCTTTGGGGGCATGGTTCAGAACCCTCAACAAGGCAGGGTTCTAAAGGCCCAAACTGGCAGAGAAAACGGGCTCAGAGGTAGCCTCAGCACATCGGGTGACAGTCCTGAGGGGGTCTCTGTGACCGAACCCTCACAATTCCCTTTAAAGAGGATTATGAGGTTGTGGTCAGAGAGGATTAATAGGAGAAGGGATTGCAGAGCGAGTTGTAGGTGAAGAGGAGGCAGCAAGGACAGAATCTTTATTTTACAAAGAGGAAGGAAAACGCTATTTCACAAGAAAAATGGGGCTGAATGAAGAAATACTCAAGAGGAAGGCCACATGGTTTCCACTTTTTCTTGCGGTGCTGAGCAGAACCCCCGCCTCCCCAAAATCACTGAAACAGAACTGCTGCTGGGACACAGAAAGAACAAGCAATGGGAAAGAAAAGAAGGAAGAGTACAAAACCCTTTGCTTCATCCTCCTGCCTCACTCACACTTCTTCCTCCTTCCTGAGCCATGCTCTGCTCCAGTGAAACACCACTTCAAGGTGGTGAGGTGCCAGCTATCTTGGTCCCACAGCAATGCTGTTTGCAGGGCTTTGCCAGCTCTTCACTAGAGCAGCAAGTGCATGGGGAAGGGAAGAAGCACTACTCCATCATGTACCAGGTGGCACCCTCCCTCCCCCATTCATATCCACAAGCCACAGTTTCTTGCCATGCCCCAAAAAATTGTGACAGGTGATAGCAAAAACTCATCAGATTTGGGTCATGACAAGAAATCCCAGTTAGGGAATACCTGAACAATAGTTATCAAACTATTTATGTTGCAAAATCTATGCCATAAAATGTAATAACTAGACAATGTGGACAATTTAAAATGTCTGTTGGAATCTAACTTTTGCATTTCCTGGTTGATCATTTAAATTGCGCTACTTTAAAAAAAAAAGTGAAAATTGGTTTGCTTTTAATAACCAACTCCAGCTAAGAAACTCCAGTTCTGCCATAGTTCTACTTTAAAAGCTATTTACACTGCTCCTGGGTTACTTATGGTATAACCAACGTGCTAAAGGAAGGCAGAAAAAGAATCCCCCCCCCCATTTCCAAATCATGCACTTTATACAGATTGTTACATTATCATACCTGATAGCCTACAAATCCACCTAATGCCCATGATCGCTCCTTGCTAATCCATCTTGCAATGCTGCTAGCACCAATTTTTCGAGGTTGGGTAACAACAATGTTGCAGTAGGTAGAGCGCTGACAGTAGTAATCCAAAATATACTGTGGAAGTTGCGTACTTTTACCACTACCAGTTGCTCCATGTACAATTACAACTGAATTGCTTTCTATCAAAGAAACTACCTGAAATTAAATTTTTTAAAGAATGCTCATGAGACCACAAAATATTTCAGGATAGAATTTCAAATAGTATTTAACAATTTTCTTATTTACTTCCATGATTTTTTTTTTTAAAGAACTCATTTAAGGTAACAAACTGATGTGCACATATATACACGTGTATAATGTCTAGTTAGAAACAGTAACTGAAATGTTTCAATTATGAAAAAAATGTAGTAAAAATTGGCCTTGTGCAACAAACAGAGCCTTTCAATGAAACCATAAATTTAATCTGGGATGAATTTAATACCAAAATTTTCCTTCTGAAAAATACCATCAGTGTTGATTTGCAGTTTTAGTCTATTAACAGCAGAAGTTCAATTAATTCAATAACTATAGCTTACCTCTTCCTTACATCTGGTTATGGGCAAATCAGGGTATTTATAATTAGTTTTTGGTATACAAGTCACATCATGGGATTCACATAGAAGTGGTGATGGAGTAACTGGAAAGAAAGAAAATATTGAAGTCAAGTTCCTGTAGTTACAACAACAGAAATGTGAGCTAGTGAATACATTCACTTTATCTGAAAAGCACACTTCTTCAAAGGACCCTATATTACTCCTGGGGGGAATTCTGCGCATCTGCGGATGCACAGAATTCTTCTGTCCCGCATAACTTTGTATATTCCCGCATAAAATACATTTTGCCCAAGCAGTGCTGCAGTTCTGGGGTGGTACTTATTTTCTGTGGGGGGAAAAATTCTCTGCCCAGTACTGCAGAATTCCCCCAGGAGTAGAAGTTCATCACAGCACCCTGCCTGCGGAGCCAGGTTTGGACAGAGCGAAGCACAAAGGGCTGCTGGTGGGTCACAGACTGGGGCTCAGAATGGCTAGTGGAAAGGGGGGGGAGAGACAGACTGGGGCTTGGGCTCAGGAACTAGTGGGATGACAACATTGAGCTTGGGGATGGGGGAGAGAGGCTGCAGAGACCCATGGGGATGGGGAGTGCGGAGACGGGGCAGATGTGCCTGACTGAATAGGAGGGGCTTGGGGTCGGCTTCCCAACTCCCTAACAATCTCTCCCCCACCTCCGTCCAAAAAAAAAAAAACCACTTCTCCCACCCACACCCAACACCCTCCAAGTTCACTCTTAGGTTCCTTCCCTCTCCTTCAACTCCTCTGTTACCCCTGACTCCCCCCAAGCCTTTGCACTACTTCTGTCAGGTGCAGGAAATACAGTTCTGTATTTTAATTTAAAAAATTACTCAAAGTTATGCATTAATATGCCTAATAAGGAATCTATTTGTAAGAAAGAAAAAAAATTGACCAGAATTTTTTTTTGTCTGTATTGTTATAGACATACTCGGTGACAGATATTTTGAAATAAATTACCAAAATAATTGAAACTGGCATGATTACATTGTGTTATTTTGACAAATAAAATATGCAGAATTTTCAAATAGTGTGTGCAGATTTTTTTTTTTTTTGGCGCAGAATTCCACCAGGAGTACTATATCGAGATTTAGCTTATGTATTTTCTTATTAATACTCAGAAATGTATTAGGTAATTCTTCTAACAAACTGAAGGGATCTTTTCTCCATATATGCAATTGTTGGGATTTTTTGGTAGTTACTCTAGAAAGCATTTGTTTACCTCATTGTCTCTGTGCGCTAGTGTCATGCTCACACACTACTCTCCAATCTTACATGCTATTGGAACTGCTCTCTGCATAAGCCTTTTTTCCTTTCCTCTTTACCCCAGAGAGCCAAAGATCCTGCACAGTCCTCACAACTATTATTACTTCCATCACAGTTCCTAGGAATCATATCCAGGTTTTCAGAGCAACTACCAATTTATCCAACTCTTCCAAACAAACAATTGGATAAATGGAAAGATCCTTAACTACACCCTTACACCATTTGTTTCCTTTCATCCCCCCATCCTCACAATGAAATCCTTTTCCTTGAACTACAAACTAAAGTCATATTTGGACATGAAAGTCTGATATTAAACACTGTCGTCTTCATCTAACAGCTGAACATTAACTTTTCTCTTAAGTAAATTCTACAGTCTCGCAGCCGGGACACCAAACTAAGAGAAAGAACGGTTACTTACCTTCTGTAACTGTTGTTCTTCGAGATGTGTTGTTCACGTCCATTACACATTAGGTGTACGCGCGCCGCGTGCACGGACGTCGGAAACTTTTTCCCTTAGCGGCTCCCGTCGAGCCGGCAGGGCCCCCTCCCTCCCGCCAGAGTGGCGCCCCGCTCTAGGGTATATATATCCCTGCCGACCCGATCCCTCCGGTTCCTTCTTGCCGGAGACTCCGACAGAGGGGAAGGAGGGTGGGAAGTGTAATGGACGTGAACAACACATCTCGAAGAACAACAGTTACAGAAGGTAAGTAACCGTTCTTTCTTCTTCGAGTGATTGTTCACGTCCATTACACATTAGGTGATTCCCAAGCTTACCATTGGAGGTGGGTAGGAGTCAAGGTACAACTGACTGTAGCACAGCCCGTCCGACCATCGCGTCCTCTCTGGTCTGATGGTGGACCGCGTAGTGGGCTGTGAACGTATGTACGGACGACCAGGTGGCCGTTTTACAGATCTCCTGGATAGGGACCTGCGCCAAGAAGGCCGTTGAGGACGCTTGGGCCCTAGTCGAGTGGGCCCGGATCTCTGGGGCCGGAACATTGGCGAGCTCATAACATGTGCGTATACAATGCACAATCCACGCCAATAAGCGCTGTGTCGAGATAGGCAAGCCTTTCATACGTTCCGCAATGGTAATAAACAGCTGAGGTGTTCTGCGGAATGACCTGGTCCGTTCCAGGTAAAACGCCAATGTCCTTCGAACATCGAGGGTATGTAGGCTGCGGTGATGAGGGTCCGTATGGGGTTTAGGGAAGAACACAGGTAGACAAATGTCCTGTCCCATGTGAAACTGCGATACCACTTTCGGGAGGAATTTGGGGTGCGGCCTCAGTTGCACCTTATCCTTATGAAAAACTGTATAAGGGGGTTCTGAAGTGAGGGCCCTCAATTCCAATACCCTCCTGGCCGATGTGATGGCCACGAGAAACGCCACCTTCCACGAGAGGTGCATGAGGGAGCAAGTGGCTAGGGGTTCAAAGGGGGGCCCCCATGAGCCTAGTTAGGACTAGGTTCAGACTCCACGCAGGGACCGGTGGGCGCGAGTAGGGAAACACCCTCTCCAGCCCCTTGAGGAATCGGGCCACTGTGGGGTTGGAGAACACTGACACTCCCAACTCTCCCAGATGGAATGCCGAAATGTCGGCTAAATGCACTCTAATCGAGGCGGGCGCAAGCCCCTGATGCTTGAGGTGCAGTAAGTAGTCCAGGATCGACGGAACTGAGGCCTGTAGAGGCTGTATGTGCTGAGGCTCGCACCAGTGGGAGAACCTTTTCCATTTGGCCAGGTAGGTCGCTCTTGTGGAGGGCTTCCTACTACTAAGGAGAATTTGTTGAACCTGGTGAGAGCACCTGTGTTCCGCATCGTTCAGCCAGAGAGATACCACGCCGTGAGATGTAGCGATGACAGGTTCGGGTGGAGCAGGCGACCCTTGTCTTGTGTGACTAGGTCGCGATGGAGGGGGAGGGTGATCGGGTCGGCTATGGACAATTCCAGCAGGGTCGTGAACCAATGCTGGCGTGGCCAGGCCGGGGCGATGAGTATAATTGTCGCCCTGTCCCTGCGGGTCTTGAGGAGGACCTTGTGTATGAGCGGGAACGGAGGGAAGGCATACCTCAGGCTCCCTCCCCACGGAATCGTGAAGGCATCTGCCAATGATCCCGGGCTGAGGTTCTGAAACGAGCAAAACTGAGGGCATTGACTGTTGTTCTTGGTGGCGAAAAGATCCACCCGGGGAAAGCCCCACCTCCGGAAGATTGAATGCAGGACGTCTCGCCTCAACGCCCATTCGTGCATTTGGTAGGATCGGCTGAGGCGGTCCGCTAAGCCGTTTTGGATCCCCGGGAGATACGTTGCAATGAGATGGATCGCATGGGCTATACAGAAGTCCCATAATTGGAGTGCCTCGCGACAGAGGGGAGAGGACCGGGACCCGCCCTGCTTGTTTATATAGAACATGGCAGTAGTGTTGTCCGTCAGGACTGCCACGCTGTGACCTTCTATGGTGGCGTGGAAGGTCTGACAGGCGAGGCGAACCGCTCTTAGCTCCTTTAGATTGATGTGAAGCAACCTGTCTTCTTTGGACCACAACCCTTGGGTCCGCAGTTCCCCCAGGTGCGCCCCCCAACCCAGGTCCGATGCATCTGTTACTAACGTCAGAGTGGGCTGTGGGGCAGCGAAGGGGATCCCTTCGCAGACCTGCTGTTGATCGAGCCACCAGCGGAGCGAGCCCAACACCCGATCCGGGATCGTCACCACCAGATCCAAGGGGTCTCTGTTGGGGCGATACGTTTGGGTAAACCACAACTGCAAGGGCCGGAGCCTTAGGCGGGCATGTCTGACTACATGTGTGCAGGCTGCCATGTGTCCCAGGAGCTCCATGCAACACCTTGCCGTTGTCATGGGGAATTTTTGGACTGAGCTTACAGCCCTCTGAATTGTCAGGAACCGTGACTCTGGGAGGCTTGCCCGCGCGGTCACTGAGTCCAGGACAGCACCTATGAAGTCCAGTCTCTGTGTGGGAGCTAACGTGGACTTGGGCACGTTGACCAGGAGGCCGAGCCTGCCGAACATCTGTAAGGCCAGCGTCACATGAGAGCGGACCTCGGCCTCTGACCTGCCCGCGAGGAGCCAGTCGTCCAAGTACGGGAACACGCGCATCCTTCTCTTCCGAAGGAAGGCTGCTACCACGGACATGCATTTCATGAATACTCGTGGTGCTGATGCCAGGCCAAAAGGCAGGACCGTAAATTGGAAATGGCGCTGGTTGACGGTGAAGCGCAGGAACCGCCTGTGGGCCAGATTGATGGCGATGTGAAAATAGGCATCTTTCATATCGAGGGCAGCGTACCAATCCCCCGGATCCAGGGATGGGATAATAGTTCCAAGGGAGACCATACGGAAGCGCATTCTGACCAGAAACTTGTTTAGGTCGCACAGGTCCAAGATAGGACGGAGGCCCCCTTTTGCCTTGGGAATCAGGAAGTACCTGGAGTAGAATCCTTTTCCCCTTAGGTCCGGTGGGACCTCTTCCACTGCTCCTACTGCGAGAAGGGTCTGTACCTCCTGCATGAGAAGTTGCTCGTGAGAGGGGTCCCTGAAGAGGGACGGGGAAGGGGGATGGCAGGGAGGGGGCGAGGAAAACTGGAGGGTATAGCCCGCCTTCACTGTGCGCAGGACTCAGCGGTCCGATGTTATGCGCATCCATGCCCGGTAGAAATGGGACAGGCGGTCCTTGAAACTTAGAGGAGGATCCGGTATGGAATGTGGTACGCTGTCCTCGAGCGTAACTTAAAAGCCTGGTTTGTTCCCTGGCTGCGGCTTGCCCTGGCCGTGACCTTGACCCTGGTTAGGCGTATTGTTACGTCTCCGCCTGTTATCCCTGCCACGACGGCGGTACGGTTCGTGCCGAGGGCGAGGGTGGTACTGCCTCTGTGGTGGCTGAGGTTTAAAGGGCTTGCGCTGTGTCACCGGGGTATGCATTCCTAATGACTTTAGGGTTGCTCGCGAGTCCTTAAGGCTATGTAGCCTGGCGTCCGTTTGGTCGGAGAACAAGCCCGAACCTTCAAACGGGAGGTCCTGCAGGGTGGTCTGCACCTCTGGCGGAAGGCCTGAAGCCTGTAACCATGCCGAACGCCTCATCACTACCCCTGACGCGATTGTTCTAGCCGCTGCGTCGGCTGAGTCGAGGGAGGCCTGCAATGAGGTCTTGGCTACCGCCATCCCCTCGTCCACCAGGGCCATGAACTCAGGATGTGCGTCCGGCGGTAGGGAGTCTTTAAACTTGGAGACTGATGCCCAAGAATTAAAATTGTGCCTATTTAGAATCGCCTGCTGATTAGCGATCCTCAGCTGGAGGCCCCCAGACGAATAGACTTTCCTTCCGAACAAGTCCAATCGTTTTGCCTCCTTGCCCTTGGGCGCAGGGGCTTGCTGGCCATGACGCTCTCGCTCGTTGACCGCTGAGACCACCAGCGAACAAGGAGACAGGTGCAAAAAGAGGAAGTCAAACCCTCTAGATGGGGCGAAGTATTTTCTCTCCACACCTCTTGCAGTTGGTGCACTGGAGGCTGGCGTTTGCCACACCGTCTTATAGTTGGACTGGACTGTCCGTATAATCGGGAGAGCGACTCTGGAGGGCCCCTCCGGGCTCAGGATGTCGACCATGGGGTCCTCCTGTTCTATAGTCTCCTCCGCTTGCAAGCCCAGATTGAGGGCTACCCGGCGAAGCAGGTCTTGGTGCGCCCGATGATCAATCGGGGGAGGGCCGGACACTGTCGTGCCCGCTACTGCCTCGTCCGGCGAGGAGGAAGAGGTCGGGGCCTTCTGCCCATCCTCATCTTCCTGCAACCCGACATCGACCGGTTGCTCCTCTGGGGCCTGTCCCACGGTGTGGGACTGGGACGGTACCGTGCTCGGTGCCGAGTCCACTCCCTCCCGCTCCTGCGGTCTAGAGACCGTTGCTTCCTTATGAAATGGCGGGCGGTACCGCGGAGAGCGGGATCGGTACCCTGATGGCCCGGATCTCGAGGTCCTAGATGGGGGCCCTTGCTGGTGGTAGGCCCAGGGTGTCCAGAACGGCCATTGGCTTGGTTGGCCCCATTGGGGATGGCCACAGGCTTCGTAGTCCCTACTAGCCTGTGCCCTATGGGCATACCCGCCGTACCGGCCCGAGTCAGTCTCCAACACCACGGACGGTGATCTGGAAGGCCACGGCGGAGCCGTAGAACGGTGCCGGTCCGGGTTTGGGGAGTAGCGCCTCCGCGACCAGGACCTGGAGCAGCGTCTCGCCGACCTGGACCTGGATCGGTACCGGTGACCACGGGGCCGGGAACGACTACGGCTGGTCGGTCTCGGGGAACATACCGCCGACGCATCCTGGTGCCGACTCGTGTATGGCTGCTGAGTCGGTGCCGACCGCTTGCTGAAGCCTGACTGCTGCGGCGCTTTCTGCGCTGAGGGCAACCGGGAGTCCGCCGAGGCGGAGCTCGACCGGGACCGGTGCCTTGAACGGTGCCGAGATGGCGACCGTGATGGGCGCACCATCGCCGGCTTGCCTCTGTGTGGCAGCTTCGGCGGAGCGTCCTCAGTTCTTGGAGAGCCATCAACGGACAATGCAATGAGGTCCTTTGCTGCCTCAAATGTGTCCGGAGTGGAGGGCTGTTCCAAGAGCTCCTCCAGCCCTTCATCCTCACTCGACGCGCCTATCCCGGGGCTCGATGGGCCTTTCGGCGCCGGAGCCACTACCGGGGCCTGTGCCGGGGCCGTGCCGGGCTTAGGCGCACTCGAGGTCTTCACCGGCGCTGCCCTCTTATGCAGGGAGCGTCCTCGGGCCTTGGGTTGGCCCTTCGATTTTGCTGGCGAAGACGACCGGTGTCATACATGCCCCCGTTGGGTCGGTGCCGTGGGCTTCGAGTGACCCGCCGGCGCCGGTTCCCGCACCGATGCCGGGGCGCTCCGCACTGAGCCAGAGGGTGCCGCCAAAGTGGAGGGCTGCAACGCCGTCTCCATGAGCAGCTGCTTGAGGCGAAAGTCTCTTTCTTTCTTAGTTCTGGGCTTAAAGGCCTTGCAGATCTTGCAGCGCTCTTTCAGGTGAGCTTCCCCCAGGCAGCGGAGACACGAGTCGTGGGGGTCGTTCAATGGCATAGGCTTGCGGCACATGGCACAAGCCTTGAAGCCTTGGGCGTGCGGCATGCCCCGCCGCCCAGGGCCGGTGCCGGGGTTGAGCAAGCAACCACAGCAGGAACTTTAAGTACCTAATGAGCTGTTAACTACTAAGCTCAACACTACTACTAATTAACTGATAACTGTTTGCTAAATAACACTAATGACTATGCTAAGGGACACTCTCAGACGAGAGACAGAGTTGTTCCAACGCCGCCACGGACGGTAAGAAGGAACTGGAGGGGTCGGGTCGGCAGGGATATATATACCCTAGAGCGGGGCGCCGCTCTGGCGGGAGGGAGGGGGCCCTGCCGGCCCGACGGGAGCCGCTAAGGGAAAAAGTTTCCGACGTCCGTGCACACGGCGCGCGTACACCTAATGTGTAATGGACGTGAACAATCACTCGAAGAAGAATTTCCAAATTCATTTATGGGCACAATTACTATGGGGAAATATGGAAGAACATAAAATCTTTTGATGCGCACATCACCATGGCACATGTATAGTAAAAGAGAGTAAATGCTAGCTTTAAAACAGGTGGGGAAAAAAACAAGAATACCTGCTCTGTAGGTAAATACTTTTATGAAAGTGCAATTAGATATCATGGGTGAAAACCCAGCCCTACTGAAATCAATGGTAGAGCTCCCATTGACTTCAGAAGAGTCAGGATTTCACCCTAAGTCATAAAATTCACTTATATGAATAGGCAAAGAGTAACTTTAAAGTTCAAAATGTAATTTTGAAACATGGGAGGATTCCTTATTTTAAAAAGTATAAAGCTATGAATAAATACCTTTCCCAGTTTCGTTGCTTTTCTGAGGAATAACGACTATGAATGTTTTCAAAGAACACAGATTAGATTAAAAATTCTGAGGCAGAGACTGTCTTCCTATGCATTTGTAACATCTGTATTATTATACTGGTAACAACGAACATATCAGAATTCAGAGCTAAACAATAAAAATAATTATACAAGAAGCAGCACTAAGAGTTTTTTGTTAGGCACTTCTAGAATAGTTTCTACTGCCAATAGGAACTTCCACAAACAATCCTTCCCATAATGTGGAAAGAATGTAGAGAAGCCTAGTTTCTAATATAATACATGACAGCAATAGGTTCAGATAATTGCTACATACTGGTTCAGCTCGCATCAACAAAATATGGACAAGACAGAAGTTAGTATTAAAACAACAGTCCCTAAAGAATATTAACGTTGTCCTTTTCGGACATGATTCTAAATATATTCCCCAGGAAAAAACTCGTATATAGCATTCTGTCACAACATCATGATGCAAAGGATAACTGGCTGCCCTCTGGCACATTCAAAGATGTCACTACTGAGACATCAGTAGCTCTGCATGATTTGACCAACACTGGAAGAAGTCTCAAGCTGTTAGGGAAATGCTTCTGGCATCAGTATATTTAAACCATTGTTGCTAAAATAATGTCAATTTTAAGCTATTTAAGATATTTCTATGTAATAATTTTATTACACTCAGTACCGCAAAACAAAAAAACAGCACCCTGTTAACAATATAAAGGACACAAGCATGAAAGTCCAATTCCAAAAGTAAAGAAAGGAATTAAAGGAAAAGGTAATAAATATAGATGTGGTAGCAGCTTTAAGGACAAGTTTTTAAAAGAAACTTTATGGTATTCTTTAAGAGTGGGAAGGAATGGAAAAAGATGGCATGAGTTCTACACTCTAGGGCTTAGCATAGCAAAAGCACAATATATTGCAAATTTAGACACAATGGTGGAATCCTTATAAATGGTAGGTGGACTATTGACCGACAGCTGTTCTAACCCCAATCTCAACAAACAGATCTTTAATATAGCCAAGGCCAATACTAGTAATGGCTTTAATAACCATAAGACTCCACATATATATTGAGCAACAGAAAGATCAATTAAATCTTGAGGGATAACATTTCAAATTTCTTAATGACGACACACAATAGGAAAATTTATCAAGTTTCCCTTCTTCAAGTCATAAGGTCCACAGATCAATTTACACACTTTAGCTGCTTGCAGTTTGGGGACAGAACCAGGTCAGTCATTGGCAGCCAGGGAACAACCCACCCAGTTGAGGTAACTTCTATAGCCAAGACAATTCAAGTCTACTTTCCTAAAATCACAGAGTGCATTAAATACACTTTGAGGGAAAAGTACAATAATTTCTCCTACTGCAGAATATGGGAAATCTCACATCATAATTATAAACCCAAACTTTTCTTTCAACCACGCATTCATTTTAAACTTGTTTGGTCCCAGATGGAGGATTGGTCTTGCAGTAGCAGACCTCATCTGTGAAACAGACACATTCAAAGATCCAATACGAGGTCAAACAAGCCTGAGAGCCATCTTTAGCCAGAAAGGCATAAAAACAGTATTATTACCATTCTTGTTCCTGATCTGGGGAGCAGTGGAAAAGTGGAAAGACATAACAGGGGCCTTGCCCAGCTTTGCAAGAGGTTGTTCACAACCTCATATCCTGGATCCTGAAGCACAGGGAAGTTACAGACTACTTTACTTACTGCTTCCAGATACAAAGCAGCCACTCACCAGCCCAAACTGACTTATGATGAGCAAGATATTTCTTGGTGTAGGAGCCACTCTGTTAATTTTACTTCTGCCATCTAAGTGTTCATCGCCACTTTTGGGGGCAATAAACAGACAGGAAACTTTGATCTGCGCAGGAGAGGAGAATTTCTCTCTGGGGTAATGCTGATCATCAGGGATTCTAGTTTTCCATGCTAAAAAACCCAAAATTCTCTGATAAAAAATAAATATAAAATTTCATGGTTTTCTGCGATTAAAATGAAACACTGACCTTTAGTTTCCTTACCATATATCAGTTGAATACAATGTTTTATTGATATATTTACAATTTTAAGCAAGTTTGAAGCCTACCAGCTCCATCAAGCATTATAATAAAATAGATTTGCAATTTGTATTTCTTACATATACCAAATATTTCTATGTCTGTACTCTATATTTTGAGAAAATTGGGGGAGGAGGGGTTAAATGCACAAAAATGCTGGAATGATCCAGTCACAGTTCATTATTCCTTTACTGTTGTCAATGGCCCTGCTGTTTCACCCTCTTGTTTTTGTTTCTTTTCATTCAGTTTAGGCTTAGCGCGTTCCATGTGTTCTACAATTGTCTGCCTTCGAACGTAATCTACAGCCTTGCTGCATACAGTACAGAACAGCACATTACCATCAACGTGAAATTTGTCCTTGCCAAACTCAGTGACACAGTCTTCAGGGGTGATTTTTAAAGTTTCAGCATCTTTTCATAACTTTAATTACTCACATCTGGAGGCTGAAGTGTAATTTCAGATGCATTAAAACACAAACCCCTATATGCTCTTGAGTAACTTCTATACGCCAGAAGCACTTTATTAGAGTATGTTTAGTTATTTACATTTAAAGAGCATTCAAAAAAATCAATCACAAGGAGGGGGAGGTTGTGCGCATTGAATAAGTGACAGTGGTACTTTCTATAAAATTTAGTTAATAGTTAATATATTTTTTAAAACTATAAAAACTAAAGATTGTCTGTAAAAATGCAAATTCCACATTTTTACAAGGCAAACGGATTTACAGAATCCTTAATGACCATGTTCTTCCAAGGTTGTTTTGAAAACCCTATCAGACACTAACAATTGCAACCAGAACAGGTCGATTATCCATGGAAGGAACAGTTCTCTGAGGCTCAAGAATTGATTTTGTTCCAGCTGGTGGATGCTGAACTCTTTTTCTGCTGCCCATTTCCTGAACTAAATCAGGAAGATCCCTTAAAAAAAAGATTCTCTGCATTCACCAGTTGCGGGAGCTGTCCATGAGATCAGAATTCCCAACAGGCTCCAATAAGAATTGGATTTTTGTTTCTGTGACATCACGTTTTCCATTATGGTCATCTTAATCTTCTTTTGATGTTTTGCAGAGGTGGGACCTTGCACCTAAAAGACATGGGCTGAGGATCAATCGTATGACTGACTTTCCTGGAACCATGGGTTTGTGTTTGTCCTGAATCCAAGATACTTCAGGAACTGTATAATTGTGTCATTTGCTTCAGGTTTCTCTCTGTACAGAATGTTTATCAGAAGAAGTTACTCACCTTGTTCATTAATGATGGTTCTTCGAGATGTGACCCCCTTTGGGTTCTCCACTGTAGGTGTATTTGCACCCCTGATCGGAGATTTTAGGTAGCAGTGTCTGTTCAAACCCACACATATACACTCCACCCTCATGCACTGCCTCGAGGCTATCTAGCGTTGCACAGGCAAACTGCCCTCAGTTCTTTCCCTACTGCAGAGCCCCTTATTGAGAACTCCGAAGTAGAGGGGAGGAGGGCAGGTCACAGAGCACCTTCACACATCTTGAAGAACTATCATCACTGCATAAGGTGAGTAACTTCCTCTTATTCTTCAAGTAGTGTTCCTATGGGTGCTCACTGGAGGTGACTTCACAGCAGAATTCCCTATGGAGGGCTAGGGCTTCGGAGTGGAGTCTTTTATTGATGATAATACTGTGGAGCCAAAGATGGCATCAGAAGCTGAATCTCGAGTAATCACATAATGTTCCGTGAAAGTATGAGCAGAGGCCCAAGTTGCTGCCTTGCAGGTTTCTGAGATGGGAACATCTTTAACAAATGCGACCACGGTGGAAACAGATCTCGTGGAGTGCATGCGAATTCCTGATGGAGGTAGCAGGTTACGGGCATAACAACAATAGTTAATGCAGTTCAAGACCCATTTGGAGAGCCTTTGAGCTGATATTGCAGAGCCCTTGGAACCATCAGCAACAGAGAGGAAGAGTTTAAGAGATTTCCTAAAGCCCTCTGTCCTGTGTAAATAAAATGCTACGGCTCTCCTAACATCAAGTATATGTAGTATTGCCTCCCTGTTGTCATGTTGTGGCTTTAGGAAAAAGTGGGGAGATGAATGAGCAGGTTCATGTGGCACCTTGGGGAGGAACTTTAGGTGCAACTTTGGGTGCAGCCTTAGAGTGACTGTCTTTAAAGAAGACCGTGAAGGGTGGGTGCGCCATCAATGTCAGTATTTCCCCTTTTCATTGTGCTGAGATGCTGGCCACTAGAAATGCTGTCTTCATTGACAGGTGTAGAAGAGAGCAAGTGGCCATACGTTCAAAGGGTGGTCTTGTGAGGGTTTTTAGAACCATACTGAGGTCCCATGTTGGAGTGGGGCATCTGGTATGCAGGAAGAGGTTTTGCATACCCTTGGGGAATCTTTGTGTTGCTGGATGGGTGAATACCAAATATCCACCCACATGCTGGTGGAAGGCTATGACCACAAGATGTACTTTGAGTGAGATAAGAGAAAGACTAGCCCTTTTGAGTTTTTGTATATAGTCTAAGATCAAAGGGAGGAAGCAACTTGCATGGAATTGCACCAAATTTGGAATCATTTCCACTTTTGTAGGTAAGTGCAACAAGTTGTCAATTTCCTACTGTGTAATAACACTTCCTTCATCTCCTTGGAACAGCAGCTCTCTTATGTGTTGGAACCATGAAGAAGCCAAGCCTGGAGCCGGAGGATCTGTAAGTTGGGGTGATGGATCTGTCTGTCGTTTTGGGAGAGTAGGTGAGGAAGGGGTTGAAGAGGAATAGGAGGATACATTGCTAGCTGTGTCAGATATAGGTACCACACTTATCTCAGCCAGGTGGGAGCAATAAATATAATTTTTGCTTTTTCCCCGCCTTATCTTTAATAGGATCTTCGATATTAGAGGGAATGGCGGCATACAGCAGCTCTCTGCCCCATTGAAGAAGAAAAGCATCTCCTAGGGACTGTTTCCCCAGTCCAGCTGTGGAGCAGTAGCAGAGCCATTTCTTGTTCTGATAAGTAGCAAACAGGTTTATTGTTGGAGTTCCCCCATCAACAGAATAGGTTGTTCATTTCCCATTCATTCATGGTCACGTGAGACATTTCAGCTGATATATTTTATACTCCTGCCAGGCAAGTGGCTGATAGGAGTACATTGTGGTGGATGCACCAATTTCAGAGTTTTAGTGCTTCTGTGCAAAGGGAGGGTGATCTGGTGCCCCCTTTGTGATTTACGTAACACATGCACGCTATGTTGTTTGACATGATTTTTGTGTAAGTATCCCTGATGAATGCGAGAAAGTGTTCACAGGCATTTCTGATGGCTCTTAATTCCCAAAGGTCGATATGGAGTACAGCTTCCATGTGGGGCCATTTGCCCTGAAGTCTGCAGTTATTTAGGTGGGCTTCCCAGTCTATCAAAGAAGCCTCTATTGTTCGAATCAGTGCTGATGGAGGTTGTGTGAATGGGATACCTGCACAGACATTGAATGGGTCTTTCCATCATTCCAGGAAGTGTATGACCCTGGAGGGTATTGACAGTGGCTTGTTTAGCTTGTCGTTGTTTGGGGTGTAAACAGATCTGAGCCATGTCTATAGACACCTCATGTGCCCAAAAAGCTGAAGGCAATTTCTGGCTGGCGTTTGTGGGCTGGCTTGAACTGTCTCTATGAGACTTGTCAGGGTGTTGAATCTATGCAGCAGAAGGAACACTCTCGCTTGCACTACGTCAAGTTGGTCCCTAAAAACTCCAAATGCTATACTGGAGTCAAAGATGATTTCTGGGTACTGAGTTGCAGTCTCAGTTGCACAAATATGTGCTTAGTTCTTTGGGTGGCCCATAGGATGTCTTCAAAGGAAACATCCAGATATGGGTAAATAACTATACCTAATGTTCACAGATGTGCCACTACAATGAGAGGACCTTGGAGAATATTCTGGGTGCGGACGAAGCCCAAATGGAAGTATTCGATACAGGTAATGGTCCTACCCAAAGGTAAATCGGAGGAATTTTCTGAGAGACAGTAGGATGGAAATGTCATCCTGTAGGTTGAGGACTGAAAACCAATCTCCTTGGAGATGAAATAATTGCTGCCAGTGTGATCATCTTGAATCTTTGCGCCTTCACATAGATGTTTAGTGCTCTTAGATCTAATATGGGTCTCCAACCTCCTTTTCTCTTGGGAATCAGAAAATATCTGGAATAAAAGCCTTTGCCTCCGAGGTGAACAGGGACTGGTTCTGTGGCCTCTAGGCATAGCAGGTGGTCTATTTCCTGATGTAACAGTCTCTTATGAGAAACATCCCTCCCTCCCTCCCTGTCCCTCTTTAGGGAGGTAATGCGGACAAAGTAACCCTTAGAAATTATATCCAAGACCCATTTGTTGGTAGTGATGTTTTCCCAATTCCAGAGAAAGAGAGCTAAGTGACATCTGAAGGGATGTGGAAGGTCTGTGTAGTGCAGCAAGTGGTTGCTAGGGGCCTCAACCAAGGCATCAAAACTGGTATTTTGAGATTGCGGGTTGAGATGTTGAAGAGTGAGAGGCTGACTGCTTCTGCTTTGCATCATAGGTCTCTTTCATTGTGGGGGGGACTGGGGTAGTTGGGACCTGTGAGATGGTTGTGAACTAAAATTTTCTTCTCTGTCCTGGTATGTAGATTCCTAGAGTGCAGCGTGGCTCTGGAATCCTTTTAAGTGTGAAGTGATGCCTCAGTCTTGTCAGCAAAGAGTCTGGAGCCCTCGAATGGGAGGTCCTCAACCGTTGATGTACTTCCTTCGGCAGCCCGGAAAGGTGTAACCATGAAGCTTGCCTGATTACCACCACCATCGAAACTGAGAGGGCCACTGTATCCAAGGCATCCAGTGCAGTCAATAGCACTGTTCTTGCTATCAGCTGGCCCTCATAGGTGATGGCTTGATATTGTTCTTCTTGTGCTTCTGGCAAGTGGTCAGTAAAGGTGCTGAGTTCTCTATAAATCATGTGGTCATACTTTGCCATTAAGTCTTGGTAGTTTGAAAACCTGAACTGCAGAGTTGCTGAAGAATACGCTTTCCTCCCAAATAAGTCCAGCCTTTTCCAGTCTCTGTCATAAGGGGTTGTTTTAGCATAGTGCTGCTTTCCTCACGAATTAACAGCATCCATGACAATAGAGTTAGGCTAAAGGTGCATAAAAAGAAAGTCTGCCTCTCTGGGGGGCATGTAGTACTTCTTGTATGCCCTTTTACATGTTGGCACAATAGAGGCTGGTGTCGCCAGATAACCTTGGCAGAATCTAAAAGCACCTCATTGACTAGGTGGGCAATTCTTGAAGAGGAGGAGGTGTGAAAAATGTCCAGCAAATTTGTGGTGGATGTCTTTCACCTCTTTGAGGGCAATTTGCAGTGTGTCAGCAACCCTCTTAGTGAACTCCTGAAAAAGCTTAAAATCATCGGCCAGTGATGGCAGAGGGGGCATCACCACCTCATCCAGTGAGAAGGAAGAGACATTTGCCAGTGGTGTAGTCTCCTCTTCTAGTCTGGCCTCCTGCTCCTCAAAAGTTTCCTCCTGAAGTTCTGGGGCTCTGGACACAGTAGCTGTAAGAGATGCCTAGTAGACTCTCTCTCTCTGTAGGAGACACTACATGCCTGAGAAGAATAGTGTCTATAGGCTGCCCATGGGTCCAAGTACTGCGACTGGTGCAAAGGAAAGAGCATGGGTGGCAGCACCCACAGATGACCATACCCGGAAGGTTGGAGACTGGAGCATCGGTGTAGTTGGGAAAATCCCCATTGTTGTAATAATGGGGCATGGTGTGAGGCCAGAGAGAGGTTGTCATCTTGGTCACTGTCTGACTCCTCGCTGGAATAGGGTGGGTGAATATCCCAATGCCGCTGATGATTCTGGGGACTGGGACATGCCCAGTACTGTAGTCCTGGTACCGAGTAACGGCAATGCTGCTGTCTGATTGAAAACTCCGAAGTAGAGGGGAGGAAGGCGGGTCATGGAGCACCCAAAAAGATACACATCTTAAAGAACTATCACCACTGCACAAGGTGAGTAACTTCCTCTTCTTTTTCAAATAGCGTCCCTATGGGTGCTCCTCTGTAGGTGACTTCACAGCAGTATCCCCTTTGGAGGGCTGGGGCTTCAGAGTGGAGTCTTTTACTGATAATACTGTGGAGCTGTATATAGCTCTGAGACAACAGAGGGTGGCTATTTGACCCTGGATTAGCTCTCGCTATCACTGGCAAAAAGGTGTTTTCCTCCTGTTGTACTTCACAACCTCCTTGAACTTGCCATATGACCTGTATTCTGTTGTATAGTGTCTGGCATGGGCCAAGATTGTAAGTGGACCTTTTGGAGGACTCAATAGCCTCCACTCTCCATACAGAAAAGATAGTTTGGACATTCTTAGTTACCCTCTCTTGGAATACAAATGTACAGGGACATTCAATTACACTGAAAAGCAGCAAATTTAAACCAAAAAGAAAGTGATCTCTTTTTATAAATGCAATGCGTTTAGGTAGTGAGACACTGCAACAAGTTATCATTGAACCCAACTGCTTAGCAGGAGTAAGAAAAAAAAAAAAGACTGGCCATTTATATGCATAACAAGAACATTCCACATTACAACAACAACGACAAAAAAATAAGATTTGGAAGGGATATAAACCCTCATGCTTTAGGTGTACGCCAGCCAGTAACCAACTGTGGTTAGGAAGAAGCTTCCCCTCTGAGGAGGTTATTCCTTAAATGCCTATGGAAAGGTTTTGTGGACCTTCCTCTGAATCACTATACTGAACTAGATGGACCACCAGTCTGATTCACTAGGACAATTCCCATGTCCCTAAATCAAGTAAAACAAGTACCACAAACAAAACACACAAAAACAACTGTTAGTTATGTGTCTTAGTGCTCCTAAAATCTGCAGTCGTTAACATTTTACTATCTGTAAAATTTATTTTAAAATAGGTGCTTTGTTTTGCGTTTTAAAAAAAAAATACATTTATGATTGAGGTATTAATCTCACATTTCGCAAACTCAGATGCTGTTTTCTCTTAACACTATCCAGCCATAGGAACCTTGAATCTGCTTATTTGGAAGAAGTGGTAGCAGCCATATATTTGAAATGTCTTGAATGTTTTGTGATATGGAAAGTCTTGCTAGGTTTTTGCTGCTTTGTCCCACAATGCCACAGGGCATCTTCTAGTCCCCATCACTATCCAGTCTGTTTAGTTTCCCCTCAATTGATATTATACAGCTGGGGGCAGAGCACTGATCGGAAGAGATTGACTGCAACACAGGAATCTGCATGAACTGAGCTCCTACACCATGGAAAAAGTGGAACAGTAGGAAAAGAAAAGGGATGGGAGGAAGCAGACGAGAGAAATAACAGGAGAGCATCCATATACTATTCCGTGTTTTTATTTATATTCAGTGGGATAATTAATAAATGCTGTTTCAGTAAATGACTGAAAGGAAGGGACTAAAGGAGGGATGTAACTATTTATAGTATATTGAGGGTATAAACATGAAGGACAAGTTTTAGGACAGACCAATAAAACAGAAATAGGAGAAATGGAAGGATATTAGGAAAAGATAAATTTAGCAGGCAGAATATCAGTAAAGATTTTTCAGCTGGAATATATAAACTTCCTATTTCTTTCATGAAAAGTATTGCAAGCACCAATCTCATTTAAAAATAAATTGGTGAAAGCACTAGAAAATATACTTTAGGTAGAAATCTTGTGTTAGCAAGGGAAAAGATGTACAAATGACAAATATTTTTCCATAATCACTATTAATATATAATGGCATAACTAGGCATTCTGCAATTAAATGACTATTTAGCTAATTTCTTTTATGAAACTTCACAAACTGGGCCAACTTGATGCCCTCTCACCTCGTCACTGAAAGAGATGAAAAGCCTAGGGCATGCACTGTATCTTTATCAAAAAAAGGGCTGTCCTACATTAACTTATTTTGAGGTTAAGTAGCATGGTAACTGTTTGAAGTTGAGCTGTCTTGACATCCTCGTCAGTTTCACACTCCTTCTACCAGAGCTGCTGGGAGAGTGGTGCAGTCAAATTTCCCTCTACTAAGGGCATTTTGAAGGGGGAGACACACACACACAGAAATAAATTGAAGTGGATGACAGCAGTGCAGGAAAAGAGGCCGAGAGAAACGACAATCAATTAGATTGGTAACTGGAACAATATAGAATAAAGAGTTAATTTCTATATTAGACCCATTGTGTTCATTTTGATTGATTAAATGGGCCCAGCGAGTCAAAGGTGTTAATGAGACCCAGTCACTGTACAACTTTAAAGAGTCCTGGTTAAGGTTTTGAGCACAGAGACCTCAACATGCTTAGTCCCATGGTTAGTCCTATGGCAAGCAAACCATTAAATTTTTAAAAAACTTTTATTAAAGATACAGAGAAAGGAAAAACAGCTAGTGTTTGAAATGTAAGTATTAAGACTTTCATTTTAACGATATTCCTTATTCATTTTCACTTTAGCTATAGAGTTTTTAAAAGGAAAAAAAAATCATTGTTGGACAGTTTTTCCAATAGTATTAAAGAGGGTAATAACTGTCCTTTTGGGGGGCAGAGTGGGAGAAGAAATTCAGTTGAGAGGATTGGACTTTAACAGCTCCAGAGCATGTTTCCTAGAAAACAAACACACATAAAAGGGACGAGCAAAGAACAGCCAAGATAGAAAATGCAGCTAATGTCTCTGGTGCTGACTCCTATTTGCAACCTCACTGCTAGAGAAACACAGCCCAGCAAACAGTCTCATCAGCCACTCTGCAACCTCACAAACTTTTACCAGTATCAGGGCTATTTAGGGGATTGTTTTAGCTGCTTCTTTGGTCATGAGGCTTTCACCAGTGTTGCAAAGGATACAGTCTTGTCTGACGAAACCAACTCTTTAAATTAAAGAGATGACAAAAAGATACAAAAGAAGAAATATGGTGGGTGAAGGAAGCAAAGCAGGGGGTGGACAAAGTCTCACATTCCAGGCAGTGTTCAGGATTTAGCCAAAGCCAGGGGAGGTGGCAATGTCATCTGGGTCCCTCTCTCTGGCCTGTACATCCCTCAGGCTCAGGATAGTGAAGGCCCAATGGTCTGATGGTGAATCCCAAGGTCCCAGGCCACAGTGGAAATGGCAGCCATGATGGTGAAAGCTCACTCTTTCCAGTCCACCTGTCTCCCAGCCAGCCTACTTGAGTCTCTCCCTAACAAAGACTACTATTTTTTTTAAGGACCCCAAAAGAGAGTGATGTGGATAATAGCCCATTCTCTTATTTTATCCACCAATTAGGCTTAATTTAGAACCCACCAATTTGGGGCCATTAGTTTCCAATTCCACACTCCTTTTGTTTACCAGGCATAATATCTCAACACAGTGCTTGAGTTATATCAGTAGGCCTTTTTGTTTGGACTAATTCAGTCCATCTTCCATTTGTAGCTTTTACAGGTGATCGGACTATTTTATATTTAGTCTACTTTCCCACAGTTGGACTTACAATTGGGAAAGGCTTACTAGGCCCAAATTATTACCACAAACCATCTCTTTAAGTAAACAAGGAGAAACCTTCTCACACAAATATATGCATATATTGCAATCCTAAATTAAGTATATATAACCTTATTAAAGCGCACTGCATCTGTGCACATACATGTATAAGTGGATTGTGTGAAGATGCAAGTCAACTGTTCACTTGTTAATACCAGGCCATCCTTAAACAAAATACAACAAATGCAGACATAATATTCCACAAAGAGACCCCATAGTTTAATCTTTTTGTTTTTTTTAATGTTCGGATCAGAAGTGGGGAAAAGAGCATTCATTGTTCACCTGGTCCACAGATAAAGTGAACGCTGTCAAATTTGTCCAATTCTAGCGCCTCCAGTTGTCTGTACTTTTCAATATATTCAGCTCCAGCATTCTCTTTATTATGTACCCTGAAGAAGAAATGAAAACAAGTTAATATATGCTTTCTAGCCTCAAGAAAAAAGGTAAACAAATCCCTGGGGATAATAGGATTACTCAATAACTTAAGGGCCTCCACATCACGCCATGGCAGGATCTACCCTACAGAATGCACCACCCAGGCACCAATGCTGTCCCTGGCACTTAGACGCTACCCTGGTTATGGCACCACATTTTCTGAGCAACTTTATGTTCTGAATTCCAAACCCGAGTGACCAATAATGAAAAAAAAATGCCCATTTAGTACCTAATTTTTCCATCAAAATAGAAATTAAGATTTCTTTTGGACAAAAAGCCCGGATAATTCTGCCAAGAAAGGATTGAACAGAACACTATAATTTTTTTTAATATCCATCTTAGATGATTCTCTGGAGGTAGAATAGCAACATGAGAAAATATGATATTTGCTGCTTTAAGGAAATTTGTTATCCTTGAGATAAAAAAGGGTGGGGGGTTTAGTTTTGTTTTTGCGGGGAGGGGGGAGAATAACACTATTAACTAGCATTAGATCAATGGCCTCACTTGAAATCCTCAAAGTTATATTAGTTATGTCTAAGAATCAGGAATATACCCTCTACATCCTGCCAATTCATAAAGTATTCTATTCTACATAACACATAGCAAACAATATGAACAAGCTGCGGAAACAAGAGCAGCAGATGTACAATAAAGAATTTAAAAGTTTGAATAATTAAAAGTAAACAATTTGGCTTATTGTTGGAGTGATACATCAAAATCTACACAGCAAAAAAAGTTTTAGTGATAATTCCTTTCTAATAATTGCTGTTTGCTTGCTTGGACTACAAAATAATTAGTTCATCACCAGTTTCCGTCATTCTGCTCCCTTCCCAGTCTACCATTTCAGTCTCTCCTCTACCCCAGGACACCACCACAAACTCATAAATCAAAACTATGTTATGGCAATTAGATACTACCACTAGCGCTCTGCACCCGCTGCTACTTCTGTTTAGTCCATTGCTAATCTCAGTCCATTGTTAGTTCAAACCATATTCCAATGACGTTCTTACAGAAACACCTTGTTGTAGGAACATCTAGTCTATACATTTCTTTGACCCAAACAATCAAGCAGGACAGTGGGACCCCTCCCCTCTCACACTGGGCAGCTGCAGGGGGTTCCCCCCCACCAGGGCAGGGGTGAGGAGCTGCAGGGGTGCTGGCTGGGAGCTCCACCTCCAGGGCAAAAATGTCACGGAGGTCAATGGAAGTCATGGATTCCATGACTTCCATCGACCTCCATGACTTAATCATAGCCTTAGTTATACGCAACTGAAAACACTGCCTTACATAGGAAGTGTTAAGCAACCTTAATTATAGGGAGTACTAATCCCCCCACCTATAATACAAATGCTCTATGATCAGTCATGGCTGTCTGTGGTTGGAACGTAACATGTTGGTATATACCTATAAAGCCCTAAATAGCCTGTGTCCTGCCTATCTTTAGAAACACTGGAGAAGCCTGAGCTGGAGCTTCCTTGGCTTCAAAGGGTATGTCTACACTGCAATTAGACACCTGCAGCTGGTCCGTTCCAGCTGGTTTGGGCTGTTTAACTGCATTGTAGATGTTCAGATTCAGGCTGAAACCCGGGCTCTAGGACCCTGGAAAGGTCCCAGAGCTCTGGCTGCACACAGAGCCTAAACATCTACACCACAATTAAACAGCTCCTTAGTCTGGGCCCCATGAGCCTGAGACAGGGGCCTGCTGCAGAGGTCTAACGGCAGGTAGACGTAGGGTGACCAGACGTCCCAATAAAATCGGGACCGTCCCGATTTTTAGGTGTTTGTCCCACGTCCCAACCAATCTTTCGTCAGGACACAATTTGTCCCAATACTTCGCTCTGCCAGCAACACTCGGCCTTTTTTTTTTTTTTGCTCTGCTGGCAGCACTCCACCCCCACCCCGATGTCCCGATATTTTCTCTCATCTGGTCACTCTATGGAAGACGTAACCAAAGGGAAGTTTGGCTGGCAAGATGTGCTCCACGAAAACACCTAGATGTTGTTTAAGGGGAAATATTTACAGAAGGTGGGATACTTTTCCTCATTTACCTTTTGCTATATGATTTAACGACTGTCATTTTTGCTGGGCTGGTACTGATTTTATTTTTTTTTTCCACATCAACTGTTTTTAAATAACTTATTGGTACCTGTTTGGATCAGACACCTTTGTGGTAGTGTTACAAATCCAAACAATATTAAAACAAAATTATGTCAAATGAACAAAATACAACTGTCATTTCAGGAGAATTACTGGAAGGGAAAAACAGTTTAACACCAGAAATTGTTGGCACATTCAGCTGTAAATGCTCTCAGTGCACTGAGGGCGCCTTGCTTTAAATAAATTCACCAAGAGAAAGGTCTTCCTTTCCTTGAAGCTATAAAATGACCTCAAATAGGTCAACCAGGCAAACATAACAAAAGGAAAACACTCAGTAAATTTTAAATTGGAACACTCTTTGAAATATCAGACAAAATAGACTTTTTTGAACAGTTTTCACAATGGAAAAAATTACAAAGCTCAGCCAAT
Organism: Chrysemys picta bellii; assembly: GCF_011386835.1. Classification (NCBI taxonomy): domain Eukaryota; kingdom Metazoa; phylum Chordata; order Testudines; family Emydidae; genus Chrysemys; species Chrysemys picta. The sequence continues at coordinate 135,985,609 of NC_088794.1, read as the reverse complement.
ATTGCATTAACATGCCAGGCCGAAATAAAGAAAAATGTCTTGTTTAATGTAACATGCTAAAATATTTATATACACTTAACAGAGCGTTTTAGGCGCTAGTGTTTTAAAAATTGTTAAATACGAAGATGTATACATAATGATGTTCCCTGAAAAATAACTGATTCCCCCAGCAAATGCTTGATCTATGAAGAGAAAGTTACACATGTAATGGCAAGCGAAAATTGTTAAGGATCTGTCCTTTTAAGGAGGAGAATGCTTACTGGCGAAGAAGCAAGAGACTGAAATTTTCCACTTAATACAACTCTGTTTGGGGAGAAGGAAAAAAAAAAAAAAAAAAAAAAACAATCTGCAACCGTTCCAGTCTCTGATCTGCCATTAAATTTCACTTTAAGAAGGATGTGAATGCACCCTAAATTGTGTAGCATGCATAAGCTTAATCAAAATAGTCAATGAACGGTCACAAACAAAGTGTTCTTGGGTGAGGTTAACAAAAACATTTAACTGTCATATTTCAGATACATTTATTTTTCCCACTTCAATTTCCATATTTCATTCACCATAACACCGCTGTTAGTATGGGACTAAGAGTTATACTTAAAAACTAATGTGATTCACTTTTTAGATCATAAAAGAAATGGTCTGAACTAAGTTGCTGCTATCCAGTACAAGAATGCTCTCCCGCTTCTCTCCCAGTAGCATAGCTTCCTCTTTTCTCCCCTTCACGCAAACCTCAGGAAAAAGGATAGAAACCTAAAGCTGCAAAGGAATTGTAGTGGAGGGAGCAATTCTACTTCTTTAAAATTTTAGTTTAATGCACACAGTAGACTATTTCATGGCCTCTTTTCTGAAGCTAAAATAATGTGACACTTTACATAACTGAACATTTGCTATAACAGTGAATAACCTTCAACTAGGGTTTGCTGAAGGTCACAATAAAAGTGACTTTCCTTTTACTGGCAGTTGATATTCAATACTTTGAGTTTGTAGTCTTAACTACAAAGATATGCTAACTTAAAAGAAAAAGTTCTGCCAGTCAAAAGCCCCAATACTCAATCCTATAAGGCATGCAGAATGATTTTAGAAATTCAGCTTCAGGGCTTTATATTTACATTCTAAATAAAAAAAAACTGAAAGTGGAAGCACAACAACAGGAAGTCACTAGTGGAAATATTATTACTGTTCTGAATTAGGGCAGTGTAGCCATCAAACATTGAGTTACAAAATATAAAAGCTGGACTAAGGCACGGATGTTTAAGAGTCAATGAGTTTTATGCTCTTAACTCCCTAAGGCTCTGTAACAATGGATTTTTCAAAATTTAAAAGACATACTATTTTCTCAAAATAAAAGCTTTATATTTAAAAATATAAAATGACTGCACAGTTGTTTCTCATGCTAGTTACTCAACTTTCCTCCTCTTAGGAAGTTACAAATCAAAAAGAGTCCACTGGCACAACTACAAGTTTCAGTTGAAGACTAAACACCAAAAAACAAACCCCACCATAATATTCATATTTTGAAGAATGGAAAAGAAAATTTTTGGTTTCAGACAAAACTATTTAGTTTCAGTGTCTGAAAAATAACAGCTTTTTACTATAACAATAGTTCTTTGGGTATGTCTACACTACGAAATTAGTTCGAATTTATAGAAGCCGGTTTTATAGAAATCGGTTGTATACAGCCGATTGTGTGTGTCCCCACATAAAATGCTCTAAGTGCTCTAGTCGGCGGACCGCGTCCACAGTACCGAGGCTAGCATCGACTTCCGGAGCATTGCACTATGGGTAGCTATCCCACAGTTCCCGCAGTCTCCGCCGCCCATTGGAATTCTGGGTTGAGATCCCAATGCCCGGATGATGCAAAACAGTGTCGCGGGAGGTTCTGGGTACATATCGTCAGGCCCCTCCCCCTCCGTCACAGCAACGGCAGACAATAGATTCGCGCCTTTTTACCTGGGTTACCTGTGCAGACAACATACCACGGCAAGCATGGAGCCCGCTCAGCTCACCGTCACCATATGTCATCTGGGTGCCGGCAGACGTGGGACTGCATTGCTACACAGCAGCAGCAGCTAACTGCCTTTTGGCGGTAGACAGTGCAGTAGACTGGTAGCCTTCATCGGCGATCTGGGTGCTGGCAGCTGTGGGGCTGCATTGCACCAGCCCCTTGCCTTTTGGCAGTAGATGGTGTATTACGACTGGTAACCGTCCTATTACAAGTTGGATCATCGCACATTAGCAGAATCTTCCCTGAGCAGCAGATTGTGCAATAGGCCTGAAGGCCATCGTAATACACTAACTGCCAAGCGCCCAGTATTTGCTGCCAAGCACCCAGAAAGATGCCGAGGGCTATCAGTCATGCTGCACCGTCGTCTTAAGATGTAAAAAATAGATTTGCTCTGTATTCATTTGCTTCCCCCTCCCTCCGTCAAATCAACGGCCTGCTAAACCCAGGGTTTTCAGTTTAATCTTTGGGGGGGACCATTCTGTGTGACAGTTGTTTGTGTTTCTCCCTGATGCACAGCCACCGTTCTTGATTTTAATTCCCTGTACGCCATGTCGTCACTCGGCCCGCCCTCCCTCCTTCCCCTAGTCCATCAGATACTAGTTTCGCGCCTTTTTTCAGACCAGGCGCTATAGCTAGCACTGGGATCATGGAGCCCGCTCAGATCACCGCGGCAATTATGAGCACTATGAACACCACGCGCATTGTCCTGGAGTATATGCAGAGCCAGGACATGCCAAGGCGAAACTCAGACCAGCCGAGGAGGCGATTGCAGCGCGGCGAAGAGAGTGATGAGGAAATTGACATGGACATAGACCTCTCACAAGGCACAGGCCCCAGCAATGTGGAAATCATGGTGTCACTGGGGCAGGTTCATGGCGTGGAACGCCGATTCTGGGCCCGGGAAACAAGCACAGACTGGTGGGACCGCATTGTGCTGCAGATGTGGGACGATTCCCAGTGGCTGAGAAACTTTCGCATGCGTAAGGGCACTTTCATGGAACTTTGTGACTTGCTTTCCCCTGCCCTGAAACGCCAGGATACCAGGATGAGAGCAGCCCTCACAGTTGAGAAGCGAGTGGCGATAGCCCTGTGGAAGCTTGCAACGCCAGACAGCTACCGGTCAGTCGGGAATCAATTTGGAGTGGGCAAATCTACGGTGGGGGCTGCTGTGATCCAAGTTGCCAGGGCAATGAAAGACCTGGTGATATCAAGGGTAGTGACTCTGGGCAACGTGCAGGCAATAGTGGATGGTTTTGCTGAAATGGGATTCCCAAACTGTGGTGGGGCCATAGACGGAACCCATATCCCTATCTTGGCACCGGAGCACCAAGCCACCGACTACATAAACCGCAAGGGGTACTTTTCAATGCTGCTGCAAGCCCTGGTGGATCACAAGGGACGTTTCACCAACATCAACGTGGGATGGCCGGGAAAGGTACATGATGCTCGCGTCTTCAGGAACTCTGGTCTGTTTCGAAAGCTGGAGGAAGGGACTTTCTTCCCGGACCAGAAAGTAACCGTTGGGGATGTTGAAATGCCTATCGTGATCCTTGGGGACCCAGCCTACCCCTTAATGCCATGGCTCATGAAGCCGTACACAGGCAGCCTGGACAGTAGTCAGGACCTGTTCAACTATAGGCTGAGCAAGTGCCGAATGGTGGTGGAATGTGCATTTGGACGTTTAAAAGCGTGCTGGCGCAGCTTACTGACTCGCTCAGACCTCAGCGAAAAGAATATCCCCATTGTTATTGCTGCTTGCTGTGCGCTCCACAATATCTGTGAGAGTAAGGGGGAGACATTTATGGCAGGGTGGGAGGTTGAGGCAACTCGCCTGGCCGCTGATTACGCGCAGCCAGACACCAGGGCGGTTAGAGGAGCACAGCAGGGCGTGGTGCGCATCAGAGAAGCTTTGAAAACGAGTTTTGTGACTGGCCAGGCTACTGTGTGAAACTTCTGTTTGTTTCTCCTTGATGAACCCTCCAAACCCCCCCCCCCCGCCCGACCCGGTTCACTCTACTTCCCTGTAAACCAACCACCCCACCCCACCCCAATTCGAGCACTGCTTGCAGAGGCAATAAATTCATTGTTTTTTCACATTCATGCATTCTTTATTAATTCCTCACAGAAGTAGGGGGATAATTGCCAAGGTAGCCTGGGATGGGTGGGGGAGAAGGGATGGAAAAGGACACACTGCATTTTAAAACTTTAACTCTTATTGAAGGCCAGCCTTCTGATGCTTGGGCGATCATCTGGGGTGGAGTGACTGGGTGGCCGGAGGCCCCCCCACCGTGTTCTTGGGCGTCTGGGTGAGAAGGCTATGGAACTTGGGGAGGAGGGCTGTTGGTTAAACAGGGGCTGTAGCGGCGGTCTCTGCTCCTGCTGCCTTTCCTGCAGCTCAACCATACGCTGGAGCATATCAGTTTGATGCTCCAGCAGACGGAGCATTGACTCTTGCCGTCTGTCTGCAAGCTGACGCCACCTATCATCTTCAGCCCGCCACTTGCTCTTTTCATCCCGCCATTCAGCCCGCCACCTCTCCTCTCGTTCATATTGTGCTTTTCTCATGTCTGACATTGACTGCCTCCACGCATTCTGCTGTGCTCTATCAGCGTGGGAGGACATCTGCAGCTCCGTGAACATATCGTCCCGCGTCCTCCGTTTTCTCTTTCTAATGTTCACTAGCCTCTGCGAAGGAGAAACATTTGCAGCTGGTGGAGGAGAAGGGAGAGGTGGTTAAAAAAAAGACACATTTTAGAGAACAATGGGTACACTCTTTCATTACAAGGTCGCATTTTTCCTCTGCCTGCCGGTTTGGTATGAGAGATCACTCACGCAGTGCCCCAGGCAACATATTTCGGCTTGCAGGCAGCCATGGTAAGCCACAGTCTTTTGGCTTTTTTAACCTTCTTAACATGCGGGAAAGGTTTCAAACAGCAGCGCATTTCCCATATCAAGGATGAATTGGGTTGGCCATTTAAAATGGGTTTTCAATGTAAAAGGAGGGGCTGCGGTTTCTGGGTTAACATGCGGCACAAACCCAAGTAAACCACCCCCCCCACACACACACACGATTCTCTGGGATGATCACTTCACCCCTCCCCCTACCGCGTGGTTAACAGCAGGGAACATTTCTGTTCAGAAGAGCAGGAACGGGCACCTCTGAATGTCCCCTTAATAAAATCACCCCATTTCAACCAGGTGACCGTGAATGATATCACTCTCCTGAGGATAACAAAGAGAGATAAGGAATGGATATTGTCTGCATGCCAGCAAACACCGGGACCATACGCTGCCATGCTTTGTTAAGCAATGATTCCAGACTACGTGCTACTGGCCTGGCGTGGTAAAGTGTCCTACCATGGCGGACGGGATAAGGCAGCCCTCCCCAGAAACCTTTTACAAAGGCTTTGGGAGTACATGAAGGAGAGCTTTCTGGAGATGTCCCTGGAGGATTTCCGCTCCATCCCCATACACGTTAACAGACTTTTCCAGTAGATGTACTGGCCGCGATTGCCAGGGCAAATTAATCATTAAACACGCTTGCTTTTAAACCATGTGTAATGTTTACAAATATTTACAAAGGTACACTCACCAGAGGTCTCCTGTGTGCCCTGAGGGTCTTGGGTGAGTTCGGGGGTTACTGGTTCCAGGTCCAGGGTCACAAACATATCCTGGCTGTTGGGAAAACCGGTTTCTCCGCTTCCTTGCTGCTGTGAGCTACCTACAGTACCTCCATCCTCATCTTCCTCGTTCCCCGAACCGTCTTCCCTGTGTGTTTCTCCATTGACGGAGTCATAGCACACGGTTGGGGTAGTGGTGGCTGCACCCCCTAGAATGGCATGCAGCTCCGCGTAGAAGCGGCAAGTTTGCGGCTCTGCCCCGGACCTTCCATTTGCTTCTCTGGCTTTGTGGTAGGCTTGCCGTAGCTCCTTAACTTTCACGCGGCACTGCTGTGTGTCCCTGTTATGGCCCCGGTCCTTCATGGCCTTGGAGACCTTTTCTACTACTTTGCCATTTCTTTTACTGCTACGGAGTTCAGCTAGCACTGATTCATCTCCCCATATGGCGAGCAGATCCCGTACCTCCCGTTCGGTCCATGCTGGAGCTCTTTTGCGATCCTGGGAGGACTCCATCACGGTTACCTGTGCTGATGAGCTCTGCGTGGTCACCTGTGCTCTCCACGCTGGGCAAACAGGAAATGAAATTCAAACGTTCGCGGGTCTTTTCCTGTCTACCTGGTCAGTGCATCTGAGTTGAGAGTGCTGTCCAGAACGGTCACAATGAAGCACTGTGGGATAGCTCCCGGAGGCCAATAATGTCGAATTCCGTCCACACTACCCCAATTCCGACCCGCAAAGGCCGATTTTATCGCTAATCCCCTCGTCGAAGGTGGTGTAAAGAAACCGGTTTAAAGGGCCCTTTAAGTCGAAAGAAAGGGCTTCGTTGTGTGGACGTGTCCAGGCTTAATTCGATTTAACGCTGCTAAAGTCGACCTAAACCCGTAGTGTAGACCAGGCCTTTGAGACTTTCTGTATCCTGCCAACTCTACAGCAAAAGAGAGTAGCAGCCACTAACGCCGGGGAGAAAGCCACACACTCACCACAATTGCAGACAACACCCCTGCTACCTAAAGAGGGGTTTGGGGGAAGGATGACCTTCGTGATCAGAGGACACTTGGGATACCCGGCTGAGCTCTGTGGAATTGGCTTCCCCTTTGTGATCTCTGAGCTCCATCTTCTCTCCTCTGGTCTTTTGCTTCCACAGGACAATTTGGAAGAGCAACATGAACCACTCACTCAGGATACTAAAATGAGCTGTCACAGCAGGTTGTGTAACCCTTCATACCATAATTGTCCCCCTCCTTTCTTACATGCTTTAATAGGTGAAATCATTGAAAAGTTTACATTATTGTAACTCACCATACAAATTAATCCATCATAGAGATGCATAAGGCAGTTTCCCTCTCTCAAGCTATTGTTTTGGACTCTCTGCAGACCTCTATATAGTGGCTACACACTGTTCATCTTTACAAGGTCTTCTTCACAACCATAAAGGCTAGAAACTTTCATAAAACAAAAAATGATCCTAGGGAACAAAGTAGCAGGCTTCTAAGTTAGTGTAACTCAGCCTAGATCAAGCCCTGGAAAGAAATGCTTTGTAGGCCAGGCAGACTGTGCTAAATTCCAAAACAGCCACATGAAGGTTAGTGCCTAGAGGCCTTGAATTATAATACTGAAGCGTCCATTATCAACACTGCAGACTGAGACGGATTGAAGAGGTACCATTTCAAGCACATCCTGACTTCACCCATCACAAGGAGAGCAAAATCATAGAAGGAAGTGATCTGTCAGTCTACACTATTCAGGAGAAGGAGGAAACATGCTCAGCCAGCCTTGCAATTGTGGTCTGACCACAAGAGACCACAAGGCTAAAAATTAAAAGGAAAAAACAACACACTAGCAGTTCTACAAAGCTCATACCAGAGCTCAAGAATCATCTGAAGTGCAGTTCAGGTCTTCCTTGAATTAATTCCTGTTTCAACTAGAACACAATTTTTTTGAAAAACTTATCTTCATTTAAAAATTGCCATTGATGGAGAATCCACCACTATGAACACCACGCCCTTGGTAAATTACTCCAACAGTTAATTTACCTTCACTACTAAAAATCTGAGCCTTATTTCCAGCCTGAATTTGTTTAGTGTCAGCTTCTAGCCATTGGATCTTGTTATACCTTTGTCTGCTAGACTGAAGAGCTCACTATTAAATAACTTTTCTCCATGTAGGTACTTAAAAACTATGATCAGGCTATAACCTTCTCTCCGATAAGTTAAGGAAATTGAGTTCAAGACTCTCACAACAAGATGTTTTCCAATTCTACTTCTCTGAACCCTCCCCAATTTATCAACAGCCTTCTTAAATTGTGGACACCAGACCTGGACACAGTATTCCAGTAGCTAAATACAGAGGTAATACAACCTCCCTATTCCTACTTGATAGTCCCCTGCTTATACATCCAAGAATCGTATTAGCCCTTTTGGCTACAGCATTGCTCTGGGATCACATGTTAAGCTGATTACCTACCATAACCCCTAAGCACTTCTCAGAGTCACTGCTTTCCAGGATAGCACACTCCATCCTGTAAATATGACCTACATTCTTTGTTCCTAGAAATATACATTTACGTTTGGGGTGACTTTGTTATCTTTACTATGTGTGTTTGTGGTGTGCTTGCTGCTTGACTGAAGTATATATAGTGTAGTCTGTTTGGGGGACTGCATGCTGAGCCTAGCGGCCTGCTAGGCAAGGCTGACAGAACTTCTTAACAAGGCTTTGATCCCCAAGCCCTTTACCACTTATCGACCCTTAGCTAGGAGGCCGGGCTCCTCAGGGAGAACAGGGGTTTAAAAAGCAGATTCCTAAGTGACCAAAGGAGCAGCTAACAGGGGGGTTTTGCGAGGGAGTTGAGAATGCGGGGGGGGGGGGGGGCGCTAGCTACAGGAGTAAAAAGAGAATGCAGCCAGAAGTCCAGCAACAGAGTGGGGGCTATCCAGTTTATTGCACTGAATGCAGCACGTACAATTACCTGCCCTTTCGGCGGGTGATGTATGTGTGCATTCGGTGCAAGGAGCTCCTGTCCCTCACAGACTGCACACGGGCTTTGGAGACCAGAGTGGCTTAACTGCAGGAGGTACAGGAGACAGATACACATAGATGAGACTTTCTGGAAACAGTAGAATGGTCCCACCCCCAGTCTAACCACCTCTGTGCTGTTGAGGAGGAGGTAAGTCTCAGGGAAGGAGAACATCAAACTGGAGCAGAGGGAAATGATCCTATAGTTGGGTCCCTCCTCCCAGATGATGTCATGGTATCCTCTCACACTGAGGATACCTCTCCTGGGGAGGGAACACCAATTACTAGGAAGAGACAGGTAATAGTAATGGAGAATTCAATCATTAGAAACACAGATAGCGGAGTCTGTGATGACTAGGAAAACCACATGGTGACTTGCCTTCCAGGTGCAAAGGTTGCGGATCTCTCATGACATCTAGACAGACTTATGTGTAGTACTGAGGAGAAGCTGGGTGATCATGATACATATAGGTACCAATGACACAGGGAAGGATAGAAGAGAAGTCCTGGAGGCCAAATTCAGGTTGCTAGGTAAACGATTGCATGCACCATCCGGAGGAGGCAGTGGTGCTCCAGCAGGCCAAGATAGCCTGGGTTCATCATCACCTTCAGTTTCTGCAGGGAAGTGTTTGCAGCCACTGCCCAAGTCTATTGTCTCCCTCCCTCCTGCCTTGTAGAGTGTGAGGCTACATTAACAACAAGAGCCCCTTGAGGGCTTAGTCGAGTGCTAGTTCATCATTTAGCAGCAAGGCATTCCCTGGGAAATATCCCACCTGATATCAACACGGTTGCTTTAGGAAAAGCTCGTGAGCAGATCCCCAGAAATCCTCTGATTAGTGACTGCAGGGAGATTTGGTGAAAGGGGAGCTGCTATAACGTGCATGAGAAAGAAACAGAAGGGGCTCAAGGAGCTGATATAGGACATTGTTCCAGTGGCCCTGTGCAAGTCTGTTTTAAATGTAATAATAGAGGGCTCATTGTGATTGTACTGTACAGTATCACCCAGCATCATGAGTCAAAAACGCCTAGCAAGTGATAGTGGAGTGCCTAGCAGTAGCAGTACCACTAGCAATAAGAAAACCAGGAAAACCATTAGTTTGGGTACTAAATTAGACATTTTAAGGCATTTTGATGCAGGCGAGCATGCAGTAGACTTTGACATCACTCTAGGTCTTACTCCGACCACTGTGAGAACAATTCGGAATAATGCCGACAAGATCAGGGCTAGTGCTCGGTGTATAACACCACTTAGTGCTACAAAAATAAATCGATCAAGAAGTACTTTGATGGAAAACATGGAGCTTCTTCTCTCAGTGTGGATAGAGGACCAAAACCAGCAGAACATACCTCTAAATTTGCTAGTGATACAGGCTAAAGGCAAAAAGTGTGTATGACAATTTGAAGAGAGACCAAGGTGAAGGATCAGGAACAGAGATGTTCACAGCATGTCGGGGATGGTTTGATTGGTTCAAGAGGCGCTTCCACCTGCATAACATCAAGATGGTGAGGCCTCATCTGGAATACTGTGTCCAGTTTTGGGCCCCACACTACAAGAAGGATGTGGAAAAATTGGAAAGAGTCCAGCGGAGGGCAACAAAAATGATTAGGGGTCTGGAGCACATGACTTATGAGGAGAGGCTGAGGGAACTGGGATTGTTTAGTCTCCAGAAGAGAAGAATGAGGGGGGATTTGATAGCAGCCTTCAACTACCTGAAGGGGGGTTCCAAAGAGGATGGAGCTCGGCTGTTCTCAGTGGTGGCAGATGACAGAACAAGGAGCAATGGTCTCAAGTTGCAGTGGGGGAGGTCCAGGTTGGATATCAGGAAAAACTATTTCACTAGGAGGGTGGTGAAACACTGGAATGCGTTACCTAGGGAGGTGGTGGAGTCTCCTTCCTTAGAGGTTTTTAAGGTCAGGCTTGACAAAGCCCTGGCTGGGATGATTTAGTTGGGAATTGGTCCTGCTTTGAGCAGGGGGTTGGACTAGATGACCTCTTGAGGTCCCTTCCAACTCTGATATTCTATGATTCTATGATTCTAAGATGTCCGGCGAGGCGGCTAATGCCGATACTGTAGCAGCTAAAAAATTCCCTATCTCAAGAAAATAATTGAAGGTGACTACTCCCCTAAGCACGTCTTCAATGTCGATGAATCAGGCCTCTACTGGAAGAGGATGCCTGAACAGGCTTACATTTCCAGAGAGGAGAAGACAGCACCTGGATTTAAAGCAGCTAAAGACCACCTAACCTTGCTTCTATGTGGTAATGCTGCCGGAGACATGAAGATGAAACCACTGACAGTGTAGCAATCTGAAACACCACGCGCTCTCAAGGGATTTTCAAAGGAACACCTTCCGGTCATTTGGAGATCCAGTAAGAAGGACGGATAACTGGAGCTATTTTTTCAGAATGGCTGACTCTCTATGCTGTCCCTGCATGGAAGGAATACTGTGCCAAGGAAAATCTTGATTTCAAGATTTTATTATTTATTGATAATGCATCGGGTCATCCAATCAACCTGGACGACCTGTGCGAAAACGTCAAAGTTATCTTTCTGCCATCTAACACCACATCACTCATCCAACCCATGGACCAAGGAGCCATCGCTGCATTTAAGGCATATTACTTATGCCATACTTTCAACTAGCTCATCAGAGGCACCAATGGGGAAGGCAAGCCTACGATTCAGCAATTTTGGCATGACTACAACATCCTCAAATGCATCAATAACATCAGTGAGTCCTGGGCTGAAGTTACTCCAGCATGCATGAACAGTGTGGGGGGGATGTTGCGGCCTGAATGTGTCAATGACTTAAAAGGATTTAAAGATGCTGTCCCCGCTATGAAAAAAGATATCCTTGGCTTGGCCAAGAAGGCGGGTTTTGATGAGGTGGAAGAATCTGACATTACATAACTTCTGCAATCACATGGAAAAGAGCTAACCAATGAAGATCTGATTTGACTAGAGGTGATGAGAGCAATGGAAGAAGAGGGCCAAGGACTAAAAGAAGAAAAACCCACCAAAATTTGACTGCCAAATGTCTGTCTTTCTGAAGCTTTCCAAATGACTGAAGCTGGCTTGCAAATCCTTAGTGATGACCATCCCGACAGGGAACGCAGCTCCAAAGTGATTAGGAAAGTTGGTCATGTAATGAATTGCTATAAAGAAATTTACAAATTAAAAAAAAAGGAAAGCAAAACAATCTCTAGATGTGTTTTTTCAAGTTGGAAAAGTTCAGCAAGAACAGCAAGAAGAGCAGCCAGACGATCCACCCTCTGACTCTACCACCTCTACCAAGCTTCACAATCATCGTTGCTGAGTGCAGTATTAAATTGTTTGTTTAAAATTGTTTAAAATTTATACCTGTATTAAATTGTTTAAGTTTAAAACGTATACTGTATATTTATAGAATGTCTTTTGTCTAGGGAAATTTTTTTCCCTGGAACCTAACCCCACACACATTTATATTAATTCTTATGGAAAAATTGGATTCGCTTAACATCGTTTTGCTTAAAGTTGCATTTTTCAAGAACATAACTACATCGTTAAACGAGGAGTTACTGTATATCGGCAGGACAGAACAGGTAAAACTGGCGGAAGAGTGGCACTATATGTGAAAGAAAGCATAGTCAAATGAAGAAAAATCCGAAATTACTCTTGAGGGAATTCTGCAACAAAAATATAAAATTTATGTACACCATATTTTAAAATTCTGCAAAATTCTGCTTATTTTATTTGTCAATAAATAAATGTGCAGGTTCCAGCATGGCAGGTGGGAGCACAGGCCACTGGCTGCCCAGAGGTGGGAGATCACCCTGCATGCCCCCCGCCCCCCCCCACAGGACAGGGATTCAGCGGTGAGGCTGTACCCAACCCTGACACAGTGCAAGGGCCGGGCCTGCCCCCAAAACATTCCAGGGCCCTCCACACCAGGCACACCAAGATAGCAAGTGAGAGGGACACTCATGCACACCCAGCCATGGCCCTCAATCCAGGTGTGGGGCAAGCTGGTTCAGCCCAGCAGGATCCAAGTGTAGAGGGGCTTGGTGTAGGATGAGAGGGTTCTGTTGGGGTGGGGGCTCAGAAGGGGGGATCCAGGTGTGGGGGGAGATCTGGATGCACAGGGGCTTGCTGGAGGGTGAAGGTGGTTGGAGCTCTACATGGGGCTCAGCAAGGGGGGGGGTTAGGTGCTGGGGGAATGAGGCTTAGGGGTTTGGGGGTCCAGGCGAAGCTGGTTGTGGCTCAGTGGGGTGGAGATCTATGTACAGCAGGCTTGACAGGGTGGTCCAGGTGCAGAGCGGAAGGGGTTTGTCAGGGTGGGAGTTGGAGTATGATAGGCTCAGCAGGGGGTGGTCTTGGTTCAGGGATGAGGGTCTAGATGCAGGGAGGATGGGGCTTGGTGGAGGGGTCTGGGTGCAGAGGGCTCTGGATGCAGGGGGTGAGGCTCTGTTGGGTTGGGGTTTGGGTATGGGAGGTTTGGTGGGGGCATTCTGGGTGCAGAGGGAGTGAGGCTTGGTGAGGGGGATCTGACTATGGGGGGGTCCAGATGCACAAGAGTTGGGTGGACAGGGGAGCAGCTCCCCATACAGTGACCTCTCCCCCTTGTGGCTGAGGAGCAATGGGGGCAGAAAGCTTCCTGCTGCCAGGGGAGGTTTCTGGGAATGCGTCTGTCCCAGCCCCAACCGCTCCTTACAGTAAAGAGGAAGCTAGTAGCTGAGCCCGGTGCAAGGTAGGAGCCACCAGCTTTAGGTATCCCCAGCCCCTCCCCCCGGAGTGATTTACCTCTCCACTGGGTGCTCTGGGTGCCTGAAACGATACGACCGCACTCCTGGGGAGAGACATGTGACCACTCATGAGGCTTCCCTTTGCTTTTCTGTCAGAAAGTCATTTTGCTGTAGGGAAGCAAAGAAATCTGCAGGGGGACATGAATTCTGCGCATGCACAGTGGCGCAGAATTCCCCCAGGAGTATTAAATTAACCTAACTGTACCATAGAATCTATATGGATAGTAATTCCATGCTTATAACAGTAGGGACCAGGATGGAGATCATGACTGTGAAATGCTCAGGGAATAGATCAAGTCATTTGGGTGGCCACCAGCTCAAAGTTCCTCCCCAGAGCTCCATTTGCAGTCTAAATTATCCTAGGAAGAGCGTGGCTTCAAAGAGGCAGATGAGGACTTAGTAGAAGCAGCTACAGAGTATTCTACACTTGGAGCTGTAATTTAGCTTTCTATTTACACACCCAGTGTCTCATAGACACGCTTTTAGTAACTGATCATACCCCCTGCTGTGCAGGTTTGGTGGAAAACTGCAGAGAGGATCCAGCCAGAGACTTCAGCAGTTAGGGGCAGAACTAGCCAAAGCAAGGATCCTTGGTCCTTTCAGCATTCAGAGAACTTTCTATGGTTTTGACTGGACCATCTCTGCCCTGTCCCCCTCATCCTGCAGGAGAGGGGGAACACTACAGCAGCCCACCATAGTAGTATTTAATTTCAGAAAGGGGAACTACGCAAAAATGAGGAAGTTAAACAGAAATTAGAAGGTACAGTGCCAAAGGTGAAATCCCTACAAGCTGCATGGAAACTTTTTAAAGTTTAGAGGCTCAATTTAAATGTAAAAACATAAGAATGGCCATACGGGGTCAGCCCAAAGGTCCATCTAGCCCAGTATCCTGTCTTTCGACAGTGGCCAAAGCCAGGTGCTTTTAGAAGGAATGACCAGAACAGGTAATCATCAAGTGATCCATCCCCCGTCGCCCATTCCCAGCTTCTGGCAAACAGAGACTAGGGACACCATCCCTGCCCAGCCTGACTAAAAGCCACTGATGGACCTATCCTCCATCTAATTCTTTTTTGAACCATGTATATACCAAATTAAAAAACAGTGAGAGGACCAAAACAGTGCCACCGTGGCTAAATAAATAGAAGTGGTTAGAGACAAAAAGGCATCCTTTTAAAAAATTGGAAGTTAAATCCAATTGAGAAAAATAGAAAGGAGCATAAACTCTGGCAAATGAAGTGTAAAAATATAATTAGGAAGGCCAAAAAAGAATTTGAAAAACAGCTGGCTAAAGACGCAAAAAGAAACAGAAAAAAAAATGAAGTTCACCAGAAGCAGGAAGCCTGCTAAGCAATCAGTGGGGCCACTGGACAATTGAAATGCTAGAAGAGCACTCAAGGATGATAAGGCCATTCCGGAGAAACTAAATTAATTCTTTGCATCAATGTTCTGAGGATGTGAGGGAGAGTCCCAAACCTGAGCCATTTTTTTTAGGTGACAAATCTGAGCAACTGGCCCAGATTGAGGTGTCATTAAGAGAAGGTTTTGGAACAAACTGATCAATTAAACAGTAATAAGTCACCAGGACCAGATGGTATTCATCCAAGAGTTCTGAAGGAACTCAAATTTGAAATTGCAGAACTGTGGTATGTAACCTATAATTTAAATCGGCTTCTGTACCAGATAACTGGAGGATAGCTAATGTGATGCCAATTTTTAAAAAAGGCTCCAGAGCCAATCCTGGCAATTACAGGCCGGTAAGCCTAACTTCAGTACCAGGCAAATTGGTTGAAACTATAGTAAAGAACAGAATTATCAGAAACATATATGAACATGATTAGTTGGAGGAAGAGGCAACATGGTTTTTGTAGAGGGAAATCATGCCTCACCAATCTACTAGAAATCTTTTGGGGGGGGGCAACAAGCATGTCGATAAGGGTGATCCAGTGGATATAATGTACTTGGACTTTTAGAAAGTCTTTCACACAGTCCCTAACCAAAGGCTCTTAAGCAAAGTAAGCAGTCATGGAATAAGATGGAAGGTCCTCTTATGGATCAGTAAGTAGTTAAAAATAGGAGACAAAGGGTAGGAATAAATAGTCCGTTTTCAGAATGGAAAGAGATAAATAGTGGTGTCCCCCAGGGGTCTGTACTGGGACCAATTCTGTTCAACATATTCATAAGGAAGGATCTTATCAAAACTGCTTAAAGAGATTCAAGCAAGTAGTTCACTCTGGCACATGCACTTCTTGCTACGAGAGAGCGCACGAATGAACACACAGCTGCCCTGCTAAACAAGTCAAGAGGAAGTCTAAGAAATGGAGATGGGAGAGAAGGCAAGTGAGTCCAAAAGGTGTCTGGCTGCCTTCTGGCCTTATCTGCGTAACAAGAGGAGCTACCACTGAAGTTCAGAAAGGGCTATTATTAATTAAAATGGAGAAGCAGCAACGGTTGAGTACATTGCCAACTCGCCACATGTATAACAGTGGGGCACCCCAAGTAGAATACTAGAAATAGCATTCCATACATTTACTGTGATCTAGAAAAGGAGGTAAATGTTGTGGTAACAATTTGATGACAAAATTTAAATTAGTAAATTTATAGGAAGGATTGTGATCAATTCCTGAAGAACGTAAGGAAACTAGATAACTGGGCAACACAATGGGCAGTTTAAGTTAGAGAAAATTGCAAGGTAAGCCTACAATTTGAGATTTTTCTATACACTGATTATTGTTATTTATTTATCTCAGGAAAGAGCTAAAAAATATTGTGGAAAACTAATTGAAGACATCTGCTTGATCTGCAGCAGCAAAATAAATTCTGCTGTATTGAGCAAGAGATAGGAAAAATATACAGAATTGTATCAACTGATGGTATGGTTTCACCTAAGTATTACACATAGTTTTTGTCATTATATCTTAAAAATGACTGAAAAAGATTCAGAGGAGGACAATGAAAATGGTAAAAATGTACTGATTTGGGGGTGGGTGGAGAGAAGGAGGTTAAAGGACTACGGGTAAAATTTTCAGAAGTTACTGAGGTTCCTAAGTCTTAAAGTCAATGAGACCTATGCTCCTAAGTGCCTAAATCACTTTTGAAAGTGTGATTTAAGTGCTTCTGAAAGTTTTCCCCCAGGTCTACTAGGTGAGGAAGGAAAAACAAGAGTGATGAGAAAGAGTACAGATTGCTAACATAATGAATGATCTCAAAAAAGCCAGTTAGATGCATCTATTTCCAATAAAATAAGAACCAGAGAGCACTCACAATTTAAAGGCCACATATTTAATGTTAAGAAGGAAATACTTTGTGCCATTTGTAATTTAACTATGGAACTACGTGAAGGATATCATTGAGGCAAACAGCTTAGTAATTTTTAATAAGAATTTATTTATGTAAGTAATAATAGCAGCTATAATTTACTAATTCTGATAAAATTCCTTAATACTTCAGGGTATAAGCTAATTTACCAGCTGAGGCCAAGTAGAAATGTCCACCTAATGGTACTCTGGTAAGTGGTAGGAATTATGCCTCCCGAGGAAGCATTCAGGATTGGCCACTGGATATCAGACCAGATTAACTATTGCTCTGCTTTGAATCATCCCTAATTCCTCACTGAATCGGGATCTGAAGGCATATATAGTATGGATGCTGAGTTTCACTGTTTTATGCCAGTAGAATGTTAAACATTTTCAATTTATATCCCCACAAAATACATTAAGGTAACAAGCAAAGCACTGTAGATACAATATCTTTAAAGACTGCTCACTGTGGTTTTAAAGTCATGTATCTTCCAGTATTCACCTGCTTGCTTTTTAAAGTTTATATTGTCCATGAATACTCAAGTAGCTAATAGAGGAGGTATCTGAGCCTATAACTATTATCTTTGGAAAATCATGGGAGACGGGAGAGATTCCAGAAGACTAGAAAAGGGCAAATATAGTGCCCATCTATAAAAAGGGAAATAAAAACAACCCAGGAAACTACAGACCAGTTAGTTTAACTTCTGTGCCAGGGAAGATAATGGAGCAAGTAATTAAGGAAATCATCTGCAAACACTTGGAAGGTGGTAAAGTGACAGGGAATAGCCAGCATGGATTTGTAAAGAACAAATCGTGTCAAACCAATCTGATAGCTTTCTTTGATAGGATAACGAGTCTTGTGGATAAGCTGTGGATGTGGTATACCTAGACTTTAGTAAGGCATTTGATACAGTCTCGCATGATATTCTTATCGATAAATTAGGCAAATACAATTTAGATGGGGCTACTATAAGGTGGGTGCATAAGTGGCTGGATAACCGTACTCAGAGAGTTGTTATTAATGGTTCCCAAGCCTGCTGGAAAGGCATAACAAGTGGGGTTCCGCAGGAATCTGTTTTGGGACTGGTTCTGTTCAAGATCTTCATCAATAACTTAGATATTGGCATAGAAAGTACGCTTATTAAGTTTGCGGATGATACCAAACTGGGAGGGATTGCAACTGCTTTGGAGGACAGGGTCATAATTCAAAATGACCTGGAGAAATGGTCTGAGGTAAACAGGATGAAGTTTAACAAAGACAAATGCAAAGTGCTCCATTTAGGAAGGAAAAATCAGTTTCACACATACAGAATGGGAAGAGATTATCTAGGAAGGATACGGCAGAAAGGGATCTAGGGGTTATAGTGGACCACAAGCTAAATATGAGTCAACAGTGTGATGCTATTGCAAAAAAAGCAAACATGATTCTGGGATGTATTAACAGGTGTGTTGTGAGCAAGACACGAGAAATCATTCTTCCGCTCTACTCTGCGCTGGTTAGGCCT
The DNA here is from genome assembly GCF_011386835.1 of Chrysemys picta bellii. Taxonomy (NCBI): domain Eukaryota; kingdom Metazoa; phylum Chordata; order Testudines; family Emydidae; genus Chrysemys; species Chrysemys picta. The sequence continues at coordinate 135,967,388 of NC_088794.1, read as the reverse complement.
CAACTGGAGTATTGTGTCCAGTTCTGGGCACTGCATTTCAAGAAAGATGTGGAGAAATTGGAGAAGGTCCAGAGAAAAGCAACAAGAATGATTAAAGGTCTTGAGAACATGACCTATGAAGGAAGGCTGAAAGAATTGGGTTTGTTTAGTTTGAAAAAGAGAAGACTGAGAGGGGACATGATAGCAGTTTTCAGGTATCTAAAAGGGTGTCATAAGGAGGAGGGAGAAAACTTGTTCACCTTAGTCTCTAAGGATAGAACAAGAAGCAATGGGTTTAAACTGCAGCAAGGGAGGTCTAGGTTGGACATTAGGAAAAAGTTCCTGTCAGGGTGGTTAAACACTGGAATAAATTGCCTAGGGAGGTTGTGGAATCTTCATCTCTGGAGATATTTAAGAGTAGGTTAGATAAATGTCTATCAGGGAATGTCTAGACAGTATTTGGTCCTGCCATGTGGGCAGGGGACTGGACTCTAGGTCCCTTCCCGTCCTAGAATCTATGTATTGTACAACAGTTTATTTTCTGATACAATACAATTTGATATACTTTTTGGGGGGAAAAAGTGGTGACACACTAACTATACTGGAAGAGAGGTGGCAGGAAACATTTTAATTTCAACTGAAAATTTGTGACGACAGTTCTGTCATTATAAGCCCAGCTCTTTTCCTTTTTCATAGTACCATATACAATGCAATGTGAAAACCTTCCAGTTGAAGATGATTAATACTGACATCTGAATTTTTCCAATGTATAAGTAGTATCAGCTTTAATAACATCCATACACGTCATCCTTTATGTTGCATGACATTTGGAACAGATTTACACAACCCCTGTTCTTCCAACAGTTCAACAAAACAGTGGAGAGGTAAAAGCAGGAGAGAACAATACTTATAGTAGACGAGAGAGTCATTAAAACAAACAATACAGAGAGCAGAATAGAAGACATTTCATATATCATGCCTGCTGTTTAGATTAATAGGAACAGACCTGATAACTGGAACGGAAAATGGCTGCTTCAGCGACCTTTAGCATGAACAATATCATCCCTGAAAATGAATCTTGAAGTGGATATTTTCCAATATAATCAACAAGAAAAAAGAACAAGAGATACACGTTCAGTTAAGGGAGGAAAAAAACTCTATGGTAAGGCTTAAAATCCTGTTTTTACTTCAGTCTGAATTTAATTTATGCCATTGTTCTAACCCTTTATCCATTATAATTAGATTAATATATTTTCCATGGGGTACTGTAGTGTTGCAAAGTTGCTTCTTTAACTACATTTGAAATGATAATTAAAAATGCTAACAGCTAAACACTACAACTAAAAACAGTTTTAATACTATGAGATGAAATTCATCAGAAAACAGAGTATTACAATAGCCTAAAAATCTCTGAGCAACTACCTTGTAAGTCGCTCTTTACGGTCACTGCTCAGTTAAGATGAGCTTTCACAAGATCTAACCAGAAAATGATTATTGTTACACATTTACAACTGTAAACAGAAACAGCCTAATATACATTTCCCCCACACTAACAGAAGAGGAAAAATTTTTAGCATCTAAATGATCTGAAAGTTTAGACAGACAATAAAAGGAACAGTTATTTTTAGAGCTCTAAAGGCATAAAAATACAGCACCAAATTGTGACCTACAGCTATGCACAGCCAAGCATCACATCATGTGACAGTCTTAACTTTAGCTAGGAGCGCATCTGTAGCTGCTTCAGATATCATTATTCGTCTGACGACCAACAATACCTTTGGATGTATTCAGCAACAAGCATCTGAAATCGCTGCCATCTTTTTTTAAATTGCTGCCATAGGCAGAACTCAATTCAAAGGTAGGAGACCTTAATGGACTTTGTGGAAAGTACTTGGTTGCCAATGCTAGGTCAACAGGATTGCTCTCTACTTTACAAGATGAATTAAGCTTAAAAACAGAAGGAATCGAAATCTCATGCTCAGTCCAGATAGTTATTCTTCCAAGCACAGTTTAAGTGAGTAAATGGGGAAACTCTTTTTCTTTCAATAGTGGCTAGTCTGGAAACAGAATATGCTAGAATAAGAAAAGATCTCAATTCCAGCAAACTCAACCGCAACAACTTGTTCACAAACAAGTGCATCAAAGGTACAGTATGTTATTTTACCCAAGTTAGTGTACTGTTTTGTAATAAATGTGACTACAAGTTACACGTACAAAATAAAAATATGTAATTTAAACTATTTCTATTATAGTTTTCCAAATGCTAATGAGTAAATAAGAAAATTTATTGAAAATAAAATACAGGTATGGAATTTTAAAGAGTGAAAAATGCAGAATCACACTACCTATCTCTAAAAATTGATCAACAACTGCTTAAGAATTGCTTTAACTGCAAGTTTATTATTTTGAACGTCATATGTTAAAAGCATTTCAGGGTGACAATTTATCAAATGATATTTTCTACTTCGGATGACAATTCAGTTTCAAAGTCTAGTAAATTTTAGTATGATTTAATGGTGCAGATAAAACAATTGAAGAGATAAACTGCTACAAGTCTCTTTCAATCTTTGTAAAAATTGTAACGTGTCAGATTTAATTTGAGTTTGGAGGCTTTGATCAGTTATTTCTTAAACTGTATTGCAAAATATTTTAACATTGAGCATATGCCCATCTATATCAATGCACCACAAAAAGCATTCTGAATTTTCCATTAATCTTTTTCATGGAAAACAAACACTACAGTTTACAATACAAAGCGCTATAATCTTCAATCTTCTCATAGCTACAAAATGCCGCTTTTTGGTTGGATGAAATGGTCAAAAAATGATTCCTACAAATCTGCACAATATCCTGGCTCAGAAGTAGTGACCAAGACCCTGCTGAGGGAATTGAAATGGCACCTGAAAGAACGTGAAAGATTAGTACAAGAGATTGAAAATGAACAAAAAGTCCAGAAAAATGGTGTGGATTACAACTGGTTGAAGAACTACCAAAATCCGCAAGCCACAATCCCAGCTACTGAACAAAGGCAGCTTGAAGTCCTTTGTTCACAAATTCAACCTTGCCAAACTGGAACTGTTCTTAGCAGGTAACAATTTTTCTTTCTTATTATTGTAATTGTCACTTTCTAGGCAATTAATTTCCCCCTTATTCTAGTTCAACATTCCAGTTCAAAGTTGTTAAAATTTGGTTGTGTTTTTTTCCCCAAAGTAACAATGATTAGAAATTTAAATGAAGACTTATTTGTATAGCTTCCTATAGCTTTTCTAGAAATAAAACTCTTTAATTTTATAACACAGTACACTGTCTTCTATAATGCCTTTTTATTGCATGATCTTCAAAGTACCAGAGAGGTATACAATGCTTAGACATCTGACACCCATCATTTACCTGATGACCACAGAATTGAGTTAGAGTATTAACACAACAACATTTTACATACAAGCCTCCAATCTCTTCACATTTTAAAGGGATTGCAATTAAGCATGTCTCAACATTTAGTTAAAACACACATTAATAATTAACTTTTTCTATGTGATTTTTATATATAAATTCCCCAAATGATGTATTTTTATATATTTTCCAGGGCTGTGTGGGAAGAACAGAACCTATGCTCCCTTTAAAGCCCAGAAAATACTTGAGGGCAAAGTCAGTTTGAATCAATTTACCAAGATGGCTTAATACAAAAAAACACCCTAGTATCCACTGATCTTAACAGTTGTACTGCATCCAAATGCATTGTAGGAGCTTTTTTATTTTTTAGAAGAAAAGAAACAAGTGAGGCCAGAAAATAGTTTTTTCCCCTAAAAAAAGGGAAGAGGAAGAAAAGTGTGCTGGAATAGTTTTCAGCACTGACAAATTAGATTTCAATTCTTTTCTTTTCGTTTCTAGATTTCGTGAAGTTTTGGCAGAAAATGATGTCTTACCTTGGGAAATAGTCTACATATTCAAGCAAGTTTTAAAAGATTTCCTAACTACTATTGAGAAGGAAAACCAACAAGACCAACTGGTAGATGTATGGAATACAAATTGCTCTGAACACTTCACAGTGCCTGGTGACAGCTCTAACAAATCGGACAAAGATGAAATTCCCACAGTTTCAAGTTACGTTGACAAAAATACACAGAGCATGTTTCCCACTTTTTCTCACCGAATCTGGAATCTTCCATATTACTATCCATCAAGTTAAAATTTTTCTTCAGTTATCTGAATTCCCTTTTATCATCCCAATTCAGAGACGTAAAAACATATAGGAATAAGAAATATGACATGCTCCCCTTTGTTGCAACCTCAGAATTTTAAATCCCTAATTATAGTCTCTATACATTTTACAAACTTTAATTAAAATCATTACCCTTTTTACCATTACTATTCCAAAGATGTTGTGTTTAAAGGAACCTTTTAATATAAAGAGATAAAAAATATAACTGTAGATCTTTCCAAAAAATGATGAAACTATCCTGTTTGTACTGTACCTATAGCATCTACTGTAATAAGCAATAGCTATTATCCATATTTCAAAATCCGATCACTGTGCAAAATGTTAGCAGGGACTTCTGTTCAGTAATCTACATAGTTTTTTGAGATTCTTCTAAGGAAACAATATACAGTGTATGAGGTATGTTTTAAAACAGTAATCAATTTATTCAATATAACTGAGGAGAAGTTCTGATGATGAAAACTATTTCACAAGTCCAACAAGAACTTGTAAAGAGAAAATAATCAAACGTTATAACATTGTACTGTTTATGGTTAGTTTTCTGAACGGTTTTCTGCATACATTGCAATACTGCAAAGCTCCTCAAATGAAGAGAAACAATCTAGATATTTAACTAGCTTTGGTGGCTGGTTCTCTCTCCTTGAAGAGATTTAGAGATACCTTTTTATTTCAAAATAAATGTGGTTTTACTTCATCTCCTTGCTTTTCTTTGAAAAAGTTAATTCTTAATCAGGGCTGCAGAATAACTTTCAGTGATTTGGTATCTTACAGAATCAGCTTTCTATAGTGGTGAATGAGTCTGAAAACCTGTTCCAGAAGATATATATTACTTGAGCATTTGAAATTAAAAAAACCACACACACACACAAAAGTTTCAATTTTAGTTGTTGCCTCAAGCCATCAATATGGGGTCATAATAAAGTTGTATTAGACCAAGGCTCGGCAACCTTTCAGAAGTGGTGAGCCGAGTCTTCATTTATTCACTCTAATTTAAGGTTTCGCGTGCCAGTAATACATTTTAATGTTTTCAGAAGGTCTCTTTCTATAACTCTATAATATATAACTAAACTATTGCTGTATGTAAAGCTTCATTTAAAATTAAATTAAAATGCAGAGCCCCCCGGACCGGTGGCCAGGACACAGGCAGTGTGAGTGCCACTGAAAAATCAGCTCGCATGCTGCCTTTGGCAGGCATGCGATAGTTTGCCTACCCTTGTATTAGACTCAAGTGACATGTAGTAACTGTGGCCGCAACTGGCACAATTAGAGCAGAAAAATCCATGAACATGATGCAAAAACCCACTTTTGCTGCAATTGTGAAAGGGCTAGATTTAACTCGCATCATCACAGAAGAAAGATTTCTGCACACTTTTGTTACACATAAAGCTTCTTTCTCCAGATGTTCTTTCCTTTTGTTAGTCTGTCACACCATTTAAAAAAAAATGGCCCCAATTCTAAGTTTCTTTTCACAGAGGCACTATGGAGAAACACTTCCTCTGCTTATTCTCCTACAACAGTATACCAGTAAGACACTTCGATAGAGTTCCTCAACACGTAGAGAAAGGAAAACTGAAGCTTTGAGAGATATTCATCTATAGATTTCCAGATTAAAAAATAAAGGTTACAATGAAGTTAAGGTTGAGTAGTCAAAACAAGAACACATTAGAATTTTTAACACACTAAACTCTGAAAAGCTTGGAAATACAAAGAACATTCCAAGTATGAAAAACTACCTGGAAAACACACTCATGAGATAAAGGTCACTATCTTCTACCTTGCCTTCATTTAGTGTTTGCAAGGCAGTCTCAAAAAATATAATTTTTTTTTCTGAAAGTTTAGTTAAGCATGAATTCGTTTTCCTAAGAGCTTATACTCTTATAACTGCCTATAACTCTAGACATGGAATAGTTTTTCACACCCATAGGAACAGGCCTCCCCATACCTTCTGAGCTTTAGATTAGGCTTGAATAATGACTGGGAGTGGATGGGTCATTATACAAAGTAAAAACTGTTTCTCCATGCTCATTTTTCCCCCTACTGTTACTCACACCTTCTTGTCAACTGTTGGAAATGGGCCATCCTGATTATCACTACACGTTTTTTTTTTCTCCTGCTGATAATAGCTCACCTAAAAGCTTACCTTAATTAATTACTCGTTACAGTTGGTATGGCAACACCCATTTTTTCATGCTCTCTGTGTATATATATCTTCCTACTGTATTTTCCACTGCATGCATCCGATGAAGTGAGTTTTAGCCCATGAAAGCTTATGCTCAAATAAATTTGTTAGTCTCTAAGGTGCCACAGGTACTCATTGTTCTTTTTAGAATATTTACTAATTCATTGGAGAGTCTATGACAAACCCTGGGAAACGAGAGTGAACCCTCACAAGCATCCTAACGCTCAGCGAGTATATCTATGTTACAACCAGCAGCAAGTCCGAGATGCACACTCAGGAAACAGCTGCACTTGGGACTGAGTGGCAAGGTTTACACAGCTGTTTTTAGCACCATAGCACAAGCCCAGGTCTGTTGACCCAGGCTCTGAGACTCACTGCCACAGGCTGCGCAGACATACCCAGAGGGGGGGGATGGGTCCCCAGTGAGCTTACATCTCATAGTGGCAGTAGCCCTACAAAAAGCCTCCTGAAACTAATGAGCATTATCAAGTAGGTCTAAAGGAAGGGAGTGAACACTCTCCTGGTCACTCACTCTAGCCTCACCATCATGCAACAATCAGGTCTGCAGAAGCAGAGTTCCTTTCCTACAATTCTCAGGAAGTCCACAGGGAGCAATGACTGTTTGAGAACAGGGAGACTTTGGTGGGAAGAAGTGAAAGGGGCATATCCCATGATTCCTGAGACCTAAGAGAGGGGATTAACCTGTTGAGCCTTTTGATGGACATTTTTTTCACCGTCAAATGTCCCAAATGACCAAGAAGTTATACTTTGAGCTTTCGCTCTGCAAGAGAAAGTGAAAAGTAATTAAATGTTTACAATTCCAGGACTCCAACATCCTATACTATGCATTCCAGAGTTGACCTTCTCTGGTGTAGCTAAAAAAAAAAAAAAAAGGCTAATTTTTTTAATACAATGAACATTTTAGCTATATGCACTAGATCTCTGCTATGGGAGTCCACTTAAGTAGTGGTATCTTTCTATTTTGCCATTTTCTAATAAAAAAAGGTAAAGGAGTTGTGAAACTACTTCCTTGTTCGGTCAGGGTATCAAGGCTGAAAAATCAATCACTTATGGTCAAAGCATCACTCTGCTGTAATCTATAACTAACATGGGCTTCCAAAGAAGGCTAGCCTCAAACAATGAGATCAACAGCAGAGTATTCACAGTAAGACACAAAGATTTATGAGCATAGTATACTCCCAATTATCCGAATAGCATGGGGGACAGAGATTTTATTCAGATAATTGGGTGTTTGGATAAGTGCAGGAGTGGCAGCAAGCCCTTTGCAGCTCCGCTGTCATGACCCTGCTCATTCACTCCTGTAACAGCAGGATGCAGAGGGCTCCCTTTGCTGCCACTCCTGCCCTCCCGATTATTGCAAGCCCAATGTGTGACAGCAAGGCTGCGGTTCTGGAGGAGCAGAGACCAGCCCCCAAGCCAGGACTCTGCTCTGCCAAGTCCACAGCCTTCCCTGAACCTGGAGCCTTCAGGAATCAGGTGTGACCAGCACTGTGGCAGCACAGAAAGTCCTCTGCAGCTCCTCTGTCACAGCCCTGCTCACTCACTCCCACGACATCAGAGCTGCAGAGGACTCCCTGTGCTGCTGCAGAAGCCATTCAACTGCAGGCTGGATAGCTTCCCCCACAGCTAGGGAGGTAGGCTCCTCCTCCTCACAGTCCTGGCCAGGGGTACCTACTCTCTATTATCCAAATCTCCATGTTATCTGAATCCTGTTTTTGCCCCCACACTCCTCCCAACATGAGCTACATGTGGGAAAAGGAAAGGATTCAGATAACAGGGAGGGGGTTTGAATAACCTCAAGCAGGACATACCCACCTTGTGGCTTGTGGAGAAGTAACATCTTCTGGCAAACCAAATGTGCTAAGATAACTTCACTCTTGTAATTAGTGGTCTCTCAAGAACTTCACTCTATCTTAGCTCCCACCTCATGGCTACGTTCCTCAAATGTGTGCCTGTTTTGGCTCACAATAGTTTTGTCCTAGTATTAGCCCACCCCTGGCAAGGCTCCAGGGCTCTCCCAGTTCAAGCCCCACTGCGGGGCCAGGCCATCTCCTTCCCCGCCGCTGCTCAGGAGCCTCGGGCGGGCCAAAGGTCCCCGTCTGTGGTACCAGGGCAGAGAGAGTTTTCTATTGCCGCTAATCCCCAGGCAGGGCCAGCTTTAGGAAGTGCGGGGCCCGATTCGAACAGTTTTGACAGGGCCCTAGCAGGGATGACTAAAAAAAAAACCACATAAAAAAAAACACTTGGGGCTTGTACTCACCGGGCGGCGCTCCTAGTCTTCGGCGGTGGGTCCTTCACTCGCTCCGGGTCTTCGACGGCACTGAAGGACCTGCTGCCGAAGAGCTGCCGAAGACCCGGAGCGAGTGAAGGACCCGCCGCTGAAGTGCCGCCGAAGACTTGGAGTGCCGCCGGCTGAGTAAAAATTAAAAAGGAGCCTCTAGCCAGGGAAGGGATTCTCGGCCACTTGCCCCCACCTGGCAGCCCTGCCACTGGGTGCGGGGCCTCTTAGGCGCAGGGCCCGATTCGGTGGAATTGGCCTAAAGCCGGCCCTGTCCCCAGGCCGCTCCCCACCACCTCCCCGCCCAAGGAAACAGCCACAGCAGTGGGGCAGGCCACAGCTGGGACCCGCTCCAGATCCGTGTCAAAAGCAGGGGGAATAACCCCGGCCCGGCGGCGGGGTCAAACCACTGCACCGCTCCCCTCCCCGGGCGGCTCCCATACTCACCCGGCGGCGGGCGGCTCCCGCACTGCGGGCCTGGCGCCGCGGCGGGGGGCGGATATGGCGGCCTGAGGCTCATCGCCCAGTAACTCGACGTTGGTGACGGTCTTGCCAAGAGTGAACCAGTCACTGATCTGGTCGAGTGTGAGCTTCCGCAGCATGGCGGGAACCGGGCCGTAAAGAGCCGGGCTAGAGGTCAGGTTTCCCGCGCGACAGCCGGCCGGACCCGAACTCGCAGAGCCCTTGCGCTGCCACGTGCACCCCGCGCGGTTGGCTGGCTCCGCCCCCTGCAGCCCCGCCCTCCAGCCACGTGCTCACACTGCGCAGCCGCGGCCAGGACGCGAGGTGCTCCGTTTCCTGCGCTGCCTTGCGCGAAGGTCCCTTCACATCTCTTCTTGGTCCTTACAAATCCTTCGTGCAGTGCTATGGATAACCCCCCACTACAGCTTCCTCCCCTCCCACATCTCGTAGGGCACCAACCCAACTGCACCCTTTCCTTCCTGCATCCCTGCCAACGTCTCCCGCATGCCAGGGTAATGCACCTCTCCCTCCCTGAATCCCAGCCACGGTCAGCAAATGCCCCTAGAATCTCCCGGACAATAGCATCCCCGTGTAACCATCCCCATAAGTTACACACACCCCATAACCCGTATGACTCCCACCTGGCAAATCCTGCTCCCTGCTTCTAAAACAAGCCACCCCCCAGGCTGCATGGGGAAGGCCATGCAGGACACGGGTTGTGTTCCTTCCCGCAGGAGGCGCTGTGGGGGGGACTAAGGGCTGTTGGGGTTTCTCTCCATCGGGGCAGTGCAGGGGGGCTATTGCGCTGGGTTGAAGTCGCACTGAAGGAACAGCTGAGCGTGCTCCCTCCCCCCACCGAAGGGCTATAGGGGAAGGGGCAGGGCTCTGAACTATCTCCTCCGGGGGAGTAATGGTGGGCATAGCGCTGAGCGGGCTCTTCCGCAGTAGCGGGTGCTGTGGGGAGGCAGGGCCTCGAGCGGGCTTTAAGGCAATTGGCGGGGGGCGCAATAAGAGACAGGGCGTTGAGAAGCGCGGGTTTTCTTGCAGGCGTGCAGTGGGGAACGGAAAGTCACTGAGTAGGTTGCATGGCGGGGGAAGGGCGCTGAGGGGCCCTTGCCGGCAGGGGGCGCTGAGGCGAGGGCAGAGCGCACTTTAGCTGAGGTAGCGGGCCTTGCTAGCGGGAGGGGCGCCGCCGCCGGAGACGTTCTAGCCTCTCCTCTCGTTGGCGGTTCTTTTCCCAGCGTCCCGAGCGCGGCAGTAGCGGCAGTTCCATTCCGTGACCTTCGCCAACCGCCCGTGTGTCTCCGGCTCCAAGGTGGGTTCGGCCAGGTTTGTCCTGCTGAGGGAGCTGAGGGAAGGCGGGTTCCCCCGGGTCTGCCGCGAATGCGGCTGCGGCCTTCCTCGGGCGCTGTAGGCCCGCGGAATTCATGCCGGGGCCGGGGCCTGGGGCCGGCTGCCAAGAAGCCCGGGGGAGGAGCCGGCCCGGCCTGGCAGTTGAGGAAGAAATCCGGGGGCTGTGCCCTGGCAATGCTGGGGGGAGGGAGAGCGCGGAGATCGGTCGTGTCTGAGCCTGCTCTGCTTCTCCTTAGTTGGGGGTGAGGGGGAGCAAGTTACGTTGCTTGGCAGCCTACAAACTCGGGGTTCCCTCCGTGGTGATGTACGTTTCCCCTCCAAGGTGGGTGGACGGGATGGCAGGCACTTCATGGTGGGTGAGTCCTTCGCAAAGGCCTTCCCTGCTCTGCAGTGATGCTTTAGATCCCAAAGCACTCCTCGAGTGAACAGGCTAGGGCTCCGCAGCTGTATTAGGCACCTAGTAGCCAGAAGCTGATGTAAAAGATGGGCCAGTACCTTGTAGGGTGCCCGGGTTCTCCCCCCCCACCCCACCCCAGTAGCTGAAGGGTGCTGAGCTTTTTAGTGTGTTTTATTTAGTGGGGATTTCATTTTAGGCTATTAATGCAATACAGATTTGAAGTTGTACACTCTGCTTTATTTGCTTGCTAGTGGGAGAGAAAGCACTTTGTCCATATATGTTTCTTTTTTTTCCTTTTACGTCACAGTCTCCTGTTGCTTTGATAGGTATATGCGTCTGTTAGTCTGCATTGCCTCCTAACCCTTGTTCTAAGCAGAAGCCATTTGAAATATATGAAATCTTTCTCGTGGTTCTGAATAGCAGCAGTGAAAACACAACACTAGTTTTTTTTCATTCAGCTTCATATCAGGAAAGGTAACAGCTGTAATAGAGCTGTCTCTCCACAGTCCAGGGAAGTCATCATTGCATTTGATATGGTCTCGCATGATATTAGTAAAGCATTTGATACGGTCTCGCATGATATTCTTATCGATAAGCTAGGCAAATACAATTTAGATAGGGCTACTATAAGGTGGGTGCATAACTGGCTGGATAACCGTACTCAGAGAGTTGTTATTAATGGTTCCCAAGCCTGCTGGAAAGGCATAACGAGTGGGGTACCGCAGAGGTCTGTTTTGGGACCGGCTCTGTTCAATATCTTCATCAACAACTTAGATATTGGCATAGAAAGTACGCTCATTAAGTTTGCAGATGATACCAAACTGGGAGCGATTGCAACTGCTTTGGAGGACAGGGTCATAATTCAAAATGATCTGGACAAATTGGAGAAATGGTCTGAGTTAAACAGGATGAAGTTTAACAAAGACAAATGCAAAGTGCTCCATTTAGGAAGAAAAAATCAGTTTCACACATACAGAATGGGAAGAGACTGTCTAGGAAGGAGTACGGCAGAAAGGGATCTAGGGGTTATAATGGACCACAAGCTAAATATGAGTCAACAGTGTGATGCTGTTGCAAAAAAAGCAAACATGATTCTGGGATTTATTAACAGGTGTGTTGTGAGCAGACACGAGAAGTCATTCTTCCACTCTACTCCGCTCTGGTTAGGCCTCAGCTGGAGTATTGTGTCCGGTTCTGGGCACCGCATTTTAAAAAAGATGTGGTGAAATTGGAAAGGGTCCAGAGAAGAGCAACAAGAATGATTAAAGGTCTTGAGAACATGACCTATGAAGGAAGGCTGAAAGAATTGGGTTTGTTTAGTTTGGAAAAGAGAAGACTGAGAGGGGACATGATAGCAGTTTTCAGGTATTTAAAAGGGTGTCATAAGGAAGAGGGAGAAAACTTGTTCACCTTAGTCTCTAAGGATAGAACAAGAAGCAATGGGTTTAAACTGCAGCAAGGGAGGTCTAGGTTGGACGTTAGGAAAAAGTTCCTAACGGTCATGGTGGTTAAACACTGGAATAAACTGCCTAGGGAGGTTGTGGAATCTCCATCTCTGGAGATATTTAAGAGTAGGTTAGATAAATGTCTATCAGGGATAGTCTAGACAGTATTTGGTCCTGCCATGCGGGCAGGGGACTGGACTCGATGACCTCTCGAGGTCCCTTCCAGTCCTAGAATCTATGAATCTATTGCTGTGTATTCAGAAGTTTTTCCACAGCAGTAAGGGTTAAATGTCCTTTTAAACGAATGCTTACATATTGCCTATTTGTGGTAGCATAGTGCTTTGAAGTTCTAGTAATGAACCAGGACAACGTTTCGCAAACAACAAAAAGAAAGATGGTCTCTGCTTCAAAGATGACATTCGTCTCACCTCCTTTTCCCCTTCTCCCACTTTCTCCCCACATATATGCCAGGAAGAGTCTCCTATTTACTATTAGCAAATAGGTCAGTGGAACCTGGACCTAAAGTTGCCTGCAAACTCTGTCCTTCCTTCTTACAGTTTTGCAGTGCATTAGCTGCTGTCCTTTATCCACATGTGGTTAGTTTAGATGTGCTGTGTGTATAGTTTGTTAAATGCTTTAGGCTTCTCAAGGTAAAATGTTACAGAAATGTAAAGTATTATACAGTATGGTGCTTTTATATATACTCCCATGTCTTTTGGAGTGTTGAGAAGAAGTTATATTAAAATATCTCATGTTTTTCACAAAAATGTTTGTAAATACCAAATCCGTGGACATACTGAGTATAAAACATGGCCATGTCTCAAAGATAGTGTACTTGGAGTAATGGTGTTAATTTTAATTACCTCCATACTGTCTGTCAAATGGTATTTTTAGCAGCCTCATAAAACTATGTATTCTGCTTTTCTGAGTAAAGGTGAACGTGCCATGTTGGGAGAGGAAAGGTTAGACTCTTAATTAAATGTATTTATTTATTAAATCTCAGTAGAACAGGGATGGGCATCTGTCGTTCTGGACCATGTTCTTATTCTATCGCCCCTCGACTATTTTTAAGTAAATCTAGGTAAGACCCTTTGCTCTTTCACTTTGGCTTGGGGTAAAGGGAGGAAGGGGATCTTGATTATTCTTAATTTAAAATTACTTCCTCCCAGTCCCCCAAAAATCCTTTTTACCTAGATGTAACAATATTACAATATAGAAAAATGGGAGTGTAAGGAGCATTTTCACCTTTAAGGTCTTGTCTTCACTAGTATTTTACCTTGAGTTAGCTAATTTGAATTAAGAACACACCTCTTTTCCCTGTGAAGACAAGCACATTGTGGCACATGATGGCTATTAGGTGGCCTGTGCAAAAAATTTGGTCTCAGTCCACTTTCTAGTGATAAGGTGTCTATTTTGCAAACACTGCCACAGTATAGAGTCGATTTTCTGTAAATTTGCAGTTCTGCAGATTCACTAATTAGTTTAACATTTATTTTAAAATGTGTCCTATAAGAAACTTAGCATGTTAGTATTTTCTTTGTTCCAAACAGGCCCGCCCACAGAAATTCCGGGCCCCACAGCCGTCCCTAGCGAAGATGGGGGCGGAAGTGATGAATCCGTCACTTCTGGGACCACCCACGCTGGTCCGCAGGGCTCCCTAAAGCACAGGGCCCAGTGTGGCCCACCCAGGCGATTTAAAAGGGCCTGGGGCTCCTGGCTGCCACCACTACCGCAGCAGCGGCCAGGGGCCCCCAGGCCCTTTTAAATTGCCCCTGGGCAATTTCCCCCATCCCTCCACCCCCATCAGCGGGCCTGGTTCCAAATGAGTCTGATCTTAATCAAGGAATAAAACTCTTCAAACTTTCCAGGTAGTTAAAATTCATTGGAATCTGTACATAAGTTATATTTGAGGAAACTAGGCTGTAAATAAGGTATGTTATTAGCAACTACTGCACCTAGCTATGATTACATAGCCTATTGATAGTATCAGATCAAAAGTTCAGGTAACTTCTAAAGTGGGTATCATTGTGATATCAGAGGTAACTCTCAGTGGTTTGAGCATTGGCCTGCTAAATCCAGGGTTGTAAATTCAATCCTTGAGGAGGCCATTTAGGGATTTGGGGGCAAAAATCTGTCTGGGGATTGGTCCTACTTTGAGCAGGGGGTTGGATTAGATCACGGGGTCTCAAACTCAGATGACCTCGAGGGCCGCATCACTGACACCCCCCACTTGCTGCCCCTGGCCCTGCCCCCACTCCACCCCTTCCATGAGGCCCTGCCTTGCCTCTTCTCACCCCTTTCCTGCCCCCATTCCAATCCCTTCCCTGAAGTCCTCACCCCAACTCTGCCCCCTCCCTGTCCCCAGGGGGTGCAGGAGGGGTGTAGGGTGTGGCGGGGGCTCAGGGCAGGGAGTGCAGGAGGTGTGCAGGGTGCGAGGGGGCTCAGGGCAGGAAGTGCAGGAGGTGTGCAGGGTGCGAGGGGGCTCAGGGCAGGAAGTGCTGGGTGTGGCAGGGGGCTCAGGGCAGAGAGTTGGGGTGCAGGAGGGACGAGGGGTGCAGCAGGGAGTTGGGGTGCAGTGTGTGGCAAGAGGCTCCAGGCAGGGAGTTGGGGTGCAGGGTGTGGCAAGGGGCTCCAGGCAAGGGGGTGGGGTGCAAAAGGGGTACAGGGTACGGGCTCCAGCCCAGCGCCACTTACCTAGAGCAGATCCAGGGTGGCAGCGCCATGCACCGCGGTCAGGGCAGGCTCCCTGCCTGCCTGCCCTGTCTCCGGCCTCGCTCCGCTCCAGGAAGCAGCTGGAGTCCCGGGGGGTGGGGGAGAACGACACCATGTGCTGTTCTTGCTGCTCCTCCAGGTACCTCCCCCAAAGCTCCCATTGGCCACGGTTCCCGGTTCCCAGCCAATGGGAGCTGCAAGAGCACAGAGCCGTCTACTCACCTCCCACCCCCCTGCTCGGGGTTGCAGGGATATACAGTAGTTCAGCCGCTTCAGGGAGCGGCGCGGGGCTCGCTGCAGCACAGGGTAGGTGGGGAGGGCGGGGGGAGCTTGGCGGGCCACACGCAAGAACCCCAGAGGCCGTGAGTTTGAGACCCCTGGGCTAGATGACCTCCTGAGGTCCCTTCCAACCGTGAGATTCTATGATTCAATGAATCACCACCCTTTGTCTAATTTGTATGCAACAATTCTGTTGGTTGCAATGAGTCGTGAGCAGCCTTAGGATGAGTGGACATGTGTCGAGCACTCGGTGGTAGATTACTTGATCCATTATCATTATTCATCTTTCTTTTTATTGTGGTAGCACCCAGCAGCCCCTTGTAACTTTAACTCTGAATTTTCTGGGTTTTTAATGCTTGGTTTGGGGATATTAATTACATCATTCTACTGTTTTTTACCTTTGGTGTTGATATGTACTCTTGACCTTGTTTTCATCTAATACAATTGTTTGGTTTGGCAACAGAGAACTTCAGTTCCCGGGGGTGTGTATATATGTGCACTTTTCACAAGCATTCAATTAATACAATAAACTTTTAATTAAAAACATAGGAAATTAAACTAAATTCAGTTTAGGGATAGGGATGTAAAAGTTTAACCGGTTAACCGATAAGCTCAGTCTTATAGGTTTCGGTTAACAATTAAACTCTGCTGCTTCCCGGCATCCTATGCCTAGGACTCCACTGCTGTCATGCAGCCGGGACCCCGGGCACAGGACCGGCAGCCGGGGCTCCGTGTAAAACGTGGGGGTGCTGCAGCACCGCTCGCACTCATATTTCCCCCCATATGAACTGCTTAACTGTTAACCGTTTAATTGATAAACCGTTTAACTGTTAAATGGTTACTATTTTAAAACCCTATTTATGGATACCATTCAGTGTTTCCTTTATATTTAAAGTTCCTTATTTATTTTGTCCTGATTCAAGAGACAACAAATACTTCCTTTATTCATGCAAAACATCAGGTGAGAATGTAATAGCAAAATTCATCATCATGACTTTTTTTTTTTATAACTTTCAGATGTTAAAATATTTGACTAAGACGTGGGGCAACATGAAGATTTACTACACTACGGTTTACCAGGAAATATGGGTTGGGTTGGCCTTAACCACCTATGCCTATTACAAACTTTCCTATGGTAGTAAGTTACATTGTTTCTATCTTCGCTTTAGTGTACTGTGTTTGAAACCTTTGTTGTAAATAAAACTGTTGAAATTAATTGTCTGGAAATGCCCAAATATTTTATTTAAAATAATCAGCAGTTGCTTTATCACCTCACTAAGGCCAGACACTAGAAAAGGTTTATTGGGAAAGCTATACCAGCAAACCCTCTTCATGCAGATACAGCTTATATCAGCAAAAAAGAGTGCTTTTGCCATTATAGCTTATACTGGTTCCCAAAGTGAAATAAACTATAAAGGCAAAAGCACTTCTGTGCCACTACACCTGTAGCTACACTAGGGCTTTTGCTGGTATAGAAATTTCTTTAAAAATTACACTTCTAATCAACATTACTGTTCAGGCAAAAGATTTTAGTGTATACCTGTGTTAAGTCAAAGTTTATTTACTGTTGCAACTGCATCTTGAATGGCAAGTGTCTTCAAGGTTAAAACTGTGGGTTTTTTTTAAATTTTTTAAATCTGAAAACCAATGGAACTTTTCGAGGGCAATTAGTCCATGAAGTGTACTAATTAGTGCTGTCGAGCAATTAAAAAAATTAATTGCAATTAATCAGATGCGCTAAAGATTCATACGTCCATTCATGTTTCAACCACCATTCTAGGGAATGTGCGTCCATGCTGATGACGCATTCTGCTCAATAACAATCCAAAGCAGTGCGGACTGACGCATGTTCATTTTCATCATCTGAGTCAGATGCCACCAGCTGAAGGTTGATTTTCTTTTTTGGTCGTTTGGGTTCTGTAGTTTCCGCATTGGACTGTTGCTCTTTTAAGATTTCTGAAAGCATGCTCCACACCTCATCCCTCTCAGATTCTGGAAGGCACTTCAGATTCTTAAATCTTGGGTTGAGTGCTGTATCTATTTTTAGAAATCTCACATTGGTACCTTCTTTGCATCATCTCTGCAATGAAAGTGTTCTTAAAATGAACAACGTGTGCTGGGTCATCATCCGAGACTGCTATAACATGAAATATATGGCAGAATGCAGGTAAAACAGATCAGGGGACATACAATTCTCCCCCCAGGGAGTTCAGTCACAAATTTAATTAACGCATTATTTTTTTTAACCATCATCAGCATGGAAGCATGTCCTCTGGAATGGTGGCCGAAGCGTGAAGAAGCATATGAATGTTTAGCATATCTGGAACGTAAATACCTTGCAACGCCGGCTACAAAAGTGCCATGCAAATGCCTGTTCTCACTTTCTGGTGACATTGTAAATAAGAAGAGGGCAGCATTATCGCCTGTAAATGTAAACAAACTTGTTTGTCTTAGCAATTGGCTGAACAAGAAGTAGGACTGAGTGGACTTGTAGGCTCTGAAGTTTTCCACTGTTTTGTTTTTGAGTGCAGTTACATAACAAAAAAAATCTACATTTGTAAGTTGCACTTTCACAATAAAGAGATTGCACTACAGTACAGTAACTCCTCACTTAACATTGTAGTTATGTTCCTGAAAAATGCAACTTTAAGTGAAATGATGTTAAGTGAATCCAATTTCCCCATATGAATTAATGTAGATGGCGGGGCGGGGGGTTGGTTCCAGGGAAATTTTTTTCATCCGAAACAAAGACTGTGTGTGTGCATGTGTATGCATATGTATATATATATATATATATATGCGCGCGCACACAGTGTAAGTTTTAAAACAATTTAATACTGTACACAGCAATGATGATTGTGAAACTTGATTGAGGTGGTGAAGTCAGAGGGTGGGATATTTCCCAGGAAATGCCTTACTGCTAAATGATGAACTAGTACTCGGCTGAACCCTCAAGGTTAACACATTGTTGTTAATGTAGCCTCACACTCTACGAGGCAGAACAAATGGAGGGAGGCGAGACAGCAAGGCAGATAGAGATAGACATACACCCTGTGTGTGTGTGAAAGAGAGATCCACATTGCCCTTTTAAGTACGCTGACCCCACTCTAAGTATATTGCCTTTTTAAGTAGATCAGCAAGTTGAGTCAGCCCTTGCTGCCAGCTAGCTCCCTCTGTCCTGAGCCCTGTTGTGTCTCCCCTCCTGCCCCGCACCGCTCTATGGAGATGGGGTTAGCAGGGGAGCAGCGGGGAGGGGGACACCCTGACATTAGCCTCCCTCCCTCCCCGTCCTGCACAGCGAGCAGGAGGCTCCCGGAAGCAGCTCCAAGGCAGAGGGCAGGAGCAGCACATAGCAGTAGGAGGAGGGACAGCTGAACTGCCAGCAATTGATAGCCTGCTGGGCGGCTGCCGCACAGGGGAACTTGGGGAGCAGGGAGCTGATCGGGGGGCTGCTGGTCCACCCTGGTTCCAAGCCCCCACCAGCTAGCTCCAACAGGCTGCTCTTTCTGCAAGCAGTGGACAAAGCAGGGAGCTGCCAAACAACATTATAAGGGAGCATTGCGTAACTTTAAACAAGTAATAATGAACCAACATTAACCGGGACGACTTTAAGTGAGGAGTTACTGTACTTGTATGAGGTAAATTGAAAAATACTGTTTCTTTTATAATTTTTACAGTGCAAATATTTGTAATCAAAAATAATATACACTTTGATTTAAATTACAACACAGAATACAATATATATGAACATGTAGCAAAACATCCAAAATATTTAATACATTTAAATTGATATTCTGTTTAACAGTGTGATTAATCATGAATAATTGTTTTTAGTTAATTGCATGAGTTCACTCTGATTAATCAACAGCCCTAGTACTAATGAATTTGGTATATTTTGGGCCAGGAGTATTCACCTCCAGTATCACAGCAGATGTTTTGCACAAGTGGTAATTTGGTGCTGTTGAAGCAAATTTCACAGAAAAACTGCAGTTTTGCAAACCACTCTGAGGTATCGTGTAAAAATGTGTACCTTTAATATGCCAGATCCTGTGGACTGGCCAAAATGCACCCAGCACTACTCAGGAGGGTACTACAAAGTTAGTGTTAAGCTCACCTTTGCACTTCCCTAATTTTCAGTCTAGTCTGTGTTGTGCTAGCCCCCTAAAGACTGCTTTTGTGCCAACTGCTAATAGCTGTAAAGGGCTAGAAACTGCAGACAAGGATTGGCAGAGCGTAGAGAATATCTGACCACAGCTCCATTCCTGCCGAAGATAGAGTGCAGTAGGCACTACTATGCTGGTTTTACACTGCTAGCGCTATACCAGGAATCGGCAACCTTTGGCACGCGGCCCGTCAGGGAAATCCACTGATGGGACGGGCCAGTTTGTTTACCTGCAGCGTCCACAGGTTCGGCCGATCGCAGCTCCCACTCGCTGTTCCAGGCCAATGGGGGCTGCGGGAAGCGGTGGCCAGCACATCCCTTGGCCCACGCCACTTCCTGCAGCCCCCATTGGCCTGGAACGGTGAACTATGGCCAGCGGGAGCTGCGACTGGCCGAACCTGCAGACGCTGCAGGTAAACCAGCCAGGCCCGCCAACAGATTTCCCTGACAGGCTGCGTGCCAAAAGTTGCCAATCCCTGCTCTACGCCTTTGCACTAGGAAAATCTTCCTGTGGCCAGATAAACCAACAATATGGCCTAAAGTAATCATGTGTCACCAGAGAATCTAGATAAATATCTCTAAATGTACAGTACATGATTATACAAACTTGTGCAATCTTCTCCCCTGGGTAACTTGTGAACTTACAGTTAGAAGTCTTAACATGTATAAATATATATATATTTTTAAAAGCATTATAGCTTTAATTTAAGTAATTCTTCCAAAAACACTCCTTATATCTCAAAGATTTAACAGCATGCTATAATGAGATCTTATAACACTTTATTACACTTATTAAAAAATCAGTATACTGTAATTTTTTTAACAGCTTGTTTTGATAGTTACTTTAACAAAGTATATTTTGCAGTATGCTTAACTTTTCAGAACATGTACATTTCCTGTCATCACTGCAAACTGGTCCAAGTTTGGTTGCATACTAGTTTTTCAGGAGCTTAAAACTTGAAAATGAAAGTGAAAACTGCAAAGCTAAATTTTGAACATTTCAATTTTTCTTCTGTTTCTAGGTAAAAAAGCAGTGGCAGACAGTAAGTATTTGTGTTATAGAGCAGAGTATTCTATAGTTTATTTTAACCATGAATAAGATTTAAAGCAAATAGACCAACATATTAATTTTAATTTAGTTTGTTTTTATATTATGGATATTGCAAAGTAGACCTCAAAGGGAACCTTCAGTTTTTGTTATAGTTCTCTCTATTACTCTGATATGGTTGTCAGAGTGTTTACAACCCTGGTAACGTAGCTGTACATCTGTAAAATGCTCCATTTTCCATTGATACTTTTTCCTTTGTGTAATAAACTAAGTTAATCTCTGCCACAGAACAGTAGTGGTAGTTCAGGAGAAACTTTTTAAAAAAGGATTCTAAAATATATATTCAATGAGCTTAACCATTTTATAGAGGTTTTTTTAATCTAACCAGGTAGACCTTAATTTTAACTAAGTTACCATTTTTAGCTATCAACAAACTAGTTCATTTTAACATTTATTTTTTGTAAAAGTTTAATATGCGATCCTTAAGATTTTTAAGTATATCATTGCTTGTGACTGTTTTAAAGTCATAATTTTCTTATTACTCCTCCACTAATGCAATTGTCTTATTTCAATCCTGACTGCAAAGATAGACAATTCACTTGCTCCAAATTGAGTCAATTTTGTACATAAAGACATGTCATCTAACCTTACAGGTAAAATTAAAATACCTCCCATTACACTGTACGGCAATAACTATTTACCCCACTTAAATATATCCTGACTTCAGAGGTAAGTTTTTTCCCCGTGAAATCATATTTAACCAATAATATTGATAATGTAAATGTTAAAATATTAGG
This sequence comes from Chrysemys picta bellii, assembly GCF_011386835.1. Taxonomy (NCBI): domain Eukaryota; kingdom Metazoa; phylum Chordata; order Testudines; family Emydidae; genus Chrysemys; species Chrysemys picta. The sequence goes on along the minus strand of NC_088794.1, from coordinate 135,946,057 downwards.
CTACACTTGTAGATATATGAAGAATTTTCAAATACTTTGATGTACTGATTCATCTAATTTTTGGCTATTCATAGCTTTGGATACTTAACTGTATCTGTCCTGAATTATAGACTTCTATTACTTTAATTTTTGAACAGTCTAAATTGTGTGTTTGTTTCAGAATCTTCTGCTGCTGGCCATCATTAAATGGCTCTTCGTTGAGTATGCATTCCATGACTTGTCATCTCTGCTATAAATGAAGCAAGCTACCATCATAGGGAAGTTAATTGGACCGCATAATCATTGTACAGTCCTACAACTGTATATAATCCACTGTACTACATAGGAGGAATAAATGTGTTGAGCAAGAAGTATTCTGGAGTGTATTTTAATACTCTAATTTAAATTTAAGAACATTGTCAACATCTTTTTGCTCTGTACAGTTTCATAAGAACTTTCATGTTACCACAAACTGTATTGAAGGAGCACATTGAAGTAAATAATATGTTGCTAAACTAAATATATTATAGTAGAACAGGTCGGAACTTAAAAACAAACATTTTGGTTGAATTTTTTACTTTAAAAACAAAAAATTGTCAAAATATCTCAATGTATTCAACATTTTCCATGTGTGAATTTTTATTGCTACTGTGCAACCTCTGATTAATCAGCTTAGTTGTATGGTGGGTTTTTTTTCAAAGTTAGGATGCAACTTTTTAAAAAAAAATTTAATTTAAAAAGTTTTTTGATAATTCTGCAGAAAAATTAGACAGCAAAAGCAGTACTGTTACAAAAATGTCGCAGAAAATGCCTCTGAAATTTCTGCATAATTTCCACCCTTTTTTTTTTTGCCTCTATTCAAAAGGTAACTAATCTAATAAAAGGCTTAAGTCCTTATATGTCATGAGTATGTTCTGATTGTGTTTCAGCAGGTTCAAGGTATTTCAGTGGACTTAAACAGAATGTTGCTTTTTACAAATGAAAAAGCAGCAGAGTCCTGTAGCACCTTTAAGACTAACAGATGTGTTGGAGCATAAGCTTTCGTGGGTGAATACCCACTTCGTCAGTGCATCCGACAAGTGGGCATTAACCCACGAAAGCTTATGCTCCAATACAGCTGTTAGTCTTAAAGGTGCCACAGTTGCTTTTTACAGATCCAGACTAACATGGCTACCCCCTGATACTTTTTTCATTTGCTTTGCTCTTCCTGTACAACCCATAATAATTTTGATTAATGTAACCTTTTTAAAATGTATATGGGTTGGGTAAGTGGTGCTGTAACTGTCTCCCTTTAGTAACTGGTCCCAGCAACTGCGACAGCTTATTACCTATTCACAGTTAAAGGAGTTTTTCATTTATTCCAAAATCTTCTTAATATTGAAAGTTCCATGTTCATTTCCCTCTGATAACCATGACATCTCCATATGAGATACATATTTGCTGTGATAACTTTGCATTTGAATAATCAGGGCTTGATAAATTCACTCACTTAGAATCATAGAATATATTATTATAATAAGGCAATAAATATGATGCCACTATTTAAACCCATGGTATGCACACACCTTAAATATTGTGTACGGTTCTGGTTGCCCCATCTCAAAAAAGGTATATTAAAATTGGAAAAGGTATAGAGAAGGGCAACCAAAATTCCTAGGGGTATGTAACAGCTTCCATATGAGGAGATATTAAAAAGACTGGGACTGTTCAACTTGGAAAAGAGGCAACTAAGGAGGATATGATAGAGGTCTACAAAATGATGAATGGTGTGGAAAACATGCATAAGGAAGTGTTATTTACCCCTTCACATAACACAAGAATCAGGGGTCATTGGATTAAATTAATAGGCAGCAGGTTTAAAATAAATGTAAGGAAGTACTTCTTCACACAACACACATTCAACCTGTGGAACTCACTGCCAGGGGATGTTGTGAAGGCCAAAACTGTAACGGGGATCAAAAAATAATTGGATAGGTTCATGGAGGATAGCTTCATTAATGGCTGTTAGCTAAGAAGGTCAGGGATGCAACCCCATGCTCTGGTGTCCTTAGCCACTGACTGGTAGAAACTGGGAGTGAGCAATGGAATGGATCACTCAAAAATTGCCCTGTTCTATTCATTCCCTTTGAAGCACTTGGCATTGGCCACTATCAGAAGACACAATACTGGGCTAGATGGAACATTGGTCTGACCCACTATGGCCATTCTTATGAGCCAAAGGAACATTAGTCATAGGACCAATCTACTTAATCTCCCTATGAATAACTAGCGATCTATGAAAAATGCCAGATGAACTTGGGGGGGGGGGGGGGGAGGAGGATGAAGAAAATTACAGAAAATGATCTAAACATATTAAAACAGTTTAATGAGCCGTGTGTATGTATCACAACAGCAAACTGCTGATTAGATTAGGCTAGAAGTATACACTACTACACATGATCACATTTTTGGTGTAATATAGTGTAATTTCATTTTTGCTTTTAAGGAAGGGAAACTATCAGGTGCCTGTCAGACAGAGGTGATTATATATGATCTCATATCACCAGGTGGCTGAAATCAAGCTAAAAAAATATGAGGAAATCAACATGTGGAATCTCTATTGTTTCAGTCACGGAAATCTGTAAATTTACTGGGAAGGAAAGAGTAGTAAGACTGGAAATCCTCTTCTAAGCACTGCATTTGTTGACTAAGAATTTGGCCTGTGAAAGAATAGCTAGAAATTGCAAGTTAGAGCTCTCAGCAATTAGTAGAAAGGAGAAAGTGGTCTAGAGCAGGCAGTGTGGTTTTATAGTTTGAAAAGAGAACTCAGAACTAGAAATTCCTGGATTCTAATCCTTATTCTGCTGCAGATTTATTGTGTTGCTTTAGGCAAGTCACTTAAAAGTAGTGTCTTCCTTCCCACAACATATTTAAAATGAACTGACCACCATGATGATGATTTGGGAACTTCAATAAAGCTGCTAAAGCATTTATTAGATATGCAAAAGAAACAAGTCATTTATTAAATATACAAGTTCCAAGTGAACTAAAGGAATAAGTCAGCTAATTCTGAGATCCACAGCCCATTGTGGTAAACTTTTACAAATATTTTAGTAAAACTCCATGTAACTGCTGTGCTCGGTCTGCTTTTCCTTTCTTGTCATCTTTGGTTTACCAGCTGTGTGTTTGCATTTCCAATAGATGCTGTGTTTTTTTCTGTATGGAAAAACACAACTGTTAATTAAAAGAGTAATGGGGAAGCTAATGTAGTGTGTTAATATTTACAGCCTTAGAAATTTGGTTCCCTATCCACCCATTCCTTGTGTAAAGGGTCATATTTAAGCTCCATCTCCCTTCAAGGGCTTATCCAACCTTACTCCAGTACAAGGCTATGTTTACACCTAAAATGCTTCTGTTGACCTAGCACATGGGGACTTAGGTTGGCTTAACTACATTGCTCAGAGATGTGGATTTTTCACATTCCTGAGTCATGTAGCTGGATCAATCCAATTTTCTAGTGTCGACCAGCCTTAATTCTTAATTTTCCTCTCTTTCTGCTGCCCTCTTCACCCTAATCCACATAACTGATGCTCCCTTTGTGACTTTCTCTCATTCTTGCCTCGAGGCCTTATTCTGGACTGCTCTATAGGCCAGAACTCCCCTCTCTGAGTTGCTCTGGCTGACCTCCACCATCTTCTTCCATCTTGAAATCAAACTTCCTCAAAAACCTATAAACCCTAGCCCATCTTCACCTCCTTAACTTACTGAAAACAATGTGTACGTAAACAAAACTGAAAACTGTAACCCTTGGAACTAACAAGGTGTGCTTAATTTCATCATTTAATCATATTGTTTTTCACTATTTTCCTCCTGCGTTGCCCGCTTACTAAACCATAAGCTCTCCAGGTGAAGGTCATTGTCTTTGTATCTATTTATAAAGCACCTACCATGGTTGGAGCTTAATACATATGAGATGGAATCCAAATATGGCAGCAGTACAATTCTGATGGGAATCAGGATATGAGAAGTAAAGTACTAAAGGATAAATGAGGGGATTTTCTATGTAGTAATTTTGGGCCTTATCCAATTAAATGGCTCTCACTGACTTCAACTGGCATCAAATCAGATCCTTTATCCTCGGAGACAACCCCATTTTCTTAATTTGTAGGCTGCCTACCATATAAACTGTGGGATCAGGTTAAAAGAACCAAAGCTGTATTGAATGGAAAACTGTTAAATTTCATATCTGCAAGAAAAGATGTACAGATGAATAATTGAACTTTAGTTCTTCCTAGTACCTGCCAAGCTATGTATATATTCAGAGTTCTTTCTCTCCTATAATGACTGGTACTATTGCCAACACTCAAAGCAGTACAAAGAATGCAGCACCCTGCCCTAGGAATGTCACCATGGGCTGCAGCAAACACACAGAACTTTGCCTCCTTTATAATCTCTTGGTGGTATTAAATCTAGTGTGTAACAACACAATTGTTTCTGTGTTTCAGATACTGGACTATAATTCAACTAAATTAATTAGGCCAAAGGAGCAGGCCCACAACAAAGGAAATGGTTTCTCTTAATAAACAATTATCCTAATGCTCAATACATACAGAAAGACAAGACAACTCTTTGAGGTTTTTAGTATTAAAAAGGAAAGTTTACAGAAGTATGGCAGTGGTTCTTTCTTCCTCTTAGCATATGTGCAACATGCCTCAGCTGACACATGACCAGGATTCATCACCAAATTTGGTCCACTAGTTGGATCATTAGCTTCCCTGGCCTAGGCTAGGTACTGATGGGGAGTGTGACGTAAACAGTTTAATACACTGCTTATGTCAGTACAAGTGCCTGTTGCTACCAGAAAGAATCTGTTAAGCCTGAATAACGTTGACTAAGCAGAAAATAGAAATAATATCCATTGGTAGTTTTTAATCACAGTCACCTTGGGGATTTTACGTTACTGTGCATTTAATTATTCTGCTTCTCAAACTGATGTGACCTTCAGCTGTTTAACATCCGTGTCATTGTAATGGTTCAACCATATCATGATACAGAAAATAGCTGGAGTTCCTGCACAACTAACAAGTTATGCTATAGGAAATAATTCTGGTGATTCTGTAGGTGTCACTCTTCCCTCTGGGCTAGCACAGAACCAATACTCCTGCACAGTATTAGGAAGTATTGTATGTCTAGAACTGCTTGTCTTTCACATGAGATGTAAAACCAAATTCCTGACCTGTGAAACTTGATGCAGAAGCTGTGTGGTTAACATCGGCATACTGGGTGAATTCTGTTTGGGATAATTACATTCTGCCTATATGCTTCTTCATGCAGTGTCAATTGGATATAGCAGTCTTCATTTCATGTTCTAACCTGTTACATATAGTGTTTTGTGCTAATGCTAAAAGAGTTGCTGCAAGTAAGAGGTGAATTCTTGAATATAGGTAGAAATCCTGTGGGATATTTCAGGATGGAAAACACCATATAAACAATAGGCTAAATGATGAGTGCGGACAAATCCCACCATGTACTATAGAATTATAGGGGGGAGGAACAAGTAACAAGCTAAATTAGAATATGACTGGGCATTGTGTGTATGCCCAAGAATATCAGGAAAGTTACAAATAAACCTGTATCAGAAATATTTCTTCTTTAATAAAGGTAGCTCTGTATCTTGAGGACATCTGAAGTATTCTAAAACAATTATACAACACGCTGTTTATGGATGGGTTCTGCTTGTGATGCCTGTTACGTATAATACTGTCATATAACTTAGTTTATTGCACCCAAAATATCCTTATTAAATCTTTCCAGTAGTTTGAGATTAGAAATAGTTTTCTTATATTCCTCTATCAGCCAAATTGTATTTCACAATACTGCGTACAATATGGCTTGATAAATGGTCTCCTAGTCCCCTTTTTTAACTTCCAGATAACCTGTTTAGATAAACTGGATAGATTTAAAGTAAACACTGCATTTCATTCAGTAACCCAATTGAGAACTGGAGGCACATCCATTTTAATAAAGGATTCTGCTCTATTGAAATGTAAACATTCTTTTCAGTACATTTCTATTTGGTTAAATCTTACTGTATAATACAAGAAAAGCAGTCTATCAAAAACAAGTGTTTGTATAATTCTCTCAAATTACCCATTCTAGTTAGTACTATCCAGTCACCTCTCTCCTTTTCAACACAGACTACTCCTTCAGTTACTCACCCTTGGGCCCAAAGAGACGCAAATGGAAAGTGAGAAAATAATTGTATGGAACTTTCAAAAGCTGATTGGAGGGCAGGGAAAGAAGACGCACATTACTTTGATTTGTGGTGTGGTTTCACACCCCTCCCCGTATCATGTAGGAATAATGTTCTTGGCATTGGAAGACGCACACAATAAATGGACTTTGGGGGAAAATCCAATGTTTCATATAGTACGCTTTTTACTAGTTTTTACCAGACTCATCCACATTATATCATATGGGATACCCTCTTGGAAGAAATCATCTTACAAATTGATTCTACAATGCAGTCTGCAGATGCATTTTCCAAAGTCCTTCAGTCATTCTTATGGCTTTTTGCTGAACCCTCTCCATTTTTCCAGTAGTGGTTTAGCCAATGCCATATGCAGGGGTAATTAACCTCCCTATCACTACTTGATATTCCCATTTATACATCCAAGGATCATATTAGACCTTTTGGCTTTAGCATCACACCACAAATAAAGCCTGCTGTATAGAAATATATATTTCTACAGGATGATGAGCCAAAGCACTAATCACCACCAGTAACTTGCAGCTCTGATTAATGTTTGAACCGTTTCAGTATTTTCAGTGTTTTTTCTATATGGAGTACCATTCTTTATATGATTTATGCAAATAATAATGAGACAATCCTCAAACAACACTGTTAGAAACCCTGAATATTTTTATTTGTATTATGGAAGGGATGTTATGGTAATAGAGAGGCATTGCAGATACCTTTAGAAAAAAATTGAAGTCAGTTTTCTGTTGGTTAGATAATCCTACCATCGCTGCTCTTCTATCAAAATTCACCATCCAGACTTAAACAGTTTTTGCATTCTGTGTTCTAGAGTCTGAGATTCCTAGTGAGTTGTGTAGCTACATATAAGAAGCACCCATGCCCTTTCTGACATTTCTCAATTCACCATTCTCCTGTCAGTCACATAAAGCTCTGAAAAGTGATCACTCAGGCTTTTAAAATATATGTCACAAATGTGCTTCTGTCTTACAGAGCTACAGGTTACATATAGCCTTAACTTGTGTAAAATCTTTATGGAATTTTATATAAACAACAGGAGACACTATTGTATTATATCTTTGAAGAAGAAACATCTCTTTCACTTGCATACTACTTTGTAAAAGAATATGATATTTATGACTCTGGTAGTGCATCCTTAATTATATGGAGCTTTTATATAATTGGAGTTTGGAAATAAAGTATAAACAACATATTAGCATAAATGCAAGTGTAATGCTGACAGACCCCAGTTGTTGGCATGTGGGATCAAACTGGGGACTTCTGGAGCTTAGTGCATGAGCTGCTACCACATGGGCTAAAAGCCAACTGGCTGTTAGCTAAGGCTGTTGAGCAAACACATTAATCTCTCTCTAAGTGGTCTTGGTGCCACTAGATGGGACAGAACACCACACCCAGAAGGTGTGTGGGTTACACAAGGAGCACTAATTTTAATTGATTTATAACCTGTTCTTTCTCCCACTATGTACATATTCTTCCACTCTTCTATGTGCGTTTGTCTCTCTCCCTTCCTACCTCTCTGTTTATAACCTTGTCTCAGGGCCTGTCTACACTTGAAAGTCAATTTGGATTAAGGTAGGGTGTGAATTTAAAGCACAGTAGCTATTCCAGAATGACTCCATATGTAGACAAGCCCTCATCCAGCATTAATCATCAGGAAGAAAAACAGTTGTTTGTGAACTTCAGTTGAATAAAATAGGACATCTCCTCTTAAATTAAGGGTTGATGCTGGGTGACTATAAAAAAAAAAGGTAGATTAGCTACAATTTGTTGGCAGTATGGTCTAAAGAACTCATATGAATACTGTGGGATTCTATATGGGACCTTTGAGAAAATGTAGGTATCTGAAATCTAAAGCAGTTGGAAACAGTAAAGGGGAGCACAGAAGTACTTGACCTCCCTGATAGATGTTTGAGTTAACTGAAAACAACCCTATGATTTGTTACATCAAATGCAACAATAGATCAAATACTAAAATGAAAACCCTAACCTTTGTTTCTGAAATAAGGGAAAAGATATATACCTCTTACCTCTGTTCCCCTAAAAAACAACCCAGGGTCACACTTGTATTAGTTTTATTATGATGCTGCTGTTGGGTCAGATAGAAAAGAGATGGAGCTTATTCATACATGCACACATTCAGACCCTCATGCACCCACACAGGTGGAGAGTTACTGGAGACAGAGAAACTGAAGTGTGGTAGATCTGGTGTAAATTAATGGAGATACCCTATTTCTTAGAACTGGAAGGGACCTTGAAAGGTCATTGAGTCCAGCCCCCTGCTTTCACTAGCAGGACCAAGTATTGATTTTGCCCCAGATCCCTGAGTGGCCCCCTCAAGGATTGAACTCACAAGCCTGGGTTAAGCAGGCCAATGCCCAAACCACTGAGCTATCCCTCCCCCCTGTGTCTGCCTGTGGTCACAAATCCAGGCTGCTGAGCAGGTCAAGGAGCAGCAGTTGCTTGTGTGCATGGCTGCTTCCTTTTTCTGGAACTGGGCAGCTCCTGTCACGTACACTGAGTTTTCCTTCTGTGTCCGTCACCGAGAAGCATCCCCAGACCAGTTCCTTTCATGCATACCAGGTTCTTCTTCTCCTTACAGCACTTCGTGATTGTCTTCTCAGGGCAGATTATATCAGACACACCTGTCTCCTGTCAGGGGCTCCTTTCTCCTTGCAGCTCCTCTCTGCCCAGTCCCACATACACTCCCTTGTTCACATTCCCTCGTTCACACTCTCTCTGAGGGATGGGATATTACAAAGCTTGGAAGTTCATACAAGTGGTAACTTTAAAAGGTTACAGAGCTCGCAAAGGTTACAAAACTTAAAAGGCTATGCTAACAATAACTGAAGTTACAAAATCTGCAAAAATGTTGCAGAACTTAATGATACAAGTTACAGATCTTACAATTGCATTTGAGCGGAGGCTTTACATAACAATACCCAACACAAAATGGCACCTTGGGAAGAACAGAACTAAATGTCAAAGAATGGATAGTCTCTAAATCTCTCCTCTACCCCACATCTTCAGATAATATTCCACAGCTAATACTTAGTTATGCTTGTATGCTCCCTCTGCTACTCTCATGATTACAATTGAAGAAAAGAAAAAATAAAATCCAAGACATTAATGTGACAGCTGAAATGGTTATATGCCTAAATATGTAAAAATAAAAAGAACCTCTCCCAGGAGCTTTAACCTCTCTTTCTTATGTTTGTCTTCTCCAGTCTTTCTGATGTGTTTACATGTTGCATCATTCTAAATTACAGTGGAGCAGAACTGGATTTTTTATGTATGCAAGAAGCCCATACACACATATGATGGCATTTAATCTTTAGTAAAAAGATGACACATCCATACCAAACAGCTACTACATAAAAGAACAATGTGACCATCAGTCTAAGGATCCAAGAAGACTGCATATCAGCAAATCCACACTCAACCCAGCAGATTCTCTACTGCTTAAGTGCACATTTGCAGAATCATGTGCATAGGATTAACCATACAACTGATGTTATTGTTAATAGAAATTGCCTCTCTAATCCACTGTACACAGGGCTGAAAATGTGACATCAGGCATTCAAACCGCTAGTAAGTATACACAGCCATACTGTATACAAATCATATGGCTTCATTCCTGCTCTGACACTTCTTTTCAGAGTTTAACATTGACTTTGTTATACTGTGTAAACTTTAGAATATCAGCCATCTGTTCCTGTAATATAAAGTAATGCCCTAATATAGCACAGTAATGCAGTAAGACTTTTCTCCTGTTCATTTATTGTGGAGATTGTGTACAGAATGAACAATTGAGTGTGCCCATTTTAGCATGATTTATGCTTTATCTCCCTTTCAGCTAGTTTGCTGGTGATCCAGATATATACTCTGTTTATGAATTTGAGCAGTTCAGCACATGATTATTGACAAATACATATCATTGTCATTTTTGCAGTCTCTGAAATTCAGCTTGATTCTGTGTGAGATTGCTGGGACATGATAGACAAATTAAAACAAACCTTTTATTCTAACATACAGACTCTTGTGTGTGAAGTATTATCTAAAATTATTTCAAAACTGTAGCTGTGCAACTTTCCTGGAGATTCATAGTCTTCCTTTGTTGACATCATCTGTTACAGTATACTGCACCTGCAACAGACTGCTTAACAAGGTTATTATTACTTAAATGACTCAGTTGTTATAATTGCTTACCTACTCGTGGCCAATTTTCACAGCCTTACAATAAGAGAAACAAATGTGCCTTTCAAGAGGAAAATATTTAACATTAAGCGAGACATACATGTGGTTCTTTGGAAGGGATGCACAAAAAAACTTTACACAATATAAAGGCTTACAACAAATACCTTTCCAGACCCCCTTTTTGTCTGATCGTTCTGTTAATGTCTGAACTATGTGAATATTCCTCCTCTCGTGAAGGAACAATCACTGTTCAAAGGAATAGCATGTGAGCAGAGACAAAATGGTAAATTACCAGGAAAAGGAAACCCTCCATTTTCCTTCAAAACCAGCAGCCACATGTTAGGCCCTTTTCCAGACCAGATAAATTTTATAAACAGTTTGTTAATGACTGTGCCTGATATAGTATATGGCATAATCTGGAAAAAGGTGTTCTCATAAATTAATCCTTTAAAGCTGTTTTACTTAATAATAAAGGCAGGACCGGCTCCAGGGTTTTGGCCGCCCCAAGCAGCCAAAAAAAAAAACAAAAAAAAGCCCCGATCGCAATCTGCAGTGGCAATTCAGCGGGAGGTCCTTCGCTCCGAGCAGGAGTGAGGGACCGTCCGCCGAATTGCCGCCGAACAGCTGGACGTGCCGCCCCTCTCCGAAGTGGCCGCCCCAAGCACCTGCTTGGTAAGCTGGTGCCTGGAGCCAGTCCTGAATAAAGGGAAGAAATAGCAATGTTTATGTTAACAATACTAGCCAACACCAGGCAGAAAAGTTAGAAACACTAATTCCCAGTTCTTTCATATCTAGTTTAGTGAAAGCCTATTTTAGCTTTAGATGTAAGAAAACCCTGCCTGCACCATTATAAATAAACAGCAACCTACCAATACAGCACTATACATGCTACAAAAAAAGACATTTGTGCAAGTGTTAATTTTGTCTCACTGAAGCTATACATTTGTTCCTGCCAGCATCCAAAAGCCAGGCTTTCTTTCGTCACCGATCTCAGAATCAAAAGAACGATGGTTTAGTCAGCAGAAGTAAATACAAAATCAGGCTTCTTGCTACTTAGACTATTTTAGCATTCTACTAAAATGTAATGGATTCTACTAAAATGTAACGGATTCTCAAAACAGTAACTAGAAAATGTCACAAGAAACAATACAACCCAAATCACAGCAAACTTTAAATAGCAAAATGATAGCCACAGCACAAATCCTATTTAAAACAGACATAAATTAAACCTGCAAAAAGTCTGATTTAGATTTCAGTGCATTTCTGTAGATAACAATAATTGCCTTTTCCAGTTATTAATTTAGTGTGAGTGTATCCATCTGGTGAAACCTCTTGTTTCAGCAGTTCTAGCAAGAATAAAAATGTTTTGCACTGAGAAAGGAAGAGGAACAGAACTTCCTTTAGCTATGTAGCTAGATGTGAAAACAGAAGCTACAATCACACGAAAATCAAGTAGTTTTCCACATAAGCACAGACCCTTCTCTTCTAGCAATGCACCTGGAAACAAAGAGGCTAGGATTCTACAGCTCTGCCCTCATTACCGCCTACGTCCCCTCCCACACCCTACTCTCTACCATAACTATTCTCATGACTCACTCATGACTTTGTGACTTATTTCATACAACCCCACATACCTTGGGCAACCACACACAGAATGCAGCCAAGCTATGTATGTAGGACCTGAACCTCTAAGGGCTTTAGACACTGCACCGCTGCACATCACAGCACCTAATTTTTAGGCAGGACCGGCTCCAGGGTTTTTGCCGCCCCAAGCGGCGGGGGGGGGGGGGGGGGGAAAGCTGCGATCGCAACTGCAATCGCCGGCACTCCAGCGGCAGCTCCACTGTGCCGCTTTCTTCTTCGGCGGCAATTCGGCGGCAGGTGCTTCCCTCCGAGAGGGACCTGCCGCTGAATTGCCGCCGAACAGCCCGACGTGCTGCCCCTTCCCCTTGGCTCAGCTGGTGCCTGGAGTCGGCCCTGTTTTTAGGGGGCCTAGAAACTCACAGGAGCAACGTTATGACTCACAAAGCAGAGTATGGCACATAGGCTTCCTATACAATGAATGGGGAGAGAGAAGAGCCTAAGCATGTGATCCACACAAGCCAACATGCTAGGCAGGGAGCTGCCTAAACTAGCCAATGGGAGATGCCAACAATAGGCATGTGTGCTAAACCTCACCACACTCTCAGAGACAGGTACCTATTTCTGCTAGTGATCCATGAACAGGAACCAGCTGCCTGAAGACAGAGGGGCTTAAATGCCCTATGCCACATGTGAACGTGAGTTTGGCATCTGTCTTGCTGCACACAACACAGCTGGAGGTGATGGTGCCAATGCTCACCTTATAACTTTTAGCACAGTAGTTAGAGAACTCATATGGGAGGTGGGAAACTCCAGTTCAATTCCCCCGCTCTGTCAGAGGGGGAGAAAAAAATTTATACTCCTGCTGGAATTCTGCACCACTGCACAATACAAATTTTACACAGAATAAATGTTCCCTGCAGAATTTTATTTTTTCCCATGGCAAAGTTATGATTTCCTCCCAGCACCCCTACCCGCCCCTGGCATGGACTGACTGCAGAGCCCCAGACACATGGGGCTGTCAGCAGGACACCCAGCTGCCTGGGTCTGACAGCAGAAGTATGATTATATTGTATTTTGTCAAATAAAATATGCATACTTTTAAAATATTGCACACAGAATTTTTAATTTTTTGGCACAGAATTCCCCAGGAGTAATTTGAATAGTGTCTTCTGTCTCTCAGGAGAGCTGTCTAATCACTAAGCTCTCAGATATTCTGATGTGGGGCTTCCTCAATTTCTTCTGCTGAAGCTGTTCACTGGGGCTAAATAATGAAAGAACAATTGGAGTAGGGGGACTGGCTGAAGGGTCTCCCACCTCCCATGGAGGAGTCCCAACCACTGAACTACAGAGTAATTCTCGCACTTGCTCTTTCTCTGGCCCCATGACTATTTACATGTTTATCCACAGTGAAACAGCTTTTAGAGGAGAGACTGAGGGAGCCCTCTAACTACCCATAGCTCAGTGGTCACAGCACCCTTTTGAAAGGTGTGGGAGACTCCTATTTATATCTTTCTTCCTCCTCTCATAGAGAGATGGAAATTGAACCTGGGTCACTCACATCCCCAATAGGTGCACTAACCACTAGGCAAGAACTTTTAAGACCACCATGTCACCCAGACAGATTTTGAATGGGACCTGACCTGGTAGGCATGCTCAGAAGCCACCTACCAAATCAGGCCCTGCATGTAACTTAGGTGGATAAATGCCTATTTCCCCGTTTGTGACTAGTTCTGGGATTTGGCAGGGGATAGACACCCAGGTGCCTAGAGAGACGCAGCAGCATGCATGCCTCAGGGTCTAAGCACCTCAGGAACTCTTACTGAAGAAAGGCAACAAGTGAGATTAGGCACCTTGAAAGTTAAGCAGCAGCCGAATAGGAATTTTGTGGATCACAGTGGTGCTGCATACAGGGAGTTAGGCACCTATATCTGGAGTTTAGACATCTAAGTTGCTTCATGGATAGCGCCCCTAGCCAACCAGTGGAATCCACAAACCCTAGGTTAGGTGCGTAGGCTCTCTATACAATGCATGGAGTTGGAGACATACTGGTGCCTGAGAATGGGATCCACTAAAGTCTGAGCTGCCTAAGTTAGCTAATTGTAGATGTGATGGAGAGGGGTGTGTCCTAATCCTACCCTTCTCAGGGAATTAGGCACCTAAATCTGAGCTGGAGGGAGGCACCTATCTCTGCTTGGGATCCACAGCTGGGAACCTCTCCTGGAGTCAAGCACCTAACTCTTTTCTTGCAAGAACAGCAGCAGTGCATGCCTAACTCCACACAAAAGGGTCCTGGGGGAGGGAGTAGAAAGAAGGCAATGTCAGCAGAAGTCTTCTTTATAATTTTTAGCCCAGTGGTTAGGGTACTCACAAGGGGCATGGGAGACCCCAGTTTAATTCCCCCTCTGTTTGATAGGAAAAGGGACTTGAACATAGGTTTTTCATCTATAAGGTGAGTACCTTAACCTCAGGACCACCTACTTGCTGATTACCATTCATGTAGCATTTCTGCAGCAGCACATATAGCAATTGTTTACATGGCAAAATAATATTTTAAAATTATTTATTGTATTTGTAACTTCTTTTAATGTTATTATTTAAAACAAGGAGAAGGAATCATCACCAGTCAGCTATCTGCACAACCACAATAAGTGGTCCAAAGACCATAGTTTGAGAACCACTGACCAAACTGCACCTTGAATAACAAGAAGGGCATATATTTGGAAAAATAAAGATGAGCAAAGAGTTTCCAAAATGGTCCTTTAGCCACAGTTAGATTCAGGATTTTGCCATATAAACACTAGGAGAGGTAGGGGGACTCCATTCACTGCCATTTTCATGTTTTTTACCTGTTTGTTAAAAATATTTAGAATATATTTGGGGAAGAATATAGTTAAATAACTGCTTATTTTAAGGTATATCAATAATTATGGTAATTTATAGCCTATTTTATTCTAGGTCTGCCTAGCTCCAGGTTAATAAAGCAATTCTGAGTAAATCTGAACTTGTCTTTTTCTTATGTCCCAGTATCCTAGTCTTTCCTATTCCTACACCTGTGTGGGAAGTGGAATTAGTTTACAAGGATGCCACTGTCTCACATCTTACTGCCAGCTAGTAGCACATTGCATAGTACTTGCAAAATAATCTTAGGTTGACAAAACATTGTGTTATGATGCTAACAGGTTTGTCCAGCAGGACAATTTTATTCAAAAGTGGCAACTCTGCCATATTACAACATTCAAAACAGAGCTGAGAACTGATGCATTGAGACACATGGATATGCAATGCAATTTTTTATATTTATTAACTATCTTTTTAAGGCTATGCACACTGCTAAAAGATCAGAATAAATTTATGGAATATTAAATAAGCAGCTGAAGTTACCACATGACCTTCAGTCTAGGATTTGCAGCCCACTCTCTTCTACCTGCAGAACCAAAATAAAATATTATTTGGTTGGACTGTGGGCTTCAAGGGTTCATAAGAGTCATCAAGTCTCCAGCTGGCTCTCTCAGCTAAAAATCTTTAACTTACCTTTTAACAGCCTACTGTATTATAGGCTTAATTTGTAATACTACTCTATTTAACATGTTAAAAATTACCTCCCATATGTTTAAGTATACAGTTTCTTGACAAACAATGTACATGATATATGCTGAAAGAAATGAAGAACAGAGAAATTCAGCAGTTCAAACAAAAGAGGATTTTTTATCCATATAGTAGATCCAACAGTAGTTCTAATTAATCTTTTTCTAGACTAAGAGAAATGTTTATAAGGGACTTACATAACCATATGATATTTGTATATATGTAATGGAATAGGCTTATTTTGCTGCTTTGACTCATAACAGATTAACATCTTCCCAGATGTTAAATAACTTTATTTTTACAGTTCTGCAAAACAAAACAATTTTATAAGCTACATGACGTCATTTCCAAAGAAGCCTTTGAAACTATTTTTGAACAATAAGCACTATAGAATCATTACACCGGTGTCCTTGGCTAAATTTCTCTTCCCTTATTGTTATGCACTATTGTATGGCGGACAGCAGCTAGCTGTTTCAACGGCAGTGTAGTTTTTATGATCTTGTAGGATGCCCATGCCCAGGATGCTAGAAATAAAGCGATATTAATGCATTATTTTATCTCGTCTTTTTCCTGTAACAGTTAAACATCCTCTATGTTATTTTATACTTCAGATGTATTGCTTTAGGATGCTTTTGTCCTTCAGGCTTCACATTGCATGCCGCACTCCTGCACCTCCGGAGAGCGCCGATCAGCAGGGTTACACCTTTAGTGAGGGCCCTCCGGCTCCTTCCTGCAGTTGTCGCTGCAGCCTGCTTTCAGTGTAGGGCAGGAGGAGGCGGGGAGGGGGACGCTCTGAGGACTTTGCCTCTGCAAATCCGCATTCCCCACATTCCAGCAGCGGGTGACGTCTGTAGGAAGACTGTCAGCTCCGCTGCGGCAAATGGCCCTTTAAAGTGGCCTTTCTCCTACAGCCCTCCTGGAGCACAGAGCGCCTGTTAGCGCACCAGTTCAGTGATGGGAAGCAACAGTAACACAGAACATGGCAAGCAGCTGGGCGGGGGGGGGGGGGGGACGGGGACAGCCTACGTTTGCCCGGGAGATGGAAGTCGCAGGCCAGGTCCGCTGCTATGGGAACAGGGCGGGGACGGGCCCAGTTTGCCCCCGCAGCAGGCCAGGGGTGCGGCATCAGCAGAAAATGAGGCAGAGCAGGCCCCGTACAGAAGCGTGAGGAAAGGTGGTGGCGGGCCGGGCCCTGGGGATGGGAAATTAGGACAGGTCGGTCGGTGGGGAGAGAGCGGACGCAGGCCTGCAGCGGAGGACGGGAGAGGGGCTGGGAGCACAAGGCAGGCGCAGAAGATAGGAAGGGGGAAGGGCCAGGACACCTGACAATAAAGGGCAGGGACGGGGAGGGAACCTAGGTGCATGGGGACGGGGCCCCGCTAGGGGGCGGATAATAACAACGCTAGCACAGCGAGAGAGCGCGCGCGCTGCTGGCATCACGTGGGCTAAGGGCCCAGCGCGTGTGTGCGCGTGCGCCTTTCCCCCCCACCCCCTCTCGAGCGAGGCGTCCCGCCCCGGCCAATGGGGAGGCGGCGCTGTCGTTAACCCCTGGCCTGGCGGAACAGCAGAGGACGCGGAGCAGGAAGCGCTGAGGTGAGGGGCTGCGGAGCCCGGCTGCCGCCGCCGCCTTCGTCTTCTCCCCGCTGTGGGCAGCAGCCACCGGGGAGCGAGGCCTGTGGGGAAGCGAGAGGCGCCTGGCGTCGCTGCCGCCACGGTCTCCGCTTCCCCCGGCCGGTGAGGAAAGCAGCCCGCGCTGCAGCTAAGGCGGCTGGGAGGGACGGCGGCTCAGGAACCGCTCCAGAGATGATGCCGGTAAGTGCGAGACCCGCTTCGTCCGGGGCGCCCTGATCTCCCGCTGAGGGCGGCTGCGCTCCTACCCTGTAGCCGAGTCCGTGCTGATTTCCTTGGCCGGGCATGGCAGCGGGCCGGTGGGGCTGGGAAGGGCGCTCGGCACCACAGTCCCCCTCTTCGGTCTCTCGTGTGTAGGCCACTTCCAGGTGGGGGAAGGGGGCCCAGCCATTACACCCCCGCTGGGTGCTGAAATGCCCCGTGTCCCCGGGCGGGTGTGGGGCCTCCTGTCAACCCCGATCGCTGCCTGGCTGGGGTGGTTCTCTCAGAGAGGCGGCAGCATCGTCTGCCCCATTCGTTCGTCCTGCTGGGCAGAGGGGCTGCGCGTCTGACAGCCAGCCCTGGGCGTGACGGGATGAGGACCCTGTGGACTTCGCGCTCCGCACTGCTTGGCAGGTCTCCCTGCTCTGGAGACCACTCGTGCTTCGGTGGTACAGTAATTTGCTGCTGATCCGTGGGGAGCAGGTTCGAGCCCTGTGGCTCCTCGGTTACAGCGTGGGCTGGGTTTTTCTTCGTGAAGCCTTGTTTGTTTTTCTTAAAACACATTTTCATCAGCCACGTGTGAAGAAGGGTTGATAAGAGATCTTTGGGTTAGGACGTACAGCTTTGGTCCTTTCTCAAGCGGCTTCATGCGCCTTTCTGGTAGGAAGAATGCATGGAGCAGCTATATCTCCAGCCTCTCCATCTCAGGATGGCAGGATCTCTCTCCAGTGTCTCATTTCTCTGCTCCTCGCAGCTTCAGTGCGGAAATATGCTTTATTTTTAAAAGTTAAATAAAATTAATTTGCCTCTCACAACATAAGAGTGGAGATTGCATGTGGGTTTGGTGCAGTGGTCAGGAGAGAGTTGTGCTTGATGCCGGTATTAGGTTTGTGGCTAACTCTTGAGACTTGAGTAACAAACAGCCATATTCATTTGTTGATTTTATAGTTAAAATTTGGGTTATTAAAAACTAGCTTCTACAAAATAAAACAAAACCCAATATGAACTTTGATCTGTTTTCTTTAATTAGAATTGAAAGGTGTTCTTAAGTTTAAAATTCCTCCATACTGCAGTCAGAACACTGCAGCAGGATGATTGTCCGTGAGACTATGGAAGTGAAATTGAGTAAAAACTGACTTTCTGTTGTCCAAGCTTGAGAGAAAATTCAGAAACTAAGCAGAGTAAATTAGATCTAGATTTTCATTTTGACCAGTACAAGGTGGTGTATATCATGAGATTCTTGTTTGTTTTTTTTCATCTACTTTTCTGATTTTCAGCTACCAAATACAAAAGTATTCCATTAAGATTAAATAAATTTCCTGTAAAATAGATTTACCAAAAGCAGGCACAATAAGAGTAATTGATTTGTTGTACTTATGTTCCTAGTCCATCAACCTATGGATATTGTGCAGTTTTAGAGAGGAGGAAAAAATGACTGGTAATTTTATCAGCTTTTATGCTTCAAAAATAGTAACACGTAAACTAAAGGTCATGACAGTCTCTGATTAAATATACTTGTTTGTCATTGCCTGTTAGCATATGATTTTTGGACTAGGAGAAAATGTCAACTTCAGAAGTGCAGTGTTTGCATTCTTTTATAATCTTTTTAGGCCATTTGATTAGTCTCCATGTTTTGTATTCACTCCAGGTTAGTTTTAAATATTGCAGTTGCTTGTGGTAGTCTTGAGGTAATTCTAATTGTTTCTGAAAATTAATTTTTGTATTGATGTCTTTTAATACAACAAATTACCTTACAACAGCTATATCTGTTTTGAAAACTAGAAGTTGCTAAATCCAAATTCTGAAATATTAGATTTGTTTTCCTTTCTGAAGAATTGAGTGAATCCTGTGGTAATGAAATTAATAGATAATTTAAAATCTGTCATAATGTAGACACACATGTATACTTGGATAACTTTTTGAGAGTGCACCTCAATCCTGATCTAGCACATCCTGGATAGTCTACTTCTGGACCTCTAGAAAAATGTCACAAATACCAAATTCTGTCTGTATAGTGATCTAGTTTTGTGAGCAGATGATCTGGGGGACTGGAATGGGACTAGACTTACTTTCACTTGTGACCCAAAATAAGTTTTGAGCCCAGATTTTTCAGGAGTGGAAGGTTAGTGCCTAACTTATTGTATTAGATAGCTTTCATTAATTTGATGTCTAGGAGCTTTCTCCTTCATGAAATAGCTTTTGAATAATTAGCGAACAAAAACATGTTTGCAAGAAGATACATTTTACATATTAACAGAACTACCCTGTGTGGTTAACATCTGCTTATCCAGTATTTGTTTTAACAAGCTAAATTGAGAAGTTTCGAAAGAAATAACAATTTAATCTGTATCGGACTGTTCTGTTGACTTGGTGATCAGATATCCAGGAATTGAACAGTAAACTAGACAGCTAATTAGTTGAAACTGGATTTCATCCTTAATTCCTAAATGTCTCAACTTGATGGGGAAGCATAATTCCTTTCCTTTCTACCTTCCCTCCATGCTTCCCTCCCTCCCACCCCCCCAAAAAGGAAGATGGAGGATAATATCTCCAGAAAGAGGCTTTACCAATAAGGATCTTCTTGCCATTTGTACACCTTTTCTCTCCCCTTCTAAATTCTTTTTTTCCTTACTCTGCCACATCTTGGTAGAATACAAGAGTAACTGTTCAGTTGGTGCTGCCTGTGGTCCTGCATGGTTGAATTTCCCTGTAGTAATGGTGCAGAGTGGATTGATTTAAATCAAGGCGTTTTTAAATGATTTAAATTACCAAGTAAAAATCCTTGATTATAAATCTGTTATAATCAACTTTTACATCATACTTCAGTTATTTCCTAAAGAAAGGTGCATTCCCAATGGTTGATCTAACCGTTAGAGGAAGTTGATTTTACAACTAAATAGAGCCTTTACACTGGATTTGGAATATCTTTTTGCTCCATAGGAGGGTCTGCTATAACTGTATATATTTACTTATGCAATTATGTAGCTTAATATTTCCAGGTTCTAATTAATTAATTGTACATTTTAGAAAATGGTGAATGCTATATTGCTTATTTACTAGATAATTTTTTGCTTGTGATGTGTCAAGCTGCATTAGGATGGTAACTGGAACTTAACTAAACACAACATATAAAATTTATTTTATTAAATAAACCAATCCCTTAATATAGTGCATGGTCAGTTGTGCCATATTTATAAAGCTTGACCTCGCGTGAGGTATTTTCCTCTGCTGTCTTTAACTCAAAGTTTTTGATGGGCTCCTTGATTCAGCATATTTTTTTTATTTATCTTTTGAGAGATTATAATTTTAGGCCTTGACATATTTTGTATCAAGTTCAGATTTAAATTTATTTTTTCTTTTAAAAAAATAAACCTTAGTATAATTCAAATAAAATTTTAATCCACCCTACTAACACGAAATGGACAGAATGCCATGCAATCTGTCAGTTTTGCTCAGCTGGGAAATATTATTCAGGAGCAAAAATGGTAAACTTTTGGGTCTCCAGCTAGAAATGTGTGATTAAATCCAAAAATTCTAGGATTCTACACACTGTAGTCCCCATCCCAAAGTACTTCGTAAAAAATGGACATATGTATGTCCTGATTAAACAGTTGAGATCACTGACCTACTTTCACCAAAAAAGTAAGAACATCTTTTTATTTGTCTAATTCGATCTTAGAGGTAAGGCAAAATGTACAAAACCAGTAACTATCTGATACCCTTTCATCATCTAAGTTAATGTGGCTCTTTACAGGTTAAAATAGCCATCATGAATGCTGACTTCCAAAAGTGCTGTGCATATTCCTGTAGATGCAATTGCATTGACAATAACCAGTTTTGAGGAGGCTACCTTTCTTTTCCATCGCCCCTTCTGCTCCAACAGCAACTGTGTAATTCTTAGCCTATCATTACATAGGAACTCAGGTTTGCCCACTCTCTGGGGTGGGAGTTGTTTTATTACTGGTGGTGACATAAAACTGAAGGTTTGTGGGGTTGGGGGAGGGAGTTAACTGGGGAAGACATCTTAGAGGGGATATGCAATTAGAGTACATCTCCTTGGATGATAGCCTCCAAGTGACATGACCTTGCAGATTACTACCAGCCCTTTGCCTTTTCCACTCACCAGTGTCTACAAGGTGAAGGAGGAGGAAGAGCACTTTCTTTCCTACACAAGAAGAGATGCAGTTGAAGAGGAACTGCTACAGTAGAGTGCTGCTACAGACCTAAAATATTCCTCCAATATACCATTTGATTTCTAGGTAATTCTTGGTCAGTTCTCACCTCCACATCCTATGCAGGGATGTTATTTCAACCCTATGGCTTGGGAATGAATACTTTGTGGTCTGTGCATCTTCAGTAGAATGACAGGGAAGAAAGATATTGTATAAGAAGTTGTGATGCATGGGGTACATTGAGACTAACATTAGATTTTCCCCCATCTTCCTCAAGTAACTCCTAGTTTGTTCTGTGGAACTTTTCTTTTTGGTCTAGGTGTTGACTTTTGTCTTGGATAGGTTGGCCTGCTGACAGCCAGGTAGTTTTGTGGTCTGGAAGGCTTCAGATGTCTGTGTCTGGATAGAATCGTATGGTGGCTAGGATGAAACCTTAACTTTGGATCTAAAGTTAAGGTGCCTTTTTAATTTTTTGTTTTAGTTTTTTGTGAGGGCTAATCAGTTATTTAGGGTTTATTTTGTTCCTTTGTGTTTTGCAACTTAGTATGGTAGTACTTGAAATTATATACCTTTTGGAAAATGCGTGGTGGCTAAGTATATATAATCTGTTCATAATATGAAGTTTGTCAGTAGCAATCTGGAACCCTAATGGGAGGTGGGGGTGTGTTGGTGCTTTTTTTTTTTTTTTTTTTTATATTTATCTGAACTCTTTAAACAAAATTTCCCAAAAGAGCCTCCTTCTATATTAAGTACCTGCAGGATTTTGTATAAAGTTGGTTTTCAGATGAATGCTGAGATGCTTACACAATAGTTTGCACCTTTATGACATTTAATTTTTTTAAATTTATATTTTCCAAAAAGTCTAATGTGGGCATGGTTTGACCCTAATTTAAATAAGAATAATATACACTTGATTTAGGCTTCCTCTTATTCAGAGAGGCCAACTCTTCCGTATTCTAATCAGTCTAGAGCAGGGGTAGGCAACCTTTCAGAAGTGGTGTGCCGAGTCTTCTTTTATTCACTTTAAGGTTTCGCGTGCCGGTAATACATTTTAACGTTTTTTTTAGAAGGGGTCTCTAAGTGTATATAATATAACTAAACCTTGTTTACTTTACATACAACAATAGTTTTCAAAATGTTTAAGAAGCTTCATTTAAAATTAAATTAAAATGCTGATCTTATGCTGCCAGCCTGCTCAGCCCACTGGGTGCGGGGCTCAGGGCAGAGGTGTGTGTGTGTGTGTGTGTGTACGGGACTCGAGGTCAGGGCAAAGGGCTGGGGTGTGTGTGGGGGTGTAGGGCAGAAGGCTGGGGTGCTCAGCTCATGGGGGTGCTCATGGCAGGGGGCTGGGAGGGACATTGCCTGTTCCACCTCCTTCCCCCAGGCCCATCCCTACCTCTCTCTGCCTGCTCTACAGAGCAGCAAGCATACTGCGCTCGGCTCTGCTCCTCTGGGTGGAGACGGGGCCAGAATGCACCACGTTGTGCGAAGAAGCAGGGGAGGAGGGAAGCTTGGCTGCCGCAGGATCAAGCTTCTGCCTCCTGCCCCCACAGGGGAGAGCGGTGGGGAGGAGGACTGAGTGGGGCGGGGGACCCGCTGTCCCCTGCGGGGGCAGGAGGCAGAAGCTTGATCCTGCGGCAGCCAAGCTTCCCTCCTCCCCTGCTTCTTCGCACAACGTGGTGCATTCTCGCCCCTCCTCCTCTCAGTGGGCAGCAGCGTGCCACTCAGAATCGGCTCACGTGCCATGTTTGGCACACATGCCATAGGTTGCCAATCCCTGGTCTAGAGGTACATATGTCAATTTGACATTCTTAAATTCAGTTTCAGTTTGAATGCTTGGAATTGACAGAACTGCATTCATCCTGACTTATGCCTATTCTTGTTGCTCTTCCCTATCCTCTTGGTTTCACTATGGGTATGTTAACACTGCAAAAAAGACCTGAGTCAGCAAGTCCAAGATCTGGCCTACACTATAGTTAGGTTGACATAAAGCAGCTTAACTATATCAATGTACACACTACAGCCTTGCTCCTGCCAATGTAAGTGCCCTACTACACTAACACAGACATAGGGCTTGTGTTGGTGTAGATAGGGCACTGTGTTACTTACATCAGCTATTGGCTGTCTTCTCAACTTCATGGCTACACTGGAGCTGTGAAATTGACAAGAGAGCCTGACACCAGGTCTCTGCTCCAAGCCAGGCTGCCACCCAGGCTCCTAGCTTGGGCTTCTCCATAGGCTCTCTACTGCCCCTCCCCTCCCCCCCAGGATCCCGGCCCTCTGTTCCCAGCCTGGCCTCTGAGACATAGCTCAAGCCAGCAATGGGGGTGGTGAGTCAGTTGACCCAAGCTTTGAGACTTGTGTGTGTGGACATAGTGTTCTTTAACCTAGCTCTTACTTTGATTTCCAGCTCTTAAGAGCTTATTACTTAAACTTTGTTGTGCCATTCAGTTGGGCAACAGACTGCTATGTGTGAGGGGATGGTAACTTTGAACTAGGAGAGAGGTGTCCATCCATCTGTGTCCCTATTGGTCTACTGATTCCTGTCCCTAATCTTGTCTACTTTAAGATAATATTTCATCAGTTTGCATTCTGAAGATTACATTTACAAATGAAGCCTTCATTTTTAACGAAATCTTACTTTTTTGTAAAAAAAAAAAAAAGTATGCAGAAAATTTATGGGGAGACCTTTAAACACACATTCTTTAAAAACACAATTCACCATAAATAGACCTCAGTGTAATCCTGTCCAGCCACACTTGAGGTTCTGAAATGATTTACTTCAGAAGCACTGTTAGGAAACAGGCTATAGAAAATTAACTTGTTGATGTTACTTGGCTCAATCATTTTCTTTTTCTTTTTGAGCTGGGTAAATAAAGCAATGGTGTCAGTACATGAAGACTAGGTTTTGCAGATTTCAGTTAAATCCTGGGATATTGCCAGAATTTTGTAGGGATAGGGTTAGTGGGCATAATTTGAATTTTAATCTTGATGTTAATTAAAATTAAATGAGGTGTTTTTAGGTTTCTTTGACTTCTTATTCAATTTCATAATATGTGAAGCACCTAGATTTGTAATACTGTTGAGAAGATGAAGACAAATATATAAAGGTTCATTCTTGTATCTTTGAACACATGAATAAACTGGTTGCAAGCAGCTAAATTATAATCCTTCAAGAATAAGGGAGAAATGTAACCAAAATCTTTAAGGGGTTGACTGCGGGCAGGGGGGAAACATTGTTTTGGTAACCTGGGACTACACTTGAAGTCTTTGGAAGAGTGGCAGTGATGATGGGTTGACTCGGGATCTGGCAAAGATGTGTGGTGGGTAGCATGGGAAATTAGCGTCTGACTTATGTGGTTATGATGCATATGAATTTAACCAATAATACTGTGCTTCATGACCACTTGCATCTGGAGTGGTCCAATCCACATGTTGATTTGTTTATACCATAGAGCACCAAGATCCACTTGCTGGCAACCATCATTCACATACCCAAGAGGATAACAATTAGTTTGTGGATGCTTCAAATCTTTAGTCTTAAAGTAGTAAAATATGAAAGCATAATGTTTCTAACTCCTTCAGGTACCAATTAGTATTCAGATAGATAACTTTCTGTCAACTAGGATAAACACTGAGAGAAGTAGTTAATTTTTATATTGTATTTAAAAATGACAAGTCACTGGAACCAATAACAGGGAAATAAGTGAAGCTTGATCTTTATTTGTGTCTTATGAAGGCATTTAAAAACACCTCCTTCTCTATGGTTACCAGTACTTGTTTTTTATTCCACAGGCTGTTTAGTATGTTAACTAGCATGGGGCTCAAAACTAACTGGATTGTGTATATTTGAAGATTGATTACATAAGATACTTTAGCATTCACTGTATCTTTTAATATTGTCTAAAGAAAGCATCTCTGCATGCAGCTCTGACTATCTCAGCATGTCTGCAGTACTTTTTTTTTTTTCCAAATACTACTTTTTTTTGGTCCACAATTGTAAGTTTTGGGGAAGATGTTTGAATCCTATTCTTTGGGGTGTGAAAGATCTGTAGTGGGAGACCTATTCTGTGCTCTTCAATCATGTCAGCATCAATTTAATTATTTTAGAGCCACACCCATAGACTAGTTGGTAAAACAGACACCATCTCACTTGACATGACAGCATGTTCTATTATTTGTGTTAGCTGTTTTCTAACTTTTTTTAATGCTGTAGCTTGCCTGCTTTATTCTGCACCTTACCACTTTTCTTCTATCTTGAAAGAAGGGAAGAATTTTGGGCCAGATCCATGGCTCCTCCTTTGACAAAAAGGGACCTGGAAGCTGCCCTGTGAGGGCAGATGGAGAATCTGTCAGCATTGGGGAATTCTTGGTTGGCATAGAGCCAGCCAAACTAGCTATGTGTCTGCCTTTCCTAGTGTAGGCCAAGTGTGACTTGTGATTTTGATGTTTTCCAGCAAATGCTACAATTTTTACACTGGCTACAACAGCACCTTAAACTATAGCAGCCCTAAAATGATCTAATATAGGCTGGAGCCTAGAGAGGTAAGGGATTGACTGTGTACACAAATTTGAAGTCTGTTATTTCTCACCTTTATACACTTTTTTCTTTTTTTTTGCTGTTAACAAGCATGTTACCTCTGGAGAGACAAATCCACAGTTTGAGAACTGCAAAACTAAGCATCTCTGATGGTATCTTCTAGACTGAGCACAGAGTCCCATTGGGTAGATAGAAAGATTAACTTACAGAAGCCTGTGGAACACCATAAGATTGGGTCCTTAGTCCATGAACTACTGGAACTCATTTACAAAACTTTTCTTAAACATTACATGACTATATTGTCTAATAGTATAGAATTGGAATTTATAATTCCTATTCTATGATGAGATATTTGAGCTATAATAGTTTTAATTAAGATTGTTTTTTCTTAAAGCATATTATCAAAAACATCTGATTTTAAATCAAAAACCAATTGTATAATCTTTCTTTTTTTATCCACCCTGCAATCATGTCCCTTCTTTACCTCTTCTTTAGCCAAGCTTTTGCAGTTTCCCCTCATAGGATAGGCCCACTATTCTCTGATCATCCTAGTAGCTCTTCTCTGTGCTTGTTCCAGCTTAAATTAATCTTTCTTGAACATGAATAACTAGAATTATGCACAGTATTCCAAATGAAGATCTTCAAGACGATAGCATTAATATTACTTTATTGCTACTGGAAATGCCTTGCCTTATACAGGATCACATTTGCCTTCTTCACAGCTGCATTACATTGATGGCTGTAGTCCTCCTATGACTCACCCATACACCCAAGTTTCTCCTCCTTTGGCACTTCCAGCTGATGAGCTCCTAGCTTGTAACAGAAATTCTTTAGACCTTGAGTGCATGAACTTGCACTTTGTACTATTGAATTTCATCCCATTTCTGTCACTCTAGTCTTCAAGGTAATCCAGATCTTTTTGTATAATCTGATCCTCCTCTGTACCATCCTCCTCTCCCAACTTTATATCCTCGGCAAACTACTACTTTTTATGCCAAGGTCAATAACAAAAATATTGAATAAGATTGGTCCCAAGACTGATCCTTGAGGAACTCCACTAGTAACCTCTCTGCAGTCAGATAATTTACCTTGCGGCTCAACCTGTTGCCTTCTCCCCTTATGATGCTTGCACTGATCTCCATCTTCCCTAATTTGACTAATTTTCCATGTGGTAGAGAGTCAAATGCTTTACTGAAGTCCTAATAGATTATAGCTACTGCACTTCCCTTACCTAAAACTCAAAGAAGGAAATCTGGTTAGTCTGGCAGGATCTTTCTTTGGTGAACTCATGTTGCATTACATCCCCTCTGCCATTTACCCTCTAATTTAATTGTTCTTGCCTTCACAATTTGCTCTAAAACCTTGCATGGTACTGAGATCAGATTAACAGGTCTGTAACTGTCCAGATCACATTTTCTCTCCCCCCACCCACCCCCTTACTTTTATTTAAAAAAAAAAAAAAAAAAAAATGTTGTTCTCCAGTTATATGGTACTACCCCTGGCTAGACAGATGTATTAAAAATCCTAGCTACTGGACTAGCAATCTTAATTTCCATCCCAGAATGCTGAAAGAACTGGAACATATCTGGGACACCCCCTCTCTTTCCTCCTCCCTGTGGGGGGGCCCCCCTCTCTTTCCTCCTCCCTGTGGGGGGGCCCCCCTCTCTTTCCTCCTCCCTGTGGGGGGGCCCCCCTCTCTTTCCTCCTCCCTGTGGGGGGGCCCCCCCATTTGAGTTCCTTACCACATCTGAAGCAGAAAAGCTTGAGGTTTTTTTCATTTTCCATTTCTAGCTGTACTGCCTTCATGCACAAGTTCCATATTCTTGTTACTGAAATCTGAGGCAAAGTATTTGTTTAGTTTTTGGGCCATACATAGATTATCTTTAATCTCCTTTCCATCCACACTGCATAGCAGCCCAACTTTATCCTTCTGTATTCTTTTTATTTATATAACTAAAACCTTTAAGTTGGCAAAAGCTAATTTGGCTTGGCTTTTTAAATTCCTCATTTTGTTTCTACATTTTCTAACCTTCACAATGTACCTTTCTTTGCTGATCAGTCCTTTTTCCATTCCCTATAGACTCTTGGTTTATTCCTAATAACCTTTTGGGGGTGGTTATTAATCCAGTTGGGTCTGGAGCCTTTCTTGGGATGCAAATTTCAGGTGTGTGTGTGGTTGGTTTTTTTTTTTTTT
Source organism: Chrysemys picta bellii (assembly GCF_011386835.1). NCBI lineage: Eukaryota > Metazoa > Chordata > Testudines > Emydidae > Chrysemys > Chrysemys picta. The sequence continues at coordinate 135,917,723 of NC_088794.1, read as the reverse complement.
GTGTGTGTGTGTGTGTGTGTGTAGTTCATTTAAAGAAATTCCAAGCCTCCTCATTTAAGTGTTTGAGCTCTTCAGTACAAATGACTACTTTACTTTAACTAATTCCCTTAATTTCCAAACATCTACCCTTTTAAAATAAGAACCCATAGCTGATGACCTGGTTTTGATTATCCTTCCATTTAATTCAAACTGAATCAACTCACGATCTCTCATTCCAAGTTATTTCCTATGACCAGCCTCTTCCATGGTATCCTCACTACTTACTAAAACCAAGTCTAAAATTTTATCACATCTTGTTGGTTCAGTGTCGATTGAAGAAACCTGTCACCTAGTACATCCAAGAATAATTGGGCCCTACTAGTATTAATAGCATTTACTCTCCCTGATTCCTGCCCCCTGAATCTAGCCTGGTGCTGCCTGTGATCCCTGGTCTCTAACTTCAGCCTGACTCTTGCTTATGGGACCTGGCTGTTGCATACCTGGGCCCAGCTGTGATGGTTAGGTGAGACTGACTATGCCCCAGTCCCTTACAGAGCTTGGTTTTTAAGTGTTAAGTTTGAGCTGACCATTCGACATCCACAAGGAGATGGCAGAGAGACTGGCTGAGTTTGGACAAAACAAGAGAGGTCTAGAGAGAGCGTACTCTAGGAATCCTCAACATAGAGACTGTAGTTGAATTTGTGTTTGTGGATGAGATTAGGTGTAGAGGGAGAAGAGAATGGATCTGAGGACAAAGGCTCGTAGGAGGAGAAGCAGGAGGAGACAGTTATGGATGCCAAGAGTGGATGTGATTTCAAGAGGAGCAGCATGGTCAACTGTCAAAGTGGCTCCTCAAGGAGAATGAGGATGGAGTACCAATTCTGGGATTTGGCTACAAACTGGTCATTAGAGATGTGGCAAGAGCAGTTTCAGTTGAGTGCAATAAGTGTAAGACATTCAGTAGGGTCTAGGATGGAATTGTAGAAGTCCAGACAGTAATTGTAAACCTCCCATTCAATGACTTTAGAGGTGAAAGGGAGATGGGTGGTAGTTGGAGAGGCAGGTGGAGTTGAGAGTGGGTTTTTAAGGTGGAAGAGCCTAAAGTATATTTGTATTGTGATGTGAAAAGTGGTGGGAGGGGAGAAGTTAAGGAGAAGAGTAAGGGTGCAGAGGAGAGTGGGCACAAGGCAGATTAGGATATGGAATTGAGTCACTGGGGACCTGTTGAGGGGTTAGTGGAAGAAAGCAGATGAACTTTTGCATTTGTGATTGGGGTGGGGGAATGAAAGGCAAGCTCAGGGGAGGAGGGAGGTCACATTTTGTCAATTTCTCTTGAAATAAATCATTGATTCTAATCAGATAGAAGTTGAGGCAGGAAGGGGGGAAGATTTGAGAAGTGAGTCAAATGTGGCTGGGATTGTGGGGCCTGGGATTCAGTTACATTGGAGAAGTAGAGTTTTTAGCTAAAAAGGTGGCAGAACTAAAAGAGGAAAGTATGAATTTGTAATGGAGGAACTCAGGCTGGCCACAGGATTTCTATCTGAGACCTCCCACAGTAGGAGTGGGGGAGCCCAGGGATGGGCAAGCTAGATCTCATGATTGGAGAGTGAGGCAAAGGAGTCAAGGGTATGAGTGAAGAATGGAGAGACTAAACAACCGTCTTCATGGAAGAAAGTTTTTTAAAGAAAAGTAGGCAGTCTGCAATACAAAGGACAATCTGAAACACTAATCCTGCAAACTGTAAGCATGTTATGCATATGTTCATATGAGTAAATCTGTACAAGAGTTAGCAGGATGAGATACAAAAATGAGATGAAGGAAATGGAGTCAAGGTGAGTTTTGGGGGGGCAGTGGGGACAGGTTATAAAAACAAACGAGTTAGCTAGGTAGTACTACACAGGTCTTATTGTTCTTTTTGAACTGCCGCTATTTTGAAGTTAATTTTTAATCCTTGCCTATTGCCAGTGTATTTGTGTTGCATACTTTCAGTAGTTATTTTTAGCCCCTGATTATTAAACGTTGCCTGTTTGTATTAATTTATCTCGATAATGCTTGACTCATTTTAGCCAATGACCATTTAAAATTTCATTTTAATACTTTAACTGTTTCCTTTATTCCCATCCATCCCTCTTGGTTTCAGTAGAACTCTGAGGGGGATTATAAGGTTCTGCCTGTTTAAAATGCCTTGACAGGATTAGGGCCCACATTTGTATTTCTCAGTGATTTATGTAATTTTGATTATGGAACAAGCAGAGACTGTCCTGTCCTTGCAGTTATCCATCCCAATGTTTTGCTCACTAAGGACTTTATTTCACAAGACAGCTATTTCAGACTCTCATGAGCCTCTTGAACCTTGCATCTATCTGGCTTGTATCTAATTCAGAGTTGAAATCCCCAAACCTATTGCTGTAGTGTGTGTGTACACACACTCCTCTCCTCCTTTAAAACAAAGTCAGAATCTGACCCTCTGGAGAAAGAGGAGAAATTCTTTTTGCATTAATTTTTTTTATCTCTAAAGTAGGATCTTATTGATGACTTCAACAAATTAGCCAGTCAGGGAGCTCTTTTTAACTAGCCTCTTCATCTGCTGTCTAAGGTCTAATGAGGGTTTTGGGAAAGAGTGGAAGAGACTGCTCTCGATTACTGCATTACTTAACCCAATGGTTCTCAAACTTATTTCATCACTTCCCCCCCCCCCCCCCCTTCTTATGTTTGTAGTCGTTTATGGCCACCTGACTTGGAAGGCCAGGCACCCAGCTCTGAAGGCTGTGCTGTGCCAGCAGCTGCACAGAAATAAGGATGGTAATATGACAAGTGATGGATTGGTGGGAGATGGGAAGAGGTGAGCCTAAGCCTGGGCTGCCTTCCTGGGAGGGGAGGAGAGGAGGGGGTACAGCAAAGGGAAAGGCACACCTAGTCTCCAGCTGTCTACTTTATCCCTGCTGCCTGGTTGTGCCCCAGCTACCAAAAAAAACCTCATGCCTCCCTTGACACATTCCTGCACCTTCCAAAGGCATGCCCCATAGTTTAAGAACTGCTGATTTTACCCACTAGATACAGGTGCTATTAATCCTTCTGATGTCAATTTGTTTTTAGTTCATGGTTTTCTTTAAAAACACTGAAGAGTGGCTGACAGACTTAGAATTAGACCTACCAGTGTACTGTATGTGTGTACGCACCAAGTCTACATCACAAGGTTTTGTGAGCAGAACTATGTTGGTGAGGGATGTGATAAAGCCACAAGCCACCTAGCCAACATAGTTATGCTGGCAAAACTCCCAGTGTAAATGCAGCTATGCAAACAGTAACTCTGTTATCCGTAAGTAATATAGTTCAGGGATGTGATGTTACTGTGCTGGCAGGAAAAACTCCTTTTTGTGGGGATATGCAGCATCTACATTTGTAATGTAGACAAGGCCTCTAGCCACAATATCTCTTAGAGAAGGTTTCTTAAATTCAGTATGCTCCCTGTTTCCAAGAATGGAGCAAGTATGTGTAGTGTAGGGATAGCACAGTGTCACCTATTTAACATAAATTGAAGAAAAACAATCTTCTTTACTGGTAACTAAATTTGCTATCTGACAGTCCTGAGTTTTGAGATTTCCCACTCCTTCAATAAATAAAATCAAAAGAACTTTTTTGTTTTACTTTTTAGAAAATGGAAACCATTTTTATAGCAAGTTAGATGGTTCCATTGTCCCTCAAAGGAGGTTTGTGGTGATCCTCCCAATTTCTTTTCTTTTTTTTTTCCCCATAGACCTGTGTCACCCATGAAGGCATTCTGAGGCGTGAGGGAGACTGCTAGGATCAGCAATACCTCCCCCCTTCCCAGCCCCCATGCTCTTCTTCTTCCCCCCCCTCCCCCCCAAAAAAACCAACCACACTTCAGGAGCTACTGGTGATGTGTAGCTCAGCATGTCAGAGGGTTGTGATATGTATGATCCACTGGTGGCTCCTATTTTTGCTTGTGGGGATACTTGGTCATAGCCTCTTCTCTTCTGTCTTTAACTAGGCTCTCTGAGTGTGAGAACAAAAGGAATGGAGGGGCTGGAAAATGTGCTGTAGCTCTTCTGATGCCTTTAGGGAGCTGCAGCTGGGTTCATAGGTCTCCTGCAGCTGTGGATCCTGTGTGCTAGAGAAGAGGGTCTGTTGAGGAGTGTGATGGTGATCAACTCTCTGGCATCTGAGGTGCAGAAGCAGCAATAAACACAGCTTACCAGTCATTGTGCAGTAGCTGTTTGACCCTACATTCAACAGAAGGCAGCTTTCTGCCAAGAAATGGACAGGGCTTGAAGGGGTGTGTGTGTGTCAAACAGACTGGTGGTTCATTCTGAACTGCTTTGTTAGCATATTTGAACATTTACATTAGAGCAATTCTTAATGTTCTTTAGGGTAACTTAGCCACCTTTTAACAAAAAAAAATAGTGCATTTCTAAGAACGATGGAAAGAACCTTGTTTGTAAATGATTTAATGTAAATACTTAATCTTTGCCATTTGTTATAATTCCAAGCAAAAATGAATATTACACAATGTTAAGGATAGTAGAACTCACCTAGTGCAAGTTTGCCTAATTAGGTGAAACTTGATCCTCCATATCTTGTTCCTGTCACAGCCCTGGCCTGTCTTGTTTCATTAGAACATCTTATCACTGCTCCTCATTACTACTTGTATTCATATGCCAGTAGACCAAAGGGACATCCATTTAAGTAGTTTCTCACTGTAGCAGCTGGTGCATAGAAACTATTTTAGACTTCAGCTACATCACCTATTTATATACTCTTTATTTTATGTTCACTATTTACTGCTTTGCACATGAAGAATATTTTAAGAATGGTTATTCAAAGTATTATAAACAAGTCAAAGGAGAAATCTTGGCTACCGGAAAAGATTGGACTGAAGCCTGAAAGTAAGAAAATGGACAAAGTAATTCAAAAAAAGGTGGGATTGTATTGTATTTTAGTATTTGCTCTGAAATGAAACTTTGTAAAACGTGGTTCCAAATTAAAGATAACCATGAAATGTTATGATGGTTCAAAGCTTATAAGTGGGTGAGTGGCTTCCCCCCCCTTTGATATTTAGGAGGTTACATTTATTGCCTGGTAACACCCCTCATATGTGAATTGCCTAAAAATAGCAGTTCTATGACTTCACTTTGAAGTAAAAATACAGTCCGCCAAATTTAAGTGCTCAGAACAAAACAGACGTTTGTTTTATTTTTATTCTGCTTTCAACTAAAATTTAGCTACAGTATTTTTGTAATGCTCTAGGAGAGTTATTATCCAGTGGTTAGCAACTTTCACCCCAGGAGTATGAGAAGGAAGGGTCTGTCTTCAGACAGTCCCTTGACCTCTTAAGGGATCTTTGTTTTCACTTTTTTAAAATAATTCTCAAGCCAGTAAACAATAGATCAAAGATCAAGGGCTTGCCACAGTCTTAAAACAGCCCACCAAACAAACCACTTGTTAATTTTTTTAACACAAAGTTTCTAAGCTGTCTGCTGTCTTTCATAAAGGAAGTTGTCAGTTACTCCTTATGTCAGTGTTTGAAAATAAAGAAAAGTCTAGAATGCGTATGTCTACTTGCAGCAGGGTCTGTATTTATACATTTTTAAAGTTGCTTGCTTGGGGCATGTAACAAGATGTAAGTGTTCAAATACAACAAAGTAGCCCTGAAGGTATGGTAGAATCAGAGGTATGGTACCTTTTATAAAAATTACTTTGTGTATAACTTTTTTGGGGGGGTCAGAGTGCCTTACAAATAAGGAGGGAGACATTAAATATATTAGTAGCATTGCATATCTTGTATGGCATATAGTTGTCTGACAACTTAATTTCCTGAGTCTCCTTCTATCCAAACTAAAATCTTAGCCTGTCTCTGACCTCTCATTGTGGATGGATAGCTGTTAGTTCAAACTCAACATGGTTAAGAGAGAGCTCCTAACTTTCGCTCTGAGACATTCTATAACTTGGAGAACCATCATGTGACCCCCATATTCCTTACAAGGCATGCTTTATATGTATCAGGGAAAGGTTATGATCTGCTGAAAGTCATTTCTCTACCCATATATGTATATCACTAACGCATATGAAGTTATGAGAACTGTTTTATGGTTGTCACTAAAACATACTGTAAGTTGGGTAATCAGTCAGATATTAGCCCCCCAGAGACAACAGCAAGGAAAGTAACCAATGCCCAGGTGGAGTGTCAAACAACCTATCAACAGCCATTGTCCAGCAAGGGAGCTACAATTCAACGACTCACCTGCATGAGGCCACACCAGGGGAATTGCTCAACCTTGCCTAGAGACTCAGTAATGCCCACCAGACATGCCTGGACTTGAGTGGGTCCAAGCACATGAGACTGAGGGTATAAAACAAGTCAAGCAGGGGCCTGCTCTGTTCTTTCTCCTTCACCCAACTACACTGTAAGCAACAAGGACATTTTTGAAGACTCTAACTGAAGGGACTGGCCCACATTTCAAGGGTGAAATCTATGTACTATGAACTGCAATATCCAGAGGGGTGAGAGAAGCGGCTAAGTCTAGTTGCCCATTCTAATAGGGTTCAGAGTTTAGACTGCGTGCTCTATATTTTATTTCTGTTGGTAACTAACTCAAGCAAAAAGTCAATCACTTAAAATCTATCTTTTGTAGTCAAACTTGTTTTACTGTTTATCTTTACTAGTGAGTTTATATGAAGTGTGTGGCAAATCTGCTCAGGTTTTGCAAAAGTTGGTGTATATCCACTTTCCACTGAAGTGGTGAACCAATTATTAAACCTACATTGCTCATCTTGAGCAGTGCAACATTGTATACAGTAACTCCTCACTTAAAGTTGTTTCAAAGTTACGTCGCTGCTCCACTCGTTTAAAGTTGTGCAATGCTCCCTTGTAAAGTCAGCCAAACAAGTTCCTCTTCTCCACCTCCACCTCCCTCCCAGTGCTCCTTCTCCCCCCCCCCCCCCCCCCCCGACCAAACAGCTGTTCGGCAGTGCTTAGGACTTTCTGGGAGGGAATGAGTGAGCGGGGAAGCTGCCCCATTTCTTCCCCCCCCCCCCCCCCCGCCCAGCAAGCAGGGCCACCCAGAACACAGGGGCTACAGGGCCCTTTAGGGGCTACAGCCTGCAGCTGTAAAGCCCCTTTTGGAATGCAGCTGTGCGAGCACTGGCTGGGGGACGGGGGGGTGGGGGGGGAGGAGGACAACAGCCAGAGAGAAGCAGCACTTTCCCCTTCAAAGCCAGCCAGAGAGAAGCAGCACTTTGAAGGGGAAAGCCGCTTCTCTCCGGCTGCTGGCTGCGTGGCTGCCCCTGTTCCTCCTGAGTCCTCCAGCCCGTGCTCGCAGGGCCACATTTCGAAAGGGGCTTTAGAGCTGCAGGGCAGGGCCCTAAAGCCCCTGCATTCTGGGTGGCCCTGCCTGCCGGGAGGTGGGGGAGCTCCCAGAATCGTGGCCCTGGGGGTGGTGCCGCACTGCAGAGCCACTTGCACACCCCCAGCCCTGAGCCTCCTCCCACACCCCCACCCTGAGCACCCTCCCAGACCCTGCACCCCCCCCAGCCCTGAGCCCCAGTGACACCTCCTCACCACAGTACAGTACTGTACAGTGTGTATAATGTCTTTTGTCTGCCCCAAAAAAATTTCCTTGGAACCTAACCCCCCACGTTTACATTAAATCTTATGGGAAAATTGGATTAGTTTAACATAGTTTCACTTAAAGTTGCATTTTTCAGGAACATAACTGTGTGTGTGTGTGTGTGTGTGTGTCCCCCTCCCCAGGCTGGAGAGAGTTAAGGGGGCACAATGGGTCCCACAGTCCCAAGCTGAACCCCAGGGATCCCATCACACACCCCCTCCACTCCTTCTTAATCACCAGTCTATTCTGTACTACAAAGTTAGGTCAATGTAAGCTGCCTTGCGTTGACCTAGTTGTCTGTTTCTACACTTAAATCTGTTTTCCACTGATGAAAGTGTCCCATTTACAGTGATGTAGTAACACCCCCTCCCTCAGCTGCATTGAGTCATGGTTGATATGCTGAGATTGACACAGTGTAAGTGTAGCTGTTGCGTTACTTATGTTGATCTTAACAATTCTCCAATAGCTATCCCGCAATTCCAGACACAGACTGACAGAAGGCCTCTTTCTCTTCTCTTCTCCCCCCCCCCCCCCCCCGAACAAAAATCCTTTTTTTTTTTTTTTTTTTTTTTATTAAATGACTTATCCTGATTGCTAGGTGCACTTGCCTAGCTGGACAGCTTTCCTTTGTGTGCAATTGCCCCACTGACCATGCTGACTACATGCTTCAGATGTGCTCCAGCTTGGAGTAGACAGGAGATTTTATCTCCTGGCCCTGTGGGAGAAGAGGCTGCCCAAGGACTGCTATGGACCTGCTGTAGAAATGTGGACATCTATGAGCAGATTGCCATGGGGGGTGCAGGAGAAGGCTATGAGAGGGACCAGCAGCAGTGCTGCATGAAAGTGAAAGAAATGCATCAGACACATCAGAAGACTAGGGAGGCCAACAATTCATCCAGTGAGCCACAGACCTGCTGCTTTTACAAAGAACTGGATGCCATGCTTGCTAGAGAGCCCACAGACCACCACGAATCCCTCCAAGGAATTGGAGTCATGGCCCCATCACATGAATGGGAGATGTAACTAGGGGTTCAGCTAAGCTGCAAGCCAGCCTGTTTGAGGCTACACCTCAGTCCTGGCAGTCAAACATGGGCAAGTCGGCTGCAGGATGATGGCTCCTCGGGTAACTGTACATTTATTTCTCACTACAAGTGATGGGCACCCCCCCCACCCCCAACTTAATGAAAAGTCAATAACTGTCCTGTTAACTTGCTTTTACTAAAGAGGTAGTGATACAACTAAGATAGTGTTGTCTGCTTTTCACTCCTCTGTAGAGATGGGGGGGGGGGGGGGGCACATGAGGCAGTTCATGTACACAGGGATGTCCCTTGAATCCTGCTGAGATCTCAATGAAACTTTCATGGAGGTACCATGCAATCCTCTCCTGAAGGTTTTTAGGGATGGCAATGTATTTGTTCCTCCAGCATAGAACCCATACCCATATCGGTCAACAATAACTTGAGCAGACACCTTCATGTATACAGGCAAGTAGCATTCAGGTAGGGTGACCAGATCAGAGAGGCGAAATATCGGGACGCGCGGGGGGGGAAGGGGGCGGAGCCAAAAAATAAAAAAGCCGGTAGGGAGGAAAAAAAAAAAAAAAAGCACGAACAAGCGGAAAGCGCCTAGGCTGGTGCCGGTAAACAGCGGGTCCCGGGATGCAACAACCCCTGCCCGATGCCGCGGAGATGGGCACGGACAGGGGGAGCACCCCCGCCAAGTCCCTGCGCGGAGACCGTCCTGGGCTGGCCGCGGGCGCGCCAGCGTGTGGCAGCCCCTTCCCTGGCAGGCTTCAGCTCCCCGCGGGCCCGGGAGTGCAGCCCGACCGGCCCTTCCAGCTGCTACTCCGCCTCTCCCTCGCCGCGTGTCAGGCAGAGGCATCTGCCTGGCACCCAGCGCCAACTACACCCCTCCGGGGCCGGAGCGCACGTGGCGGAGGTGAAGCCCCGAGGAACCAGAGTCCCCACGCGGACAGCTGCTGCCCCCCCACCCATGGGCGCGTAGGGAGCCGGTTCCCCAGGCTGGACCCGGGGCTGCCCCCCTGCAGGTACCCCCCACCCTCCTGCCTGCGATTGGGCCAGGCCGGACTCATCCCGCTGTCCCTGGGCCTCCTCCCTCCAGCGCTTGCCTGGGAGGGAGGAGGAATGCGGCGTGCTTCGGTAGGGGGCGGGGATTTGGGGAGGGATCCAATGGGGCAGTTGAGGGGGTGGGGCCAGGCCGAGGATTTGGGGAGCTATCCAATGGGGGAAGGAGGGGGCGGAGTTGGGGCGAGGGAGGGGGCGCGAGCCAGAGCGGAGGGCAAAAATTGCTTGTTTGTCCCGCGTCCCGACCAAACATTGGTCGGGACGCGGGACAAACGAGCAAATATCGGGACAGTCCCGACAAAATCGGGACGTCTGGTCACCCTACATTCCGGTCCAGTTGCCTTTGGGATGCCAGCAGCAGCTGTCCTCTCTGCCTTTGTTACTCTCAGGAGTGAGATCAGCTAAAATCACCGCTGCCTGTGGAAAATGGTGCCAGTATTCAGTGCTGTTGCCCTTTACTCACAGGTTCATGCAACTGAGCAATTCCCTCCTCATTCCTGGCAGGCCACATTCACCCTGGCTGGTGCTGTGAGCACTACTGTGTGCAAGCACTCTGAAGCAAAAATGCTGATAAGCATGTGTGGGGTTGGGTGTTTTGGTTTTTCCCCCCCCTCCCCTTTTTTAGAGGAGCAAGGGAAGGGAGTTCTGCATCTTTAAAGTTTGCTCCTGGGTGAACATTGCAGACAGCCTGGAGAAGGAAAGAATGAACAAGAGAGTCCCAGCAGGAAAAGGAGATTCATCAGGACATAATGGGGCTTCTCTGGCAGCGCAAACAGATGCTGCGACTCTTGTGGACCTACAGGTTCAACAATCACCAGCTCACTTCCCTTTGTACTCCACAGAAAACTTCCATTACAGCATTCAAATGGCGCTGGCTGCCACATCCCTACCCCTACCACTCCACCCTGACATTAAGGACAACCACTGCTTCATGTACACTGACCTGTGAAAGCCATAGTTGCTATATGTATAGGTAAAATTGATGTGAACATGCTTTCTTTCCCCTTGTAAAGTTCTGTTCCATTAAGTTTTTAATCTATTTGTTCTTACATTGCACATTTTTTGCACTAGTTTTATTATTGAATATAATTCTATTTGGAAAATAATTCACCTTTAGTAGTTCACAACATATGCTGCAGAGTGCCTAGCAGTTCAAAAAGCACCAACTTGTTACTGTATAGTGTGACACAAGTCATAGGATCAGTTACTGTTTAATAATCATGAATATACAGTAAGTACAATGAAGTTTAATAGGTGCATTGAAAGTGGTGTTGTATTTATAGATGTACACCAAGCACCACACAATTCATAACAGGGCCCCAAAACAGCAGTGCCAGGTAGAGCACAGTACACAAAAATCACATTACTGTGGCTCACTGTCAAAGTGCTCTTTCAAAGCCTCCCTGAGCTGTAGAGCTCCACGTTGAACTCTTCTAATAGCCCTTCTGTCTGAGTGGTCAAACTCCACAGACACTGCTCTGCCCTGCACCCTGGCAGCAACTCTTCTTCCCATTTCCCCTCCCCGCTCACTTCACAAACATTGTGCAGAACACAGTAGGCAGCTATAACCATTGCAATTTCCCCCCTCCCTCCCCACTGAGATCCAATCTTCAGTAAGTAATACTAGCACGCCTCAGTCTACCAAAAACTGCATTCAACTGTCATTCTGTACTTTCTCAGCCAGTAGTTAAACCTCTCCTTGGTGCTGTCGAGAAGGCTGCTGTATAGCTTCATGAACAAAGGGTAGGCTGAGTCACCCAGGGTCACTCTTGGCATTTCAGCATCCCAATGGTAATCTGCTTTTTGGGAAAGAAAATCCTTGCTTGTAGCTTTCTGAAGAGTCCTCTCTTCTTAAAGAAGAGTGTCATGCATCTTCCCTGCCCATCCAACACTGAGTGTCAGTGAAGTGTCACCATCACCATAGAAAAGTAGCCCTTTCTGTGGGTGTACTCTGGCAAGGTAGTCTGATGTCAAAATAAGGATATGCATGCAGTCTATTGCTGCACCACAGTTCTGGAAGTCTGTTTCTGCAAATCCATCCACTGTGTCATGCACATTGCTGAGTCATAGCCCTGCATAGTGGGAGATGATTAATGACTGCACACTTGCATGACAATGGCCCCCACAGTGAATTTTTCAACTAAAAAAATTCTCACTGACTGGTAACCATTTGGCATTGCAGATTTTTTACAGTACATTCACCACTCACTTCTCCAGTATTATCGCCACTCATTTTGGTGTCCTTGCATTGGAAGTCTGGGGCAAGTTTGGCACACAAACCCAGGAATGTGGTCTTGCACATCCGAAAGTTCTGCAGCTGCTGCTTGTCTTCACTTTCCAAGTCCTTTATAATGTATCCCTACCCTAGCTATCCTTTCCTCATTTACTATTGAAATGTCAGTGGTTTTTCCCCCCCATCAATTGGCCAATGATGCCTGTCTCCAATGCCCCCTAGTTTAAATTTTCACACAAACCTCTTCATACCTTTCTCCCTTGCTGTCCCTCATGCTTCAGAGGATCTTCCCATAAACATCTGTTTAGCTACCTCATCTCCTTGCTCTATCCATCATTTTACCCTTTTTTTGCTCCTGTCATTGGGATGGGTCGGCCTGTTCCATGTTACCTGTGGAATGTTCCAGTATAGTGGATATTCTGATATCTGGTGTCCAGTACCTGTTAGGTATGTCTCTTTTTGCAGCATCAGCCCTTTCCTTGCCAGCTTCTATGAGTAGGGCCTGCCTCTGGCTCACTGCTAACATAAAGCAAAGTTAAGCTAAGTCTTGACCATTACTTTAGTTCAGGCCTTAGGCCTCATACGGGGCCTCTGATACCAAGGTTTATATCTCAGGGCCTCCTCTTACTACAAGACTCAGCACTGGTTCCCTATCCTGGCTATATGGAACAGTGCAAGGAGCATAGTGGTGAAAGCTGCAGAGCAACAGAAAGTTGAAGGCAGGGCAAGCAGATAGAAAAAAATATATTGGGCACTTAAGTGCAGTAAAAATGGCAAATTCAGTGGCAAGCTAAATTCCATGTCATAATGTGTTTGGGGGAGGAGGGGTGGGGCGGGAAATGTCAAAGTACATACTGTAAAATTCATGGTGACCCGATTTGAGATTAATGGGGCAGATCATACTTCACAAGGCTGTTTGGTTTAGGCTGTCTGCAGATGCAGGCAGGTACCATTGTATTGATTTACACTACTTTCATGTCATGGTTACAAATTTCATAACTAGAAAGACTGGGAACTTGTTAATTAAAAAAATAAATAAATTTAAGATTCCAGTAAACTATTCAGGTACAAGGGGTGAATTCTGCAATAAATTCCACAGCCCTGGAATACTGTGATCATGTCTGAGTCTTGTCTACCTTAAGAAAAGTCAAATTTAATTCACCGACAGTACTAATGACAGTTGAAGCTATTGTGTAGGTACAGGCATTTTTTTACAACTGTTATTTAATCAAAAGATGGCTACATCCTATCCACACTAAATAGCTTCCAACATTGTTATCACCGGTGGAGAATTACAGGTCTGAATTTGTCTAGGGTAGCCTCATCTTTAGATTAGTACTTTTCCAACACTGAAATGTATTGACTGACTTCAAAGACCTTAAGCTTCAGTATATTGGGGAGGAGGTGGCTGAAGGGCAACAGTGGTATAGAGGACTGAGCAAGAAGCTAGGAAATTTGGCTTCTATTCTTGCCACTTGTTTGCAGTTTTGAATCACTTACTGTTTCAGTTTCTAGCTACAAAACTATGCAAATATCATCCCCTTTTTAGAAAGTTGTGCAAGGTCTGTGAATAAAGATTGTTATGAGTGTAAGTACCGAATTTCTATCCTGCTTATGCAAACTGAAATATAAGTCTATTAGGATGGATGGTACTCAGTTAATGAGAAGGTGTAGAATATTTTGTTTTAACTTCATTGTTCAATGTGTAGCCCTAAGCTTCTTACTGCACAGCGCGTACTATGTAAACCAGGGGTTCTCAAACTGGGGGTCAGGACCCTTGGTCACAAGGTTATTACATGGGGGGAGGGGTTACAAGCTGTCAGCCTCCCCCCAAACCCTGCTTTGCCTCCAGCATTTATAACGGTATTAAATTAAACCCTTTTTTTATATATATTTGAGGCAGTCACACTCAGAGGCTTGCTATGTGAAAGAGGTCAGCAGTACAAAAGTTTGGGAACCATTAATGTAAACCCTGCTCTGAAAACAATTAATTTCCTCAAACTTTTATGGCTCTCATGATCATAGTGTTTCACAAACATTGATTCTTCATAAAACTCCTGTGAGGTGAGGGGTTGGCATTATCCCCTTTTACAGACTAAGGGTGCCTAATTTGAGTTACCTAGGACCTGATTTCTTCAGAATATTTGGCACTCTGTATATTCCAGCCCAGCTGCCATTGATTTCAGGTGCAGCTCTAAGTGCTCAGCACTCATGCAAATTTGACCTTAGGGCAGAGGTCTCAAAGTCCCAGCCCACAGGCCATTTGCAGCCTGAGAACCTCCCCAGTGTGGTCCCCAGGGCTCTAGCAATTTTGGGGGTGGGGCTCTGCCTTAGCCCCACCTGCCACCCCTGGACACTCCCTTTCCCTCCCTTCCCCCTGCACATCCCACAGCTGACTTTAAAATGGCCCAGGGCCCTGCCCACCACCAGCAGTGCAGCAGAGCTGAGCCGCTTCCTGCAAGCTTGCTCCACGTGGCTACCGGCCCTTCTCTGAGGCCCCAGGGCAGGGCAGGGCTGTGCCTCTGTGCGCTGCCCCTGCCCCGGGTGCCCCTGAGGCCAATGGGAAGCTGCAGGGGCGGTGCCTGGGGGCAGCAGCACATCAAGGTCCCCCAACCTGCCTTGGCGTCCCAGATAAGTGCCACATGCCCCTGACCCCCCCCTCCCTCCCAGAGCCTTTAACCCCACTCCCTCCTCCTGCACCCCCACCTCTTGCCCCAACTCAGAGCCTGCACCCAGGTGTCTGACAAAGTGGGTATTCACCACAAAAGCTTATGCTCCAATACATCTGTTAGTCTTAAAGGTTGCTTTTTACAGATCCAGACTAACACAGCTACCCCTCTGATACTCATGGGAAAAGCGCATCTCTTCCTGACTAACCACCTGAGCTCTTTATATACTCCATGCAGGTTCTGGTGCTGCTGAGAAGGTAGCATCTGCTTTTCCCCAGGGAGATTACTGATACTACCTTCTAGCCACCCTGGAACCTGCATGGAGCATATAAAAAGCTAGGGTTACCATACGTCTGGGTTTTTCCGGACATGTCCGGCTTTTTGGGATTTCCTCCCGGACGGGGATTTCAGGACCAAAAAGCCAGACATGTCTGGGGAAAATAGGGAGGGAGGGGTCGTGGGGCTTGGGCGCGGGCTGGGGCCAGCGGTGCCGGATCGGAGTCGCTCAGCCAGAGCCGGGGCCCGAGCCGAGCTGGGCTGGAGCCACCGGGGCCAGGGCGGGCCGGAGCTGCTCAGGCGGAACCAGGGCCGGTGCCCCAGGGCCCAAGCCGGGCCGGGCGGGAGACACCGGGGCCAGAGCCTCTTGGCCAGGGCAGGCCGGCCGGCCGCTGGAGGGAGCCTCTGGGCCGGACTGGGCCGCGCTTCCTCGTGTCCAGCCCCAGCTTACTTGTTGCTTCCCTGCTTCAAGGGGAGGAGCAGGGGGATGGAGCATTCAGGGGAGGGGATGGAGTTGGGGTGGGGACTTTGGGGAAGGGGCAGGGCCGGGGCCCCATGGAGTGTCCCTTTTTTTATTATATATAATATTAAAATATGGTAACCCTATAAAAAGCTCAAGTGGTTTGTCGGGAAGAGACACAGATGGCTGCTGTCTCAGGAGGGGAGGCACAGCCTGCCCTGGCCTATTATACCTGTTGACTATGCTGTCACTTCTAAGGTCTGGCCACACCCTGGCCTGGAGGCAGCAGCCATTACAAGGAAAAGTCCAGCTTCACCCCTGAAGTCCCTGGTTGGAGTGCACGTACTCATTTTGCTCTGTGAGGATGGCTCACAAATAGGGGCTGCAAGGGAATGCATGGAACATGCTCAATCTCTGTGGGATTGGAATGTACACAGTCTGGTTAGCTTTAGCAGTTGAGAGGTTCGAGTGAGCTTGGTAAGGAGGGAATCTTAGGAGCAGTTAGTTTTTAGAAGTTAGCAAGTTTGCTGGGCTTGTGCAAACTGGGTGCTTTTGTTCTGGGTTTTTCCAGATTTATAGGTTGGTCAAATTTAGGTGGATTTTCACAGAATGGCAAAAGCAAATCTGACTGAAAGGCACCCCCAAATTTCAAGTTCCTGCTCCAAAGACTGGGGGTGCTAGAATATTTCAAAGAAAAGGTCCTGATAATCTTTTAATACAGGGGAAAAAACAAAGGGGGAAAATATTTTGTCCTCACTTCATTTTCAGCAACAGCTGAACCATTTTAGCTGGAACTTTATTTAATAAAATAAAAAATTAAAAAAAAAAAAAATACTCAGCTTGAGACAGACACCCAGGAAAGAACATTTCAGTCCAAACAGTTAAAGGAATTGAAAATGGGGTCTTTAAATAGGAAGTGTCAGGCAACCTTAATATTAATTTAAAGGAAGATTGTATAAAACTGGGCTTTATTCCTGTTTGGCATTGTTTTTTAATTATTGTATCATTCTTCTCTTTCAGATGATATTAACGGTGTTCTTGAGCAACAACGAACAGATTTTGACAGAAGTTCCAATTACACCAGAAACAACCTGTCGAGATGTTGTGGAGTTCTGCAAAGAACCCGGCGAAGGAAGTTGCCATCTGGCTGAAGTGTGGCGTGGAAATGGTAAGCGAAGTGTTCTTTGGTAACAGATATGAAATTTACATTTTTTAAATTATTTTTAGTTGTATTTTGCTTTTGCTAGAGCATTTTTGCAGAATATTAAGATTTCAAATTGGCACAGCTGTAAAGATAAATATAACCCTTGCTGATTTTTCCCTTGTCCTTTCCTAGCTTGGAATATTTTTATAAAATGTACATGGAATGCAGTAGACAATAAATGTCTCTAAGGTTCTATGAGACATTTCAGTTTTTTAGTCTAAATAAACAATTATACTGAACATTTTACTTAAGCAGAAATTTAGTTTTGTAAATTTATTCATTTTGGGCTTGGTTCACAAGCCAAAATGTCTTCTCTCCCCCCCCACCCCTCCATTATCAGACCTGCAAACCCAACTGGAATCTAAAGCTACAGGTGCTCTACAGGCTAGGGGTGTGATTACCTTGCTCATGTATACATACTAATGCCAGCTCTCATTGAGCTAGCCCATGTATAAATAGTAGTGTACCCACAATAGCATGGGTGGAGGCATGGTTGAGACGTACTGAGTACAAACTTGCCTGAGACCAATGGAGATGTGTATATATTCAACACAGCTCAGCTGCACTCTATCTTCCTCTTTTCATGGAAGCTTCATTTCTGGTGATAGCCAGTGCTTCTGGTTCTGGGTTGTGATGTCTTGTATCTAATTTTCCATAAAGAAGTGATTTTCTATGTGTCCCAGTCTCCTTGTTTAACCTAAACCATGAAATCTCCCTAACTTCTCTAGCCTTGCTTTGTGATTGGGGAAGATTGGGTGGCATTCTTCAGACATCTGTAGAGCCCTTCCAGAGTAAGCTGTTCAGTATTATGTGAAGTCCTATTCTCTTACCTTTATAGAATCTTGAAATTAATTGAGAGAGGTCTCAATTTGTCGTCTCCTACCAGATGAGAACCCATATCTAACATTTTTGTGTCTTAATGGGGGCATTTGTGTATGCTCCTTTCTTCCATGGGCACAGCTCCCATGTTGAGTTAAACTCACAGGTTGGGTGTGCACAATACTGGGCTCTTAGAAATCCAGCTCCAAGTTTAAGTATAAATGTACAGTGCAGTATTTCTCCTGTGAGGGGAGTAAAAATGCAAAACTTAAAGTATCTCTAGTTCTTTAGACACTCCTGTGAATGGCACTGAGATCTAATGTGTCTCTCCCCTGCCTCCAACCCCACAGCACTGTGTGGTATTTTTCTTAATTACCTCATGGCTCTGTGTAGAGTCTACATTCCATTTTTGAATTGTGTCCAAGGGCTGGAGTATAAATTTAGTTCAACTAGTCCCAATCCTGCTGAGGTTTGAGGCTAGTATGACTCCTAGGGATGTCAGTGGAAGGTTCCCAAAGGATTGGGGGTAGAATATGGCCTTCAACTTTACTTACTAGTGCTAAGTGCATTATTATCAAATTCATTGTCACTAAGTAGGAAGAGAATACATTTAGGTCCATCCCTCTTCTTGTTTTTCTCTTTTCTTTCTTTGGGCTTGGCTACACTTGTGAGTTAGTGTGCAATAAAGGAGCCCCGTGCCCACTAGCTCACTCCCCATCTACACTGGCAAGACACATAGAGCACTCTGACTCCGCGGCTAGAGTGCTCTTGGTACTCCACCTCGGCGAGAGGAATAACGTTTGTTGCGCCCCTGCTGGAGCGCTGCGGCGCCAGTGTGAACAAGGTGTTGCATTACTGCTCTCTGATCGGCCTCTGGAAATGTCCCATAATCCCCTTAAGTCAAGTGGCCACTTTTGCCATTTCTTTGAATCGCTGCAGAAATGCAGAAGTGCCCTTTGAAAGCTTGTTTGACAGCCAGCTGCTTATCTGCTCTGAGACAAATCAACCATTACTGTGGAATGGTGGTGGTGGGGGGGGGGGGGTGTCTGCTGTTATCTGCACTTACAAGACAGCATGCTGACATGCTCTCAGCCCCCCAAAAACCCACTCTCTCCCACCACATACACACAACGCACTCCCTGTCACACTCCATCCCACCTCTCCCATTTGAAAAGCACATTGCAGTCACTTGCATGCTGGGATAGCTGCCCATAATGCACCACTCCCAGTGCTGCTGCAAGTGCCACAATGTGGCCATGCCAGTGCGCTTGAAGCTGTCAGTGTGGACAGACTGCAGCGCTTTCCCTACTGCACTCTCCGAAGGCTGGCTTAACTCAAAGCGCTCTATATCTGCAAGTGTAGCCATGCCCTTAGTGTATTCTCATTTCTTCTTTCTGAATGTCTCTCCTCCCTTTTTAAAGATCAGCAATAGAATAGTTACTTAAAATGTCAGCATTATCATTTAACTTTTCAATTAGGTTAATGAAAGATGCGGGCGTTTACACCTGAGTCATTGTTTCAGACGCGCTCTCTCTGCAGCCTTGAGAATATACACTTCCATTGTTAAGAAGTAAGCTTCTAACCCTCATGGATACACAGAAAACTTTCTAAATGTAAACCAAGTGTAATTGAGGGTATTGTCGTCCTAAGAATCTGAATGTCATGTGGACTGCATAAATACATAAAGTGGACCTGCAAGTAAGGAGTCTGACGCCAATGGAATAGGTCTAATATCTTGAACAGTTTTCAGCTAAAATAGAATACAGAATCTTCTTAGCCCTTCACTCTGTTCCTGTCTCTACCTCTGAAGTATCAGTCTTGAGGATGAATTTCTTGGAGAGTTCAGAGAATGTAGTATCAACTAGTTACAAAAGATTACTTGGCAAGTAATTCATTCAGACACCCACTGGATATTTTTAAGCTTCTAATGTTTTGGTGAGACTGGCAGGGTACAGCCTGTGTGACCAATATAGGCACAAGCTTTCTATAATTAACCAGATCCAGTAAAGACTGCAACTTCATGGTTGTAGTTCATGACCTTTTCAATGTGCTGAACACTTTGGACAAGGAAACTATATCCGCTTCAGGATTATCTACAATATTCTCCTCCTACAAAGAGATTAGTAAAAACTTGAACGATCTCTCAAAGCAGACATGTAGCTTCTGCTATATGGGCTATCAAACTGTTTGATATGCTCATTGTGATGCTGGCAGACCAGGCACCAGCTCATACCAAGGTCCCCATGTCTCAAATTAATCCTAACAGATACATAGCTGGAATTTGTCTGGCTCACTTGTGGATGTGGATTGATATTGATAAAATAGATATTAGAATTAAAAGAAAGTGTTCAGTGTTTGGACTTTGTTGAATGCTTGTGAGTTGCTCCATGTTTTAATCTTGCATGTAATATCTGTGTTCAATATTGTACTCCTGGGGGAATTCTGTGCCACTGCGCACATGCAGAATTCATGTCCTGTGCAGATTTCTTTGCTTCCCTGCAGATAAATGACTTTCTTACAGGGAAGCAAAGGGAAGCTGCAAGAGCAGTCATGCACCCTTCCCCAGCAGCACGGGCATGTTGTTTCAGGCACCCAGAGAGGTAAACCACTGGGGTGGCAAGGCCATCTGCCTCACATCCATGCATCCGGACCCCCCACGAGCCTCACCCTGTCAAGCCTCATCCCCTGCATCTGGAGCCATCCACACCTGGCCTGCTACCTATGCTGGGCTGAGCTGGTAGTCCTAGCTGGGCTGAAGGTGGGGGAGAAGCACACTTCCCGTGCACGGATTGGTTGGGTCCGGGTCAGACCCACCCCCAGAAACCTCCCCTGGCTCCGCACCCCCACCTTGCTTCCTGCCCCCTTTGCTCCTCCTCCACGGGTGGAGGGGTCACTGTACGGGGAGATGTTCCCCTGTCTGCCCCACACCCTGCACTCAGACCACCCCCTGCTGATCCCTGTGCCCTCAAACCCCCATCCTGATGAGCCCCACCCCTATGCACCTGGACCACCCCACAAGCCCTCTGCACCTGTACCCCCACCCTGCTGAGCCTCAATCAGCTGTACCTGGACCCCATCCCACCAAGGCCCACTCCCCCAGCACTTGACTCCCCTGCTGAGCCAGACCCCTCCCCGAGCCCCATTGCTCATGCACCTGGAACCCCCCTAACGAGCCTGTGTGCAACCAGATTGCCCCACCACGTAGAACCCTCTTACCTGGATTTCTCCCCCACTAAGCCCCTCCACACTTGGATTCTGCCAGACTGAGCCAGCCTGCCCGCCCACCCACACCTATTGAGCCTGGTGAGTTGCTTCACTTGCTACTCCTGAGGGAATTCTGCACCAAAAATTAAGAACTCACCCGGACACAGACTCTGGGGCAGGCCCAACCTTTGCTCTTTGTCAAATTTGGGTGCAGCCTCACCATCAAGTCTGTGCCCCAGGATGGGGCTGCAGAGTGATCTCCCATCTCTGTGCAGCTAGTTACCTGTGCTCCCTGCTGCCATGCTGGAGCCTCCACATTTATTTATTGACAAATAAATAAAATTTGCAGAATTTTAAAATATTGTGTGCAGAATTCCCTCAGAGTAATATTAGTGTATTATCTGTTTGAGAGGTTGTTTGGTGATTCACAGAAGCTCACAATACAGGAGAGAGACATCAATTAGCATGAAGAGCTGCTCTTCTACAGAACTTGTTATGCCCTGCCTGAAAGAGGAGACCCATCGATACCAGAGAGCTCTGGCTCTTACAACTGGAAACTCCCTATATCTTGACTGAGAAACCATCATCAGGACTAACGGCTCATATTGTTGTTTTGCTGTCCTCACCCTGAAGACGTGTCATGCAAGTCAACCCCTCCCATCAGCTGAGTTTGTGGCTCAGAGCACATGGCAGGAGGGGGATAAACCCAAAACCAAAGGAATCAAGGATCTCTCTGCTGCTTGGACTTGTTGGGGGAAGTGGGCAAAGTGTTTCTAGGCACAAGCAAGAGATAATCAGCTGCTGAGCCTGGGTTATCCTTTAAGGACAAATAGAGGTTGCTGAATATAGAAGCCTGTATCACCTTTTGGGAGACTGGGCAGCAAAATGGCAAAGTAATTCATGTTGGAAAACATAATCCCAACTATACATATAAAATGACTGGGTATAAACTAGCTGTTACCACTCAAAGAGATCTTGAAGTCATTGTGGATAGTTCTCTGAAAACATGCATTCAATGTGCAGCAGCAGGCAAAGTGACCAAAATGTTGGGAATCATTAAAGGTTTAAATTAAAATAGAAAAATCGTATTGCCTCTATATAAATCCATGGTACGCCTACATCTCAAATACTGTGTACAGATCTGGTTGCCCCATCTCAAAAAAGATGTATTGGATTTGCAAAAGGTACAGAGAAGGGCAACAAAAATTATTAGGGGTATGGAACAGCTTCCATATGAGGAGAGATTAATAAGACTAGGACTTTTCAGCTTGGAAAAGAGATGACTAAGGGGGGATATGACAGAGGTCTATAAAATCATGACTGGTGTGGAGAAAGTAAATAAGGAAGTATTATTTACTCCTTCTCAGAACACAAGAATTAGGGTTCCCAAATGAAATGAATAGGCAGCAGGTTTAAAACAAACAAAAGGAAGTATTTCTTCACACAGTGCACAGTCAACCGGTGGAACTCTGGCAGACAATGTGGTGAAGGTGAAGATTATAACAGGGTTCAAAAAAGAATAAATTCATGGAGGATAGACCCATCCTAGGTAATAGCCATTTATGGACAGGGATGGTGTCTCTAGCCTTTGTTTGCCAGAAGCTGGGAATGGGTAACAGGAGATGGATCACTTGATGATTACCTGCTCTGCTCATTCCCTCTGAGGCACCTGGCATTGGCCGCTGTTGGAAGACTGGATACTGTGCTAGATGGACCTTTGGTCTGACCCAGTATGGCTATTCTTATGTTCTTAAACCCAAGACTAACTCATTCATGTCTGTTTACTTGCTTTAACCTTGTAAATAACAATCTAATTGCCTTTTCCTATTTAATCTTCATATAGTTTGCTATAGGATTGGCTACAAGAGTTGTCTTTGGTGTGAGATGTAAAGTGCAGGTTACCTGGGACAAGTGACTTTGGGATCAGGAATAACCTGAATATTGGAGTGATTCTTGGTGTAAGGGCCATCTGCCAGAAGGAGACATTCAACTCGGGGGGACTGTTTGACTCTGTGTTGAGGCTGTTAAATTTCACCAACCAACCGCCTCAAGTGCAGACTCAGGCACTTTAAGTTTAGAACTCTGAATCAATTTTGGGTTTGTGCCTCTGTTTTTAAGTCTCCCGAGAGGTTAGTGTACATACTCTTGTTGCCATTGTCAGGGTCATGGGTATAATGGTCCCAGCTTCACTATTGCTTGCATTAAATCATCTGGCATGAAAGCACTTTCATAAGCTTTGTTTCACTTATCAGAGATCTTAGATTATAACTCTCTGGGTATTTTTCTGCATCATTCTGTTTTCCAGTAAAACGAAACATAAAAATAAGCTATTGGTTAAGTAGAAATGAAGGAAAAGGCAATTGAGACTCGTAACAGGACAGAAGGCAGAACATTTTTCACATGTTTAAGGGAGAAGGGGAACCCTTATTTACCCAGTGCATGGAATTCCCCTACTTCTGGAGGCCTAGAACAACCCTATTGTATTAACAAGTAGAAAATTAGGAATGTGCCCTCCACACCATCTCCCTTGAGTCACCCTAATAGGATTTTCACCCTAAGATTTTTGTCTACTTTCTTACAATGATAGGATGCTCACGAACCTTGTGCCTTGGAGTTTCCTACTGTAAGTGTAGAGAATTAGATTTATGAAATTAACTCCAGCCTCTCTAATCCAGGTTTAATTCTCATTTTTAAAAAAAAATATATATATATATATATATATAGAATAGAATCATAGAATATCAGAGTTGGAAGGGACCTCAAGAGGTCATCTAGTCCAACCCCCTGCTCAAAGCAGGACCAATTCCCAGCTAAATCATCCCAGCCAGGGCTTTGTCAAGCCGGGCCTTAAAAACCTCCAAGGAAGGAGACTCCACCACCTCCCTAGGTAATGCATTCCAGTGTTTCACCACCCTCCTAGTGAAATAGTTTTTCCTGATATCCAACCTGGACTTCCCCCACCGCAACTTGAGACCATTGCTCCTTGTTCTGTCATCTGCCACCACTGAGAACAGCCGAGCTCCATCCTCTTTGGAACTCCCCTTCAGGTAGTTGAAGGCTGCTATCAAATCCTCCCTCATTCTTCTCTTCTGGAGACTAAACAATCCTAGTTCTCTCAGCCTCTCCTCATAAGTCATATGCTCCAGACCCCTAATCATTTTTGTTGCCCTCCGCTGGACTCTTTCCAATTTTTCCACATCCTTCTTGTAGTGTGGGGCCCAAAACTGGACACAGTATTCCAGATGAGGCCTCACCAATGTCGAATAAAGGGGAACGATCACATTCCTCGATCTGCTGGCAATGCCCCTACTTATACAGCCCAAAATGCCGTTAGCCTTCTTGGCAACAAGAGCACACTGTTGACTCATATCCAGCTTCTCGTCCACTGTGACCCCTAGGTCCTTTTCAGCAGAACTGCTACCTAGCCATTCGGTCCCTAGTCTGTAGCAGTGTATGGGATTCTTCCGTCCTAAGTGCAGGACTCTGCACTTGTCCTTGTTGAACCTCATCAGGTTTTTTTCTGCCCAATCCTCTAATTTGTCTAGGTCCCTCTGTATCCGATCCCTACCCTCTAGTGTATCTACCACGCCTCCTAGTTTAGTGTCATCTGCAAACTTGCTGAGAGTGCAGTCCACACCATCCTCCAGATCATTAATAAAGATATTAAACAAAACCGGCCCCAGGACCGACCCTTGGGGCACTCCACTTGAAACCGGCTGCCAACTAGACATGGAGCCATTGATCACTACCCGTTGAGCCCGACGATCTAGCCAGCTTTCTATCCACCTTACAGTCCATTCATCTAGCCCATACTTCTTTAACTTGGTGGCAAGAATACTGTGGGAGACAGTATCAAAAGCTTTGCTAAAGTCAAGAAATAACACATCCACTGCTTTCCCCTCATCCACAGAGCCAGTTATCTCATCATAGAAGGCAATTAGGTTAGTCAGGCACGACTTCCCCTTCGTGAATCCATGTTGACTGTTCCTGATCACTTTCCTTTCCTCTAAATGTTTCATAATTGATTCCTTGAGGACCTGCTCCATAATTTTTCCAGGGACTGAGGTGAGGCTGACTGGCCTGTAGTTCCCCGGATCCTCCTTCTTCCCTTTTTTAAAGATGGGCACTACATTAGCCTTTTTCCAGTCATCTGGGACCTCCCCCGATCGCCATGAGTTTTCAAAAATAATGGCTAATGGCTCTGCAATCTCACCCGCCAACTCCTTTAGCACCCTCGGATGCAGCGCATCCGGCCCCATGGACTTGTGCACGTCCAGTTTTTCTAAATAGTCCCGAACCACTTCTTTCTCCACAGAGGGCTGGTCACCTTCTCCCCATGCTGTACTGCCCAGTGCAGCAATCTGGGAGCTGACCTTGTGCGTGAAGACAGAGGCAAAAAAATCATTGAGTACATTAGCTTTTTCCACATCCTCGGTCACTAGGTTGCCTCCCTCATTCAGTAAGGGGCCCACACTTTCCTTGATTTTCTTCTTGTTGCTAACATACCTGAAGAAACCCTTCTTGTTACTCTTAACATCTCTTGCTAACTGCAACTCCAAGTGTGATTTGGCCTTCCTGATTTCACTCCTGCACGCCTGAGCAATATTTTTATACTCCTCCCTGGTCATTTGTCCAATCTTCCACTTCTTATAAGCCTCTTTTTTGCGTTTAAGATCAGCAAGGATTTCACTGTTTAGCCAAGCTGGTCGCCTGCCATATTTACTATTCTTTCTACACATCGGGATGGTTTGTTCCTGCAACCTCAATAAGGATTCTTTAAAATACAGCCAGCTCTCCTGGACCCCTTTGCCCTTCATGTTATTCTCCCAGGGGATCCTGCCCATCTGTTCCCTGAGGGAGTCAGTCTGCTTTTCTGAAGTCCAGGGTCCATATTCTGCTGCTCTCCTTTCTTCCTTGTGTCAGGATCCTGAACTCGACCATCTCATGGTCACTGCCTCCCAGGTTCCCATCCACTTTTGCTTCCCCTACTAGTTCTTCCCTGTTTGTGAGCAGCAGGTCAAGAAAAGCTTTGCCCCTAGTTGGTTCCTCCAGCACTTGCACCAGGAAATTGTCCCCTACGCTTTCCAAAAATTTCCTGGATTGCCTGTGCACCGCTGTATTGCTCTCCCAGCAGATATCAGGGTGATTAAAGTCTCCCATGAGAACCAGGGCCTGCGATCTAGCAACTTCTGCTAGTTGCCAGAAGAAAGCCTCGTCCACCTCATCCCCCTGGTCTGGTGGTCTATAGCAGACTCCAACCACGACATCACCCTTGTTGCTCCCACTTCTCAACTTTATCCAGAGACACTCAGGTTTTTCTGCAGTATCATACCGGAGCTCTGAGCAGTCATACTCCTCTCTTACATACAATGCAACTCCCCCACCTTTTCTGCCCTGCCTGTCCTTCCTGAACAGTTTATATCCATCCATGACAGTACTCCAGTCATGTGAGTTATCCCACCAAGTCTCTGTTATTCCAATCACGTCATAGTTCCCTGACTGTGCCAGGACTTCCAGTTCTCCCTGCTTGTTTCCCAGGCTTCTTGCATTTGTGTATAGGCACTTAAGATAACTCAATGATCGTCCCTCTTTCTCAGCATGAGACAGGAGTCCTCCCCTCTTGCGCTCTCCTGCTTGTGCTTCCTCCCAGGATCCCATTTCCCCACTTACCTCAGGGCTTTGGTCTCCTTCCCCCGGTGAACCTAGTTTAAAGCCCTCCTCACTAGGTTAGCCAGCCTGCTGGCGAAGATGCTCTTCCCTCTCTTCGTTAGGTGGAGCCCGTCTCTGCCTAGCACTCCTTCTTCTTGGAACACCATCCCATGGTCGAAGAATCCAAAGCCTTCTCTCCGACACCACCTGCGTAGCCATTCGTTGACTTCCACGATTCGACGGTCTCTACCCCGGCCTTTTCCTTGCACAGGGAGGATGGACGAGAACACCACTTGCGCCTCAAACTCCTTTATCCTTCTTCCCAGAGCCACGTAGTCTGCAGTGATCCGCTCAAGGTCATTCTTGGCAGTATCATTGGTGCCCACGTGGAGAAGCAGGAAGGGGTAGCGATCCGAGGGCTTGATGAGTCTCGGCAGTCTCTCCGTCACATCGTGTATCCTAGCTCCTGGCAAGCAGCAGACCTCTCGGTTTTCCCGGTCGGGGCGGCAGATAGATGACTCAGTCCCCCTGAGGAGGGAGTCCCCGACCACCACCACCCTCCTCCTCCTCTTGGGAGTGGTGGTCGTGGAACCCGCATCCCTAGGACAGTGCATCTTTTGCCTTCCAATCGGTGGAGTCTTCTTCTGCTCCCTTCCCACAGATGGGCCATCTAGTCCACTCTCCGCATTAGCACCTGTAGAGAGAACATGGAAACGATTGCTCACCTGTAACTCCATTGCTGGTGCATGGACGCTCCTCTTTCTTCTTCTGGAGGTCACATGCTGCCAAACCTCCTCACAATCCTTCTGTCCCTGCTGCGCCTGCTCTGAATCTTCAGAACATTGTGGCCGTAGAAGCATCTCCTGACGTCTGTCCAGGAAAGCTTCATTCTCCCTTATGCAACGCAGAGTCGATACTTGTTTCTCCAGCCCTCGAACCTTCTCCTCCAATATGGAGACCAGCTTGCACTGAGTTGGTTACTTAACAAATAAAAATAAATTTGCAGTCTAAATTCTCTAGCCTAAGCAAGATTTGAGTCAAGCAGTCTCTCACTCTGACAGATGGTATTGGCAGCTCACAGTTTTCAACACACAGGCTGGATTCCCTTCCCAGCCTGGGCCCACTCTCCTCAGTTCAAAGTCTTTGTCTTCCAGATGATCTTCCGGGTATTGAGATGGGGGAGGAGAGAAGTCAAGTGACTGTCACTCTTTTATACTTTCTTCCATCTGCTAGGAAGAGCCTGGCTGTGACATGGCGGGGTCACGCGGTCCCCACTGCATATGTGTCCTCTCCAAGGAGCCTTTGGGAGAGTGGATTCTTGTCTGGCATGGATACCTGTCTGGCCAGTGATAGTTGCTCCTTTGTCCCTACTGAAATGCCAACTGTGGGTATCTCCCAACCTCACAACATATTTCAGTAACCCACACAGTAATACTTCATAATGTCACATACAATGATAGTACATACAATTCAACAGGATATTAAGGTTCAGCAGATCAAGACTTTTAAAATGGTACCTCACAAAACATGCATTGTACAAAACATATGACAGTGGTGAATATGGGGGATCGAGTGTTATTTTGAGATACAGAGGGTCACAGCATTATAGTACAAATACAATATTTTGAGACTTTAGCTGTGAAGGGATAACAAATCTTTACTGAGCATATGCAAACTGAGAATTTTTTTCAAAGGTTTGTAATTTGGGCTGATTTTCATAGGAAGGCACATCCCTCACCCGCAAGCCACACTGCTGCCAAATATAAAGTTCCTTCCCCAAACCATAGGCATGCAAAAGTGTGTCTGTCTGAATTTTGTAACATGGGAAAACAATATACTTTTTGATTAGTGTCCTTAGTAGTGCTCCATGTCAGGATGTGTACATGCCTGCGCACTCTTGTTTGGAGATTTTCATCAGCAGTGTTTCTGGATCCATGCCTGTGCCTTAAATTCCCTTGTGCTTCAATATGAGGGGACTCACCACCACTCATGTTCCTTCACAACAGGCTGCAGCCTGAGACAGACTGCTCTTTCTGCTCACTATACCTTCTAAGCAGTAAAGAAGAGTTCCTCCTTCATCGTTGTCCCGTTTATAAGATGGACCAAGGATAAATGTACAAAGAATGGGGCAGGGGGGAGGTAGGTGGAATTGAGAAAGCAATTTGAGAAACAAGCACAAAGAGCTTCTGTCTGGCTTCTCTATAGAAGATGGGATCTGAAGAGGAAGTTTCTGCCCAGGAGATGACTGAGAAGTGCTTTTTCTCTTCAGAGCATTTTGACTTGAGGGTAAAAAAGGTAATTTCCACCTTAGAAATATGTTAGAGAGAGAGAGCAAGAGATCTACTGGGGCTCAAAAAGAAATGTTTTCTGAGAATGAACCTTTGATCCCATTAATTGATTGAGGGAAATCTGGTAGACTTTATTATTTATTTTTAAATATTCTTATAAAGGAGCATTTTTAAAATAACCAATTAGTTATGTAAGTAGTTAAAATATATCTATAAAATGGCACATAGACCTTTGAAAGCTAAGAAACTGAAAGTTAAGCTTTCATAGTTCTTAATGATAGGTTATAGACTCATCTACCAACAATCCTTTTATATTGTATCTTTTAAAACTTTAACTTCCTTATTTCAGTGTGGTGAAGTTCAAGTAAATTTTTGATTAAGTCTCTTCTCTCTCTTCTCCCCCCCCCCCCCCCCTCCTCAAGAGAGTTTAACACCATTAATGACTGTTTCTTGGAGCAACTAGTCCTGGAACTCACAAGAGGAGAGGCAATTCTTGATTTAGTCCTATGCGGAGCACAGGATCTGGTCCAAGAGGTGTATATAGTTGAACTGTTTGTTAATAGCGATCATAATATAATTAAATTTAACATCTATGGTGTGGGGAACACTAAAGAAGCCCACCCCAGTAGCATTTAAGAGGACTGCACAAAAATGAGGAAACAGAAGTTAAAAGATATAGCCACAAAAGTGAAATGCCTGCAAGCAGCATGGAAACTTTTAAAAATACCATAATTGAGGCTAAAATTAAATAGATACCGTAAATTAAAAAAACATAGAGGACCAAAAAAGTGCCATCAAAGTAAAAGAAGTGGTTAGAGGCAAAAAGGCATCCTTTAAAAATTGGAAGGTAAATCTTACTGAGGAAAATAGAAAGGAGCCTAAACACTCTGGCAAATCAAGTGTAAAAGTATAATTAGGCAAGCCGAAAAAGAATTTGAAAAGCAACTAGCCAAAGACCCAAAAACTAACAGCAAAAAATTTAAGAACATCAGAAGCAGGAAGCCTCCTAAACAATCAGTGGGGTCACTGGACGATCGAGATGCTAAAGGAGCACTCAAGGAAAATAAGGCTGTTGCTGAGAAGCTAAATGAATTCTTTGCATCAGTCTTCACTGCAGAGGATGTGAGGAAGATTTCTACATCTGAACTATTCTTTTTAGGTGACAAATCTGAGGAACTGTCCAACATTGAGGTATCATTAGAGAAGGTTTTGGAACAAATTGATCAATAAGTCATCAGGACCAGATGATATTCACCCAAGAGTTCTGAAGGAACTCAAATATGAAATTGCAGAACTACTAACTGTGATATGTAACCTATCATTTAAATTAGCTTCTGTACCAGATGACTGGAGGATAGCTAATGTGATGCCAATTTTAAAAAAAGACTCCAGAGGCAATTCCAGGTTGATACGCCTAACTTCAGTACCAGGCAAACTGGTTGAATTTATATTAAAGAACAGAATTATCAGACACATAGAATGACCATGATTTGCTGAGGAAGAGTCAACAGGTAATTCATGTCTCTCCAATGTATTAGAATTCTTTGAGGGGGGCCAACAAACATGGACAAGGGTGATCCAGTGGATATAGGATACTGGGACTTTTAAAAAGCCTTTGACAAGGTCGCTCACCAAAGGCTCTTAATCAAAGTAAGCAGTTATGGGATAAGAGGAAAGGTCCTTTCTTGGATCAGTAACTGATTAAAAGACAGGAAACAAAAGGTAGGAATAAATGGTTGGTTTCCAGAAATGGAGAGAGGTAAATAGTGGTGTCTCTCAGGGGTCTGTACTGGCACCAGTGCTGTTCAACATATTCAGAAATGATCTGGAAAAAGGGGTAAACAATGATGTGTCAGAATTTGCAGATGGTACAAAATTATTCAGTAAAGTTAAGTCCAAAGCAGACTGCGAAGAGTTACCAAGGGAATCTCACAAAATTGGATGACTGGGCAAGAAAATGACAGATGAAATTCAGTGTTGATAAATGCAAACTAATGCACATTGGACAACATAATCCCAACTATACATATAAAATGATGGGGGTCTAAATTAGCTGTTACAACTCAAGAAAGAGATCTTAGAGTTGTTGTGTATAATTGAGCTGCTGTTTTCAGAAAATGTGCAATGGCAGTCAAAAAAAGCTAACAGAATGTTAGGAACCATCAGGAAAGGGATAGACAAGACAGAAAATATAATGCCGCTATAGAAATCCATGGTACACTCATATCTTGAATACTGTGTACAATTCTAGTCATCCCATCTCAAAAAAGATATATTGGAATTGGAAAAGGTACAGAGAAGGGCAACAGAAATGATTAGGGGGTATAGAACAGTTTCCATACGCGAATAGATTAAAAAGACTGTCTTTTCAGCTTGGAAAAGAGATGACTAAGGGGCGATATGGTAGAGGTCTATAAAATCTTGACTGGTGTGGAGAAAGCGAATAAGGGAATGTTATTTACTCATAACACAAGAACTAGGGGTCATCCAATGAAATGAATAGGCAGCAGGTTTAAAACAAAAAAGGAAGTACTTCTTCGTAAACGCACTGTCAACCTGTGAAATTGATTGCCAGGTGACATTGTAAAGGCCAAAACTATAACAGGCATATAAAAAGAACTAGATAAGCTCCTGGAGAATAGGTGCATCAATGGCTGTTAGCCAGGATGGGCAGGGATGCAACACAATTCTCTGAGTGTCCCTAACCCCTGTTTGCCAGAAGCTGGGAGTGTACCACAGGGGATGGATCATTTGATTATTGCCTGTTCTGTTCATACCCTCTGAAGCACCTGGCATTGGACATTTTCGGAAGGGCTAGATTGACCATTGGTCTGACCCAATATGGCTGTTCTTATGACATAGTTATTGATACATGCAATTATGATGCTATCTCAGGGTATACGATTCCCACTATTATAGTCACAGGCATTCTTTTCCATGCCTTAGGGGACACAATGATTAAAAACAAGCAAAAGCATCACAAGTATTAACCATGTATGATTTATTATTAAAGACAAGAAATCATTAAACAAAACACAAATGATAGAACACAACTGATAAACTGGTTATTTCCATTACAATCTCTGTGTGTAGAGCCTTAACAGGGATTACACCTTTGAGAGTAGACTACATGTGGGGATGTTCTTCGTTTGGGAAATTAAGTCCAACATAAATAGTTTCCCAAAATATTGTGAATTCAGTCTCAATCTTATTAGATACTTAAAACCTTTATGTATGGGCAAAATAATTTGTTTTAGGGTAGGTGAAACCTGCCTTGTTAATAATAATAATTAATAATAAGCTAGTTTGTAAATTGGGAAAAACAGATAATTGTAACTAAATCCTATGAAATCGAATAAACTATTTAAATCAGTTACTTAGAAGGAGCCATTTAAAGAGCTGTCTTGAGACAGGCTAATGAACCAATATTAAGAATCTTAAATCCAGTTAAATCCCACTGTTTCTCTGTTTACCACTGTTTAGTCCCTGTCACCTCTTCAGGAGTATATGGTCTAACCATCCGATGATCAACAGGACAAGCTGTTAATATTTTAAGTTACAGTTGCATTTCAATATTCCAGTAAAATCATTACAAGAGTTTGTAAATCTAATCCCTTGGCAGGGTCTTGGTTAACTTTCTCTCACCAATCCATATTGAAGTCTTGGGGAGGTTTTCCTTGTGTTGGTTACTTTGAGTTTTTTGTGTTTTTCTTAACTGTCTATGATAGTTTATTTGTACAGATGGACAGGATGAGTTGTGGACTCCTTGTTGTTGAAACAGAGTAGCAGAGGGGTGAGTGTGTGAGGGGCGTTCACGTCAGTTTTTTATATTTTACCTCCTACTTTCAATTCAATTATAGGAAAACAGGCATCTGTCAGTCTTATTTAGATAGAAGTTATTTGCTATCACTCTTGCATTGACTCCATGCCTGGGGGGTTGGCTTAGTTGTTACCTTCAGTTTCTGAATATGCAGTCTCTTTAATGGATATAAAAAATTTCTATTTGTCTTTGTACTTATGGCAGGAGATTCTCAGACCATCTTTAAAGTTAGATTTTTAACTCTTTCGTTTATTCAGTCCATTTTCAGGGAGTGGCCGGGGGGCTCCATGTGGTGCTCCCACCACAATCGCCGGCTTTGCAGCTCCCATTGGCCAGGAACCATAGCCAAAGGGGGCGGCGGCTGTGGGCGTGGGCAGCGCGTGGAGCCTTGTGGCCCCTCCGCGTAGGAGCTGCAGGGACATGCTGGTGGGAGCCAGGGAGAGCGCCCCTCCCCCCCCCCAGGAAAGCGCTGCCCTGCACCCAACCCACTGCCCCAGCCCTGAGTCCCCTCCCACACACCCAAACTGCTGCTGCTGTCCCAGGGGCTGCCCAGCTCGATCAGCCCCTGAGCCAGCACCAGCCACTGCAGAAGTCACTGAGGTCACGGAATCCATTACTTCTGTGACCTCTGTGACAGACACACAGCCTTACTAATTACTCTCACTGTTAATTTACACCTTATTTCCAGTCTGAATTTGTCCACTTTCAACTTCCAGCCATTGGATCGTTTTACACCTTTTCTCTTGCAATTTAATAATATTTATTAATGGACTCTTCAATGCTTAAGAAATAAATAAAGTTTGAAACATTTCCAACTACATATTTTTTTCCTAGAAGCTTTTAAGGACAGAAGCAGGTATTTCTAGAGTAATAAAATTCATTCCAGCTAGGATATTTCAAAAATTGTGTGTGTGGATTTACTTAGTTTTTCATGGAAGAGTGAAAAAAACCAATTAACACCTAGATTTATTGCTCTGAAAATACAACCCCACATTCCTTTTCACAATTAAGTCCTTTCCTAATGCTTTACATGGTTTGTTTTCTTGAGATAAGGATTATATTTGTACCAAACTGGTATTTATACTGGGAGAGGTGTCCGGTCTAGATAAGACACGTTTAGGGATAATAAACATGGGATTATGGCCAAAGAGGGCTATCTTCCTGACATCTGGCTTGTCTTTTGGTGAGAGAGAGCAGAAATCTCCTGCAGTTTCTTTAACCAGCCCAAACATTTAATAACACAACTAACTAAAATATAGACAGGTATTGTACACTTTGTCTAAATGTCTTTATTGTTCTGAATTATTCAGGTTTGAGTACTTTAAACTAAACGTTGTGTGCTTATTTCAGATTGTATGAGTAAATACCCAAAGATATTAAATTATTTAAGAAACGTTTCATGGATAACCTTTTCATAGAATCATAGAATATCAGAGTTGGAAGGGACCTCAAGAGGTCCTCTAGTCCAACCCCCTGCTCAAAGCAGGACCAATTCCCAGCTAAATCATCCCAGCCAGGGCTTTGTCAAGCCGGGCCTTAAAAACCTCCAAGGAAGGAGACTCCACCACCTCCCTAGGTAACGCATTCCAGTGTTTCACCACCCTCCTAGTGAAATAGTTTTTCCTGATATCCAACCTGGACCTCCCCCACTGCAACTTGAGACCATTGCTCCTTGTTCTGTCATCTGCCACCACTGAGAACAGCCGAGCTCCATCCTCTTTGGAACCCCCCTTCAGGTAGTTGAAGGCTGCTATCAAATCCCCCCTCATTCTTCTCTTCTGGAGACTAAACAATCCCAGTTCCCTCAGCCTCTCCTCATAAGTCATGTGCTCCAGACCCCTAATCATTTTTGTTGCCCTCCGCTGGACTCTTTCCAATTTTTCCACATCCTTCTTGTAGTGTGGGGCCCAAAACTGGACACAGTATTCCAGATGAGGCCTCACCAATGTCGAATAAGATTTTCTCTGAGATTGAAGTTCCTTTTTACTTTCAATGGAGGGAAGTTTAAAAAGTTTAAAAAGAAAACACTCAGACTCCTACTGCTTTGAAGACAACAAGAAAGACATTAGACTTTGAAGATGATCTTTTGATAAAGATCTTTTTAATTTCGTTTTCTCTTCATTGTCAGGAAGTGTCCAGACAAAACACTAAAATGAAAATAACCTGAATCCCCTGTTTCATCAGGCTAATGTTCTCACAAGGCCCATCACATCCTGGCTGCTGCATGAGATTCCAGGTGGCCTTTGGGAGTGGTCTGAGTACTAGGCTGAAGAAGTAGGGAAGGGGATGGAGGACACCATTCCTCAGGGAAGAGTGAAGTTACCTCTCTTCATTGGAAATTACTGAAACATTTCTTGTCAGTAAAATAAAAGTTAAAAACCAAATATTAACTAAAAAAAAGTAGGGCTGGTCTACATAGGGAAGCTTATCAGCTTAAATTTATAGAATTATATTGGTATAAGATTATACTGGTAAACTTCTCACTGTTAGACACCTCTTATTTTGATTTACCTGATTTGTTTGTTTGTTTTTGTTTAATAAATAAATTGTATCTTTAAAATTGGGTTTTAAAATAGTGCCTTTTCTGATGACTTGAATGGAGTATGAGATACTTCTTAATTTATCTTATATTCCTGCCTATTAGTAGAAAAATGGCACTCTTCATAGGTTTTCTAACTTGTGCAGTACTATTTAAACACTGATTAAAAAAAATATTTCAGAATTATACTTATAATTGATTTTTAGAAATTTGGAAATAACATTTAAACTTTTTGCAAGATTTATTATATGTTGCTTATTCTTCTGCTAGTAAGTTTATTTCTAAAATAAACACCTTGTGCAAAATTTTGAGAAATGGGGTGTGTGTGTGTGTGTGTGTGTGTGTGAGTGTGTGTGTGTGTGTATATGAGAGAGAGAGATTTAATTGTAATACTGCAGAAAATTTAGTCTGGATTTTACTCCTGGATTTGTTGATTACTGTCATCTTGTACCAGTTTCTGCTGTATTAGTGACTATTGTGTAATCTACTGTCTTAGAGTGGTAGCACATAACTAAATTCTTAGGGGTGAATTATCATTATACATGTGTATTATACATGACTTTAGTCTGGTGGACTTCATTGGAAGTCTTATGGTTCAGACTGAGTGTGATGCTTTCATAACAGGCACAGAAAACCCAATCGGCAAAGGAGAGCAGAGTTGGAAGGTTTAACTATCTGAAAAGGGTGTAGGTGAGGGATAATTCCTGGCAAAATTTAAATGTCACCGTGCCTCAGTGGGTCACAACTGAGAATACTAAATTCAGGACAAACTGCTGAGAAATAGGGCAGACACACCCCAAAACTGGTGGTTATTCTTCCATAAGATATACCAACCCAGCAACAAAACTTTTGTCTCACCACCCTGGCAACAAAAAGTCAGAAATGTAGCCTCCTTAGGTTTTCCAGTCCTGGATTCAACATCCAGACACTAGACTTAATGATGAGTGGTTATTTAAAACCAATTTTATCAATCAAAGATTTCTTCTGATCCCAAAGGACCAGCCATATACCCAGGTCAATATATAACTCAGATCTTACCCAGTAATCTTGCTGTTGCCAATCTTTTTAAATATGTAATATCTAAAGGTTTATTTATAAGAGAAAAGAAAGAGGTGAGAGTTTAAATTGGTTAAAGGAATCAAATACATACAATAATTGCAAAGTTCTTGGATCAAGTTTCAAGTAGTGATGGCATGAACTGCTTGCTTGTTAAGTCTCTGGTTGCTTCCAAATGATTGGAAGGTCCTTAGTCCCTTGGTTAGAATGCTCCCATTAGTATAAATCCATAATCCAGAGATCATAGCAGGGAAGAGGCAAAATGGAGATGTTTCCAAGGCCTTTTATAGCTTCTCCTATGTTGAGGGAAACTCGTTGTTCCAGGCAGAGTCCTCAGCACAGTTTCTGGAAAAGTACAGGCACACAAGATGGAGTTCAGTACCACATGATGTAGTCACATGCCCTTGCATGCTTCAATGAGTCATTACCCATATTCTAGCTAAAATGTTCTCAGGAAAGTCCATCAGGTGTGGATAAACTTCTTTCATGGTCTGTTGTGTTCGTTGATGGGATGTCAATCTAGGTATTCCCTTCACAATGCGCTGGCTAGACTGGATGCAAATATCTTGTGGGTTTATCCAAGAGCAAACACATTTTAAATAGTTATACACCAAAATTCATAATTTCAGATACAAAAATGATGCATGCATACAAATAGGATAAACAGTGGTAGCAACAGTGATTTACATGGTCATGTTTTAGTCATATAATGTCACAGAAGGTGATGGAGAATTCCTGGCAAAACTTAAACGTGTGCATAGTAGGATTATAAACTTTGAAATTTATGTAGGTGGTTGTACTATCTAAAATTACGTCACTATTGTTATGTAATTTATTATTATTTTAATAGTATGTTAATATGCTGTTGCAGTTATTTTTTTCCTGTTTCTGCTTTTATTTTGAATTAGTTTTCTACATGCTGAGTTGTCAGATGACTGCTTGAATGCCAAAAAGGCACCCACATTTAGAAGCATTTTTTTTTAATGTTACTTTGTAAGAAGTTGCTGGACTCAGAAATATAATATTCTATACTTTCAGAACGCCATATACCCTTTGATCACATGATGTATGACCATCTACAGAAGTGGGGACCCCGCAGGGAAGAAGTGAAATTTTTTCTTCGGCATGAGGAATCTCCAGCTGAAAGCAATGAACAGAGTAAGTACACTTACCTTACACCGATAATAACTGGTGCTGGAGGGGGGATGGGCAGCAGCGTGTGGCTTGGGACCCCCGCTGGTATTGGGGAGGGGCGGGGCCAGCAGGCTCCCTACCTGGCTCTGTGCCTCACACCCCAGCAGCAGCAGATTTTGGGTGCGGGAGGGGTCAAGGGGTTGGGGCATGTGAGGGGGTGAGGCAGGCTCTGGGCGGCGCTTATCTGGGGGGCTCTCCAGAAGCAGTGACATCCCCCTCACTCAGCTCCTAGGCGGAGGCATGGCCAGGCAGCTCTGCGTGCTGCCTCCGCCTGCAGGCACCCCCTTTCTCCCCCCTTCCCCCCGCAGCTCCCATTTCCTGGCCAATGGGAGCCGCAAAGCTGGCGCTCTGGGCAGAGGCAGAGCTCCCTGGCCACTCCTCTGCTTAGGACCTGAGCGAGGGGGATATTGCCGCTTCCAGGGAGCCTCACAGGTAAGCGCCTCCCAGAGCCCGCCTCACCCCATCCTGTGTCCGAACCCCCCGCCCCCTCCCACACCCAAACTCTGCTGCTGCTGGGGAGGGAGGGTGAGTGGAAGCGCGGTGGCCCGAGACTGCCCCTGCAGCAGCTGGTGTGACTTGCACAGGGGCTGCCTGGACTGCCCCCGGGCCAGGCGCACCAGCCACTGCAGAAGTCACAGAGGTCACGCAACTTGACAAACTCACTGCCTTAATAACTAAAGCTCATTAATCAAATTGCTTTATAGAATTATTTACAGGAATGCATTAAAATTGTTAGCATTTGTCACAGTTCAGGGCAGCTGTACTTGTATTCCCTCTCATGGTCCAGTAAGGGCACCCACTCTTAGGCTT
Organism: Chrysemys picta bellii; assembly: GCF_011386835.1. Taxonomy (NCBI): domain Eukaryota; kingdom Metazoa; phylum Chordata; order Testudines; family Emydidae; genus Chrysemys; species Chrysemys picta. The sequence goes on along the minus strand of NC_088794.1, from coordinate 135,879,811 downwards.
CTGGCTCCCCAGTCATCACCTTTCTTGGACAGAGACATATGTCACCCTCATTAGGAGGAAGGGAATCTCCAGGCTGCAAGTTCCATGCCTACACTGTGAATTCCCAGCAAATCAGACTGCCTTGCCTTCTTCTTAGAGGCTATAAACAGCACAGTTGCCCTCAGTTAAGTTACCACATAGCTCTTTCTAAGCAATTTTTTCTTAAGATAAAAGCATTACAGAGAAGACATATTAAAAACAATAAAAGAATCCACATGCATGGTGATAAGGTTACCAGAGATCACCCCAACACCCACAAAGGCTCTGGCAGGTGAACAATCCTTCAGACCCCACCAAGGGGGTTTTCTGTGATCACAAGTCCATCACAACTGTTAGCTCACAACAAGCACACTGGGAAGAGGTAATTCGTAAACAATGAGTTTCTTCTGCTCAGGGCCCTAGCTTCAAAAGGCTGGATTTTTGCATAACTTGAGGTGTTACATGTGCATATCCCTCCCCTTAGAGATTTCTTGGGAAACCCACTTCATTTTAAAAGTTTGCATTGTTTCAAATAGTCCTTTGACGCTCATAACACTTACCAGGGTTTACATTAGTCAGGTCTCCTCTAAGACATATAATCCCATATAATATGTAAACATTTACATTTTTAATACAATGAAGGTTTAACTTAATTCAGTAAAGTATGTTCAAGATATTGCAGGAAATCGCCATAGCGGCCACAACACTGTATTAGCCTAATATAATACATAATTATTCATACACTTTATTGATGCACATTGTATAATTTTATAAAATGTGTTGCCAAAAGGCTTATTTGACCATGGCTTTGAAAGTGTTCACCAGGAAATATTAACTTCCCCTCACTTATGTGCTGTTTGAGCATGGAATAGCATATTTAGTATAAATGCCCCTAATGCTAAATGTAAGAAATGAACAAAAAATGTATGTCCCCTTTTTTCCATAGTATGAAATTGACTGTTACATTAAAAAGGCTCCCCCTCCCATTCCTGCAGTATATAAGAATAGTGTTCGTATAGGAATTATTGACTATCCATTGATTTATTTTTCTTCTGCGATATATTTATTCTGTTAATGTGTTAAGTGTTATGTTTGGCACTCCTGACTAATTAAAAAAAACAAAAACTCATTGCCTCTGGACTTTGAACACTTCCATCTGATGTAGGAGTTTTAGTCACAGATTAGAATTTGTTTACATTTTTAATTCTTTTGTTTTTCTACTTAAAATTTCAATGACTGAGCGTGATAACTTTTTACACCACTTTGTTAGATTGGAAATGTCTTTTAAAATTAATGTTCATTTCCTAAATGTATTATTTCAGTTTGTCACAAATGCAGAATTATTCATTTTATTCCAAAATATATCCTGGGAATTCTTTTTTGTATTATACCAGCTATTAACAGTGGTAATCTAAAACTCAAGAGAGGGAGGTCATTTAGGGGTGAGGGCAGTAAAGTGGAGAACTAGAATAACAAAAATCAGAATTCCACTGGAAAGTGACTTTATTTTATTAAAATTCACTCTCAAAAACAAATGAAGCTAGAAAACTGCCAACATTCAGTTATTCAAGCATGCATTTAACTTGGCTTTAAAAGGAATATTATTGCTTAAAATAAATTTAGTATATAAATTCAGCATCCTTTTTTCTGCTAATTCACATTCAAAGACTCCTAAAAATTCATTACTTTCCTAATATTTCTCCATGTAAGCAATTACTCTAGTTCCCATAAGGATATTATGCAGCTGTGGTGGGAGGGGAGGTGTTTCCCCAAGACACACTCTATAAGGAAGTGATTCATGTGATCAAAAAGTTTGAGAATCCCTGCCTTAAATACCTTTCCACAGTCATGAATGTCCCTCTCTGAACTATCCCCTTCAGGAGTTTCCTGGTGATAGCCAGATACCCTGTAGCCACTGGCAGGGGTGCTGGAACAATTTGTACAGTGGGGGTGCCAGTGAACCAAACTGTAAACCCTGTATATGATGGAAACCACTTCAAGTCAGGGGGTGTGGCACCAATGGCTGCTGGAGCTTCCAAGAGCGGAACAGGTGTCTATTAGTGGCAACAGGCAGCACTGCAACTTGCAATATCAGCTACACACTATAGTACCTAGTGTGGCTGATAGCTGTGGAATTATTGATCAGGCTCAGGTGTACCGGCTCCTAGTGACCAGCTGCCTCCGCTTAGGCTCTTTGTTTTGCTTCACTTGACTATTCACACTTCTGCAGTAGCAACCTAGCTGGAGAAGTACACTTCTTCCAATAATCCTTGAGACAATTAACTTCTGTTCTCCTGTCTTTTCTGTAGAATTGTATCTTGCACAAATTTCTCACTTTCTTGTTCTCTTTTTTTACTGTACGGTTACAGGTTAGCTGCTGAAATCACATTTTCTCCATTAAAACCAATAAAGGGGATTCCTAAGCATTTCACTTTTGCTTGTTCTAATATTATTATTATTATTATTATTATTATTATAAATATATTGATCTTAATTTTTTTTTCACTCTTTTGGCAGAAAATCTGATCAGAATAGTTATGGACACTAATCCACCTCCCTGTAACTTGCATGCTTTGGTGCCGGAAATGGCATAAATGAGTTTCAAATGTTTCACTCCAGAACTAGTTAGAATGCTGAATGCCTTTTCTGTCATTACAACAGAACACAAGTACCACGTATCAAAAGACAGAGGAGAAGTGAGAAACAATTACACTTGCCTCTTATGAGGACAGCTTAACAGAAAAATATGTTTTGCTTTATTTCGTAAAGCAGTTTTTTTGTTCCTTTTGATACTGATCCAGAAATGATGATGGGTATGCAAGGCTTAAAGCAGTTTTTATATTAAAGGCAAGGTCCCTTGTTTTACTTCCCTGAAAGAGGGCACTGTGCTTCTCCAAGCAAATGACTTTGATCCGAGAGAGAGAGAGAGATTAAAATCTATTTTGCAAAATATCCCTGACAGACTCCTCTACTACTTCATCTAGCTATATTTAAAAAAAAAATGGAGTAGCAATTTCTATCAAGAAAACCCTATCGTCTACTTGACTTTTAGAAAGAAGCTTTCTATTGAAGAGTGTAGTATTAAATCAGAAGAACCTTAAGGGATTTAATAGAATCTATTTTCTCTGATCAAACAGAGATGGATCATAGTTAATTTACAAGAAAACTTTGAGATTGTACTTGTATATGTGCTCACTGTGTCATGGTCAATTAATCTGTCCTGAAGGCTATGAAGGAATCACCAATTGAGATGCCTATTGGTATGTTCAGGCTGTTTTGACTCAATTCAATTAATTTGACCATCTCTAACAAGTAACTTTTTCTTACGTCTCAGCTTAGTCTTGATTGCTTTAATTAATTCTCCCTTTGAACCTTTTTTGGTTGTTCCATATGTAAAGTTTTCTAAAGGAGGTATTTTTTGGCTCATTAGTTTTACAACAGTGGGGAGGAACCTGAAGCATAGATGATGGTTTAGATTACTAAAAGTGGCCCAGGTTTAGTCCCTACACTAACTTTTACCTTATGCACTAAGGGATATTGCTCTACATATATTTGAGTCATGATCAGACTTAAAATTGAGATACTGACCATTTGTGGTCATAGAAATTAAATCAATGTTTCTATTCTATTGATGCCATAGCCAAGTTCCAACAGACATAGTTACCCTGTCCACCAAAATTATTTCTATAGTTTCAGTGGAATAAGGGATTCCCACTACCTCTCTTGAAAACTGTAGAATATAGTAGTACAGAAAGGCTCGTTGATTTTTGACAGTAGGTGAAGTTCAGTAGTGCATGAAGGGATGTCAGTACATACTGATTTGTATACACTGTAAAGTGCTTAACCATCCTCTGTGATTTAAAGTGCAATATAAATGTATATGTTTTAAACATGGCCTGGAGTTTTACGTACATGGAAAACATGCTTGCCCTTTCTAAATCAGGCATGCAAGTCGTCTAAATCAACCATGGTAAGATTAATCAAGCTTTATATTAAGGAACTTTGCAAGGCATCTGGGAAACGGCCTCTAATATATACATTTGCAATGTACTCAGCCAGAACTACTGTTTCATGTGGGCACAGAAATATGAGGTTTTAGCAGTCAAACTGTGACAACATGATGCTCAGTTCACTGACTTTAGTACTATAACACTATTTCTTGGATGTTTGTGGCAACAAAACTTGTTTGAGGCAGAAAAACACAGAACCGACCATTACAGATCTTAATACAGTCAGGCCATGAAGTCAACATTTTCTACTTTTGCTGACTCTGCCACCTACAAAGAGTAACCTAATGCCAAAGGTTTGGATTCATATAGTAGGAATTGGCAGAATTGACAGTGAAAGGAAACTTTATGTGCTCACAACCAAGAGGAATAGTTCCGTGTTAAAATGAATATTGGCAACAACTAAAGCAGTCAATCTATTCTTTTGATAAACCTGTCTTGTCAAATAGTTCATATGTAGCCTCTTTTTAATGGCATTGGAATCTTATTGTAAAAAGACAAAACAAAACAAAACTTGATACTGTAATAAATAGTGATATATATGGGCTGGTTTGTAGAGGATTAGAAAGAATATTTTAAGTAACTCTTAATTTTACAAATCACTTCAGTATTGGTGTGAAAAAAGCTCAGTGCTGTTTGGCTGAGCTTCAAGTAAACTTGATTAACTACCCATTGTATTAAAAACAATAACACCTGCTCCCTCGCCTCCCAAAAGAAGAAAAACCCTTAATAATATATCAATTTTTTAATTGCTTTTGATTTTTTTTTACCAAATGACAAATATAATGTAGTTATTGTAGTTTGTAAGGAAGGAAATTAAACTTACAAAAAGCTGATTTGTTAAAGAGTGATTGTAATTTGTACAGATATAGTTGTTGTTTTACAGTGAAAACCTTCTGAATTAAAAACAAACCAACCCCCCCCCCTTGCTAATGAGATTGATACTTTATTTTTAGGTGGGCGTCAGACCCAAAATCAGAGAAATGGAATAAATATACCTGTGGAGAAACGTACAGAGAATGGGGTATGTAACAAAGATAAATACAGTGTGTTTATTTGCAAATTGCCATTATTTTAAAATTTAACACCATCTGTTAAATTCATCTCTTCTGGCTGGGAACTGGAAGAAAGATACTTAAGATTCAATATTGTATTTTTGAAAGGGAATGGGAGAGTACAGTTTAACTCTTAGAACATAGAGAATTGCTTGTCCTCCAGAAAATTTAATCTTCTCCCCAATCTCACAAAAGCAGCCCAATGTCCTGCCAACTGCTGACTGTGTCCTTTTGGTTTCCTGCCTCTCCTCCCCTGCCTGTTTGATAAAGAACCACCCAGATTACTATGAGAAAGTGGTGTCCCTCAGCACCACCTAGTCAAACATCTGTTCTCACATGAACTTCCTCTCTACTGCTGGTTCCTGATTTAGCAATCATTAGGGGCCTGTCAAAATTGAAGCATATATCATTGGATTAGGTGCCTTTTTAGACTGCGGTGAAGTAGGTTGAGTTTCCCTGCTAGCTGAGAGTTTTGACATGCTGTATTTTACAGCCACTTCTATTTATTGTTTTATGCCTTGTAACAGTGGATTGGTTTTTTGTTTGTTTTGTTTTATGCCTTTGTTTAGCTTAGTAAAACTTCAAAGTACATTTCTACTTTGAAAGGTCTCTCACACATAATTAGCATTGTGGAGATTCCCTGTTTGATTCCCTGATCCTGTATTTTCCACTCCATGCATCTGATGAAGTGGGTTTAGCCTAGTAAAACTTCAAAGTACATTTCTACTTTGAAAGGTCTCTCACACATAATTAGCATTGTGGAGATTCCCTGTTTGATTCCCTGATCCTGTATTTTCCACTCCATGCATCTGATGAAGTGGGTTCTAGCCCACGAAAGCTTATGCCCAAATAAATTTGTTAGTCTCTAAGGTGCCCCAAGAATTCCGCATTGTTTTTGCTGATACAGACTAATATGGCTACCACTCTGAAACCTGTTCCTGTTTGTTGTGTTTCAGTTATTTCCACATTTAAACTTCCTATTTTCAAGTAAAAATAAGGCTTTTCTAACCCCCAGGCCTAAAAAACTCAAACCTGGGACCTGAAATCACTGGTACATAGGACTGGAAAGGAACTTCTGGATCGTCAAGTCCAGTCCTATATTGCCACAGGCAACCCATGTCATACAATCCCATTCATAAATTTATCAAGCTCCATCAAAATTAGTTAGGTTGTTTGCCTCCATTACTGCAATTGGAAGGTTGGTCCAGAACCTCACTCCGCTGACGGTTAGAAAAATTCTTCTAATTTCCAGCCTAAATTTATTCATAGCCAGTTTATGCCCATATGTTTTTGTGCCAACATTGTCCTTTAGCTTAAATAGGGTGTGTGTGTGCGCGCGTGTGCGCGTGTGTACACGATACCCCCTCAGCCTTTGTTTTGCTAGGCTAAACAAGCCAGGCTCTTTTAGTCTCATCTGATAAGACAGGCCCTCCATTCCCTAATTCTTCTACTAGCTCATCTCTGCACCTGTTCCAGTTAGAATGAATCTTTCTTGGACATGAATGACTGTAATTGTACACAATATAACATCTTAATAATGCCTTATATGATGGCATTAATACTTCCCTGTTTTTACTGGAAATCCCTCACCTTACCTTGATGCCTCACTGTGATCCTGGAATTGACTAATAGACTGCGGTCTTTCTACCCCTTGTCATTTCTGACTGATCAGCCATCATCTTATAGTAAAAATTCTTACTATTAATTTGTAAGGGTGTGATCTTGCCAGCTTCTTGCCTTCTTATGCATCTTCTACATCAAAGAAAATTCTTCAGGGCATGTTCTGCTCTCATTTATACCTATGCCATCCCATTACGTTCATTGTGGTAGTATAGATATAGTTGGTCCTGCAATTGCACCTTCTTCAACATTGTACTGAAGACACAAAAATGAATAGAATCCTGCTATAGGCACCTAAGATGTATGTGCACTTTTAAAGACGGCCGAAAAGCCTCCATTCATTTTTTTGTTATTATTCAGGCACACAGTAGGTCTTACGATTTTAGCAGCTGTTTTGTGCATTGATGTTCTCCACAGGGACACAGTGGAAGAAAATTTTCCTCCAGCCACCAAACAGCTATTGATCATGGGGCTACAATTCCCCCCCCCCCGCCCCGTTCTTTTGGAGGCTCCAGCTGACAGAGCCTCTGCTATGCTGCTCCATCTCCCTGCTTCAACCTCTTTGGTGATAGCACACAGAGGAAACAGCCCCATGGTGTGCAAGGGATGCATAGCTCCTATATAGCTCCCCAAATCCTGCCCTCCGTATGCAGGAACACCACACTAGTTCCACATCATCTGGTACCTCCTATGCCCCTGAAAGCAGAGAGTCACACATATAATTTTCCCTTTAATCACCATCTGTTGACAGTGTTAAAGTTGAAGAAAGTATGGCTTTGTGTCCTATTTAGCATGCAGATGTTAATTTTACATTTATGACTCAGGTTCATAACATGATAAATGGTTGATTTAAGTTTTTGTAAAAATTTTCAGGTCAGTATTTAAAAATAATAATAATTAATAATAAATAAATAATCAAACTCCTGCTTTTAGCCACAAAGGAAGAATTTATAATGAGCTGTTTAAACTCATCTGAAACATGGCAATTTGTGTTTGAATTCAAAATTTCCCATCTATAAGCACTAAATCCCATTGACATTAAGGGGTTAAACAGATTTAAGTTCTTGTGATGTGTATATATAAAAATACACATGCTAATGATAGGAATAATGCAAGTTCCGAGAAGCACAGAAAACTAATATTCTGTTTGTGACAAGTTTCAAACTGGAGGGGGAGGAGGGAAAGACGTGGTTTCAGGCTCAAGGATTTAATAGGCTTATTCTTACATAATGCATTAGGCTTATTCGTTGTTGTTGGAATGCTGAATATTGTACTGCTCTAGAATAAATACAATACAATGGAACACTGAAGAAGCTTACAAAACTTAGTTAGCAAATTTTCTATAATCAGGTATATTTTTACTGTACTCTTATTGTGTTAACATTATTGAAATATTGATTTTGCCAAATGTAATTAACTGCAGAAAGCTGAAAGTGTGACTGATGCATAGAAAGCTGTGTAGTAGGATAAAAATGTTTATCTTGGTGTTTAAATCAATACTGCTGGATGAAATCACAGTAAATCTGTTTTATTAGAATTCAGCTTGAGTAATTGTATGGTATTAGTCATGTGTGCAATTGCTTTTCTGTTCTGGGAAGCTCTCTCTGTTTGCATGATCACTACTTTAAAATCACCACTACTGATGATCAAAAGTCAGGAGGAAAACTACTGTTCGATTTTTATCAGATTATTTTCAAAAGGGAGACTTTTATATTAGAGTAGAGCAAGTCTCCTCAAAAGGTTAAACATACATTGCTATAAAAGCAATATTTATCATCCATAAGAATGAAACAAGGTCTGTGTGAGGTAGCATTTGTTGTCAGGTTCTTTCTAGGTACCAGAGACTGAGTAGAGGTTCTCATGGCCTGGCTTTTGTTTCCAATCTTACCAACTTTTCCTCCTTGGAGGAGAGAATTGCACTGTTCTCATGATGTGACTTCTCCCCGTCCCTATGGAGAATAGATTCATACATCTAGATTTCTTCCCCTTGCCTGGAGCATGGGGAAGAGGGTAGCTTCTCAAGATCAGTTTTTCTTTCCTCTGTAAAATACCAAATTTCCAGATTCCCCAGTGGAAAATTGTATTCCTGAATTGAACTGAAGATTAATATTTTTAATTATATGATGAGACTTTTTGCCTTCTTGCCAACATTATGAACAACATTGGAAAACACTGCTGTTTCTGTTATTTTAGTTTGTTGATGTGGCCATTGTTATGAGAGGATGGAACAAATCAAAGTTTCAACTATCGGGGTATAGCTGTGTTAGTCTGTAGCCACAAAAACAACAAGGAGTCCGGTGGCACTTTAAAGACTAACAGATTTATTTGGGCATAAGCTTTCGTGGGTAAAAAAACACTTCTTCAGATGCATGGAGTGAAAACTGTTGGGAGTGGACTACATCCACCCTGATCGAATTGGCCCTGTCAACACTGGTTCTCCATCTGTGAGGTAACTCCCTTCTCTTCATGTGTTATTATATAATGCCTGCATCTGTAATTTTCACTCCATATGTCTGAAGAAGTGGGTTTTTTTAACCCAGGAAAGCTTATGCCCAAATAAACCTGTTAGTCTTTAAGGTGCCACCGGACTCCTTGTTGTTTTTTCAAATCAACCTTCAAAAGGTTAAATTGTATAAAATAGCTATCTTGAGAACATGACTAAGACAAAGCAGAGCCAAAAAGTCCTAATTAGTGTAATAATGACTTTTTCCAAATTTGCCATTTGAGAAGGTGTATGGCTGTCATAGGACTTAAGTCATGTTATGAACGGAATGTTTCTTTATAGCTGGCTTGGCTGGTAGATAATCTTGTCTTTCAAAATCTCACTTCCTAAATTTTTGAGATGGGCCACTCTCATTAGGGCCCTACCAAATTCACAGCTATGAAAAACGCATCACGGACCGTGATATCTGGTCTCCCCCCGTGAAATCTGGTCTTTTTTGTGCTTTTACCCTATACTATACAGATTTCATGAGGAGACCAGTGTTTCTCAAATTGGGGGTCCTGACCCAAAAGGGAGTTGCAGGGGAGTCGCAGTATTGCCAGCCTTACTTCTGCATTGCTGCCAGAGATGGTGACTGTTGGTCAGGTGCCAAGCTCTGAGGGCAGTGCCCTGCCAGTAGCAGCACAGAAGTTAGGGTGGCAGTACCATACCATGCTGTCCTGCTGTGCTGCTGCTGGCGGTGGCTCTGCCTTCAACGTTGGGCTCCCAGCCAGCAGCCACCACACTCCAGCTGCCCAGTTCTGAAGGCAGTGCCACTGCCAGCAGCAGTAAGGGTAGAAGTACTGCAACCCCCCTTACAATAATCTTGCGACACACAGAACTGCTTTTTGGGTCAGGATCCCTGAAATTACAACACTGAAATTTCACATTTAAATAGCTGAAATCATGAAATTTACAATTTTTAAAATCCCATGACCATGAAATTGACCAAAATGGACCGTGAATTTGCTAGGGCCATCCTCATGATGGATCTAGCTTCTGGAACAGGGATGAGTATTGGACGTGCTACCAGGACAGCCTTGATTTTTCTTGGCTCAAGGGAGACTTACAGGTAGCAAAGTTTGAAAACCAATGTTTTAGAGCAGAAGGGAGTAATCCTTATTCTGCTGCTGAATAACATTCACACTGATGAGTAGCAGCTTCTCTTTCCCTCTCACTCATATACATGAGCCAGTTTTGTCAAGATTTTTATATCCTAGTAGTCCATTTGCTTTATATTAGTGTTTTCCACTGTTGCTTTATATTAGTGGTTTCAAAACAATGGTCTGTGGAGAGCTGATTGCTCATATGGTGCCAGCTGCTTCTACGGGTATCCAAGCTCTTCATTGCAAATTGTCTGGAAACAGTGAGGAAGAGCAATAATAGCTGAATCCACTAGGGGCCACTGGTAACACAGGAGAGGAAATGAGCCACCAGTGGGACTGGAGTTTCTGTCTGCCAGGAGGAAAGGTAGCTGGGGAGCAGAAAGAAGAGGACCAGGTGTCCGGGTATGTCCAAGTGAGAAGAGAGCCAAATGCATCTTGGAGGTACATGGTGAGAGGAGAAAGGGGCCAAGCACAAAAGATCATGGTGGAGGGAAGCTGTGGCGGGGGGTGGGAGAGGGGAAGCTAGAAGAAAGGCAGAATAAAGGTAGGTTAGTGTGATTAACATATCAAAAAGGACAAAATGTTGATAAGGTTAAATACAGATTAAAAATACTTTTTTTTTCATGTAGGCGATTACTGCAGTTGTACAGGGATGCTGTGATGACATGAGTGGGACTGGAAGTGGCACCTGAGACAGTCTATTTGTTAAGAAGTGGCACCCACTTAAAAAAAAATCCCCGCTCTTCATCCTAACTCAGAATTTTTTGACATGGCAGCTTTCTCTAAGAAGAGGAAAGGAAGGCAGTGTATAGGTTATAGAGTAGGTCTCTCTACAGTTTATTTTGTTTTTCTTAATGCTAGAACTCTCTCCTAGTTTGGAGAAGGGAGACGAGCTCAATAAGCTTTCTCTTGGATGTATACTGGGAAGAACTTCTGCTACCAGGCAGCGTGGGACAGAACTTGAGGCTGATCTTACCTTCCCTAAGGGTTTTGGAGTCCTTCTAGGCAAATCACATTAGTTTCAGTCTAGGAGAATCTCAAGCAAAACAGGAAACTCTATTTTCCTACCAACTGGAAGTTAGATTCCTTTAAGCTTCCCTAGTCTGGAAACTTCAACCAGGAGATACAAATGGGAATTGATAGTATCTTTTAGTAGGTAGATAACGAAAGTTTTTGTTTTTGAATTTTGACTGCTGTCTGGTGAATGGGTTATTGTAGTTTGTACCAACATCCTGACAAGTAGGTTGGTTCAAATACTCTAGTGTGAGGAGGATGGAATAATCAACCCAGTAGCTTCAGACTGGGAGAGCATGTCTGTTTTCAGATAGTAAAATAGTTTTTCCCTTCTAAGTTTATGTAGGCACAGAAGCAGCTATTCTTAGTATTTGATTTGACAGAGGGGAACATTAGAACTAAATCTAGATCTCCTAGATCATCTCTCCTTATGGAATTTCCTATTCATCCTTCTGTTGGTAGTGAGGGGAGTGAAAGGGTTGCCGCTCTGAAGAAGCAGCAGCAGCTGCAGTAAAGTTAGCCCTCAAGTCGCTAATACACCAGAGACCAGGGCCATACATGAATGCTGAAAACTCTGGGAACTGAGAGAGCTTATGGACAGAAAATGAGACCGTAATTTAGAATTCTACCCTGGTCTACCAGGGTGCTTTTTGCTGCTGTAATTTCCAATATTTTATCACTTTAAAAAAAATAAATTGTTTGCTGAGCCACTTTAACTTATTGTAAGAGAGATGCTCTATTGTGGCTTCTTAAATGACAATGAAATTTAGGTTGATTTAGCATAATAGTATGTAAATCTTTAAATATATGTACAGCTATATAGCTTTACATTAATGCATGCAAATATGTCAAGTGATTTAAACCTAAGGATAGGACTTCATATGCAGCAGGATTTAAAAACAAAAATACTAGAAGCATTGTGGTGATATAATCCTGAAAACAATCTGTCTGTAACCTATAATTTTGTTGAAATGTTCCTGCTTAAAATGATAGCATAAACAAATGAAGTTACTGTCTGAAAAAATATGTTGTCTTTTCAGGCCGATTCTAAAACTAGTGTAGGTGTGGGAGGAAGAAAAATAGTTACTATTTCTAGCATAAAGAAATACATTCTTTTATTTCCTTAAGCTACAGCTTTCCAGAAGATATCTTAGATCTTAAATAGGAATTAAATCTAAATATAGATAGTAGTAATCCAAATAATAGTTCACTATATGTGTTACTTCCCACCCACACATACTTTTTTCTCCTCATTTATCAGGAATTTTTGTAAACCTAATTTGGAAAATTAAAAAATGGTGTAACTGTTTACTGAGCATAGGCTAGAGGTAATCCAGTCTGGAGAACTGTTATATATAACTTAGTAGAAATGAGCTGCTGTCAATGCCTATTATGAGACTTGTGAAATTTTAGATCTTCAAGTATATGTCCTTATGGGTGCTCCATGTTTGGTATGCCTGTGCCCATGTGCCTTCAATTGGAGAGTTTCATCAGATTGTCCATGGGTTCCCTGCATGCTTCTTATACATCCTTGTGCTCCACACACTGGGTATGTAGGGAGGGGCATACGCACTGCTGCTCCAGTTCCTTCTCGGTCTCCTGGAGCTAAAGACAGAGCACTGTGGTGTCCATTAGCTTACCTTTGCTTTGTGCATAATTTTTTTTTTGTCTTTTACTTATTTATTTCCTTTCCTTTCTTATTTCTTCCTTTTGGCACAAGTTTTGTGCCGTTGTGCCCCCCTCTCCTCCTCACCAACCTTTGCTGGCCATGGCTAGGGCTGCTGCCCTCAGCCTTCCCTCACTTGCGGTCTTTTCTCCCTGTGTGTTATGCCCAAAACTGCAGGTTATGCCTGAAACCCAGTCTTCAAGCCCTGCCAGAGGTCTTTCCTCCTGCCAGAATCGCTGGGTGGCTGGCTAAGGCAGGAGCAGATGCAGGGGCTGGCTAGCATGGAAACAGGCATGGGGTAGAGCAGAAAGCAGGAGTGGGCTGGAGAAGGAGCACAGGCAGTCTATCTGAACTAGTAGGCATTGGAAATGTTCCTGGCCAGGTAGCCAACTTGGCTGCCAGTACTGGCACCCCCTAGCTTCTCTGTTGGACACAGGGGATGACATGTCTTCTGAATTGGATATTGCCACCAGGATTCAACTACATTCCCTTTCCGACCTCTGTCCCTACAATGTACCCTGAAGAGCAGACTCCGGGAGCCATTCATCAGCCTCCCAGCCAATCTTGGAAGGAGCACCCCTGGAATCCTGCTCCATTTCCTTATTCCTGACCACACTAGGCATTTTGGAACACGTTTCACCGACCTCAGAGTGAACTAGATCACTTGGTAAACGCAGCGCAAGTAAACAAGCATTCTAATATAGCTAACTGTAAATGTATACATCTAGGAACAAAGAATGTAGGCCATACTTATAGGATGGGGGACACTATCCTGGGAAGAGTGGATAATCAGCCGAACATGAGCTCCCAGTGCAATGCTGTGGCAAAAAGGGCAAAAGAAATCCTTGGATGCATGAAGAGATGAATCTTGAGAAGAAGTAGAGAGATTATTCTACTTCTGTATTTGGCACTGATGCGACTGCTGATAGAATACTGTCTCCAGTTCTGATGTCCACAGTTAAAAAAGGATGTTGATAAATTGGAGAAGGTTCAGAGAAGAACCACGAGATTGATTAAAGGATTAGAAAAACATGCCTTATCATGGGCGGCCGATATAAGAGGCCAGAGGACGCTAAGCCTCCCCAAACAGGATGTGGTGCACCTCCCTCTGGAGATGCACTGACCTGCCGCCTTTGGAGTGCTGCTGCCAAAAGGGCATCTGGGCTGTAGCCCTGCTCATCCTCTTCCCCTATGGCCTCGCCCAAGCTGCTCCTCTTTCTGACCCCGCTCCACCTTTTCTCCCCGAGGTCCTGCCCTCGCTTGCGCTGAGGCCCCGCCGCTTGTGCCTCTCTCCCCTCTCCACCCACCATATGTTGGCTTTTATAAGGCTAGGGATTCAAAGCTTAAGTAGTCTATATTTCAAAAAGCATTTAAGCAATCCTTTTCTCTCTATCCTTTTTTCTCTTAGAAGCCTGGGCCTTTGCGGCTATAGTAGCTGGTATGGAAAATCTGTGTAGTACTTTCTGTATGCAGTAAAAGAATTTAGGAGGGAGGGGAAAAGTTGAAGAGCAAAGAGCTTGGTCTAGAAAGAGACCCAGTTCTTCAACTACGTTAAACATTAATTTAATGTAAACATGCAACATTAACTATTTGTAATATTTAAACTCTTACTCCCACATGCAGTGTTAAAGGTGGTACCTGTTAAAACAGGCTGGCCTTCTAAGAAGGTCACACTTCTGGAGTCCTCTTTTAAAAACAAACAAAATAAAAGCTGTCCCCAGGGTTTCTTATTCTGCCACCAGACTTCTGGGGAAGAGTCTGGAATGTCCAAAATCCAAACAAACAAGCTCATATAAAAATTTCATATAAAGAAATTAAAACTTTTAAAATACTGTGGGATTTCCAGTCTATGCACAAATCTGGACGTCAAAATGGATTTCTTCCTGTTTTCTGGTGGAGACTGACAGCACTTCATCTTCGTTCCTCTTTTCTAATGCAAAGAGGTTGGTTTTTTTTATACTGCCTCCTTTCACAGAATGGCCCACAAATCTGAGCGACTCAGACTTAATTTCCCAGGATCCCTTCCCACTGGCTGAGAGATCTAGGAGTCTTGTTTCTCCTACATTTCAAGGCTCTCCTCCTGAGCTTTGCACCAAGTTAGCAGCCTGGGTTCTCCTCAGATCACAAACTGCAACCCCAGGACCACTTACTCTTTTAGTGGCTGCCTCCTAAGTTTCCTGGGTCTAAACACAGAAAGCCCCCTGAAACGCCAGGCTTTCCTTTTTAGTCTTAAAGGGCCAGCATACCCTGTTATACCTGGCTAAAGCATTTTCCAGAGGGTCTGCAATGTCCTATACTTCACAAAACATAAAAACTAACCAAACTATTAGAACCTGAGGAAAAAATAAGAATTAGGAAGCTACAAGCTTCCAGTGTGAAAACCAACTCTAGTGCATCCAAAATGGTTTTTGAATTCTTGCTTGACAGAACTCCTAGATCTCGTTGAGATTTTCATGAAGGATAGTTTCTTAATTCAGGGTAACAAACTTGGAAGACTTTTTTTAGCTTTTTTAGCTGCTTGGAAAGATTCAGGAAGCACTTTAGGCTTGGGCCTTGGAACAGAAATAAACTGGCCCTGGTTCTTTACAGGTCCGCAAGAGGTTCTCTTCAGCTACAAAACCCTCATATCTGAGAAAGGGGAATCTGCTAGAGCCCTTTGTGGTACAGGTCGCTGCACTAATGCTTGGAACTACTTTGAATTCCATCTCTTCTGCACAGGGGCATGAGTCAATTGCTCATGGTGCAGACAGGTCAGCCGTCCTCTCCAGAGTGCAGAGGTAATTCTAGTGCCAGTTAGGTCTCTGAATATGGAGATCATAGTAAAGTCAGCTGTCTTGGTGCTGGACTCCAAGAGCTCAACTATAGTTGGGATCTTGAGGTGGATTCTTCTTTCAGTCACAGCTGAAAAACTTCTCCAAGCCATTTCCAAAATTCCAGCATCACTTCCGATAAAGTTAGTGGTGAGTACTGATGACCAGTTGACACATCGTTCTGGTGTCCCATTGATGTCCAGTCTGGGCAATATGTTGAGGCTTCTCTTCTTTCTGCAAAATGGGGACATGGAAGCATTCATATCAGAAGGACCCTTCCTCAGGTCTAGACCCTGAGAAGAGGAAGATAAAGAATCATCATTGCCACCAGAGTAGGAGTCAGGTCAGAACCAAGAATTTCAGTTCTACAGCCTTCTGTTCCGGAAGCCTTTGAGCCCATTCTGATTTTTCATATGCCTTTTGAGATCTTTTGGTTTTAGGAGAACAAACTGGGTTATTGGTGCTGCCTCCTGCTAGGTTGCTCCAGTCCAGAGCTCTTTTTAAGCCACTGAGTAAATCCATGTTTAGGACCATTGGTCCTGGAAATTTATAATCTATACATCTCTTGTTTTTAAAGCATATTTGCAACTCAAATTAGTCCCACTTTGAAATGGGCAGAAGGATTTGCCAAGTGAGCTCATTATTAGTAGACATGCCATGCCTGGTGATCAAGACCTTGTTGGGGCATAGTGCTTCTGAGTTATCATATTGCTTTAATATCCCTTTTCTAGCATTCCCTTACAGCTATGTACCAGTTTCTTCCCCAGATCAAAGAACTGCAGTGCTCCAGTCAGCAACATAATCCTTTGGCTCTGGCTATTATCAGCGGCAAAATCTTCCTTTTCAAGACATTGTCTAAAATCATCCTCCCATTTGTTGACTGATGTCTCCTTTCATCTTTCCTTTGGCCCATAATTTATATACAGTGGCCTCCTCAGCTCCTTTCACTGACATGCCCATTACACACTCACTGTCTCATATTAATTTTATTTTCCTGTCCATTCAGCCTGTGTATAGTGCATCTCTCCCCCCACCCCCAACGCTCTAGGAGGCACCTTATTCCAACCAACAGATCCTCCATTTTGCTGCCTATGCAGCCTCCTCCTGTTCCAATTGTTGCCATCTCTATTCCACAGACCATCTTCTTAATATCAAGTAGCAGTAAGATAATCTATTTTTGGCTAATTTAAGAGAAAGGGAATTAAACCTAATTTTTTTTTATCCATCTTCACATGGTATTACTGGAGGATCTTGCTGTAGCTCCCAGATGGTCTTTTTTGCCTAAAAAGAAGTCTGACTCTATGCAGCCAGAAAATATATTTTATTGTGGTTGGATTGGATACATGATTTTTCCATATCCTGATGGAGATCAATTTTGCTGGACCTCTTATGTAAGCCTGAATCAGGTTCATGCCTGAATTCCCTTCCTGAAAGAATGGAAGGAGTGTGTGTGTGTGTGGGTGTGTTGTAAAACATTGACAGCCTTTTATGTTGTCATCTTCTCTATTGTTCGAAGTATGCTATGCTGGAGGACAGAATTGGGGAATGAGCAATGGGTAATGAGATTCAGTATTTTGTTTTGGGTTTATGTAGGGATTGGAAGTACTTGAGTTGATTTAAATAATTGAAAACATTTGGGTCTAGATTTGGCTTAATAGTCTTTTGTATGATGCAACTTCTTGCTTTTATTATTGTATGAATGCTGTGTTGCTGACTGTTTCATTCATTCATTCATTCATTCATTCATTCATTCATTCATTCATTTTTTGCATGTTTTAAGAACAAACAAGTTTGGAGGAGAAAATCCCTAAGTGTAGAATTGACAACTTCCACAAAATTGTACCATGTTCATTTTGTGTGAGATGTTTACTTTGTGCCTTTTACAGTAAGTTTATCGCAATAAAGATACAGATTTCAGTACACCTCAATCAACATGCTCCTCTGTTACTCTAAACAACAAATATTGCGGGGATGCAGGGGGCAGCGGGATAATGACTTTTCACAACCTGGGATACCCAGACTTTTGCATTGATTTGTAAATATTACAAAACTAAAAAAGAAACAAACATTCTATTGTCTCTTAAAATCAAAATTGTCTACATTTGAGTATTTTCAGTTTAACCCTATAACTAACTGTGAAAGAAAAGAGTATTGCTCAACATTTTCCATTGGCTATGGAAAAGTGCAATACATCAAGCTGATTACAGTTGACAGCTGGCTTGATCTCACCATGATTAGGTCTTTCACTGCTGGCAAAATCCACTAGCCTTTTCCGTTCACTGATTGCTGATGAATGCAGGGAGACAGCTTTCCATATTGATAAAGGATAGGGGGAAAAGTCCCTCTGTTTAGTGTAGAAAAAGATACAAAACCTTACTTGTTATTGATTATATCTAGCCATGAAGGCATGAGAGAGAGCTCATCATGTAGGATTTCTGTGGTCATTTGCTAATTTGGCTTAAACAATTAACATGGTTGCTGTAGGTAGAGAATAGCAGAAAAAATGGAGTTGAAGCATGTTGAAGGAACGCAAGAGTTTACAGCTGATGGGCAATGCAGCAAAATAAAGATGTGCTCTTTTACAATTACATGGGAAAGTATCCAGCAGGTAATTAAATACTTTACAAAAATTGTTAGTTTAACACTTAAATAATATTTTGTTTTGCAAACAGTTCATTAAAGTACTGTATTACTTTTTCACTTGAATTTAAGTTATTGTGGTTTTGGAGTCACATGACCAGAATGCAAACTAGTTTGTTTTAATAATGATAGTTTTTAGCATTGAAAATGCAATTCTGAAAAACAGGTTATTGTTTGGCATACAGATAACACACAAGCTGCTAATTGTAAGTTCTAAAACTGTAGTCATTTTAAAACATGACAAGTAAATTATTTAAAAGGAAACGTGAGGAGCTATCTGTGAGAAGTACAAGTCATACACTAATCATAAAATTGCTTTCAAATACAGGCTACTTATTTTTCAATGCATTTGTACTTGCTTTTGGAAATATTTTGTTGTATCATTATCATGTAAACAGTATGACATCACCACTGTAAAACAAAGCATTTGAAACCATTACTGTAAAACAAAGCATTTGAAACCATGTGGAAAAATAAACACATTTGATACTAACCATATTATTTAAGAGACCTGTAATGATATGCTTTTTTAACCATAATGGACTGGCAGATCAAAATAAGATGTTTTTCTTCTTTAATACCCAGAAAATCGAGTTCCAAAAGCTTATTTTTAAAGAAACTCACAATGTTTACTTTGAAAGCTTAATGAGACATGGCTATTACTCATAATTACTCTGAGTAAAAGATTGGTACCATAAACAAGTTTAAAGTTTTATACATAACTGGTCTTCTGCAAATTACTTCCATGCTTATGGATGAAAAGCTTTTTTAAATGGATATATGTTTTTAGTCAGGAGGATGAGAAGGGGAAATATATATGTCTCTGTGCTGCTGCAAGTAAAAACTATGGTATTTTCAACTTGCATGTGTAGCTGAATAAAAAGTTTGTTTTTTGTGTTCTTTTATAAGTTTATTTGGAATTCATTTACTTTTTTCCTTATACTGTAGAAATCGTTTATAAGCAGTCCTGTTTTATCCAATACTTATTAACATGTGCTCACTATATATTTGTACAATAGGTAAATACATCTATTTGCAGCGTTTTTAATTGTTATAGAATCATAGAAATGTAGCGCTGGTAGGGACCTCAAGAAATCCAATCCCCTGAGCTGAGGCAGGACCAAGTCGTGGAGTCAGTTTCCTGTTTTTGTTTTTGTTTAATTAGTTTGTTTTCTGAAACTAATACCAGGATAGCTGCTGGTCTGCTTTGCCAGAGAAAAATAAGCGGTTATTACACTTGAAAGTTCTGAACATTGGAGAAAACATTAATAAGTGATTGGCTCTGTAGTTTGGGACTTAAAGTAGCCTAAAACCTTTATTTGTAGACTGCTCCAATTGTGTCAGCATGAAGTAGGGGTTGCTTCCAGAATACTCCTTTTTAGGAAGAGCTATCGAGACTTTGACAAATATAGGAAAAGTGAAATTCGTCTGCAAATTGCGATGCAGTACAGCTGGTATAATATTTTGCATTTTAAAGTAATTGAGTATTATTTAATGCACAAAAATACTGAATGCTCTTCCATTGTAGGTGTCCAAATAAAATTACCAGATTAAATCTGTGCTAGATTGAAGGTTGTACTACACAATCGTATTTAATGATTGTCTGCAGATAGTTTAACTTTGTTAATCTTTATTTTTTAATTTCTGAAATTGTTTGCTTTATCTGTGTTTGATTAGCTTGTTCATCTCCATGAGCCTAAAAAAGGCACTGGATTTTTAATCGTTGGATTTTTAAATGGATTTCTGCTGCTGGCATTTTCTGACCTAATTTAAAAAATGCAAGGCAGAATTGTGGATGAAACCATTAAACTGGAAATAATGTTATCTGCACAGAGATCAGCAAACATTCTATTTTAGTTAAAATAGAACCAGATACTCATTTTGTAATGTTAAATATAGGTCTGTTCACAACACTTCCAAAATGTACCATACCATAACAAGGTCAACTTCCTATATGAAATACAGGCAAGGGAAGTCACAAAAGATTAAACTGTTTAATTAGACTTTGGGTGTGGGGAGGGGATTATCAAGTCTTTAACTCGGTGGTGTCCAGGCTTTTCAGGCTGAGGGCCGAACATTACCTCAAAAGGCCAACTGGCCCCAGTAAGTACTTCAGAGCAGACTCTCTGCCCTGTGGTGCTTTCTTTATGCTGTTCAGCTGGTAAAAAGACAGCAGAAACCACTTGGAAGTTTCAGTGGATATAATAACCAGAGTAACCAACTCTTATATCCCTCTCCCTGCTGCCCTTAGCATTAAGAAAAGGCTGTGTTGAGGAAGGATGACTAGAGTTTGCAGCACTCTGGCAATTCCCAACTGTGCTATGGTCTCTTGGGCACCATAGCCAGTTAGGTTAAGTCCATAGCAGCTCCCAGGGTACCTTAGCTTGTAGTAGGACTAAGGCATAGAATTGGAAAGCTATATTTGGTTGGTGGGTCTCTGCTTCTCCTCCTTTTCCCTGTCCTGGGTGGTTGTTTGGGGGAATGTAGCCATCCTTTGTTAGATGCAGCAGACAGACAAGCTCCTATCCTGTTTTCTGTAGATTTCTGCAGTCTGGCAAGGAAACGGGCAGTGGAGCAACCAGAACTGCTCTCTCCTCCCTCCCCTATGAATGCAGCAGGGGGAAGAGGCACATAAGGGATGTGGTGGGGGGCTGGACAGCAGCCACCTATTTGAGGGTGATGTTTGAGGATTCTGGGAGCCTTGCCTCCAACCTGGACTTCACTGGCGAGGCACAACTCTGCACCTACCCCGATTCATTCTACAACTCCTCTTGTGCATGTGCATGTGCACACCCTCATTCTGAAGTCACTCATTCTTCACACCCATTCCATCCCTCCAAATCTGCCCATTCCACAAGCACCTTTACCCACACCCAGATCTGCCAACTCTGTGGAGTCTCTCTGTTGCTTATGGGTTTCTAGACCCTTCTACATGCCTCTGAGGGTAAACTAATTTAGATAAACTTTTTCATCTCATTGGCTGCTTTTCCCTAATACCCCATTTGTTAGAAAAGGGCAGCCAGTCCTATAACTGCTACACACATTGATGGAAAACTCCACTTCTCAGCTGTTCCAAACCTGAGAAACAACTTGTTGCCACCTTCTAGCCCTTCCTATCCCGTCCTTGTAGCCTGATAAGATGCTGGTGTTGCTTCTTTTCACACTGTAGAGTTCTGTTCCTGGCCATGAGGCCCAGGATAGGGATGTGGTTCCTGAAATCCCCAACCCCATTAAAATAGGTGGCTGTTGCTGCATTCCCCACTTTGTACTGTTGCTTCTGCATGTGCCCCTGCTGCCAGGACTACTCCCGCCCCATCATATAGCCTGACCCCTTATGCTACCTTCAAACCTTGATGTGCTGCTGCCCCCTAGCACCACCTTAAAATAAGACAACTCTTCCCTCTCCTACCTAACCACAGGTCCAACCTTATTGCTAACCAGTTTTTTTTTTCTGGGGGGTTCTGATGGCCTCCCCCTCTCCCATTCATCTGTTTTCAGGATGTGGCCAGATCTCCCCTCATGTCTTTAGAGGAGGCTAACAAGGGAGAGGTTGCTGTCTAATCAAACAGAGCAAGGAATTTAGTGAGCAGGGAGAAGAAAAATGGCCATCTGACATGACTCTGCTCAGCTCTGTAGGCAGACTGAACTTTGCTGGCCCAGGGGAAGCCCCACCTCTGTAGAAGGGGGTTTCCCTATGCATGTGTTGGAGAAAACCCCTTATTAGCAGGGAATGCCTTAAATTGAGGTGGAGCTACCTCATGGCTGGCAGAGGTCAGTCTGCTGGAAGGCCTGGGCATTGCTGGGGTTGGGAATGGCTACCTCTCTTTCCCTGAAGATTCTGCTGTCTATTGGATTGGGGACACAGTGGTCCCCTGAAGACAATGGGAGGAGAAGGGAGATGCCATCTGGGCAAGTCCCAGAAGACACCTCTAGTGAATAGAGAGCCGGGACCTGGGGCTAGGTGTGGGTGTAGAGGGGCAGCAGCACCACATCAAGGGGATTTGAGGTACTAACGTAAATGAGGGAATGGGGGCAGGCAGCACTGGGCTCAGGGGCAGCACACCAGATGGGGAGAGGAAGGCAGCACATAGGGGCAAGAACATCTGAGAGAAGGTGGAGCCCTGGGCAACAGCCACCTATTTCAGGAGACTGGTGATACTGGAGGCTCCCCTGGCCTGGTGCAGAACTCTGGAGAGGGAAGAAGCAGTGTCAGTATCTTCATCTCCTTTCTGTCCTTGGGGAGGGGGAGAATAGGGTGGACAGGAACTACTGGTTAAGGGTTTGTAATGGATATTTCTACTACAGCTAACACGTGTTGCCAGTTTTTGTGACTTTATTATGAGTTGCAAAATATTTATTTTCCTCAAGCAACAGCTCCTGGAATCCTGAGATTCTCTGGTTATTTTATTTTATTATGAAAGTTTCTAGCCCTTGTGGTTATGGAGAAAATCTGGAAAATGTGACTTGACTGAACTCTGAAGGCTTCTTCCCCGCTGCAGTGTATTTTTTAAATCTCACGGTTTTGTGGGCTTTTCTTACGACTTTTGAACAGTTGGGGTTGGCAGTACAACTAACAGCCAGCTGAGATACTCACTTTAACTTGAAGGATAGGGTCTTTGGGAGTGGGCTGGATGGAAGCTCCTGGGATCTATCCTCATTGATTAAGAATGTCTGTCTGCATTAGAAGAAATTCTGTGTGAGTTCAGATGCAGTGTTTCCTCTGCCAGTCTTCTGGGCTGCCTGTAGATGAGCCATTTCATTATGACTCATAAGCAAATTAGGTAGGTGGGGGAGACATGCCAGGAGAGGGGGTAGACAACAGGAGAGATACTTCTATCCCAAAACCATGCTGTAAAGGAAGAAAAGAAACAAGAGGATCAAGAAAATAGACCTCAGAGTACCCAGACTGAAATGTGGAAATAATTATTTAATCACATATATATTTTATAAATGATAAAAATGTTTAAATGGTAAGGCATTTCTTGAGATGGTTTAGTAATAGAATAGTACAGAAACTTTTTTATAATCTGACTTCCGGTTCGCCAGTGCCACAGATATTACTGTTCCGCAAAATGGTAGCCACCAGCAGGAGTTATACATCAGAAATTAAAATTTCAAGCCCCATTGTATGTGGGTGTCCCATGACCAGCTCACAGGGACATCACTTTTTCATGATGTTTGAAATGGGCAGTTTTTATTCCAGCAATACCTGTCTACAGATGAAACAATGAGAAGTCCTTGTGGCACCTTAGAGACTAACAAGCAGGATACCAAAGGAGGAAAAATAACTTTTGAAGTGGTAAGAGAGTGGCCCATTACAGACAGTTGACAAGAAGATGTGAGTAACAGTAGGGAGAAATTAGTATTGGGGAAATTAACTTTAGGTTTTGCTTTAAAAGTTAATTTTCCTCCCTTGGTATCCTGTTGTTAATTGATTTATCTCGTTAAACTGACCTCACACTTGGTAAAGCAACCCCCATCCTTTCATGTATTTATACCTCCTTCTGTATTTTTCACTTCATACATCTGATGAAGTGGGTTCTAGCCCACGAAAGCTTATGCCCAAATACATTTGTTAGTCTCTAAGGTGCCACAAGGCTCCTCGTTGTTTTTGCTGATACAGACTAACAGGGCTACCTCTCTGAAACCTGTCTACATATGGGCAACTGAGGTATAGAGAGGCTAAGTGACTTGCCCAAGATCACACAGGGAGCTGGCAGAACAGGAAACTGAATCTTCGTCTTCCATATTCTAAGCCAGTGCCCCAACCACTGGGATATCCTTCCTCCCCTCAAGCCTTGTTATTTGTTGCAAATTGCTCTTGCCAGATGAGCTTTCAAGATGATACGATGAGCAAAACAGGTGCAACGTTTTTTAAAAATGTTTACTACCTGTAAGCAATTCATGGGCATAGACGGGAAGTACTTTGTGAATGCTTTTGTTTATGAGAGGTAGTTTATTACACATCTGTAATGTTTGATAACTGAATCAACAACATTTATTTAGGAGTTCATTTTAGAGTGTAAGACACCCAAGTGATGAATGTAAAGAAAGTTACAGTTCAGCAGACCCATCTCCTGGAATTTATCACTATATTGCAAGTGAATTTGTGGAATCTGGAGGAGTAGATATTTGCAGTGCTCTTGTTGTTGTTGTAAAAAGTGCAATCCCAGAGGAGGTAGATTTTCCTTGCTGCAGGAATAGGGAGATGTTTTAAGGCTTAAATGTGATAGGTTCAGGTTTGTTGTGAAAGGCGAGTGACGCCATGTAATAGCTAGTATGAGTAGAAGAAATTTATTGGAAGGATGATCTCATTAAGGATACATACTGTGCTGTTTTGCATTATACTGTAACACAGCAGTACTTTTGAAGAAGGACTTGGACTGACTAAAAAACTGTTCCAAACTTTCCCTTGTTTTCTCAGTAGTTTTGCTTGAATTGAATACAGATTATTATAAACTACATCAGTGAAGATAAAATTGTTGAAACAAACTGATATATTCAACTAGATCTTGACAAGAGAAAATATTTTGGAATTTTTGTCTTTTTGCTAAATTTCCTGATGTTTCAAAGACTATGCTACTATACTTGGGACGTCTAACATATGTTGTTTTTTACAATCTTTCTGAAAATAATTAACTTGAAACTGAAGAGGAATCTTGCTTGGTTTCTGTACTTCATTTCTCATGTGGATGAAAAGAGGGCAGCAGCGAGTGAAACTGCAGGTTTAAATCTCCTCCCTCCCCTTCTCCTCCTGCTCAACACTGTGCAGTTATTTTAATAGTGAAAGGCACTTAGCCATAATGGTTTTCAGTAAAATAAAGATTTAGAAATTTTAGAGAAGATTTGTAACTAAAATGCTGGCTGTCAGGGTTTTCTTGTTTGTTTTTTGCAGATTATATAAATAGCTTTTTTTAAACCTTTATGTATGTAAGTTAAATGTTTTTGCACTATGAAATTAGTTTATATACAAATATTCTCAGAGGCTTCTATAAGGAGAGGCTAATGTATGAATTTATCATGCTCTCCTGTTCTATATGCTGTGGCATGTGTTAAGAATAATAATAGATTTTAAAAGATATGCATAAAACATACTGATCTAGAGTAGCGCACTGAGTTCTTAGTTATCAGGAGTCAAATTGGGATAGCTTGTGGTGGCTCTGAAAACCAGTTATTTTCTTAAAGATTGTCATTTTGTACTCCAGGATCTGAGCTTTCATTTTGGGGGGGAAAAAAGTGTTTAGCCTTATTGTTGGGATGATTATCTTGAAAATGTGAACAAAATAACCTGATGCAGCGATGTTTTCCTGAGTCTGCAGACATTCTGAACAATAGCTCTGAGAGATGTGGATTGCTGCCATATGTCTTAGGCGGGAAGAGAGGGGGCAGTCTGAAGCTTAAGGATGGTAATTTAAATGTCAATATTGCCAACTTTCACTGCTGATCAAAGCATACAAGAAGGAAGGACTTTGCAGATCTGCACAGTTTAGTGCAAGTGGTGTCTCATTTTGTATAAAATCTGTGGTGCATGGGAGAATACCACCTATTTTCCCCATTCTGACCCTTGGAGCCATCAAGCAGGGAGAACCGGGAAGCATCTGCACCCTACCAGTCAGGAGCCAAGCCTGAAGTCCACCAAACACAAAAAGGATCAGGGATATCCTGAGCCCAACTGAGGGATCCAAGCCCAAGAAGACCAGCTGAGCCCAGAGAATATCTGAGCCCTATAGGGAGTCATGCCTAAGAAACGCAACAGAGCAGGTGTGATTATTTTCAACATGTGCACAATATACTAGGAGCAGCATTTCATTTTGGTATCTTATCTTTGTGTCTTTAAGTGAGCATATGCTGATTTGTGGATGGAACTTAGAAAAGTACTGCTACTTTCTTTTTCATTTTGAGCCCCGCTTTAATATATAGCTCATTGTAAAATGTCTTGGCCATTTTATGGTAATAGTAAGCAGCAAGCTTAGAGAAGGTATGAGACCTATAAAGGAGAATACCGTGGAAAAGATGTCTATGTTACAGTCATGCTACTTAAAAAAATTAGTACAAACTACTAATATCTAGGATTTTCCCTCATTTGGTAAATCCAATTAATACCAAAGTGTTCTATATCTGATCTAGACATTATGCAAGTGTTTTTATACCCCTTGATTTTTAGGGCCACTATTCCATACCCTACCCGTTTAATCACCTATTCATCTTTTATAAACAGTTTCTATTGATGCTGACATTTACTAGGAGTAGGGTTACATGGGTTACTATTTCCAATATGAGCTCTAATTCAGCTCTATAATATGACCAGCAGGAGGTGTTCACAGAGTGGAATTCCCTCTGGAATTTAAGTGAGTCATGTTTATATCATACTGACGCCTTAGCAGCTTGAAAAGGAAATATTCCAAATTTGGATCTCCCTAGTGACTGAACTGCTTTCATGCATCTGAGCTGATTTTGTGTGTGAGTGTATGTATGTGTGAGTTTATGTAATAATATATACAATTTATATATTCAGGCTATAGTTAAACTTGCACATTTGTTGATTTACTGTAGGGTAAGTGATGACAGACAAACAGCTTGTATTCTAAATTAAAATAGGTCTATAAAAATTCTTTCCAATCTGAATTTCAGGATGGATATAAAATAAAAACCTGAATGGAAATAATCTGCGTTTCCTTTACATAAAAATGAAATGTAATTCAGTAAAAAAACAAAACAAAACAAAAAAACAAAGTTTGAAATAATTAGCAGATATTGAGGCAGAATAGTGTACTGGAATGAGTTTGGTTATGAGAATATGAAACCTTCCTGAGTTCTAATCCTTGCTTTGCTATTGACTTAGTATGTAGCATTGGGCAAGTAACTTATCCTCTGTGTTTGTTCCTCATCTGTCAAATGGGAAGGATGCTTAACTCATAGGAATGTTTTGAAGGATTAGCTAAGTGTTAGTGCAGTGCTTTGACAATAGGAAATGACTATGTGCATATTACTTTTTATTATGCTATCACTGGGTGCTATTGAATAAAAAGGACACTCACCTGAAAGGAACACTTAAATATTCTGTGTTGTAAAGTATGACCTCTCAGGAAGACTATGAAGTTACAGTGATATTGTTAAGATATTGTTGTATATAAAATATAAAAAATGTTAAAATGCATTATTTGCCATTCCTTCCCCTCCCCCCCCCCCCCCCATGCAGCAATCCCTGTTGCAATATGAATATACAGTAGTTTTATGAGTCTGTTCTTGTGACTAGGGGAACCTTTGCTTCTTTTCATTCTATATTGTGAAGGGCAACAAAGAAGCAGAAAGCCCACCTTAATGTGAGCTTGTCAAAATCATTGCTTTCCATTCCCCACTACTTGGACCTCAAAGAAACCACTCTGCAGGGACACAAAGACTGGAGATCTGTAGATTTCAGAGCAGTGTGTAGCAGAGCTGGAGGTCAGTTACTCAAGTGCCCTGTTTCTCTGTTACCTGGCGGATTTCAGAGCAGGAGTTTTCCTCTCTTGGGGTTGGGGATAAGACACTGGTATGGCAGAGGATCAGTTGGCAGCTCAGATCATTACAGAACTATAATGCAAGGCAACTTGGGAGGACCAAGGAGCAGAGAGACTCTGAACCAGATCTCCTCTCAGATGCCAGGATATGTGGGGTTTGTCTTAGATTTCCCTGTGATTGTTCCTTTGCCTTGTCTATGAATCTTAAAATCTCTCTTCCCTTGTGTAAGCATTGTTTTGAGTTTCATCTCACAACACTTCCAAAGCGCTTTTTAACTTCCTTTGATTTTTTCTTTGGGAGTGCTTGTAATGGGGTAGGATATGGTGTACATTTAACTTCGTTATTAATAATGTAATCGTATGCATTGGCTCAAATGCTGCACTGAATGTAAAATGATTACAATGCCAGCACAATACCCTGCCTGTTTCATTACTAAACTTTACTGATTGCATTAAATTTCAAACCAGTTGTAACAGAAGTTGCACTGTTTTCTCCTACCAACTCTTCCAACTATTCAGGTGTTGGCATACTATGTTCTGTTTGACAAGAATGTAGTGCAGTTCTGGTATTGCAACATTCATTTATCTAAATGTAGCAGAGCAGATATTTGGTGAACGAGAGAGAGCAGTTTCAACTTTTGGAATTTACTTTCGCTTTGTTTTTTATACTCCCACTTTTAAAAAAGTTCTTTTTATGAACATGTTTCACAGAGTAGAAGGCATGAGTGTATAGGTAGAAATGACTTGGGTTTTTTTTTAATAAAAGACTGAGATTATTGAAATAATTTGAATAGTATATTAGATTCCTGTTAAAACAATACTTAGCATTTCATATCTTGAAAGTGCTTTACAAATTGTAAATAATATTCAGTAATTGCTCCTCATTAACAAAGTGTTAAAATTGCCCAAATATTAGATGATTTGACTTCAGTTTTGTGAAGGTTTTTGTTACCTTTCACATGCAAAATTTGTGAAAACACTGCACAATAATTTGTTGGCCTCAATTTAATTTATATTAAATCTGCCAAAAAATGGATCTTAAGCTGTAATAGCTCATCAAAAAATGGTAGCTTTCCTATATTTTGTTTGGTTTTTTTTCTTCTCATTTTTATTAATATTTATTCCCACTGGAGGAAAAACTGCTTTCATGTGCTGTTGTGGGGGAGAAAAAATAGGATTTTTAACTCTTTAAAGCTTGTGATGGCCATCTTGCATGTAATCCTTATGAGGAATTTTCATGACTGTCTGAAGCGTGAAAATCTTTACTTTCACTGGGAAGTTAAAAACAAAAAAAGCCCCATGTGCATTCTTTCCGATATATCTATTGGCAAAAGTCAGAATTGTCTTTAGGATTTCTTTGAGGACCACTGAGATGATTCATGACAACACCACATGTAACTTGCTCAATTTAAATAAGGGTGGGAGAGACAACCTTTAGGCCAGAAACTGGAAATCTGCCATAGAAATTCAATAAAAATAAACACATTTAAAATAAATAATATCAAACCTAAAAGATGTATCTATTCCAGCTTTTCCCTTTCTCTCTCTCTCCCCCCCCCCCCTTTGTCTCTCTGTCTTACTCATTCTTTGGCATTGTACCATTTTCATTTTTGTGTACTGTTTTCTGTTGTTCTCTTTTCTCTTATCTTTTGGTCTACTCTTTCTTTGAGTAGCAGCATTGTTTTCTCCTCATTTTTTGTCTTCCATATTTGCTTCCCTTCTTCATCCACTTCCTTGCTTTTTCTGCCTTGTATTCTCTTCTCTCTCCATGGTATCATCAATCTTCTGCCTCCCACTGCCGTCCTTCTTATAGGGGTCCATCCTTCCTCTTCTGCTATGGGAGCTGTTATTAGGGATGGGGTGCCACTCTTGCTGCCCCTCTGCGGACATGTCTGCACTGCCTCTCGGAGCAAGCCTCCCAGTCTTGGTCCACAGACTCCGTGCTGTAAAAATATCTGTGTAGGACAGTGCTTTGATGTGGGCTTGGGTTGGAGCTAGGGCTCTCAAGCCCACCTCTCCCTCCAGGCTTAAGAGCCTGAAAGACTTAGATTTTTAAAGAGACTACACTTTGAATAATAATTGTTAGAAATTAATTCCTGCATGTGCCTTTGCTCACAAAATACATAGTTCACCATAATTAAGGAAAAAGTCTCATCTAGAAAATAAAAACCCAGGAACATCAAGTATTTGTTACATTTGGTACATGTCCAAGAGATAACATATAGAACAGTACTCTCATAGAACCAAGGGTATTCAGAAAGCTAGAAACAGAAAACAAACAAGTAAATTACATATTATGAAATTCTGATCTTGTGTTTCTGGAAAATCTGATTTGTGGCATTTGTAATCCCTTTGTTGGTTGCTTTTTAGCTGTGGTCCAAATGCATAAAACTCTGGCAAAGCTCAGAGGAAGAAAAGAAAAGAAAATGTATTTTAGATTCTAATTGGGACTTAAAAACATTCTTAGACTAGTGATGTCTGGTTTCTGATGTCACAAAATTCAACGTGTGTAAATAAATAATCATCTTAGTGTAGTGCTTTGTGCTTTCTGCAGGTTGGGAATCCACGTGTTGAACTCACACTCTCAGAACTTCAAGATATGGCTGCCAGACAACAGCAGCAGATTGAAAACCAACAGCAAATGTTGGTTGCTAAGGTAAAAATACAAAGGAGTGGAAAAGAGACAACTGCAACAATTTAAAGACTTATATAATTTTATCTATGAACAGCTTATTTATAGATTTCCTTCAACATATACATATATAATTTTCAAGAATTTAGAAAAATACACTGCAACATTTGGAATAAAAGAAAGAGCCTGAGAAATCTGCTGCATTAACAAATACTTCTAAATCCAGGCAATATAGAACACTACAGCTTAATAAACAGTAGACATGGAATATTAGTATGACTCCTTAGTTATATGCGTCTTTAAAATGATGTTGTTACCTCTTTGTGTTACATTCATGTTTATATATTAGAAAGTGAGTCTATGTTCAAAGTTTTTTATTTCTGTGAAGCATTTTGTGACACTATTACAGATGCTACATAATATATACAGTATGTATTGCATGCTTGGACTACAGGACTGAAATACATTTAAATGGATTCAAGCTAACAGAGTTTGCTGTATTTGCAGTTCTCGGGAAGAAATTATATTGGAAAAAAAGAAACATTTCCCTTATTTGCTCAGTGCATGGGCTGTCATTTAGAGAGCTGAAACTTTATCTTACAGCAGATCTCCTTATCTTTGCCTGTCTAAAATCCTCTACTGACCATTGTTTGCTTCCTTTGGGAAATTGAGTAATGGAGGGTTGGAAGACATTTTGCAACAGCAGGAAGCGTGTTGCTAGCAGCAGGAAACAAATGCTTGCGGAAGCTTCACAGATGTGTTGGAATGAATGTTTAGTCTGAAATTGGTTTTGGTGTACATTTGACGTTTGACTTAGTAGCTTCAAAAGCAGTGTGCCCTGTTTCTATTTTTTGAAGACAAATTTGTGTGGGCACAAATCATAGTAGGTTTTTCTAGGAGTAGTATTGTACATTTTAATTAAATTTTACTATCATATGTGATTTTATTTATTTATTTAGAAAAGCTGTATAGGCAAGAAAACCATCCAAAGTTGATAGTGAAGTTTGCGTTTCTTTAAAGTCAAGTTTTGTTGTTTGTTTTGCCGTTATCCAACTATTAAAAAAATTCCTCTAAAATTAGATTACATGTTCTCCTTGTTTTGGCAGGAACAACGTTTACGTTATCTGAAGCAGCAAGAACGCCGTCAGCAGCAGTCTATTTCCGAGAGTGAAAAGCTTCAAAAACTTAAAGAACGGGTGGAGACCCAGGAGTCAAAGCTGAAAAAAATACGTGCCATGAGAGGACAAGTGGACTACAGCAAGATCATGAATGGCAATCTGTGTATGTGGATTTTTCAAATCTATTTCCATTGTTAATTTCACTTATATTTTTTACTGTAACTTGCAAATATTAGTATAGCAACAGGATATTGAATTGAGTATTTGTTCTATTTTTACAAAGGGTCTTTCACAAGTGAATTAATAAAATAAGAAATTAAATAATAGATTTTAGTAAATATGTTCAGCTTTTTGCAAATTACATTAGCATGTTATAAGCATAAGTTTGTATGCTATGTTAAATTGATGGAAAAGTTCTGTATGTAGGACTACAGTTTCCAATAGCTGTATGTTTAGAACCATGAAAGTACACAAGACAGTTGTACTGGTATTTCATTTGGTTGTTTTGGTTTGTTTTTTGTTAATTATAGCTACTGAAATTGAGCATATCAGTGCCATGTTCCAGGAGAAGCAGCAGGAGTTACAAGCTGCAGTGTTAAAAGTGGATCAGCTAACTCAGCAATTGGAGGACTTAAGGAAAGGGAAATTGAATGGATTCCAATCTTATAACGGACAGATGACAGGACCTGCAGCTGTAGAATTAAAAAAGTTGTACCAAGAACTACAGGTAAACCATTAACTGGGACATTTTTCACAATATCTGTAGATTAACAAAAGTAATATTTACCTCCCCCACCTGGTGTTACAACTAGTGTTGTACTTGGTTTTGGGAAACCCCATTAACCAGTATGATGGAATGTGTTTTAATTTGTAAGGGCACATTAAGTGTATAAACCTCAGATAAAGGGAACTTCATTAATTTTCAAAACCGTGGTTTTTATCACCACTTTGTTAGAACTTGTAAATAATATAATAACCTGTGTAAATGTTTTGAAGAGGATTACTCAGCAATGAAGAGAATGTATATGCAAAAATTGAACTCTACATGTAAACTAGTGCTTTTTCTGTTTTCCTTTTTTCTAAAATGTATTCTCTCAGACTAATTTTTCAGATCTTAATCTTTTCTCTTTTGTGAGGTAGTAGGTATAGTAAACATTGTGTAAGGTGCTTTCATAGCTAGAAAGTATGATTAAGCAGTGAAAATATCCATTGTAAAATGCAGTCTGAAAACATAATAGTGAATGTATGATATAATTAAAATGTATAGGGGCTAAATAACAAGCCTGTCCTGATTATATTTTAACAGAATCATCAGAAGTAAAATATAAACTGCAAATACAAGAAAAATTTGCAGTTACCCTATACCTTATTTCTCTGAGTATACCTTTATAGCTATAATGTAGATCTTATTAATTTAGAAGGTAAAGTATTTTGTTTACATTGCTATGGTTTCTGGTTTATATGTATGAAATTACAAATATTTAACTACATGTCATTTTGCCAGGATTTCATGGATTTTATAGGTTTCAGGGTAGCAGCCGTGTTAGTCTGTATCCTCAAAAAGAACAGGAGTACTTGTGGCACCTTAGAGACTAACATGCTCTAATAAATTTGTTAGTCTCTAAGGTGCCACAAGTACTCCTGTTCTTTTTGATGGATTTTATAATTTGCTTATAGTGTTTTGTGGTTGAGATGTGAGCTCTACCATGTATTAGTTTAAAAATGGGAAATACAAGTAATGCTTTTTGACAATTCTCACTTTCTTGGGATGCATGTATTTCTTTTATCCTTAGGCTCTGAACCTTTGAGTATAGATCAGGGATCGGCAACCTTTGGCCGGGCCGGTTTGTTTTACTGCCGTGGCCGCAGGTTCAGCCAATTGTGGGTCCCACTGAAGTGGTTCGCCGCTCCAGGCCGATGGGGGCTGCGGGAAGCAGTGCGGGCCGAGGGATGTGCTGGCCGCCGCTCCCCACAGCCCCCATTGGCCTGGGATGGTGAAGCGCGGCCAGTGAGAGCCACGATCGGCCAAACCTGCGGACGCGGCAGGTAGGTAAACTGGCGCGGCTCGCCAGGGTGCTTACCCTGGCGGGCTGCGTGCCAAAGGTTGCTGATCCCTGGTATGGATTGATGTGATTTTTTTCTTTTTTTTTAACGGGGACACTCTTGTATGATGATTTCATGTAATTGGGATGTGCTCTTTAACAATCACTAAAATATAATATAATTTTTTTCTCTGAAGTGGAGGGAAACTTCATTTAAAGTATTATACCAGGTTGCACAATATTATACCATGTTCTTACATTTTTATTTAATTGAAAAAGAAGTGACCTTTTTTCCCCTATCACTTACACTAGGTGCATCTCCATTTCTGGAGCAATTCTAAGTGCAAACATGCTTAACAGATTGCTGAGATGTCTGTATTTTTGCTTGTTGTCATTTTGACCCTCTACATATTTATGAAGATGTAAATTTGCCTCAGGTTTTTTTTGTATGTAATATCAACATGGGAAGTGGAGAACTGGGACAAACTATCAGAATTATTGAAGGTGCCAAAGAGAGCCAATGGGGAGACAAGAAAAATAATTATGAAGGACGCAATGATTGATTTTAAACTGTAGAGGTAACCCACCCCCTTAACCTTTAGAAGCCTTCAAATAAAGGTTTCACCTTAATTCCCACGTAGAAAGGAAAATCAGTGTCTAGCCTATGCACCAGTTCAGTTAGCATCCCATTCATCCATCAAGAGGTTTCATTTGGAATTGGAAGCAGAATCCGTAGTATAGCTTCTGTTGTTGAAACTGACTTTTTTTTTTTAAATATTTTTTTTTACCATCCAGGTAGTTAAAAATTAACTGACTTTAAAAAGATGAGCTTACTATCAAATATTATATATGATTTGGTTTTCATCTCATCAGTGTTCCTTCATGAAACATCTTTATGCTTAGATGCTTGGAGTTGCCATAAATTGGATGATTCAGCATATACTCATGAACGTACAATTCCTTCCTAGGATATATTTTCTTTTGAGTCTTTTTCTAAAGAATTGTATTTCAATGCAAATGTTTACTTAACAGGCTATGTAGAAGTGTAGACTTAGTTGATCTATATTACTTCATGTCTTTGGATATCTTATAAAATATTTTGACAGCAGATGAAATAAAATATCTACTGTAATTATAACAATTGCATTTTTAAAGATTCGTAATAGGCTTAACCAGGAGCAGAACTCCAAGCTTCAGCAGCAGAAAGAACTTTTAAACAAACGTAACATGGAGGTGGCTATGATGGACAAGCGTATCAATGAGCTGCGTGAGCGACTATACAAGAAAAAAGTTGAGGCACGTCAAAAAGAAAACATTCCTGTAAGATAAACTATTAAAAGGGCCACATTTTAGTGGTTTCAACAACCTAAAAAAGTCATAAAATGTAACTTTTTTTCTCCAGCTGAAAAACCACAATTACAAAAACACTTCTTTTGAGAATAGTAAACTTTAGAAATCCAGAATTTTGTCATTCTTTCCACAGAGATTAAGAAAAGCTTAGATTGCAATGTGTTTCCTTTTATTTTTATGTTAGGAACTAGGGTATTGTTTAAAATTTGCAACAGTAACAATATTTCAGAAACGAGGGCTTAATTTTTGGCTTTCCATCAGGGCATTTGTTAGGTTTGGATAATTAGTAAAATATTTGTTCCCAAATATGAAAATCACCACCTCCATGCCTGGAGCAGAAAGGTGACTTTCATTTAAGCGGTTTGATGATCTGCCCGTAGTTGAATAACCTGGTCAACTAGTGTTTAATTTGTGCCAGGGCTTGCAAGGCTGAGCCCCGGCACTTCTAGGCTTGGCAGTTCGTAGCCCCGGCACCTCTGGGCTTGCTGCATCAGTTATAAATGTAAAAAAATTGCTTGAGCCCCAGCACCTCTTTCATTACAAATTAAGCACAGTGGTCAACTGCATGCTGGACACCATATGTAGGGTGACCAGAAATCCCAATATTAGGGGCTTTGTCTTATGTAGGCAACTATTACCCCCTCCCACCCCAAACTGATTTTTCACGCTTGGTATCTGGTCACCCTAACTGTGTGTGTGTTTTCTGATGACCAGGTAAAGGCCCAGATGGAGGGGTCACTTACAGTTAGATTCACTTTTGGTTTTCAGTGCCCTATTAGGGCCCCAATCTTATAATGTCTGAGGTGAAGCAAGCCCTTGAACAGAAGGAAAATATTTTCCTTGTGGAAAATATAGCCATGGTTGAGAACTATGTTAGTTTCAGGTGGGCAAAGTCTGTCTTGTGGAATAGAAATCTGCTTTTCTGGTTCAAATTTGATTAACAAATTTGATTAACAAACGTGTCTAGAGTGCATAATTCTAGATTATTCAACCATACTGTTTCTTAACACACTAGAAATGCCTAGATAAATAGACATTTTTGATTTGTCTATTTTAGTTAAATCGTATTAATGGAACATCATCGCCCCAATCATCTCTGACTGCTTCAGGAAGAGTAGCAGCAGTGGGGCCTTACATCCAAGTTCCTAGCGCTGGCAGTTATGCTGTACCAGTAGACCCAGTGAAACCACAGTCTCTCACCATTGCTTCCACTGCGACTCATGGGAGATCAAAATCTGGTAAATACTTAAGTGTAATGGTTATTAAAATATTTGGTGTAGGAGGAGGCAAAGGAGTGGTCCTTGGAGATCGCATGTCTTGACAATCTTCTCTGGTCAAAGTGAGCTAGACTTCTCAGTGCTATTCTGTGAATTGGGCATATTAGTCATTCGAGATAGATGTGAGGTATTTTTGTCTCTTCTCACTCATTTTTCCTAAGAGGCTGAGTGTCTCCACAGCTTTGCCAGACTTTTACATGGCTAATGAACTGAATATGGCACCTACAAAAGAGCATGTACAATTGTCAGAAATGTGACCATGAACAATTTTGCTCTAGGAGTGTTTGCTTCTAAATAATAGATTTTAAATCAGTTTGTATTTTAAAATCCAGTATGTAACGCCAATTTAATCTGTAAATATAATACAACTAATTTTTGCAGCATTTTGTTTTCATCTGTTTTTTAAAAGTATTCTGCTTTGTCTTAATTTTTTTTTTAAGTAGTATTGAATTGGGCAAAATACACTGCTTCTCAAAAAATGAAGTTGTGATAGATTTCTATTCTCAGGCCTGTTTCCCCAGCAAGAGGAGAGCTTGCCGAAATAAGTTTGAAAATGATTGTTTCTGGCTCTGGGGTGTGTGTCTGTCTTGTGCTACTTCTGCAGTGGAATGTCCTTTAGTATTCTAACTGCCAAGTCCTTTCCGACTGCGGCTAATGAAGGCTAATAATGACTTCTCTGCAGTCATATCTATAATATGTTCTTCAACACTATGGCCCCCATGTATCTCATAATTAACAATTCTGTCTATATTGTAATACACCAGGCCCCATATGAGAAGGAGTAGGAAACCACCTATATCATCTATGCCTTGGGTGCTTGAGCCTATTGGCTCACATTCTCCTAGAGCTCTCTGCACTGGACAATTTGTCAGTAAATGTCTTAATAAAGTCAAAACTCCAAAGAATGGGTTGGTAACAAAGAATCTCTTTTTAAGACTGAGAAATGCACAGTCCTAAACCTCTGTCCACAGGACGTGGATTGGGGTCACCTTTTAAGTGAGATGACAGATTAGCAACTCCTTTGTGTTGGCTTCTGTTTTATTGCATTTAAGTCTCTTATCACATGGAAAGGGTCAATTCATAAGTTGCAGTTTATATGCAAACACCATTTTGGTATTTGTAAATCTCACAATTTTTTTGGATAATTGCATATGTACTTTTAGAGCTGCTGTATTCTACCCCAAGGGGTTATTCTGCATTAGACCTTTTTAGACAGTAAAAGAGAGATTGTTCTCTCTAAGACTTTGTAGTGTAGACTAGTTCTTACTTTACATGCTTATGATTCTAATTGTATTTAAAGCAAATTTTTCAAAAGAGCTGTATATGAAAATATTGTCTATCCACTGCTAGAAAAAAAATCAAATTTGAGATTTTTTTTATTTCAAGTGTCATGTGTTTATTTCTGTATTTCTGAGTTTTCCTGTTCTAATTTCTGCATTGCCATTATATTGTAGTTTTTCCACCACTTTTTTTCTTTCTTTTTGTGTGTGACTGAATCTGCCTGTCCTGTAGAGACAGATTATGGGTGTGTGAAAAAATCTCCAGGAACCTGGAAGATTTCTGATTTAGACATAATAGTGGATCCTATTCTGTCACCTCCCACTTCCTCTCTTCAGTCTGCTGTTCAAAGTGTCATCTGCCTGGCACCTACTCTGTCTGACACCCTGCACTGTGAGTGTGTAGATGATAGCTGGCTAGCTAAGAATGCCAGTTTTTAATATGGTCATTTGAGCTCATGCATACAGATGCATATTAAACAGCAATTTTTGAAACTGTGCTGTGTCCTGGTATGCAGTAGATATACTATTATAATGTAAACTTTCTAAGAGGCTAATTTGGAGATTAAAAGAAAGTAAATGGATTTGGGGCAAATTCATCCCTTGAGTATTGCCAGATGAGTTTGCCCCATTGAGTGTTTAGGTCTAAAAAGATACTGAAAGAATAGTTACAAAAACTTACTAGAAACTTTGTATAGGTAATCAATCTATAAATTAGGGTGAATTCACAATGTTGGAGAGACCTGGCATGTGTAGGTTTACTTTGGAGATAGGATTATGTGTGAGGCTATGAGGATTTATATGATCTTCTGCGCTGGGAATTGGGAGATCTGATTTCTGGTCCTGGGGTGAAATCTCAGCCCCCTTGAAGTCAATGGCAAAATTCCCATTGACTTCAGTGGGACTAGGATTTCACGCTTGCTTTTGCAATTCACTTGCTACATGACTGTGGGATAAGCATTATCTCCTGTTTATCAATTGGTCTGAAATCTATGAATACAAAGTTCTATAAAAGGCCCAAATATAATAGTAATAGTGAAATCAAGTATCTTCAGATTGTTGGTTTATAGTATACGGTTACTGTTAGAATATACTAGAAAAATGACTAAATAATTAGATGAAAGTCTGTGTGTGTGTGTGTGTGTGAGAGAGAGAGAGAGAGAGAGAGAGAGAGAAGCTGGGCAATAGGGTTAGCGGGAGTGGCTGAGGGATATTGAAGGGAAGTTGGATTTTTGGAGGGTGCATGGGCAGAAGATGAAGGCAACAGAAGTGTTGGGAGTGTTGGAGGAGGGACTAGCTAAGGGAAGCTGGGTTTGTGGAAGTGTCTGGGTAGTGAAAGATGGGGGAAGCTCAGTGGCTGAGGGAAGATGGAGGCTTGGGTGGAGGGGAAGGATTTGAAGATGGCTGGGGTTCACAAAGGGTGTCGGGGGCAGCTGGATAGTTAGACTTTTAGGAAGATCCAGGAGGATAACTTGATAGTTTGGAGGAAGCAGGGGACAGCTGGGTTGGTGGAGGTGTCTTGGGGGAAGATGTAGCTGGAAGTGGCTTTGTGATACCTAAGGGAATTATGGGCAACTGGGTGAGGTGATTGAGGGCTGAGTAGGAGTAGGGGATAGCAGGGGCCTGTCAGGGTAGCAGGTCAGCTTGGTGAATGGTAGTGTCTGAGTTAGGAGACTGGCTGGTTGCTGGATAGGGGAGCCTAGGGCCAGTACTGCATCCCTCTCACCTTCTGTCCTTGCCTTTGCTTGCTGCTGCCCTTGGGTTGCCAACTTTGGTTGGATGAATTCCTGGAGGTTTCATCACATGACATTATCTTTAATTAAAGATTAATCTTTAATTCCTGGAGACTCCAGTACAAACCTGGAGGGTTGGCAAGCCTAGCTGCCACTGTCAGGGCTTGCTTGTTCCTAACTGCTGGTCCTTCTCTGGTCAGATCCACCAGAGGGAGTAGCAGACAGCAGCTGCTTAGCACCTCTCCCCAGCAGCTTCTAGCGGCCAAAGCTGTATTTGTAGGCTGTTACTGCAGTTTAGCTGAATGTGTGACACTCAGTTTAGATGGTAATGTGAGAGGCAGTCTCCATGCATGTATGCCATGCAAGGTCCATGATACTTGGCAGACGTGTTTGACTGATATATAGGGGGCAGAAAGATGAGATCAGGTGCATTCTGAAACTGAAGGAAACCAAGAACATGTCTATATAGTGCCTTAGGCCACAACAGAGGGGTGTAAATTTTAGTCCTCACTAGTGTGTCTTGCACTAACTGGCCCAAGTGGACCCTGCTGACACTAAAAGTTTCCTAATGCACGTTAACATGGTACTGTTTTAAGTGGGACTATGTTAGTTTGTACTAGGGAACTTTTGGTGCACACCAACAGGGTCCACGCAGACTAGTTAGTGTGCAACACAGTAGTGTGGACTAAAATTTACACCCTTCTGGTGCGAATTAAAGCAACCTGTAGACCAGGCCCCTTAAGAGAGACACTGGAGAGGTTGGAGGGACAGACGTTGAACATATTTGGTTCCTATTCCTCACCGTAGAATTCGAAGGATAAGTGCACTTGTCCCTAGAGTTCTAAAAATTGAAATTTTATACTCAATGCACATTTTTTATGCAATTGTCTAGCTCTTTGAGCATTCTTTTTAAACCTGTGTGCATGTATATTTATAAGAGTGAAATATGTTTTATGATGTCTTGCTATTTCTTACCCCTTCAGTAAGTTTAGTACTTGCCTCTTTTCATTCTTACCTACTAAATCTAAACTACTAAATCTAAATCTTCATTCCTTTGTTTAGTGTAAATAGGATATAGGAAATGCTGGAATTGATCTATGAACTGGAACTGTAATAAACATGCTAGAATTAAAAAACATCTTAGGTCTATCATATAGTAAATATATATCCATTTAGAAAAATTGCCCTTTCTTAGAGGCACGTATTTTTTACTTTTGTCTCTTTTGGTCTTACTCTTGTTACCTAGATGATGGTAATAAAAACAAGGTGCACAGTTTATGGACAGTGTCAGATCTTGATGTCGGCCCTGACTACAGCACTTCCTGGCATTCTGCAAACTCTGAAAAGCAGTTTCTGGACTGTATGTTATACAAAGTGCTTTGGGCAAAAAATATACAATGATTTTAACTGTATTAAATTAACAATCAGGCATTCTTATCCCAACGTAATCATCTCTCAGAATTCAACCTAGATTGATTTGAAATTAAAATGTTATTGTAACTTTTTTGTGTTACGTTTAGGAAAGATCATTTAAAAGATAATTACTAGGGCATCTCACATGCAGAG
The DNA here is from genome assembly GCF_011386835.1 of Chrysemys picta bellii. Lineage (NCBI taxonomy): Eukaryota > Metazoa > Chordata > Testudines > Emydidae > Chrysemys > Chrysemys picta. The sequence continues at coordinate 135,838,898 of NC_088794.1, read as the reverse complement.
TGTGTAACTTTCAAATGAGTAAAGGATAGAAAATAGATCACATAATCGTGAGCTAGGGTAAAGACAGATTAATGAGCTGATAAACTCTGAATGTGGACTGGCATGGTGGAAATATGGGTTGCTGAACAGTGTCCAGATTCTAACTTCTTTAGAAATTGGATGTCAAATAAAAGTGGCTCAGGTTCATAAGCCCTAAGATGAGTGATGTAAACTGCATTGTATCTACCACACCCTTATGTGGCCTATTTGTGGGGTAGCAGTCAAATTGTTTTTGGAAAAAACTGTACAAGATAGTGTATGGTGACAAATCTGGAAATGGAAAAAAGGATCAGTGAGAGGCCTAGATAGAATTTTTCTGTAAAGTTGAGATGAAGGGGAAGGCTTTGTCACTGAGTATCGCTGACCTTCATTTGATCTCCTCACCGTGTGGTTCCAGGAATCCCAATAAATTCCCCTTTCTCCACATAAGACTTGGCATTTCAATTACGATCCTCTGGTAAAGTAAGGCTGTATGTGCCTCTTTCACAGGTCATCAATACTACTATTAAATTGTTTTGCTATGGTCACTACAGAGCAGTGGGGGGGACGAAAACAACCGTATCCACCTCATAGAGCAAGAGTGAGTTTAGCAACTGAAATATGATCTTTTAAACAGGAGAATAAAGCACTAATTCAAAACTGTTTTACAGTGTAACAGCACTGGTCTAACTTTCAGATAGTTTTAAAACTTTTATCCTAGTTGGGAAAATAGAAAGTGAATTGTTTCCTCCAATTACTAAAATTGTACACTAAAGCATTAAAGACTTAGTCAAGGACTGGCAACTTCAATTTACAAGCAATTGTGCATAATATTTTTGCATACAATGAATAAATATGCCTGTGGCTTGAAATTTTCAACTGATTTAAGATTAATTTCTGAAAAATTAAATCTTTAATGGGGAGACACTATTATAATTACTGAGGGTAGTGGAAAGAGAAGAAAGACATTAATGCATACTTTGGAAGATTTTTGTTTACTGGAATTAATGTAGTTACAGCAAGTCTTTACTTACATATCAATGACTCTGGGCCAAATTCTGTTCAGTTCTACAGGTGCCAATTTGGAAAAACTCCACTGAAGTTAATGCAGTTACTCATGATATACATTGATACATTGCAGAATTTAGCCTTGTATCTTGGTAGTTCACCAAAAATTATCAAATATTGACCGCTAATGGCATATTTCTATGTATAGATGAACTTTAAAAAAAAAAAAAGTTTAATTTTGGAATATGATAGCTGAAATTGCAGTTAGCACCCAAATATTCACCATCTGTCATTAGAGCTGATTTTAATATAATTAATTTGAATGTCAAAGGGTAACGAATAGCTTATTGTTCCTGGTGGTTAAGCTTTTATTCTGTTCTTCTGGATCAGACACTAACATTAATGAGAGCTTATCTGATTTTTGCATCATATTAATTCCATTGAGATTAAACTAATCTGAATAATGGATTCCACTTCAAATGTTTTGCTTGTTTACAGTGATCGGCACTGGTAACCATAAATATCACATTTTCCCTCTATTTCAAGCTAATGATGGAAATTGGCCGACACTTAAACAGAGTTCAACTCCCGTGGTAAAACCACCTCAAATCTCCAATGCAGACTGGAAGGAATCAAGCATGGATACTGCTTTAAAACAAGGAACTGTATCCAGTCAACCTTTGCCATCTTCAGTATTAGGAAGTACTGATAAACTGGTGGGTTTCGTATGCGGCATATAAAAACCAGTAACCTCATAATGTCTGTCAAATTTGTGTAGTATTTTTATAAATCTTGTTTTATCAAACTTTTGACTATGGCTTTGGCCTCTTTAGCAGGGTTTGCCTCAGGTCTCTGCTCATCTCACTTCTTCCCTTCCATTTATCAAAAATATCACTAATAAAATCTTCTTCATCTCCCTTCTTCAAATTCTTTCACTGTCTTCCTGTCTCTTATCACATCAAGTTTCAACTCCTGTCCCTCACCTTCGGGGTCCTGTGTATTGCCACTCATGTACATCTCTGCTTTCACTTTCTCCGACTCTCCCCCTCAAGCCCTTTCCTAGTCCTAATCCTCTCCCTTTACATGTTTTGTCTCCTCCTCCCTTCTCAGTTTCACACCTTTCATGTTGTCACTTGCTGCTGCTTGGCATAACTTCCCATTATCCACTTATCACCCTCCCTCTTCTTTTCCTTCAACATCCTTTAAAAAAAAAAAAAATTCAAATCCATCGTATATTGAGCCTGCTAGTGTTGTCTTTTTGTGTCCTCTGGTGTTTGCACCATTGTCCAGTGGTTTGTATTTTTCTTAGACTGTAAGTTCTGACCTTGTCTTAATTTTTTTTTTTGAAGTGCAGTGTAGATTTACTGCACTTTATTACCAAATGGATTTTGTGGTCAATCTTACAAACTTAGGTGCCTAAAGCTAGGCACTCAGGTTTGAAAATTGAGCCCTTGATGATCCAAATACTGTTTTGATTCATATTTACATATAGTAATTGGAGATATCTTACACTGGGCTTGAAAGATTTGTGCGTTCTCTCTCTCTCTCTCTCTCTCTCTCTCTCTCTCTCTCTCTCTGATGCGTGGTGGTTCTCTTGATCTTTGAGTCTTCTGTGGAAAATCTCCTAGAAGCATAATGTCTAATACAATTTTAAAAAACATGCTTCATAATTGTGTATATATGTAATGTATATTATTCCTTATCCTTCAGAAATATGAATCTGACTAGTTAAGATGTGCATGTTTTTGCTCCTGGTTATTTTTATTTTATTTGTGAGATGGTGCAGCCTGCCCAGTTTTTCATACAATACTTGTATTGTTGTTCTTATTTAGGGCCTTGATATGGGGAAAGTGCCACCTACTATCCCTGGTGTAAGTAAGCAGTTGCCTCAAAACTATGGAACCTATCCAAGCCCTGTTCCTTTAGGAACAGGTTCTACAAATTCACTGGAAAGGCGGAAGGATGGCAGCCTACCAAGACCTGGCTCCAGTATAACAAATCGGCAAAGACCTGTTCCATTACCACCATCGAGCAATATACATCAGCCTAGTTCCTCACAGCAGATACAACAGAGAATTTCTGTACCTCCTAGCCCTACTTATCAACCTTCTGGTCCCTCCTCATTTCCTGGCGGAGATGGCAGGCCTGAGCTCCCTTTAACTGTGGCTATCAGGCCTTTTCTAGCTGATAAAGGATCAAGGCCTCAGTCTCCAAGAAAAGGACCTCAAACAGTGAACTCCAGTTCCATCTACTCAATGTATCTTCAGCAAGCAACACCACCAAAGAACTATCAACAGGCTGTATACAATACCCTAAATAAATCAGTAAAAGCAGGTAGAATATATATATTTATTGCCTTTCCCTTTGAAATAGGCTACTGTTACCTCAGATCTACTCAGTAGACTTGCTTTTTGATCTGTTTGTAATAAATAATAATTTAGTTGAGATTAATGTAAATACACTTACCTTAAAAGCATTATTTTGTTGTTTGAATAACTTGTCTAAATGTAGAGGAAAGGAGGAGGATTTTGCTTTTTCTTATTCAAACAATATGGCATCACAATTTAATTTAACCCCGTTTGTAGTTTTTGAGGTGGCAAATAGGTATGTGCTGAGAGACATCTTTATTTTAAAACATACTAATTAACTATTGGAATTAGATGTAATATGTTGTATTCCAGGTATCTTTACAAAGATTGATTAAAGAAATAGTCTCTGGCAGGCTTTTCTTTTAAACAACCCTCCTCTTACCATTTATCAATGAATAGTTTATAACTCTATCAGAAGTATCTCCATCACTAGTTTGATCAGCCAACTGGGTGATAGGTTATAACATAACCTAGCTATTGACATCTTTTTCTTCTATATTGATTTATGAACAAACAGCAGCATGCGCATCCAGCAGCTTATTGCATGACCTTTTTGATATAAATTCAGAACAGTTCCTCACTGTTTTATTTTCTCCTCTTCAGTTTATGGAAAACCTGTCCTACAGTCTGGTTCAACCTCTCCATCACCTTTACCATTCCTTCATGGATCTTTGCCCACCCACACATCACAGCCACAGTCTCAGCCTCAGATTGAGTTCACTGAAAAAGATCAAGAGCTGGAAAACATTCCACCATCAGGTGAAAATAGCAATGTGGAAAACATTCCTCGCCCTCTCAGTCCTACTAAGCTTACACCTATTGTGCATTCACCCCTACGATATCAAAGTGATGCTGATCTTGAAGCTCTTAGAAGAAAATTAGCCAATGCTCCTAGGCCATTAAAGAAGCGTAGCTCTATCACTGAACCTGAAGGGCCTAGTGGACCAAATATACAGAAGCTACTGTATCAGCGCTTTAATACACTTGCTGGAGGAATAGAAAGTGCTCCTTTTTATCAACCAAGCAACCCACAGGAATTTATAGGCAACTTAGCAGATGTTGATAATGGAAACACTAGCACCAATGGCAATATTGAAGAACCTATTTCTGTGCAACCCACAGTTGCTCTTCCTGATGAACCTCCTCCTTCATCAGATGCCAATGATAATGAATTACCTTCTCCTGCCACTGAGGAACTGATTAGCACTGAAACCACTAACCAAACCTCTGAGACAACTGAAGACAATAATAACAATCCTGCTGTAGTCCCTTCCACTGAGCAATCACCCAGTCCCATACCTGAGGTCAGCTCCCCAGTAGAAGATGAAATTCCGGTGCCACCAGCTGTTCCTCCTCCACTTCCTCCAGTAAGTGACGGCAGAAATACAGTTATATTATGTATTACTCTTGGCCTTTGGAAGTAGCTATACAGTCAATTACTCCTGCAGTGACTGGAAGACAATGGGATTATGCTAAATGATGTACAATAGCATAAGGTTTATGGTATCAAAGGAATAAAGGGAAAATGAACACAGCACCATGGAAGATTCCTATGGATAAGTTGACAGAAATGCTGTTTCTGTACTAATATTGCTTCAGATGCAACTCTGGCTAGTTAGTAAGGAAATGATGCACATGTTTTGTAGATGATCATGCATGTTCAGGGTCATGTGTATCCTCTAGCCTGCAGAACTTTATCTGAAATTACCCTTTGCCAAGAACTGAATTTCAGAATCAGACTTAAATTTAAAAAATGTTTTCAGACCTCAGGGTTGCAAAGATAACTGTAAACATGAACCTGAGTGGAAACTGCAGCAGTGATGCTTTCCTAATTCTGCAGACAGTCTGAAAAAACAGCTCTGGGCAGTGTGAACTACCCATATTCCCCTCAGTGGGGAATTACCTCTACACCCTAAAAATGACAACATAAATGTCAACATTGCTGATTTATTTTAGCAGAAACATCCATCTGATGTGCTTATCCCACAATCCAAATTACCCTCCATGCTTCCCCAGGTGCCATGGCCCCCAACTGCCCCCCTTCCAGCTGCCAAAGCCTGCAGTTTCAGCCTGGCACGTCTGCAACACTATTTGTCTTGTCATTATCAAAATCTGCACTAGGTAGATAATTGAAAATGTGGTGACAGCATAAAATAGATTAAATTTAATATAAAAATATTACTCATTAGATTGTATTATTCACTTTCATACTGAATACAGCAAGCACATCTACTTTTCCATTTATCTAAAGCAGTGATAGAATCCAAGGACCTTGCTGAGGAATTTAGGTCCAGCTTGGCCACGGAGTACACAGGGCCTTGCATGTATTCCCTATGGGAACAGGTGCAGGCTACTTTGAGGAGAAGGGGGAGATAATCTTCCCCCCCAAACTTAAGTATAACAGTAATTTAAAACAGACATTTCAAAACCCTACAGCCTGTAGTCCACATAAAGCACAAATTGCTAAAACATTTTGCAGTAGCCTGCGAAAAATGCATCTGATTGGTGTAAAATACTGTTTAACAAAACACATTTTAAAATGGTTCAGATTTTGTGAACATGTTTCTCCTGAAACTACTGGCTAGAAAAACACCTCCAATAGTCTAGTGCTGTGCAAGCTTTCCTTCCCCACTGCAAACAGCGTAGCAAATTACTGCACCTCAGTCATCACCTGTAATGAACACTCCTGCTAGCTCAAACCTGAGATTCTCCCGAGCAGAGACTGAATTGTTTCATTTGTAATGAGGCCAAAGTCTTTCTAGAGACTAGGATGAGCCCACTCGCTTTCAATTGTGATGTCAGATGGGATTTAAAACTATGATATTCAGAGATGAGGAATGAGCTAATTATTAACCTACTGTACCTTCTAACCATTTTCTTTAAACAGTAATCTATTGTTGTGTTGAAATGACTTTCAGATTTCCACGTAATAAAATTAATATCTGCCACTGTGGTTTTATAATGGAAATGCTGACAAATCTTAATCAGCACTTTGGGGGCACAGTAATGCTTGTTTGGTTGACTGTTTTGTGATATTTATGCAACCTGGAATAACATCTGCTTTTTCTTCCACTCAGACTAAACGTACCAACCTGAAGAAACCTAACTCTGAACGAACTGGTCATGGTTTGAGGGTAAAGTTCAACCCTTTAGCCCTCCTGCTTGATGCTTCTTTGGAGGGAGAATTTGATCTGGTACAAAGGATCATTTATGAGGTGAACTTTTCTAAATGTAGTCAAGTCTCATCCACATTTTTTCAGTGAAGGAAATGATTTGGGCTTAAGTATTTCAATTTTTTCCCATAGGTTGATGATCCCAGCAAACCCAATGATGAAGGAATTACCCCTTTGCATAATGCAGTGTGTGCTGGTCATCACCACATTGTAAAGTTCCTGCTTGATTTTGGTGTTAATGTGAATGCAGCAGACAGTGATGGATGGTAAGTGTGCTGGCACTTTTAACTTCAAAGTCCCAATTCAGTCAGTTTTGATAATGAAATTTAGTGGAGAGCTATCCCAGGATCAGATAATTATATATTTACCAAATGACCTTTTTGTAAACTCTAAGGCTATGTCTACACTAGCAATTTTGCGGTAAAACTTATGTCGCTCAGGAATATGATAAAAACCACACACATGCAACCCGACTGATATAAGTTACACTGACAGAAGCGCCAGTGTGGACAACACTATGTCGGCAGGAGACACTCTCCCGCCGACATAGCTACTGCCACTCATTGCAGGTGCTTTAATTATGTTGACAGGAGAGCTCTCTCCTGTCGGCATGGAGCAGCATGATCTTACAGTGGTGCAGCTGCATCGGTATAGCTGTGTTGCCGTAAGGTCTCTACATAGCTTTAATGATCGAGGCATTGAAATACATGACTTTACTAAATGTTCACCTAAGTGTAATGTACAAACTCTTCCAAATAATAAATAAATGCTATTGTATTTTGTTTATATTTAACTGTATAGTTCTAATTTGTCTCCCATATGTTTAATAATTTTGACTTGAAATACACAGCCTTCCCCATTTTTATCCAAAAGTGGGTTTACCTTCATGGATCCTTTGTCCATAGATTGTTATAATTTGGCAGTATTAGTAATGAACTACGTTATTAAAAAATGCATGAATATCTATACTTTTCTATAAGGTCTTTTTTGTGTCATCAATTTTTTAAAACTTTCCATTGATTTTAGAAAGGGAAGTTTTAAAAAATGTTGATCCTAATATTACTCATGGGGCATTTTACACCCAAAATTTAAAAATTCTGCGCACAATATTTTAAAATTTTATTTCTCAAAATAACACTACATAATCACACCAGTTTCAATTTTGGTAATTTATTTCAAAATACCTGTCAGCAAGTATGTCTGTAACAATACAGATACACGCAAAAATTTCCCGAGAAGTAGAGAGTTAAAGAAACCCCTATGACAACCCAGTTCCTATTTCTCTGTCCCCTTCCCCCCCTCCCCCAGAGCCCATCCAGGGGACCAAACACCCACAACCCCTCCCCTGCAAGGCCCACCTGTGGGGGCCCCCCCAGCCAATACACCTGAACCCTCTAATCCCCAGAGCCCAACTGCAGGGCCCCCCCAGCCCAGATACCAACACCCCATCGTCTCCCCCCAGAGCCCAGCCGTGGGGTCTCCCCAGCCCAGATACCTGCACACCCTCCCCCCTCCCCCAGAGCCTAGCTGCAGGGCCCCCCCCTTGCCCAGACATCCATCCCTTTCCCCCAAGATCCCAGGAATTCAGAGGGAGAAACAGCCTGATGCTCGCTGGGCCCCAGGCTTGCACAGAGTTTCCTGTGTGCCTCCCTCTCCTTCCCTCAAGGCATACTGGGAACTGCAGCTGCCAGGAACCCTCTAGCTCCCTCTCCCTCCCCCCAGCAGTGTCTCTGTGTGCAAGCTGGGCTCTGCCGAGTCCAGTGGCCCCTAATGGTGGCTAGCAGTACTGCAGCCCATTTCTGTGCGGGGAGGGGAAAGGAAATTCTGTGTGCACAACGTTAATTTCTGCAAAATTCTGCATTGCACAGTGGCGCAGAATTCCCCCAGGAGTATAATATGTAGTCCATAGTTCTTCGAGTGCTTGTCCCTCTGTGCAATACATTTCAGGTTTGTGCATGTGCTCCATATGCCCAGGACCGAAGATTTTTTCCAGTATCTGTTTGGTCCTCACATGTGCCACCATTCTCCTCATGCTCTGCACTGGGCTGCCAGATTCTCACCATATTAGTTCCTTCTTACAGCTCATGGTTTAGGATGAAGTTTTAGTGTATGAGCTGACTACTTCAGCTTTCCCTGTAGATGATTTTTAAAAATTAGTCCTAGTTTTAATCTGGTTAGGATAGATTTTTGGGGTTTGATTTCCTAAACTTTGGGAATCCCACCCATGGCGTGTGGAGTGATGCGATTCCTGTACCACACACCATAAGCCCTATTTATATACACTCACTCTTACCACCCTCTAGTTCTTCCAATGGCAGTGTGGAGAGTATACCAAGGATCCCTGGCTTCAAAAACTGCATAGACTGCCAGAAGTCATTTCTGGTTATAGATTATCACACTTGCTTGGACTGCCTGGGGGAAACCCATGTCCCTTCTAGGTGCAGTATCTGCAGGTCGTTTCCAAGGAGGACAAAACAGTCAAGGGAGTTCTAACCCAGAAGATTCTTCATGGAGAGGTCTATGAGAGCAGTCACGGGCTCTGACTGGGGAGATCCCCCTCCCAAATGTCTAAAGATGGTAGGAACATTCCTTACAGTGGCTCTGGCTGGTTCCAAGGCACCCCCCACCAGCGCCGAGAGACTCGGGTGAGGAAAGCCAAGGCAAATGGAAGGGAGACAAAACGTCTCCCATAATCTTCCCTCTTGTCCTTCCCCATCCAAGTCCTCTAAGAAGAGGCAAAAGTCTCTGTCCTGCACCAAGTCAGGAGACACCTTGTGCTCCAGAATGGGACCGTCTGATACTGGGAAGAACCAGTCTGGGACTTCATCAGAAGGTAAGGCCACACCACGTTGCAGAACCAAGGTACTTTGGCACCATCAACAGCTGCTGCATCCACACTGCCAGCCCTGGCTTTCTCTGTACCAATGGCCTGAAGTACAGAAACTATTCTATCCACTCCAGCCCGTTCCTCAGCAGCAGGTGACTTAATTGTATTTATGGAAGTAGAGTCACTGTGATACTCTCTGGAGTCCCATGTCCAGTACCAGGATATCATTGAGTACAGATATCTCTGCAGTCAAGCTAAACTGTTGCCAGTATCATAGAGGCAGGTCATCACTGCCTCCTCCAGGACTGATAGGTCTCCTGTTGAATTTGAGGTTGGAGTCAGAAGAAGAATATGGGGGACACCCATCCCGGACTACTCTCCCGAGGGTGTCTTGCAGGGGTTGAGCTCAGAGAGGGTATCTGTATTGTCCAGAGTGTCTCTGTACTCCTGTGCAATTAAGAACCCTCCCTATACATATTGGTATCCATTACCCTGGGGCTTTACACTGAGGGGGTATGAGGTCACGCAATGGCAGTATTGGGGCCTGGAAGACCCAAGTTTATCACCTGACATACCCATGTTATGGGACAAAGGATCCTCGTAGGTGTCCGGCTCCCACAGTAGAGGAAGAGCACCCTCAGCCTCAGAAGTCACAACAACAATCTGGAGGAGAAGATGCCATCATGCTGGTGATCTTGTTGTCCTCATCTCCCAACAAGGCAGTGATTCCTGCCTCCTTGCATACCCTGATGATTCTAAGGCCTTCCAGGACTTGGTTAAAAGGGTGGCAGAGGCATTACACATTCTACGCATTGCTAGATATTCTGCACAGCTCAGGACCGAATGGAATGGAACTCACCAAAGACACTTTGGTAGACACCTGCCACAGTTCCACCAGTAGCTAAGCAGGCTGAAAAGAGGTATTTTGTACCTGTGAAAGGGTTGGAATACCTATTCTGTCATCTGCCTCGCAACTCTCAGGTAGTGTCAGGAGCCACCAAACATAGGCAGAGACAGGTGAGTAGACACCTACTCTGTGTTTTTACAACCAGTCACATCTTGATTCCTGAAAGGTTTGGTTACAGTTTTCCCTCCTGTGGCAAAACTCTCACCAGCCTGGGACCTAAACCTGGTTTTACCAACTCTGACAAAAGTGCTGTTTGAGCTTCTGGTACCCTGCTCTCTACTGCAATTCTCAATGAAGGTAGCATTTTTAGTCGCAATCACTAGCCAAAAGAGTTGGGGAGTTAGGGAGCACTCATGGCAGACCTCCCCTGGCCCCCTCCAATAGTTTTCCACAAGAATAAGGTATTCATGAGACTGCATCTGAAGTGCATCCTTAAGGTAGTGTCAGACTCACATTAACCAAAACATCCATTTCCTGTGTTCTATTCTAAACCACACACCACTAGGGAAGAGGTAATAAGGCACTTCTTGGATGTGCGTGGGACCCTTGCCTTTTACCTACAGAGGGTGAAGTCATTTAGGAAATCTCCTAGACATATTGTATCATTCCATCCAGAAGCTGTCAATGGATCTCAGGATGCATCATACTTTGCTACGAGCTGAATAATGTTCTTCTTGAGAGGAGTGTGAGAGCACATTCAACAAGAGTCCAAGCAGCCTCAGTAGCCTCCCTCAAGGGTGTGTCTATTATTGATACCTGCAAAGCAGCAACACGGGGCTCTGTACATACCTTCGCAAGACGTTATGCACTGGTGCAAGCAGCTGCTTCGGATGCCTCCCTGGGTAGAGCAGTTCTGAATTCTGTTGTGATATGGGACTGTGGGTACTCGCCTCCTCAGAGAGAGACTACTTCTGAATCACCTGAAGTGAATGACACATAGGGACAAGCACCCGAAGGATGTGTTGTCCTTATGTCCACTACCCACCTCCTTCTCTGCTGTCTCAATTTCCCTAAGTGGGGCCTAGTGGTAGAGAAGGAACTAAAATGGTGGCAACCTGGCAGCCCTGTTTATAGCTTGTGAGCAGAGCATGAGCAAAGTGGAGGTGCATGCATGGAGCAAATGGACACTGCTAGGGAAAAATCTTTGGTCCTGGGCACATGAAGTGCATGTGCAAACCTGAAGTACATGACACACAGGGAGAACCCACCTTAGAGAACTCCAGTTACTACACGGTGAATAATGTTTCCTTGTCCTGCAGCACTTCTTTAGTGTATGTGAGGAATTTAGAGAGCTGGCTTTGCTGAGCTATTTCTCGCCCTTTTTACCTTGCTCTCTACTCTCTCACCAGCACAAGCCTCTCTGCCCTTTAAAGCTAACATACTGCAGACTTCCAAAATGTCATGAAAACTTACCATTCTCATTAAAATCTGTTTGCTTCAGTGGGGTCAGAATTTAATCTGGGTTATTTATTTAACTTCTATGTGGAGAATGTTTGTGGCACAAGTAAAAACATAATTGTCTTTCAAAAGTAACTTCTAAAGGATGACTGAACCCTTTGTTGGAGGTTGGATTTGTAGGGTTCCTGGCCCATTTGATGTCTAAATGTTGGCTTTGTTTCAGGACGCCTTTGCATTGTGCAGCTTCTTGCAATAGTGTTCATCTCTGTAAACTACTTGTAGAATCCGGGGCAGCAATTTTTGCTTCAACTATAAGTGATATAGAAACTGCTGCGGACAAGTGTGAGGAGATGGAGGAGGGTTATATTCAGTGTTCCCAGTTCTTGTACGGTAGGTTGCTAAATGTATATGCTTGATGATTCCCTTTACAAACCTTCAAAACTTCTCTGAAATTCAACCTTTCTTCTCTGTCCTATCAAGTTGCTAGTTAAATTCTGTATCCTCTACATAGGTCTTTGAAATTAGCATTGCCCTTCCCCCAACCTCATCCATTCAAAATACTGGTGCCAGAATATTTTCTTGGCTGTTTCTTTGACCATGTCATCCTTCCCTCTTCAAGTCAGCTCACTGGCTCACTATGGCATTGTGCATGATTTTTAAACTTCTCTTCCTTCCTTTCTAGGAAACAGTTCTAATGATCATAGGGTTTTGGAGTTAAAAGGGTGTTGCCATGTAAATTTCACATGGAATTTTGTCAGGATATCCCAAACTTCTAGCAGACCACACCAGGAGGCTGAAGATCTAAACTTTATTCGAATTCCTTATCATGAGTAGTTATTCATGTTTTGGTCACTGAATTAATGAGACAGATGACCCTACAGCTTTTAAGTTCAGTGCATATATCACAAGAGAAGCATCTTTCTAGAAGCAGCAATTAAATAAAATTAAGATTCTAACTTACACCAAAAAGAGTGTAAAGGCTTCATTAGGGTTTTAATATACCCCTTGAGGCAGATTTGCAGTGTGATGATGTATACAGCAAATGCTGTAATAACTATGCGGAGCAAGAAGACATAAGAACTCTAAACCTGTTGTGCTAGAGAATGTGTATGAGACTAGTATGAGTGATTTGCACTAGGGCTGTCAATCGCAGTTAACTCACTAATTTAGCTCTTAACTCAAAAATTAATCATGATTAATCGCACTAATAGAATACTAATTGAAATTTATTAAATATTTTTGCATGCTTTTCTACATTTTCAAATATTGAATTCTATTCCAACACAGAATACAAAGTATACAGTGCTCACTTTATATTTTTTATTACAAATATTTGCACTGTAAAAATGAGTATTTTTCAGTTCACCTCAGAAGTACTGTAGTGCAATCTCTTTATCATGAAAGTATAACTTACAAATGTAGATTTTTGTTGGTGTTATTACATAACTGCACTCAAAGACAAAAGAATATAAAACTTTAGAGCCTACAAGTCCACTCAGTCCTATTTCTTGTTCAGCCAATTGCTAAGACAAACAAGTTTGTTTACATTTATGGGAGATACTGGTGCCTGCTTCTTTTTACAATGTCACCTGAAAGTGAGAACAGGCATTCGCATGGCACTTTTGTAGCCAGCGTTGCAAGGTATTTACATGCCAGATATGCTAAACATTTGTATGCCCCTTCATGCTTTGGCCACCATTCCAGAGGACATGCTTCCATGCTCGTTTAAAAAAAAAGTTAATTAAATTTGTGACTGAACTCTTTGGGGGAGAATTGTAGGTCTCCTGTTCGTTTTTCCCACATTCTGCCATATATTTCATGTCATAGCAGTCTCAGATGATGACCCAGTACCTGTTTGTTTCAAGAACACTTTTACAGCAGATTTGACAAAATGCAAAGAAGGTACCAATGTGAGATTTCTAAAAATAGCTGCAGCACTCAACCCAAGGTTTAGGAGTCTGAAGTGCCATCCAACATCTGAGAGGGATGAGGTGTGGAGCATGCTTTCAGAAGTCTTAAAAGAGTAACACTATGCGGAAACTACAGAACCCAAACGATCAAAAAAGAAAATCAACCTTCTGCTGGTGGCATCTGTCTCAGATGATGAAAATGAACATGTCGCTCCGCTCTGCTTTGGATTGTTATCAAACAGAACCCATCATCAGCATGGACACACGTCCTCCGGAATAGTGGTTGAAGATGGAGACAGATGAATTTTTTTAGCACATCTGGCATGTAAATATCTTGCAACGCCGGCTACAGCTGTGCCATGCGAATGCCTGTTCTCACTTTCAGGTGACATTGTAAACAAGAAGCAGGCAACATTATCTCCTGCAAATTTAACCAGACTTGTTAGTCCTATTTCAGCCAATTGCACAGACAGAGTGGACTTGTAGGCACTAAAGTTTTACATTGTTTTATTTTTGAATGCAGTTATTTTTTTGTACATAATTCTACATTTGTAAGTTCAACTTTCATGATAAAGAGATTGCACTACAGTACTTGTATTAGGTGAATTGAAAATTATTGTTTTTTACAGTGCAAATATTTGTAATAAAAAATAGAGCACTGTACACTTTGTATTCTGTGTTGTAATCAAAATCAATATATTTGAAAATGTAGAAAACATCCAAAAATATTTATTTAAATGGTATTCTATTAATAGTGTGATTGATTTGTTTTAAAAAATTGCGATTAATCGTGCAATTAAATCACTTGACAGCCTTAATTTGCATCCTTATTTCAACTAAAGTAAGGCCAACTAATTTTCAAATACACATGCAATGAAAAGAAAAAAACTTGTTCCCAACCTTCTATGACAAATTTTATGCCATATCAGGTTTTAATCTCCAATTAAATTTCTGGGGGGAAAAAAATTATAATGGAAACACTGACAGTCTTAAATTGCAGCAGAATGAAAGTCTCTCAGCGTGTTCCACTGGAGAGGAGGACCCAAAATCCCAACTGGATAAAGTCAAGGTACTTTGCCATCTGTAATATTCTTGTTTACCTTTTATTTCTTGATAACAGGAGTACAGGAGAAGTTGGGGGTCATGAACAAAGGAGTAGTGTATGCTCTATGGGATTATGAAGCCCAGAATAATGACGAGTTGTCATTCCATGAAGGAGATGCCATTACTATCCTGAGACGTAAGGATGATAATGAAACAGAATGGTGGTGGGCTCGACTCAATGATAAAGAAGGCTATGTGCCTAAAAATCTTTTGGGGGTAAGTTACTTTAAGCTTCTTCCTTGAACTTGGCCTATTGTTACACTTTCCCTTAGGTGGGAGACTAGAGGGAACTTCTAAAACCCATCAATGCCACTTCTAGGTAAATCATTGCTGCAGTGACACAAAGAAGGCAATCCCTCTTTCCTGGGGCCTGAGTGCACTTTCTCTGAGCATTATTGCTGTAGAAAAAATACTGTAGTTAGGAATTTAACCCAGGACAGTAAACAGAACAGTAATCATTAGGCTGTCTGAAGTTTTTTTAGGTTATAACTTTTTAATTGATCTTTAGCATCATATTAAATAGTGATATTTTCCATGAGATCAAACAAAGGGATAAAACTGGCTCCCTAAGTATAGCATGGTGGCTGTTGTGAGCAACCTTGATATTTGGTACATGAAGATATTTAAATAATTGGGATGTAACAAGTTTGTGGCATGGATCACTATTGGTGGGAGTGTGTGTTCTATTCACCTGCCCAGAAGGTAGATGTGGCCAAAATGCAGAGCAGAATTATGCAACAGGTAAACTTTCACTTTCTGACTGCATAAAGTGGTGGATAGTTATACCCATTTATTGCCACCTGCTGAAGGATGGAAATAAAAATAATTAATAGCATTAGTTATTTAGGTAAGGAAACTCAAGCCTCTAACAGTCTCCTCTTGAATTGTTCAGACTTGCATGTCACTTTGTAATTTAAAGAAATGTCATTGTCCACTGGACATATTTAGTACGTTAATGAAATGTCTTACCCTTTGCTGTACAATCTGTTCATTTAATCAGAAGTAGCCTTTTGGCTGTAAGTGGGTTTTCTAATTATCACACCTAAAGCTTGGGTATTTAACTTTTGATTTTATTTTGCAGCTATATCCAAGAATAAAGCCTAGGCAGCGAACCCTTGCTTGAATTCAGTTGTTTGGCAGTGCAAAACATGGCTGGTAACTGGAAGCTTAAGCCCACACTGGAGTCATCCTTTTCTATCACATTTCAACTGGAGAAATAAAATTTATAATCTTTGTTTTTAATGGTGCTCTCTCTTGTTAATGGACAGCAGGCAAGGGTTTAAAAATCTGCAGTTTGTAAATGAAGATCATTCCATATAACCTATCTACAGTATTTTGTCAACTCTACTCTAAATACCAAAAATACTCTTCTAGAAGAGTCCATGGGTGGAAGCTTCTTGTGTTAAATGTTCACAAATGTAATTTCCAAATTGCAGATGTGCTGTCCACTCGGTTCTAGTCCCACAATAACTGTCCCATGTCAAGATTTTGGATATTTTTTGACACCATTGAATGTTGTTTACTCATTACTGACTTAATTCTGTGTATGCTGCAGAGAAGACTTTCACATGTTAAGTGCATAAGCAGTCACCAAGGCTCTATATACTCTAGGATTTAGAAATAAAGATATGTTAACTAATGTTTTAAATCCTAGTCTAGGACCTGCTCTACACATAAGAATTAAGTCAACCTAGCTACATTGCTCAGGGCTGTGAACAATTTTACATCCTGTATCACAGTTAGGTCAACCTAACCCCTACCATACATGCAGCTATTGAATGAGAGGTAGTTTACCTACAGCAATGGAAAAAACCCTTCCCACACCAGAGGAAGCATCATGCTACAGCAGCACAGCTGCAGTGCTGGAGCTGTGTCACTGTAGTGTAAAGATACCCTTTACAAAGCTCAAACAAGCTTTAGAGATGCTAGGATCTAGATTTTGTTTGCATTTAAATGACAAGCTAAAAGAATCAAAACTACAGTTTTTGTATACTTCTCAAAACCCCTACACTAATTAACTTGTTCATTTTCTTGGTATTCAGCTTCTTACACGAGTTTTACCTCTACTAATTTAAATTACAGGTCCCACTCCCACTAACCTGTGAACTTGTCTGTTTGGAACAAAAGAACATGTAACAGTGGATTTGCAGTAAGATTAAAGGATTTGTATGTTTGCATGGATGAAAGTGCAATAGTTGAGAAGGGTAAGAGTCTGATAAGTTAAGAGGTACACTAACTTGAAGTCTGCCTGAGTAGTTGAAGGACTAAAAAGTGGAGAGCTAGTTGTACTAATATTGAGAGTCTATGAGAGGAAGAGAAACAAGGGGTTTGAGGATTTGAGAATGGCAATAATTTGCTATTTTGGTAAGGACAGTTTCTGTGGTTCTTGGCAGTCCAACACCTATTGCCAGGATGTGTTATGCAATAACCTTTCCACTATAGTATAGTTTCAAGCAAAAAAAAAAAAAAAAGCACTTCACTGGAGTTAATTGTACATGGTTTTATATACCAGAAATATATTTTGAATTTCTCATAAGTTGTAGCCATGTGTTTTGCATTTTTTCTTCCATTAAAGTGTAGGCCAGTTGGCTTTAACTCTTCATGTACAAGTCTTGTGTATAATTTATATATCATTTATGCAGTGCTGTAATTTGCTTTTACCACCATTTAACATTAATTGTATATATTGTGGTGATGAAACGTGAAAGGGTATTGTTAAAGAACATTGGCTACATGAATGTGACAATTTCAAGAGCCTATGATGCACATTTACATGTTCTCTGGATGAGTGTATAATAAAATACTGCCAAGGCATGGCTCCATTTTGAAGTGTTTATTTTAAAATAATGTTAGGCAATGGCAAAGTACTGTAACCTTTGTCCACCTAACCTGAAAAACTAATCCACACTGAGTGATGGTGATAACTTCGTACTATGCACACCCACTTGTGCCTACTAAGAGGTTATCTTGGCTGTACAAAGAGAAAAAGGCTTGAGGTGCTGCTCTGTGACTAGGTAGGCCCTGTCACTTAAACTGTTTTCACCTTACGCTGCTGGCCTCTGTTCTTCAAGGCCAGTCTGAATGTTTGAACTTCATTCATTACCACGTACAGCCAGCAAACTCCTAGCTGTTTTCTTAGAACAGCTGAATACATGAGAAGAACAGGAGGACTTGTGGCACCTTAGAGACTAACAAATTTATTAGAGCATAAGCTTTCGTGGACTACAGCCCACTTCTTCGGATGCATCCGAAGAAGTGGGCTGTAGTCCACGAAAGCTTATGCTCTAATAAATTTGTTAGTCTCTAAGGTGCCACAAGTCCTCCTGTTCTTCTTTTTGCGGATACAGACTAACACGGCTGCTACTCTGAATACATGAGATTTTTCTAGTTCATGCTATAGTGCTTGAACAGACCGTACCATTTAAACAGGAGGCATAGAACACTTTTGGGTATTGTAAATAACCTTTTATTCTCTCCTCCACTCAAACCAAGAATAGTGAAGTCTTTAAGGTTGAAAGTTAGCTTAAGTTGCTTAGCAAGTTAAAGTGAATGCTATCTTGAGCATTTTGCTTATTTTCATTAAGTATGAATTCATCTGATCCATAAGACTTGTACATTTAAAATACTGTATACGATATGTCCAAACATTAGTTACAATAATCTGATTAATTAGCAAAAGATCATTACCACAAGTAAAATGAATATAAACTTCAAAATCATTTTCGGGAAGCTTATATTTTCCTACATAAGGGTGGCTCCAAAAGGTCACGTTCATACAAGCCAGTTTGTGGTATTTGATGAAACTTATCTTTAAAGTGTTTGATCACATGTTGAGAACCCAAAATGATTATTTCTATAAAAGGGTATCTAAGGCAGATTTCATTGTACATTGATCTTCAACATTTGGATAAGAAAAAAACCTGAGATCTATACCCAAAAAGCTATTCTCTGTAGAAGAGACTTACAAATACATTTGTTTGCTGTTTGTAGCCAACAAATTAAATACATATAGTATACATAATTGGTACTACAAAAATTGTGCTATACATTTTAGCTGTAGTGCAGGTCATACTTTCATTTTCCATATTAAGTGCTAATACGAAGACTTAACAAAATAATATAAAGTCTTAAACATGAGGCTGTTTAAAGCATTAATTGTATACATATTGCACACTAGATAAGTGAATACTCATGGTTCCAAAATACTCACATTGCTTTTGCCAGTGCTTACATAGTGAACCACATTTGGGGTAGAGAGGGGTTCATAATACCAATTACATGGATCAAAGTAACTAGCAAAAAGTGAGAAGCGGTTTTTCAGAGCTGGTCTCTTCCCTCAGATCTCAGACAACTTGCTGCTGTTATTGGTCCCGGGATTCATAAAGGAGTTTTGCTGCCTATGATTACAAAAACAAGACATATCATTGCAGTTTGCTATATAGGCACCTCAGTGGTAAATAACTGAAACTTAAGGCCTCAGTCTTCCCCAAGAAACTACTGTAAAGCCAAAAAGCTGTAACTTGTTTTCAAATCCTGGCCCTTCTACATATGTATAGTTTTCATACAGGGGAGAGACACTAAATCATATTCTAGAGCTTACTATCATGGCACAACATCAATCAGAATTTTAATCAGATTCTCAAGAATTTCATAAATAGCTTGCAATCTTGAACAGTTTGTCATGACAGACCTGCCAGATAACTGATAATTTCTTTTTGAGAAGTCATTTAGTGATGTTGGCTAGGTAACAGCTTTCTAACCAAGTTGCTTATCTTACAAATGACATGGTGCATGTCTCCATATTTCAAGAAATATTCCTGAGGAATATTAGATCAGCCTTGGCACTGAAAAAAGCATTATCTGTTGGGGGGAGGGGGTAAAGGGGTGTTCTATGAAACAGTGAATACAGTGCTAAACAGCCTTTGAAAGGGTCTTTCTACAACATGAGTGATCTGGCCTGTTTCCATGTGAAATAACTCAATGCATTTTCTTTTAAACAAATTTTTCATAAGCCTGGTGTTCACTGCCATCAGAAATGTTGATTTAAGTGAATATAGAAAGCGTCTTATATAGTAAGTAGATGCTACATGATTTTTTACAAACTCTAGGGAGGATTGCAAGTTTGAGGTACTATATACCCTCTCTTGTACCCCCAGCTAAACCAGGCTTATTAAAAGCCTAGCCCAAAGAGACTGCCTGAGTTGGCCTGGAAAAAATAGCTGACAGCCATGTGCATTTAGGGTAGTAGAAAATGGATTAAACAGCTGTGCCTTGCGAAAAGCAGAAGTCAGTACAAGCTAGGCCTTCTGGGAGAGATGTTAAAGGAAGAAGCAAACTCTCTTCCTTTCTTAGCAGAGGACAGGAGGGACTGCATGACGGGTGCAGATGGGGGCTCAAGATGGGGTTGGTGCAGGAGGGGTGTGGGCTCCGGCCCAGTGGTGCTTATCTCGAGCAGCTCCAGGGTGGCAGAGGGGCTAAGGTAAGCTCCCTGCCTGCCCGGGCCCCACACTGCTCCCGGAAGTGGCCAGCATGTCAGGAAGTGGCTCCTGGGGGTGGGGTGGGGTAGGCAGCTCTGCCACACGCTGCCCTTGCCTGCGGGTACCACCCCCCCAAAGCTCCCATTGGCCATGGTTCCCCATTCCTGGCCAATGGGAGCTGCGGGGGAAGTGCGTGCAGGCGAGGGCAGTGCACAGAGCCCTCTGCCCCGCCCACTCCCCCAGAGTCTGCAGGGACATGGTGCTGGCTGCTTCTGCGAGCAGGCAGGGAGCCTGCCTTAGTCCTGTTGCACCACAGGGCTGGCAATCTAGCAGGCCGGATAGAAAGCCCTGATGGGCCGGATCCAGCCCACGGACTGTAGTTTACCCTCTCCTGAACTAATAGGATAATTTCAAAGTGTTAGCGTACTAGTTTAAACACTGAGTTCTTTTCATGTCAATTTTTAACTTGAACAGTATCTCTTACATTGGGACATTTGCTTATTTTTAACCAACAATTTATTAATTACCCAAATTACCCAAAACCACATTAGTATATAATCAACAGTTCATTACTCAAACAGACACAACCAACTGTGTGTACCACATACACACAATAGTCTTGCAAGCAATTATCACAGACTAGAATTGAGGCTCAGTAATTATATTAACGACCAGTCAAATTACCAATATTTCTTATTACATTTACTTATGAGCAACAAGTCTCAATTCTTTAGTACCTAAAACACACTTCCCAAGGTGCGCTTGTCTTTAAGGCACTAACCACAATCCTCTATTAGACTAGTCCAAAAGGGACAAGTTTAGAATATTAAAAGCAATTGCTTAAAACAATTCTTTTCAATCTCTAATTCCTCTAGCAATCCAAACAAATTGATCTTAGATATGATTACTTGAGACTCACTAGAGTGTAGATTCAGCAAGGTAACCTACAGTTATTTATATTGAAGAATAGAAGGGGAAATACCATGTTTGAAATGAAATTTCACCACCTCTGCTTATCCTCTTAACCTTGGGATGAGGGAGAGTCCTTTCCACATGACTGAGTTGGGTGTTGGTTGCATTTAGGATTCTGCAGCCACTTGTGTTAGTTTCTGTCAACTCTGAGTACATCGTGACCTCAGTTTTATACACCCTCCTTTCAGTGCTCATTGGAGGGGGCCACCCTCCAATTCCTATAGGACACATAGCAAGTAGGTACTCAGGTTTGAGCTTTACTTCTCTGCTGCTTCCATTAGTATCTAGTACATGGTTGTTGGTGTATAACAAATGTCTTTAATCCTTTTCTTAACAGAGGCTTTAAGTTTGAGTCATTTCAAAAACTATTTCATTATTTGCCTGCACAAATTGGGATCCCCCATTCTAAGCAATTTCTCTTAATATCCCAAAGTTATACCCTGCTGTACATCTTTACATTTCTCCTTCCTTGTGTCAGTCATTTCCTAGTACTTCAAGAGCTCAACAATTTGAAAGGATCTTGTTGGTTTTATTGTAATTTTCTAAATATGGAGGACATTTTCCACATACAGGATATAGATCTGACTCACAATGCAAACAAATATGCCATTTCTAATTTGGGGTGAAAGATGATTCACAATAAATTTGATTTACAAGGAAACAATGTACAGTTTATAATTTGGGATGAAAACCATGTGGCTTGGATTTCTTGGGGGTAACAGCCCAATTTAACATTCAATTTTATAGCCACATTTCTAAGTTCAATTTGCAGCTTCCCCACCCGTCTCTTTTCTTGACCCACTCAATGTGCAACAGGCCACTTTTGTTTGGAAACTCGGAGTTCTTTTTAACTAGGGAGAGAGAGAGAGAGAGAGGTTTATACATAGGCATATTAGGAGAGATTCTTGCCTAGGTGATTAACAATACTTATTTAGCTATTTTAGCCTCTGTAACTGGAGAGGGGAACACTCAACCTTGGCTGATCTGTGGGGTCCTTACTGTCACATGATGTGAACCATTTTCTTATTGTCCTCATAGGTAGATCTTATTTTGAGATAAACAGGTAGATAGCTTTTCTAATTTGAGGGCAAGAAGGAACAATTGTTAGTTATTAATTATTCAAGACATCTGTCCCATATCCCTTACACTCCTTATTCATCTAATGATTGCATTTGCTCTTAACCAACTGAATGTAAGTTCACAGTATGATATTGGGCTAAGTCCTTTTCCCAGTCACTGCTTTCTAAAATACTTCCCCCCCGCCCCGCATCCTACTTTCTTGGTTCCTGGATGTACAACTTTGCCTTGAGCTGCATAAAAAGACGTTATTCAAGTGAGCCCAGCTTAGCCCAGTTCAGATCACTCTGTGGAACTGACCAGTTATTTACCATTCCAATTTTGCATCATCTGCAAGCTTTACCAGGAATGACTGTTCACTTCCAGATCACTGATAAGTTATTGAACAGCAGTGGACTAAGAACACATTGCACTGGAAACCCTCCCAATAGACTATGATTCCCCACTTAGAGAGCTAGCCAGTTTGAGATTTATTTTATGTGCTGCAGATTCTGTATAGTACTAAAGTATTAAATCAAATGCCTTACAGAAGTACACCAGTTACCTTGGTCAACCAAACTTGTAATCTCAAAAAAAGAGAGAGTGACAAGGCTTCTTCCATAAAACTATGTGATTAGTATTATGTTACTGTGCTTTAATTCTTTACTGATTGCATCCCACTTCAACTGCTACTGTGGTAACTATGCACATGTATATCAAATAGAGCAACAGATGAAGATTAGGAACAGAGGGTCCTGTGGCACCTTTGAGACTAACAGAAGTATTGGGAGCATAAGCTTCCGTGGGTAAGAACCTCACTTCTTCAGATGCAAGTAATGAAGAGATGAAGATTAGATTGTCTGTCTCTGTGTAAGAGGTGGTAACAGCTGAGCTGAACATTCACTGCCAGTATCTCAACATGCAGAGCTTGGATTTGGCAGTTTTGACACTCTAGCCCAGTGATACTCAGACCTCAGTGGTTCAGGAGCCAAATTAGTGATCAACATTATCCAAGAGTCACAATAGTGTGAATTCATTGTTTCATTTACTATTTTTATTATATACACATACACAGCAAAATGACTGTGCAAGTATTACTACACTACCAACTACACTTGGTTAATATAGTAAAAGCATCGCGAGTGGTTATGGTTTTAAGATCATGTGCTGCAAAGAGCCATAGGAGACACATTCAAGCGCCATTGGTGGCTTGAGAGCCTCAGTCTGAGTATCACTGCTCTAGTCCCTCATTCTGTTAAGATTTAAGCTGAGGCTCCCTACTGGAATTTTATTATTTTCCTGCTTAGGAATACTCTCAAGCTGCATGTTAAAATATTTGTACAAATCAGTGAGGTCTTAGATTTTTCACTAACTGTTCTAGAGTTCAGGAAAAGGGAATCAGAGGAAGAATAGGCCTGGAGTGACCCTTCCCTCCCACTTAACAGCTTTAATAATGGCACAGAAGTGGAAGTTTCCATAGTAGCAACTGACTGATTTTGTGGGAGAGAACTTCTTAAATGAAAACGTGGAAGCTTTCAATATGATTTCAGGACACTGAGGAAGTTTTAGATGGACTTCAATTCACACTTTCAGGGATGGGAACTTGCATTTTGATTTTCTTGAAATACTCTTAAGGAAGATGGCTTGGGAATATTACAGTTGACTTTCAGACTATGCAGCTTAAAATAAATGTAACACACCCATCTAGTCATTAAGATAATGCTAACTCATTCTGCCACTTTCTCCTTCCTTTTGGAGGAACCACACTGCCACTTGAAAGAAACTGTTACAGTAGTATGCTCTTGGCTTTCGTGACTGACACATTAAACAGACAATTAATGCATCTAAGAACCTGCGTCATCTATATATCAGATGCGGAGGCAGTCTCAGGCTCATCTAGGATACAGAGACCATTACCTGGCTGGTCAGGGCAGATGTGGAAAAGTTTCTATGACCTTTTGCTGGAGTGTGGAGGAGTGAGTCAGTCATAAGCAGTGCTCACTGACCCACACTTGGAAAGCAGGAGGATCTAGCCTTTAATTATTAAGGAAGGGTTTTGTTTTTGTTTAAATACACACATGCCAGTATATAGTTTCTTCTCTGACAGAGTACATCTTTGCTGCCATAGTTTTAAAAGGGGGGAGGGGGAAAGGGGAAGCTACTGAACTGGTTGGTGGAAGTCACTGGCCAAGCACTTGGAACTATGTTTTGTTGAAGTGCTAAAGTAGCTTTCGACAGCAGTAGCCTCTTCTGCAGGTGCATAGGAAATATTTTCTTTTCAGCTTGTTCTACTAGTTCAGTTCAATAACTAGTTCAAAGTTAAGAAACAGACCAGGAGTTAAAAGCAGTAAAGCTTGTTTTCCTCTTTCAATCCATGAATTAAAGTGAGGTGTGAGGATTTCGTCTACTAGTTCTAAGATCTTGAAGGATATGGTGACCAGAAACAATCAGTTCAACTCACTAGGTATAGATAATACTTTTGTTAAATAAGTCACTTAGTTTTGTATATCAAAACTGTATTGAAAAATCCCTTTTCTTATGTATCCAGCACATTTAAGGTAGTTTGATTTAATATAAAAATTTTAAAAAGTGATATTTGTGCATTTTTAATTTAATTCTAATTTTCATCCAAATGGAGCTTTACCCAAGTCTAGTAAATGTATCAGTCACCATTTTAACAAATGTAAAAGTTAATAATCTGAATTAATTGCAATTACATAGCTTAAAGTGTACAGATATGTATCCTCAGCAAAAAGTACCAACATATTTAGTGTAAAGGTGGAAGTTACTTGCAAATCAACATGTTTGAATGGTTACCGACCAATAAGAATCAAACTTTTTATTACGAAAATAAGGACAAATGCAAAATAAGATTAAAATAGATTTAAATCAAAGTTTTCTGCTTGCTGATTTAAATTATTTAAACTTGATTTGTGTCACTTTGATTTAAATCAATCCACTCTGCTTTCCAACATTAATCTAACCTTTAAACCAAAATCCTTTCGGAATGTGTTATGGCTGTTTTTAATATCTATTTGCAAAATTAACATTTTATTTGGGATTTCCTTAAGGTTACGGCTGATTTGTGAAATAAGTTTAACAATTTGGGGCAGCATATGTATCATGGTAGCCCCCAGCAGTCCCAATCAGGATTGGGGTCCCATTGTGCTGGATGATAAACAAAAAAAGTAGTCTTAGCTGGGAATCAAAGAAGTTCTAAAAGCCCAGGAATCAGATCTTATAGAGGATGTAGTGTTTCAGAGCAGTTATGAACTATACAGATTTTTGCAAGTCAGGCAGATGTTTATTCTCCTTAGTTTACTTGTCAATTCACCCTGTATAGTTAATTATACCCCAGTATTAACTGTACCCAACTACTAATTCTAGTTAATGCAAAACCGATTCACATTTTTATTGAAGATCTGGAATAAAACCAAATCAACTGGAAACCTTTGCAGATGACACAAAAAGGTTGAGGGAGTGGTAAATAATGAAGAGGATAGGTCACTGATACAACTAATTGTGAACATATACAGCTATGAGCAAATAATGTAGGCCATGTTTACAATACAGGAAGCAGTGACTGAATGATTTGGGGGTCATGGTGGATAATCAGCTGAATATGAGCTCCCAGTGCAATATTGTGGACAAAGGGGCTACTGATATCCTCAGATGCATAAACAGAGGAATCTGAATTAGGAGTAGCAGGTTATTTTACCTCTTAATTTGGCACTTGTGAAACTGCTGCTGGAATACTGTGCAATTTTTAAAACAAGATTGGATGTTTATCTAAAAGATCTGCTCTAGCAATTATTTTGGGAAAGTCCTATGGCCTGTGTAACATAGAAGGTTAGACTAGATGATCACAATGGTCCCTTCTGTTCTTAAAATCTATGAAGTATTCCAAGGTCCCTCTATCAATTCAGCATTACGAATAAAGATAACTTTGGAACTTAGAGAAACCAAATTCCTGATTTTTAAAAAAAAATATGTTACAGTATGGAAGATATGGCCATCTGGTCCGGTTTCACTGATTTATAACTGTTTCACAATGCTGACGTTAAGGTTTAGCAAGATTATGTTCTTCCCCTGCATCTGGTGTTCTGTTAGTGTATTAACATGCCCTGTCTGCTGCTGCTTGATATATTTTATGTATTATCTCACTCCCCCAGTTACTTAGGTCTGAACACACAGTGCACTGTTCTTAACCATAGATATTACAGTTTTTTGTTGTGTTTGTTTGGTTATGAAAGTGAACTCCAGGATTATTACATAAGAACTAAGAGAAACCTAATGCAGGTTTTGGTATTTTTGTGTGTGACTAACTTGCATACAAGATGAAACCCTCAGAAGTGAAGGCTCCAATTTGTAATCTTGTCAAATACTGAGTATCAATCAATCCATGGCATCTGGAAATCCATTTACCACCAAATATTAAAGCCCCAGAGTAAAGACAGTTTCCCTTGCTTGCTGTAACCACTCAGTTTCCCCCCACCCATTTAGATGCCAACCCAGCATGTTTTCTAGACCTCAGCAGAAGCCAGTCCTGTAGTCAGAGTATGGTCTATCTAGTATAAGATGGGTTATGGCCTTATTATATTTATAGTACAGTCACAACTAGTTGTTTTGCACACAAATGGTGACCAAACTTAAGGTGATCAATTTTAAACATTAAATGTATTTTACACACGTTACCTTATGCATAGCTGCTAGCCAGGCTGCTGACAGCTTCTTGTTAGAATTGAAGTCTTCACTGGCAGTAAATTTCATCTGTGTGAGCTCCTCTGACCCTGGTGCCTTATACTGCAGCAGCATACCTGTGGCACGAGTATTGCCTCCTGAAAAGGGAAAATTAAAGTAGAGTCCTGAACAAGCAGTAGGAGAACAAAGTATTTAACCACTTGAGAAACAAAAGAAGGGGATGCTCTGTCCATAATCACCAATATAAAACTCATTCCCAATACCACTTAAATGCTTTAAATGGCCTGCATTAACAGCTGCTGCTATTGTACTCTACTGTGTGAGTATGAACCACAGTGTATTACCACAACCCAAAGCCAAGAATGCACTGTCAGAACATCACTCAGGGAAGCTAGCAGCAAAGGGAATTATTGCTGGAAATAAAGCCATTTATACCCTGACATTGCAAGAACATCTTTCTAGCTTGGAATTTTTTTTTAAGTGTTAAAAGTCTTAAAAATAAAGTTCATGGCAATTCACCACAGTATCTTGCAGCTTGCAAACAATGGAAGTTGTTATTCTTGTGCGATTTAACCATTGTTCATATTTTAATTAAAAAAAGAGGGGTCCTTGCTTGATAGGAAGTCAAGCTCACAGCACTGAAAGC
The DNA here is from genome assembly GCF_011386835.1 of Chrysemys picta bellii. Taxonomy (NCBI): domain Eukaryota; kingdom Metazoa; phylum Chordata; order Testudines; family Emydidae; genus Chrysemys; species Chrysemys picta. The sequence goes on along the minus strand of NC_088794.1, from coordinate 135,811,332 downwards.
TTTCTGGTCTCTACCAGATAGGTGGGAGGGCAGGTGGCCTCATGGTGGAAGCCTACTGTGAGGCCAAATAACTCCTGGAAGTATCAGAAAATGGGGTGTGTCTGCCACAGAGGATGGCTTCACTCAAGGAACTGTGTGGGAGAGCACCCCACCTTATAGAATTTATATTCTAGATGTGATTTTAAGTTATGATATTATTAATAGGCCATCCAGTGAAGACAAGTGAGGAACACACATAGAAATCAGGTTAGCCTAAAAATCAAGAAAGGTTAGTATGGAGTAACATGTACCAATGGCCATATCTTTCATACTGTAATGTTTTGTTTGGGGCATTTAGTACACTATTATAGGGTTAACTAAGTCACCAGAACCTTCAAAAACCAATCCCCTTGCAAGTCACCTCACCTGCCTGATCCAATGCTCCTTATGCATACAAAGGCCTCATTTATTTAAATGAAAAGATTATCTGCATAGGGTAGGGCCCTAAGGGGTCAGTATCCTTATGCCACTATGCAAGAGAAATCCAGACACAAAGAATCTTGCACTAAGCTTCTGACCACATGCCCCATAATTACATTTATGAGTTAACGTGTTTTTCAATCTCTTTGCAAAAGGAGCAATTAGATTCCTCTGCCCTCTCCAATTTCCCTAGTTGGATTATAAAACTGAGTGCCTAACTTTCACTGTACTGGGACCTTGACCAATTTCAGATTGTTGCAAACATGATTACATGACACTGATCTGATCTACCAGTAAGCAAAAGTCAGTAGTAGGTTACGTAAACAATACAGCACACAGCAAGACAGGAGAAAAACAAATATAGTAAGCAGTATTTGCTCTTCATGATTTGCTTAGTCACAAGCCCATCGTTCCACCCAAAACAAAACAAGCAACCCCTCCCACACCACTTGGGCATAAAATAAATAGCTTCTCCCCTCAAAAAGGCAGACAATCCTTATCTTAAGAATCAAATCATGCCAAATGTACTGACTGTCCAAAATTAAGGTTTTTTATGAAGATCCACTTTTAAAATCTCATGACATGCCAATTACATATGCAATACATTTCATGTACATATACTCTACATACCCAGCTACACGAGACAACTGTTAAGATCACATATTGAAGCAGAATAGCAAGATAACTATCCATTTTGAATATGCACACTTGCCCATGTATTGTTACCAAAGATACTTAAAGAAAATCAATTTATTTACAATATTTCGTTATGAGGACTAGAACAAAGCTTCCAACTGGTGCTCAATAATTTCTATTGCGATTTCACCACTGCTTTGGTCTAGAAACTGGCCCAATAGCACACTGTTTGAGCACCAGTATTTTCTCTTCCTAAGACATAAGTGGAAGAAACTAAACTGCCTTAGTTATAGACCTACAACTCCAAAGCGATACTAAATTTTGGTCACTTTTTGTATGAAGTGTAAGTTTCAGTTTCCCTAATTTGGCACGTTAATTATGGATAGTTTTTGCTGAAATTGCAGTGATGCATGCTAAAGATATTCTAAAATAGTTTCCAAGGTCAAGACTAGTGTTCCCTGTAATTGCCTCTCCATGAGGAATGAGTGCCAGAGCTCAAGTTTAAGACTTATGAGAACAGTCTTTTCTGTTCCATTTCCACCACTTCTTATTCTATTCCTTCCATTTACCCATTCCCCCTGCTTCCTCATTTATTCTATAAATGGACATTCAACACATCCACACCTTTCTTGCTCTATCCATCCTCCCATCTTGAGCAGCAGTACTTTGGTCGCTTCAGGAAGTGAACGCTCTAGTGCCCACTCATTTGTGCAGCAGGAAGTGGCATAGTGCCTGTCAGCAAGGGGAATAGCCACAAACATATGATTTAAGGGAGCCCTGATTAAGGCAGAAGTATTTTAAGTCTTCCTCCAATAGTCAAAATGTTCTCCACTTTAGAATTTAGATTGGATAATTTCTGTGTGTTCCTATTCTTTCTAAGGGCATCTCACAAAACACATGTTTAAATCTAACACTTTTAAACACAGATTGCCCAAAATTAATTTCAGTAAGATCTGTAGACAGCAAAGAGGAGAGGAAGAAAGCAGCACTGAAAAGGGCATCATAACAGCATGCTCAGGTGAATCAAGTTCACAACAACATTGCTGACCTTCCGTAATGTGTTGGCTCTCCAGAAGGCTGGTATAAGTGTGAATATCTTTTTCTACATCAAGAAGGTAGGCAAGCAGTGAGAAGAAAAATTAGTCAGAAGAGCAGTGAATAAGGAAATTAAAGGAGCAATAAGTTACACTCAAATAGCCACACATTTGGTTGATTTGAATATAGGAGTTAGTTCATTAGACAGAAATTACAGTGACTATACTGCTCCCACATTCCACAGATGTGAGATTTACAATGAAAGTCCAGTCGTACTTGACAAAATTATTAATGGTAAAGAATCACTTTTGAAATCCTTGTTCCCATTTTTTATTTAGTGTACTCTAATACTGGGTTTGTGCCTGATGAGCGTATTTTGTAGGACTTGGGTAAAAGGTAGTTACCTCATTCAGATTTCAGTTGGCCACAATCAGGGGTCAGGTGAAAAGTAAAGCTCTGCATGAGTGTTTGGTTAACCACATACCAGTTAGATGTAGTAAACAGTTTGTTAATTTGATAATACTAATTGGTCCCACTCTGTGGTTAGACTCTTGTTATCTATAACATGTTAAGAAATATCCTCTCTGACACAGTTGCACTTTCATCAACTCCAGAGTCTGTCCCTTATACTGTTGGCTTCAAGCAAAAGCAGGTCACAGCTGCGTCCTGATACTTTCCATTCTGATGACCAAAGTTCTTCCCCACCACTACCCCCGCTCAATCAGGAGTGCATCTCTATGGTTCAGCAGTGGGAAGTGGCAGCAGGGAAGATGTCCACTGTCACTTGATTCAAGGTACAAAGTTCTACAGGGTTGAGGATCAAACGGTTAGAAGTCAATTCTGAATTCTTGAGTTTTCCCTAAAATGCTACTGTCAGAAGCCACAAGGATAGGCTTCCAAATGCTGCTGCTGTACTCAAGAGTGAAATGAAGCACCCATATCTGAGTGGTCAGTGTAAAAGACGGTGTATTGTTTTATTAGGTTAAAGAAAAGCATTGCAAATTCATAACTTATGACCATTAGTTTAGATTCATTGCAAGATTTACCTCCAGGAGTAAATCCCTCTGTAAGTATCTGGACAGTTGAAATCTGTGCAATTTCAATTTCATAATGGCTGTCTCCATCCAGAAACAGATATCTACACAACAGAAGAAAACATTGCTTCTTACAAGCGTGTCAGTTTTCAAGTTTACAAAATAAGTCTGATTCAAGAGAAACAACAGGTTCTACCAACAGTATCCTGACAGTTTATGTACTTTAAGACAAACCTCACAGGGATTAATTACTACAGTCTTAATCGCAAGCAGTAAAGATAGGAAGAAAAGCTTTTAATAAAAACTCAAATTCCTCCCCTCCCCCCCGCCAACCTTCTGATCTTCAGTTAAAGCCAGTTGAAAGCTATGGGCCAGACTGCCAGGTGCCTCTTGCAAAACTTCCTGCAGAGCATCCTCAAGAGGGAAAGTGACTGAGGCTTTTTGAAAGACATTGTCTAACTATCTATAATCTGAGGATCACACACAGCTCTGTGGAGGCCGGAACCTTATGCATGAGTTCAGTTTTTAAAATAAATATTTTGAAATAATTTTTCAATGGTTAAATTTTTCCTCTCATGCCCTCTCAACCAGTACCCTTCCCATTACTGTTGGCAACACATTATTTATATTCCAATAGCACCTACAGGTCAACTAGGGTTGAGATCCCACTGTACTAGGCACTAAACAAACACAACAGAAGACTGCACCTACCCCGAAGTGGTTAAAACAAAAACAAACAAACAAAAGCTACACACAGTAGGCAAACAAACAAAAACAAACAAACAGAGAAGTCTGGTGGCACCTTAAAGACTAACAAATTTACTTGGGCATAAGCTTTCATGGGTAAAAAACCCACTTCTTCCCCACGAAAGCTTATGCCCAAATAAATTTGTTAGTCTTTAAGGTACCACCGGACTCCTCGTTGTTTTTGTCGATACAGACTAACAGGGCTACCCCCCGATACTAGACAGCAGGCAGTTTGTTTAAAATTACACTACGATTTCTTTTCACCTTTATTCACAATCAACCAACCATTCCTCTATCCTATCCACCTCCAATAGAGGAATACTCCACCTCCCTCTGATTGTAGGAGTTTAAATTAAGAAACCTGTCAAAATTATCTGAAGGTATCCTCCTCGCTGTTTCATCTCCCACACAGGAACTTCCCTTCTCCTCCAAAGAAAGGGACAGGGCACTCACCTGGTCTTTTGCATGCCACAGGTCCATTAGCAACCAATCACTTCCATCCCCCACTGAGGCAAGGGGCCCTAAACTGCCGCTCCATTCTTCCTACCACCTAACCCCACAACCTTGGGATCAGCAGATTCTCCTCTCCAACTCCAGAACTAGGCTTTCGTCTTTCAGAAGAACTCTAAAATCCACCCTTTCTTCAGTATCTGTTACCAAACTCCTAGTCCACACACTGGTCCTCTCCCATCTTAACTTTACAAGACATGTACCGTCATCATCCTGAGGATTCTGCTTGTATATTGTACCTCTTTATCCCCAGCATTCATCTGATACAAGTTTTTGCAGATTAAAAGCTCTGAGGGGGTTAAGGACAATCTTCCTTTGTGTGTACATCACCTTATAGGTTTTGGAAGCTACCAGTATACAAATAAAAACTACACTAGTCATGTGGACTGTACAGTAGGCACAGTATATAGAATTCATTTCTTATAGACAACCAATTAGGAGACAGCAACAGTCTGTCACTACCTGCCTAGCCAGATTCAAATTAACGGCTTACGTGCAAAGTGCTTCATAATATTCCATCATCAATTTCTGGAGCCACCCAAGTTTCTTAGGGTATGTCTACATTGCTAAAAAACACCCCAATTTAAAACAAAACACAAACCCGCCACATGCACATAACTGCAGCAACGAGTCTCAGCGCCCAGGTCAACTGACTCAGGCTTGCTCTACAGGGCTAAAAATAGTAGTGTAGGCATTCCCACTCCTGCTGGAGGCCTGGCTGAAACCTGACAAGGGGTTTGATCTCAGAGCCCAGGCTCCAGCTCAAGCAGGAACATCTACGCTGCTATTTTTAACCCTGTAGCATGAGCCCGAGTCAATTGACCCAGGCTCACATTCACTGCCATGGGTCATTTTTTGCAATTCAGACATACTTTTAGTGTAAATTTTTGCTGTGATCAGCAAGGTTTCAGTAGCAAAAAAACAACCAGACTCTGATGATGCAACATATAACAATAAGCCCAAAAGGGCTTACCCTCTGCTCATACCTAGGGCACTACCAATTTCACGGCAATGTGTCACTGACTGTGAAATAAGCCCTTCCCCATGAAATCTGATCTCCCATTTGCTGCTGGGAGTGCCCCAGCCTGGGAGCTCTTAGCTGTGAGTCCCTGCTGGGCTGGGGAGGGACAGGACTTGTCCTTCCCTTGCATAGCAGCTCTGGGAAGGAGGGTGGGAGGGAAAAACATCAGACCCACCTCTGAGTGCCTCCCCCCTGCTGCAGGAAGCTTCCTGCCCAGCACCGGATGTTCCTGCAGCTGGCCGGGACTTATGGAGGTGGATCAGATATCCCCCTGCTCCTGGGAGCATCCCAGCCAGGGAGCTCTTAGTTGTGAGTCCCTGCTGGGCTGGGGAGGGACAGGACCAGTGTTCCCTCTAGTTTTTCCCAACCATGTGTGGAATGAATTTTGTTATGTGCACCAATATGACACATCACCTCCATATTGGTGCACATAACAAAATTCATGTGATGGGGGTAGGGTTGAGGGGTTCGCAGTGTGGGAAGGGGATCAGAGCTGGGGCAGAGGGTTGGGTGCAGGGGTGTTAGGACTCTGGCCGGAGGTGCAGGCTCTGGGGTGGGGACGGGGATGAGGGGTTTGGGGTGCAAGGGGGTGCTTCAGGACTATGGCAGGAAGAGAGGACCTGGGTGTGGGGAGAGGTCCCTCTCCCTGCTGCAGCAGCTCCAGGGCTGGGGCTGCAGGATAGGCATCCCTTCCCCGGCAGGTCAGGTCCAGGCTGCCCCAGTTGTGCCTGGGCTGGGCTGCAGCAGAGTTGGGGCCAGTGGAGGGCTGTCCTGGCCGCAGCAGGTTGGGAGCTGGGTTAGGTTAGGGCCAGGCATGGCAGCTCAGAGAGGGGAAGACCAGAACCACTTCCGGGTACCTTTTGGGTTGGGACCCCCACGGTTACAACACCGTGAAATTTCAGATGTAAACAGCAGAAAACGTGAAATTTACTAAATTTAAAACTCTGGCCATGAAATTGATCAAAATGAACCGTGAATTTGGTAGGGTCCTACTCATACCATGTACCCACTTGCTGATTCTGGAAACATTTTAGAGCACATAAACCAGCAGGAATGCTGTAGAGGCAACATACAAGCCCTCATGAAGAGCAGGGATGGGAAGATTAAACAAAGATTTAAAAACTTAACCAGATTTAACAAGTGCAGTTTCCATTCACATTTCTCACCTCTGGTTGTTGGAAAGTCGACAAACCATCATCTCCGATTTTTCTGATGTTCCCCGAGCAACAGAGAATGTAGCACCTTAGTAGGAAAAAATCCCCAAGTATTTATTCAATTATTCAAATGCTAAATTTGTAATTTAAGAAAGAAGCAAAATTAGCATATCAAAAACTTTTATAAACTTTTGCACTTAATGCACCTATCCTAATGGCTTGAACACTAAGCTATGTTATGCTCTCCATTTTACCCAATGTATCTTAAAAGTCTAATCCTGAAAAGAACACCAAAAGAGTTCAGTTACCAGCAGCAGCAAAATGGTGCAGTTGTAACTAAACATCCTGTGATCAGTTAATATTTCTTCTCCGATGGGTTACTCCTGGAGGAATTCTGTGCTACTGCGCGCATATTTTTATTTTTTTGCACAGAAAAAAGCTTCTGCTGAAATGTTGATGCAGTTCTGCCTTTTGCCCACCAGAGGGCACTGTGGTGCAGAAACACAGCAGCAGCTCATCTAGGGAAGAGAACGAGCCTGCCTTCTTCGCAGTGCCTGTCAGGCCAGATCCAGGAAACTGGAGCAATGAGGAAAGATAGCATGGGGCTTTTGGGGGGGTGGGGGGGTCAAATAGGGGCTCATAAGGGCTAGTGGGGGAGGACAGACTGGGGCAGGGGGTGAATGGGAGTTGAGGCACAGGGCCACAGGGGGAAGGGAGGTGCAGGGCAACATAGGGACAGTGGGTTGCTGAATGGGGGCACAGAGACATGAGGACAGGGAGTGCAGGGCCACAGGGAGAGGGGAGCGCAGGGCCACAGGGAGAGGGGAGCGCATGGCCACATGGGGACGGGGCAGATGTGCCTGACTGAATGGGAGAGGCTAGGTGTCAGCCAAGGTCTGCATGGGGGAAGCTCCCCAACAATCCCTCCCAACCCCCCCAAAAAACCTGTTCAATACATTTCCCACCCATACCAAACAACCCTCCAAGTTCACACCCAGGCTCCTTCCCAGCAGTTTACTTCCCTCTCCCTCAGCTCCTCCATTACCCCTGACTCCCCCAAGCCTTTGCACTGCTTCTGAGGGGTGCAGGAAATAAGGTTCTGTACTGTAGTTTATATGAATTATTACTCAGAGTTCGGAATTAATATGCCTAGTAAGGAATCTATTTGTCAAAAAAAGATTTCCTGAATCTTTTTTGTTGTCTGTATTGTTACAGATATACTTGCCAACAGGTATTTTGAAATAAATGACCAAAAATAATTGAAACTGGTTGATTATATTATGTTATTTTGACAAAATATGCAGAATTTTAAAATACTGTGTGCAGAATTTTTATTTTTTAGCCCAGAATTCCCCAAGGAGTAATGTGTGTAGACTGTTGTAGGTTTACTTGATTTAAGGCACACCCTCAACCTCAAAGCAAGAGGCAAAGGACAGTATCAAATGATTGTGGGACAGTTTCCTGCAGCTACACGGGACCATTTTTGCCATCAAATATTGCAGTTAGTAAAAATATTACAGAAACTTTTAGAAAAGTGTACAGAATATACAGTGAGATATAAAGATTTTATTGGCAGGTGGCCGTTCAGTTCAGGACTGCCTCATGCTCAGATTTTCTTAGTTACACCAGTGTAAGTCAGGAGTTACTCCATCAAAGTTAATGAAGTTATACTGCTATATGTGAGAAGAATAAAATAATCCCCTTACAAATAGTTTGTTTAAAAGCCATCTGTGCCTCACCCCCAGAGCACATTATAGAATAACCAGTGCTTTACGTTATATGTAATCCATGTGCAGATGTGTTCGGAAAGCATGTTTCCCACCCCATGAGGAGCACTAATTTTGGTTGAGTCTTTCACAAACCAAAGAGACCAAAGTGTTAAAATTCAAATGCAAGTGTTCGATAGAAATTGGTACATTCCTTCGTATGCTCATGGAGCTGTAGGACATCTCACCAGGAATGTGCATTCTAATTAGAGGTGTGCTCTTGCCTAACTACTGAAAATACCTATTAAAGTCACATTCAACATCCCTTGAAAGGCATGTTCCCAATTTTAAATAGTCACAGGATATTTTAAAAATTTAACAAAGACCTATCAGATTCTTCATTTTTAAAAACAGTACAATCAGGGCTCCAGTTATATTTCATACTGCTCTTTAAATCTATTCACAATTGACAGTTCAGTGACAATCACAGCCACCTACACAGTCTAGGGAGGAAGAAGAGATCAGAGGCTGAAATGAAGTTTGAAGCATGTATTCTCTCTCATTATAAGACTTCAAAATTATTCTCTTTACTATTAAGAGTGTATTTGATCCTGTGTACAGGGATGTGATTTAATAAAGTGCAATATTACAAGAAAGCTATTACCATGCCCTCATACATTCATCAGCTAGTAAGAGGCATTAGAGTTCCTTTGACTCTAGAAGCTGAACTTTTAAAATACATAAAAATGAAAATCTCATCTCCGAAGAACAGATCCGGACGGATAAAAAAATAATGAGCAAACAAGAAAAAAAAGACAGTGGGGAAGTATTTCAAAAGAGATTTCTAGAGACTGCAACATAGCACCTTACTTGACAACATAAGGGAATTAGTTCTGCTATTTATCTCATTATTTATTTGACACTCACTTGAATAACTATGTACAAGATCAAAACAACAACTGTGCAGGTAGAACTTACCATTCATAAGCACTTTAAGCTGCTTGTCATAAAATTCTGTTTCTTTCTGAGAGATGAAAGCACATTCAGCACACTGGCGCACAGGATCTACAAAGCACATACGAGGCAGAGGCACTTTTTTACTGCAGCACTTGTCACAAAAGCACTTCCCACATCTCCGGCAATGGTGCTAGACAAAAAAAATTATAAAAGATGCAATTAATAAGAGCTGATAACGTTACCACATCAACACTACTACTCCTGAAGCATTGGCATGCACAAGAGAAACTAGGTGAGCAAGTAACAACAAGATACAGAGGGGGAAAAAAAATACTAGATATGGCTAATTCAGTATCACATGATTCTAAAGATAGTAAGAAGTGCTAAAATGACATCTCTGGAGACTGGAACTCTAAAGACGGTCCAGCATGAGCAATAGCAGTGTAAGCTTCTCCAGACACCTGAGCAGGGTGCTTCAGGTCTGACCAGAGTGAACAAGGGTGAAAAGGAGTCTCCATGGACCATTAAATCCTTGTCCTCACTGTCAACAAGACTGCAAAAATATAATGGTGGTTTGCATGTCCTCTTCACTTTCCATGGAGATTCCACTGGGCTCCATCCTCAGCCTACTCCTCTCCCTCCAAATATTTAATTCCATGTCTAACAGTGACAGAAGCAATTCCAGGTTTTATAGACTGAATGATCAGTTACTAGAACAAGAAAAATTCTACAAGTGTCCTGTGAAGTTGGGATAATGGCAAATCATTTGCAAGTGTGATAAGGCCTATTTCACAACAATTATAATTTCGCAGCCAGTCGACATTAGTGGCTATCCCTCAATACAAGGATAATACCTGCCAGGAGGAAAAGTCATAGATGAGACTTAAGATAGCTGAGGAGTCCTATCTGTGCTCTACAGGTTTTTCCACATACATGACAGGTGGTTGTTTGGAGAGAGCACAACTGCTGGCCGGGATATTGTACATTTTCCTTCTGCCTGTGCTGTTTTCCAGCCTTGTGAGCAAGGCAATTCTCTTCAAAACGGCTGAGGCTTGATGTATGATGTGATGCCATTGCAGTCTATTGCCAGCCAGTTCTTCCCAATTTGTTGGGTCAACACCTCCCTTCTTAAAATATACTTTCAGGGAGTCCTTGTAGTGTTTTTTTCCCCTGTGGATCCTCTTCCAAAGACTAAATTGAGAAAAGAGCATTTGCTTCGGAACACAAGTACTGGCCATCTACACACAATGACCAGCCAAACAAAGTTGATGTTTCATAATCTTCGCCTCAACATTGGTGATGTTAGCTGCAGAGAGAATGCTGGCCTTGGTGCAACAGTCTTCCCATCTAATACGGAGAATATTCCTAAGGCAGTGCTGTAGGTGCCACTCCAGATGCTTAAGATGGCTTTGGTACATCACCTAGGTCTCGCACCCATAAAGGGGAGTGGGGATAACCACTGCATCGTAGATCAGGATCTTAGCTTCCATTCACAGATCTCTCAATAAAGACATGACGAAGCAACTTTCCAAAGGATGTGTTGGCACAGCAGGTCCTATGTTCAATCTCCACATCAAGATAGACTGGGAGAGGTAGCTACCAAGGTAAGGGAAATGCTCAACATCTTCCAGGCATTCACCACCGATGACAATTTGTGGGAGAAAGGGGGCAACTTATCCTGGGACAGGCTGATGGAGCACCTTAGTCTTCCCAATGTTGCGGGAAAGTCCCAGGTTATGATAGCACCATAGAAAAGATCTAGGGTGGATTGCAAGTCAGCCTTGGTGTGCATGGCGATAACACAGTCATCAGCATACTAAAAGTCTGTAATAACAGTCCTAGCGACCTTTGTTTTTAGAATGAAGATGCCACATCATTTAGGTTGAAGAGCTGGCCATCCATGTGATTCTTCAAAAACTGGGATTGAGTAAGGCAGTCACAAATAAGAATCAAGATCACAGCAACATAGATGGGGAAAAAAGGGTTGGGGCAATAACACAGCCCTGATTGACACAAGTCTAGACGGTGAACGGGTGCATCTCTAACCTATTAAAGAGGACAGTGTGCGGTCATCCCATCATGAAGTAACCTGAGAACGCGAATGAACTTCAACGGACAGCCGAACCTAGACAAGACTTTCCATAACGGTTCACAACTGAGGGAATCAAAGGCCTAAGTTAGGTCAATAAATGCCATAAACAATGGCTGGTGTTGTTCTATATACTTCTCTTGGATCTGTTGTGCAAGAAAAATCATGTCGGTGGTGTCTCGAGACAGTCTGAAACCACACTGGGATTCCAAAAGGATACTTTGGCAAGAGATAGGAGATTATTCAAAAGGATGCAAGCAAGGATCTTCGTGGCAATGGAGAAGAGAGCAATGCCTCAATAATTCCCACACATTAACTTGTTCCCTTTCTTAACAATGGTAACAATACTGGCACTCTTTAGGTTGGGTTGAATTTTCTCATTAACTTCAAAATCATGCTAGTAGCGAGACTCTTCAGCGGTGCCTCATTGAGAGGTTCTCTGACCTACCTGACAACATCAATGACATCCAAATACATTGGGAGGAGTTCAAGACCATTATTCACAAGGCACATGCTGAATTCACAAGGCATATACTCCACTCACTGGATTGGATTTGATGAAAATGAGGAAATCCTAGCACTTATTCATCAGAAGAAAAGCACATTTTGCACTTGGTAAAATGAACCCTCTAACCAGCAAAAAGACTCTTATTGGCTTAAAGTTGTAGTTCAAAGGGGGCTGCATGACATCAAGCATCAGTGGTGGCAAGCAAAGGCAATGGAGATCCAGAGCTTCGCTGATCAACATGACATAAGAAGCTTTTTTCAAGCAACAAAAGTCATTTACGGGCCAAGTTCAAAGGACATAACCCCTCTGCAATCTCAGGACAGCTCCACCCTTCTTAAGGACAACGTAGCCCTCAAGCAACATTGGAAGGAGCATTTTGAGATACTATCGATCTGCAAATCTGAAGTCTCAGCTGCCACCATCCAGTCCATTCCTGAGCATTCAGTAATAGACCCTCTTGCTGACGATCCCCCGCCCCCATCTCCTGAGGAAGTTTGGCATGCCATCACTCAGATTAGAAACAACAAGGTGCCAGGCCCAGATGGCATCCCCATGGAGGTCTTCAAAGCTGGTAGAATAGCACTCGTGCAAAAACTTCAATTTCTCAGCTAGTAGTGGGACCCGAAATCATTATTTCCACTGGAAATGACAGGCACAATAGCTATTCCTTGTTTGAGATCACAGAGGAAATTAAAATAATTCATGCTACATAGTAAAACTCTCCATGGGAGATGGAGCATGTCAGGCAACCAACTTATGGATCAAAGTAAGTTTCAACCACTGATGTGAATAAATGATAGCTTTGAGTTTCTGAATATTTCTTTAATTAGGGAGCAAAACTTATGAGCACAGAACCACCAATCAACCTCTCCAATATGCCTATCCTCCTCATTGACCAGCCACATTTACTTATCATAGTTACCAGTCTAATACTTTTAGAATTCCTGAAGATTCCCAGTATACCATATTTAATAAGATTTATTTTCCACTTCGTTACACCATATCTGTTGGGCTTTATATTCCAAACAACACATTGCAAAACAAGTGTTTCAACTCAAGATGCATCTTATATTCATCTTTCTTCCTTTCCATCAGTGTATGCTAGCAAAATGTCTGTGTAATTAGGAAGTTATGCAAGGAATGTTATTCATAGCTAGAATGATTGTCCTGCTGACTTTTGCACAAACTAGCAATCTAAAACAATTATGTCTCCCCTTCTCCAGGGAAAAACTCCAGATTCTTGGCAATATGCTCCGTCTTCTCTGACAGTAGTTCCCAGTAAGACAGCACCTTCTCTATGCTGCTTGCTAGTAAAAGTTCAAGACAACATAAAAGTTAATTAAAATACTCTATATAAATGGACTGAATTACATGCCCAGTGCAGTCCACTGCATCAATTTCAATGAACTACTGTTCATAATTCAACAAAAGAACTATTTTTACTTATAGCAAATGCATCTTCTGCCAATATCTTCACCCATTATTTGTTTTGCACATTTTGTCCAAGTACTTTATAATTGGGCTCTTCCTAGAATCCTAGCCTTGAAAATAAGTGTTCCTAATACTAGACTCTTTCACTCACATAACCAATATTTTATGCAACTCTGAGTGTACTGACATGAACATGTTTGTCGTTTACTTGCCAGCATTACTGACAACAGCATATTTTGAGAAGTGTTACTTATATGTTGCCTCAAAACCAGCATAGTATTTTAGTCCTAAAAATAGTCATTTATTTTAAATTTCACAGCAGAATAATAGATTAAAGAGGATGAAGACCTACTCCTAGAGGCGGGAAACAAAAGCTATTTTTAAGGCATGTCAAATTTTGGGTGTAAGTATCCTTTTGAAAGGAGAGGTTTCAACACATTTCAAAATAAGAGTTCACAAAAAAAGTTCCACAATGTAATGTGTTTAGGCTATTATGTTTTGTTGCTCTCTCTTACCTTTCTGGTTATGAAATCAAACTTTGTTTCACACTGCATACATCTTGGACACTAGAAGACAGTAAAGAGTACAAGATTTATGTACATCTTTATCCAGATACAATGCACAAGACTAAATATATTAGAGTAATTTCTAGAAAGTTAAATAGCTCTAATGAATTCCCATGCAAGTAATGTCTAAGTAATGCTTGTTTCTTGCTTATCTTAATTTTCTGAACATTTATGTGGTAGGCAAGTACTATCCACATCTTACAGAGAAAGAAGAGCAAAAGAAAAAAATTGATTTTCCCTAGGCACAAAGTAAATCAGTAACAGTCAGGATTACAACTCAGGAATTCCAATCTCATGCATAGTCCATTAGTCCAAATTTGTATTAACTTGTATAGTGTACATAGAAGATAACTATCCATTTATTATACTGTTACACATTTAACTCACAAGTGTTGTTGGTTTATGCATTATCAGTAGTTAAAATATCTGAAAAATAGCATAATTATCTTGGAAGTCCTGTTCCCTCCTCCATCTCCCCCCCACAATCACGAAGGCTAAATCTATATCTGCAAAATTTCACTTTGATAGTTTATAACTTTTTCCTAGAAAGAGCTTGGTGAAAGAAAAAAAAAATATATGAAGTCACAATTCCCCCCCCCCCCTCATTAAACATTTGATAAGAGCCAGCTGCTCTGGGTTTTGTTGTCTAAACTGGTAACAAAGTGCTTGAGAGAAACTTTATTCAATAAGTATTAGATGTGGTTATTATTATGGCATTTTCTACGCAGATACTAAAAAAGTCACCCACTACGTGCTGATCTACAGCACTATTTTACATCACCGGCATCTTTCCTGAGACCCTCATATTTCTACATTGTTTCAATTCAACACATAATACCAGATAACATTTCAATTACAAAGCCTTGGATAGTATCAGGTTTATCAGCTAGGCTATTAATGCAATGTTGTGTTTGACATTTGGGACAGGTGGTAATATGTTCAGGTTCTGCAACAGCTTTTGGAATTATAAAGACTGTAAGCTCTTTAGACCAGAGCCCATCATCATCTTATGTTTGTGCCATGCCTAGCACAATGGTGCCCGAATCCCTGACTGAGGCCCCTAGATGCCAGTGCAATACATATAAATGTATCTAAAATTGAGAGCACAAGGCAATGGGTTGGGAGGTGAAGGGGCAAATGGGGTAGAGGGGAAAGAGAATAATGCAGTTAGGAGCACTGTCCTTCAGATAATATATTAAGCCGAGGTCTTTCTTGCTTTCAGTGACCATTCAGGCGAAATATCTCATGGTACATTTTGAAAATCATGGGATGAAACACTGTGCCTTAGTCAATATCCCCTTGCAATAGGCTCCAAAACAGAGTATCAGAATTTAAAATAAAGCAGGTTGTAATGTTCAAGGTTGAGAATGAGCTAACTGCTAAGCATACAAAAGTTGCGATTTGCCTATTGTTACCATGCTTCCAGTATTTAACTCCTTACTTTGTAAACTTCTTTAACGTGACTAGAACTTTCATGGTCTATTTTAGAAAGTTCTAGATATTTCAGCAGGTTCCAAATCGGTATCAAAGTTCAATAAGCAAAAACGTAGCTGATGTGAACTGCCACATCAGCTAAGTCACAAACCTCAAATTCCTGAGCCACCTACTTTTAACTACAGCTTGATGCATTAAATCACTTCTGAAATTTAGCAAATTTAAGTACCTGCATTAATTTGCAACTAGCCAGTTCCAATTAAAGAGATTGCTCAACTGTTCAAATTAAAATATTATACAGAATGATCAGAACTGGTCTCAAATGATGAATGTTCTTTCAAAAGATGTACTGAACATCAAACCTCTGTCAGAATGGCTACAGAAATGCACATTTACCTTCACTGAATTATCAGGTCAATGCACTAAGCCCTTTAAGTCTATTGCCAATGTAGACTAGCCCTAATAAGTGAAATACTGTGCATTGTTTACAACAGAAAGGAAAAAGCAACAGATTCAGACTAACACGGCTACCCCTCTGATACTTAACAAAAAGGAAATACACTCTATGCACAGCCAGATAAATGAGATGCATCTGCTGGCTTGTCAGTTTTTAAAACATGGGCTAAGCCAGGTTTCCAGCACATTATTTTGGAGATAAACATAGCAGAAAGAGCAGTGAACTCTTAAAAATCAAGCAGCAGCAAAAAGGGACTGTAACTTCACTTACCTTCCCCACCACTATTTAGGAAGCAGATTCACTCACATTTTTTAAGTCAACCCAACAGAACCCTCTTCTTAGCCATTTCTCCAGCAAGACAGCTTTCTGCACTTACACAAGGTTTTGCCTATAATTATTTTGCCTCAGCAGAGAGGGCATTTCCTGCCAGCAAATATGGGAACCACGTATTCACAAGATGGAACAAGAAACATAGGCAGCCTCAAGATAGGAGTTATAAGATAAAATAAAGAGGGGAGAAAAAAAAACCCTAACGCCCCAATATCCTTCCATTCCAGGCCACTAAGGCTGTTTTACTGGGCCCTATACAATAGGGGGACAGAGAGAAGCCAGGGCACAGGCGCATAAGTGAAGTGGTTTTTTGAGGGGAGGGTGGAGGGCAGGCTCCTTTGCCTATAGGACTGTAAGAGCCCAACACAAGGGGAAATACTGAGCGCCACTGTAATGAGGAGAGTGGCCCGAACGCCCCAGGGGTGGGTCAGGACCTTGGGATCCCCACAGGCACCTTAGAAAGGATTTCACCACAGGTGCATCTGCATAGCGGAAGTCAGAGTCCAAGGAGCTCAATGCAAGGAGTGACGCGGGGGAAAGGGGCTCACCCAGGCGGGTCGGGGCGGTTGGAGCCAGGAGTGAAGGGGAAGACGGACTCACAAGCGGGGGCCGGTGGTG
Source organism: Chrysemys picta bellii (assembly GCF_011386835.1). Classification (NCBI taxonomy): domain Eukaryota; kingdom Metazoa; phylum Chordata; order Testudines; family Emydidae; genus Chrysemys; species Chrysemys picta. Next base: position 135,794,640 of record NC_088794.1, on the reverse strand, counting down.
AAGGGGTGTCGAGAAGGGGGAGCCCAAAGGCGGGGTGGGAAGGAGGGTCGGAGCGGAAAGCGGGGCGGGGAGATGTCCCGCTGGCGGGGGAGAGGAGGGTCGGAGCGGAAAGGGGAACGGGGAGATGTCCCGCTGGCGGGGGAGAGGAGGGTCGGAGCGGAAAGGGGAACGGGGAGATGTCCCGCTGGCAGGGGAGAGGAGGGTCGGAGCGGAAAGGGGAACGGGGAGATGTCCCGCTGGCGGGGGAGAGGAGGGTCGGAGCGGAAAGGGGGGCGGGGGAGATGTCCCGCTGGCGGGGGAGAGGAGGGTCGGAGCGGAAAGGGGGGCGGGGGAGAGGTCCCGCTGGCGGGGGAGAGGAGGGTCGGAGCGGAAAGCGGAACGGGGAGATGTCCCGCTGGCGGGGGAGAGGAGGGTCGGAGCGGAAAGCGGAACGGGGAGATGTCCCGCTGGCGGGGGAGAGGAGGGTCGGAGCGGAAAGGGGAACGGGGAGATGTCCCGCTGGCGGGGGAGAGGAGGGTCGGAGCGGAAAGGGGAACGGGGAGATGTCCCGCTGGCGGGGGAGAGGAGGGTCGGAGCGGAAAGGGGAACGGGGAGATGTCCCGCTGGCGGGGGAGAGGAGGGTCGGAGCGGAAAGGGGGGCGGGGAGATGTCCCGCTGGCGGGGGAGAGGAGGGTCGGAGCGGAAAGGGGGGGGGGGGTCGCGCTCCCCCACTTACGTCCTTATCAGGCACCCAAGGCGGCTCGTCCAGGCCGAAAGGGCTGCGGGCGGCGTGGTGCTCTGGCACCATACGGAGCCCGCTGGACGAGCGAACCAGCTTCTTTCCATCACAGGCCTCCCCGCCCGACATCTTTCCCACAGCGCTACCAGCCCAAGCAACGAACAGCAGCGCGCCACCCAATCGCCCGTTACTTCCCTAAAACTGATGCCGCTCTCTGCCAATGAACTCTCCGACTAGTGACCCGCCCACTACTATGTTCACCCAATGGAATGAGGCCTGCCCAAACTCTCAGCCAATCCCCTATCGCAATGTAGTACCGCAGTTAAGGCGCATGCGCAGCTCGAAAAACTAGACGGTAACCTCGAAAGAGGAGGAGAATCCCCTTCACTCGCGCCCGAGTGTCTGTACCCGGACGAAGCCTGTAACCAATGAGCGAATCGGAATGTGCGGAGGGCGGATCCAAGGGCTGGTACCTCAGGAAGGCCACGACTCCGAACACGCTGATTAGCCGGCACTTCTTTAGGGCTCTGAATAGACTCGCTGGGATTGGTTTGACCCAGACACCATCTGATTGGGCTTTTCGACCGCTTCTCTGATTGGTGTGCGCCTTGCGCGGCTTCAGACAAATATCCTCGGGTTAGCGGCCATCTATAACTTTTAGGGCGCTAATCCCGTTAGCCTTCTTGGGCGTGGTTGGCAAGCTGCGAGGGCTCAGGGCCAGAGTGGTTGGCCTTGGCCGTGCGAAGATTCAGGCAAGTCACTCTCTGATTGGCTAGCTGTAGCGCCACTGCTGGTGACTCGGTTTTACCTACGCGCCGTATGGTCCGGGAGCGCGGGTCGCAACTCGCGACGCTTCCCTGGAGGGAGAGTTGGAGGGTGGAGTAGCAAGGAAGCGTCTGGAAAACAATGGGCGGGGCTTCACTTTGGGGGCGGGGCCGGGGGCGGCCGGGGTAGGGAAATTCTCCCCTTCCTGCCCCGGGTCAGAAATTGTGGGTGTGGCTGTTTTACCGTCCCACCCCCACCGTTATCCATCCCCGGTCCCCCGCCCACAAGCCTCGGCAAACCGTCTCTCCCAGGGGCTGCCGCCCGTGCGCGTGCCGCGGCGGGGGTTAAGAGACGCTTAAGACTCTCCCTGTGTTGTGAGTCCCGATGGCACTGGCGGAGCGGGCAGCACCGCTCTCCTGCCTGCGCTGTGGGGCGAGCCGGGCCTCCTCAGCGCGGCGCGGGTGTAGCTTTTTACACTACACCGGCAGGGGTGTGGAGGGCCTAGAGCCTCACCCAGGGCTGTGTAATTCCCGGCGGGGACTGTGGGGCATCTTGCCCTGCTGGGAGGCATCGCTCCCCCCGAGCTGGAGTGTCTGCGTCCGTGCCTCCGGCTGCTCTGGTTTGTGCTGCGGGGTCAGCGCCAGTGCAGCGCCGTGGTGGCTGAACGGAGGCAAGCCCCAGGTGTAGACCAGGCTCAGTGTCACTCCTTTCTCCACAGATGGCAGCTGCACTGCTGTGCCTTGTGTAGCACTGTCACCTATGAAGGGGGCTTTCCTCGGAGGTGTCTGATTCGTGGGGACACCCCCACCCCACAGTTGCCAACTTTCACATGGTAAATAATCACCGCATCCTGACTTTCACAAGAAGTCAAAAATCAAGCTCATCCCATTTCAAAACAAGCCAATCCCTAAGAACCCCAAGATTGTATTTGACTAGATTCCCCCTGGTGGGCCTGCTGTGCACCCCTGACACTCTCTCCCCCTTGCTTCTCCCCGCCCTTTGCCCCTGTTTGCTGGAAGCCAATTGAGGAGGGAAAAAAAAAAAAAGCAACAAGCTACTAGCCAACAAACAACTCACAAGCCAATTAAGCCAAAAACAAGCCCAATTTCTGTGTGTGTTTTTTTTTTTTTTTTTAGTGGGCTTGCCATGTTTGCCCCACCCCTGGAATCCCAGGGGAAAGGTGCAGCAGCGTTGTTTGGCATATGTCAGGGTTTCATCTCTTCAGTTTGTTGACGTATTACTTGAAGTCCAAGATATTCACACACCCCTTACGTTTATAATAAATGGAACAGCAGGAGAGTAGTGCTGATAACAGTTACCCTGTATAACTTATTTGTGTGGATGTTTTGTGGTTGACCGAGAATACTTGTCCTTGAACGGTAAGGATGGGCAGGGAGGTGTGGCATTTTTTGTGTCTATTTGAATTGCAATAACATTTTCAATGCCTTGCAGTCCCTCAATTGTCTTTTGTGACATCCCCTCCAAACAGGGTTAGACCTACCAAACGCAAAACAGTGGTTCAGAAGATTGGTCAGGGTTCTAAGGAAGGAGAGGAAAGAATAAGCACCCATTTATTTCTTTTTCTTCCACACACAGTTCTCTAATGCTGAAAAAAACCACCTCCTGCGTGCCCACAACCTTCCTTGGAAGAATTCAGGTTTTTCACTTTGAAGACCTGGTCTCTCTAGCTTAGTGGTTTAAGTATCCAGTTTAATATCTGAACTCCCCAGGACCATAAATTCAAATACCTGCTGAGCTGGTTCTCCTCTTCATCTTTCTCTGATGATGCATTCCATACCATGTAGTTTAGTGCATGTAAATTAGATTTTAAAAGCCAAGATCCTTTCTACTCTGTGAATATTAAAGATCCTAGAGCACTTTTCATAAGCAGAGGTGTTTGTCCTCATGTCTTGCTCAAAATTTCCCTTCCCTTCACACTTGTATGATGCAGTGGGGGCTGCATTTCAGTGGTACTGTGGGTAAAGTTTGTAAAGTGCTTTGGGATCCTTTCGGTCTAAGGGCACTGTGCCCATCTTTAATTATATTAAGCTTAGCCCTTGAGACAGGTATTAATCATAAGTTTGTTTTAAATAGGTCTTAATTTTAATGAAATTATGTTTAAATCACTGACTTTTTAATGTATTAATCCTGCTCTCAGGACCCATTTCCATATATTATGTATATGTACCCCAATAATTGGACCCTTGTTTTTAAAAAGCAGATTAACTGGGGAACTAAGTCTTGTAAATATGTTTTATACTTGTCTGCCATTACATTGCACAATCCATTATATAAATAATAAAAAGCCTTATAATACTACTTTGTTATATAGTTATAGCAGATGACTCGGCCTTTCTTTTTTAGATCAAAGTTTCAAAAACAATTGGATTGCATTATGCTGTAGTATTTAGTCACCCCATGTTTTAATAAATCAAAACAGTTCTGAGTAACAGAAATATTTATAGTCAGGGATTATTTTATATTACATTTGTATGATTTTATTTCTCTTTGAAAATGAAAAGCTAGGGAGGTGTACAGCTATAGCTCAGCTACAGGCAATGGAAATAATTACCAACTGTTCCTTTCATCCGTGTTACTGTAATCTGTCTCCAGTAGGATGTAGCTACAGAGCATCTGAGGAGAATTTCCATCATGTGAATGGCTAATTACATTCTGGGCTATAGATTATAGACAAATATATTGTTAGGCATTAATAGTATTTGAATGTCCATTTTTCCACAAAGTTGGTCAAATGAAATAAATACTTATGATCTGTATTTCATGTATGTTTCATAAGACTTCAATTTACAGACAATCACCAGGCTCTGTACTCACTACAGTACTGTATCAAGACATGGATTGGGACCAGTTTGACATGAACCCCAAAGTGATAGCTGCTGTTAAGAAAGGTAATTTAATCCACCTGTATGTACATTCCTGATTTGCTATTACCATAATATCTACCTGTACATAATCATATCCATACCGGAAATGTAATTTAAATACTTGGTGAGACAGTGTGTATTTGCAAGTGATACCCTCTTCTCCCAATGATCCAATGGTGATCTTTCCAAACAGCTTTATAATCCGCTTTTGATAAACCCCGAATGCATGCTGCCTCCCATGTCAAAAGCTTGTCAAGAGTAGTGTCCTGGCTTCCAAGCAGTCAAGAAGAGGTTGGCATACTGGAGTCTGTTCTATTAGGAAAGAAATGAACAGACACAGTCAGGCTATCCTTTTCTAATCTAGTCAATTTTATTTGCAATGCGCATTTAATTTCTGTTGTTGCCTTCTTCAAGAAGAAGTTAAAAATCAAAAGCAGCCACAGTTTACACACAAGTAACTCCACTTTGGCGCACCAGAAGAACATTATAGTGAAATTACTTCTCTATCAGAGCCTTCTCTCAGGCACCACTTCCATCTGATGTTAAAGCTGATAATGCTTTAATGCCTTCCAAAAAACATTAAAGTCCCTTTCCATTCAAAATCACTGATAATCATGATAATATAAACAAAACTTGTAACTTTTTTTTAACCAGTACTCTCAGTAAATTAACAATAAGTGGAAGTCCTTCTCTTTTGTAAGGTTATAGTCAATCCAAAAGCATTTATGAGAATTCCTCTAATTTCAGCTAACATAAAATCCATAAAAGAGATTTTGAATCTTTCTGGAGCAGACTTGCAAAGGCTGACAAAACTGTCCAGTATGGATGTCCAGTGCTTACTGAAAACAGTCTCTGGTACACTGAGGAAAAGCTGTGTGCTTACAGGTAATACTGTCAATATAAATAAAGTAGTTTATTTACATAATTAAAAACCATTCTAGACTTTTGAGCTATAATGAAAGGTTTAAATTTATTGCTCAAAGATCTATTGTTGAAGTAGAGCATAAACCATTTTTTGTATAGCAGGTAATAGTATATTGATAAATTATTTCTCAGTCAAGTCAATTCAGGAAAGAAAAAGCTGTAAGTTCCTGTTACTCTTTAGTACAGTGGTTCTCAAACTAGGGCTGCCGCTTGTTCAGGGAAAGCCTCTGGCGGGACGGGCTGGTTTGTTTACCTGCTGCATCCACAGGTTCGGCCAATTGCGGTTCCCACTGGCTGTGGTTCGCTGCTCCAGGCCAATGGGGGCTGCAGGAAGCGGCGCAGGCCAAGGGACATGCTGGCCGCCCTTCCTGCAGCTCCCGTTGGTCTGGAGTGGCAAACTGTGGCCAGTGGGAGCCGCGATCAGCCGAACCTGCTTACGCGGCAGGTAAACAAACCGGTCCGGCCCGCCAGGGGCTTTCCCTGAACAAGCAGCGGCCCTAGTTTGAGAACCACTGTTTTAGCAGATGCTTTTATATTCCTAAAGGGCCTGATCCTGTGAAGTGCTGAATGTAAATAGAAGTGGATTGTACTCAGTCTTATAGGGTCAAATAATTCCCCTACATGGAAAATCTTGGCTGGGGGACAAGACACTGCAAGTTTCCCCTCTTAGAATTTCCACCAGAATATTTCATAAGGCAGGGGTTGCCCTCCTCTAATGGAATGGGCTAGGAGTTGAGCAATTGAATCCCCCATTTCTTGTTCTGTGTGGATCTTTAAAGCTCAGCCAGAAGTACAGATCCTTCTATGTTTTCATACTGCTTCCTGACCCTTAGCAGCTCTCCTCCACTTACAGTTGTCAGGTGTCCGATTTTCGACCAGAAAGTCCAGTCAAAAAGGGCACCTGGCAGTGTCCAGTCAGAAGTATTGACCAGACGCCAAAAGTCTGGTTACCGCGGGGCAGGGGGGAGGAATGGGGTCATTAATCCATGCCAGCCCCTGCTCAGCCGGGGCCGCCTTCTACCTGCAGGCAAGCGCCTTGTCAGGCTGCAGCAGCTCTCATTTCAGTCCTGGAGCAGAGGGAGCCCAGCTGGAGGGGGAAGTGTGGGGTGTGAGTGACAGGGGCGGGGCCTTGGAGGAATAGGTGGAGGAGGGGGTGGGGCCTCAGGAGTCTGGTTACCAGCCATTAGAAAGATGGCAACCCTACCTCCACTTCCCGGTCATATCTGCTCCATTGAAGTCATGCAGACAAGATTTTCCTTGCTGCAGCTTTTCCCCAAAAGTCCCCTTAAAGGACAGGAAGAGGGGAAAGTTCTAGAGCATGGAGGGGATCAGCGTAAATGCAAGATGTACCAATTTACAAGCAGATTCCTCAGTGCATAGATTGTTTGTTAGTTGGGAGGAAAACAGGCTGAATCATGCTTACATCTGGAAAAATGTCAATCATAGAGCTACCTGGAAGGTGGCAGCTATGTTATATTGTCCCTTATTAAGAAAATGCTAAATAGAACTCTTTCTTTTAAAAAATATCCTCTAGCACTTCAGCTGTACCAAGACAAAGATCACTGCACATCCCAACACCAGAAACTAAGCCTGGGTTGCTCAGTACTAGATAGCTTGTTAAGAGGTGGCATTCCTGTGGTGGGGATCACAGAGCTTGCTGGTGAGAGCTCTGCTGGGAAGACTCAGATTAGTTTGCAGCTGTGCCTTTCTGTGCAGTATCCTTATGAATATGGAGGATTAGAATCTGGTAAGTACAATACACTTTCAGATTTACTTATTGTTTTAAGGGAGTATGCTAGCTTTAAGATAAGTAATTTGTGTAATTGCAGTAAATATTTGTATCCGTGGATTTCTGATCATTTGCAGCATCATTAGCAGCAAGATGAGAAACTGGGCATTTGGAAAAGAAAAGCATGCTGTGTACAACTGCTACATCCCCACATAATACTTTCCACTCTTACTACTGGCTGCTGATGGCACACACATTAGGGTGGCTGTGTGAATAGAATCAGACATGACTTTCCATTGAGTTATGATTGACTTTTTCCCTCAACAATCAAGAGTAGTGGGAAGTTTGTTAATCAAAATGCATAAGGCATATACAGATGGAGTGTGTTGGGTTTCAGCATCATGACCACCCCCTGACTCTTCATGAAAACTGACATGACAAAACAATCCACATGACAGATATTGTTACATCAATATCTTAGGCATGTGCTAAGTATCCCTTATGTAAAGCAAGGGTTACGATATCACAAAGGATCTGGTCATGATGTACAGGCCAAAACTGATGGACATATAGTCAAAAAAGTCATAGGCATTGTGTTGTACCCTACATTTTCCCCACGTCTGTGCAAGTAAGTAGATTATAAGGATAATTTGAACATAACCATTATTATTGTAAAGCTAATGATCTTTTGTATTTTTCTTTGCGTTTTTGTACTACTTTGGGGAGGAAGAAACTTATGTCAATTCTGAGAACTCTTTAGTCTGGTCCTCTGTATGACTAATGTTTTGGCTAGGTTGTTCTGCCTCCCTTGCAGCATCATGTTTAACTTTTGAAGCTCTCAGTTTGCTGTGTGAAAGTTGCTCAACTTGTTTCCTACTGTGTCCAACCACATGGAAAATTCTTGAAACGTCAAAAGGCAGGGATGGCTTTTAGGGCAGAAATTAGTCCTTGGCTTACATTTTTTTGCTTTAGGTTATGTCATTGATCCGAGCAGAAGCATGTATGTTTTTAGTCCTCCCCTTCAGTTCCTTCCTTGGATGCTACTAAGTGTTACATGTGTCACAAGTTCATCATTTAAAAGATCAGATGTATTCTTATTCGTGCCCTAGTGCTCCCCTCCATTTATGCTGGGAGAAAGGAACTAAATGGGTGTTGGGGGCAGAAAGGAAGGCACCTCATCCTAGTAGCATTTTTGCCAGTAGAATCCTCCTTGCACAGGCACAGTTGTGGAATCCAGCCATTACTCTCACACAGCATCCCAGCCTTCCCATTAGTGCTTAGGGCTGTTATGTTGTTTTGGGCATATTGATTTCCTCCCCTCTGCACTGCCAACTGCGGTTTGTGGCACATCAGTGGGCACAGAGCCCATAGTAATAAATACAACTCCTGCAGAAGGGAAACAGAAACCGTGTCTGAGGGGTGGAGAGGAGAAAGTGCTTCTGAGGTTCCTGATTAGATCTGAGTGCGTGTAAATGAGTAAATCTTTGCTTTTGAACAGGAACAACAGAACCCAACTTTCTGACATGACCGTTAATGGGCAGTCTGGCAGACAGGTGACTGGCAAGTTTTTGGATCTCAGACAGTCAGAGCAGCACATATTGCAAGTGTTGCCCCTTTTTGACCTGAGTGACTAGTCAAAGTTCATTGTCCTGGGGCTATTCCAATTGGGAGTAGAAACTGATGATGGAGTCTGGCATTTTCTTTGATGCAATCTTGTGTGTTTACAACAAATGTACAAAGTTCTGCTTCTCCGCAGACAAGTGGAACCAAAAACGGGAGAGCTTCTTTGCTTTCAGCCCCAAGCCTTTTTAACCAGCTCAGACTCAAAAAGCTCTCTAGCTTCTTCTAGGCCCATACAGTGCTTACAGGCTTCTGTTTAGATGTCTTCTGTCTCTCTCTCATTTTCTGGTTCTGTGTTCTCCACACACATCCCTCCAAAAAAATCAGCAAAAGCCCCTCTGCCCACACAGTCCAAAACTACTGGACTGGTTCACACAACAATTTTATCTTAGGTGAGGGTTTGTGCCAATCTAAGAATAGTTCTCCTTTATTGCTTATTTGGCTGAATTTACTTTATATGCACGTATTTATAGATAAACTATTTGAGTGTAATGTGGCAAATATATGAGAATTCTCAATTTAGGATCAGGAACAAATCCTGTTACTTTCTATGTGTTTTGTAATTTTATTTTAAACAAAATTGGTATGGTACACAGTAGATTCTACCACAGTATGGAAAAGCCCTGCATTCCAGTAAATATAAAAAATACTATTTAAATTTTTGATACAGCCTTTAGAATTTTGTGAACACTGTGGAGCAACAAAGATAGCATCTTCGTCAGCCTAAATGAAGACAGACCATTGGGGTTTGATGAAACACCTTGCTTCTACGTACTCATACTGTTGTGGAATGATGAAATTGCGCAGGTGACCAGTGAAAAATATGCTTCGTACAATCAGTTGCATGTTTAAAATGTTTCTATCTGAACCAAATTTATTCAGGACCACAAAGTGGAACAAAATGCTGGTTTCCAAGTGTGCCCAACAGCTTATCTCACAAAGACGATGAATATTTTGACTCTCGGGTCTCTGTCAGTAGGGGTTGGGTTTTTTTAATACATAGTAACCAATGTCGTGGAGGAAACTTTTTCTCTGCGATAATTAAATCACTTTTGCATGTCCACATTCCGTTCCTTGTGTCAGCGGTGTGTATCCTCACTACCAGTGCTTGCATTGATGTAGAGAGCAGTGCACTGCTCACCACTATCTAGCACAGGGGGTTTTGGGAAAGGTTTACAGTACCTCATGGAGGCAAATGAATTGCACACAGGTGACTGGGAACATGGTTTCAATATCTCATGATGCAGTTTTCTCCATCCCATAATTTTATTTCCACCCCATAATTAGAGCCCTACCAAATTCACAGCCATGAAAAACGTGTCACAGACTGTAAAATCTGGTCTCCCCCCATGAAATCTGGGCTTGTGTGCTTTTACACTATACTATACTATATACTGTAGGTTTTATGGGGGAGACTAGCATTTCTCAAATTGGGGACCCAAAAGGGAGTTGCAGGGGGTTGCAAGGTTATTTTAGCAGGGTCGCGCTATTGCCACCCTTCTGCACTGCCTTCAGAACTGGGCAGCTGGAGAGCGGCAGCTATTGGCTGGGTGCCCAGCTCTGAAGGCAGCGCCCCGCCAGCAGCAGTGCAGAAGTAAGGGTGGCCTGGTATGGATTTGCCACCCTTACTCCTGTGCTGCTGCCTTCAGAGATGGGTGGCTGGAGAGTGGTGGCTGCTTACTGAGGGCCCAGCTTTGCAGGCAGCAGCACAGATGTAAGGGTGACAATACCATATCATGTAAAAAGCAACAGAGTCCTGTGGCACCTTTAAGACTAACAGAAGTATTGGGAGCATAAGCTTTCGTGGGTAAGAACCTCACTTCTTCAGATGCAAGTAATGGAAATCTCCAGAGGCAGGTATAAATCAGTATGGAGATAACGAGGTTATCACCCCTCTGATACTTAATACCATATCACGCCATCCTTATTTCTGCACTGCTGCTGGCAGCAGCTGCCGCTCTCCAGCTGCCCATCTCTGGAGGTAGTGCCGCTGCCAGCAGCTGCACAGGAGTAAGGGTAGCAGTACCGCAACACTCCCCACAATAACCTTGTGACCCCCTCCCCCACACACAATTCCTTTTTGGGTCAGGACCCCTACAATTAGAACACCGTGAAAATTCACATTTAAATAGCTGAAATCATGAAATTTATGGTTTTTTTTTGTTTTGTTTTGTTTTTTAAATTCCTTTGACCATGAAATTGACCAAAATGGACCATGAATTTGGTAGGGCCCTACCCATAATGTTTTGCACCTCTTTTCAAAAGCCCCGCAAACCTGTGCATCTGCTATCGCTGTGAGAAGCATGGATCCTGCACAGCTCTGCACTATTGTGATGAGAGTTGTGAGCACAATGCACCTGATTCTGTAGTATTTGTTTGTAGAGCCACCAGAGGAGCTAGGTGGTGGAACAAGACAATTCCTTGCAGGCTTTCTTGTTGTTGAACATAGAAACAATTCAAGGTTCTTGTTGGCATTCACAGAGCAGCTGCAGACAGTGGAGCACAGGTTCTGGGCCTGCGAAATAGGCACTGACCGGTGGGAATGCATTATTATGCAGGTATGGAATGATGAGCAGTGACTGCAGAACTTTTGGCTGCACAAGGCCTGTTCCTGGAAGTGTGAGCAGAGCTCACCCCAGCCTTTTGGCGCACTGACATTGGAGAAGCAAGTGGCGATTTCCATGTGGAAGCTGGGAACACCAGATTGCTACCGATCAGTCGGGAATCAATTTGGAGTTGGGAAATCCACCGTGGGGGTTGCTGCGGTGCAAGTTTGCAGGGCCATTAATTGCATCCTGCTACAAAGGACTGTGACTCTGGGAAATGCGCAGGACATAGTGGATGGTTTTGCAGCAATGAGGCAATAGATGACAGGCATATCCCTGTTTTGGCACCAGGCCACTTTTCCACAGAGTACATGAATAGAAAGGGCTACTTTTCTTTAGTATTGCAAGTGCTGGTGGATCCCCAGGCTGTTTTACTGACATCCATGTGGGATGGTCAGGGAAGGGGCATGATGCAGGCATCTTTAAGAACATAGGCCTGTTCAGAAAGCTGTAAGCAGGGACTCTTTCCAGACCAGCGGATCATCGTCAGGGGTGTTGAAGTGCCAATAGTGATCCTTGGAGACCCAGCCTACCCCTTACTCCTGTGGCTCATGAAGCTGTACACTGGCCACCTTGACAGTACCAAGGAGTGCTTCAACTACAGGCTAAGCCAGTGCAGAATTACAGTGGAATGTACCTTGGGCTGTTTGAAAGACAGCTCGCGCTGTCTACTCATGAGGTTAGACCTCAGTGGAAAAAATTATCCCAATGAGTATAGTTACCTGTTATGTGCTTCATGATATCTGTAAAGCAAAGGGGGAAAAGTTTCTGCTGGGGTGGCTATCTGATGAGTTTGAGCAGCCAGATATTAGGGCTATAAGAATTGCTCAGCAGTGAGCTATACAGCGCAGGGAGGCATTGAAAGACCATTTTAATAGTGAGCCACAGTAATATGTATTGCTGTAGTGTGCTCTCCCTGGCATTGTGCTTTTTGCACTCCAATATGAACCTTGTAACGAGTGCTGTGTGTGTAGTGATATAACATTGCACATGCACCTATTGCTATTATCTCTAAATGATGTGAGAGCCACATAGCATATATTGTGAAATAATAACGATGAATTCAGTTTCCATAAATAAATTTTTATTCCAAACCCAAGCAAATGGACATATTTATAACAGAATAAACTTTATAAATACAGGGAAAAGAACCTTTGAAGGGGAAAGAACAGTCATTTTCATTTCACAAACACATATGCCAACCGTGTCTCTCACAGGTCAGTGTTTATGTGGCTGTGATTGTCGTGGGATCTCTGGTTCCCACGGTCAAGTGCTGAAGCAGCTCTTGGGCTGGAGGCTCCACTAAGTGTCCTCCCTCCTCAGCGGTCAGCCTTGAATGACTCCAGCCATGTGTTGGGGGGGCTGTGGCCATGAGGTGCAAGTGCTGCCATTATGGATACTGCTAGGCAAAATTCTCTGGCTTTGATGAATTGGGCGCACACGCACACACAAAGTAGAATATGTGGCTGCACCAGCTATAAAATAAACGATGCAGTATTGGTGTATTTATCATTGAGACATGATCTTCATAATGTGTCTATACAGCAACAGCATAAGCCAGGGACCATTCCTCAGTCCTATTGGGTTCTGGGGAGGTTGGCTAAAGGATCCTCATTCAGCCTATCGGGAGGATTCACTGAGCCCGGGACTCATAATGACGGGTGGATAACAGAAAAAGTAACAAGGACAGGTGTGAAGGTCAAAGGGTCAAAAAAAGGGAACCTAAAGAGGACACTGAGTGTCAGGCAATTATGCAGCTATGCAATAAATAAAAGTGTCATCTGGTGGGTCAATGAATAGTGCAAAGGGGAGTCTGTGAAACCAAAGGATTTGATCATTGCACTGGGCACCAAAAGAACAGCTGGCAGGACTGCTGTGATCATAGCTGTATCTTTTGTTGGGTCATCAAGTTTGGGTAAAAAAAGTAAAAATTGTCCTTTTAACAGAACCAAGATTTTCAGCAAGTTCTAAGAAGAAAATATTCCCTAATTTGAGTATTCATTGCTAAGCGGAAAAAGGAATGAATTTTAAAAATATATTTGTAATGTGAGTTGTGTAATATTAGAGGTTGTTTTTTTGATTGCAGGTGCTGTCTACATTTGCACAGAAGATGTTTTCCCAAATAAACGCTTGCAGCAACTGATTGATCAACAACCTACATTTAGGGCAGATGTTCCACCTGATGTCATACAGAGAATAAAATTTGGAAACAGTGTTTTCATTGAGCATGCCGCAGACCTTGTAAGTAACAGTGCAACTTACAAATAAATTACTTGGGAACATTAAATCCAATTAGTGCAGATGCAAACAAAATAGTACAGGGGGCCTAACTGTAGATAGGCAGTAGTGCTCACAAAGACGACAAATAAATTAAGGTGATTTTCTATATGTACCAGCTTCCTAATCTCTTCATATTGTATTTAGGAGCTGATCCAAGTTTTTAGAGATTTAATTCTCATACAAAGTTTCATTTTGAAAAGGACAAGAGATCTTTACAGACTAACATTCAGCTTCTTCCAAAATCCATTATACTTGTTCTAGTATATGAGGCATTACTATTACTTACTTGTATTGCAAGAGTGCCTAGAGACACCTCCCCCCACTCTTTATACTAGGCACTGTAAAAACTCGTAATAAAAAGATGGTCCCTGCCCCAAAGATTTTACAATGTAAGTTTTTTAAGTCAGTAGATAACTTGTTGATAAAACAAACAGGATGCGGGGGAATGAAAGGTAACAATGAGATAACCATGATAAACAGTAGCCATGGTATATCAGCTGTCTAGTCATTGCCAGTATTTTTGTGTGTGTCATGATAGTGGGATTAGTTTTAAGGAGAGATTTGGGTGGAACCCTGCATAATTTAGTACTGAACCATCAGTTTAGCTTAATAATTGATAGCCTGACGGGTTTAATGTTGGAATATTAGCGCTATTTTTGTAATTGCTTTTATTTTTTTCAAGTTGGTCTTGACAAACACACAAAGAACTACTGTGCAGGATGCGTTTGTTTTTCCATTGTGTGTTCTCTATACTGTTGAGTAATAATCAAAATGAACTCCATGATAGTCTTGGTAACTTATACCCCATTTGTTTTGTTTTAAAAAAGAGAACAGTAGTAAGATGAGAGATTAAAACTATTAGAGGTAGGTGAGAAAAGACAAGAACCATGCAAACAGAAGCTAATGCCTGCAGAAAAAGTGTAAAGTAACAAATGACAGTGGTTGTACATATATTTGAGATTTGATAAGTTTTAATGAGAATTTTACTCCCTTCTTTCGTCTGCAATTCTACAGCGGGGAAAAGAGCTCTTTAAAGTGTAGTGTAGCTCAAGTGGCTTTTAAATCTCAAGTTCACTGGAAGTAGCTCTCTAGGACTTACTTCTGTGTTGGGATATGTCTCCCTGTGGCCAGGTGGAGTCCGATTGACCTTAGTGGAGGTCTGCACTTGCTGATTCAAATGAAGGATGAGGTCTTAGTGTTTAGAGAACTTGTTTGTACTAACTGAGCTACAGCCAGGGCCAACCCTAGGTGTTTGGTTGCCCAAGGCGGAAAATGTTTTCAGCGCCCTGCCCTCCTCGAAGGCACAAGCAAAATCAAAAAATACCCCATGTTTGGCATTCCTAAATGCAATGACTTGCATCCCTGAATGTTGGCACCCATGGGCCTGATCACCCTCTCCTAGGTTCAGCTCTAGCTACAGCAACCTAGTCTTTTTAACTGATCTTATGTAATTGATGGTATTTCAAAAGCCACACATCTGAGTTGCCCTTTGTCACCCCATCAGTGTTTTATATGAGCGTAGATGAGTGACTGGTTTAATTTTCCTCCTGCATGTAGCCTCCCTCATGTATGGATTTTTGTAATTATATTTAATGTTATGTGGGATCAAAAGTTTCTAAAATATCAAAATGATTCCTTTAAAAATTTAGGATAGTTTTTCTACATCCAAAACTTCTGAGAAGCATTCCTGGTCCATCAATATTTTAGTGAACTGTTTATTTATAAATTATTTATGATTCAGGTTATAAAGTATCTATCTGAATGCCCAGCCGAAGCCACGTTCAAGTCCCTCCCATTTTCATGAGTAGCAAATAAGGCCATCAAGAGCATATGTCCTCATGACTACGAGTGTACTTCTTCAAGTGGCCTCAGCATATTCCCACTTGTGGGATCAAGGCACCTGTGCACACTGTGAGCGTCTGGAGCAGTGTCCATTGG
Source organism: Chrysemys picta bellii (assembly GCF_011386835.1). Taxonomy (NCBI): domain Eukaryota; kingdom Metazoa; phylum Chordata; order Testudines; family Emydidae; genus Chrysemys; species Chrysemys picta. The sequence goes on along the minus strand of NC_088794.1, from coordinate 135,779,175 downwards.
GGCCACTCACCCCTCCCTCTCTCTCCCATCCCAGAGAGTTCTGAGGGTATAAAAGGGGACGTGGCCCCAACCACCCCTCAGTTCCTTTCTAACTGCTGAAGATGCAGTGAGCTCAGATCATACAAAATGTCCTCTACACTTTCCTCATCAGGTTTGGTCCCCCCCCCCCCATCTCTTTCTGCCTTTTTTTGGCCAATTTTGTTTTATAGTTACTGTCTTAATCAGGTTTTTCTATTAAAAGACATGAGGAGACGTCTGTCTGGCATGGGCTTTGTGTGGGCTCACAGAGGAGGCTCCTCAGGCCCGGTCAGCTAACTGGTACTGAATAAGTCCAGCATTGACTTTGAGGAGTGTTCCACTGGAGTGGGTTTGGCTGCCTCTTGCACCTCTGCACTAGACAGACTTCTCAGGCTGTTCACTGTCAAGGTCTCTGGGTCCGTCCAGGTTGTCGCAGGAGACCTAGTGGCTCTCTAGTTTTTGGATCCAATTTCCAAAGGATTTGCATCCACAGAGCTTAGATCCAGCAGCCAGGTGTGGATCTGGGAGCAGCAAAACCTGGATCCACCACAGAGCACTGTACAGAGCTACTAAAAAAAAATGCTGAGTATAGATCTGTGACTGGTTAGTGTGGCTTTGGATACAAATGGATCCAAGGTCAGAGTCTGAATCCAGATTCAATAGTCAAACATTAAGGACTGGCAAGCACAGTTGCCAAGAAGGGATCTGATTACCTGGGATCCAGCCAACATGAGGATCTGACATCTTTGACTGTTGCATCACTTTGTCTAATGGCTCTGCACTACTGAGGCCTCAGATCTGCCCAAGTTAGTGAAGTCTGGTAGGGGACTATATTTCCAACATCAGGATCTTTGCAGAGCTGGTTGCCTTACTAATTTTGTGCCCAACATAGTGGCATAAACAAATCAATCCATGGAAAGGTCTTTGCAACACTGGAAAGGGGAAATGCACTACAAGCTTCTGATCAGATCTGAAATGGTGGATCTCTAAGTTAGAGGATAGTTTTCACATTGTGCTTCCTGTTTGGCCTTTTTCAGACACACACACACACACACACATTGTCTGTCTCTCTCTGAGCCCTGCTTGCCTGGGAGATTTTCCCATTCCAATGCTCCATCTATCAGACCCTCATCCTGTAGGCAAGAAGAGAGGGACCAATCCATTCTTAGACTCTTTTACTATCAGAAACTGTAAAAGCCAGTTTACCTGGTCCAGGAATTGTGAGTTCACTTGGTTCTGGGCAGTAACTGTTGAGGTTCTCTTAGGTTCCTAAGGGCTAATTCAGCTGCCCAGAACCAGATTTGAGAATCTGGCAGGCTGAGAACTGATACTATGGTCAAATGCTTCCTTAGGATGTAAGGGTACTATACCTATCTCCGTTCTAGTGATTCTGAGACTCCCAGATCTGAAGATTTTTGTTACACAGTGTCTGTAGGAGAAATCAGGTATGGTGTTGCAAGATCCATCTGATGTTTGAGAAAGGACTGCCTGTTGTCTTTAGTCTCTTTGTAACCTTCCAAAGTAAAGGCAAAAAAAGGGAGACCTGGAATCCGTTGTCTTCTTCGGGGAATGAAACTGCTTTGCTAAGGTTCTCCAGAGAAGGTACAGTGCTGTTGGTCTTATTTTAGATTTAGAGCTTTTTTTAAGGGGCTGTGACAACTGCTCTGATATTCTTTAATCTGACATCATAAATATGCTGATAGATGTGTGTGTGTCTGATCTCTCATAGGAGTAAACTTTATTAGAGCATTATTGGGCCCAGGGTACCTATCTTCAGTTATAACTAGTTCCTGATTCTAAGCCAGAAAAGAAACTATTGAGGCTTGCTTCTGGCTCCAGCATGAAGTACACAAGTGTCTCTCGGTTGGATAGTGTCTTTGGTAGGCCCTTGTATGCGTAGTAGAAACACACAGAGGCACCTATCCTTAGCTTTACCAAGTCTTCCTTGGAACCAGTAGAGAACATGGATCTATTTGAGCAGTAGGCACAGCATTTTAGAAAATCTCACTAAACATAGCTTTGATTCCTCCCATCTTGGAATGAACAGGTGCACCTAAGGGTTGAGACATCCATCACCTGAACGCAATGGTGTGTGAGGTTTGTTTCCTGGCCACAATGTGAATTATAGCCTTCTATCATATAATATGGACAATAGGACTAGGTCAGAATGCTATCTGGCTGTACTCCCACCCTATGGTTCATTGTATTCATATCTGGGTTCCTTGATATCCATCCATTCCAAGGTTTGTGATCTCAGTGAAAGATGTGATTCCACATAAAGATACAGGAGCTGAGAGCTATCTCTGGGACTTGCAAGGCTTTTCCTCCCTTCATAAAATCCAAATCTGTCTAAATTTCTGATGGACAGCATTATGTGAGTATGTTACACAGATCACTAAAGAGGGGTTTTCTCAAGCCAGTTGTCAGGGAAATTTCCTCTTAAAAAAAATTCCCTGTCCTCATTGGATGGGTCCAATATCTCACCTACCAGTGAAAGATGATGTATTGGTAGATTCTTTGAGAAGTACAAGTACAACACAGTACAAGTGTGTTAGCGAGGGCTCCATTTTATATTCTTTTGTTCCACAAGTGGGTAAATACCAGTTAATTCCCAACAGGGATGCCATGCTTGTACATGGCTGTGATCCAAAGACAAACGCCACCCCTTCCTGCTCCCTCCCGCCATGCCCTCACTTCTCCCCCAGAGCCTCCTGCACACCACGAAACAGCTGATCGGGAGGTGCTGATCGGCAGGGCTGCCAGTGGGTGGGAGGCGCTGGGCACCGGGGGGAAGTTCATGGGGGGGCTGCTGAAATATTACTGTGGCTCTTTGGCAATGTACATTGGTAAATTCTGGCTCCTTCTCAGGCTCAGGTTGGCCACCCTGATCCAGAGGCTCATCTCAAAGAATTCTGGTTACGGATAAGTAACTTTCATTTTCTAATGGGCTCTAAAGGTTAAAAATATTTGTTCAAAGTACTAGATCATTATTTTAAAAATTCTAGGGTAAATATAAGAACACATTGTATATGATGATATTGCAAATTCTAATCTAAATGTCACATTCGTTGCAGTCCAGACAACAATTGGTGGCCCTATGTTGGGGAAACAATGGTTTTATTCCAGTCCTCTGAAACTATAAAATGCATTTATCATGGAGAAAGTCTGCACAATAACAGCAGGAGTTCTGAGAAACCGCTCATAATAGGATGTATGTAGAACCAAAGCACCCCGCCAAATATAAAATGTTACACACATTGACAAGGCAATAAATTGCAGCAGTAGCTGGCTATGGCTCCCCAAACTGCAGTCACCTCTCCAATGTAGTGTAGACCACCCTTAGTGTACAGTGAACACAGTAAGAAATCTTTCTCGAGGTCATCTATTCTGCTGAATGAATTCTTTTCAGCAGTTAGAAACACACAGTTATGATGATATTTGTGTGAAGAGCAAATCAGTTTGGTAAGGTGAATCCGACTATAATACAGTTCCAAGCAATTCAGTCTAATTTTGACAGAGATGGAATGTAGAAAGTCGTCTGTGTGTAAGACCGCTAATCCTGGAAGAATGTTTATAAATCTTTAACTGTGTATTCCTATTTATGTGTGAAGAATGGTGTCTTCCACAAGAACAGTGCAAGGGTGTCAAAAGAATTCCCTCTTTGCTAAGATGAACTGTTACATGTGACAGAAGAAAATTAAACTACTAAGCACCCAGCGGAGTGTAACTTCTATCTAAAATATTTTGGGGACTTCAGAAACATTCAGATGATGGAATTTTGTATCAACTGGGGAGGAAACAGGAGTTTCAGGTTATACTAACTTTTACCAGAAGTTTTGGTTAATAGAGGGTCTGGTATAGTACTATCTCAATTCCTTTGATGAAAAAACACTGTCTTTTTTCTCATTTATCAATACCCTGAGGACTTATGCTAGCCTTGAGTTAACTCCTCAACATTCAAATGAGAATTTGAATGCAGAGTGGCCATGGAATAGGACTGCACTATCATATTCTTGGGTAACACTGGAATTTTATGTGTGACTCAAAAATCCAGGTCATACTTTTTCTTGACTTCTTATGCCTTGTGCAGCCCCATTTACTTGACTGTGCTAGGCTGCACATGGTGTAAACTAGTGCTGCAGTTGATCTTTTTTTTTTTTTTTTTTTTTTTTTTTTTCCTTGTGACTACTTTTAACAAACAGACATCAGACCTACACAGAGGAATATAATTGTGTTGTAAAGATCCACAATCTTGGCTTATGAATATAACCTCCCATAAATAACCAGAGAGCCAAGCAGTGAAATGACAGGAATCTGTCTTAGAATTTTATAGGTACCAGCATTCTAACTAGTTCTAATGTTGAATGTTTGTATTTTGTGGTAGGACACCTTCTACAACTGCATTGCTAAAAGGATTACCTTACTGCTCTTGAGAGGCCTGGTGCGTTTGGTGGTCATTGATTCTATGGCTGCTTTGTTTCGATGTGAATTTGGAGCAAAAGATTCCGTTATGAAAGCCAGATACCTGCAGACATTTGGAGCAAAACTTCACAGTTTAAGCAGTCGATTCAGAACTCCAATACTGTGCATTAATCAGGTATGAAACCAGAAATTATTTCCTACTCTACAGAACCATTGAATAAACAAATAAAAGAGACTTCTTGAAAAGAACTACAAACAGAAATGAAGCTGACAGTATTCTTTTTGAACACACACTTTTGTTCTATGATCATTTAATGATTAATGGAGGAGTTTTCTCATACAGAAACAAATTCACTAGTATTGAGACATCTGTTGGTCCAAAAGTATTTGTATGAATGTTATACAAGCCAGTTGATACATTCTGAAAGTGAAAACCTATTTGTATTTATACAAAAATGTCTTCTCCCATGAAACTGCAAAACCTATATAAGAACTAGGAAAGTCAGTATTTTCCTCTCCAACATTTTAGGTTTTTTTAAAATCTAGTCAATTTATGATAGCTCTGGAGGTCTTTATCAACAGAATACGTACAACCCAGGCAGTACCAGTGGCCATTATGGTGACTTTGTGATGTGGAACTTAGTCCACTGAAAGCTGGCCCAAGGAAGTCATAGGCTTAATTTTTTGAGTGACATGTGGGGAAATAATCTTTCTTTTAAAAAAATATTTGAGGTATTAAAAGAAACTAGAATGAGCCAAATGGGAACAATCAGTGCAGAGCACTAATGGAAATATTTTCTTTAAAATTGGGATGAAGCGTCAGATCTTAGACTTGCTTATGCAGCTTTATCTGTTTTTAGCTTGTTTTTTTTCCTATTATTTTTGGAACAATTTTTATTGCATTACTTGTATCACGGTAGTGCCTAGAGGTCCCAGTGGGTACTGTAAATCTGATTTTGCAAGTTAGTGTTCAGTACATTAGGAAAAAAGGGCTGCTTGAGTGAGAAAATTGTCTTGTTTTAAAGGGATATTATCAACTTCGTCATAATGACTAACTGAAATGTTCCAATTGCTAATAAGGCAGGCTTTAAATAATATCCTGAAATTTTTTAACAAATTATTTGTATAGATGTTTTTTCTCCTCCTCTGTTAATGTTTGCAAGGGTCTTTTTTTTGCTAAGCGAGGAACTGTCTATATAGAGGAGAAAGTGAAAATAACGATATCTAAAGCATTGTCAACTGCACAAAGTAATCGGACTGAAAAAAGAGAATTTCTCTCACACTCACGCTAACTTTGAAGGGGTCCCACAGGAATCTGTACTATCCCATCTTCTCTTCAATATCTAATGATAGGCGATGTTATTGACCTAGTTGCCATTAGTATGCTAATGACACTGACCTATATATCTCATTCGCAGTCCATGCAACTGTTCCTACTAAAATGTCAGCATGCCTGCAAGACATTGGTTCTTGGATGAAGGTCAGCTGGCTCAAGCTGAACCCAGCAAGACCAGTGATGCTGGTCAGAGAGGGGAAACATTTTGAAGGACTAGCCAAGACATTGTTTCTACCTTCGATTGATGACATAAAGCCTCCATCAAAATAGTGTGAAGCTTTGGCTTCTAGTTTGACTCATTAAACTTAGATGACCTTGTACCATCAGTATCTTAAAAACTACTAGTTTCATCTCCAGTTCACTAAGTAACTTTTTCTCCTTTTCTTCTGAACTTGGACTAGCCAGCCCCCCACAGGGGGCAGGGAGAGAGCGCCGCTGGGATCTGCTCCTGGCTGCTGGCTCCAGGCCCCGGCTACCAGCCAAGACCCCTGGCCGAGGCTCTGCTCCCACCGCTGCCCCCAGCTGTGGTCCAGCCTTAGTCCAATGCATTGGCAACAGTCAATGCATTTGTCATATCTAGGGTAGATTACTGTAATTCACTGTATCTGAAGCTGAATGTGAAGACAATGCATCAGCTCTAGCTGTTACAAAATGTGGCTGTCTGTCATGTCTGTGGTTTAGGAGGCTGCCTTGAGCACAAGAGGCTTACGCTGAAGTCCCTCCATGGGCTCCATGGGCTCCCCAGTCAACTTATGATGCCAGTTTAAGGCTTCGGGTCCTAATCAACAAAGCAAGTAATGGATCAAACTCCAATTCCATTAAAGGCAAAATTCTGTCTATGAACTGTCATGACAGCTGCAGTCCTTTGGGACAATGCAGAAAATGAAGCCCAGGATGAAGTTTGTGAGAGCTTGGGATAAAACATTCTCACTCAAGGGGACCTGCTATGGAACAAACATTCAGAGGAGATTGCACAAATCCAGAGTCTGACTACCTTTAAGAAACACGGCAAAACTTTCTTCAAAAATTTTTTCCTCCATAATAAAGACAACAGTGACACCCCCTTGTACCACCAAACCCCTACCATCTAAAGAAAGAAAAGAAAATCTAAAAGATCAAAACCAAAAAAAGCATATTTTTATCCTGAAAAAAGAAGTGCTAGACATGCCATGAAGTCAAGTAGTGGCTTCGCTATTGCCATTGATCTTACATGGAAGGCACTTGGAATACTACAGTGATGGGCAGCAGAAAAAGTACCCTTAGGCAACGTCTTTCAGCCCTAATAATTTTAGGGATCACTTGTAATAATACTACAAGCAATGTTTTCAAACAGAAATGATTCAGCAAGTTGATGGTGGCATCCCTTTAACTTTAGTCCATGATAAGATTGATAAACCTAAACCTAGGGCTCTGCATCATTAAAATATTCCTAATTTTAAATGAATGTACTAGAAAACGACGTTATTTCTATAAAATGAGACCTTCTCCCAACTAGAAGAACCTGTGGCGAGGACATAGGAGAAGCGAAGCTGAGGCTTCCCTCAAGTTTCCTTTGAATTCTTTTATTGGCAGAATCTGAACTCTGTTGCATGAATCAGGCCGTAAACATAGTGGATTTCTGGGGATGTGAAGCCCCCTCAAACCTCAGCACTTACTGTAGGACAGAGGTCCCCAAACTGTGGGGTGTGTCCCCCTAGTGAGGTGTGGAGGAACATTGGGGGTGAGGCTGGGGCCCAGGCCAGCCCCCACAGGGGGCAGGGAGAGAGCGCCGCCGGGATCTGCTCCTGGCTGCTGGCTCCAGGCCCCGGCTGCCAGCCAAGACCCCTGGCCGAGGCTCTGCTCCCAACGCTGCCCCCGGCTGTGGCCCATTTCCTCTGTCTGCATCTTGCCCCCGAGCTGCAACCCTGTTCCCAGCTCCGGGGGGTGGGACACGGACAGGGGTAAAGGGGGGCGGGGCGTGAGGTAAACATTTTGAGGACCACTGCTCTAGGACCTTCTGCCCCATCTCCTATACAGTGCAGTTCCTGCAGAGCCTTGCTTGTCGTGGATTCTGCCACTGGCACCTTGGATATCCTTTAGAGTGGGACTATGCATTGTGGAGTTGGCTCTTTTTGGCTATTTTCCCAGGGTTTTCTGGGGCAGCTATGCTGCAAATAAGGTGTCTGACAAGGAGGCAAGGGCAGGGCAAATATGTATCTTTTCAAAACTCAGTTCTGAGTTGAGAAGATTCTCAGTTCTGCATGGGAGGTGGTGGACGTAATTTAAGAGTGCTGGTTAGATCTGCCTTGAGAATCAGGGAACTGTAAATTGGCTGTGGCCTGAGCATAGGTCCGTGCAAACCTTAGGGTTCTCTAAGCTATCTCAAATGGACTGCTTTCCATTTGGCTATATGCTACCTGAAGTGGGACAACCTTAAGGGCTACAATCTTACGAATGTGTAGTCTAAAAATGAATGTAGAGTAGCCTGCAGGCTCCTCAGCCAGGTGTTTGTTACTGAACATCCTGGGAGGAAAGAAACCCAAGACTGAATGGGTAATATTTTGTACTGATTTTTGATAATTTGTGTAGGTGTGTTTAAAAAAAGGAGGTTTCCTAGATATTGCAGCAATAGTCTTGGGGAGGAATGTCTCTTGTTTATTATTATTTTAGTCCAGAGTCCCCCATCTTTGGAGAGCAGCTTTGGATTTGGAATGCTTTATTGGGTTAGTTTCCTATGCTTTTGGCTGTTTAGGAAATCTTTTGCCTTTTCGGGAAATGATGGCTCTCCTCCTCTGAGGATTAGCCTCTCTTTTGGGGAAGAGTTCCGTTTTGAGCCTGAGCCTTAGCCCAGACCTTCCTTTTGCAAAGGAATCAGAAAGTATGCTAGATTTCTTCAAGTGCTTCAGTCACTTAAGAACTTGAGATTGAACTCTAGTGCTTTATCTGTTTAGAGGTGGATTGGACCCCTCAGGTCCTAGTAGTGTTTTGATCTTAGTACTGAAGAAATTGCTCTGGAAGGTCTGGATTGACTCCCAAGAGCTGAAGAGGACTGATGTGCACTTGAGAAAGTGTCTTTAGAGGAGTCTTTGCTGATGTGGTGGGGATGCACAGGTCCCAGATTTATGTAGACCAAGTCTCTTTTCCTGGCAAAGCAAGGTTCCGCAGATAGGGAGCAATTGTGGAAGAACTACCCTTCCAAGTGTCCAGAAAGGGTCTCCTAACAGCTGGAGCATTTCTTAGCCTTTGAATTGTTCCATTTGGACTGCTCTGCTGTAAAAAGAAACAAGTGAAGTGCAGAAGCCCAGTGGATGGTCTCATTTGGGGAATAAGGCTCCTGAAATTTCAGACCCCAGAGGCAAAGAAGAATTGGGATATCGGGACTGTTGTTACTTGCTATAATCTCAAATTCAGCTTTAAAAGCTGGGAATACTGGATTGCCATTCTACTTAAAATGGCGGAGATAGAATCTGACACAAGGGTGGAAGGCCCATGATCAAGCCTCATGGACGGTCTGTCTCTATTTGCTGAAAGACAAACGTAGCCCAGTCTCCTCTGACTGAGGAGGTGGATCCAGAAAGCAAATGCATTTTTAATTTAAAAGCTTTTTTTTTTTTTTTTAATTCCGGTAACTAACTGGACTCATTTTTAAATAAGACATGTAGCATATCAAGTAGGCTACAAAAATTGTAGTTACAGGAGGGAGCCGTGAATGTAAATTTTTTTTTTCCTCATCTGTATCTTCAAACTGTGCTTCTAAGAAAAAAATCCATAGTGTACACTAAGGGCTACATACAAACACAACTACTCTTTAACTTGCTGTGCTTTTGTCAACAGAAAGGTGTTAAGAACAAAGATTTTTATATGTTTCATCTTGGAAGATAATTCATGTGGTTGAGATGCATTCCTGGGAGGCAGGACACCTGAGTTCTATTCCAGGCTCTACCCACAGTCTGTGTTTGTGATCTTGGGCAAGTCACTTAATCACTCACTGAGTGTCTTCACTTACACACATATAAAATGGGGTTTATTCTTTTATAGTTCTCCAGATGATGGTACAATCTAGTGAAACTATTCTAAGGCCCTTTTTAATTAATAGATTGGTACAAGCTGTGACTAAGGGAATAGTTGGTGTTTAGGACTAAGTTTATACCCCACAGTACCCCTTCAATTTCAGCCTGGATAAGTACCTTTTTTTTAAATTTAGTTTAAGTAATTTGTGATTAATATATGGTCTTTTGTGTCACCCCATTTCCCCACCTTTCCTTGGGTAAATACAAATATATACAAAATGCAACTTCATTCAAATTCTATTTTTTATGATTTAGGTAACTGATGCAGTGGATGAGACAGATGTTGCTCAGAGCAATTTTGGGTAAGTAGTTCTCCATAAACTGAAATGTAATAATAGTGCGCGCGCGCGCACACACACACTCTCTCTCTCTGTCTCAACCCTGCACTTTTTTCTTTTTTCTTCCCTTTTGTCAGTTTATCCTCAGTATAATATATAGGAGCATAGGAATTGCCTTGCCACATCAGACCAGGGTTCATCTCATCTAGCATTCTGACAGTGACAAGTACTAGCTGTGGAGGAAAGTGGAAGAAATCCTATGGGGTACAATTATGGAATAATCTGCTCATAGGGGATGGGGTTTTTTTGTTTTTGTTTTTTTAATCCTCAGGTATTAGTGGTTGGTTTACACTCTAGCACATGAGGGATTATATCTTCTCTTGTCTGTCTAATGTAACTGCGGATGTTGTCATTTTCCATATAAATTTAAACCTTTATTTAAAAAAAAAATTGTCAACCGGATTTTAAGACATAATTAACCAGCAGAACTTCATTGCCACAAGATACCTTTGAGGCCAAAAGATTAGTAGGATTTAAATAAGGCTTTGGTATTTATATGAATGAGAACATTCCCAGTGACATAAGATCATATTTTTAGAAGAGGAGATATACATTTTATGTTTCAGGGGCATGACATTGTTGATGGGGGGTTAGGGAGAAACTTCTCCTTTGGGCAGTTTATTCCCTGCCTACTGGAGGGTTATTTCTACTTTCCTTTAAAACAAATTTTATAAATGATAAATCAAGAAAAAAAATTGAGGGTGTTAAATCTACCCCACCCTCTTTAATGTCTCTGATGGAGCCCAGGGTAGATGGCCCTGTAATTTGTATTTTAAGTGGTTGAAAATTGTTTGAAGTTGACTTATTGTAATTCTTCCTGGCAAAAGAGAGGATTTGTCAAGACAAATGCCATATCTATGAAGCATTGCAGCTACTTATAGCTGAAGTGTAATTTCTAATGTGTGTCTACTTAAAATGAATTAACAATTTAGTGTGAAACATCTTATGTTTCATGCATGCAAAAACTGATGAAACACTGTTTTCTTCTAGCTTATTGGATAAGAAAGTTTCTCCAGCACTTGGGCTAACCTGGTCCAATCAACTGTTGATGAGATTGATGGCCAGTCGAATAACACAATCAGAACAGTCACCTGGAGGTGCATTACAGCATACTGGAAGTGTTTTGAGGACTTTAAGTGTGGTTTTTGCTCCTCATCTCCCTCCATCCTTTTGCTGCTATGCAGTAAATTTGGAAGGTGTGAAAGGTGTAAAAGTGAAAACCCCACTGTGAAAATGTTACATATCTATCGACTCCAAAGCTCGATATAAATGATTGTGAATCAAAAAGCCATTGGCCTATTTTTTTCCATCTGTAGAAAAAAAAGATGCCTAACCATGTATATGAAAAATGTTGCTTGGACAATACACTTTTATAACCATATTCTGCAAAAATACAGAAGCAGTGATAAAGAATAGATTTCTGTACCTACTTTTTTGGTTCAGTTAGGTTTGCACCTTGATGTATCTATCTTGGAAAAGGGATCTTAATAAAATATAACCTGCATCTTTGGGATGCAGACTATACTAAATGCTGGCCTGCTTTAAAAACTTACTGAAGTAGACCAGCTGTACTTTCAAATCCTGACTCTAGCAGGGAAATAGCATGTTTATAAAACTAATTTAAGTAGCTGAAAGTGTGCTGCTCTGGGAAAGGAATAATTCATGAATATAGTACCAAAGCAATACTGACTTGTTACCTGTACTAACACCCTCCCCTCCCCCCCAAATCTCCCCCTACCACAACCAACAAAAAACCTTTGTGCTGTTACTTCTAGCTAAACCATAACTGACTTCACTACTTGTAGCAGTGGGGGTATTTGCAGAGAAGAGGACACAGCTACTCCCCTAGCTCCTGTACATTGGCTATAGATTCTATGTAGGTTCTTATACTGCTCTCATCACCAGAGCACTTGAGCAACTTCAAGTAGTTCATGAAGCAAATATTAACATTGGCTATATATGATTCATTCTCTCTGCAGAGGGAGAATTGTGTGTGCAGTGTAGCATTTTGGTAACATTTTAGATATACATACGGCTATGTATTTATATTTTCATTGCAGGCAGCATTAGTAGGGGCAGCATTCACTCCTTAACCCCATTTACAAGCAGCAGATATGGAACATAAGTCTGAAGTTTATGTTTATGACAGTTATTGGCTGCAGGTCGGAATATGCTGTAATATAAATTGGCTGCAAAATGTATAGGCTGATCCTAGCTAAGATTTTTTTAAAAGCTCATTTATCATCCAGCAATACCAAATATAAATTGAACTGTATGGGATAAGTTAGTTTGCCTAAGGCAAACTGGAAAGAATTTATTTTAGATTCTACTCCTGCCTTGTTTTTTTCAGCAAAGTTGTCCTGCAGTACGAGTTTAACTTTTAACCAAGTCATATTTTACTATATCTCTTTTAAAATAAAGCTGCCATAAGTAGTGTACAGGAATGCTTGATTTAACCATTTACTGAATACTACGGGCATGGAGTTGCAGCTGGAAAATACAGATGTTGCATGCTACTGTTTGCTAGAAGAGAGGTAGGTAGAGCATAGAGTGAAGGTACATTTGTTTTTTAAGCTTCCACAAAAAGAAAGGTTACATTTAGTTAGCATGGCTCTTTTGTTGCTCATTTACAATACTTCTATCTCCTTGACTAGTGACTCCAAAGGGAGCTGTTGTGCAGCGCTTAATAGCAACACTGTCAATTTGATCATCTTTTAAATTAAGTCCTCTGCTAGAACACTCTAAATGGCATGTCCCAATACTTTTAATTCCATTAATTTCCCATTCCCTGCTGAGAGCAGTGCCAAAACTAACTCAGGCCTTCCCATTCTGTGCAAACTCTTGCTTCTTCACTTCCAGTTCTTCTTGTGAACACATGCAACATTAACAAAACAGTGAAATGACAATAGCAGTATTCTCAGTCATGCACAAAGGGATCATAAAATCATTAGTGCTGTCCACCTGAGAATTCCCCCATTATTCCAGATTCATAGATTCCCAGGCCAGAAGAGAACATTGTCATCATCTAGTCTGACCTCCTATATAAACACAGGCTTTGAAACTTCCCCAAAATAATTCTTCGAGCATATCTTTTAGAAAAACATCTGATCTTGATTTAAAAATGGTCAGTGATGGAGAATCCACCATGACCCTTGGTAAATTGTTCCAATGATTAATTACTCACTCACCATTAAAAATGTACAACTTCTTTTCAGTCTGAATTTGTCTAGCTTCAACTTCCAGCCATTAGAGCATGTTCTAACTTTCTATGCTACACTGAAGAGTCCATTATTAATGGTTTGTTCCCCATGTACGTACGTCTATACTGTAATCAAGTCACCCTTAAATTTCTTTTTGTTAAGCTAAATAGATTGAACTCCTTAAGTCTGTTATTGTAAGGCATGTTTTCTAATCCTTTAATCATTCTTGTGCCTCTTCTCTGAATCCTCCAATTCATCAATATCCTTCTTGAATTGTGGACAACAGAACTGGATGCAGTACTCCAGCACCAATTGCACTAGTGCCAAATGCAGAGGTAAAATAACCTCTCTACTGCTACTTGAGATTCTCTTTCTATGCATCCAAGGATCGCATTAGCCCTTTTGGTCACAGCGTTACACTGGGAGCTCATGTTCAGCTGATTATCCATCACTACCCTTAAATCTTTTTCAGAATCACTGTTTCCCAGGATACAGTTTCCCAAGCTGTAAGTAACCTTTGTCCGGCTTGTCCTCGTCCGTCCCTCTACGAACGCAAGTCGATGCCAGATCATTCTGTTTTGTTGTGAGCATGTTCTTTCCATTTCTGGCCAAAGAGTCTTGTCATTAGATCAGCCCACTGTTTTCCATCTGCCCAGCAATCACTTCTGGTTTCTGGGGATCTAGTCATTGATGCGGGTTGTCTACCTATTGTCTTGCCTGTGGACTACCTGACCTGCCCATCTCCACTTTGCATCGTACATCGCCTGTACTACATCGGTCACCTCTGTACACCTTCTGATCTCATTTGGTATATGATCATGGAGCGATAGCACATTTGCCTTTCCATTGCTCTCTGGGTGACAGCGAATTTTTCTTCCTCCACTTTTGTTGTTGACCAGCTTTCCGCTTCATATATCATTGCTGGCAGAACAGGGGAGTTAAACAGTTCTTTCCTTTTTTCCCATGGGCAGCTCATCATCCGTTAGAGACATCTTTATTTTGTTGAAACTTGCCCACCCTGCCTTTCTCCTCCTACTGCATTCCCCTTCGAGTGAGTTGTCTCTGTTCAGCTGCTGACCCAGATAAATATATTTATCAACCTCCTTGATTACTTTCCCGTTTATAGTGATGATTCCTGCTGCACAATGCTCATTCCGTATCCTCTTCATCTTCAACATGTTCACTTCCAACCTGATATCATGCAAAAGTATTTGCAGTTGCTGCAATTTGTTCTCCAGTTCTGCATCCTTTGCCAATATTACACAATTGTTAGCAAAGAGAAGATGTTAGATGTTCTTCATCAATTCTGATTCCTTCTTCGCAGTTCAATTTCTTGAACAGCGACTCCAGTACTGCTGCAAACAGCTTGATGAGATTGTATTGCCTTATCTGATTCCTCCTCATATAGTAGTAATGCAGGGGACGTTGAATAATGTAATCTCTGTTGAACAATTGCGGTTAATTTCTTCTAGCAGTACTTTTTGGGTCAATTCCAGTTGCGTTGAGCGCATTGAGCAGAGCGTTAATCTCCACTGAGTTAAATGCCTTTTTGTTGTTGACAAATGCAATACAGAATGGTACTTCATATTCCTTGTATTTTTCCATGAGCTGCCGAACTGAGTGGATGTGGTCAATTGTCGAATACCCTGAGCAGAAACCAGCTTGTTCTCTGCTTTCATACATTTTAAGATCCTTCTTAATCCGATTGAGTATGACACTGGTGAAGACCTTATACACTTGAGAGGAGTGTGATCAAACAGTAGTTGCTCAATTCTTCTGGGTTGTGTTTCTTCATCAACCTGTAAATATGGCCTCCATTCTTTGTTCCTACATGTATACATTTAAATTTAGCTACATTACAATGCATATTTTTTTCCTTGAACATAATTTACCAAGCAATCCAGATCACTCTGGATCAATGGTCTGTCCTTTTCATTATTTACTACTCCCCCAATTTTTGTGTCATGTGCAAACTATCAGTGATGATTTTATGTTTTCTTCCAGATCATTGATAAAAATGTTAAATAAGCTAGGGCCAACAACAGATCCCTGCAGGACCCTTGTAGAAACATACCTGTTTCATGATAATTTCCTGTTTACAATTACATTTTGAGACCTGTCAGTTAGTAAGCTTTTAATCCATTTAATGTGTGCCATGTTAATTTTATATCTTTGTAATATTTTAGTCAAAATATCATGCGGGTATCAAGTCAAAAGCCTTATGGAAGTCTAAGTATATTACATCAACAGTAGAGTAGAACCTCACAAACACTTTGGGAATGGAGGTTGTTCATAACCTAAGATAACTCCCACCTGTTTATGCTCTCTGTATGTGTGTGTATATATATCTCCTCAATATTTATTCCACTCTATATGCATCCGAAGAAGTGGGCTGTAGTCCACGAAAGCTTATGCTCTAATAAATTTGTTAGTCTCTAAGGTGCCACAAGTACTCCTGTTCTTTTTTCTGAAATGTTTGTAACTCTGAACAAAATATTATGGTTCTTTCAAGAGTTTACAACCAAACATTGACTTAATACAGCTTTGAAATTTTACTATGCAGAAGAATGCTTTTAACCATCTTAATTTAAATGAAACAAGCACAGAAACAGCTTCCTTACCTTGTCAAATTTTTAAAACTTTCCCTTGTTTTTTTTTTTAGTAGTTTGTTTACCACTGTACTGTATTTGCAATTTTTTTTTGACTCTGCTGCTGCTTGACTGCGAAATTCCTGTTCCAAATGAGGTGTGCGGTTGACTGGTCTGTTCATAACTCTGAGGTTCTACTAATTATCTTTATCAATCCAACTTGTGATCTTATACAAAAATATATCAAGTTAGTTTGACAGGCTCTATTTTCAAGAAGCCCATGTTGATTGGCATTAATTACATTACCCTCCTTTAATTCTTAATAAAGAATTTAATTCTTTGTATCAGTTGTTCCATTATCTTGCCTAGGATCAATGTCAGACTGAAAGGCCTATAATTACCTGTGTCACCCCATTTACCCTTTTTAAGTACTGGCTCAATATGAGCTTTCTTCCACTCTTCTGGAACTTCCCTCGTGCTCCAAGACATTGAAAAGGAACATTAATGATCTAGTGAGTTTCTTAGCCAGCTCTCTTAATACTCTTGGATGCAAGTTATCTGGACTTGCTGATTTAAAAATGTCTAACAGTAGCCGCTGTTGCTCTTTCTGTTCCACTAATATTTCATGAGGAATGTTAATATGACTACATCTGTATTTTTGGGGAAAACAGAACAGTAATATTTATGCCTGTTCTGTATTAGTAAGAATAATTCTATCATTTCCATCTAGTAATGGACCAATATCATTGTCCTTAAGGAGAAATCTGTGGCCAGCAGAGTTATGTCCTTTTGCTTCCTATTAATGTTCCCTTTTTCCTTCCATTTGTTTGTTTATTAAGCTATATTTATATACCCTTCACTTCCCCTCTAAACCGGGCTGGTTATGGCTGCCTTCCTCAATTTTTGGGATGACTTAGGTAAAAATCTGTAAAGTGTTCTTAACTGATTCCCAGTTATAACTCACATTTTTCTGAGTTAGTTCTTCTTCACAACTTATCTGGCTAATAATTATTTTCAGCTTTGTGAAATGGGCCATTTTAAAGCACCAAATATATATATATCAGTGACCTCAACTTCATACTGTTTGCACATTATAAATGTGATCAATTAAGTGTAAGTGCTTTTAAGCTAGGCCTGCACAACATGCAGCCCACGGTGGGGGTGAGTATGTGGGCTCACTGTGCAGCCCACGGTGGGGGTGAGTAGGCAAACTAACGGCCAGCTGGCTGGCAGGTGGGTGGGGTGGTGAAGGGGCCAGTGTCAGGCTGGACTCTGGAGAGTGAGGGTGAGCCAGTGGCAGCAGCAGAAGGTAAGAGGCCAGGCAAGTGAGCTGGCGGTGGGGAAGGGGGAGGGCAGGGGAGCTGGGGGGGGGCGGGCGCGGGGCAAGTGGGAAAGGGAAATGGCAGAATGCCCCCTGATGGTCCCAAATGTTCAGGTAACTGCCCAGGGTGGTAAAGAAAATTGGGTCATTAAGGCTTGACAGCCTCTGGGGGAATCACTGCTAATCCCAGGAGCAGACAGGCTGCTGTGTTTGGATCAGGGGTTTATGTGGCTGTCATCACTGCAGGAACTGCTTCCATGGAAAAGCCATGTTAGGAGGACCCTTAAATGTATATTTAACTTCTTTCTATCTTGCAGTCAGAAGAAGCTGGCCCCATAAGCACACAGCCAGCTCTCTGGACTCAATCCCACCACACTTTGGGACCCTGTGCAGCTGAGTCTGTCTCCAGCAGTGCAAAGGTAAAGTGAGGACAGGATCAAATCAAATGTCCATCTCCGCATTAGAGAAGAGAGAACTATGACCTACTACACATAAATCCGAACCACTTTGTTAGCTGAAGAGTTAAGCTGTAAATTTTAGAGGAGCCCAGTTAGCCCATCAACAAATCTCACTTACATATACTCGACAGCTTCCCTAAAAACCCAAAGGCAGAACAGTCTAGAAATGAACAGTTCAGGGATCCAACCCTGCAGCCATATCATTCTTCCCTGTTCCTCACCATCCCCCCCTGCCCTGCCCCCAAGAATCCTAGCCACGTCCCTACCAAAACAGCTGTGGGCCAAAAAGGAATGTTGGGGAGGGGGTGATACTTTATTAAGAAATTTTCAATTAAAGCAAACACTTGTATGTATGGGGGAACTGGGGATCACAAAGACCGGTGTCATGTTTATAACATTGACTCTGTAAATTATTTAAACTGCCCTTTTGCTGAGCCTTGGCTCTGTGGCAAGGGCTGCTCTGCAGAGGAAGAGGTGGGGCCCTGGAATGTTTCAACGGGGCAGCACGGGAAGGAGGGTTTGTTTCTGTGGGGCAGGTGGCGCTGGGGGTGGTGGTGGTGTGTTTTGTGGGGCTTTCAAGATCACTTTCTTCCAAGTTATCACTGACTCAGAAACAGGGAATAGCATTTTTCACCATACTGTTTCCCCTCCTTTTGCCCAAGCAGTCATTCAAAAATAGATTACTATTAATTTTAATATTCCAATCATGGGCATCATCCCACCAGGTTTCAGTAATACCAATTAGATCAAATTTAGTCTCATAAATGAGCAATTCCAATCCCTCCTCTTTGTTACTCTGGCTCCCAGAATTTCTTCTCTTCATGCCTTTTGGTTCCTTGATTTTTGTTCTCAACATCTCTCACTTGTACTGACTGCTTAGATCTTCCCTGTTTTGTTATTAATTTATTACCCTCCTCAAGCCAGCCTGTCCCTGAGAATATAAACACGGCCATAGTGGGTCAGACCAATGGTCTAGCTAGTCCAATATCATATCTTTCTGAACATCCAAATACAGTAACTCATCACTGAACATTGTAGTTATGTTCCTGAAAAATGCAACTTTAAACAAAATGTTAAGCAAATCCAATTTCCCCATAAGAATTAATGTAAAGAGGGGGAATAAGGTTCCAGGACAAAAGGCATTATATAAGTTTTAAACAAACAATTTAATACTACAGTCATCATTACTGAGTATGAACCTTGGTTGAGATGGTGAAGTCAGAGTGGAAGACGGTAGATTGTCTGGCTGCTCCTCTTGCTGAACTTTCTGAACTCAAAAAACATCTAGAGAAAGTGTTTTGCTTTCCCCCTTTTTTTTCCTCTCTTGGTAAATTTCTTTATAGCAAGTCATTAGATAACTAACTCCCCTAATCACTTTGGAGCTGCGTTCCTTGTCGGGATTGTCATCACTTTCAATTAGTTGGAAAGCTTCAGAAAGATGTTTCGCAGTCAAATTTGGATGGGTTGGTTCTACTTCTTGGCCCTCTTCTTCCATTGCTCTCATCACCTCTAGTTGCATCAGATCTTCGTTGGTTAGCTCTTCTGCATATGATTGCAAAAGTTGTATAACGTTGACTTCTTCCACCTCATCAAAACCTGCTTTCTTGGCCAAGCCGAGGATATCTTTATTCATAGCGGGGACAACATCTTTAAATCCTTTTAAATCATTGACACATTCAGCCCACAACTTCCCCCACACACTATTCATGCATGCCTGAGTAACTTCAGCCCAGGACTCACCAATGTTATTGATGCACTTCAGGATGTTGTAGTCACACCAACATTACTGAATCATAGGTTTGCCTTCCCCCCTCGCTGCCTCTGATGAGCTGGTCGAAAGAACAGTGTAAGTAATATGCCTTAAATGCAGCGATGGCTCCTTGGTCCATGGGTTGGATGAGTGATGTGGTGTTAGGTGGCAGAAAGTAGGCAGGTTGATTGGATGAGCTGGTGCATTATCAGTAAGCAATAAAATCTTGAAATCAAGATTTTCCTTGGCACAGTATTCCTTCCATGCAGGGACAGTATAGAGAGTCAGCCATTCTGAAAAAAATAGCTCCAGTTATCTGTGCCAACTTATTGGATCTCCAAATGACCGGAAGGTGTTCCTTTGAAAATTCCTTGACAGCGTGTGGTGTTTCAGATTGGTACACTGTCAGTGGTTTCATCTTCATGTCTCTGGCAGCATTACCACCTAGAAGCAAGGTTAGACTGTCTTTTGCTGCTTTAAATCCAGGCGCTGTCTTCTCCACTCTGGAAATGTAAGTCTGCTCAGGCATCCTCTTCCACTACCGGCCCATTTCATCAACATTGAAGACTTGTTTAGGGGAATAGCCATCTTCCTCAATTATCTTCTTGAGATATTCGGGGAATTTTTTAACTGCTGCAGTATCAGCACTAACTGCCTCACCAGACATCTTGATGTTATGCAGGTGGAAGCGCCTCTTGAACCGATCAAACCATCCCTGACTTGCTGTGAAAGTCTGTCTGTGATCCTTAACCTTGGTCTCTCTTCAAATAGTCATACAAACTTTTTGCCTTAGCTTGCATCACTAGCAAACTTAGAGGTATGTTCCGCTGGTTTTGGGTCCTCTATACACAGTGAGAGAAGATGCTCCATGTTTTCCAGCAAACTACTTGATTGACTTATTGTAGTAGCACTAAGCGGTGTTACACACCTAGCACTAGCCCTGATCTTGTCGGCATTATTCCAAATTGTTCTCAGTGGTCGGAGTAAGACCTAGAGCAATGGCAATGTCTACTGCATGCTCACCTGCATCAAAACACTTTAAAATGTCTAATTTAGTACCTAAACTAATGGTTTTCTTGCTGCTAGTGGCACTGTATCATCACTTGCTGGACGTTTGACTCCAGCTGGGTGTTTTGATGCTGGGTGATGCTCCTTTGGACGTGCATGCATGTGCTACTCTTTACTTCCTTCATCCTGGAGTGGCTGTGGTCATGCAGCATCGATCAACTATTGCAAGGGAAAGAATTTGGAAAACCCATTCTCCATGGTAATCTGCTCCCCTACTGGAAGCCCTGTGGGTTTAGGCTAGGATTAGTTAGGTTCTTACTTTCACAGGAGCCCTGCTGGAGGTCCAAAGGCCTCTCTTCCAGGGTGCCCTGGAAAACTGGCCCTGCTGTATCTCCCCTAGTAACCATGCACTCAGCACCCGAGCAGCACTGCAGCCAATGTAGTAAGAGGAAAATAACATTTGCTGCAGAGCTGTGCCCCTCTCTGCTGTGTGCATGCAGAGGCAGAGAGATGCAACTGGCATAAAAGTGAATGGCAAAGCTCCCGTGGATTTCACAGACGTTCATGGGAGCAGGGCCGAGTTCTGTGCATCTCCACGCCGCTTCTCCCCCTTGCTACAGCAAAGCAGGTGCTGGAATGCTATTCCTGTAACTTGCTTTGGGTAGGCTACCACCTACCACCTCGTGTTCTTACCTCCCTCCAGCAAAGGGGGGAGAACAGATAAAACATTGTTTATTCTGTCGCAAGACAGCAAGGCAGGGCCTCTGCTGTGCATCACCTGCAGCTGCTTTGCAGGCAGCTGGTGGCCTCGCAAGCGCTTGGTGTAGCATCCTATTCCCAAGCAGGGCCGTTGGGCCATACAGCAACAGTGAATCGCTTTGGGGAGGGGAAGTGTGCACGTGCTATGTGTTTACAAACATTCTGTACAGTACTATAGTTGGGAAGTGCCCCTGCCTTACCCCACACAGGCACAGCCGATGAGGCAGGCAAGGAGGCTGAAGGTGCCATTGTAGGCTAGAAGCACCTTGTGTAGCAACGCAGCAGCTTCCCCTCTGTGCAAGCACAGGCACCAACTTTGCCAGGGGCTCAATCCTCGGCCTGCCCTGTCCCCACTATTAACCCACCTCCTCCCCCTTTACTCCCAATGCCACATCCTCCCCCAGCCCCCTGAACACAGCAAACCATCTGATTGCTGTGGGCAGGAGGCAGGGGAAAGAGGGGGAGGCTGCGTGCCACATCCTCGCTCCTCCCCCCAGCCTCCTGAATGCCCCAAGACAGCTGATTGCCACGGGCAGGCGCTGATCTGCGAGGTGGGGGGAAGTAGGAGAGCTGATATGGGGGCTGCCAACCCACCCTGATACAAGTTGTGCAATATTGTCTTATCAAGTCGCTGCTCTTCTGCAGAATCCTGCGAGCTGTGAACAAAGCAGGCGGCCAAACGATGTTATAGAAGAGCATTGCTCAACTTTAAACCATCATGTTCTGTAATAGAGCAGGGACGTAACATTGAAAACACATTAAGCAAGAGGACATTAAGTGGGGAGTTATGGTATAGTCCCGGATCTTGCAGGTTACAAGAGTTTATCATTTTCTTGAGCTCTCTGCACCCACAAAAAGAAAAAAAGTGACAAAAGTTTAAAACAAAAAAATACCTCGTGTTCACAGAGAAGCACTTATACAGTCAAAGTCAATGTTTAAGAGAATTTCTTTACTGTATTTTATTTCATCAGCTATAGCTGTATATAGATAGGGTTCATGTAACTTAAAATTGCATTTATGAACTACACTTTAATTCAATACAAGTTAGGTGGTATAAAACTCATGAAAAGCAGATCTGTATACAGTGCTACATAGTTATTTTGTTAAGTGTTCCTTACTTTCAGCAGATCATCAGCAATATAGGAACATACTGTAACTCTCCATTGCAAGTCATAGCTGTTCCAGTAGTTTTTTCTTTTATGTAATAAATGCACTTTATTTAGGAACTGTCCCTTATTATAGCTTTATTAATCTTTGGGTTTCACAATTGAAGTTTGCTTCTGTACAGGAAAAATACATGACTAAGGGCTTTTTACATGAAAGGTTTACATTCTAAGATGCATAAATACACTCAACTTTATTTTACATAGAACTATTGTAAGACTACATTTAAATATTTTAGTTTTGCACTTTGAAAATAAATGCCAAAAGAGACAGACATATTTTGTTAACGTCAAATCAAACCATAGCTCTGTAACAGATACAAAGTAAAAGACATTCAGTGGTAACAGGATATGCTTCTGGAACCAGATTGCTGTTGAAAATTAGAATGGTAGGACAGTTATTCTGTGCACTGTAAAGACACTGGTGTATATAAGAAAAAGTGCATTTATGCTAGTGTTAAGTGTTAAGACAACACAATAGACCTAGTTAAAAAGCCTCACCTTTAACTTCATGACAAGTTCTGCATTTAAATCACAGTGAATTACTGATATTTGTTACAATTAAAGTTTTGTTTTATTTTGAAGCTTTTCAGTTCTTATCCTTCAAGAAAGAACATGGAATTCCTGTTTCTCCTTCAACAGTTGGAAATATACTGTACAGTATTTGAGAGCTAAGATCAACACAAGCACCCTCAAATCAGTCTTTGAAGGTTTTAAAACTAACTTTTGTACTCTAAATCCAGATTTTTTTTCAGTTGGATTTAAAGGGAAAGGTGACATTACTGGCCTTAAAGATAGAGCCCTGCAAATCTGCTTATCTATGGACCAGATGCAGATACAAATTTTGTATCTGAGCAGGGCTCTACTTAAAATGCTCCTGACCTCCATTTTCCTTCCCATCCCAACAGAACCAAAATCATAGAATCATAGACTATCAGAGTTGGAAGGGACCTCAGGAGGTCATCTAGTCCAACCCCCTGCTCAAAGCAGGACCAATCCCCAGATAGATTTTTGCCCCCCAGATCCCTAATAACCTTAGTGATTTTATAGAATCTGAACTGTGCATTCTTAATTTGTTAATTTTGTTACACCAGCCTCCAAGTTACATAGGAAAATACTTTTTATAATTTTAAAAAACTTCACAGAGCTTTAAGTTGGAAACAGCGTCTGATGAATACATCGAGATGCTGAAGATTCCTCATTATTATTTTACCAATTTTTAGTATTCTTTTTATATCGAATTGTATGTAGTTCTTAGTCTACTTTGGTTTTGTCAATGTATAACTAATCTGCCATACTTTTACAGTCCTAGGCATCTTCAGTGCTTCAAAATCCAAATGGAGTGTTAACCACTGAATTTTAGCTATTATCTTTTAAATTATTCTATTTCAAAGCAGCCATAACAATTGTATTACACGGATATAAAGAGTTTTGCCACTCTATCACATAAACCTTCATTTTCTCACCAAGAATGTATATTTTAGGGCTACTGAACTCCGGGTGACGAATGTGTGGGTAACTTTTCATTTAGCTCTACTTTTTAAAAAATAAAACACTACTCACCTCTTCCACTCAAAATACTGAGACTATAAATTATTTGAAACAAATGTAAACTTTCACAACTTCCCCTCACAAATTAACCATTTACTTTTTAAAGAGAGAATATTTATACCAATGCATTTACAAAAATACATCATCAAAATGCAAAGTCTGTACTATAAAACTAAACTTTACACGTTCATGCTTTCCTTCCAATATTTATTCTTTTGATATAGGCAGACACTTTGATTACTAAAATGCAATACATACACTTAGCAGCTTTCAGACAAAGTAAGTGACCTGGTTGACAAAAACTAAATTGTACACTTGAACCTATCAAATACTGTAAACATACATTAGATGAAGCACTACATGCACACCCCATTTTAACGATACATACACAACACAACCATAGTTGGTTTTCTCTCATTTTCTAAGTCAATGGAATCCTTTAACTGTACAGATTAACCACTGATACTTCAAGCTTAAACCTTTCTGAATTACTACCACTCATCCTTAAAAAAATACAATTAAAATAAATGTCTAAATTAGTTCATCCATAGTTTGTTTTAAATACCTTGCTACCACTAGGGACATTGTTTACAAACAGTAAACTGCTAGTTCAGTCACCAATCTACAAAGGGAGCCTATGAATCACTGCTAAATTTTACCATGATATTTAATTAGATCTTCGATCAAGAACAAATAGTGACAGTACTGCTAGCAACTGGTGCACAACTGACAGTCTAGCAAAAAAATTAAAATGGAGGTGTCACATTAACTATTATTTAAAAGTAAACTCAGAAGTCCACTTAAAAACAAATAGATGCATACACTGGCAAAGTAATTTTTTGGATCATTTAAACGAAAGGAAGATTGATGCTAAAATCCACAGAAAAATTACACAGATTTTGCAACTTGGTAAAGAGTGGTTTTGTTTGGGAAGATAGTGTGGGATAGAGAAGGTGGTCAACATTTTAACCTTATCATTCCTTTAAATAATATATAAAGCACGTAAGTCACATTTGTAAGCACAGTACTAATAGTACCACCTACAGTATTTTAGTGAGCTATTTAAAAACCGAAAATAATGAGATTCCACCACTACCAGAGTCTGACATACTCTAGTCTTGAATTTAAGACCATTTAATAAAATTTATAGTTAAGCAGGTCTGAATTAAGTTTTAAATATTTAAACAGATTTCTATTTACACAACAAGTTCCAGTTCTCTGAGAGGCTGCAAAAACATTATCTTTCAAATTTGAATTAAAGGCTTAGAAACAAGTTCTTAGATTGCACCAAATATCTAATCTCAAAGTTGCCTTTGGGTCAGAATAGCTACTTTTCTACAAAGTCAGACCTTTATAGATGCTTTTCACATTGGTGAAAGTCACCTTGGATGTAAAAGGCTTGTAAAAAGTCCTCTGGGCCACTATTACTGTGATAGCTCCTCCCATACCAGCAAAGGCTGAGTTGTAGGGCAGGCCTCTGCACTAGAAATCCTTCATAGTTATTGCAAAAGGGACAGCTGACACAAAGCAGCTGTGGTAGCCCTGTGGCCTGTCCACCAGTTAGCAATGGATACCATCTTCTTACCCCCCCCCCCCCCCCCCAGCAACTGCTGTTTAGTTCTGGGGCAAAGCTAGTTTACTTCAAGCTTTGTGCAGGGAACTATGAATTCACCAACAAACGTATATGCGATGTTTTACTAAAATAATGTAAAAGCTCTAAAAAAAATTCAAATTTAAGTCCACATTATGACTACATCTATAAAATAGCTGAGCAAACAATTTGTTCTCAAGTTCATCACTGAATTGCACTAGTATGGATTAAAAACACTACACATTAGCAGCATCTTGTCTCAATTTCTGGACTGTTTTTATGGCAAGTACACCATATATACAATTTTCTTCTTTATGGAGATGCTAATGAAGTACCTCACAGTAAACGTAAGTGCATTAAACATATAACTTGTTGCATCAGTCATTAAAATAAGCTTTAAAACCAGATGCCAGTTGGTCAAGGAGTTATAACAGTATTCGGTCTAGTGAGTTCTTCACAGCCTGATCAAATACCAAAACTTATTTTTTTTTCCTTCCTCTATTTTACCTCAATGTGTGTTAGTCTCATCTTGGATTAGTATTCCAGCTTGTCCCAAAGTTATCCTTTTGTTCTGTATATTTCAATTACTTCCCTATATTCACAAACACATGCACATTTTTACTTTCTCCTTCCACTTGCATGTAAATAACAGTTTTCACTTGTCTACAAAATTCTGTGTGGCATTTTAAAAATCACATATTTTACAGAAAAAAACGAACTGAAAATGTTAGTGTTCACAAGATACTTAAACATTACATACTTAGTCCCAGCAGCAGGCCTGAATACAGACAGCATATCTATTAATTGTATCTAGATTAAAAAATGATGGCTGATCAAAAATGTGACCTATCTGCCAAATAAGGGCATCTAATGCTTCTGATGGGGCCCTAAATGTATTAAACTTCAGTAGAGAGTTTCACAAGTAGGTCCTCTGCACAGCAGCTATTCCACAGTATAACAGCCTAGCATGCAATCACCTGCTTCATTTGCTCCTGTTGCCATCAACTAATATGGAGAGAGGCAAGAGTTGGAACAAGCATGAAGAAACAATGGAGTAGTTTTAGCCTAAAGAGAACTAAGGGATAAGAATTCCAGTGGAAAGGCAGGAAAAGTGTCAGCAACCTGAGGCACAATATTCTACTGCTCTGGGACAGTTACATCCCACAGCTTCAATATGCATCTACTGTACAAAATACAAGCCAAAATCTTTGCTATTTCCCCCTGTTCAAAATGAACTGTACGATCACCACTGATTACTGGGCCTTAAGACCTACATCAATAAATAAGGTATGAAATTTCATAGTTACAGATATTGCTACGCATGCCACCTATAATTCCATTACAAAATTTATTATTTAGATCTACTGGTTAAGGAATCCAATATTTAAGCTCTACTTTTCAGGCAAGATATCTGAAATTGTGATTCTCAGTCATGTAAGGTAAAGTCGCACCAGTACAGTATACCCCATTCTGAATTTATACAGTAATGCACATAACTGATACTTGTCTCATTCAAGCACTGTATATATTTTCTGCTACATATTTAATCTGTTTTCAAATATCAATACAGAGAACCCTTTATACTCCTTTGCATTTTGGTATGTTTTATATGTATTTCTATTTTTTCAGTTTTCAGCTGCTGTGATATTCAGATCTCTTAACAGAAATCAACATAAGTAGCATGAATGACAGCAGTGCAATGAGCAATATATATCTATATAGTTTCTCTTCAGAAGAAAATATCCACTAATACTATGTTTAAAAATGTCACTACTATTTTAGAAAAGTAAAAACAGCAGTCCATTGCAAAAGAGTCTAACAAATTAGATGTTCCTATAGAGAGTGATAAGGAACCAAAGCTTTGAGAGTCTCAGTGCTTCTTTATTCACAAAGGAATTTTAGCTAGTTTCTCTCCAAGAACTTCAATGTGCCAAATCAGTGTGACTGGCACTCAGAGCCCTTGAGTCTGTCAGACAATTATTTCGTTCCTGTATGAAAAAAAAAATGAAAAAAAATTATTAAAATACTTGAGCAACCTGGATGCCTGCATAAAAAGAATGATAAAAAAATTAAAAACTAAAACAAACACTTGAACAATTGGTGTACTTTAGGAAACTAGTATTGCTTACCTACTTAAGTTTGAGAGCTTATGTAAGATTTTTTTTCACATCCTGATAACTATCTTTACTTCAACCACCGATGTAGTAATATCTGAGCACTTCCCTTCCATTCCTAACAGATATTTATTACAGAAGGGGCTGACTACCTAGGGATATTGGCAAGTGTCTCTCTACTTGGCAAACTGGGGAAATATTTGTAAAATTTGTAAACACATTGTTAACTTTACACATTTCACATGTGGTAAGCACAGCTCGTTGAGAAAGCACAAATTATGGAATGTACAGGAAACCAGTTATAAAGATATACACTCCCAAGCCAAGACAGTCCGATTCTGAAAGCCCTGGCCATTTTTTGTATTACTGTTGCAAAGTGCTTTGGTTTACCTTGGTGGATTTTTTTTGGTCAAAGTTCACATAAATTAATGAAGAAACATCTTTGCATAAATTTCAGAGAACTAAAAAATTGCAGTAGACTCCTTAGGTATAATACTAAGGAGATACCTTTATGCCACACAACAGTGAAAGAGATCCATGCAGCATGTGCTTTTGTTATGAGCTTTGGGGCAAATAAAGGTGAAGATTCTACAGAATACAGTATGCTGCCATTGACGCAATTAATATTCCCCCCAAAGTTAGTCACAGCTGCTGTTAGTAAAATGCGCAACGTTGTTTAGAACACAGAACATTACTAGCTTTCCTCGACAACATATGCAATGGTGACTTATTAGGTACAAACAGTTATGCGTAGTAGCGATCAGGTACACTGAATATAGTTAGGCAAAATATTTACAGTTTAGATTTTGGTAGAAGCAACACTTGATTGCAGATCAGATAAATTTAGGGCCTACTCCTGTGAACCCTGAGCTCCCACTGAAGTCATTGGGATTTGAGAGCACACACCACCTAGTATGACCGGACCTTTTGAGAGAAGCTTCTTTCATTAAAAATACAGAATATCTGAGCTTTACAAGTATTTCTTGTAATATAAATTTAAAAAGGATGTAAGATTCCAAAAAACTTACTAGCCATTCCAATATTCTAATTCAGGCTTCAGTTCAGCATAATAGTTAAGCACCTGCTTAACTGACTGATATCAATGGGACCTAAGCAGGTGCTTAAAGTTAAGTATGTGTTTAAGTATTCTGCTGAATGCCAATGGACTTAAAGCACATGCTTAAAGTGTTTTGCTATACTGAGAGTCTTATTGAGTCCCAAGAGATTTATTATTTACTGTTTCTCAAGCTCTTCAGCCCAAACTCTGCTACTGGTATCTACTTGTGTAAGAATATTATAGGGCTTCTTACTTGGAAGTGATCTTCAGTAGCCTTGCCACCCATGTTAAGAACATTCAGAGAACTGGCACGCTTCATGCTGCAACCAGGATAGTGAACATGCAAGGATAAACCAATCAGAATAATTGAAAACTAAACTCTAAACACACAAGTATAATAATACTGAGGCAAACTTAAGGGAGTTTTAATATAACCTGTGAAACCTAATATGAAGTATGCTCTTTAAGAGAAATACTTTCTATAGTTACTTATATATATTTGCACATTTTCCTTCTCTCTTTTAATTCTAAGATATGTATAAAAATAATTGCCAGCCCCATAGTATTTAAGCACATTATGTGTTTTATGTTAATATCTTTAATGGTTCAAATTACTTGTTTCCAAAATGTGTCATCTTTCTGAATCAATACATTAATTTAACATATGCTCCACTTTAATGCTCATTTTAAAGTTATTTAGCTAATTTAAAAAAAACAAACTATTCGGATGTAGTTGTTTAGGAAATGTTTGTGAAAAATATTAATACATATCAATAAATGTATCCAATAAGTTGTACTTAACTAGTAAAAACTATGGAAAAACTACCATTTACATAAATAAGGCAAAAATTAGCAGGTTACCACAGACATTCCTTTTATAGCGGATTTTTTAAAAGCTTGCTAAGTCTATTTTGAAGTGAAGGACAATACAAGATTGTTGCTACTATTAACTTTTGTCATGCTTGTGGCCATAATGTGCTTCAGTCAATGCTTGTCTTAAAATGGTCTTCTGAAAGCAATATACCACAAAGATAATACAATCAATTTAAGCCCTTGTTATTTTAGAAGGGCTACTGCTAAACAAGATAACTCTATATTAACTATTTTATATTATTATCAACTTCTGTTTTCTTGAGGATAAGGATTAATAATTGCTTTCCTCTTGATCTTTAATAAAGATTAATCAAACATCTACAACATTTAAGACTAAAATGTTAAAATGTATATAACCTCACATTTAAAGTTAGAGTATTAAACAGTCCCCAATGTCAGAAGATTTTGCTGAAATGGTACAATATGGATGTTTGCTATTCCCCACCCTAAATACCTATATGTCCCTTAGAACATAGTGCTCTTTTGGTAGGAGATCACTGGATCTTTTATGGTTTATCTGTTTCTAAAGGAGCATCTTAAATAAAATTATTTTGTCACACTATTAACACCAAAGTTAGGCCCCAATCCTGCAGTGTGATCTGGAGAGGTGGCTCCCTGCACCCATGTGTAAAGGTCTCTGCACAGCTCACATTGCACAGTAAGTCAGTCATTAGTCCCACTGAAATCAACAGGACTACTCAGACATAAAGGTAAGCATGTGCTTAAGTGCTCTGATAGATCTGAGCCCAAGTAATGTGTTATGTCTGGAATGTCGAAACTAAAATACAAAAAACCTATACAAATAAATGCAGGCAGCAGCTACACAATGTAAGCATACTACATTTTTAAAGCAATTAATTTTGAATGTTTCAGAGAGCAGAATGCACATAATTTAAAATATGACATAAGTGTTAGCAACAAAAAAGAAGCAATGAATCATGCATGGTTTATACCTCTCTGTTATTTATTTACATAAAATATACAGTTATGGTTACACATGAAAGTCAAAGTATGTTAATCTGTAAAAACACACATACAAAACATCACAAATTAAAATCTCTTTTCAAAAAGTAAGAGCATAAAGGTTTATTAAAAACAAAATCCAAACTCCAGGAAAACAAAACAAAAAAATCCACAGGTACAAATCTACCCAAATGTCTTGTATACTTTTGCTCAAGTGCTAATAATGAACTTAAAGAGATATCATGACTAAGTTTCAACTTTTAAAAAGTTATTAGCAGCCAATTTACTTTAGAAGTAAAATTAGATTTTCATCTACAGATGAAAATTAGTTTGGCAAATGCACTTGTAACTTTTTTCAAGTCAGAAACAGAACTAAAAATATTCAGAATATGTGCATCATTTTTCTTTGTGTTATAATAAACAGATATTTTAAAAAAGCTTTGCTTTTATTTTTGCTGTGGCAACTTAGCTAACCTGTTCTATGGTCAAATTTTAAACATGGGAGATCAAAATCAGCAACCTATCAACAAAGCAAAATAAATGTAAAATTAAAGCTCTGAAATCAAATAAGAAGTAAATGTCCATGGTAAGTAGTTCACACCAAGTTTCAAGTACTGTATGCTTGTAACATCCAACTCTTACAGATCTCCTATCACCTTATCAAAAACATTTTACCTATAAATAATTTGCTGACAAGTGTTTTTTCCCCCCTTCCCTCAATTTTCTATGAATAGAGCTTTGGAACTCATCTATTCTTGTTACTTATTACTCACTTGAAATCATAATCCTTGTTTGACAGCATGATCAATGACTATGACTGTAAGTGAGGACAAAGTAGCAGGAACAGGTGAACTACAAAGCAAAAACATAGCCTTCACAGAAAATAGAGAAGAGGCAGTGAAGGGAAGAGGTAGAGGTGGCGGTGAGAAGAAAAAACTATTTCTCATGGAAAATCTTGAACATTCTTTTTAGAAACAATTTTTCTGATAAGTCAGTAGATCTTTATGTACACTAGCAATACTGTATTCAGTTATTTGCAACACCTTAAACACAAATGTGTGTTTATATAAAAATATATGTATCAAACTGTCACTCTTTAAAATCAAATGGCAGTAAAAGAAAACAGAGCATTTTTAACTAAGTGTAGCAAATTACTATGGAAAGCAATGTTACTACCGGAAATGAAGTTGAAATAACCTATTATGAATAAAGAAGTTAAGTATTCTTGTGTAAACATATGTACATATTTTACTAAATGCTATCCACAATTGCACTTTCATGATCTAGAAAGCCATGAAAGGATTAAAAAAATTAATTTTACAAACCAGATATTTAACTTCTTTCTAAAATAGCTAAGAAAATGAAAAATAAGATTTTTAAAAGGTTGTATAATCTACAAAAATGGGTTGTACAGACACTCCCTGGATTACGCAAGACTCGACTTACGCAAATTCGCATTTATGGAAAAAGTTCCATAAGCCAGAAATAGGATTTTCGAGTTGTGGACATTTTTGCATAACGTACGAATATATGTTTCCGACTTACGCAAAATTCGAGTTACGCAAGGCTTTTCGGAATGGAACAATTGCGTAAGTCGGGTGGTGTCTGTATAGGTATTCTCATCAACTTCCAGAAAAGAATTTGTACATTTACTAGTCAAAAGATTAATTAAAACAAACAAACAAACAAAAAAACCTTGCCAGTACTGCAAACTCATCCTAGGACCTCAAAATGAAACTTTTTTCTGGCACTACATGATCACCAGCAATGAAAGATTTTGAAATCAGAACTATTTGTGGAATATGTACATAACAGATAAGCTAATGAAGAATTTTACCTTCAAATATCAGACAGTTTTTCAAAAAACACAGGACACTTTATGAACACTGGAAACCAAAAATGATGTTGGCACTTTAGCATCTGTTCTACACTAACTTTATCATTAGTATAAATACCAAACACATTTAGGTGGCATAGGGTCAAAAATATGGTTCATATTGATGTGGATAGATTACTTTTACTTACATGCAGCATATATACAGAGGATGTTTACAGCAGATTGCAATGCCAAATAAATTAAGTGTGAATATTCAAAATATGGTAGAAAACCCCCCTTTAGCTATTATTTAGAATTTATAAAAAACAAGTTGTCCATATATTTCCCTATTAACAACTGCAGGAGACCAGGAATAGCAACCTGATTCTATGAAATGTTGAAAAAACTTTTATAAAAACAATGGTAAACCTGAGCAATATAGGGAGTTGATAAAGAATTGTATGCAAATGATAGAAACATTTATAATTATTTTTTTAAACTATGGATGTTGGAAGAATAAGACTCATTCTGGGCTTGCATTTGCACTGTTTTGCTAAACTATCTTGCAGTTTTGTATTTCTTCCATTATACCGTTGTGTGGGGGGTTTGTTTTTTTAAATTTCAGTCTCCCATTCTACCTTAATTGAAAAAACACCCTTTCATTGACAGCTTACAGTGAGGTAAGTAATCAAAAAATGACAAATAGCAACAGAAATTATTTATATAGTAACATGGGTGTGAATGAAGCTTTACAAGCAGATAAAGAGTGCGGCAGATCTCCAATGGAGCTATGACAATTTACACCAGTTTATGATATGCCCCCCCATGTCCCTGTCCCAGACATCACACAGAAATTTAAATTACTACATAAATATTTGTTATTCCAGCAAATGAAGACAACCCAAATTCTCTTATTTAGAATTTTTAAAAAGAAGCTCAATAAAGCAATGCTGTTCTAACAGTTGTATCTGGAAACCAAATAGGTTCGTTTTCCAAAGTGAAAAAAGTATTCAAGGCTAAACCTGATGTGCTGCTAGAACTGGAGGGCTATTAAGGAAAAAGGTAATACTTATGCTTAATTCTGTGATGAATGTTTCAGTTTGCATAGTGCAACAGGTAAACAGAACAGCATAGCGTTTTGTACATCAGCAGGAATTATAAATACACTTAAAGCCATGAAAATACACAGTGCCCCCATGCCCCTTCAATTCAGTGGAAGTTTTGTCACTGACTTCAGGGGTGCGAGAATTTAATACATAATATAGCTAATAGCAGGTGGTAAAATTCTTGATTCACTGAATTAACTATTAAATTATATGTACTGTAAAGAGTTTTTTCGACACTAGTTTCTGCCCTTTGAAATTTGGAGATTTCAGTAGTTAACCCTTCTTAGGGCTTGTTTACACTTGAAAAGCTGCAACTGCGCCACTGTAGCATATCAATGTAGATACTACCTCCGGCTTCAGCTGACAGGAGGGGTTCTCCCATAGCATAGGTGACCCATTCCTCAAGAGGCAGTATTAGGGTTGATAGAAAAATTCTTCCATCAACCTAGTGCAGCCTACACCAGGATTTAGGTCAGCTTAACCATGCTGCTCAGAGCTGTGAATTTTTCTCATCCTTGAGCCACATAGCTGAGTTGATCTAACTTTTTAGTGTACACCAGGCCTTAGTTTCTAAGTGAAGCATGACTAAAAATGATTGTTTATGCTGACTTCCAGTAAACCTTTTCCCTCAACACTAAGGATTGAGAGGTAACATTTTGTTCACTTTCTGTAACAGTAGCTTTCCACTTCTGTACCCTTGATAAAGAGCAAGTTTAAATGTTAGTAGAAAATTAATACATACAATATGTGAAACGCATTCTGTTTATATAGAACCAGATTCTTAGATTTAAAAAGTTTGATGTCAAATTGTGTTAACACTGAAGTTTATTTTTAATTAATTAAATATTCATATTGCTATGCTAGTCGTGAGTTCTACTGAAGCAAAAAATAAAAAACAAAAAACCCAAAACCAAACAACCCCTACCCCCACACACCTTTTCCCAATACAGTACTTAAGAATAAAGTATGGGCAACTTAATTTATTCTCTGGGAAAAGAGAAATTTAGCAATTTAATAAAGTGCACCAATAATACTCTGACTATATAAACATGTTTTAAATAACACTTTTTCTTAGAGCTGCCATCATGCTAAGCATCCCCCTTTAAGAAGTTGCAAGTTCAGTTAAACAACAACAAACAACAACTGAGCAATAAATACTAAAAACAAATTAATTTTTCCACTGTTAATATTAGGGAACTGTCCGCATAGAGTTAAATTATTCCCTGTATCACTTTTCAGTAAGGAATACAATATGTTTAAGACCTTTATGAACTACAATTCTACATGCAGTAAAGATAGAAAATAACCACAAGAGGAAAGGCTACCTTGATCAGTGCTAGGCTACAAAATGGGCACAAACTGAGAGCACACCAGCTCATCTAAGAATAAATAATTACCCAGGATTCTTTGGTTCACTGTCTCGTGAACTTCCTCCCTTCAGCTTTCTAACCAGCTTCTCACTGCTGCGTCTAATTGAAGCACGGAGCTTGCTAAAGGAACCACTGCGTTTTAAAGATCCAGTGCCATCCTGAAAAAAATTTGAACAAATGTGAAACTGCAACAGCTTTTGCCCCTTCCCTACAGCTGAATTAACAACATCATGTATAGTCAAAATACTTATGTTCTATTACTGTTAGGTAATAGTGCCAAATTATATAAATATTTTAAAATGCCATATAAATTTTATTTTATCAAGAAGATTACTGTCAGCATTCAGACTTATCAGTGCCTACTTATCACAAGGATTTCAGAAATATGAAAATCTGTTCAATTTATGGTTAACTATGATTTATAACAGTTAAAAATAATTTCAAAGCATACATGATTCACAAATGCATACCAACACCTTCATCACCACCACCATAACATTTCATGTTTACGTTGATGCAGTCACATGGGAAAGGTGAGAGTACAGTATCAAGCAAAAGCATTCTATCGAGGTCTGAATGATCAAACTATTTTATTATTTTTATTCAACTATCTAGGCCATGTGCACTAAACATATTTAGTGAATTCTATAAGTTGAGTTTATTAAAAACTTAGGAACCATTTATGATTAGAAAATTATATATATTTAGATTCTTATATTTCAGTTTTACTTTCACCATGTTTCAGAAAAATATAAAAAGATGAAATGACAACTTTCCACACATTACATTCACATTTTATGCCACATAAGTTTCTAACTCTTAAGTACAGATATCAAATTTGCATGCCAAAGAATTATTGTTTTCTCTTAAAAACCAACAGTTTAGTAAGATAAGTAACCACTTGCTACTTCTAGAAATCCTACATGGCTACTGTTTGAAAGGAAGGACTGTAAAAGGAGGAAGTACTACTAAGCAGACAGAGACAGACATCAGTTGGAGTGAGTTTATTAGAGAAAGACAAATACACAAATCACTGAACACCAAGATTAGTAGAGAAAAGCATAATTGCCAAAATTTCACACAAAGACTAAACAGCAATGCTACTTTAGAATAATCATAAGTGAAGACATCCAGAGTTCCATATTGATGTTAACCACATTATAGGTCTCTAAATACATTTTAAAGCACTTGGAGCACATGCCTTACTTTTACGTTTTATTCTGTAAAGGTCACCATCATGCTATTTTAATAATACCTTGTGTGATACTTTTAACTACCTTTTTCATAGTGAACAGCTACTTATAAAGTTCATTCTTACTTTTTACTTAAGTATTACACAGCAAATGGTTGTAATAACACATTTTGTATGACTAGATACATATCTAGCAAAGCTACACATGTACAGAAATAGGAAACCGAATAAAAGACACTAGCACTGAAGGAATGGCCAGTTTACAAGGAAGTGTAGCTCTGACAAAAATCGTAAGGGATTTTGCTAAAACACAGCAGTCAGTACTGAAGAGAGAAGTTAAAGCTTGAAGATGGTGCACGCCCGTCATGCAGGAGACAGTATAAGAATCACAAAAGGCATCTAGGCCTGTCAGACAGAAATGGAGAGAGAAAAACTGAATGAAACTGTTGGGAAAAGTTCAACAGTTTTCAATTTTGAACAGTTATGTTTACGGTATTTCTAGGTCATATATGCTGGAGGTCTTTTTTTAAATTAAAGATTTGGGATTGCAACTCTAAGTGCTGCCATTCACAGATCCTTGTAATTACCCAAAAGATAGTTGTTTGTTTACATACTTTAACCTATTTCATTAACATGTATCATACAAAAATTACCAAAAGAGATCCAGTCTTTTATTAAATTAACAAGTAATTAATTTATTAAAGTAAATAAGAGAAAAGCAGATTTTTAAAAACCAGAAATTGCTTTTATATTATAAAATCATGTGTAATATATGCAAAGGAAAGAATGATTTTTTTTCCAATTGAAAAGAATACAAAAGCCAAAATAAAAAGGAAAAACGTAATACAAGATTTAAAAGAAATGAACAGAACAAGGTGCATTCATTTAAGCTTTAACTTCTGTCAAGAATTTTTTTCTCCACAACACTAAAAAGGAAAAGGGTTTCTCTTACCCCTCCAAACAAAATTCCATCTACTTCTTTGAAGTAATAAGAATCCATGGAACTGTTGATGTGTTATCATGCATATATTTTTAAAAATTAAAATTCATAAGGAAAATACTGTAACGCAAGTTTCCACACACTGCCCTGCTGAATGGACCTCTATGTTGAACTGAAAGAACTACCTACAAAAGTGACGAGGTAGTTGAATTCTTAGGCTTTCCATTCTCAACTCTGGGAAAATGGACAAGGATAGCAATTAAGATTTTTGTTTAGTGATGATGGCATCTCTCCGTAGGAAGTAGAGTGAATACTAATAAAAAATATTTTACAACAAGATGCCCTACTACCAGTAATTGAAAACTAACTGGGAGTTGCAATCAAATCTTCACCTGATGACAGAGGTCTATTATCAAATTAGATTTTATATTTTGTTTAGAATTACATAAAGACCTTTCAGATAGAATGATTCAAGAAGTGCTTATGGAAATTCAGCAGCTTTGAATCTGAACTCTATATTTTAGATACATGATTCCATGAATAAAAAGTCAAATTATTCCTTGTATCTTAAAATAGGTATGTTCACATCAACAGTTCTCAAGTTAGCTGGCATTTCAGCTTTATAGCCACTATATAAAAAATATCCTTGAGTTTTTGAGACAGACATGGGGCAAAAGCTCAGCTTATCTGGAAAAGTCAGTATAAAAACATTTTTAAAATGTTTATGAAAGCAATTCTCTAAACAATTTCAAATTGTAAAATTTTAAAACCGATAAAAAGTTACGAGAACAGTGTATTGTTCCATAAATATTTGCAAGTTTTAAAAGTGTTCGTATACAATATACATTACATCAATTTTACTAAACAATGTGTGTCTTAGTATTTAGCTATAGATTTGTTAAAAACAGACTTGTCAGTTCCTCTAGGACACTACCCCAAAGTGTACAGTTCTTGTCTAAGCTATACTACATGTGGGAAGTTACTTTAATTGCAGTATCCTCTTATTGTGTATACCCTCACAAAATTAGTACTCCTGTGCACTGCTGGTCAAAAACTGAAGAAAATTTCTCAAATTTAAAAATAATTTCAACTACTCTATAAATTGCGCTATCCCTAACACTGTTTTGTCTGACAGCCAAGTTCTTGAGCCAACTCAAGAGTACAGATGCACATCAGAAGGTGGTGTTTGTTTTTTTTTAAACCAAAACAGGCACTTTCTTTGGTCTCTGTAAACAAATTAAATTGCCTATGATAGAAATTCAATAGTACGTCCTGTCTGAGAAGCAGAATATCTGTGTGGAGAGAAGAGATAAGGGAAAGATAACACCACATCCTACAGGTACAGAAAAGAACAGCATTAAAATAAGGTAGAAAACAACGCTGGGAAGTTTCCTGTTTCATTTGTGTATGAACAAACTCTCTCAAGTGAGGAAGAAAATGTGGACTGTGAATAGTCCCACGTATATCAGAAAAAGTGATGCCACATTTTTTAAATGAATGGTGCAATTCCCAGACTTTGTAAAAATCAACACTTCCTTAATTCTGGTCCCTAAAGGCAAATTAATTTTTTAGGTCAACAGATTTTTATCAGTTAGGTTTCATTCAAATATTGACCTAGAAATACCATTTTGTATCTTTCCAGAAGGTTCTTTATCATTCCAAAACCTGCATGCTTGTTTTAATTAAAAGCAAACAGTAGAAAAAGGTTTTATTCACTTAGAACACACAAAGGCATGCAAAGTACGGCAGAAATTAAGGGAGGAGTACAGTACACAGTTCTAATGCTGAGTGGACAAAATTAAGATAAAAGGAGTTACCAAACTTATTTTGGGGACACTAATGATGCAACATTAATTATTCACAACAGATGCTGATTGATTGTCTTGGCACGGAGAATACCAATGCCAACAAAATGCCATTTGATAAATGACAAAAGCAACCAAAGATGGAGCGAACATTCTCCGTGCAAACTCAGCAAGTGTAAGTTTTTACGAAGTTGGCTTTAGGATCCTAAAGCTTCTTACAAGTGACTGGAAAACTGTGGTAAGAGAAATGAACTTTAGAAGCATTCTAGTTTATAAAATAGGATAAACACCCGAAAGCAAAAGTAAAAGTAGCCAGACAAACCTATCACTACAGCAATTTGGCAAAATGTATCAGTGCTTTTAGCAGAACTATAGTTTATAGTGAATTAACAGTTTGCCCGCCTGCACTAAGTACATCCCCTTGGCAGCAACAGAATACACAATAAGAAAGTCAGTAACCAGAGCAAACAAAATTGAGTAAACAGTATACCTAAAAGCATGAAAGACATAACAAAGGGTAGAAAATGCACAGTTAATCACACATTACAAACATATCTATTTTTAAAAGTTTTTGTTGTTCTAACTCATGACACAGGTATTATGTTAGGTAGTGGAACAAGACATCACAAGATAGAATAAGGCCTCACTTTAATCATAAATTCTAAAGGAGTGCATGGGAAGTGGAGATATACATTTCATTTCAAAAATGTATCTTTGCTGTCAAGTTGCCATGAACCAGCAATGACAGCACATACAAAAGCAGATTATGGATCACCCTTCTTCCATGACTGGAAACAAAGTTAGAGATCATTCTCTCTGACAAGGTTGGGAGAGGGGTGACTGGGTTGTTTTTAAGTCTTAAACTGATTATTTTTATTTACTTTAAAAACCACTGATGTTTTAATATTCCTAATTCCATAGTGGCACCTGCTGGACACATTTAACCTACAGGCAAGGATGATATAAAGAGAGCAAATAAGCAGAAGTAAATTAATTGCCAATTTACTGAAGAAACCACAGACTAGGGATTATGCACCCAACAAACACCAGGACACTCAATCAGCATTCAGATGCTCATAGTTAAGCCCAGCTGCTTGAAATTCCTACAGAAATTTTACTTTTCACAACAAAAAAATTGTGGACAATTTAAAAGAGTAGCAAAATGTAAAGAATTTACTAAATACAAGATCTTATTCTTTAATTCTTAATTCTGCAGAATTATGAACTGTAAAGTAGATGAAGTAGGAAAACTACTTTGAAAACACAATGGAATGACAACTGGACAAAGAAGTTCCTGTTATAGTGGTAAATTTTCTAGACTATTTTCTTCAACTGTGTACTGTACTTACCCCATTCCATTCTACGCTCATACTCACTTCCTCGCCTCCATCAGGGCCACTTTCGTACTTTACCACATCTACATTGAGGCTTTCTCGGCTTCGCCTTTTTTCTATGCTCTCAGGGTCATTTAGCACTTCAGCAACTCTCTGTTTGTGAACATTGTCAAGACCCTGTGAGGCAGGCAAAGGGGGAAAAAGTGTCTTACTTACTGAATATAGGTTTTAATAATGTATAGTATAAATATGCATGGTAACCAGGTTAACGAAAAAATCTGATACATTTAACTCACTCTGAACTTAATACAATTTTCAATACTTTATAACTGATCTAGTACAAATATCAATGCAACATAAAGCAAAGCAGTTGGACTCAGCACAGGCCTGGGAGTTAGGAGACTTGGGGTTCTTCTCCTGACTGTTAGTGACTTACCTCAAGCATTTCACATATCTGCTTGGTATTAAGGCGCCTGTTAGATCACTAACATGGAAACACATGCTCTTTTTCCCTTGGTTTCCCCAGATGTTAAATGGGGTTAGTAATGTTTATTTATCTTTGTAAAGAACATGGAGTTCATCTTTAAAAAGTCCGACACAAAGTTTCATTTAAAAAACCCAACCGACTGTGGTATAAGCTTTCTATTAAAAAGTGTTCTCATGTGCTGAAATTTTACAAGTAATTAATTTTATTATGAAAATTTAATTATAACCATAGAATAGGATCAAAGTAGAGATGGAAGAGAGGGACTTTATTGATTCCAATCTTTTGCCAGTGCAATATAGAGTTTCCTGATAAAGGATGCATCAGGTACATGTTCTGAATTTCTAAAAGGATTACTCAAAGAAATATAAAGTATGTTAGATACAAAAAAACTACACTAAAAATATTAAAGTTACTAAGACAACAAATCATGTCAGGAAGTGCTAAAAGTACAAAGTGATGTTTGTTGCTCAGCCAGAAACAGAACCCAGCTCAATACATTTGTCACAAGAGAACAACCCTTCTCTTCTTGCAACTTTCTGCATCATTCACTGTCCACCTTGGGCAGTGAATGAAGCATGGGTCAAATAGCATATAATCACACAAAGATTATCATAATATACAGACACAAGGAGGCTAAGTCACACAGAAAACATTAATTTGGACATTTCTTAATTTTGAGTACTTGCACGTTTTAACTGACATTTTAAAAGTAGCTTTTTGTATGCAAATGCCTAGTTTTTTAGAAAAGTAAACTGAAGAAACAGAAATTCCATCTAGTGGAACCATAATGATGCCCTGTATGGGTCATTAACAGGATTGAAACTCAAGACCTTTAAATGAATTACACAGGGTATGTCTACACTACGAAATTAGGTCGAATTTATAGAAGCCGGTTTTATAGATATCGGTTTTATACAGTCGATTGTGTGTGTCCCCACATAAAATGCTCTAAGTGCATGAAGCCGGCGGACCGCGTCCACAGTACCGAGGCTAGCATTGACTTCCGGAGCGTTGCACTATGGGTAGCTATCCCACAGTTCCCGCAGTCTCCGCCGCCCATTGGAATTCTGGGTTGAGATCCCAATGCCTGATGATGCAAAACAGTGTCGCGGGGGGTTCTGGGTACATGCCGTCAGGCCCCTCCCCCTCCGTCAGAGCAACGGCAGACAATCGATTCGCGCCTTTTTACCTGGGTTACCTGTACAGACAACATACCACGGCAAGCATGGAGCCCGCTCAGCTCAGCTCACCATCAACCTATGTCATCTGGGTGCCGGCAGACGTGGTACTGCATTGCTAC
Source organism: Chrysemys picta bellii (assembly GCF_011386835.1). Taxonomy (NCBI): domain Eukaryota; kingdom Metazoa; phylum Chordata; order Testudines; family Emydidae; genus Chrysemys; species Chrysemys picta. The sequence continues at coordinate 135,737,266 of NC_088794.1, read as the reverse complement.
ACAGCAGCAGCTAATTGCCTTTTGGCAGTAGACGGTGTATTAAGACTGGTATCCGTCATCGTCGTACTCCAGTTCAATCATCGGCACCTGAGCAGACATGCTTTGTCTCCTGGAGACTCAATCCTGCTGGCAGTCCGATTGAACCGTCTTGACGATGATGGCTAGCAGTCGTAGTACAGTATCTTCTGCCAAGCACCCAGAAGATGCCGAGGGCTATCAGTCATGCTGCACCGTCTGCTGCCAGCTTAAGATGTAAAAAATAGATGTATTCATTTGCTTCCCCCTCCCTCCGTGAAATCAACGGCCTGCTAAACCCAGGGTTTTGAGTTCAATCTTTGGGGGGGGGGGGGGGGGGCATTCTGTGTGACAGTTGTTTGTGTTTCTCCCTGATGCACAGCCACCTTTGTTGATTTTAATTCCCTGTACCTGTACGCCGTGTCGTCAGTCGCCCCTCCCTCCCTCCGTCAGTTTCGCGCCTTTTTTCAGACCAGATGCCATAGCACTGGGATCATGGAGCCCGCTCAGATCACCGCGGCAATTATGAGCACTATGAACACCACGCACATTGTCTTGGAGTATATGCAGAACCAGGACATGCCAAAGCAAAGCCAGGACCAGCCGAGGAGGCTGGGGCAGGTTCATGCCATGGAACGCCGATTCTGGGCTCGGGAAACAAGCAGAATGGTGGGACCGCATCGTGTTGCAGGTCTGGGACGATTCCCAGTGGCTGAGAAACTTTCGCATGCGTAAGGGCACTTTCATGGAACTTTGTGACTTGCTTTCCCCTGCCCTGAAGCGCCAGAATACCAGGATGAGAGCAGCCCTCACAGTTGAGAAGCGAGTGGCGATAGCCCTGTGGAAGCTCTCAACGCCAGACAGCTACCGGTCAGTCAGGAATCAATTTGGAGTGGGCAAATCTACTGAGGGGACTGCTGTGATCCAAGTTGCCAGGGCAATCAAAGACCTGCTGATATCAAGGGTAGTGACTCTGGGAAACGTGCAGGCCATAGTGGATGGCTTTGCTGCAATGGGATTCCCAAACTGTGGTGGGGCGATAGACGGAACCCATATCCCTATCTTGGCACCGGAGCACCAAGCCACCGAGTACATAAACTGCAAGGGGTACTTTTCAATGCTGCTGCAAGCCCTGGTGGATCACAAGGGACGTTTCACCAACATCAACGTGGGATGGCCGAGAAAGGTACATGATGCTCACGTCTTCAGGCACTCTGGTCTGTTTCGAAAGCTGGAGGAAGGGACTTTCTTCCCGGACCAGAAAATAACCGTTGGGGATGTTGAAATGCCTATCATGATCCTTGGGGACCCAGCCTACCCCTTAATGCCATGGCTCATGAAGCCGTACACAGGCAGCCTGGACAGTAGTCAGGACCTGTTCAACTACAGGCTGAGCAAGTGCTGAATGGTGGTGGAATGTGCATTTGGACGTTTAAAAGCGCGCTGGCGCAGCTTACTGACTCGCTCAGACCACAGCGAAAAGAATAGCCCCATTGTTATTGCTGCTTGCTGTGCGCTCCACAATATCTGTGAGAGTAAGGGGGAGACATTTATGGCGGGGTGGGAGGTTGAGGCAAATTGCCTGGCTGCTGATTACGCGCAGCCAGACACCAGGGCGGTTAGAAGAGTACAGCAGGGCACAGTGCGCATCAGAGAAGCTTTGAAAACGAGTTTTGTGACTGGCCAGGCTACGGTGTGAAACTTCTGTTTGTTTCTCCTTGATTAACTCTCTGCCCCCCCGACCCGGTTCACTCTACTTCCCTGTAAACCAACCACCCCACTCTCCCCTCCCCCCTTCGAGCACCGCTTGCAGAGGCAATAAAGAAATTGTTACTTCACATTCATGCATTCTTTATTAATTCATCACACAACTAGGGGGATAATTGCCAAGGTAGCCCGAGAGGGGTGGGGGAGGAGGGAAGGAAAAGGACACACTGCAGTTTAAAACTTTAACACTTATTGAAGGCCAGCCTTCCGATGCTCGGGCAATCATCTGGGGTGGAGTGACTGGGTGGCCGGTGGCTCCCCCACCGTGTTCTTGGGCGTCTGAGTGAGGAGGCAATGGGACTTGGAGAGGAGGGCTGTTGGTTACACAGGGGCTGTAGCGGCGGTCTCTGCTCCTGCTGCCTTTCCTGCAGCTCAACCATACGCTGGAGCATATCAGTTTGATGCTCCAGCAGCCGGAGCATCGACTCTTGCCTTCTGTCTGCAAGCTGACGCCACCTATCATCTTCAGCCCGCCACTTGCTCTGTTCATCCCGCGATTCAGCCCGCCACCTCTCCTCTCGTTCATATTGTGCTTTTCTGTAGTCTGACATTGACTGCCTCCACGCATTCTGCTGTGCTCTTTCCGCGTGGGAGGACATCTGGAGCTCCGTGAACATATCATCCCGAGTCCGCCGTTTTCTCCTTCTAATCTTTGCTAGCCTCTGCGAAGGAGAAACATTTGCAGCTGGTGAAGGACAAGGGAGAGGTGGTTAAAAAAGACATTTTAGAGAATGGGTACACTCTTTCACGTTAAATTTTGCTGTTCACATTACACAGCACATGTGCTTTAATTACAAGGTCGCATTTTTCCTCTTATATTGAGGGCCTGCCGGTTTGGTGTGTGAGATCACTCACGCAGTGCCAGGCAACAGAATTTGGCTTGCAGACAGCCATGGTAAGCCACAGTCTTTTGGCTTTTTTAACCCTCATAACATGTGGGAATGGTTTCAAACAAACAGTAGCGCCCTCATTTCCCATACCAAGGACTTGTTGTGTTGGCCATTTAAAATGGGTTTGCAATGTAAAAGGAGGGGCTGGGGTTTCCGGGTTAACCTGCAGCACAAACCCAACTACCCTCCCCTCCAACACACACCCCAAATTCTCTGGGATGAGCCCTTCACCCCTCCCCCCACCCACCGCGTGGCTAACAGCAGGGAACATTTCTGTTCAGCCGAGCAGGAACGGGCACCTCTGAATGCCCCCTTCATAAAATCACCCCATTTCAACCAGGTGACCGTGAATGATATCGCTCTCCTGAGGATAACAAAAAGAGAGATAAGGAATGGATGTTGTCTGCATGCCAGCAAACATCGGGACCATACGCTGCCATGCTTTGTTATGGAATGATTCCAGACTATGTGCTACTGGCCTGGCGTGGTAAAGTGTCCTACCATGCCGGAAGGGATAAGGCAGCCCTCCCCAGAAACCTTTTGCAAAGGCTATGGGAGTACATGAAGGAGAGCTTTCTGGAGATGTCCCTGGAGGATTTCCGCTCCATCCCCACAGATGTTAACAGACTTTTCCAGTAGCTGTACTGGCCACGATTGCCAGGGCAAATTAATCATTAAACACGCTTGCTTTTAAACCATGTGTAATATTTACAAAGGTACACTCACCAGAGGTCCCCCTGTGTGCCCTCAGGGTCTGGGAGCATGCCTTGGGTGAATTAGGAGGTTACTGGTTCCAGGTCCAGGGTGATAAACATATCCTGGCTGTTGGGGAAACCGGTTTCTCCGCTTCCTTGCTGTGAGCTATCTTCATTGTCTTCATCATCATCATCTTCCGCGTACCCCGAACCCACTTCCCTGTTGCGTGTTTCTCCATTGACGGAGTCAAAGCACACGGTTGGGGTAGTGGTGGCTGCACCCCCTAGAATGGCATGCAGCTCCGCGTAGAAGCGGCATGTTTGCAGCTCTGCCCCAGACCTTCCGTTTGCCTCTCTGGCTTTGTGATAGGCTTGCCTTAGCGCCTTAATTTTCACGCGGCACTGCTGTGCGTCCCGGTTATGGCCTCTGTCCTTCATGGCCTTGGAGACCTTTTCTAATATTTTGCCATTTCATTTACTGCTACAGAGTTCTGCTAGCACTGATTCGTCTCCCCATACAGCGAGCAGATCCCGTGCCTCCCGTTCTGTCCATGCTGGAGTTCTTTTGCGATCCTGGGACTCCATCATGGTTACCTGTGCCAATGAGCTCTGTGTGGTCACCTGTGCTCTCCACGCTGGGCAAACAGGAAATGAAATTCAAAAGTTCGCGGGGCTTTTCCTGTCTACCTGGTCAGTGCATCTGAGTTGAGAGTGCTGTCCAGAGCGGTCACAATGAAGTACTGTGGGATAGCTCCCGGAGGCCAATAACGTCGAATTCCATCCACACTACCCCAAATCCGACCCGCAAAGGCTGATTTTAGCGCTAATCCCCTCGTCGGAGATGGAGTAAAGAAACCAGTTTAAAGGGCCCTTTAAGTCGAAAGAAAGGGCTTCGTCGTGTGGACGTGTCCAGGCTTAATTCGATTTAACCCTGCTTATGTCGACCTAAACTCGTAGTGTAGACCAGGGCACAGACATCTACTACTTGAGCTAAAGGTATAACTAACTTACTGCACTAGCAGTCTGTAATCCTCTATGTCCATCAGTCACTAGAGGGGGACATAACACTTCACCAGTGGCTTACCCAACTCTTTCAGACAGCACACAGAAGTCTGGAATCAAAAGCCTGGGTACTATTGCTGGCTCTGGAGGGGAGTGGGGTTTTAGTAGTTACAAAGAGCACAGAAAAACATACACCTCTACCCTGATATAACACAAATTCGGATATAACGTGGTAAAGCAGCACTCGGGGGAGGGGCGGGGGGATCAAAGCAAGTTCGATATAACGCGGTTTCACCTATTACACGGTAAGATTTTTTGGCTCCCGAGGACAGCGTTCTATCAGGGTAGAGGTGTAGTAGTTTTGGCACATTTATTCTAAAAAAGTAGTGTGAATTCTCCCAGCACAGCTCAAGACCATGATTAAGGCTGCGTGTCTGTCACAGAGATCACAGAAAATGTGACTTTCCATGACGTGACTTCTGCAGCAGCCAGCAGCAGCAGTTTCAGTGTGTGGGAGGGGGCTCAGGGCTGGGCAGGGTTTGGGTCCGAGGCGGTGCTTACCTGGAGGACGGCTCCCCAGCTCCCACCGGCATGTCCCTACAGCTCCTAGGCAGAGAGACCAGGGGGCTCCACACACTGCTTGCAAGTGCCGCCCCCAAAGCTCCCATTGGCTGTGGTTCCTGGACAATGGGAGCCATGGAGCCGGCACTTGTGGTGGGCAGCGTGCGCTGCCCCCCTGGCTGCCCCTCCCCATATGAGCTGCAGGGACACGTGGAGCCAGGTAGGGAGTCTGCGAGCCCCGCCTCCCGTTTCGCCAGCAGGGGTCCCGGGCCGCACGCCGACCTCCCCCTCCCCCCAGCACCAGCGGCGCCCTGTACCATCCCCCCCAGGGCATCCACCCGGCCCAAGTTTCAATTAGGGGTATATAGTAAAAGGCATGGACAGGTCACGGGCCATGAATTTTTGTTTACTGCCCATGACTTTTACTAAAAATACCCGTGACTAAAATGTAGCCTTAACCATGATATATGGCCATATGCTGCCACACTTGCAGACCCCTGTGTAGGAGTGTGCTGGGGCAGGAGGTGGAATGTTCGGGGAAGTGGCTGCAACACTCTGCAATTCTGGACTGTGAGCCAACAGACTGCTGTAAATTAGAGCAGCCACAAAGCGGCTTTAACCTATTCCCGGGGCTGCACGAGCCCCCGAGGCAGCCCACAACCCAGAAGGCATATATGTGGCTTAAAGAGCCACGTGAGAGATGCAATACCAGGTTCTATTTCCAGTTCTGACAGAACAGAATAGGTGCAACCTCATTTACCCAAATATAAGATGAGGAGAATTATACTTTACTGCTTGACTTACTCAATAAGAAATGCAAATTGCACAAGACTTCATTAGTCCATGAAAGAGATAAGACTTGAAGCATAATCTTTTCCTGGAGTCCAGCACATCTACCTCAGCAGTGAAAGTAAACTGAAACAGGAGGGGGCACCCTCAGCACACCAGCCAAGGAGAAGTGCTGCTCCCTCAAGCCTAGGAGGAGAGGGGGGAACTCTCTCTACTTTCCCCTTTACTTTAACATGTTCCTTCATCTAGACCAACAGGGCAGTGACAGGTGCTGTTAATTAATGTATCAACTGCCACATCTGAAACTAACTCTGTGCATGTGAATACAGCTGGCACATTTTGGAGCTCTATGGGACTAGAGCATGCGCCATACAAATGGAATATTCAGGGATTTCAGCTGCAAACCTTTAAGAAGCTCTATTGAGCATGTGCAAGGGGTGATTTTCAGATGCTTATTACTAAACCATATCTGGGTTGATTTCTCTGGGACATCAAAAGGCATTTCTTTGATCCCAGAAGGAACTCCCTACCAAATGTTAAATTCTGGTCCAAAACCTGAAGGGCTCTAGAGCTCTTCAAAGAAATGATTGGAACTTTGCACTTGCACCCTGTGCCTTTGATAATAGATTTTTGGTAGAGGTGCCCATTCAGCCCGCCCATGCACCCCACACATCCTCATCCTCCAATAAGAGGCTATATGGGCTGCATAGGCAAACTGCCCTCAACCCCTTCACCACCACGAAGTTCCATAAGGATGACTCCAAAGCAGAGGGAAAGAAGGCAGGTATAGGAGCACCAAAAGAGGGACACATCTCCAAGAACTCCAGTTACTACACAAGCAGCGTAACCTCTCCTTCTTTAAATAGTGTCCCTCTGGGTGCTCAACTTCAGGTGACTCCAGATCAGTATTCCCCTAAGGAGGCAGAAGGTTCAGTGCAGAGTCCAATACAGAAGAGAACTAACTTGCCCACAGATGCAGCTGATCTTTCCGCAGACACCAGGACGTAAGAATCAAAAAAGGAGTATGAAACAGAAGATCAATTTACAACTCTACATATGTCTACGTCCTTAAGTAATGCAATTGATGTAGAAAGTGCTCTTGTAGAATGTGCTAAATCTCTTGAAGGGGGTTGGACATGAGTTCTATCATACCAGTCTTAATACAACCAGAGATCCATTTTGACAACCTCCATTTCGAAATTACCAAACCCTTGTTCGTATCCATTATAGATCGAAACAAGAGATTTTTCTAAATGGTTTGGTCCTGTCTAGGCAGAGAGTTAACACGCGCCTTACATATAGAGTATGGAATATAGCTTCTTGACTAATCTGATGTTGTTTTGGGAAGAAAACCAGGAGATAGCTGAGGACACTTTAGGTAAGAATCTTGGATGGGCCTGTAGCGACACTTTCTCTCTGGAAAACACTGTAAATGGGGAGAGTCTGACATTAAAGCCCTCAATTCTCCTACTCTTTGGGAAGAAGAGAAGAGATCACTATCAGACAGGCTGTCTTCATAGATAAATCTTACAACAAACATGTAGCCAGAGGTTCAAACGTATGCTTCATAAGGTCATTAAGGACTAGGTTCAGGTCCCAGTTAGGAGCAGCGTTCCTGATCTGTGGGGACATATTTGACAAACCTCACAGGAATCTTGCTGTAGTTGGGTGAACAAAGAGAGAAACCCTCCATGGGTGTGTGAAAGCCTGTTATTGGTGCTAGGTGAACCTTAATACAATTCACAGAAACGTCTTCCATTCCAACAGGCAATCCAGTACCCTATGAAGAGGAGAGTGAGTTGATGAACTATGACGACTGTTACACCAAAGATGGTATTGTTTCCACAGTATTTCTTGTAGATGGTTTTCTATTATTTAATAAAACTTGTTGTGTATTTGAGGAACAAGGTCTTGTAGCCCCAAGAATCATCCAATCACAGAAATGTAAGACTGGAAGGGACTGAAATCTGTCTTCTACTCTAGTCCCCGCAACTCAAGGCAAGACTACATGGTAACTAGACCATTCGTGCCAGGTGTTTGTCTAACCAGTTCTTAAAAACCTGCAATGATGGAGATTCTACAATCTCCCCAGGCAATTTGTTCCAGTGCTTAGCCACCCTGACAGTTAGGAAGTTTTTCCTAATGTCCAACCTAAACCTCCCTTGCTGCAATTTAAGTCCATTGTTTCTTGTCCTAACCTCAGAGGTTAATGAGAACAAATTTTCTACCTTTTATATACTTGAAAACTGTTATCATATCCCTCTGCAGTCTTCTTTTTTCCCCATACTAAACAAGCCCATTTTTTCCCATCTTTCCTTGGAGGTCATGCTTTCTAAGCCTTTAATCATTTTTGTTGCGCTCCTCTGGACTTTCTCCAATTTGTCCATATCCTTCCTGAAACGTGGCGCCCAGAACTGGACACAATACTCCAGCTGAGGCCTTACCCAGCACAGAGTAGAGCAGCAGAATTACTTCTGGTGTCTTGCTTACAACACTCCTGCTTATACATCCCAGAATGATTTTTGCTTTTTTTGCAACAGTGTTACACTGTTGACTCATATTTAGCTTGTGTCCACTATAACCCCTACATCCCTTTTTGCAGTACTACTTCCTAGGCAGTCATTTCCCATTTTGTATGTGTGCAATTAATTGCTCCTTCTAATTGGAGTACTTTGCATTTCTCCTTGAATTTCATCCTATTTACTTCAGAACACTTATCCAATTCATCCAGATCATTTTGACTTTTAATGCTATCTTCCAAAGCACTTGCAACCTCTCCCACCTTGGTATCATCCGCAAACTTTGTGTGTACTCTCTATGCCATTACCTAAATCATTGATGAAGATATTGAACAGACTCAGATCCATCCCTGCAGGAACCCACTTAATATGCCCTTCCAACTTGACTGTGAACAACTGATGACTACTCTCTGGGAATGGTTTTCCAACCAGTTATGCACCCACCTTATAGTAGCTCCATCTAGGCTGTATTTCCTTAGTTTGTTTATGAGAAAGTCATGTGAGACAGTATCAAAGCCTTACTAAAGTCAAGATATACCACATCATCTGCTTCCTCCCATCCACGAGGCTTTTTACCCCATCAAAGAAAGCTATTAGGTTAGTTTGACGTGATTTGTTCTTGACAAATCCATGTTGACAATTACTTATCACCATCTTCTAGGTGTTTACCAATTGCTTGCTTATTTGCTCCATTATCTTTCCAGGTAATGAAGTTAAACTGACTGGTCTGTAATTCCCCAGGTTGTCTTTATTCCCCTTTTTATAGACTGGCACTCTATTTGCCATCTTCCAGTCCTCTGGAATCTCTCCAGTCTTCTATGAGTTTTTGAAGATAATCACTAATGGCTCAGATATCTCCTCTGTCAGCTCCTTCAGTATTTTAGGATGTATTTCATCAGGCCCTGTTGACTTGAAGACATTTAACTTAAGTAATTTTTAACTTGTTCTTTCCCTATTAAAGCCTCAGATCCTACCTCATTTTGACTGGTGTTGACTATGTTAGACATCCAATCACTACTAACTTTTTTGGTGAAAACTGGAACAAAAAGTCATTTAGCACTGCTGTCATTTCCTCATTTTCTGTTATTGTCTTTCACCTCTCATTGAGTAATGGGCCTACCCAGTCTTTAATCTTCTTCTTCCTTCTAATGTATCTGTACCCTTTGTCTTCACCTAGTTTAATCTCATTTTGTGCCTTGACCTTTCTAATTTTGTCCCTACATGCTTGTGTTGTTTGTTTATATCCATCTTTTGTAAATGGACCGAGTTTCCACTTTTTGTAGGACTCTTTTTTGAGTTTCAGATCATTGAAGATCCCTTGGTTAAGCCACAGTGGTGTCTTGCCATACTTCCTATCTTTCCTAAGCAGTGGGATAGTTTGCTCATGTCCTTAATAATGTCTCTTTGAAAAACTGACAACTCCCTCGAACTGTTTTTTCCCCCTTAGACCTGCTTCCCATAGGATCTTACCTACCAACTCTTTCTCTGCTTGGAACCTCAGAATCCATAAACTGGGGTGAAGTGTTTGACCTGCATCTTGAGTCAGTAGGTAAGGACTGACTGGAAGCTTCCAAGGAGGACAAGAGGGGACTCTGATTAGATAGGGATACCAGACTTGTCCTGGTCACTTTTTGGAAGTTTTTGGAAAGTGTAGGGGACAATTTCCTGGTGCAAGTGCTGGAGGAACCAACTAGGGGCAGAGCTCTTCTTGACCTGCTGCTCACAAACTGGGAAGAATTAGTAGAGGAAGCAAAAGTGGATGGGACCCTGGGAGGCAGGGACCATGAGATGATCGAGTTCAGGATCCTGACACAAGGAAGAAAGGAGAGCAGCAGTATACAGACCCTGGATTTCAGAAAAGCAGACTTTGACTCCCTCAGGGAACTGATGGGCAAGATCCCCTGGGAGAACAACATGAGGGGGAAAGGAGTCCAGAAGAGCTGGCTGTAATTTAAAGAATCCTTATTGAGGTTGCAGGAACAAACCATCCCGATGTGTAGAAAGAATAGTAAACATGGCAGGCGACCAGCATGGCTTAACAGTGAAATCCGTGCTGATCTTAAACACAAAAAAGAAGCTTACAAGAAGTGGAAGATTGGACAAATGACCAGGGAGGAGTATAAAAATATTGCTCAGGCATGCAGGAGTGAAATCAGGAAGGCCAAATCACACTTGGAGTTGCAGCTAGCAAAAGATGTTAGGAGTAACAAGAAGGGTTTCTTCAGGTATGTTAGCAACAAGAAGAGAGTCAAGGAAAGTGTGGGTCCCTTACTGAATGAGGGAGGCAACCCAGTGACAGAGGATGTGGAAAAAGCTAATGTACTCACTGCTATTTTGCCTCTGTCTTCACGAACAAGATCAGCTCCCAGACTGCTGCACTGGGCAGCACAGCATGGGGAGGAGGTGACCAGCCCTCTGTGGAGAAAGAAGTGGTTCAGGACTATTTAGAAAAGCTGGATGAGCACAAATCCATGGGGCCGGATGCGCTGCATCCGAGGGTGCTAAAGGAGTTGGCAGATGTGATTGCAGAGCCATTGGCCATTATCTTTGAAAACTCATGGCGATCGGGGGAGGCCCCGGATGACTGGAAAAAGGCTAATATAGTGCCCATTTTTAAAAAGGGGAAGGAGGAGAATCCGGGGAACTACAGGCCAGTCAGCCTCACCTCAGTCCCTGGAAAAATCATGGAGCAGGTCCTCAAGGAATCAATTCTGAAGCACTTAGAGGAAAGTGGATGGATTCACCAAGGGCAAGTCATGACTGACTAACCTAATTACCTTCTATGAGGAAATAACTGGGTCTGTGGATGAGGGGAAAGCAGTGGATGTGTTATTCCTTAACTTTAACAAAGCTTTTGATACGGTCTCCCACAGTATTCTTGCCGCCAAGTTAAAGAAGTATGGTCTGGATGAATGGACTATAAGGTGGATAGAAAGCTGGCTAGATCGTCGGGCTCAAGGGGTAGTGATTAATGGCTCCATGTCTAGTTGGCAGCCGGTATCAAGCAGCATGCCCCAAGGGTCGGTCCTGGGGCCGGTTTTGTTCAGTATCTTCATTAATGATCTGGAGGATGCGTGGACTGCACTCTCAGCAAGTTTGCAGATGACACTAAACTGGGAGGAGTGGTAGATAAGCTGGAGGGTAGGATAGAGAGGGACCTAGACAAATTAGAGGACTGTGCCAAAATAAACCTGATGAGGTTCAACAAGGACAAGTGCAGAGTCCTGCACTTAGGATGGAAGAATCCCATGCACGGCTACAGACTAGGGACCGAATAGCTAGGCAGCAGTTCTGCAGAAAAGGACCTAGGGGTTACAGTGGACGAGAAGCTGGATATGAGTCAACAGTGTACCCTTGTTGCCAAGAAGGCTAATGGCATTTTGGGCTGTATAAGTAGGGGCATTGCTAGCAGATCGAGGGACATGATCATTCCCCTCTATTCGACATTGGTGAGGCCTCATCTGGAGTACTGTGTCCAGTTTTGGGCCCCACACTACAAAAAGGATGTGGGAAAATTGGAAAGAGTCCAGCGGAGGGCAACAAAAATGATTAGGGGGCTGGAGCCCATGACTTATGAGGAGAGGCTGAAGGAACTGGGATTGTTTGGTCTGCAGAAGAGAAGAATGAGGGGGGATTTGATAGCTGCTTTCAACTACCTGAAAGGGGGTTTCAAAGAGGATGGATCTAGACTGTTCTCAGTGGTACCAGATGACCGAACAAGTAGTAATGGTCTCAAGTTGCCGTGGGGGAGGTTTAGGTTGTATATTAGGAAAAACATTTTCACTAGGAGGGCGGTGAAGCACTGGAATGCGTTACCTAGGGAGGTGGTGGAATCTTCTTCCTTAGAAGGTTTTTGAGGTCAGGCTTGACAAAGCCCTGGCTGGGATGATTTAGTTGGGAATTAGTCCTGCTTTGACTAGATTGGACTAGATGACCTCCTGAGGTCCCTTCCAACCCTGATATTCTATGATTATAACCCTGGTCTGATCTTGTTCAGAACCTTCAATAACATCAGCATTGGATACACACAGAGAAGTCCTTTTGTCCATGCTATGACAAATGCATCTCCTAGCAATACAGGATCAAGACCCCCTCTGGAGCAATACATGATGTATTTTCAATTGGCTGCTGTGGCAAACAGATCTGCCTCCGGGAACCCCTAACTGAGAATATCATGTGAGGGACTCTGGAGTCTAGTTCCCATTCATAAATAAGAAAAACATCTGCTGAGATAGTCTGCCATGGTGTTTTGAATACCTGGGAAGTAAGAAGCAGAGATGACTATGCAGTTGGTTGTGCAAAAATTCCAGAGTTTTATTGCTTTGGCACAGAGAGATGGGGAATGGTGCTCCTCCCTGACAGTTGATAAGAACAGATTTAAATTTTTTATTAAAGTTAATGTTTAAAATTAAATATACACAAGTTAAGAGGGAAGGTACTGTACATCTGGGGTCCGGCTTGAGTTATTTGGGATTACAGGTATCAGTTACAAGGATCACGAGATACATACATATCACATAACCAGCATAGACCCAGATTGGGGTGTGGAAGTTTTTAAAGCATCAGTGGATAAGTGGGTTTGGGTACGCCACCCAGGGAATGTATAAAGAGTCCAAGTCAGTATCAGTGTAGCGAATAAGTACATGGGTGGGGTGCATCCTGTGGTTCATCAGGGAAGGAAGTGGGTTATTTCCCTGGTCAATGGTCTTCATTACACATGCCACGTTGTCTATCATTATCTTTACTGACTTCAATCTGATTAGAGGTAGAAAATTTATGCACGCATTTTTGACCACTCACAATTCCAAAAAGAATATGTGGAGAAGCTGCTTTTACAGTGACCATATGCCCCACCTCTTCTGAGATCCCAGATGTGCCTCCCCAACCCAAAAGCAAAGCACCTGATATTATCGCCATGGTAGGGGGAGATCTGAATGAACAGAAGGAACACCTGTGCAAGTGTTGGTTGGATCCTTCCCCCAATTGAGTAAGTGTGGAATCCGTTGGGGAACAGACAATATTATGCCTATATTATGTTTGCTGGGTTTGTAAACCATTCCTGTAGACCTTGGAGATGTAACCTGGCATAGTGCACTACAAAGACACATATGAGCATGTGTACCAGCAGTTGAGGGCAATCTCTTACTGCAACTTGAGTACTGCCCTGAATCCTTGAGAGGAGGTCAGCTAGTGCGAGAAATCCACTGGAGGGTAAGTATACTCTGTCAATGAATCCAGAAAAGCCCTATGAAATATAGACACTGTCATGGAGTCAAAATAGACTGTCTGATTTGAAGGCCCAGACTATGAAACAGAGAACACATGATCTTTATTGACTCCAGCGCCTCCTGATTGGCTTATTAAAAGGCAGATCCTATCGTCTAGGAGGGCGGCTACTATTACGAGAATAATTAACACCACCCTTGGTGCCAAAGATAGTCCAAAAGGAAGTGCACTGTATTGGTAGTGTTTGCTGTTGATTAGGAAATGAAAAAACATTGTGTGATGAGTGAATAGTGACATGAAAATGTGGGTCTTGTAGGTCGAGGGTCACAAACCAATCTAATTCTAACAATGGAATTATTACTGCCAATGTCACCCTCCTGAATTTTTGCTGTTTTATGTATCCATTTAGTGACCTGAGGTCTAAAATCAGTCTCCACCCTCCCTTCTTTTTGGATATCAAAGTATTTTAAGGAGAATCCCATTCCTCTATACTGCACAGTAACTGGTTCTATTGCTCCTAAACTTAGAAGTGAGGTCACTTTTTGTTCTAGTAACTGATCATGAGAGAGGTCCCTGAAGAGGGAAGGGGATGGGAGGAGGGATAGCCTGGAAATGGATAGTGTAACCAGAAGTTATGGCTTCCAAAACCCTTTTGTCTAAAGTTATATGCTCCCACACATCCTGAAAATAGGAAAGGCAGCTTCCAAAATGAGGGAGGTGGATAGGATGTTGTAGTTGTATAGTCCTGTCAACTGGATGATTGAGACCAAGCCGTCCAAATTGTCACTTTGAGGACATGGATGGCTAGGAGAACGTAGATGTAGCTGATAGGGATTTCTTTTTTTGAGTACCTAGGTCTCTTGACCAGGGGTTCAGAAGGTCTACGGCATGTTGAATACAGGGCTGGGTGTACTCTTTGTGTCACCTGAGATCTACTGTATTTCCTCTTATTTACATGAGTATAGATTCCAAAGGATCTCAGCGTGACTCTCAAGTCCTTTAAAAGGTATCCATCGAGCCTGCAAAGGGCTTACGACCATCAAATGGGAGGTCTTCAACAGTACTTTGAACCTCTGTCGGAAAGCCCAACATCTGCAGCCAAGACACTCTTCTCATGACCACTGCAGCTAATATAGACTGTGCTGCAGTATATGTTGCATCTAAGGAGGCCTGGAGCGATGTCTTCATTAGCAGCTGACCCTCTTGAATGGTGGCTTTAAACTGGCTACGATGTTCCTCTCACAGACGCTCAATAAAGGAATTACACGTGTTGTAATGTAAGTAGTCATACTTGGCCATGAGTGACTGATGGTTCATTATTCAGAACTGAATCGTGGCTGAAGCATAGATTCAGCAGCCAAAAACATAGAGTCTCTTATGGTCCTTGTTGTATGGGATGGACTTAGAGCTACGTAGCTCACCTCTTCATCAATGGCCTCTACTACTAGAGAGTTTGGAGCTGTGTGAGATAATAGAAACTCTGATTCCCAGGCAGGAACCTAATACTTTTTATCTCTTGCAGGTAGACAGTGTCGAAGTTGGGGTTTGTCAAATAGTCTTAGTGAGCTCCATAAGAGCTTCATTCACTGGAATGGCAATTCTCATGGATGATGAAGTGTGTAAGAGATCTAGGAGTTTATGGGGCTCTTGAAATCTGTCTAAGGGAATCTGAAGCCTGTCAGCAATTTGCTTCATCAGTCTGAAGTTATCTCCCATAGAAGGTGATGGAAATATCACAGCTTCATCAGGTGAAGAGGAGGAAATATTCATATGAGGTGTCATCTCCTTGTCTGTCCTTGCTTCTTGCGCCTCCTCTTCCTCTGCCATGGGTGGTGGTACAGGGGGCTGAGGAAAATCGGTCCTTCTCTGTTCCCTCCAGTGGTGTGAAGACCCCATTGCGAATTGCTGGCAATAGAATGACCATGGATCCCAGCAAGGCCACTGGCGGGGTCCAAAGATATAGGTGGAGGCATCTGTGTTCTTGTCATGGGGGTGTCCTTTTAAGGTCTATCCTCTTGTAAAACATCAGTGTAGGAGGGATAGTGATGTGTTTTAGAATAGACAGGGGAACTTTGCACTGAGATGTGAGAATCTGAAGAGTTCACTCCCACATACTACCCACTATTGTAGTA
Source organism: Chrysemys picta bellii (assembly GCF_011386835.1). NCBI lineage: Eukaryota > Metazoa > Chordata > Testudines > Emydidae > Chrysemys > Chrysemys picta. The sequence goes on along the minus strand of NC_088794.1, from coordinate 135,721,670 downwards.
ATCTTTGTACAAAATATGCCTTGTGCAGTATCATTTGAAAACTAATAACTCACTGGTCAATAATATGGTAAAATGTGTGTAGCAATATTATGTGAACAGAAGCTGGAAACATGACTGACATGTTTACCAGACAAGTCTGGGAAGAGGGTAAACCTGTTCCTCAAAGACAAAGGACAAGCTAACACCTCTAGCCAGGAGTCATCAAAGTTGATTGACAATCACCTGTCAGGGGCAAGAACAGATGGATCTACATTTTAGCAAGGAACAATATGGAACCTCTTTCCCCACGAGATTCCATGTCTCTGTCCTCACAACAGAAAGGAACTTTATTTAGGAGTGACCCTCAGGAAAATGTGTTTTAAAGGGTGACTGGACTATAAAAGTGAGGGGTAAAACCACCACAGGTTCTCTCTTCTTTCTCACCCATTTAAGACAACTAAGAAACCAGTCCTTTGACTTCGGGGAGGGGGGCAGTATCCTGACCTGAGAATTTGGTCAGCAATGTTGCTGGAAACATGTGGTAAGGATTTTACCTTGAACGAAGTCTAATTTAAGTTTTAGATACTAGAAAGCTAGTTATCTTTATTTCTCTTGTAACCCTTTCTGACTTTAATGCCTTATACTTGTACTCATTTCAAATCTCTCTCTTGGAAGTTAAATAAACTTGTTTTATTTTTTAATCAAAACTAATCCAGTGTTGTGTTTAAACTGAAATGTTTGGGCAACTATTGAATATTGACCCCTTACAGGGCCAATAGACCTATAATATCTGAACTGTCCAAAAGAGGGCTCGAATGCACATTTTAGGAAATTCAGGACTAGGAGTGTGTTGGGGTCACGCAGCAAGAAGTAACCAAGGCTCCTGGAAGCCAGAGAGTTGCTGGTGTGTTGCTGAAAAGCTGCTGTGGTCAGAGTTGCTGGATCAGGACTGCAACTGTACACAGACACTCAGGGTTTGACCTGCATGCTGTTTGTCTGTTTGAGTGTCCCTGTTTGGTAGCTACCACAGCAAAGCATTGTGAGGCACCCAAGGTTTCAAGGCAAGTGGTATGGACTGCAACCTGGAATGTGACAGGTACCTGAACACCTGTGTTACTGATGGTAAAGATTGGCCCAGGAGAGACTTGGTGAAGGGTGGCTTCAGTACTGATGTAGCTTACACCACTTGCTGGGCACCCAGTAGCGCGTCAGTTACAATTCCCTCAGTACCGTCTGAGGTCTAGCCATCCTTGGTACAGCTGACTTCCTCAATACTGGTACTGAGCGTTGCTCCTGGACGGGCTTATAAGTCTTTTCACCCATATCTCTGCCAGTTAGGGTCTGAGTACCCAAACTTGGTACCGAGTCTGCCTTAGATTGAGTTTTTTTTCCTTTGCCTTTGCAGTACCAGCATCACTCAGAGCCTACATGGAACTCCTCTTGGGACCTGAGTTCTCCATAGTCCTCTTGTGTCAGTGACAGAGATCCTCTTGCAAATTTACTCCCTACCTCCTTCTGTTTAGAGGAAGATGCAGATGAGGACTTTGGTGCAACAGAAGTTCTTAGTGCCACAGTACTGTCTACCTCTCTCAGGGTTTATGGTGACGAGATCTTGATGTGGACAGAGCAATAGCAGTACTGGGAGCTCTATGTACAGTGGGATCCTCCGCCCCTGGATCTGAAGCTGGACGTAAGCCTTTGTCCATCATCAGACATTTAAATTTGGCTTCCCTATTTTTGGGGATTTACCCTTGAGGGATGTGCAGATCTTGCACTTACTAGGAATATGGGTATCCCCAAACACTGGAGGCACTGGGAAAGCCTGTCACTGATTGGAATAGCCTCACAGCAGAAGAGACAGCTCTCAAATCCTGGGGAACTAACAATACCATAGAAAAAATAATGCGGCACAATCCCAAGAAGGGGAAGTACTAAACGAATATCTAACTATATCCAAGAATAAAAGGATTTTTTTTATTAATTTTAAAATTTTAAGGGCAAAAGGGAAAGAAAAGAAAGGAAACATTAAAAGGTAAATAACTATAAAACTATCTACAGGTCTGTCTCATTTTACACGGGGGTTCCGTTCCGCAGTTAGCGCGTAAAGCAAAAACCGCGTATAGCCAAAACCCCATTGAGTTCAGGTATAGTATTAAAACTGTTTTTCTCTTTTTTGTTTTTGCCGACCGCGTAAAGTTGAAATCGCGCATGTTAAATGCACATAAGATGCAACAGAACTGTATTTAAATGCTAAACAGAGAATAGGCACTCATTGCAGACTCCATCTCAAGCAAACGGTGGTTGAGAAGATACAGGCTAACCGCTCTCAGTTTAGTGCCATATAGCCTCAGCATGATGCATGAGAACGTATGGGGTGCATGTGAGGGCTGAACAGGCATTGCTACCAAAAATCTCCAATCAAAGGCGCAGGGCACAAGTGCACCTTAAGTGGAGCACCCACAGGGACATTGCTCGAAGAACTGCTATTTTACTTTAAAATCTCACTTGGATTAAAGATATATAAAGACCTTATACAGGAGCATTTTCACATATTTATATTAAAAGGGGATATATCAAGATTTTTTTTCTCTAATATTTTCCTTCAAGCTTACTGGTTTTGTCCTTTTCTACTTGGTAAACACTCAGGTTTTCCTTCTGTTTGTCATGGAGGAATGGATTGGATACTTCCTTGTGTGTCAAAACAATCAATGTTGATGTCATCAGCACATTTTGGGGTATAAAGTTTGTCAGTAACTCTATTCCTGGCAGTCTGCTTCTACAGCAACAAAAAATATTGCAGGATCAGGAACTAATAGGTTTTGAAACATCTCAGCTACAAATCGGTGTATTTAAAAAAGAAAGAGGTACTTTATCTGTAAGATATTGCCTGCCATATTTTGACTACAACTTTTTGTTCTGAACTAGTTTACTTGTAGTTTGAATTACAAAGTGTCCACACGAAAACATCATTTTACAAGAAGAATATTCCTTACTTTTCGATTACCACCAAAATTACTAAATTATTAAAAACAGAATTTCAAGAGTTTGTGTTCAACTGATTATCCACCATGACCCCCAAATCTTTTGCTGATAGAATCCCCCATTCTGCAAGTATGGTCTACATTATTTTTTCATACATGTATACATTTACATTTATACCCATATTAAAACACAAACATACATGCAGCTTTCCTTCTTCTTCAAGGAAAACAAAAAACAAAAAAAACTTTTCCCCCACATGGAAAGGTGAGGTGGTCATTTGACAGGTTTTAGGATTTGAGAATTTCCAAAAATATTCATTGTAGACACCAGCCCCAGGTCTTGTCTACATTAAGAGAGTTACAAAAGTTCCTCCTCAAGAGATTGAAGAGACCTCATATCAACACACAGAAGTATTGGAGAGAGTGTTCACCAAACAAGGCTCCTCTCTTGATCCTCTCCCTAACATGGTCTCCCTCCCCAGAAATGCTTCTCTAGCTATGGTCCCCACATGGTCCAACCTTACCCCCTAAGATTCAACTCCCAACTTCTACTGTGCAACTCCTCACACTGTTCCTGCTGAAAACTGCTGTCTGAGCCTGCTGCTTCTGTCCTCCCTCATGCCCTCCACAGGATTCACCCTCAATTATGCCATGCACATGCATGCTGCCAACCCAGGCCAGGAAGTGTCCCCACTCGGCTGTGCCATTCCTGCACTGCACACCTACCAGTTGCTGTTCTCCTGCCCCCACAATGGCACCTCAGAACACTTAGTATTCCACCAGTTCCTGGTATCATCAACCTAGCAATTACCCAGTTTACTAAGGATTAACATGGCGCCTATATATTTTTAATTTAAACTAAAACTAAGGGTGTTTTTTGTTAACATAATAAATAGTAAATTAGCAAATATATACAGCAATACATCTCTAAAAAACTGCCAGCTACTGAACAGCTAAAACATCATATGTGCACAATATACATCAATTGGAAGTCAAAATGTTGATAAAAACAAACAACAAATAGCATTACTAAGAACAAAGGGGAATTTTCATACTTGCCTGCTTACGAGATCTCACTGCTGCCTCTTCTAATGTTTCAGCAGCTTCAAACTTGCCTTGACGTTTGTAAAGTGCTCCAAGATTCTTTAAGGTAGTTGTTACTGTTGGACTATTAAAAAAATATAAATTGAAATTATTCTTAAATTTACATACACATGAAAACTCAGAAACATGAGATAAAAGCTTAGATACCATCAGTATAATCAATATTATCCGATAATTATCTTTTAAAATATTATACTAGCATTAAATATGTGAGACATTAAAAATATCTTTCAAATGCATTTATGACTCACAAAAAGTGATTGCTTAATAGCCCTGAAAACTAATACAACTACTATGCTCTGGAGCCATGTGACATGAACAACAGCAGTGCTAGCTTCCTGGGTGCCTCAGACCTGACCTCTAGTGGTAAGAGTGTAGTTCAGTCTCCAAAATACAGTCAAACTTTTGCCACCAGTGAAATGGTCAGAAAATATGTCAATTAGTGACCGTATCAATGATGGGTGTTGTAATATGGATTAGGCACTTGAGATCAAAAATTCCTCCTCGGCCTCTAGCTGGGAGCTACTTTCAGTTGCTACATACCTCATTCAGATTTAAGCCAGTGATGTTGAGGGGAAAGATTTCAAATTCCATTATGAATTTCTTTGAGAATTGTCTCTCCCAACCCCAACAAGAAAAAAAAAACAAACTGATTCAACAATATACCACAATTGTTAATTATAAGTCTTAAACCAGTCAAGACCCTTGCTGAGGTTTTGTTCCAGCAGCATTTGAGCAGAGACCCTGAAGCAATAAGATAGCCTGACTACTTCTGTGCCACACAGTGTTTAGAACAAGAGAGAGGTAGGAGCAAGGAGACATTTATGACACTACAAAATTCCTGATGCATGCTCCTCAATAGTTCAGTTACCCGTTCCCCTGCATATCCATTGCATATTTGACTGAACAGATAAGTTTACTAGATCCAGCAATAGTTTTACTAAGTTTTAAAAGTCTTATTTGTATTACTACATCCCCCAACTAAATGCTAAGATGAACACAGAAATAATTCTCACTCTTAACAGTGTCAACTACTTTGTGCAGAAGATTTTGATATTATATATAATACACACACAGTACAATAGTTTTGGCTCAAAATTTAAATTTGACACAGAAAATTTTTTATCAAGCATAATACAAAGAAAAAAGTGTTTGTTTCTTCAAATTTAAATGAAAATGTTTAAAGTCAAACAAAGCCATTTCTCACAAGATTTTGCAATTCAAACATTGCAGCACTGTGTAGAGCATGAGAATCAAAAAGTAAATGACTTAAACGAGACTAATAATGAAATGCAAAACAGAGAACAGAATAAGGAGTTAATGTAGGTAGGGGGCCAGATTATGTGGCCTGCTCTACTCCCCTCTGTTCTGTCTATACTATTAATATGCAGTGGCACAGAGACTGATCAGATGCACAGCATGTGGGAGTTCCCAGCAGGCATAGAGCTGGCATAGTAAGCTCCTATATCACCCCACCTCTGTAATTCCTGGAATAAGGGGTATGTTGAAACTGGGGAAAAAGGCATGTCCAGAGTTTGCTGCATTCTACTCATCTCCAACTGACAGATGGTCTTTTGGGTGCTGTTACTAGCCACTGGAATTTGCCTCAGTTGGGATAAAAAAGGCCTCAGAACCAAGTCACAATCAGATCCCCGAAGCCACCTTCTCTGCTGTGGCCAGCAAACATGGCCTTGGATTTCTTAGATATCAGTTTTAATATTAGTAACACAGATGAAAGGATTTGATTTTTAAGTAGGATTTTAAAACTGACATTTCTGAGTACTGTATTTTCTGTAGTTAAAATGCTTTAAATAATATACCTACCTATCAACTTTGCAAGCTTTGTACCAACCACCATACTCTCCAAAGGACGAGCCATCTTTTTGCTTTCCCTAAATTGAAAACAGCATGTTAAAAATTTATCTGTAACTAACAACAGAAATTCTGAAAACAATTATTCAATCATGTCCTTACTTTGCATTCTTCTCTCTCCTCAGCATGCATCCAGATGGGTTTATTTTCATCTGGTGAAAATATAAAATTAATATTTTATAATAGCAGTGAAAGAAGTAGACATTAATATTCAGGTTGAAGAAAGCTGAAGACCAACAAAAATAATGGTTCTGGCAGCACAATTAGCATTTTTGACACATCACAGAAAGACTAAGCAGATTAACAAAACACGTGTGTCTGCCTTTAACTGGCTTTAGAAGAGAAAAGATACCTAGAAGTCAGCATTACAAAATTGCTGACAGAGCCCTATTTCTAAAAGACTTTGATCCAACCAAGTTGGTGGAAGTACATACTGACAAGAGCTTAGTCGTTTGCTAGAATACACACATTTATTTCTTTTATTGTGACAGCTACTGAATGCTGCAAAAGTAACTGTCTTATTGCAAGGAAATGAAAATACTGCATTACAATTAGTAGTTTAAGAAACATGTTATACTCAAACAATGTACAAATAGACTGCTGACATCTAGCTGTTAAATTTACAGTCTGCCCAATTTAAGAAGAGGATAAGTTTTTCTGCATTCTTTAATTGTTTTGGCAGATGAGCTCAAACAGTTGACCATTATTTTTACCAAGTAATCTAAAATCCTATACTGAATTATTACAGTCACTGACTAGAAGACGACAAACATAGTCCCGTGTATATACTAGCTCTTAGACACTAGAGTTTGGGGTTCTATAGAACATCCTAAAGTAGGTTAGATAGAAAAGTAGTCTGTTATGTAGACTTGCTAAGTCTCACTCATTTGGAAAAAATCCTTGTTTTGGATTAATTTTAATGCAGTAATTAAAGTCTTTCCTCCTTAGGATGGATTTTGCTGTATGTTTCAATAAAGTCTAAAATGTCATTCCTTTTAATCTCCCTTAAATACTCACAACTTTAAGTATAATATCAATTAGTCTTAAACAGATTTATTTTGAGAAGTATAAAAAAGAAATCCTACTTTTCAGTTGAACATCAAGTTCCTTACCATCTACAGAGCCAAATTCCTTTTCATGTGCACGAGTAAGAATCTCTTTGTATAAAGTTTCTGCTTGCTTAAATTTTCCCTGTTTCAGATAGCAGGATGCCTAAAAAAATAATATAAAGGTATCAGCATAGGAAAAGTTTTGATTTATCTTTTAAAGACAGAATGTATCTATAATTACATGCTTGTTGACTAAAAAAACCATTATTTTTTCCTGGGGAAATTCTGAGCCAAAAATGTAAAATTCTGCATTATTTTGACAAATAAAATATGCAACAACATAATCACACCAATTTCATTTATTTTGGTAATTTATTTAAACTACAATACAGAAAAAATACCACAATAAAACTGTTCAGCATTTCCTAAACACAAGAAAGTTAAGTTACAAATACTTGGTAACCAATACCCTGCATTCCACTCATCCTGGATTTTCATTTAAATTACATTACTTTTATTTTGGTGTTCTGTAAAGTAGAATGTCGCTTTAAATTGCTCAGACATTCACACATAAAAAAGTCATACAGTTTTGCTAATCATGGTCCTGCTCTCTTTTTTTTTTTTTTTTTTTTTAAACATGGAAAAGTAAAATAGATCCTGAGTTGTAATCTAACCCCATTGTGCTTCTCTGGCACAGAAAAAAAGTGAGAAAGCCCATAGACCTTCCTAGCTGAGGATTTAGTTACTGTTATTTACAATAAGGCTCCTTTACACCACTCTGGCAAGGTAAAGAAGTCTTCATTGACTAAGAGTGGGAACAATTAACTAACGATGGGAACATTAGCAGCCTGCCTCCTTAGGGCTAGTCTACACTGGCAACGTTAAAGCACTGCCAAAGCAGCGCTTTAAGGTGGCTTGTGTAGTCGCAGCATAATGCTGGGAGAGAGCTCTCTCAGTGCTCTAAAAAATCCCACCTTCACAAGGGACGCGTAGCTACCTGCGCTGGTAGCCACGGCGCTAGTACACTTTCTACACTGGCACTTTACAGCGCTGAAACTTGCTTCACTCGGGGGTGTTTTTTCACACCCCTGAGCGAGAAAGTTGCAGCACTGTAAAGTGCTAGTGTAGACAGGCCCTGACACTCGTCTGTACGCAGGCACGCGCCGAGCCCTACCCCCTTAACATCTCTCCAGGGACATACGCACGCCCAGCCTCCTTTCCTTCCCCCCCCCACTCCCCCCCCCGAGCGATTTCTCTGCTGCTGACTGCTCTCAGCAGATGCGCCAGGGCTGCTGGGGAAAGGGTGTGTGTTCCTCAGATTTCTTTGTTCCCCCATATTTCTGCAGGGGAGCCAAGAAATCTGCGGAGGATATGCATTCTGCACCCAGGAGTAATTATTTTAGCCCATCAGAAAAAACAAAGCTTACATTTTCCTATTTTTACTTCATGTTACAAACTTACCAGATTATTCTTTGTTTTTGCTACATTTGGGTCATCCAGTCCTAGTTTAGTTTGGTAGATCTCAAGTGCCCTTTGATAGTAGTACTCCACCTCTTCATATTTACCCTGATTCTGACACAGTAAGGCTAGGTTGTTTAACTGTTTGGCAACATCTGGGTGATCCTTCCCCAGGACCTGGAAATGAAGGTACCATACATTAAAACATTCCCCATTTATTGTATTAGATTTTAAAGAAGCATGATCTTAAAATGATCTTTCACAACTGTTTTCTTTCTAATTTCAATATCAGACCATATTCTTTTACTTCAGCAGTTTACACTGTTCAGACTTTTCTATAATTAAGATTCAGTCATTATTTTCATTATAAATCCGATTTTTTGGTTGAGAGTGGAAGAGGGCCCCGTTTACGTTAGGTATACACTAGGGTTACCATATTTCAACAAGCAAAAAAGAGGACGGGAGGAGCCCCGCCCTAGCCCCGCCCCTGCCCCTCCCACTTCCCGCCCCCCCAGAACCCCCAACCCTCCCCCCGTTCCTTGTCCCCTGACTGCCCCCTCCTGGGACCCCTGCCCCTAACTGCCCCCCGGGACTCCACTCCCTATCTAAGCCTCCTTGCCTCTTGTCCCCTGACTGCCCCAACCCTTATCCACCCCCCCACCCCCAGACAGACCCCTGGGACTCCCACGCCCCATCCAACCACTCCCCACCCCCTGACAGCCCCCCCCCAGAACTCCCAACCCATCTAAACCCCTCTGCTCCCTGTCCCCTGACTGCTCCAATCCCTCTCCACACTCCTGCCCCCTGACAGCCCCCCCAGAACTCCCAACCCATCTAAACCCCTCTGCTCCCTGTCCCCTGACTGCTCTGATCCCTCTCCCCACTCCTGCCCCCTGACAGCTCCCCCCCAGAACTCCCAGCCCCCTACCCCCCGCTCCTTGTCCCCTGACTGCCCCCTCCTGGGACCCCTGCTCCTAACTGCCCTCCAGAACCCCACCCCCTACCTAAGACTCCCTGTTCCTTGTCCCCTAACTGCCCCTTCCTAAGACCCCCCCCCCAACTGCCCCCCAGGACCCTACCCCCTACCTGTACCCTGACTGCCCAAAACTTTCTCCACTCCCCTCCAAAAGCCCTCCCCCCGTTTCTTGACTGCCCCCTCCAGAACCTCCCTGTCCCTTCTCCTGCCCCCCCTTACCCTGCTGCTCAGAACAGGGTGTTGGGCTCTGTGCCAGCCAGACACATGGCTGAGCTCCCCTGCAAAACACAAAACCCGGTCCCTGGCCCTGCACAGGGTTGCCGGAGCGGGCTGCAGGAGGAGGAGCTGCCGGCCGGCTCAGAATGCAGGGAGGGGGGGGTGGGAGGAGGAAGCTGCTCCAGAGTCCACCCCGGGACTTTCCTGCAGTCCTCCCAGCCGGGGGAGGGGGAAATCCCGGACATTGTGAGTGCTTTACAAATTCCCCCCCGGACGCTATTTTTAGCACACAAAAGGAGGACATGTCCGGGTAAATCCGGACGAATGGTAACCCTAGTATACACTAGGACTGCTCTTGGCTGACATGGCAAATAAGGTATCAAGTGGGCATCTAATTTTCAACCATTTTCACAAAAATCAAGTAGTTTAGACATTTTCCATCTATAGCAAATTTTAAAAGATGCTTTTGTGCACTCAATCAAAATTCAAAGTTAAACTGAAATTTTACAGGCTAAGATTACAATGCATTAGAGAAACTGATGTTTGTTAAATAAACTTCTCAATACAGCTTCCAAAAAGTCATTTGCATGAATATATTCCAATAAGTTTTAGGATATCTTTCAGTCTCGCAAAGAAGAAATATTCTATTTTTTTCTAATTTGCATTGTGTTAGACACAGTCATTTGGTCAGTAATTATGTTGTTTTGCTAATGACTAGTCATTCTGTAAGTGAGGGAGGTATAATAGAATTTTTCTAAATATGTACATTTAATTATTCTCCAATTCCTATACTACTGTATATAACCAGGGTCTTGTGTATTCTGCAATTCCATGGCCATGGAATTTGCTCTAGAATCCAAACTTCTGTTTGAAAGAAAACAGTTTCTAGCTCTGAACTGAGTGTAAGCCAATGCAATGATGTCCTGTTGATTTTTCTCTACACTCCATTTTTTTCTGAAATAAGATCTCCCATAACTTCTCTACCTTCAGTGAAGTGCCACCAATGTCAGCAATAGCTGGAGTGCTAGTGAACAGGATTAAAAAAACCTGGTGGCAAGAACTCCAGCAGGCAGTTTATAGTTGCACTTCCGCCGTAGCTAGCATTAGTGGGAGACTGACACAAAACTTCAGCATACAAGTCTGCATGAAGCCTGAAACAGTAGCCCTGAAAAATGAGGATTACCCCATTCATTTCAACAGTATGAACTCTGACATCCAGATATTACAATTTAAATCTTAACACTGTAACTATCATTGTTGATCATTTTAATATCAAACTGACAGGCTTACCTGACAAATGAGAATTGTCTCAACTTTTCCAGGTGACCAAAGCCCAAGTTTTTTTTCCCCCAAATAATAACCCTCCATCTCCTTTGACAACTTTTATAATAGTTATGTATTTGCAATACAATATCTCACACCATATTAAAATTTACAGGCAGCATGAAACAAATTGATTTGCACAGTAGGTCAAAATATCACAGGCTTACGTTAGCAACTGTATTATTCATTTTCATATTTAGTTCAGTAAAAACCTCATTTTCAATAATATTTGAAGATGATGCAGACTTCTCTATTTCAAACTGATTATTCAGAAAGTACAGAGTAATTGGGGGTGGGGAGAGGGGGGGTCCTATCAGATAGAAATGTTTATTGTCTTAATTCTTCCTGTTTCATGGATTCTAAAACAATTGTTTGAGTTAGTCCATTTACATTAATCCCAGGTCAACAAATATCTCTATCAGGATTAAAACATTTTAAACAGCATTCAAGTAAACTAGTCAGCACATCTATGGCTTTGCACTTACCAGAGTTTAAAGATTTCCCTATAATAGCTATGAAAAGCCTAAAAATGTCTTTTGTATATAATGTGTGGATTATTCAATTAGATCCTAATTGAGAGAGCAACAAAATAATTCATAACAGGAGATGTAGTTTTCAAGTAATAGAATAACTTAAAAAACATACAGCATACTTAACCAGTTTTAACCTACTGCAGTGCAGACAGCCAGACAAATGCACTGGAATAAGCATTTTCACTCTCTGCGGCAGTACAAAACTAACGTGAAATATTTAAATGGCATGCATTTATTTTGTATTCAAATGCTCTAGTCAACCCAATAGAAACATACCTAAATGTCCTTTTCCTGCAGCACTGCTCTTACTTTACATTTATTGCACAACTTTAGAATACACCCAAAGCCTCTCAAGATTTTTAACTTAATTTTCTTAGAACAATTTTGTATTTTAATTTAAGAAGCTGTAGAACTCTATCCAAGGTATTTAGTATTGCTTGGTAGGTCTAACCAATCAAAATATGAGAGAGAGAGAGTTTTTTCTAAAAAGCAGAAGTTGAAATTTACAAAAAATAAAAATCCATTGTCAGGCTTCTGTTTTTTACTCTGTACCTTTTCTCTGATCTCCAAAGCTCTCTTACACAAAGGTTCTGCCTCCTTGTACTTTCCTCGTTTACCATAAAGCACTGCAAGATTGTTTAAAGTAGCTGCCACCTGTCAACAGCAGAGAAACATTATATATAAAGTGAATACCTAGTGAAAGAATGAACTAGTTAAAATATATTTACAATGGACTGCTGTATTCATATCCTCTATGTACAGTGAAGACCTCTGGCAAAATCACTGCATTAAGAAATAACTCTTAAATGAGAAGACATAGCAAACTGTGAAATGTATTTGGTTAGTCTGTTGAAATGTGATTAATGTATAAATTTGCTCTAAATAGGACAACACAGAAATAAAGCTATATTACATAAATCCAGATTCACAGAGTTGCCCACTGTAACATAGATTATATGAAGCAATACATCACCAAGTTAAATTTTAAAAGTGACTTGAGCACGAACATCTTGATTGGAATTATCTGTTTTATTTTAAAACAGAGGCAATAAAACAAATCAGAAGTACAATTTTTACATTAATTCAGCAACTGAATTGTTTAAAATAAGCTAATTAAAATATTCCTTCAGAAATTAATTTTTTCCACATACAGACCATGCAACTTGATTCATAATCAAATAAATGTGGCAGAGTAATTTTTGGGTGAAATAGTTTGAAATGGATAAAATGCTCAAAGACAAGTTAAATATTAAAAGAATGCAGAATATTATATTGTGGCCTCCTACCTGTCCTGTTTAGTGACAAGCCAGATCTTAAATGTTCCTGTTGAGTTTAATATTAGAATAAGTTGGGCAGGGGAAGAAAAAAAAAAAGTGTCAGTGAAAAACACAACTAAAAATATGAAAATCAGATATACAAACCGCTGGATGATCTTTGCCCAAAGTCTTTTCACGAATAGCCAAGGCATCATTCAAGAGGTTTGCTGCATCTTTGTATTTGTTCTGGTCCCTAAATTTTAGAAAACCATAATTAACACTTTACTCTGTTTCACAAAAAAAAGGAAGTAGCATTTAAATAAAAGTCTTATAAGATAATGAACTGCAAAAGCAGGAGTGGACTTCAGTGTCAGGATAGGAATGCTATAGTACAGAAGAGAAGGGATCAAATGCAGACACAGTCCTTCACTTCCAAGTGCAAAAAACTACAATTAAAGTAGGTTTTTTTGAGGGACTGGAAATGAACTATCTGCATATGTACATCTTGCCATCCAATTTACAACAGTATTAGCATAAACCGAGAGGTAGCTGTCTGACTGTCTTCTCAATGATCTAGGATGGATGGATAGTAAAGTTTCAAAATGAATAATAGCATTCCAAAAACTGAGGCATGGGAAGATATTCAGGAACTCATCTAGACCCTGGTGTACTGTGGTGTGACAGAGCACCCCAGGTCAAGTACCCATGTGATACCACAAATCAAAAATTTAGAACCTACAAAATTGTCAAAAACATTTTTATAGCAGTCCCAGCATTAAGGCCTCTAGTCAACTTTACAGAAACAAAGAAGTTTAGTTAATGGAGAATTTAAACGTATAGCAGAATACCAACCTGTACACCAAAGCAAGTATGTTTAGCATAGTGGCAACATCAGGATGATCATGACCCGAAGTCTTCTCCAGATCTTCAAGTGCTTGTTTACACAGGGGTACAGCAACCTCATATCTACCTTGGGAAGCATACTGGATAACCAGATTATGAAGAGTCCTTAATCTTGCTGGAATTTCATAGCCCCCTTGTTGTGCAGCCGCTGCTGCACTGCTATGCTGCTGTTGGACTGCAAAAAGAAGGCAACCGATTTGAAACCATTTTGAAAGAAAAATCCATACTCCCCAGATACTAGACACTAAAATTAATCTAATTGTTTTAAAGTGTGGTTCTGTTCTGATACATGACTGTAAAAAATGGCACTCCCATACTAAGCAGATCCTCTCCCGGTCAGTATTCCGACCGACATAGTTCACTCCCATTTATTCGAATGGCCTAGGGGACATCTGAAAGTTTCGGAAAACTAGGAGTTTGGATAAACAAAAGTGCTATTTTGATCTCATACTGATCTAGAAATACAAGAGGGAAGGGAGTAATGCTGATGTTTGCTTAATACTTTGTACTTTCAATAAAGAGTAAAAAAATGTTAATGTGATTGAGTTAATTAAAAACACCAAAATTGTATTAAAACCATTGTGGACATCATTTATTCTGATTAATTCAAATTAAACAATTTAATACGTCCTGACAAGGTGTTGTTGCTGATGAAATGGGATTAGGTCTCAGTAACAACAGGGAACCACTCAAAACCAATATACAAATACAAAGCTGTTGATTAGTGCTAACAAGCTAACCAAGAAGTTATTAGCAAGTTATTAACATAGGGCTAACTGGGGGACATATTGTGGATTTGGACAACTAGGATTTTCGGATAAAGAGAATTCAGGTAATATAATACAGTATAACTCCAGTTATGAACAAGTTCATATTTTTACTACTTTTTACTCCTGTGAGACAATAAAAGCTATGGGGAGAGAAGTGGGATCTAATCTGATTCACACAGCAACTGAATTATTAACAAAGCTCCAATTTTAGGGCCAAATTCTGCCCTCAGTTACAGCTACTAAAGGTCCCAGTTACCTAGGGGGAAGGATAGGGCAAGACAAGCAACACTAGCCAGCCACAGGAAGGTGACTAGAGTTAGTCTACTTTTCCTCCTTTATCCCCTTGCTCCAGGAGTATGAAGTCTCAGTAGTCATCTTCTTCCACATGCCCTGCCCTCCTCTCCAGCATGTCCTGCCCTCCTCTCCAACCACTCTTCCCATGGTGGCCTATAAAAGCACTATGCTACCCTAGAAGAGACACCAATAGTGGTAGCAGCAGCAGCAAGAGAAAAGGGAAGCAAGCCTTTACAGCCAGCCTCTTCATTTTGTTTGCTACTCCTTTGAAATCTGCTCACCTGGTTCCCTACCCCCAACTCTCAACAACTGCATCTCCATCCCAGAACCAGGAGGAAATAACCTGTTGCCCCTTCCTCTCCACACAAGTTTCTGTGACGGCTATAAAGGTCTCCTCCAATGCAGAACCACATGGATTCCAGAAACTGAATGCAAAGGACCGGAGCTCCACCAGTGAGAGCCTGGCTTTCTGCACTCCTCTGCCCCTACCAAACAAGGGACACTTTCACAGCCCTGGCAAACTCTAATGACTGTGGAATCATTCAGTTCAAAACAATCTGCAGTGGTTACATTTGCAAATTCTTGCCCATTATACTTCACACTCTGATCCTCTTCCCCTTTCTGCCCACTGCCCTCTTTTCCAGTGGTTCTCAACTTATTTACCATTGTGGGCCATATCCAATACTACCTGTATGGCCCTGAAGATGTCACATTGGCCGCAGCTGTGTGCTGATCGGGCTGCAAGCGGCCCACAGGCCGCAGGTTGAGAACCACTGCTTTAGCTACTAGTATTTTCCCTTCTCTATTTCTAAGATAACCCAAACAAGCAAAAAAAAATAATTACGATATTTTTGTCTTTCAAAGATGTGATAAACAAGATGCATATGATAAACCAGCTGTATGTTCTTGTAATTATAACCTTTGTCTTCTAGCCCCATCCCACCCATCCCCTTTGGGTTTGTCTTCATCAAATTACATCTTGACAACCATGAGGACTATGGGCTTGTCTTCATGTACAGTGCTACAGCTGCACCAGTGTAGCAGTGCCACTGTAGCACTTTAATGAAGATGCTCCTATGCCGACAGGAGAGCTTCTCCTATCACCGTAGTTAATCCACTTCCCAAAGAGGTGGTAGCTATTTTGACAGGAGAGGCTCTCCCGCTGACATAGCACTGTACGTGGGGGGTTAGGTGGTATAATTACATCGCTCAAGGATGTGGATTTTTCACATCCTTGAGCGATGTCATATCGATATAGGTATGTAGTGTGGACCTGCCCTATCTCTCTAGCAAGTTCAACACCCTGCCTAGCATAGGGAGGAAGATGTAGGCTTAGTTGATTATCCAGGGATGAAACCAGGCATCTATCACCAGAGCCTAAAGAGCACAAGCACCTTTTGACAGGTGGTCATAAGAGTCACCTAAAGACTGCCCTTCCTTCTTTGTTGACCAAATAAATGGTGGATGGACTGGACAGCTGTGGGTATGGCTCTGCAATTCAGCATTAGTGTTACCAGTATGTTGACTTCAAAGAAGCCTGGAAGATGAGCCTCACCCCAACATAAAATCTTAATGATTTTCTCTACTATTTCTTTCAAGCCCCACACAATGGCTGCATCTGAAGAAAAACTTGATTCAGGTGACTATCACCAACAGGTCTCCATTGCAATTCTCTTTTAGATTTTATAGAACAAATCTCACACTCTTGTTGATTTACATTTTGTAAAGCTTCAGTATTTCAGTAAACAAATCCTAACAATCAACACTTTACCACATAAGGATTGTCAGCACCAAGGAAACACCCCCCCACACCTCCACTGCCCAGATCATCCCAGCACTGGACCCCAGATGGCTACTCCTCTCCCTCCTTTGTGGTGGGAGAAACCACCACAGCCACTTAGCAGGGGGACGTGCAAACGTGCCTTCAAAATATTTGTTCAACTCTGTTTGGGTTTTCTGTTGTCACCTCATCCCCCTGTCATTCTTCTATGGTTCTCAACACATCTCTCTTCTATTTTGCATCACATCATCTCTTCTCTTCCTCCCTCCTCTACCCCTCACACTAGCTCCAATTCCCCTCACCCCTCTACAATTCCCACTAACTATACCTTTTCCTCTCTCTATTCCAATCTCCCTTCTCCTCCCACCATCACAAATCCAAACCACACATCCTCCACTGCCACCTCCTCATCTTTGGTGACCTTTCTCCCAACCCTGGCATTCCCTTCCTCATCAACCTCTTCACCACTCACACCTGTCCCCCCCACTAACTCCACCCATTCTGTCACCATTTCTAACCTTCCACCTCTCCTGCTCCATTTTCCCCACCTCCTCCCCTCCTCTTTTTGTCTCTGGAACACCCATTCCATCTCTAAAAAGATCTCAGTGATCCACAACCACTTCGTATCTTGCTCCCTCTAGCTCCTGGTTCTCAGAGACCTGGATCCCTACACTGATTCTGTAGTTGCCCTCTCTTACAAAGGCCTCTCCTTCCCCCACACTCCCCTCCCCACCTTGGATCCAACCCTGGTGGGTGTGTGGCTTCTCCTCTCCCAGTTCTGCCTCTTCCAACCCCCTTCTTCAACTCTCTTCCACTCTGTCTTTTGAGCAACACAGCATCCCAATCTTTTCTCCTCTCATCTACCTAACTCCTCCCCCTCAGACTTCCTCTCCGATTTTTAGTCCTGGTTCTTTCTCTCCTTATACTCTCACTCATTCTTGGTGACTTTATCTTCCATGTTAATGACTCATCTGATCCTGTAGCTATGCATTGCCTCACCCTCTCCTCTTCATTTGACCTGAAACTCTGGTTCAACTTTCCCAGTCACCAAATGGCCATTCAATTGACTTCGTCTTCACCAAACATTCTGCTCTCACTGATCCTATGTTGTTGACGCCTCTCCTGCGACCACCACCTGGTCTCTTTTTGCATCGCCCATTAATCCCCTTCCTAATACCCTGTCACTTGGGTTTTCTTTGCCTTCCAGTCCATCAGCACTGAAGAACTGTCATCTGCTCTCAGCCTTCTCCTCCCTGCCCCCTCGCCCCCCTTTCTTCCATTTATATGATTGATTATTATCTCCATGCTTCGCTCTCCTCCACCCTTACTTCTTTTGCCCCTGTCTTCCATGACAAGGCTCCCCCTGCTAATCCCCAGCCCTGGCTCACCCCCAACATGCACTTCCTCTGCTCCTGCTCTCACGTTGCAGATCTTCTCTGGAAGAAATTCCATGACTAGGCTGACTTCCTCCACTACAAATTTGTTCTCTCCTCCATCATTTCTGACATCATCCTAGTTAAAGAACTCTACTTCTTCAACTTAATTGAATCCCATGCCCCTAATCCTAGTAAACTTTTTGCCACCTTTGACTCACTCCTCAAATCTTACTCTTCTCTCTCAGCACAGGACCTTGACAATTTCTTCCACAAGAAAGCTGACAAACTACAACTTGACCTTCCCTATCCTCCTTCTACAACTCTTACCTCCTTCTCTCCTGTCACAGATGCAGAAGTTTATCATCTGCTGTTCCTGTCTAACTCCTCCGCTTGCTCCAGTAACACCATCCCATCTCCTGAAATCCCTTGCATCCACTCATCCCTTCCCTTACTCTTTATTAAGCCTCTTGCTCTTTCCCCTCACAATGCAAACATATGTTAGTCTCTCCTATCTTTAAAAAACCCAACCTTCACCTCAATTGCCTCTCCAATTACCACCCCCATCTCCTTTTCAGCTCTAAACTCATTGAGCATGCTGTTTACAATTGCTGCCTGGAGTTCCACTCCTCTAATTCCATAGTAGAGCCTCTCCAATGCAGCTTCCGCGGCTTAGACTCAACTAAAACTGCTCTTGCCAAAGTGTCTTACGACCTCTTCCTAGCCAAAGCTCTGAACTGGTACTCCATCCTCATCTTCCTTGATGTGTCAGTTGCCTTTTACACTATCGACCATGCTTCTCCTTGGCTTCTGTAACTCTGGCCTCTCCTGGTTCTTCTCCTACCTCTTACTGCTCCTTCAGAGGATCCTCCTCACCCCCAGCCTCCAATTTTCTATGGGAATTCCACAGTGTTTTGTCCTGGTCCCCCCTCTTCTGCCTCTCACCTTATATCTGGGCAATCTCATCTACAAACAAATTCAACTACATCTCTATGCTGATGTCTCAAAGAGCTACCTCTCTACTACAGATCTGCTTCTTTCTGTCCAAACTAAAATCTCAGCCTCTCTCTCTAATATCGGCTCATGGACAACTAGCTGTCATCTCAATCTAAATATGGCTAAAACGGAGTTCCCCCACAGGGTATACCACCACCATTCTGACTGTCACTCAAGCCTGTAACACAGGCATTATCTTTGACTCAGATCTTTCTAGATCTCCAAATCCACATTATGTCTAAATCTCACTGTTTCTTTCTGCATAACATCTCTACTACCACACATGCTTTTCTTTGGCTTTTACAATGCAGTCTTGCCCTACTCATATCCATTCAGAACACTGCTGCAAAGACAGAAGAGCGCATCAGAGAAACATTTTTATCTTCATTAGATCATAATTTACTGCATACAATAAATCCTAAAAGCTGCAGTTGCTTTTTTGTTGTCTATGTTTTCCTAAGCTCTCACTTTAATTATGTTACCTGTCTCTTTGCATCCACTAGCTCCCCCTTCCTTTTTGGATCAAACTACTTGTCTTCACTTTCAAGGCCCTTTAAGACCCATCATCTATCATTTATTATCTAGAGGTTGACTAAGATGCTTATTGGACCTATGGTGACAGTTTCCATTGCACACTTGCTGAATTTTCAAACAAGTACCATCATGCTTTCTCCCATGCTGCCTTGCAGACTTAGGAGAAGCTCCCTGGTAATTATCTGCAAAGCTACCTCATTATCCTCCTTAAAACTCTCCTTTTCTTTGATGCCTACAAAAAAAATTGCCAATGGCCACTGGTGTGTGGACACCATAGGCTGACCAATAGTGTCTTGTTTCCTTATCCTATCCCAATGGTCTGTCTGTATCCATCTGTTGTTTCCTGTCTTATACTTAAAAGTGTAATCTCTTTGGGGGCAGGAACCATCTTTTTTTGTTCTATGTTCATAAAACACATAGCGAAATGGAGTCCTGGTGCATAACTGGAGCTCCTAGCTGTTATGGTAACATAAATAATGATAAAGGTGTAACTCAAGTGTACCACATCCAACTCATCAACCCTTCAGCCTTGCGAGGATAACATCTCTGGAGGAATATTAACTGCAAAATAAATCAATAAATCGTGTTCCTTATGAGTGACAAAAATAGAACTGACAAGGCCTCATATGGAAACCTGCCCAGGGAAGTTAACCATACAGGTCATCATAGAACCCCCTACCTGGGCAGACTACCAAGTCTCAAGGTTGACTGAAACAGGTCCTGACACTGGGATCTAAAGCTTCTCTGCCTAAGTTAGCAAGCTACTGCCTAAATTTTGTATTGAAATTAGCTCCTAATGAGGTCAGGGGTAGTTAACAAGCTTTTAAAAACAAACAAACAAAAACAAAACAAAACCAGCTTAGACTAGCCCAGCCTTTTTATGTAGTGGGAATAACATCTTCATAAATCAGCTTTCCTGTCTTCCACCCTTTGGAAGGGATGAACATACTCAGTCAGTGCTGGAGTAAGAAAGTACAGAAAAGTGCATCAGGGAAACATTTTTATCTTCATTATATCATAATTTACTGCATACAATAAATCCTAAAAGCTGCAATTGCCCTTGTTGTCTATGCTGCACAGTGTCTGGACCAGAGCACTCTAGGAATTAATGATTGGTTATTTCCCTGAAGATAAAAGCAAGCTTCTGTTCTGCAGAAATATATTTTAATTATATAATCTGAAGTTCACTTACTTCCTTGCCCTGGGTCATCTTCATCATTGGGGAAAAGGTCATCCAGAGGTTCTTTGGTAGAATCTGTGTCTTTGTCTTCCTATACAAACCCCAGTCCCAAGCAAAGTGTTACATTATTAAATCTAAAATCACTGAAAACTTTTATATACAATTATATATAAAAATCTATGATTAAAGAACATTAAAGATATGCATCGAGGATGTCCTTTGTGATTCTGGGCAAGACTATCTCAATGCATATGCACAAGACAGCTGAATTAAATTTGCACTGGCAATCTTATTTCAGAGGTTTTTAAGTCAGATCTATGTGGATTTTTGTGAGGCCAGGAAAAGGGGCACTAATGACCTCACACTATGCGCCTGCCAAATTTTAAGGTTTTTTGCTCCAAAGCATGGAGGTGCTAGGATATTTTATCCTGCCTAAAGATTATAGTTCCTTGTTTAGCCTATTAAATTATTTAGGTACTATTCCATATTCTTAAGAACATAATTAGGTACCAAGACTCAAAAAAAAAAAAATTTTTTTTTAGCTTTTATAGATTTCCTTGCATTGCATGCAGCTGACTACCTGACTAAAACAATTCACTGTATTCACATTGTGCTAGAAAGGATTTGTCTAGCAGTTGGTTAGCATGTTTAAACACATGCATTTTGCCACTCCTACGCTGTAGCAATAATAGGTCAGAAGAAAATAAAACAGACAGACACCATCCGGAATGTAACAACTTACAAAATGAGATCTATTTCTGTGATAATGCCCATAAATCAACCAATGATGGCTTGAGGGGCAGATAGGTTACCAAGCACTTACTTTATTTAAAATTATGAAAATCACTTTTGCAAGGGTATACATATGTATATGAAAACTGTACATATTTGCTTGCACTCCTATTTTCCCGACCCTTCATATGTCACTTCCCTTCTTAAACTGGAAGTGTAGGGACTGTGTCTGTGTTTTCACAATGCCTAATACTATGGGGCCCCTTTCCTGACTAAAGCCTCTAGTGCCAATATAAATATTAAATAATAAAAAATAGTGAGACCACTATCTAGGTCAAAATCATTTTCCAGACTGCTCCAAATAATGCAGTTTCCTTTTATATCAATTTACACATCTTATCCTCAATTCTCCTTTTATTGTGGGCTTTAAAAACAGACATTTTATGGCTTTCTGAAGATAATTTTCGAAGTAAATTTTTAAGCTAGTGTGTTGCTAGGTATAAGTGTTTTACTATATGCTGGACTTTTACCCCCTCAAGTCTACAGTGTAGTTACTCCATCATCTGTAAAATATATGTCTTCCTGAGATAAAGATTCTTGGAAGCAGTTCTCTATTGTGTGACTGTATAAACTACATAAGATTAGGACAATATAAATATACACCTCTACCCAGATATAACGTGATCCGATAGAACATGAATTTGGATATAATGTGGTAAAGCAGTGCTCTGGGGGGACGGGGCTGCGCACTCTGGCGGATCAAAGCAAGTTCGATATAATGCGATTTCACCTATAACGCGGTAAGATTTTTTGGCTCCCGAGGACAGCGTTATATCAGGGTAGAGGTGTATGAAGAAATCAATCTCCTAATGTGCCTGTCTATAAACAAATTAAAATCTATGTATGAAATGCCTGTTTCAACGGCTAAAAATTCATATCTGGAATAAAAAGCTCCTTGGCAGCTTACTAACAAAAAGAAACAATGCTTTTGAATGCACATCTACTTACTGATGGAGAAATATCATCATCATATTTTTTTAACTGATTCATGAATTCCAAGTGTTTCTTTTCTTCTTCCAGCTGAGCCACAGACTGTTCACTCTTCTGTAATTTCTGTTGAGTACTGGCTAGTTCATCACGCAACCACTGATTTTCCTGGCATAGCCGGCGAACCTGAGCACGCAATTTCTGCTTCTCTGATTCCACTGCATTTAAGTGATTTGACAAGGCCATCATTACCTAAAAAGCACGAAATATTACAAGACATTCTTCCTGTACAATGAATTCCTTTAGTATTAACATATAAGGCTTTTCATGCATAGATACCATTGCACTTGTGAAATCTGTTAATGTTTGTCTGGCCCCTTTCATAATTTCCATTTGGTTGTTGATTTCGCTCTACTTCTGCCATATTTGCTACCTGCTCAGCTGAGACTAATCTGAAGAAATTCTTACCCCTATGCTGTGCTGTGATTGCTTTTATTGATGTAACATACAGCAGCTTATATATGTTTGCTACCTTGACTGCTGTTTATAGTAATGTACTTTGATAGCTGGGAATGACCTCTCCACACGTGAAGTAATACAGGCTGTTTTCCGTCTTGTCAGAAATGGTATGTGGCCCCTTTAAGGGCTACACAGCCACAGAATTACTTGTTATGGCAGATTCAGCACGCGGACACTGAACCATCTCCACCAGGTGACCAGAAGAAAAGGGGGACAATTTATGTCCACGCTGGTGCAGGAAAAACGCTCTTTTACCTGAACAAGGCAGAGCAGCACACACCTGCCACCCTTGGAAATAGTTAAAATACCAGGTTTTGACATGGTTACGGCTACATTTTAGTCATGGGTATTTTTAGTAAAAGTCAAAGACAGGTCATGGGCAGTAAACAAAAATTCACAGTCTGTGACCTACCCATGACTTCTACTATATATCCCTGACTAAATCTTGGGGGGGGGGGGGGGGGGGGCCTGTGGATGCTCGGGCGTGGAGGGGGACACTCTGCCACGGGTGCTTGGGGGGGGGGGGTGTAGG
This sequence comes from Chrysemys picta bellii, assembly GCF_011386835.1. Taxonomy (NCBI): domain Eukaryota; kingdom Metazoa; phylum Chordata; order Testudines; family Emydidae; genus Chrysemys; species Chrysemys picta. The sequence goes on along the minus strand of NC_088794.1, from coordinate 135,698,323 downwards.
CCCAGGTGCTCGGGGGCGCCCCGGGGAGGGCTCCCTACCTGGCTCTGTGCCTCCCTGGAAGCAGCGACATCCCCCCCACCCCGGCACCTAGGCAGCGTGCAAAGCTGCCTGGCCATGTCTCCAGCTAGGAGCTGAGGGAGGGGCATGTCACCGCTTTCAGGGAGCCCCCTGAGGTAAGCGCCACCCAGAGCCTTCACCCCATCCCATGCCCGCTACCCCCTCCCATACCCAAACTCCTGCTGCTGCTGGGAGGGGGGGTGATGGCCTGAGTCTGCCCCAGCACCGCCTGGTGTGACTGGCCCAGGGGCTGCCTGAGCTGCTCAGGTGTCCCCCCAGGCAGACGCACCAGCTGCTGCAGAAGTCACAGTGGTCATGGAAGGTCACAGAATCCGTGACAAACTAGCTGCCTTAGTCATGATCCACTGTGGCCATTATGTTAGTTGCTCCTTTCTTGGTGAGGGGAAAAATTCTTTCCCATCCTTCTGACCCCCCACCAGATTGGCTAACATGAGGAGGGGGAGGGTTCCACATTCCCCACAATGGGTTGGGAGCTTAGTTGGGGCAAAATATATGGAACGGAGATTCGGCTATGATGTTGCAACTTATTATGTACGCTTGGGGTGGATGCCCAGTGCAGGTATTCCGTAAGGCAGGGATAAGGTGATCAGGGGTTTTCAGGGCTCCTCTGACAGGTATAGCAGAGAATCGACCTCTCTCCTCAATAGCCCTCTTAACTCTCATTTGAGGGGGTGATGGTGAGGTCCCAGCAGCAGGTTGGCTGTGTACCAGAATGAGTAAAAAAAAGGAGTGCTGACAGCAGCCCCCCGCATATATGTAAATGATTTGGGAATTACCTGCACTGCAGTTTTTTCTGCCAGGATTCCCAGACATTTAGGAATAAAGTTGTGGCCTAATTAAATCACATCATCAAGTCTCCTATCCTTCTGGCATAGCTGGACAAAGATCACACAGAACCTAACATATATGCAAAAACCTACGTAAATGCAACTGCAAGGTTGCAAACCGGAAAGTGAAATGCAAACGTTAAATCCTAATTGCTTATGTTATTCAGCCTCCATGAAAAATTCACATTCTGTAGAATATAAGCTTCCATTTTAATATATGTGTTAAGTTTCTAGCCCTTACGGTGCAACGAAACCTTCCAAATGTAACCCAAAATAGAGCAGTAGTTGAGCACCTATTTCAAACTGTCTGAGATGGTAGGTTTATGAACTGTCCATATTCATCTCAATAGGGTATTAATTCTCCAGCCTAATAATGCTTCAAGGGGAAATAATTATAGGATTCAAATAATCTAAGGTGTGCAATTGTACATCTGACCTGCACATACAATTGTGTCCAATTACAACTGTTCATACAAGACAGGTAATTGCACACACATATACCCAACAAAGGACAAAGAGCAGTGGCTATCTAAAAACCTCCTGTATTGTTTTTTCTCATTAATGATGCTAAATGCAAAAGTTACACCTAGGGAAATTCTGCGCCACTGCACATGTGCAGAATTCATGTCCCCCGCAGATTTCTTTGCTTCCCCACAGAAAAATGACTTTCTGACGGGGAAGCAAAGAGAAGCCACAAGAGCAGTCATGCGACCCTCACAAGCAATATGTTTTGGGTGCCCAGGGCAGCCAGCAGAGAGGTAAATTGCTGTAGGGCACGGGGCAAGACTGGGGAAGATCCAGCTGGTGGCTCCTACTCTGAGCCAGGCTCAGCTGCTAGTCCTGGCTGGGCTGGGAAAACAGGACTTCCTCTTCCCCTGCACGGCATTCAGGGCTGAGTCAGACCCACCCCAGATTTCCCTCCAGGCTGCAGGAAACTACCCCACCACCCACTTCCTACAAACCATCACTCCTCAGCTGCAGAGGAAGGGATCACTGTATGGGGAGATGCTCCCTCATCTGCCTAACCCCCATGCATCCACACCCCCTCATGCCCAGACCCTCCCGACAAGCCTCAACCCCCCCCCGCCAATGAGCCCCACTCCCTCTGCACATGGACCAGCCCAATGAGCCACCCACACTCAGATCCCCCACCCCACCGAGCCCCACTCTCCCAGCATCTGGACCCCCCCACTGAACCCCCCATACCAAATTCTATCCTCCCACACTCTTGCTGAGCCCCAACCACCTTCACCTGGACCCCTCCTGCAGAATCCCAGAACCCCACAACAAGCCCGTGCATCCAGATCTCCCCTACACCCAGATTTCCCACTGAGCCACCCACAGAACCTCTCAACCCACACCTGGATTCCTCCCCTCGCCCCCCCCCACCACCACACTAAGCCCCTCCACACTTGGATCCTGCTGGGCTGAGCCTGCCGGCTCACACCTGGTGCACCTGGCGTGGAGGGGCAGGCTCTGGGGTGTTTTGGGGGCAGGCCCAGTCCTTGTGCTCTGTCAGGGTTGGGTGCAGCCTCACCGCTTAGTCCATGCCCCGCGGGGTGGGGAGGAGCTGCAGAGTGATCTCCCACCTCTGTGCAGCCGGTGGCCTGTGCTCCCCAATGCCATGCTCGAGCCTCCACATTTATTTGACCAAAAAAAAAAAAAATTTACAGAATTTTAAGATATTGTGCACAGAATTTTAAGTTTTTTGGCGCAGAATGCCCTCAGGATTAAAAAGTAATTTTACTAACTACTATGTAAGGACCATATTCTACCCTCATTGTTTATGCAAATCTCCCACTGATAGCAGTGTGAAAACTGGTATGGATCACAGGCAGTTTATGGCCTTCACTTCTGTAAACCTGGCTTACATATAATTAAAGAGCTTATTTGGCTATACACAGAGAAGGGGTTTGCCACCCTGATTATGTTCTCACTTTCCTTGATTTCATAAAAAGGTTTCTCTTAAAGTTAGCTTTGAGCATCTCAGAACCTGAATATTTTTATATGCAAGATTCATGTTAACTAAAATTTCATTTTTTCAGAAGATAGTATCGTTCTTTAAAGGATACCTTTAGGGTAAATGTATTCATATGTTGAATAAACTTTCAGGAAACAACTATCAATTTCAGGCTCATATTTATATTTACACATACCAATCCATCTACATAGAAGATCAAATTTTCAGCAGGCCTTTCCAAGCTTACCTGTATTTTACACGTGCAAAAAATGGCTAAGTAATTACCTCACCTGCACGTAACCAGGTGTACATGCAAAATTTCAAGTATATTTGGGAAAGCCAGGCAAAAATGTTGCCCAGTTTATTCACAGTGCCTGTAGCCATCAGATTTATAACATACTACAATGAATTGAAGCCTTCTGTAAACTTACTCTCTTGAGAAAGTTTGGTGAAAGTGGGAAAGTGAAAGGAGAAATTAGATTACTCCTTTAGCAAAATGAGTATTATCTTCAGGGATCATGGCAGAGGGCTGAGGTGTGGGGGGGTGCAGGGCAGAAGACTAGGTGTGTGGGGGGGTTCAAAGGTCAGGGCAGAGGGCTGGGGGTGTGGGGGGGTGCAGGGCAGAAGGCTGGGGGTGTATTGGGGCGTAGGGGGTTCAGGGCAGAGGGCTGGGGGTGTGTGAGGGTGCAGGGCACAGGGCTGGGGTGCTCGGCTCGTGGGGGTGCTCCCAGCCCCCTGCCCTGAGCGGCTCATGGCAGGGGGCTGGAAGGGATATGCCCTGTTCCACCCCCTTCCCCCAGGCTCCGTCCCTACCTCTCTCTGCGTCCTCTACGGAGCTGTGTGCATGCTGCCGCTCTTCCCCCTCCCCCTCGCTAGGGCCATCAGCTGATTGGCGCAGGGAAGGAGAGGAGGAGGAGGGGCAGGAAAGCATCACTCTGGGGGAAGAAGCAGGGGAGGAGGGAAGCTTGGCTGCCACAGAACCAAGTTTCTGTCTCCTGCCCCCGCAGGGGAGAGCGGTGGGCGGGGGGGCTGAGTGGGGCTGGGACCACGGTAGGTAGCTGCGTGCCACTCAGAATTGGCTCGCGTGCCGTGTTTGGCACGCGTGCCGTAGGTTGCTGACCCCTGCTCTATATAGTTATATAAACCTACTTCCCTATAAGCTATAATCAGGTTTAAAAAACTTCTGAACGCAAACTGACGCTGCTAATTTTTAATAAGTTCTGTGCAAGTCTAAGAATTGATATCCAAGTGTTCAATTCTACACCTCTAACTAAAGCACAGTCCAAAGAGATATAAGCTTGCATTTGCTTTCATATCATAACTGCAGTTACAGCTTGAAATGATATCCCCTGCTTCAATTTTACCTGTGCTTCACTAAGTCCAAGTTCCAACATTTCCAGCGACTTTCGAATCATGTTTGATTTTTCTTCCACCAGATTAGTTTCATCATCTTTCTTCAAACATTTCAGTGTCTCAAGTAAGCTCTGCAAAATGGAATTGTGTTCATTCTTCAGTGCCTCTAGTCCCTGAATCACCTGCTTAGTTTTAGAAATTATTTCATCTTGAGTAAGCTTCTCCAACTTCTCTTCCTTTAGATACACCATTGTGGACATATTGTCATACATTCTGTAATGAAAAAGTACAACAGTGAACAACAAATACAAAAATAAAATAATCAACTGAATATTAATGTTTTAGTTTTAATAAAGCCTGCATACATGTGCATTTTAAATTTAAGTTAATCATGAATAGATGTTTATTCAAAATATATTTGTGTGTATGTACTGTATATAGCATACTTCATGCACTATTTCTAAATGTTGTCATTGAATAACAAAAGTTCTCAACATTTTATCTCTGTCCAAAGTTTATATTAAGATACTTACATAAGCAAAAGAACTGAAAACCAAAAATATATCAATACATGGTAGAAGAATTTCCAGCTAGCACCCAATAAGAGGACAGATTCTGTGCTCTCTCTCCTTTAAATCACCTGTCTCTCTCTCATGGTCCCTGACATAAGTTAGAACAGCACAGGGGCTGCTCTATTTTACAACCACCCCTTCATTCACAGCTGTTCATGTACTAGAGCCCAAAATCCCTGTGGTGTTAAGTACAACTACCAACCCCACCATTTCCTCTATGCTGCGGTTCATAAAGAGAGGCAGTATGGGGCCACATCTGCCAGCTCTATGTTGGAGGATTCTCCCCAGTCCATTGTGGCTACTTTTCAACTTCATATAGAAGCTGTGATGCAGGACCAGAATCAGTCACAACTTATTTCCATAAACATACAATCAGTGAAACACAGGAATTGCATTTGTCCATGAAGGTGGCTGACTGACCACCAGAATTCTCTTTCATTACTGAGAGGGGAGAAGAAAGGAGGAAGAACACCCTCCCTCCCAGCAGCCAGGAACAGTACAATCCCTTTACATCATAAAACAAAAGCAGGACTCTAAGATTAGCCTAGGTTTATAATTCTAGTCTAGTCAAAGTAGTAGTAACCTCAAGGTACATATGGATCTGAAACTGTTGGCACATCTAATTGTGAGATGAAACTGTTTTTAAATTTCCTATTTAAAAAAGGCCTAACAGTTTCCATATTTTGTAAGAAAGCACTTCTATATTACAATGTTTGAAGCTGACTAATCACCTCTTCATTTTGTTATATTACTAGTATTACTAAATACTTTAATGCCCCAATTATTTAAAGGAATTCAGGAGTTCACTGTTAAAAGGAATTAAGAGGAATAGTGACAAGCAATATTTTACACTACATAGAGGTAAGAGAAAGGTGACAAAATGCAAAAGGGATTCATATGATGTTAAATCTTCAGTTAATAAAATGAGAAGCAAAAGCATGATGTGGAATTAACAACAGAAGACATAGGACATCCTGTCACTTTTAAGAATCAGATCCTAAGCAAAACGTCCTGTATACCTCTTCACTCTAAATTAATGTAACAGTAGAACAGACAAATTGTTCCTCTGCAGCTAGCAAGGTGACATTTGTATGTTTAGTACTCCCTGGTACACTGGCATAGTAGAAGCTAGGCGGGGAAGAATACCAACCAATACCATCATTCTACTTCAGCAAACCTCTGCTAATAGTTAAGAAATCCTAAGGATGACAGCTTAAATCAAACAAACATACTTCAATACAGGGAAGGATTTTACAAAGTAGGTGGCAGTTACACATACTGCTTAAAACTAAAGTTCTCAAAATATATTGAACAAGACTTTCAAAAGTGAATAATGACTTTGGGTGCCTAACTTGAAGTATTTAAAGAGGGGCCTAGAATTCCAGAATGCTGAGCACATGCCTTCTGAACATTAGGCAAGTTTAAGATGCTCAACTTGAGACAATCTTGGCCATTATGTTTGAATGACTATATTGTATATTAAAATCTATTTAGCACTGTGTAGTAAATAAGCGTATCAATTGCTGATTATTGTAGTAAGATGCTTTATTTCATGAAACAACTGATAAACAAAAGAAAGAGTAAGATGTTAACTAGCAGCCTCATAGTATCATGTTTTTAAAAACCCAGCACATTCAGATATTCTATTTGTATGTCAAAATTATGTTAAACTCTTAAAACTTTTATTTTAAAATGAAGTGAATACTAATTTAGCATAAGATTTTAAAGAGATGCATCAGAAAGAAAAGATATGAGAAATTGTGAAATGTTTTAATTTATATAAAAACTTTCCAAACAATGAAAGAGCTAATACTGTACTGTAACCTCACAGGTATCATGTTTTTACCATCAATGATTACAATTAAACCAGTACCCAATTTTTCTTTTTGCCCACTCCCACCTATAATTTGACATGCTCCCTTTCTCCCCAAAATTAATCATTTCCCTGCTAAATGCAAAAACATTTAATCCTTTTTGTCAGTAAGGAAATGAAGGTAAATAGCAGTAGACATCTGGCCATTATAGATTTTCATTTCACATTAGAGACCCTCTGAAAAGCCTGATTTTAAAGATTAAGTGTTTTTCAGATGTTTGGGTTATTTCTGAAATTTTCAAAAGCAAACTGCATACAAAAATGTCCCCATATTCTGCAGAAAAAGGGTGGTGAGTCTAATGTGCTCTAACAGAAACAGACAGCAACAGGAAACTGACAGACGAGAATGTTTTTGCTGAGCTGTACATTTTAACCATTGCAGCAAAAGTTAATTGGATTCCAGATAATGAAGACAGACAGCTGAATAGTCATTTGTTGATAAAAACAGTACCATATAAGAAAAAATAACAAATCTGTTATAAAGTGAGACACGCTGCAAATAGTCAATCTCCTGGAGTGGAAAAAATAAATTAACTAGTTTGTATAGTGTGTGTCATTTAACGGGGTTTTTCTTATGGGACACAATTTGTATGCTCAATTAAATCGGAGATGCAAAATGGATGCTGTGACTTGTTACTATGGGGAGAAGGGTTGATAAAGAATGAAGAAACTGGCACACATTTCTGAGAGAATACATTAATGTTGTAATTAGGAGAGTCGAACCCAGCAGCAGCTGCATCTGGTCCAACAGAGCAGCTTGTAAATTGACCTACCCTGAACAGGAACCCTCAGGAGACAAGGGATGAATGTTTAGAATTAAGTTTTAAATTCAGTGCAGACAAACATTTAAAACAACATAGTCATGACTTGCAGACCGGACTTTGATTATCCTAAAAACATATTATTGACTTTACATTTGCTCCAATCCTGGGGTCTTCAAAGGGAGGCAATCAGATTCTAAAACCAAATACTAACAGATGTAATCCAGATTCTGAGATCTATGACCTGTGAATTACCAACCCAAGGAGTTGAAATGGGGGATTTCTGAAGGCAACATGACAAATCCACAATCTGGAGACAAAGCAGCAGAATGGAGGCATTCAGAATCTCCTCAATTGTGAATGTCAATATTCAGAATTCTAATGTGTGTCTACTGCCAGGAAAGGAACAGACTCCATCTCTGTGGATCTGTATAAGAGAATAGCCGCTTAAATGACATTTAGGTGTACAATAACCTTGAAACTACAGTAAAGACAGACAAATCCTGTCAGAATTAGCCAAGACAATTCAACCTGAAAAGCAAAGTGCTTGAGAGAATGATTTATAAAATAGAGGACAAAAGAGAGATATTTGATATCATATGGAAACTATGGATTATATTGCTGGTATCTAAGTTTAATGAATGAGTATCTGTATTATAATATATTCTGGAAGGACTGCTATATAATTAAGGTTTCATCTTTAAATATGCATATTATCTTCGGGTTTGATTTTTTTGGGTCAATTATGTTGTTCTGTTCTTTGGTTGGGTTTGGAGTTTAGTTAGTAAAATAGGCTATGAAGATTGTGTGGGAAGTGCAAGTATTATATGTAAAGCTGTTCCTCTCCCAACCGACCCCCCCAAAAGAAGTGCCATTATATCATGGAGCAATATGGCAAATTTCATTGGGCAACATTAAATCTGAAGCAAATTTTAGTGGCCAGTTTCAGCCAAAAAATGCTTTTTTAATAGATTCTAGAAAAGCCAGACTGGTGTTTTTCCAGTGTGAAGTTTCCTTACACAGAGAAGACAACATTTGAAGGCAACTGCTTCTACAATGTTATATCGTCACTTTATTTGTGCATGAAGAGATAAATAAACTGGGAAGTTATTGTACATACAATCTGCATTGTTTGAGTGATCAAATAATTGTCAGACTCTGGCTAAATTTAACACTTTTCTAATTTTGAATAGCTAAGCTTGACAATATATTTATGCAGATTTGGGGCTATCCCAATTCACCATTCAGTAAGTAGCCAGGACCAGAGGAGTCAAATCTACTTACACTTTGCCCCTCCTGACAAGTTCATTTTGATCTGAATATTTTCTCTCTCTCACTAGTTAAAAAGGTTATGTTTAAAAGTTAATAAGGGGGAACACAACTATGAAGTTAAATTTAGAAATTCCCTACATCATAGACATACATATTGACAATAAATAATGTGTCCATATCACAAACAGGTAAAAGAAATGAAATTGTAAAGTTTTTACTGAGAACTATATTCATAAAACAATCATCCAAAATATACTAATTAAATATTGCTTGACTTTTAGATTAACTGAATTAGCCTGCTACTGCTATGGCAGACCTGGTTTGTTGTATTTTTGCTCTCAGAAGTGCAGTAGGTGGGTCTAGTGCAGGGGTTCTCAAACTGTGGGTCGGGACCCCAGAGTGGGTCCTGATCCTGTTTTAATGGGGTCGCCAAGGCTGGTGTTAGACTTGCTGGGGCCCAGGGCTGAAACCAAAGCCCAAGCCCCATCACCCAGGGGCTTCGAGGGCTTCTGCCCTGTGCGGGGCAGCGGGCTTGGGCTTCAGTCCCCACTCCTGGGGTCGTGTAGTAATTTTTCTTGTCAGAAGGGGTCACGGTGCAATGAAGTTTGAGAACCCCTGATCTAGCAAAACAGCTGGCTGACACACAAGTGAACTACTACTCACAAGCACAATTAAGAGACCTGGGGGTGGGGGAAGTTTACTGTCCTTGTAAAAGTGTGCTGATATTTGAAATACAGTCTAGTGAACACAACTAGTTCCAGTCTATGTTGTGCTAGAAGACTGCAAGAACTATTTATCACTCATAATGCAAAACTTCTGATTGCCATTCTATAATAATTTTATAGCCCCACTCCAGACCCTTATAAAAAGGGTCAAATAACCTTGATATATTGGCTATAAATAAATTAGAGGAATAGGCAGTGATTTGAACGAGGGTAGCTCTATGTCTGCACCAGACATAAAAGGTACTGAATATTTTATGAGGTATATAAATATTCACTAACATTCTAAACAGCTGTCTCAAAGAATAACTCCTCTGAATGCTGAGACAAGATGATTTATCATCTCTTAGCTCAATCACAAGGTTTCAGGGACATTACAGTGCACAGTTAGTCACATCACAACAATGTAATTTTGATTGCCTGCATTTAAGGGGGAAAAAACATGCATTCTGAACTGCACTAAATTTTGTTCAAGAGATTCCAGTTTGTGCTTTAAATCTGAAATGTACATATATTAAACAGACAAATAACAAATGTTAGTTTATCCCCTAAACATGAACACTACCATTTAAAGATGACTTGCAAAGACACACACACAAAATGTTTTTATCCTTTGTTTTTTAAAAACTATATAAAAGTCAATCCCTTTAGATCACCTTGGAGAAAAAGACAGTTCATGTAAAATTTCACACCCAGACCCACACACTTAATTGTAATATGCACATAGATTCTCAATAAAAGAATAGCACTGCTCTACAGCCAAAATGCTTCTGAAATAAATGTAGTCAAACTTTACTAATTCTGGGTCACTGAGAACGAAAATGATGCTTAAAATTGTTGATTGGCTCTAGTTTTCAAGATATGCTATTGGGTCAGTATATACGACCCTTGACTTGGGAATGGCGGAGGATAAGTGAGTTATAAAGGGAAGGGATCTCAATTTAAACCAGAAATGACTAAAATACATCTTTGACTGGATCTATGAATAAATCTATGACTGGGTTTGGACAGTACTTGCTTTTTAGGCAAAACAATGAATGATGCAATCTGAAGCTGGTATTGCGTCATACATGATGTGAATTGCATCATGTTATTCCTAGAAGTCATGGATGATGCAATCATAACGAAGCTTACATCACTCTGCTGAACAAATTGCCCTATATCAGCTCTAGAAATCATACAGTGTCGTGCTCTCTTATTTGTCAGTGTTTGATTTTGCAAAGGGACACATTTCTGTTTAGCCAAAGTGAGCAGAGATGCCTCAAACTTGTGTGAACAGTGCAGATAACTTATGCTATGTTTTTGTTGAAGTGACTTTTGCATCACAAAAGCGTAGTATAACCACTATGGTTAAGAAAGCCTATTACCTTTATTTTGGCTGCAAAATTGGAGATCAGGACAAGAGGTGGGCCCCACACATATGCTGCAACACTTGTGCAACAAATCTTCGCCAGTGGTTGAACAGGAAAAGGAAATTTATGCCTTTTGCAGTGCCAATGATTTGGAGAGAGCCAACAGATCATACCAATTGTTACTTCTGCATGGTGCCTCCAGTTGGGAAAGGTGTGTCAAAGAAGAAAAAGTGGACTGTGCATTATCCAAACATTCCATCAGCTATACGCCCAGTACCCCACGGAGGAGGACTGCCGGTTCCTGATGCACCAGAATCATTCTCGCTTGAGTCAGACGAGGAAGAGGATGAAACTTCTCGTCCTGAACCATCAATGTCACAGGACCCACATTTTCTCCCATTCTCCTCCTCTGAACCACACCTCATAACACAAGGTGAACTGAAGGATCTTGTCCCATTCTTCTTCATGGAAGGTGATCTTGTAGCCTGCAACAACATCGATGGTGTGATGGCAGCCCTCAACATCGTTCACGATCCAGATGTGTGGAGACTGTTCAGTGATTCATCGAAGACGAGTCTTAAAGCTGTTTTACTGCATAATGGCAATGTTTTGCCATCAATTCCAGTTGGTCATGCAGTCCATATGAAGGAAACCTATGACAACATGAAACAACTTTTGAGGTGCATAAACTATGACCAACATCAGTGGCAGCTTTGTGGCGATTTGAAGGTTGTTGCTCTCTTGCTTGGTCTGCAGACTGGATACACAAAGTACTGCTGTTTTCTCTGCGAATGGGATAGTCGTGCAAGGGATTCCCACTACATCAAGAAAGATTGGCCACTCCGACAGTCATTGGAGCCTGGGAGGAAAAGTGTTCAGCATCCACCACTTGTTGAATCAAGGAAGATTTTGTTACCACCCTTACACATCAAGCTGGGTCTGATGAAGAACTTTGTCAAGGCCATTGACAAAACACAAGCAGCTTTCAAGTATCTCCGTGGAAAATTTCCAAGGTTAAGTGAAGCTAAGATAAAGGAAGGTGTCTTTGTTGGTCCTCAGATTCGTGAACTTCTTCGAGATGACGCATTTGACCATGCACTGCGTGGCAAGGAAAAGACGGCATGGAAAGCCTTCCAGTTAGTGGCAATACATTTTCTTGGAAGGCAGACAACTACAGGTAGTTGGTGGAAAACCTCCTCAAAGCATACAAAAGCTTTGGTTGCAACATGTCACTAAAGATACATTTTTTGCACTCTCATCTAGATTTGTTTTCCACCGAACCACGGAGCAGTGAGCGACGAGTACGGTGAGCGATTTCACCAGGACATTGCAACAATGGAGAAACGCTATCAGGGCAAATGGAGCCCATCAATGCTTGCAGACTATTGCTGGACAGTGACAAGAGATGCTCCATTTAATGAATACAAGAGACAAGCCAAGAAGCGCCGAGTAGACACTGAATAGGACTAAACGATTTACATAATAGTTTTTTGCCTTTTGTTTCATAATAAATTTTATTTATATAACCCTTTTGCTGATATTTAAAGAGTTACATAAACTGAACAGGTGAAATATTATCATGTAAAGCAACCATAAACACATGAAAAGACCTAGGTTTACAATTTATGATTAAAACTCTACTATCTACACAATATACATAGACATAAAATGTAAAAACTTAAATATCTTAGAAACAGTAGCCAATCAGTTGTTTTAATTGTCATATTTGAATTCAGCACATCAAAATACATAATAAATAGCACATTTTATCTCTGAAGCAGACGACTTCTCAAAAATTGTAGACCAGTGTAGTGGTAGCTACACTGTTTCCTTAAGGCTGAAACGCATCTATCAAAATGAATCTTTGCCATGTATAACAATTACTATTCATTAAGCAACAAATTCTGTTTTGTTCACTTAGAAAACTCCCATGGCAATTTTGTCCAAGTAAAGACTGCAGGATTTGGCACATGGGCCCTACTTGCAGAAGAGAAACAATTTTTAAAAGTTCTAGATTTTGAAAGTCAAAGAATTGGGCACCTCATCTCCACCTTACACACTTTAGAAAAGCCCATGCTTTATGCTTATTACTATGAAAAGATTATGTAAAATTAGAGATTTAAATTAGACAGTTTTTCATGTATTTAATGCTTTGGAATTTCTCATTCTAGTATATTCTGAAAAAGTTGAGTAAATATGCGAAATGTTTTGTCAAATCAAATCATCAGTGAACCTTTTTCCAAACAGCTTATCTATTGCATGTACACAGTTAACAATGAAATCATAGCTATTATAAGGTTTAGTCAAGTTGTATGTTTTGAGATACAAGTGCTACAAGCACTATGGGATATATATAAGAGAGAGAGAGAGAGAGAGAAACACGAACACACACACACAGTTACTCCTGCAGGAATTCTGCACCACTATGCATGCGCAGAATTAGTGTCCCCCGCAAATTTCTCTGCTTCCCTGCAGAAAAAGGACTTTCTGATGGGAAAGCAAAGGGAAGCCACAAGAGCGGTCATGCAACCCTCCCCAGCAGTATGTTTTGAGTGCCCAGGGCAGCTGGCAGAGAGGTAAATTACTGTGGGGTAGGGTAAAGGACCGGGGAAGACCCAGTTGGTAGCTCCTACCCAGTGCCAGGCTCAGCTGCTAGTCCCAGCTAGGCTGGAGAGGAGGGGGACTTCCTCTTCCCTTGCACGGCAACCCGGGCTGCGTCAGACCCATCCCTCCAGATTTCTCCCCTGGCTGTTGGAAGCTCTGCAAACTCTCCCCCTGCACTTCCTGCACCCATTGCTCCTCAGGTGCAGGGGGAAGGATCACTGTACAGGGAGCTGCTCCCTCATCCACCCAACCCCCGTGCTTGCAGACCCCCTTATACCCATACCCTCCCAACGAGCCTTGCATGCACGCACGCATACACACACACACCCTGGCACCAGAACACCCGCACGCACCCGACGAGCCCCACTCCCCCTGAACCTGAACTACCCTGACCAGCCACCTGCACCTGGATCCCCACCCTACTGAACCCCACTCCTCCAGCATCTGGACCCCCAACAGCAAGCTCTATCCCCCACACACCCAGACGCCCTCCCCCCCGCCCCGCTGTGCTCCAACCACCTTCACCTAGAACCCCCCGCAGAGGCATACCGTTGCACCCAGAACCCCCCCAACAAGCCCCTGTACATCCAGATCCCCCCACCTAGATCCCTCACTGAGCCACCCGTACTCAGATTGCCCCACACAGAACCCTCTCAACCCACACTAAGCCCCTCCACACTTGGATCCTGCTGGGCTGAGCCTGCCTGCCCACACCCGGTGCACCTGGCACAGAGGGGCAGGGCCCTGGGGTACCCTGTCCTTGCGCTGTGTCAGGGTTAGGTACAGCCTCATCACTGAGTCTGTGTCCCCGGGAAGAGCTGTACAGCAATTGCCAACCTTGGTGCAGCCAGTGGCCTATGCTCCCCAGTGCCATGCTGGAGCCTCCACATTTATTTGACAAATAAAATTTACAGAATTTTAAAATATTGTGTGCAGAATTTTTAATTTTGGGGCACAGAATACCCTCAGGAGTGATATACATACATAAAACACTGATTGTACTTTTTAGATTCTTGAACATGTATCAGTGCATAAGTCCATAATTTTGTAAAAATGATGTCAAACAACAGCAGTTACATACAAGCTGGTTTCTTTCAGTTTTTCCTCAGTTTGTTACAATACCTAGTGTCCTAGATCTCACCTTCACTTTTATTTTGTATCCACTGTAATTATGGTCATAATTCACTAATTCTCACTAATGGAATTTTAGCCTCATACTTAAGTTAAAAAAACTGTTCATTAAGTTGTGGAATTTTATTCTATATAGGTTTTAATACCGTGCTCATGGCCATAGCATCCGAGTGCATAATCAATATCATATTCCAATCAACCTTGAAATGTTGTTTAATTGCCTTGATTGGTACGCTTTAAAAACATCTGTTATAAAGCAGTTTTACCAGGATAGCCTTGGAGAGATCATGAGCTTCTTAAGACTTGAAACACATAAAAATACTGCCACCAAAACAGACAGGGAGATTCATTAAAGTTTTCATTAAGTTTTCCTAGGAAACTAACAGATATAAGGAACTCCTTTGCAAATACACAAGTTTACAGTGAAGGTGTCAAGTCAGAAATGGCTAGATTTCCTTAAACTACAGTACACCCTCGCTATAAGGAACCTGTGGGACCATTTGTTCATTATAGCCAGGGGTTCATTATAGCAAAAGAGCCCCACCGCAGCAGCAGGGCTGGAGGAGCTGTTAACCTCTGCTGCAGAAGCAAGGCTGGAAGTGGGATCCAGGGACTAGGTTCATTAGAGCCGCAGGTTCATTATGATGAAGGGCGTTATAGCGAGGGTGTACTATAACTGAAAGGTACTGATGAAATTTTTTTATGCAAGGATCAGCAGTTTAGAAAAAGTCTGGAGGTCTCAGATACAAGACAGCTATTTCAGTTTGAATACAGTGCCATATCTGCTAGCCAGAGTGACCCTTGCTCTTAAAGGATAATGCCTACTTAGGAATTTTTGTCTAAGATCTTAAATAATACTTTGCTTTTCTCCAACAGGCAATTTCTAACAACATACATCATGTTTTTATACATTGCATCATGTGGGTGTCATTTAAAATCTTATCTCTTTTCCTCTGATGTAACCTTCACCCAAAAATCACACAGTAGGCTCAGTCACTTGATAACCTTATGGGCCAACATGTAATGCAAGCTTTGGTGCAAAACCAAGAACAGAACCAGGTCAGACTCCCAGTCAATATCCTATTTTACCCCCACCAAAAAAATTCACTAAAAAGTGGATTTTCTAAACCCTGAGCCAGTGGCTATGCTTTGGAGCATAACTCTACTGAATAAAATGGGAAGATTAGATGAAGTAGCAAGTTTGAAGGGCCATAAGCTCATAATACTGTTCTAATGATCAGAGTGTTGGAGGCACCATGGCAAATCTCCACAACTGAAAAAGCCTACAGTAACTTACTAGCACACTTTTCAGCTATGAAAGATTAACTAGCAAGAACAGGGGTGGCTACATGCTCCAACATTTCAATCAGTCTTTACCATTTAAAAAAACCTATTAGCTCTACACCAATTGTGCACAGAACAAGTCCCTTAAGTTATTTAAGGAATATTCCTCTAAAATACTGTGAAAATGCTATTAAAATACTCTTCTCCCATGTTATTTTAGAGACCTAATTCAGGTCCTTAGTCATCCTATGTCTGCTTTGTTGTCCCTTTTAAGTAAAGGTATACAGACGATATACACATCATGCCTCAGGTGTATTTTTTTTCTACAATCCTCCCCTTAATTCCTCTCTCATGAAAGTTCAAGTACTATCTTTGGACACTAACTTTTGTCACTAGGAGCCAATAAAAGTTTTTTTAAAGCAGTTTTTTGAGACTAGGAGTGATACTTTACTTCATGACAAATACTGAAAAAAGACAATATTTGTGACCTCTTGATGGTACCGACATATGTCATATTAAAGACTAAATGAAGTCTAGGATTTAACCTACAACACTGACGTTACAAGGCCGTAAGGATAAATACAAAAAACAGTTACATTTTTGTTAGAGCTTTATAATTTACAGAAAGTATTTATTAACTTCTAAAATCTTACCTACAGTGAACATAGGTGGATAACTTCATTAGTACATACAACATGCTAGAAATAGTAAGTATGTTGCATTATGACAAAGCCCCGGGGTTATTTTAAGGCTATCCATTTTAACAAATTATGTTTCAATTAAGAGAGTTCCTGCTTGTTTAGATGAAGAATATATTAATATATGTTTAGCATGATACATGTATGGAGTCTTAATGCCTTAGGGTGTTATAAAACTGTATTTTGTATGGAAATCCTGTGGAGTGACGCAACAACTGGATCAATAATTGAAGATTTATTCTGGAGAACTTTTTTCTTGTTAAACAGAAGTCAGACAATTTACCGGGATAGTTTTGTTTAAAACAAATATTTGATAGAAAAATAACCTTTATAAATCCACGGTGACAGTAAGGTTGACAAATTTCTTGACTAAACTGCAGTTAAGCTATGATGGACGGTGGGGGGGGTTGCATCTTTAATACATTTTTAAAGCCACGTGATCTGTGCTCTAGCTAGCCAATTCTCTTAAAATACAATCTGTTCTTATTTCTGTGTGCCGATTACATATATGCAAGGGTGATCATTGAGCTAATTTCAGAAATGAAATGTTATAATTACTTTGGGGGAGATTTTGGACTGCACCTTTGCTAGATGGCTTTTGAGCTCTCCTCGGACCTCCCAATTCTGGGCTGCTCTAGGGACTGGAGCGATCCCCAGAATAACTTAGGCCTGGTCTTCATGCATTTTTTTTTATGGTGATTTAGCTATTTTGGTATGGGTGTGATTTTCTACCATAAATAATTCCATCAATAGAAAGGTGCCTATACAAGCATAACTTACTCCCCTTCCCTCACAGAGGCAAGCTATGCTTAATACAAGCTTTTTTATACCTGGTATAACTGTGTCCACATTGGGAGTCTATACCGCTTCAACTATTGTAATATAAATTAAGCCGTACAATTTTTGTGCTTACACAAGCCCTTTTGACAGCCCAGACTTTGGTCTTGTCATTATAACAGGCTCCCTGGGCTTCTTATGGGCTGTAACTCTGCCTGGAATCTCCCTAATGATGCCGAGTGCTTTGGTCCCACTGCAACATGCCTCACTTGCCCCACATGACAGGGCCTGCAAGGGGTCCTTGGAAGTTGTGGCTGTCCTTCACATTGCCTATGCTAGGGAATCCTCCCCCACTGGTTACAGTGGTTTTAGGAACCCTTTATGCCATGTGAAAGGCTCAGAGTGGCATAATGCGGCCAGAGTTCAGGTGAGTGTCTCATTCTTTTAAGTTCTGCCTCTTTATACTATCAGAAATATATAATGACAAGGAATAAAAGAACAGTTACTAACCCTACATAACCAAGGTTCTTCAAGATGTTGTCAGTATGAATTCTACTGCCTACATGTGCCGCATGTATGCAGAATTGGAGGTTTTTGCCTAGCCTTCTCCATCAGAGCTACACATCTGATCTGTGCCCCTTCCTGTTCCTCTGTCAGGGCATAAAGAATGGAGCAGCTGCAACCCTCCCTCAGTTGCCTCATGATTCAAAGCCTGTGTTAGCTGAGGACTCCAAAAGCAGGGATAGGTGGGTTGCGGGATCCAAACTGACATTTTGAAGAACCACAGTTACTACAGAGTAAGTACTCTTCGAGTATGCATCAGTGTGGATTCCACTGTAAGTGACTGGAAGCAGTATTCCCTCAGGATGATGGGAATGAGAAGTTTCAGCTGTGTAAGTCAAACGCCAATGGAAGAACTACTGCTCTCGCAAACTTGTTATTGGACCTTGCAGCTTAGTCTGAAGCATACTACTAGACAGAAGTCAGCTGGTTACTTCAGGTTGCTGCTTTGGAGATTTCTCACATTGGCACATTCCTAAAGCATGTGGAAGATGTCACTTGAGTTCTGGTGAAGAGAGCCTTGATGTTTGGTGGGAGAGTTACACAAGTTAACTGGAAACAGTGAGATACACGGTCATATACATTTGGATATTCTCTGTGAGAAGATGGCCTGATCTTCAGAACACCCAGCTATAGCCACTAAAATAGATGGGGAGACAGTTGGAACAGTTTGCAATGTAATATAGTAAAGTCCAGACACATCTCATCTGTGCAACTTTTTTTTTTCCCCCCAGTGCAGAGTGTGGTTTCAGGAAGAGGTAGATCACATTGTGAGACCACATTGGTGATGAATTTTGGGTGACGTCTTAGCACCACCTTATCCCTGTGGAATGTTATATAGGGAGGTTAAATCATAACCACCTTAAGATCACTCACTCTTCTGGCTGAAGTGACAGCCACTAGGAATATTATTTTCAGGATGAGTAGTGTAAGATGCATTCCAAAAGAGGTTCAAAAGGAAGGTTCTATGAGCCCCAGGGAGGACTATATGAGGTCCCGGGCAGGAGTTGGTTCTCTCACTGGTGTGTAAATATGCCAGAACTCTTTGAGTAACTTCAACAACATTGAGCAAGAAAAGGCAGAGTAGGGTTGTTCAGGAAGCTGTCAAACAAATTGCTGCGAGGTAGACCTTGACAGAACTGAATGAAAGGCCAGACAGTTTGAAGCGCAACAGGTAACTGAGGATCTTTGGTATCAAGGCCTGGACCAGGTCCAGAGTATGTTGGGCTGCCCATATCAAAAACCATTAACATTTAGATTAATAAGTCTTTCTTCTGTTCAATGTTTTGCTGTTCTGTATCAGGATTTCATGGACAGTATGGAGCAGTCTCTGTCCGTGTTACTCAATCAGCCAACAGACATGCAGAGTAATTATTTGAGATCTGGATGGGGTTTCTGGCAATGGTCCTGTCAAAACAGGTCCAGCAAGCCAGGAGCTGGATCAGCAGCTGATTGGTCAACTGTGGCATATGCATATATATTAATATAATTGTACAATGTATGTACTGCTACTATGTAAGGAGGTGTGTGTGTGTATATTATATATACATATAACACACACACACCCTCCTTACATAGTAGCAGTACATATATTGTACAATTATATTAATGGCCAGCACCACCCTGATTTTCATGTAAGATCTCACATGATATTATCTGGTGAACCAGAAGGTAACACCAGGATCAGGATATTCTTTTAACACACTTGTCAGTTGGCATTGAGGGATTTATGGGTCACAGTAGCACCGTGTCCAGAACTTGATAGCTTCCTGATAGAGGGGAGATGAACATGCTCCTCCTTGTTTGTCTATACAGTGCATCACAGTTGTGTTGTCTGTCAGGAGCTGCACTGTGGAGTTTTGAAGACTAGATAGGAAGGCTAGGCAGGCTAACCTAATCGCTTTGAGCTCTGGGATTACTGATGGGGGCCCCCAGATCTTCTAGGGATGAGGTCCATGCAAATGGTCCACGTGTGCTCTCCAAGCTATCCGTAATGCATCTGTGATTAAAGTCCTTGTCAGGGCAGAAGCAGAAAACAGTACTCCTCTGTACGTTTGTGGATTCCTTCCACCATCTCAGTTCTGCAATGACATGAGATAGAACCACAACCTTCTTGTTTGGTTGGTTTTCACTGGGGAAATAGACCAAGCTGAGCCAGAGTTGGAGCAGTTGTAGTTCAAATCTGGCAATCACCACCACATAAGGGCACACTAACATGCCCTACCAAATACTGTGGTATTTGTACCATCTTAGTTGGGTTTGATAATATCCTGAAAAATACCAATTGCATTGGTGGGAACCTGTCTTCAGGAAGGTACACTCTTCCTACCTGGAGTCAATCCAGGAACTATATGGTCTGTGATGCAGACAAGAGAGGCAAGTGTTATGATCCTGAATGTAAAGCGGTGTACATATTGTTCAGTCTCCTCAGTTCTAGCATAAGATAAAGATCCCCCTTCTTCTTTGGGATAAGAAAATATTAGGAGTAGAAGTCTCCTCCCCTGTATGTCTGTGGTACCTCTTCTATGGCTCCCAGACAAAGCAGTTAGGCCACTTCTATTTCTCTCATCAGAAGGGTCTCTAAAAGAGGGACAGTGCAGAGGGGTGAGTAGGGACAGGGTAAGGAATGGAAATATATAAGATAGTCTTGGACAATGATGTTTAATGCCCATTTGTCAGCTGTGACGGCTGCCCAGTCCCAGTAAAAAGGGGCATGGCAGTTTCTGAAAGTAGGGCAGGCTCCAGATATGCTGCAGCATAACTCTTGGTGCTCCGGTCAAATCTGATGCAGAGTTCACCAAGGAGACAAAAGATAGGCATCAACTGGAGTACCTAAGCCTCTCTCTTCATTGGTACTCTGACTATTGAACCCAGAAGTAGGATGGTGTCCTCTGCTGGTGATGGTACTTGTAAGGTTTTCTATAAGAAGATGGTAGATCCCCACAGACCATAGTGTGGCCTTTGATTCCTGGAGGGAATGAAGCACTTCATCTGGTCTCTGGCTGAACAGCTCCATTTCCTCCTCTTTAGTGGTCTGTACCTCACATGGTATGCTCGATGCCAGAAGCCATGAGGCCCTTGTGATGGCCACAGCCACCGACTTTGTATCTGCATCCATGGACACCTGTACTGATGCTGTTGCAACCATCTAGTCCTCCATAATGATCTCATTCAACTCACCCCTGTTCTCCTGTAGATTTTAGATATGAAAGAGTCACTCCCTTCTTAAGTGAGGAAACTGTATTTTGTGATCAAGACTTGGTAGTTTGCCACCCAAAGTTGCAGTGAGGTTGATGAATATGCCTTGCATCCAAATAATTCCTTAGAAGTGCCTTTAGTGGACTTAATTTTTTCTTGTACTGCTGAAACAACCAGGATCCCTGGATATGGATGGCCATAAAAGGGCTCAAAGCCCTTTTGGGGCATTTGATCTCTCTTCCTCACTTCTTTAGCAGCTGCATTGGCGGGAACTAGGGCTGTCAATTAATCACAGTTAACTCATGCGATTAACTCAAAAAATTAATCGCCATTAATCACAGTTTTCATCACACTGTTAAACGATAGAATACCAATTGAAATTTATTATATATTTTTGGATGTTTTTCTACATTTTTAAATATATTGATTTAAATTACAACACAGTATACAAAGTTGACAGTGCTTACTTTATATTATTTTTATTACAAATATTTGCACTGCAGAAGAAATACAATTTTTCAATTTACCTCATACAAGTACTGTAGTGCAATCTTGTGTTACTCTTGTGTAAGAGTAACTTACAAATGTAGATTTTTTTTTATTACATAACAGCACTCAAAAACAAAACAAAGTCCACTCAGTCCTACTTCTTGTTCAGCCAATTGCTAAGACAAACAAGTTTGTTTACATTTACAGGAGATAATGCTGGCCACTTCTTTACGTCACCTGAAAGTGAGAACAGGGACTTGTATGGTATCTTTGTAGCCGGCATTGCAAGGTATTCGTATGCCCCTTAATGCTTCGGTCACCATTTCAGAGGATATGCTTCCATACTGATAATGCTTGTTAAAATAAATAATTAATTAAATTTGTGACTGAATTCCTTGGGGGAGAATCATATGCCTCCTACGCTGTTCTACCTTCATTCTGCCATATATTTCATGTTATAGCAGTCTCGGATGATGACCCAGCACATGTTGTTCATTTTAAGAACACTTTCACTGTAGATCTGACAAAACACAAAGAAGGTATCTATGTGAGATTTCTAAAGATAGAAATATCACTCGACCCAAGGTTTAAGAATCTGAAGTACCTTCAAAAATCTGAGAGGGATGAGGTGTAGAGCACGCTTTCAGAAATCTTAAAAGAGCAACATTCCGATGCGGAAACTACAGAGCCCGAACCACCAAAAGAGAAAAATCAACCTTTCTGCTGGTGCCATCAGACTCAGATGATGAAAATAAACATGCGTTGGTCCTTACTGCTTTGGATGGTTAGCGAGCAGAACCCGTCATCAGCATGGACGCATGTCCTCTGGAAGGTGATCAAAGCATGAAGGGACATATGAATCTTTAGTGCATCTGGCACATAAATATCTTGCAACTCTGGCTACAACAGTGCCATGCGAACACCTGTTCTCTCTTTCAGGTGATACTGTAAACAAGAAGTGGACAACATTATCTCCTGCAAATGTAAACAAACTTGTTCAGCAAATCGCTCAGATGAAAACAAGTAGAACTGAGCAACTTGTAGGCTCTAAAGTTCTACATTGTTTTGTTTTTGAGTGCAGTTATTTTTTGTACATAATTCTACATTTGTAAGTTCTACTTTCATGATAAAGAGATTGCTCTACAGTACTTGTATTAGGTGAATTGAAAAATACTATTTCTTGTTTTTATAGTGCAGATACTTGTAATCAAAAATAAATATAAAGTGAGCACTGTACACTTTGTATTCTATGTTGTAATTGAAAACAATATATTTGAAAATGTAGAAAATATCCAAAACTATTCAAAGAAATGGTATTCTATTAAACAGTGAAATTAATCGCCATTACTTTTTTTTTTAATGGCGATTAATTTTTTTAATCGTTTGACAGTCCTACTGGGAACCTGTCTTCAGGAAGGTACACATTTGCCAACCAGGCTCCTACATACTCTATCATCTGTGATAATATAAAAAAAGAGGCAAGTGTTACCATCCTGAATGCGAGGTGGTATATGTATTGTTCAGTCTCCTCTGTTTGAGCATAAGAAAATATTGGAAGTAGAAGTGACTGAGGTTTGTGCAGTCCTTTAGCTGGTTCCAGGATGCCCTTGTTATCGGGAGGGCAATTCTGGCCAGCATAGTGGGGCTCAGAATATTAAAAAGTTTGATATTTTTCTTGTATAAATAAAATTTCAACATCCGGGGTCTGCACAATATGGAACAGGAGGTCCTAAATCTTTAAAGTCATCAATCGCCAATGTCGGGGTTGGTGTAACTGCCTCATCTGTCAATAAGGGCAACTCCTTTAAGTGGAGATGGAGGTTAATGTAATCCCTCTTTTGTTCTCTGCTTTTGGGGACCCATGTCTGTTTCTGGTGAGGGTTGCCTGGCTAGCAATGCCACTGGGGAACAGGATCTCCTCCTCTTTCTGGAAGCATGGGAAGGCGATTTGCTTTTGGACACATGGGACATCAGTTTCCAACAGGGTCATTACAGCCAAATTGGCACACCACATGAGTATTGACCTGTTTGGGACTGGCCGGCCAAGTGCCACTGAAGCCCCAAGGCCAAACCCCAGGGCTCCATGGTACTCTCCTTATGGTCACCCTCTAAAGGCAGGAGAGAGATCCCAGCCTCACGCCATCAAGGTGCACTTTGATTACAAGGACTGTAATATTGGTTTCAGTTGCTTCTTCAGCACTACAAATGTCTCAAAAAGTGATATAGATTCCTCTTTTTTATTGGGCCCTTGCTAGGTTCCATCATAAACATTTGGAGTTGGCACCCAGCACATCATTCCCTGTGCCGCTCCAGTTCTGAATGAGGATTTACAGACTCTGTCCTGGAGAAGTGATGTGTCACATCCTCATTTTGGGACTTTCCTTCGAGTTTGAAGCTATGTCTCAGCTACATGCAATTCTATGATTTAGTGTCACCTTTCTGTGGTGGCCAGTGCAGCCTCTGGGGCCATTGGTGCCGAAGTTGTCAGTGCAGAGGTTTTTGAGGCTGAGGATTTCACCAATGTTGAGATGGTCAACATCAAAGTGACTGGTGCCAGCACTGCCTTTTTTCTCCACTGCTCAATCCCAGGGTATGATGTGCATTCGAGGGAGTGCTGGCCTGGTTTATCTAGACTTGCTCTGGCAATGACCATGTTTGGGTTCAAAGAGACCCACATAGACTGCTCTACCAGATGCAGTTTCAGCTTCCTAGGCAGAAAAAGCATTGGCTATATCCATACTTGGCAGGAATCAGACAGTCACGGTAGGGACAGAGTTTGAACACTGAAGGTTTGGAGTCTGCCATGAGAGGTGGTAGCTGGAATGAAGCATCTCATCCTGCTGTACAGGGAAGTGTATGCGGGGAGGGGTCACCAATCTTTTTTTATTTCTGTTTCTTTGCTTAAACATTCAATAGGAGTGTGCAGATAAGATTTGTTCCACAATGTTGAAAAATAGTTTTACTCTAAAGAGAGCAGTGGGCTGGATACTCCTTGAGTTCCATCTCACTGCCACAGGCAGTAAGAGAGAACTGAGGGAGGTTCATAGCCTCTCAGACCTTTACACAAGGCACTTGCACAGCCCTGACTGACACTACCATTCAAAAGACTCCTATCTTGCAATTCTGCACCCCTACAGTGGAATCCACACTGATGCATACTTGGGGGAAAAAAGCATGGCTGTCTTCAATTGTTTAATAGAGAATAAGATTCATTTAAAAAATATGACCACTGTATTGGACAGCTTAATGCTCCACACAGTATGTGTGTGTTAATGAACCAACGATGAGTTTAAAAAGTCCTAAAAACGCTTGTATATATGCAGATTAAGTTCAATGTTCCCACATGTGTAGGAAACCAACAATTAAGTGATTACACAGCAGTAAGTTGTATTTACATTTGCTTTGTTGTATTACACTATTAAAAAACAAAGATTGTCACAAGAATTCATAAAGACAAGATGGGATATGTTATTGCGTTCCATTTCTCTTATGGACTTAGTTATATCTTGGTCTCCGTTTAACATTTTATAATTGTAGCGCTACATGCTTCATGTGTGATCTCGAACTATTATTTGTAAACTGGGTTAGAAGGAAAATTCTTTTGATCAAAAGTTTTAAGACAGTCACAGTTATTTTGCTCACAAATTGATCTTCAGTGGCAGATCTAATAGTCTAAGATTTAAAAACTGTAAATATCTGCACTTCTTACCTATGCTGAAATGTCACCAGACATCTTGAATCATAGAATCATAGAATATAGAATATCAGGGTTGGAAGGGACCTCAGGAGGTCATCTAGTCCAACCTCCTACTCAAAGCAAGACCAATCTCCAGACAGATTTTTGCCCCAGATCCCTAAATGGCCCCCTCAAGGATTGAACTCACAACCCTGGGTTTAGCAGGCCAATGCTCAAACCACTGAGCTATCCCTCCCTCCGCAGTCCCACAGCAAACTAGTACATCCATGTTTTCTATGAGGTGGATAGTAAACTGAGTGATTTTATATTCTGAGATGTAATTGCAGTTGATAAGAACAACAAAACCCCAACCAGAACCAATTTACCTTTTTAACCTGAATTTTTTTATTTAAGATCTAATAATCTTGTGGGTTTCACAACCTTATGTTTTGAGGTTGGAATAGGGAGATAGGGTTTTGATAGAAGTGTCTTTGGTAGAGAATAGTGCAGACAATCTTTATCTAATTTTGCAATGTGTGCATGTGTTTTTCCAGCTTTACTTCATCTTTTTCATGAAGGTGTACTGGTATCTTGTGATCTGATTAACTGACATTCAAAGTAAACATCCTTTCTTGTCATGTTTGAGTGATGTAATGCTAACCTTTTAAAACAATTTTATGGGATGTGTTATAAGGGTTGGACCCTTAAATATGGTGTGGCTCACTGCTATCATATAATCCCACCATTTGTGCAGCATGACAGATATAACTAACCTGCCCAGTTAAATTCTTTGATATTGGTATTTAGATATGAGGTATTATCTTGTATTAGACCAACTTCTATTGGTGAGAGAGACAACCTTTTGAGCTTACACAAAAGAGCTTCGTGTAAGCTCAAAAGCTTATCTCTCTCACCAACAGAAGTTGGTCCTATAAAAGATAGCCTCTGGATAGACAATCTTGGGCACTGGAGTTGCATCTTTTCTGTAGAGGTTTGCCTGTCCTCACCCTTGCTTGTCATTATTTCTTTTGTTATTTGTCTAATATAGACTAGGTTTCCGGAGACAAATACCTTATCATCTTGAGTCAGTAGAATTTCTCACAACACACTGTAGAAATAAAAATTGTGTCTTGCACCATTCAAGGATCCATAGGTGGTTCTTGCTCCAATTCTCAGAACCAACTCACAGAAGGTGTCCAATTCAAGTTCCCAGGAGTGCATATGTAGGGAATGCCAACAGAGGCATCTCAGCTGATCTAAGCGATCATAGGGATACAAAGGGTGATCCACATCTCTCTGGTCAATCATGTACTGACTATGGATCACTGTTGAGTTACTCGTTATGAGTGGTGCAGTAGTCAACTGTAAAACCTTGACTGCTACCTCAGAAAGATTAATACATCACCAATATAATTTTACTTGGAAAGTCTGGTATTACCTTAATTAAATCAACTGAATTTGAGTTTGACTTTGAGAAACTGCTTTATATATTGTCAGAGGCTTTATGCTACAAGAGAGAGGAAGTCTGTAGTGAAGGTGAAAAAAATCTGCGTTTGGGTGTGATGTTTGTGTAATAAGGCATGTGATCAGAGATTAGTCTGCATATTAATGATGCTTTAAGTTTTAGTTTTGATACAAAATTGAATTTATCTTGAAAGGATATGTGTAACCATAACTCTACTTTTTTGTGAGAATTTCACAATATACTGCAAATCATTGTATTTTTCTTCACCAATAAAAGGAAAGGTGCTCTGTAAGTGCAGGAGAATCATTTTAGCTAGGATCAAGAGTCTAGCCTACAGCTATGCACTGTCACTACAACGAAAAAGGAGATTTTCCATTTCTCAGATCAAGTGGAAATGACAAATTTCCAAACTTTAACTGCAACATGATGCAGAAGTGATACTGCATTCTTGTGTGACTTTGAGGAATTGACTATTGTAATTCTCTCCTCTTCCCCATATGGTCCTGCATTATCTGAACAGTTCTGAATGCGATAGAGTACTGAGTCTAATACTTCTCCAAATTTGCAATCATTTCACAGCAATTTCCTGTTAAGCAATGTGTTAACTATAGAACTGTTCTGCTGACTGAAAAAAACATTAAGGCCTTGTGCTCAGTTTCATCTAATGGATCTGCTTGCTCTCAATTGTCCATGAACAGGGTGGATAAAAATCAATGATTTTTTAAAAAATACATAAATAAATCTGATTTTTTTGATAAAATGCTTTTTGAGGAAAAAAACTATCTAAAGATTGTTTTAATTAAGATACATTATAACTCAAAGATATCTCATCGTGGAATAGGGATTATAAATTTGAATTTTACAGTATGAGACACTATATTCATGTAATGTTTAAGAAAAGTTTTGTAAATGAGTTCAGATAGTTCATGGATTAGGGACCCAATCTTATGGGATTCCAGGGGCTTCTGTATAGATTATTTAGGTTAATCTTTCTATCTATCCATCCAATTGGACTCAGTGCTCAGTCTAGAAGATACCATCAGAGATGCTTATAGTTTTGCAGTTCTCAAACTGTGGGTTTGTTTTTCCAGAGATAACATGCTTGTTAACAGCAAAAATGGTTTTAAATAAATAAACAACATATAGAGTAAGAAATAACACACCTCAACTCTATTGTCCCTCTGCAAATTTGTATACACAGAGTCAATCCCTTACCTCTCTCTAAAAGTGAAAAGTTTCAAAAAGTTCAATGAATAGAAGCCTGTTGGGGGTGGAATGGATCTGGACAAGGAGAAGTCTGGAGATAAATGTGAGAAGAGAGGGACAAACAGTAGAAACAAAAGTGAAACTGTTTGAGCAGCATATTCCAGAAGTCTTGAGGTCTTTCTGAGTGTAGCCTTCATTGATTTGAGATCTACGATACCATTCTCTCACTAGAAGGGAAAAACCTGTAATGGCAGCAGGCCGAAAAGAGACACAGTTTGGGAATATTTTAATGAAGTTCCTCTACCTGTGGGTAAGACAGGCATGCGTGCAAAATGCAAACAGTGCAATAAAGAAATGCAAGGCCTGGTTATCCGAATGAAACATCATGAGAAACGTTCCTTCTCATGAGGAAGCTGCATTGAAGATGATGAAAGGAACATGTCTGAACATGCAGGATCTTCAGATTGGTAAACTTTTTTATTTCATACTTCTTTCTTGCCTGTCTTCCTTCTGGACTATTCTTGAATTCTCATGTTTGAGCAAAAACTATAGTTATTACTCTATGGTACTATCATTTTAGATGCAGTTGTGATAAAAAATAGATAGCTGAAATAGGCAGATGTTCCTTTTACAATTTCACATTTAAAGTATTACTGAGTGTCAGTGAATGCAATGGGTAATACTAAATGAGCAGTATAGTAATAATAATTAAATAACTACATTGACTTATTTTGTTTAGGAGAATTCATCCTCAACATACAGGATTCTGAAGACTATCCACCTTCAAGATCACCATCATTTTCTATAGTTTCAGTGTTATCTGCCAATGATAGTGTTTCAGTCACATCATGTATGTCACATAGCCACAGTATATCACCTATAGCAACAACAACAACAAAAAACCTCCATCATCCAGAAACAACCATAGCTAAATTTGTGATAAGAATCAGCAGATTACAAAAAGAGGTAATTGATGAAAAAATTGCCCTTTTTTTTATGCCACAAACTCTCCCTTCCGTATGATTGAGAACCCACACTTCATTAACATGGTTCAGTCATTAAGACCAGGATACAATCCACCCAACAGAGCAGATGTTGCAGGCAAATTGCTGGATCAAGTGTATGAAAGAGAAATTGAGCAATGTGCAAAAGGTCTAGAAGGTGAAATTGTTAACCTGAGTCTTGATGGGTGGAGCAATATCATTGTGGACACTGTTGTATGTGTTTGTGTGACAACAGAAGAAGGGAATGTCTTCCTTATAGAAAGAAATGATACATCAGGAAATGCACATATAGCAGAATATTTACAAAAAGTAGCAGTAAAAGCTATAACAAACTGTGAAAAAAATTTAAATGTCTAGTATGCAACTTGGTCACAGACAATACTGCAAATGTATCCAAGATGAGAAGAAATTATTTAGAAGAGAGTGAAGAGAATCCCAACCTAACAACATACGGTTGCAGTGCTCATTTGATGCACCTCCTAGCCAAAGACTTCAGTGTTCCAGAAACAAAGGCTAAGGTTGAAATTGCAAAATACTTCCGTAACAACCAACCACTTTGCAGCAGCTGCTCTGAAAAAAGTGGGAGGAACCAAGCTAATTCTCCCACAAGACGTGCGATGGAACTCAGTAGTGAGGTCATAGAATATCAGGGTTGTAAGGGACCTTTTGAGCACTATATCAAGAACTGGCCTACTCTGATGACATTTTGTGAACAAAATCATGAAAAAATAGATGGCACTGTCACAAAGTTCTCAACATTGGGCTTAAGAGAAATGTTGAACACATGCTGAGTACCCTGAAGTCTATTTCTATAGCCTTGAACAAAATTCAGGGAAATAGCTGTTTTATTGCTGACACTGTTGAAATTTGGAAGGAACTGAATTAAATCTTAAAAAGAGAAATATGCAATGACAGAGTTAAATTACAAGCATTAAAAAAAATGAATGGGACAAGCACTACCTCCAGCTCATTTTCTTGCAAATATTCTCAATACTTGGTACCAGGGTCAAACCTTCACTGCTGAAGATGATGAGTTGGCTATGACATGGACATCCAGCAATCATCCTTCCATAATGCCAACTATAATAAACTTCAGAGCTAAGGGTGAACCAGTCAAGAAATATATGTTTGCTGATGATATTTTAAAGAAAGTCACACCAGTGAACTGATGGAAGTCACTTAAGCACTTGGATTCAGAGGCCATTGAAGTGATAATCTCACTTTTAACAGCAGTAGTTTCTTCTGCCAACGTAGAAAGAATATTTTCTTCCTTTGGACTAATTCACTCCAAACTGAGAAATCATTTGGGACCTGAAAAAATAGGAAAGCTTGTTTTTCTTTTCCAGATTATGGACAAACAGGAAAATGAAGGTGAAGACGATTGAGTTAGCTGCAGAAGCCAATATTTTAAGTTTCTCATGTTGACCAGGCTGACATAGTCGATTTAATTTTTGGTTTTTGGTTTTTAAATTTCATTTAACTATTTTAGTTAAAAACAATTTTAACAAAAACAAACCTGATTTAAAAAAACTTGAATGTTTACCTAATTTCAAAAATCCATATGCTTGTTTTGTTAAAATATTATATGTTTGCTGTTGGGAGAAAAAAATCCAGAATACATAACTGTGACGGGTTAGATCCACAGAAACCCCCTTGGGAGCTGCCACCTGATGTGCAAAAACTAACTCTGCTCCTGTTTTCCCTGCCAGCTCAGGACTCCAGCACCTTGTCTTGCTGAGCCAGACACTCCCATCTGCTCCAACACAGACCCAGGGTCTGAATTACTTGCCCCAAAGCTGCAGGCTTACCTGAAAACAGCTCACAGAAGCATGCTTGTCTTTAGCACTCAGATGCCCAACTCCCAATGGGGTCTAAACCCAAATAAATCTGTTTTACCCCGTATAAAGCTTATACAGGGTAAACTCATAAATTGTTTGCCCTCTATAACACTGATAGAGAGATATGCACAGTTGTTTGCTCCCCCAGGTATTAATACATACTCTGAGTTAATTAATAAGTAAAAAGTGATTTTATTAAATACAGAAAGTAGGATGTAAGTGGTTCCAAGTAGTAACAGACAAAAGTAAGTCATCAAGCAAAATAAAATAAAATGCGCAAATCTATGTCTAATCGAACTAAATACAGGTAATCTCACCCTTAGAGAGGCTTCAGTAAGTTTTTTCCTCAGACTGGACACCTTCCAGGTCTGGGCACAATTCTTTCCCCTGGTACAGCTCTTGTTACAGCTTAGGTGGTAGCTAGGGGATTCTTCATGATGGCTCCTCTCTCTCTGTTCTGTTCCACCCCTTTATATATCTTTTGTGTAAGGCGGGAATCCTTTGTCTCTATCTGGGTTTCCACCACCACCCCACTGGAAAAGCACCAGGTTAAAGATGGATTCCAGTTCAGGTGACATGATCACATGTCACTGCAAGACTTCATTACCCACTTGCCAGCACAAAACTATACAGGAAGACTTACAGGTAAAACACAGCCATCTGCAGACAGTTAATGGGAGTCATCAAGATTCCAAACCACCATTAATGGCCCACACTTCGCATAATTAGAATAGGCCCTCAGAGTTATATTTCATATTTCTAGTTTCAGATACAAGAGTGGTACATTTATACAAATAGGATGATCACACTCAGTAGATTATAAGCTTTGTAATGATACCTTACAAGAGACCTTTTGCATGAAGCATATCCCAGTTACATTATATTCACTTATCATATTTTTATAAAACCATAGACTGCACAACATCACAATAACATTGTTGTTTTAGTTAAATAAAACAATGTAAATGTCTGTCTGGTGATGTTCTCCTCCTAATACAGCGTGGCAAGCAAATCCTCCAAATATTAATGATTAACCTGTTGAATTGGCGATCACCTCCCAAAGACTTCATAAATATCTGCTTCAATTACCTTTGGTAAATGAAATAACCAATCATTCATTTTCTGATATAGCTGTAAAACTAATCTGAAAAGTTTTCAAAATAAATCCTTTAAAAAATGTAGTGTGTACCTACTAAAAATGAAACCTACATCCATCTCTGAGTTGTGAAGAATATGTATTAAGGTTATAACAATCAACAAGAATGCACTTTTACGTAGAAATCCATGACTAAATCAAGTCTTCCTGACTAGTGATTTAAATCAAATCCACCCTGTCCATGAATGCTGAACTTGTTACTCAATGCTATCATTAGTCCTCTGGCTATGTTATCTTCAGTCATGTTGTACCTCAGCTATGGAATTCATAACCAATTAAAATAAAATTATTTGCCAAATAAGATTTTTGAATCAAAGCTAAACTCAAAATTGTAGCCAACTTTTATTTTTTTACAATGGTTTGTATCTGGAAAGATTTTTTAAGCATGTTCTTTTGTGCTAATTTGGATGCATGTTTCCTATGCAAACTGTCCATGACCAAAAATAAATGAGACATCCCCCAAATAAAATGCCATCCCATGTCTGGTCCTACTGTCATTGCAAGTACAGGTTAATATAATATTACTAAAAAGCAAAGATACTTAAAATATCTTCCATATTTAAAAATGAAAATGTAAATTAATTTATACTATCTAGGATATCTGCTTACTTTTTTATTTCTCGCTTTAAACAATGCAAACAAATTTCACATTTGTTTCTAATCAGTTTTGCTTTTTGCATTGCTGTTATGTTCAGTTTTCAAACACTACAGAGAAAAGTTTAAAAGAAAAGAAAAAAATTAAAATAGAAACATATGCTTTTGTAATTTTTTTAAATTATTCACTGTGGACTTAATCTATATGATATAATCCCTTTAGTCATCCAGATATGATCCTCAAGATACCCAGAACAAAGAACACTACAGAAATGTAAGGAGCTCTTACATTTTTGTTTTGAGAATTTATTCAATTGAATATGCCGATGCACATATTGGACAGCTAATATGTGACCTGGGAAAAAACAGTCACAAATCCTTAAATGGACTAAATTTGCGCCCGGGGGGGAGAAGAGGAACTAACCAGAAAAGTAGCTAAATTGACCTATGAAGCTACAAAACCTGGTGTGTATTACCGTTATTTTGCTCACATTAAGTATAGCTTATTGAAGAGTTGTGTTTTGGTTTGTTTTAAAATCTCCTAACTATGGTTAGCTCCTGGGGCCAAGACCTCATACACAGAGTCTTAAAGCTTGAAAATAGAGAGGTTTATAATGATGACACAATCTAGATCATGACTGGTGCCCCTGTAATTTATAAAGCCAGCCAGCACACACGAAAATGGCATCAGGGATGTCACAACTGTTCTTTCACACGATTTCAGAACTAGCAACCAACCGACCCATCTATCCACCCTGCAAATAAAGACATTACAAGAAAGAGGTGGGAAAGGGAATAGCTCCTCTTTCTTCCACAACTCTGCAGGGTTTACTCCCTGGGCATCCTCAGCCCCAAACTGCAGCACTGGAGGAAGCCAGGAAAGAGCAAGAAAGGAAGAGGAACAAAGCAAAGCTGATGGCAATCCAGGCAAACAGGATCCCCTCCTCTCAGCATCTCCTCAGCAGAGTCACCAGTACAGTCACTGCCAGAGCATGTTACGATTAACTGGATTGACAGACACACATTGAAGGGGCTGGCTGTAACCATGAGCTACAGAAGGACCAGCAGGCCAACAGGACCTGCCCAGCCTTTTGTTCTGTTTGTGTCATGGGAGAAGGGAAAGGAGGTGAGGTTCAGTGCTCGCAGAAAATAGCAAAACACAAGCTAACCCCACCCCGTCAACCACCTCCTGCTCCCTCACTGCGCACCCCACCAACCCACCCCCACCCGATACCCCACAGCCTTCCCATACACCACGCCACGCTCTATCACCCTCCCTCACCGCTCCAGATAGGCACAGGGCTCGGCCCCCCCATATCCTCTCCCCATACACTACCCCATATCCCATCACCCTCTCTCACAGCTCCAGTCAGGCACAGGGCTCGGCCCCCCATATCCCCTCCCCATACACTACCCCATATCCTATCACCCTCTCTCACAGCTCCAGCCAGGCACAGGGCTCGGCCCCCCATATCCCCTCCCCATGTCCCATCACCCTCCCCCACAGCTCCAGCCTGGCACAGGGCTCGGCTCCCCATATCCCCTCCCCATACACCACCCCGTGTCCCATCACCCTCCCCCACAGCTCCAGCCTGGCACAGGGCTCGGCTCCCCATATCCCCTCCCCATACACCACCCCGTGTCCCATCACCCTCCTTCACCGCTCCAGCCTGGCACAGGGCTCGGCTCCCCATATCTCCTCCCCATATACCACCCCGTGTCCCATCACCCCCCCCGCATAGCTCCAGCCAGGCACAAGGCTCGGCCCCCCATATCCCTTCCCCATACACCACACCCCAGGTCCCATCACCCTCCTTCACCGCTCCAGCCCCCGACAGGCACGGGCTTGGCCACAGCCGGCCTCTTCCCCTCCCTCACTCACTCACCGCTCGGGTGCTGCAGGCTGCGGCGATGCGCGCAGGGCTTGGCGAGGCGGCCGGGGCCGCTCACCCCGGGAAGGAACCGGAGGGGATGTCAGGAGGAGCGGAGCGGCACCACCAACCCCGGCGGCCTCCCCACCCGCCGGCCGCCCTAGGAGCTACTACAGCTGCCGACGCAAGACCCCTCCCGCGGGAGCGGCACTGACAGTTGCGGGCAATAAGAATCGCCGCCGCTGCGCGCCCCCTTCCCGGCTCCCAGCCTGTGCGACTCGCTCCGCCCTACCGAAAATGGCGGCCCCTCCCGACCCACAATGCTCCACGACCAAACCCATGACGTCATCCCTCTGGTGGGGGCAGAAGCTCGAGAGCTTGCAAGGGAGCGCGTGCGCCGGCTAGAGCGCGAGGACCGGCGGGGCTGGGGCAGCTGCAGCCTTCACCCTCCTATTGCGGCGGAGGGGCAGCAGTAGGAGAGTGGCGAGGAACAGGCTTAGCACAGCCCCCTCTGCTGGTCATATGTGGGAAAGACTCCCCCGGGAGGAGAGTCCGCCTGCAGGCAGGGGCAGCTTGGCGGGTGAGCCAGGACCAGACTCATGCTGGGGTGGGGAGGAAGGGGAGATAACGCTTAGACAAATTCATCTTGACCACTGCGCCCCAGTTGCTGCGGGACGCTCCCCAAGAGAAGAGCAGGGACAGCTTCTCTCCCTACTCCGCCTCTAACCGTGCTGTCCTCGTTGACCAAGGCAAAGCTTGGCCGTGAGCAATACTGCCAGCTTCAGTTCAAAAATCATGCAGCAGCCCCCAGAAGAGGTGAGATTTTTACACAGGGTTGCATTGGCTTGTTTCGCTCTGACTTTGGAATGCCCCATCCCCAATGTGTGAGGCACATTTAGCATTGCCCAAGCTCCCAAATATATTGGATGAGGTGATTTTTGGCCCCTGCTGCAGGTTTTCCTCCCACATCTGCCCATCCCTTGCCCAGCAATTAATTTTGCTCCCAACCTCCCAATCAGCCCTGTCTCTTCAGTCTCTGCATCACTTCAGCCCATTCCCCTGCACCCAGTGCCGGGTTTACAATGGTGCCAGCAGTGCCATGGAGCCAGGCCCATGCTCAGAAGGGGCCAGGCCCATGCTCAGAAGGGGCCAGGCCCATGCTCAGAAGGGGCCAGGCCAGCTCTGCTTGCACTGTGCCCTAAGATCCTGCCAGCCCCCTGAGTCCCCCCCTCCCCCTGCCCACTACTTGCTCCTCTCGGCCTCCCCACTGGCCAACCGAGGGCTCCTCTCCACCCCCTGGCCCCACTCGCCAGTTTCTCTCTGCGTCCTGTCCGGACTCCAGTGTACTCTGGCTCTGGGCAGTGTCTGCTTCCCACCACATGTGGGACCCCACTAGTCTCCCTGGAGATGAGCCGCGTGGGACTGGTGCCGCCAGGGTCCCTTTTCGACCAGGCATTCCGGTCGAAAACCAGACGCCTGGCCACCCTATTTGAGAAATATAATGTAGATAAAGTACATTGCTTTTAATGTGTGCTAAATTAGTTAAGTTAAAGCTTTAAATTCTAGTCTAGGCAAGGCCACAATTCATGTGCAATGAAAGGCAGAGTTTGACTGGCATTTTCTGAATGCCTATCCATTCAGTCTTAATGTTCTCTTGGCTGTTTTTTGTATGACAGTTCCTAGATTATTAATTTCTTTTAAAAGAACAATCTGGAAA
The DNA here is from genome assembly GCF_011386835.1 of Chrysemys picta bellii. Lineage (NCBI taxonomy): Eukaryota > Metazoa > Chordata > Testudines > Emydidae > Chrysemys > Chrysemys picta. Next base: position 135,662,284 of record NC_088794.1, on the reverse strand, counting down.
AGGAGACTTTTTCAAGCTTCACTGACTTGCAAAAAAGACTGACAGTAGCACATGTAAATCCCATAATCATACTGTATGGATAGACACCACTGGAACATGCACACCTTAGAAAATCTGCAGAACAGAGCCTGTCTCCTCTTCACCTTTGCACCTTAAGCAAGGCTTCCTGTGATGGTCCTGCTTTAGCCTATATATAGCATCAGTACTCTTTTGCTGTGCGAGCTAAATTATCTACACACAATAGAACTTGGCATGTTTTGAGCGTAATGAAAGACCTTATGCAAAATGGACTGTATATACAGTTTCAGATGGCCATAGGTCAGACCAAAAACAAATTTCACCATAACACTTTGTGACACTTGAGAACTACTTTTAATGCCAGCTTTCAACTTTCATTCCAACTGTTCTGGCTCGTCAAAGAAAGGAGTCACATTATATTTACTCAATTTTTGTACTGAAAATTGTCTGAACCATTTTTGCCCAAAATTAAAAACAATCACCTTTGGACAGAGACCAATCCTTGTAATGAAGAAAGATGGGAGGAGAGGTGGTTTAAAAGGAAAGACAAGAAGTTTATTTTTGACATGTTTAATATGAGAAAGCAGTAGGATTTCCGTGAGGAGGTGGTATCAGAGGGACATGAACAGTCTGTATCATACATGTATGAATGTAAGCCTGGACAGGCACTCAGATGCTATGGTGCATCACTATGTAAGTACCTAGCTAGATAGCGAGGGAGAGCTAGATAATCAGTGTAAATGTGATGAGACCATAGGAGTGGGATGAGATCACTCAAATAGCAAGTGTAAAAGTGGGGTACCAAGGACAGACTCATTAATATCAACGTAGGTGGCAGGTGGGAGAAAAGAGGATCAAAGGCAATACTATAATGGTCAGAGAGGTAGGAGAACCAGGCAAGGGGAGAGTCACAGAAACCTAATAAAAAAAACTCAGGGAAAAGTGGATGGATGGTGCTGCCAATGGCAACTGTGAGAAAATTATGGAGAAGTCGTCTTAAGACTTCAAAAAGGATAGTGGCATTAAAATATATCCCAGAGGTAATGCTAATGTTCATGTTGTAGAGATCATGATTGCTTTTTGATGGAAAGTTAAATATCAGTTCTGTAGAGCAGCAATTTTTGTGCCCTTTGTCTCAATTAAACACACACACACACATTTGGCAATTTCACATTAATGATTTGTTATCTATTGGTATTTGTAGTAAGGAGCTACTGAACAGAGCTCTAGCATTAGCTAGGCAGTAGATAGGAAGCTATCATAGGTTGTGATTCTTCACATTATGGGAGCTAGTTGTGTGGTTCTACAGAAATCTGACAGTAAAAGAAGGAGGGAGTAGAGAACAACCCTATATTCAAAATAAACATTAAAAGAGGTAGGGGGATCAGATCTACTTGGTCTGGAAGTTCAATGAGTTTTCATGAATATGCATAAGATTTAATTAAAATTAGAACACATCCTAATTATGCAAGAGAGCTGATACAAAGAAGCTGCTTCTGACTTTTGGCTAAACAATATTCACTGCCTCCTCCCTGTCACCCATTTATTTAAAAAAATAATAATTCTGCAGTTACTAATTTGCCCCAGAGACTTGAATGGCTCTGAACAAAGCAATTACTCTAACATGCTCAGATACATAATGCACTTTGTTTAATGAAGTATATATATATATATGGTTTTGATCTCTTGCTAAGTAGTACATATTTCATAAGCTTCCAGTCAGATAGGTTTCTAATTTGCTGGAACCAAGGGGCCACACAAATCCCTCTACTAATCATGTGTATCAGAAAAGACACTGACTCAATGTGCCTCTGCAGCAAGCTTCCACCTGATCTCAGACACAATAGAAGCCCCTCCCATCAAAGGTCTGCTGGATTAGACCTCTAAGTATGTCTGCACTGCAATAAAACACCTGCGGCTGGCTGGTGTCAGCTGACTTGGGCCAGCTGGGCTCAGGCTGCAGGGCTATAAAATTGCAGTGTAGAGGAGGGTTCTCAATTTTTTTCTTTCTGAGCTCTTCCCCACTGATATAAAAACCCTACAGCCCACCAGTGCCACAACAACTGTTTTTCTGCATATAAAAGCCAAGCTAATGGGCCAGGGCCCCATGCTGCAGGGGGCTCTGCAAAGCTAAGTTGCTCAGGCTTCGGCTTCAGCCCCAGGTGGTAGGGCTCAAGGCCCCTGACTTCAGCCTTGCATAGCAGCACTTCAGCTTCCTGACCTGGGCCCCAGTGAGTCTAACATTGGCCCCTTCTTGGTGGACTCCTGAAACCTACTTGCAGCCCCCGAGTAGGCCCCACGCCCCTGGTTGAGAACTGCTCATGTAGACAGTTGTGCTTGGGCTGGAACCTGGGCTGCTCCTCCTCCCTTGGAAGGTATCAGAGCCCAGGCTCAAACATCTAAGCCAAATTTATGGCCCGAGTCAGCTGACATGGGCCAGCCCTGGGTTTTTATTGCTGTATAGACATACCCCAAGAGCCTAGTGGGATGACCATTTACATAGGAATTAATTCTGGTTTCACCAGCAGTAAATCCTTTCCTTGCCTGCTCTCCCAAGTCCTCTTAAGGAACAACATGGGCACAAAACAGTGCTTTTAGGGTGAAGTGGCTTAGAGACCCTTGTGGAATCATAGAATATGAGGGTTGGAAGGGACCTCAGGAGGTCATCTAGTCCAACCCACTGCTCAAAGCAGGACCAATTCCCAACTAAATCATCCCAGCCAGGGCTTTGTCAAGCCTGACCTTAAAAACCTCTAAGGAAGGAGATTCTACCACCACCCTAGGTAACCCATTCCAGTGCTTCACCACCCTCCTAGTGAAAAAGTTTTTCCTAATATCCAACCTAAACCTCCCCCACTGCAACTTGAGACCATTACTCCTTGTCCTGTCATCCGGTACCACTGAGAACAGTCTAGATCCATCTTCTTTGGAACCCCCTTTCAGGTAATTGAAAGCAGCTATCAAATCCCCCCTCATTCTTCTCTTCTGCAGACTAAACAATCCCAGTTCCCAGTGGAGGGGAGGGCCATTACAGTGATAGGCCAGGACCTTATGGTTCTGTGCAGACTTCCCAGTGGATGTGATGGTTTGGTCCATGGAGGAGGAGATATGGTGTGTAAAACTCCCACCCTTCCCAGAAAGAAATCTGTGCCTTTAACTCACAATCTGAGGTGCATGTTTTACACATGAATTATTTGTGGAAAGGTAGCAAACAATTCAAGCAACCCAATAAAAAAACTGTTTAAATAGCAACAGCTGTGACAAAACAAACTAATCTCGGAAATTCAGAGTTCAGCCTGACTGACGCTTTGGGGTATAGATAGTCTTTGATCCACAGAGAAATTCATATTCATGTCAGTGGGAATCACATACAGAGGGAAATATATCCCATTCTGTTAAGGATTAACAGCATTTTGATTTTCAGAAATAATCTTCCATTTGATATATATTCTCTCACAAAATGTTTTACAAACATAGCCTCATCCTGCTGTCTGTACACACAAAAGATTCCAACTGACTTCAACATATTAATATGGGTTACAGTACAGAATTATACTGGAATAACTTCACCCATCAGTGAAATGCAGCAGCTGTTTAAACGTGTCCAGGCAACATTAGTTCTCTAAAATCCAGAATCAGCAGCCTGTCTGATATTTTTTGCTTTATCAGGCCCTAAGTTGGCAGTGTTTAATGCTGCTATCAACTTCATTGATCACAATTTCTTGCCAATTTCACAAAGCTTTAATAAATATTCCATACAACAAGGACTGTGCTAGGAGAACAGTAAATATGCACAGATAAGCACTTAAGAGTCAGAAAATGCAAAGTTCACAGTTCCATGTAAACAACCTTAACCCTATCCCTTTGTACATATATTACGATATAGTCTTCTAGTTATTACAGGCAGAATTACACTGGTATCACTGAGGTCAGGGGCTCTGGAGTAAAAAAAAAAAAAAAAAAAAAAAAACTATTTAGACTGGCAGGAAACTCCTATCTGATTCACTGCCATAACAATCGAGATGTCTCAACATATCATAGGAAACCCGTTATTGAAGGTTTCATTAAAGATAACAACATCGGGCCTGATTCTGCTCTACTTAAAGTCAGTGCTGAGCTGGAGCCGGCCCGCGGGACCGTCCTGTCCGGCCCGTCTGAGCTCCCGGCTAGGGAGGTTCCCCTGGCCTCTCCCCCGCCTTCCCCCCCTCTCGCAGAGCCTGGCACCAGCACTCTGGACCGCTCCTGGGCAGCTCTGTAGCTCCTGCCGCTTTGAGCGGCATGGTAAGCGGGTGGGGCTGCGAGCTCCAGTGGGCCACGCGGCATCCATATACGCTGTCCTGAGCAGCACGGTAACAGGGCCAGGCCGGGGCTGAGAGGAGTGGTTGGATAAGGGGCAGGGAACGGTTGGAGGGGGCGGAGGTTCTGGGGTGGTGGTCAGGGGACGGGGAACAGGGGGGTTGGGTAGGCGTGGGAATTCCGGGGGTCTGTCGGGGTGGTGGTGGATGGAATCGGGGCAGTCAGGGGACAGGGAGCGGGGCGAGTTGGGTGAGGGTGGGGCCCTGGGGGGCAGTTAGGGTGCGGAGGTCTCGTACTCACCAGGTGGCGCTTAATAACCGGTTCCTTACTGGGTCTTCGGCGGCAGGTCGTTCACTCACTCCGGGTCTTCGGCGGCACTGAAGGACCCGCCGCCAAAGTGCCGCTGAAAACCCGGAGCGAGTGAAGGACCTGCCACCGAAGACCCGGTAGGGAACCGGGTATTAACATTCTGGCAGCTCATCACTGCTTAAAGTCAATGTAGCTGTCTTCTATATAAGTAAATTCTCCCCTCTCCCTTTTTTCTTTTTTTCAGTATTACAAGTAGCTGTAGAAAGCCTTTGCCTATAATAGCTAGTGTGTTTATTCCATAATCTTTACTATGCATATAGTAATTGACAAGAACAAAAATTATGCAGTGTGTTTAGAATATATGCAGAGTGTTTCAATAGTTAATTACAAGTAGAGCAGGATGCTTGATGTGGACATTTGCATTTCATTACCCAGAATTCTCTTCCAGCTCCCGGCTATTACATAGCATTGCTATTGTCTGAGCACAAGGAACACGCTGAAGATTAAAAAGGCTTTTGAATGGACTGAGCTCTTTTAAAGATGCTCTGCTTTCTTTAAAACCATTGGGTTTTATACGTTATGATAATGGAAGTATTTTAAACCTATTTATGAAGTTAAAATTATTGTTTCCATAATTCATGCAATTAAGACAGAGGTTCTCAAACTGGGGGTCTGGACCCCTCAAGGGGTCGCGAGGTCATTACGTGGGGGGTCGCAAGCTGTCAACCTCCACCCCAAACCCCACTTGCCTCCAGCATTTATAATGGTGTTAAATATATTAAACAGTGGGTTTAATTTATTAGGGGGGGTCACACTCAGAGGCTTGCAATGTGAAAGGGGTCGCCAGTAAAAAAGTTTGAGAGCTACTGAATTAAGACAAATTGCATCTACATATTAAGATGTGAACATAAGAGAAATATTGAGTCAGTTCAGAAACATTGCCACTCTTCTATACATCCCTGTTTCCATCATCATCTGTAAAGGGATATGTATATCTGAGTAAGTATCTGAAGAATTAGGCCCCTATTCCCTACCTTGGATAGAATGTGGCATCACAAGTCTGAATTATGATCATTGTCAGTATTTCCTTTCTAACTTTCTACTGTTAACTTTCTCCCCATTTGGATTTTGCAAGTTTCTTTGGAAGCAAAATTGACAGCATCCATCAGCTTTGCATCCCTGTCCCCAAACTAGAGTCCTTCCTCCCCCTGTGTTCACTGCCAATGTCTCCCTCCTATTTGCCAAACCATTAAAGTCTAGTATCAGAGGGGTAACTGTGTTAGTCTGTATCCACAAAAACAATGAGGAGTCCGGTGGCCCCTTAAAGACTAACAGATTTATTTGGGCATGAGTATGCCCAAATAAATCTGTTAGTCTTTAAGGGGCCACCGGATTCCTCGTTTTCACTAAAGTCTGTTCACTTGTCTGCTCACCTCACTAGCACCCTTCCCCTGATCTCATTTCATCATTAGCCATGCTCTCCTCTCTGGCTCCTTTGCTTCTACCACACTCTTGTTTTCTCTGTCCATAAGGACATTTCTATGCATACTACCTGTCTCAGTATCTATTGATCCTTTACCTAATCTCATTTCCAAACTTCCTTTCTTGCTTCCTTGCCACCTCCCATCTGCTCCACTCAACCAAGACTGCCCTTACCAGAGCAACTACTAGCACCTTCCTGGTCAAGTTTAAGGGTCTCCTCCATAATCATTTTCCTTGATTTTTGTTGCCTTATAGGCGAAAGACCATACAATTCTGATCAGTCCTTTCTCCTTTTCTCCCCCTACACTCACTCTTCTGGTGAATTTATTCACTTACAGTTGCTATCTTTCTGTTGACTCAGATCTACATCCAGGATCACATCACTTCCTAACCAATGTGTATGAACTGCAGGAATTTACATTTATTTCTCTATTCACCTATCTTAGTTACACAGAGCCAATTTACTGAAGTCATGTAATAATCAGAATCTTAAAAAGAATAAGAAAGCAAAGTTTGTTAGTGGAATATCCTATTAATCTTGGCCAGTGCTGCATTAAAAATATCCAGTGCATTGGCACACCAGGACAAGGGAGACCCCCATGGCTTCAATCTTGTGCCAGGGCCGTGCCCCCACTAGAAGTGACAGGGGGTCCTCTCTCCTTCCTGAGAAGCTTGGAAGCAGCAGGGGTGGCAACAGCGAGCTTTCTCCACCACTTACCCCACAAGAAACAGGTATAGCAGCAGAAGGACCCTCAGTACTTGCTTCAACAGCAGAGGTGTATCTGTTTGGGTGGGTGACGCAAAGTCCTCTGCTGGGGTGGTCAGGGGCCCCAAGAATCTGGGAGTTAACAGCCACTGAGATAATGGAGCAGCTCACACCTCTCTGAGCTATTGTTTCAGGATGTCTGCATACCCTGGTAGATGTTTTTGCAGTAGTAATCTTGGGTCATGCTTTCAAGTTTTTTTTTCTTCCTAACCATGAGGGATAGACGTTTTCTTTAAAAAATAAATAAATAAATAAATAAAAGAATCTGATGTAATATTCAGGAGCCAGGGCACTACCATCAGCCTATAGTGCTTATACCATGATCTTGACCAAAAGCATTGGGAATCTCACAGGGAAGTCTTGTTTTACAAGACGTTTTGTCTAGACAGATTTCCTACAGAACCTATGTTTTCTGTGACCACATGGATTTTTTTCTCATCTCCTTCCTTTTTATTATGGGTTCTTTTGGTCACACACCGCCTTCCCAGCATAACATTACCCCTTCACCTGTGCCCCTTCACCTCTCCAACTGAAGACTCAAATAGGCTCCAGTCATGTAAGCTGATCTATATGGATGGACCTTTGTGCCCATCCAGAACCCCATCGATTTCCATGAAAGTCTGCCTGAAAAGATCAGTTTGCAGAACAGGGGCCTTAGGTGTCAGTAAGCATCATTCCTCTAGCCTGACCTTAGATCCTGGCTAGTCTCAGCCTTGAGTACTGGTGTGACACTGGCAGGCCAGGTGCCAGTTCATCCCAAGGTCTCCGTAACTCAGCTGGACACTGGCAGATACATAGCTGGAATCTGGCTCACTTGAGGGTTAATATATATAAAATAGGTTTTAGAACTATAAGAAAGTGTTTAGTATTTAGACTCTATTGAATGCTTCTGGGTTGCTGCATGCATGAATTATACTGATAATATCTGTGTTCCATATTGTACTGTAATATTTGAGTGGTTGTATTGTGAACCTTTGTGACTGTATGAATCGTCATACAGGAAATTAATTAGCACGAAGAGCAGCTCTTCTACAAAAATTGTTACTCTCTTCCAGAAAGAGATGACCCCTCGCTACCAGACAGTCTAGCATTGGGTCTTACGACTGGAAACTCCCTACACCTTACTTGAGAAAATATCAACAAAAGGACTAAATACTCTAAATGTTGTTCTGTTATCCTCCCTCTGACATGGGCAGTGGGTCGATCCCCCCTTCGGGGAGTCTAGCCCTGTGGCCCCACACCTTCTGCATAAGGTCCCAGGGCCACAGCTCTGAGGGCTCCCCACCCTGCGGCCAGTGAAGCCCCAAGCCATCTGGAACTCTGAGCCGTGCGTGCCCTCCGCCGCCAGAGGAGCCCTGGGCTGGCCCCCAGCCAGCCGACCAACCCCAGACCCAGCTGCGCCAGGCAGCGCGGGGCCTGAGCAGCCCCAGCCCAACATCCTGCAGCAGCAGCTGCAGCCAGGAAAGGCAGTACCTTCCCTGGCCTATTATAGCTGCCACCCATGCCCTCTGAAGATGAGTAATGCAAGTGGACTCCTCCCATCAGTTGAGTTTGCAGCTCAGAGCACATGGCAGGAGGGGGATAAAAACCCCAAACCAAGAATCTCTAGGCTGCTTAGACTCTGGGGGAGCAAGGTGTTTCTAGGCATAAGCAAGAGTTCCCCAGCTGCTGAGCCTGGGTTAGCCCTAGAGGACGAATATAACTTGCTGATTATAGAAGTCTATATTACCTTTTGAAACCTAAGATTGTAACTCATTCATGTTTCTATGTTTGCTTGCTTTAAACTTGTAAATCACTTTCTCATTTCCTTTTCCTAGTTAATAAATCTTCATATAGTTTACTATGGTATTGGCTACAAGCGTTGGCTTTGGTGTAAGATGTAAAGTAATTAACATGGGGCGACTGGTCCTTTGGGATCAGGAGTAACCTGAATATTAGTGTGATTCTTGATGTAAGGAGCCATCTGTCACAGAGATATGCGCACCTGGCAAGACAGACCGGAATACCTACGGGGACTGTCTGTGACTCCATTTTAAGGCTATTAAAGTGTCTGAAGACAAGAGTTTGCACTTGGTGCAGTTGGTTGGTGAAATCTAAGTTTAGAACTCACTATCGATTAGGGGTTTGTGCCCTGTTTTTTATCAGTCTGCCCTGATGTTGGTACTGACGGCTCTTGCATCACCATTGGGAAAATTACACTTGATCCTGTAATTCTCAGAGCCTTATGCTGGGATCATGTCCATCCATTCTTGAACCAAGAGCCTAGAGTACTGCCAATACTCACAGCTCAAAACTCATTAGCCACCGCCACCCCTCCCAAATCACGGAATTGGCCAAAAAATAAGACTTACAAATAATAAATTGCATTTAAAAAACCCACGTTTGTAGAGGAAGCCAACTCCAAGTGGAGTGGGACTCCACTTAGCTCTTTAGTACTGGGAGACAAGGTCATTCTTTCCTTTTCCATTCTCCTCCATTTTCACTTTCCTGGGTCTCTCCCCATTCATCCCAAGGGTGCAGAATGTGGCACCTATCATGGCCCATCCACCCCAAAAGATGGGATATCTTTTGATTTAAAAATCTAGTCCCCATCCTACTTCCTTAAATCTTTTTCTCTTCCCTGCACCTTGATAGATTTCTAACTCATAGAGCACAGAAGGATGCCATCTTCACTGATGACAGACTAACTTCCATCCCATTGAGAACAATGGCAGACAGCAGTCTTTTTAATAAGAGCAAACAAACAAACAAAAAACAACCCACAAGTTAAGCATAGCTGCTCATGAAACCATGAACAGCTTTAGAAAAAAGAAAAAGATACCCCACACATACCCAATACCAGTGGCTCTCAACCTTTCCAGACTACTGTACCCCTTTCAGGAGTCTGATTTGCCTTGTGTACCCCTAAGTTACACCTCACTTAAAAACTTCTTGCTTACAAAAGCAGACATAAAAATACAAAAATGTGTCACAGTACACTATTACTGACAAATTGCTTACTTTCTCATTTTTACCATATAATTATAAAATAAATCAGTTGGGATATAAATATTGTACTTACATTTCAATGTATAGTATAAAAAAAGCATTATCTACATGGAATTTTAGTTTGTACTGACTTTGATAGTGCTTTTTATGTAGTCTATTGTAAAACTAGGCAAATCTATAGATGAGTTGATGTACCCCCTGGAAGACCTCTGTGTATCCCCAAGGATACACGTACTCCTGGCTGAGAACCACCTCCCAATACAGAATAAATAAAATCTTGCTCTGATATAACTCACAAGAATTGCAAGTTTTCCTTGTGAACTCCTTTCTTACACGACCATCCTTTTTGTTCTTGGCAAGTATCCAGATTCCTCACTTTTCTTCTCCCTTTCTCAAACAACTTGCATAGCATAGCTTTCTACCTCCTGGAAATTAATGGTATAAGCCAAGGGATCTATTTACTAAGGCCGTGTTGAGGGAAAGGAATTCTGTGGGGTATTACGTAGTGGGAAGAGACAGAGAAAGAGATTAGAGGAACAACTGTTTCTCCCTGTCACAGAAAGTGGTAGCTTCCAAAAGAAAAAATGGTTTACATATTGATGTGAAAAAACACAGTACATTTTATTGTTTTTAAAGTGAAAGCTAAGTAAATTCTGAAATTTGTTTATTTTTAATGAAAAGAGGCGTTTTCCTTTAAAAGAATGAGAGCTATAGCAGCTAGAACACAAGAAGTATGTGCAGTTGGATTCCATTTAATTTCTAGTAGAATCATAGACTTTAAGGTCAGAAGGGACTATTATGATCATCTAGTCCGACCTCCTGCACAACGCAGGCCACAGAATCTCACCCACTCACTCCTGTAACAAACCCTAACCTATATCTGAGCCACTGAAGTCCTCGAATGGTTTAAAGACCTCAAGGTGCAGAGAATCTTCCAGCAAGTGACCCGTGCCCCACGCTACAGAGGAAGGCAAAAAAACCCCATGGCCTCTGCCAATCTGCCCTGGGGAAAAATTCCTTCCCGACCCCAAATATGGCAATCAGCTAAACCCTGAGCATGTGGGCAAGACTCACCAGCCAGACACCCAGGAAAGAATTCTCTGTAGTAACTCAGATCCCACCACATCTAATATCCCATCACAAGCCATTGGGCATATTTACCGCTAATAGTCAAAGATCAATTAATTGCCAAAATTAGGCTATCCCATCATACCATCCCCTCCATAAACTTATCAAGCTTAGTCTTGAAGCCAGATATGTCTTTTGCCTCCACTACTCCCCTTGGCAGACTGTTCTAGAACTTCACTCCTCTGAATGTTAGAAACCTTTGTCTAATTTCAAGTCTAAACTTCCTGATGGCCAGTTTATATCCATTTGTTCTTGTGTCCACATTGGTACTGAGCTTAAATAATTCCTCTCCCTCCCTGGTATTTATTCCTCAGATGTATTTATAGAGGGCAATCATATCTCCCCTCAGCCTTCTTTTGGTTAGGCTAAACAAGCCGAGCTCTTTGAGTCTCCTTTCGTAAGACAGGTTTTCCATTCCTCGGATCATCCTAGTAGCTCTTCTCTTTACCTGTTCCAATTTTAATTCATCCTTCTTAAACATGGGAGACCAGAACTGCACACAGTATTCCAGATGAGGTCTCACCAGTGACTTGTATAACAGTACTAATAACTACTTATTTCTACTGGAAATACCTCGCCTGATGCATCCCAAGACTGCATTAGCTTTTTTCATGGCCATATCACATTGGTGACTCATAGTCATCCTGTGACCAACCAACACTCCGAGGTACTTCTCCTCCTCTGTTACTTCCAACTGATGCGTCCCCAGCTTATTGTGTGTCTTGTTATTACTCCCTAAATGCATGACCTTGCACTTTTCACTATTAAATTTCATCCTATTACTTTTACTCCAGTTTACAAGGTCATCTAGATCTTCCTGTATGATATCCCGGTCCTTCTCTGTATTGGCAATACCTCCCAGCTTTATGTCATCTGCAAACTTTATTAGCACACCTCCACTTTTTGTACAAAAGTCAGTAATAAAAAGATTGGTCCCAAAACTCCACTAGTAATCTCCCTCCAATCTGACAGTTCACCTTTCAGTATGACCCATTGTAGTCTCCTCTTTAACCAGTTCCTTATTCACCTTTAAATTTTCATATTGATCCCCAACTTTTCCAATTTAGCTAATAATTCCCCATGTGGAACTGTATCAAATGCCTTACTGAAATCGAGGTAAATTAGATCCACTGCATTTCCTTTGTCTAAAAAAATCTGTTACCTTCTCAAAGAAGGAGATCAGATTGGTTTGGCATGATCTATCTTTTGTAAAAACATGTTGTATTTTGTCCCAATTACCATTGACCTCAATGTCCTTAACTACTTTCTCCTTCCAAAAATTTTCCAGGACCTTGCATACTACAGATGTCAAACTAACAGCCCTGTAGTTACCTGGATCACTTTTTTTCCCCTTTCTTAAAAATAGGAATTATGTTAGCAATTCTCCAGTCATACAGTACAACCCCTGAGTTTACAGATTCATTAAAAATTCTTGCTAATGGGCTTGCAATTTTATGTGCCGGTTCCTTTAATATTCTTGGATGAAGATTATCTGGGCCCCCCGATTTAGTCCCATTAAGCTGTTTGAGTTTGGCTTCTACCTCGAATGTGGTAATATCTACCTCTATATCCTCATTCCCATTTGTCACCCTACCATTATCCCTAAGCTCCTCATTAGCCTCATTAAAGATTGAGGCAAAGTATTTGTTTAGATATTGGGCCATGCCTAGATTATCCTTAACCTCCACTCCATCCTCAGTGTTTAGCAGTCCTACTTCTTCCTTCTTTGTTTTCTTCTTATTTATATGGCTATAGAACCTTTTATTATTGGTTTTAATTCCTTTTGCAAGGTCCAACTCTACATGGCTTTTGGCCTTTCTCACTTTATCTCTACATGTTCTGACCTCAATAAGGTAGCTTTCCTTGCTGATCCCTCCCATCTTCCATTCCTTGTAGGCTTTCTGCTTTTTCTTAATCATCTCTCTGAGATGCTTGCTCATCCAGCTTGGTCTACAACTCCTGCCTATGATTTTTTTCCCCTTTCTTGGGATGCAGACTTCTGATAATTGCTGCAACTTTGACTTGAAGTAATTCCAGGCCTCCTCCGTCTTTAGATCCACAAGTTCTTCAGTCCAATCCACTTCCCTAACTAATTTCCTTAATTTTTTAAAGTTAGCCCTTTTGAAATAAAAAACCCTAGTCACAGATCTATTTTTGTTTATCCTTCCATTTAGTTTGAACTGAATTAGCTCATGATTGCTTGAACCAAGGTTGTCCCTACAATCATTTCTTCTATGAGGTCCTCACTACTCACCAAAACCAAATCTAAAATGGCATCCCCTCTTGTTGGTTCGGCAACTACTTGGTGAAGGAATCCATCAGCTATCGCACCCAGGAAAATCTAAGCCCTATTATTATTACTAGCACTTGTCCTCCAGTCTATATCTGGGAAGTTAAAGTCTCCCACGATCACACAATTCCCATTAGTATTTACTTCATTAAAAACATTCAAGAGGTCTCTATCCATAACCAAATCAGATCCCGGTGGTCTATAGCACACCTCAAGCACTATCCCAAGGGAGGCTTTAGTAGCTTTCTTCCCCAATGTGATTTTTGCCCAGACAGACTCTGTCTTATCCATTCCATCATTCATTTCTTTACAGACTACCTCATCATTGATATACAATGCTACTCTACCACCTTTGCCTGTATTTCTATCTTTCCTAAACACCACATACCCTTCAATATCTGTATTCCAGTCATGACTACTATTTCACCATGTTTCTGTTATCCCTATAATATCTGGTTTCACTTCCTGCACCAGTAGCTCTAGTTTCTCCATTTTGTTACCTAGGGTCCTCGCATTAGTGTATAAGCATCTTAATTTTTGCTGTTTGGCTTTGCTCACATTCTTTACCCGATTAGGCATTGACATTCTACTGTCAGTATCACCTATTAGACTGGTATCTACACTACCCTTTCTCCTTATGTCCATACCTACCCACGGCTGTATCCTTTCTTACTTCATTTTCTTCCTTCTCAATGTTAAAATCCGGCATGGAGATTACCTGTACATCTCCCAACCATCTCCCCCAAATTCCTAGTTTAAAGCTCTCTTAATCAGTTGTGCCAGCCTCCATCCTAGAAGTCTATTTCCTGCCCTACTCAGGTGAAGTCCATCCCGAAAGAACAGTCTTCTGTCCATTAATGCCTCCCAGTGGCCATACATCCCAAAGCCCTCCTTATAGCACCACTGCCTGAGCCATCTGTTGAGCATCATAATCTTGTCACACCTTGGATGCCCTTCTCTAGGAACAGGCAGAATCCTACTGAAGATCACCTGAGCCTCAAATTCCTTAAGCGTCTTCCCCAGCCTTGCATAGTCTCCCTTGATTCGTTCCAGCGAGAATCTAGCCGTATCATTTGTTCCCACATGAAGGACAATCAGTGGATTCTTTCCCACTCCCATTAGGATCCTCTTCAGCCTCGGGTCCACATCTTGTATCTTCGCACCCGGCAGACAGCACACCCTTCTGTTCTCTGGATCAGCTCTGGTTACAGGCCTGTCTATTCTTCTCAGTAAGGAGTCCCCAGTCACGTAGACCTGCCTTTTTCTGGTGATGGTGGGATTCTCCGGTCTATCCCCTGTTCCCTCTGTCTGCAAGTCCTCTCGATTCCTATTCTCCCTTGCAATCCTCCGCAACCCATCCCGTATCCTCCTGGGGCTCATATTTAGTGTTATCTCCATTGACTCTTCCCCTCTTCCTATAGGACTCGCTGCTCTTCTCTTCTTCCTTGCCCTCTCACCTTCAGAGACCACCTGCTGTGCCCCTTCTTCATTTTCCAACTCCGCAAACCTGTTCCTGACCTCTATTTTTCCTTCATTAGCCCGTCTTTTCCTCTGCCTGGTTCTCTAGTAGTGGTAAGGTACAAAAGAGAAACATCCCTGAAGCCAAAGTTTCTAGCAAAAAAGGGAAAAGCTTATGACATATATATAAAGGGATACATTCCCACAGTTGAAAGATGGGAGCAAGTTAGAGGACATTCACATCTGATCACCTTCAGACTCTCCTAAGTGCCTTCCTTGCTACTATGTATATTCTTTGCCCCTCTCCTGAAACAAGGTGCTTGTTACTTCTAAGCTTGTCAGCATTCCTCCATGGAAGTCTTGCTGACTCATTAGGTCTATCTGCAGGTTACTTGCAATCAGCTTAGGTGAAACTGCTTACCTCTGTAATACTGGTAGAAATTGCAGGCATGTGTGAGGATGGAGATCTTTCTTTAACTCAGCTCCCTTTTCTGAGGCACTTCCCCAGAGTTGGATCCACAAAAATATGTAGGTGCCTAACCCCCAGACTTGAGCCTCTAAGTTTTATTTTTAGGTGCCAATGTCATCCACAAAACCTCCATTCCCTGTAGGTGTATAAACTTGCTTGGTGCCTAAGTTTTTGCTGTAAAATGTCCCTATATGCCTAAGTTCCTGCCTTATGGGTATTCACACAGCTGTCTCCTTCTAGGCACCCAGACACCCATTTCCTGCCTAAGCTGAGAGCAATCCATGAGCCAGGGGAAGGTAGGGGCTTGTCCACCTAACTCATGAGTGGGGCCTATAAGTAAGTGTGATCAGAGGCTACCTAGATCTGCTCATAATAGCTACAGGGAAAGTGGAGGACCTCCCCCATAACCTTTAGTCCAGTGGTTAGAGCACTCATCCCAGGACCACTACTGCAGGTCCCCCTCTGCCTGATGAAGAGCAGGGCTCTGACAAATCCCAGGTGAGTATCCTAGTCACTAGACTACAGAATCATTCTGATTCTTTTTGGGGGGAGGGGCAATTCATATTTAATAGTTGTTAAAGTAGAACAACTTCCATAGGAGAGATGGGGGGAGCCCCACATCAGAATATCCAGTAGTCCAGTGGTTAGAGCATTCTAAGCAGAGAGCAGCTTAAGCTAGCCAATGGGAGATACTGACCAGAGGGGCCTGTGCACAAAGCCCTGTTGTTAGTTGTTCCCAGGTCTCATGTCTCAGGCTCTCTCTTTCCACTGCACGCCCCACTCCTCTCTCAGAGACAGACACCTAAGTTTGGGCTGCTGGGAGGTACCTAGCTCTGCTTAGTGATCTATGAGCAGGCACCTGCCACCTAGAGTCAGGCAGCTTAGAAGCCTAAGGAATTTCTTGCAGGAATGAGTTAGGCACCTGTCCTGCTCCACACAACACAGTCTGGAGGAGGTGGTGCCTACTTTATAACTTTTAGCCCAGTGGTGCCCAACCTGTGAGCTATATACAACCCACCAGAGCATTTCATAAGGTCTGCTTCAATATGATATACTAATGGCCATGTTGTCATGTTTACATCATTTTAGTTTACACAAGTGTGTAAATAGGTTGTTTCTATGTACAGTATTGTCTATCTAAATACATATGAAACAAGCAGGGGTGGTGATTTATATGGGCCCATGGTTCCTATGCTCCAACAATATTCAGGGCCCAGCTCCACCAATGTTCCAGGACAGGTCTCTCCCCTGGCCCTTCCTGCCGCCCTCACATGCCTCCCCCAAGCATCCCTGCCTGCGCCCTGGGCAGGTGCCCCCTGCAGCTCTGCGCTCCGCTCTGCTGGCTCCCAGCATCAACTGTCGCCACAGGGTCCTAACACCCCCAACCATTAGTGCCAGGGCAGGCTGACCCTGATCCTACCCATCTGCCTCAAACGGACGGACCCTTCCCTTTTCCGGCAGGATCCTCCACCAGCACTGTGGACTCCCCCCACCCGCAGTCACCATTCCTGCCCCATGCTGGGCAAGAGGCAGCCCCTTCCTGGACCTCAGAGGGGCCCTAGTAACATGTCTACTGACAGTGATACAAGGTGAGTGTGCTGCCAGGAGTGGGGGTGGGGAGAGGGGACCCTCCCCCGTAGCTCGCTGCTGCTGGCAGGGGGAGGGGTGGGGAGAGTCCTCTCTGGCCCCAGCTGGTGGCAGCCTGCCTGCTCCCCGAACTCCTCATCCCTGGCCCCACCCTACCCCAGAGCCCTCACCCCTCTACCCCAGCCCTGAGCCCCCTCCTGCACTTGAACCCCTCATCCCCGGCCCCACCTTACAGCCCACACTCCAAACCCCTCATCCCCAGCCCCACCCCAGAGCCCTCATATTTTAACATTATTTAAAAATATATATCGGCTTACAAGGCAAGCGGGGGAAGGGGGTGGAGGGCAGGACTTGGGCCTGTTCTGGGCACCACCAAAAATTATACAAACCTGCCACCCCTGGAAACAAGCTGAACTTGAAAAATAAACCAGTACAGGTGACTTTTAATCTTAATATAGAATCTGTTTGGCCCACACAAGGTTGTGCTCAGGTTTATGTGGCCCTCCTGTGTAATAAGGGTGGGTAGCTCTAGGTTAGAGCATTCAGCTAGGACGTGGGAGACCCATGCTAAATTCTGCCCTCTTTGCTAGAGGAGGAGAAAGGATTTGAAGCTGGATCCCCCACCTCTTGGGAGAGTTCTCTAATCTCTGAGCTACGGGATATTTTGATGTGAGGCTTCAGTCTCTCTCCTGTTGAAGCTATTCTGCTGTACTTAAATAATGAAAGAGTGGTCAGAATCGCCACAGTGTTGCAGTGCCACCCCACCCTTTGTATGCCCCCTATGCCAGGGCTTGTGGGAGGGTCTTCAGAAGACAGCCTTGTAGCTGTCCACCTCAGTTCCTGCACCAGGGGAATCCTCTCCCATCCAGATATAGGGCTGGAGTTGGGGGGGGGGGGGATCTCACTCTTAATTTGTTGGCAGACTCAGGCTCACAGATTGTGTCAGGTCACATTCTGAAAGTTTTCTTCACACCATAAAGGCTAGACTTAATTAACATAATAAAGGTTTAAATTATGCAGAAACTCACTGGGGAAGAGGCAGCACCATCAACATGTGTGTCACTGCATCATGATGCAACATCACTGACACTTTGAGGCACAGATCTTTTTCCATAGGACAAATAATTAAAGGTAAAAGCCTTAGTCTGTCCCCTTGAGCTCTGGTTTTTTTACATTCTCTTCTAAAACATTTAGAGAATCATCAGTATTGCAATAACTTTGTAACTGTAACTACATTTTAGAAAACCAAAACATGCCTCAATGTGTTCTAAGTGGATATTGGGAACAAAAGAAAGAAATGCACTTAATAATTAAAGTGAAATGTACTGCATACATCATATTACAGCTATTAATATGTGCTGCAGGGCCACAAAAAGTATACCATTACCATATGTCTGAAAACTCTCATGGTTCAAAAACCAGGCTGAAGAATAATGGTTTCTCACCTTCATTACTGTATAACATTGACCACAAATCTACCCAACAAAGGACCCCTTTGTGTGCAGCAATTTAACATCCATCCCCCCCCCCCCCCAATTGTGTTTTACAATGTAATTGTGAAAATGTGACTGCGAGGTTTGTAATTCATCACTGATGGAGGAACATATGCATTTACAGCCATAAAGGATAACACTTTTTTTTCCCCTTTTCCTTCTCTAAATTGGGACCATGAGCTAATCCAGGATTAGAATTCAGTGTTCTGGGCACTACTATTTCATTTGATTTACCTTCTTTTTTGTTTTTGAAATGTAATATATGGGGCTTTTATTAAGAAGTTCATGCTGTAAATAAGTGCAGTTGCTGTTCTAATTTCCACAGAAGTGTATAATGGAACTAAAAATTAGAATGTAATTGTTAATTATATGTTAAATGAAGTGCAGGGTGCTGACTAGCTGTTGGGTAATGACTGTGATTATTATGGGCTCAAGCCGGCAAACAATAATCCTCTGTGACTGCTGGTTTTACAGAAACAATGCAAAATCTCCCGGGCTTCAAGAGAAAACTTCCTGTGCTAAAAAGGCTAATACCCTTTATCTGATGGCTATTCTACACCCAGCCTCTCCCAGGGGCAGAGTCTTTGATTCCTGCCAGCCCAACTGCCATATACAAACATCAACCACATTTATAGCAATAATTTTGGGGGAATTATTGAGCATGCTCAGTGAGTCTTTTGAAATCTGACAGATGCTCCCAGCCCTTCCTGTAGCTGTAGCAGACAAATCATTGGGGAAGGAGAAAAGCTCTCTCACTGCTGGAAATGTAATTAAAACAAACAACTCAGCTAGCTGGAGTACTGGGTGTCGTCGACCCCTAGGAGAGTTACTCCAGGTTGGTGTAATCCATACAAGCTACAGAATCCTAAAATGAGGGAGACAGATGAACTAAGCATAGGGGAGTATTGGAGCATGGCAACTGAGGAACTAATTTGTAAAAGCTTTCCTCAATTCAAGCTGCTCTAAAACATCCTATGACAAAACTTGAAGTTGGGTGAGGTGTTTTCTTTTGACTTCTCCCCTGGTGTGGAACCCACATTTGTGCCTAGTTGCAGCTAGGTCACCCAAGCCCCTCATATCATAGTCAATTTGGCATTTTGTTCTGGTTTTCTGGTTATAATTTTATGCCTTAGCAAATTGGAAGCTTTCCAAGGGTTGGTGTTAAGGGTGGATATGATTTTGCTTAATACTGGGGAGAGGTGCCTGCCTCATTCCTTAAATATCCTTTGGAGCTTTGCTCCCCTTCATCCTTTCTTCGCTCCCAGATAGTATGGACAGTTGAAACAGTTTCTTACATAAATATTGGTAGCATCAACAGTTATCGGTGTGAACAATGCACAATATGGTCTTGCCTTTAGCTCTCCAGAGAAAATTTTACATTGTATCATGCCCTCCATCTTGTGACTAGCAATCCTAAAATTGTGATCCCTAATTGTATTCAAGTTAGACAGCTACCAAGCTAATTAATCTATTTTGAAGTTTAGAATTCATTTCATGGACTTTGCCTTTTAATGTTGTGGGGCCCCAAAGCATGTGCTTTTTGATATATGCACACACACAAATCAGACAATTAAATTATTCAGATATTCTAGAACAGTAACTAAGAAAAGATTTTCTTAGAAGATTTTAAAATGGACAATGTGCATTACATAATGATCGTCATGTGACAAATTGTTCAGGGAGAGGCCTTTAACTCAACAGCAGATTTAAAGCTTTTCAACCAAGTGCTTTAACAATGAGCTACAATTAATAATCCTAATTTTTCCATCTCTGACAGTATACTTCAAAGACTTTAACAGAAAAATACAAATCTCAGAGACAAAGCTTCAGATGGTGTAAATTCTCATTGTTCCACAATGCAGGATTTGCCCCTCAGTGTGGAAGACTGTTTAAACAGATGGCATTTTTATTGCTGCTTATTTAATAAACATCCTTTCTTATGACATAACATGTATGATCTATTTATTGGGTTTGAAATTGATTGTTCTTTAGTCCCTTTTATAAATACTGGAATATTAGATTATTAAATGCCATAGTGACAGTTTTGTGACACATCCCCTTTGTGCTGCTGTATGTTGGGATCCCCAAGTCCTTCTTCCCCTCAGTTTGATTCTGGAATTTGTTACTCAGGTACTTTTATCTGGCATACAGCAACACTATGAACAAGCAGGCCAGGCTCAAATGCAGAGGATTGATGCAGGGTACAGTGCAAATCCAAGGTTACACAGCAGATTTTTTCCTTATATACATCTTTACTAGAACCTGCATTCCTGGATATACATTGCATCATATGGTTTCATGATTGGCTTGGTTACTTTCCAAGAACCAGTTACTTTACAGCATTCTTTATCCATGTATCACTTGATCTCTACATTTCAGGTTTATCTTGTCCATTGTCCCTAGTATCAGCATGTTCCTGCCTATTTCAGCTAGACTGACTCTAGCCTAATGCGTTACACCCTTATTTACACTTAATCTTCCATTCACCTTCCCAGTCATGCCCACCGAGAAATGAGGTCTGTTTTAGGTCTAGTTATGCCTACATTTCGGTGACACACATGATCTGTAAAGCTCCTTCGCCAGGCATCTGAGGATTTTCCTGGCATAGAGAAATCCCCAGGTGACATACAGCCAATTCTATGCTACTTCCTCCTCCCAGCCATCCCTAGCCCCTTAGCTCTCTGGAGGAAGGGGGCATGGACAGAGCACTGCTGCGCTCCAGTGATCCCTGGGTGGCATATTGGTTCTTTGAACAGTAGCCCTCAGGGTTTCTCTAATTTATCCTAGAGATCAGGGAGTGCAAAAATGGCATACCACCACTCCCTTGCTGTCTCCTTTCCATCCAGGGCCCTATGCTGAACACAAGTTGGCTAGATCTGAGGAAGAGCACCTGTGTCTCTCTCACAGAAGATCAGGGTACATTTCCTATATCCAGAGAGGCAGAATACTGCACTAAATGGACCTATGTTCTGATCTAGTAAGGCAAATCTGATTGTATGCTGTTTGGGGAAGAGACCATATCTTAATATGTATATGTACAGCTTGTAGTAAGATGGGGCCTGGATTCTCATCAGGGCTGCTAGTGCACTGAAATATTTAAACACTAATAAATCATATTTAGAGAAATTATTCTGTTTACCTTCACTATTTCTAGCCAATAGTACTGTTTACACTTCTACAGCATCTCCCCTTTGAGTATGTCAATCAGCTAAGCCACACAATACTTGGGAGAATTAACTCTATTAATATACATAAAATTGAGGTACAAAGAGGTCATTGGACTTGCATAAATAACTCTTATGAATTGCTGTCTTAAGTGTATTATATTTAAAATTCAACAGACTGTATAAGAAAATAATTTAAAAACAAATATGGAAAACTAAGATTTATTTCTGTTCTGAGAACTCCTTTGGGTTCCTAGAGCTCAGGACCACTCTTGGAGAACTAGTAGATTACAGTGGCCCACAGGTATTGGTATCTTTACTGTAGAGATATAGACCACAGCTCCCAGCATCCAATATTCCATCTTGCAGTTAAGTTTCAATTTACCTGGTTTTATGCAAAAATGTGGTGGTGAAGCTCCTGGTAAACAGCAAAAGAAATCCTCATTTAGGCTAAGTCTGGTTGTCCTAAGGGACACTCTTTGTTGCTTAGTAATGGACCTGTGAAGCTGAAAACTGGCTGACGTACAGTCCCTCCTAAAATGACAAGTTTATGAAACATATGAGCCAAAGGTGCTAGCTTACAAAATGACAACTCTGACTTTTGAGCTAGTGATTTTTTTTGGTGGGGCACTTAATTTTCAGAGAAACTTAGAAAATATCACAATAGGAGCTGACATTCTCCTACTAGATTTCTGGGGAGTTTTATTTCAAGCTTTCCTTGGATAAAATTATTTTGAGATTTATTAATCTTCTCTATTAATCACAAGGGAGCTATAATCACAGCAAGCCCTTCAAAGGAGCCTTTAATCTCCCTTCTCATTCCTTTATGATGCATCCTCCTCTTCTATTCTACTGAAATATATGCCTCTCTAGAGAAGTGTAGCAAATAGCAGGAAACACTAAGACTGTTGGAACATAATAATTTAGGTGATTGTTGGGAAATGGTTAACTATTTGAATATCACCAAAATGTTGCTATATTAGATCCTTGCAAAGGAGAGACAGATTAAACAGTACATGATGATGCTATGTGAAATATGAAAATGTATTCTATTTCTTTTTGATAGGATTAATTTAATACTTAGTTGGTAAAATAGCTCCTCTGCATTTTTTCCTCCCCTCATAGGGAGAGCTGGTGCACAGAGAACTTACTCTTTGATCTTTCCACCAGCTTCGGTTGCTATAATAGTGCTGTCAAAATGATATGGCCTCTGGCTGCTCACAACACTATCTCCATAAATTAATGTGGTTTTGGTAATGAGCAAATTTTACAGGCATTATTTTTAGCATCTTTTCATGGTAGCTTTTTTGGATATTCTGAATTAATATCTTGCACTTTGCAGGATTGAGGCCTTATGCTGTTTGCTATGAGATCCATATATACATCTCTCCACCCCAGCAGAACCTTACTGAAGGAAATGGAGTTGCACATCTGTGTATGGGGGCTGCCCATGTGGAGCTCATTGCAGGAATGGGACTTCAGTTTCCAATCACCTACTTCTTAACGGTGTCCATCATTTAAAAAAAAAAAAAAAGCTCAGTAAGATCAGGCTCTGGTGAGCCAGAGAGAGAGTTCTAAAAGTGGACCCTTGTCACTGAATGTGACTGGGAGCATTTTCAAATGCTTCACTTGAGACAGACTGGGCCTGATTTTCAGAAGTGCTGCACAGCTGGCAGCTCCACTTTAGTCACAGAGAACAGCAGATTCCGCCTTTCAAAGGCGGAGAGTATCAAAGTGTTTCAGGTTGTGAGCCCTAAAACTTAAGGCACTCAAAATCAGCAGCCACTTTTGAAAATACTGACCTTTGTTTTCCACTCTCAGAAAGGACTAAGCAAAAGCATCTCAGCTGATCAAACCAACAGTGATGGAACAGGGAAAGATGAAATGTCTAAGGCACCAATCTTGAAAACACTTACACAAGCTTAACTTTAAGCATGCATGAAAGCAGTCCTGTTGAAGTCAAGAAATCCCACAAGTGGTGTCTCCCTCCCCACCCAGTATGGACAGTACATCTAACATACCAACTACTGCTGAGCAAGAGATCAATGGACAAGCTGAAGTACAGCTGGAAAAACTTTGCCTTGTAAGTATCTTGGACAAGTTGGACTCAATCCTAATCCCACTACATGGATGCCTTAAGGGCCAATGCAGTAGTAATGCTGGGCCCCAAAATTATAGATATCCCATATAGCTCCTTATTGCAGTTGGCTGACATTTCTCCATAAAGCAAAGGAGAGGGGTAAATATGGACAGATCAGCCGAGAGGCCAGCAGATTCATGCACAGTCCAAATCTATATATGTCCCAGTTTAGGAGGGGAAAGGGTAGGCTGTGGCTGATACTCTAAAGTACTCCTCTACCAGGTTGTATTTTGATTTTGAACCCGAGTGTTGATTCCCCCGCTCTGCTAAATGTGAACAAACTTCTTTTATGGGGACTGTGCTTGTTTTTTCAGGACTGGGTTCTTTGAAATTCAACAACATGTAAAGGCCACCCAAACCTGGATTGTAGAAAAATATACTGCAACTATGAGTTCATGAAAAGACTTGGAGTATTACACATAACATGTTTAATGGTTTATTTCAAGATAATATTCTGAAAAGGATAAGACATTTCAAACAAACAAATATACAGCAGGGACAGTTCCAAGCTTAAACTACTATGTAATATGCAACTTTCATAACCATTATGTCCAAGGAAACATAGCAGTATTACATTGGTATTACAAGATAGAGAGAGCAAAGAGAATGAGCAAAACAGGTTGATACAGGTTTTGTGTTGATAGAAATAAAAAAAAAAAAAAATAAAAAAAAAAAAAAACAGAACCCAAAGCAGGAGAGTTCACCTGGGTATTTAGATTTACATAAATCCATAAGAGAAAATTTTGTAAGTCCGATCACAATATTACTGAAACATGTTGCATCAGGGCTCATAACCACAACTTGAAAATTAACAGATCATTTAGCCAACAGACCATTAACCCCATAAGTCATTATGTGGGTGCCCTGACATAAGTAGACCAGATTATGGGGCCATTAGTGGGTCAATGCAGGAACCACACATGGGATTTATGTGAAAAATCTTTACAGAAAGAAATAAACTGCATGTTTAATAATTTACTTGCATGGACTTTGACCTTCCAAATTCATGGATGCCCTGAGTACTGCAAGATTATTTTGTGGATCTCAAAACATCTCTAGAGGGCTGAAATATTAAGCCTTGGCCTATACACCTCCTTTGAGGGGGTATGACAGCATGAAAACAAATGCTAGCAGATGATGCTCAGAGATGTCCTTTGGCCATTCCCTCTCATCCCCCAGACCCATCCCCTAAACCTGCAGAACTCCAAATGTGCTGTTTTCACAAAATAACTTTTGCAGGGCTGGAGGGTGTGTACACACATGTGCATGTGGAGGAAATATTGTGTTGGTGCCCATTCCCACCTAGAGTTTTGAGGAAATATATTTTGTCTGTATATTTGGATCTGATTATTTTAATAGAGATATGGACCACCTGATGAGGATTGCTACCCTTGCTGATGCCAAGCAATCGGTCAAGCATGCAGTGGCCATGTGATCAAGCTCCAAACAACTGGGAGGAGATAGTGTCTACCACTGGGGACCACTTGGAAGTGTGAGAGAATGGTAACAGGTTTGTCTAGCCCCAAGAACTTCATATATTTGCTGTGAATTTTTCAAATCCAAGAATGAAGCATACATTATTTTCCACCAAATATTTGCAGTTCTACTGCTCTTTACCATTGTATCAAAAATATCACCCCTGGAATTCAAACATTCACATTTGTCCATACACATTCCATTCAGCAGAATCCACTTATCAGGTACCAAAGCAAACAACACATCTGTTCAACTTCATTAATGGGCAGGAAACACCCACAGTGCAAGGTCACTTCTTTTAAATAATACATAAATGGTACAATAAAATTGCAAGAATTAGTTTAAATAGCACACCTGACCAATGAGATGGCATTTCTTGAGCACCCAAAGCCCTCTGATGCTAGCAGGACTTTTGGGTGCTTAAGGAACCTGGTGAGAGCAGCAAGTGTTTTGAGGGTAATTAACAGGCATGAATTGGCATTTACTAGCACTTTTCACCCTCTGTATTCAACTCCCTTTCTATCATAGTTGCTAAATGACTGACAATGTTTACATTTTATTTGCTTTAAAACTAAAAAACCTTAAATTTATTCATCTGAGCTCTTACAACTGAGACATCACTTAGTCAACAAGTTTGTTTTCACAAGAATAAATCAATGAAGAAGATTCAGTTGTTTTGGTCATTTATAAGGGTATTAAATCTACATAATATTTTAAGTGTTACTTTAAAAAGGGGATTCTAATCACTCTAAATAAGAATGTGTTTAAAAATCTAAGTTAAATTTAATCAATGTACAATCACAAACTGCACTTACCTCTACGATGATTATACCAGGGTGGGAAAATTGTAGCTCATGTAGCCAGTGCAGACCATGGCCACTTCCATCTTTTATATACTGATATGGCCCATGGAGACTACAGGATGTGGAACAAGATGAATCATGGTACGTTGGATCATATCGTCTCTATGGGCTGCACTGCCAGCTTAATGACGAGGGTGGCTGCAATCTGTTCCATTGTGTGTAAATTATGTGCAGCCCTTCGGCTGTTGGTAAATTGCCAATATAGCTTTTGGTTGGGCATACTTTTGAATGTTCCAGTGTAACATGGTAATGCGAAGTCAAGATCAGCAGCTATTTTCATTCATGTGGCCCGGTATACAAAGTAAACAGTGAATTACTGCTACAGCAACTAGAGCCTGAATGTGACCACAGACAGTGTGTCAGTCCAGTCTTTACGGTGTTGTTGTATTCTATACGACATGGTGAGCGTTAATTTCCAACTTTTGTCTTTTTCCAGCCAAGCCTCCTCCATGCCCTCTCAAAGGCCACTTGTCCCATGAGGAACGTGATAGTAAAATTACGTTTGTACCATTCTCTAGATTCCAGCACCAGAAAAACAATCAGTACAAGAAGAAAAAACAGAGGAGGGGGGGAGAAAGAGGTAAATAATTGCATTAGCTATCCTAGAGGCACTGACACATGACAATTCAGTTATGACCTACCTTTTCTTTCCTCACAGCATTGATTCCCATCTAATTAGGGCTAATTTGCCTATGAAAATTTGTAAGTACTACTATTAAGTACATGGTTAAAAAGAAGTCACACATTGTGTAATCAGTCTATGGAATGCATGGCTGCAGGCACTCAGTTTAATACGCTACTAGAGTTAAAGAGGGGTTGAATAGTTTTATGGCCAATTATACCAATTACATTTGAACTTATACAAGCTAAGATAAGGGTTATCAAGCCTCATAGTTCAGAGGGAAAGTTGATCATCAAGCATTCAGAGAGAATTTTCCTTCTTATATAGCGCTGTACTATTAGCCAGGTGTATGTGTATATGCATGCATTTAGATGGGCAGAGTTGATCACTGCCAAAGGCAGAAAGAAGTCAGTCTTGAAAGATCAAATTATCTGATCCATTATGACAAATGCTAGGTTTATAAGTCAATATATATTTTATTCAGCCAGTATTCTGCTTTGCAAAGTTCATGTTCTTTAAAATGATATTTATTTTTACTTTTTTGGGGGGGGGGGGGGGGGAAGGAGGCATGCCTTTAAGAAATAATTCAGGATCTAGGTAAAACAGTCTGCACTAGTCTTTCACCTCTTGATAACTGATTTCAAATACTTTCATTTGTGAGAAGGGTAAGGATGTTTTGTCATCTCTTTCTAATTCCCAGTGGGCATCTGTCTATTTCACAAAACACTGCACAATTAGCAGGATCTGGTCAAAACAGGCTTAGCGCTGGAATAGTAGTGATGTTACTGATCAAGATCAACTGGCAGAGCTCTATGGGAAAGCTTTTATGTAGGGGCCTGGCACAATAAAGGCCTGACCCTGGATCAGGCCTTAATTAGTAGCAAACTACACATAAAATGTAACAAAGATAAAACCCAACATCTCTCTTAAAATGCATGTAAATCAACAGGTCACACTAATAATATTGTAATTGTCTCTCTTTCCCCTTTACTTCCACAATGAGAATTTTATATATGCTACGATCTCATTTCCTGTTTATTTCCTTTGCTTACACTTTTACTCCAGTTTTCAAAACTAGATAGTGTTTTCAGTATAAATATTCCTAAATGCATATTCCTGGAGCCAATGCAGTCATAGTATCAGTTAATTTTTAAAATACACTAAAAAGCATGATGAATTTTCAAATTTCAGCTCTACTGCAGCCACAACTCCCAGTCCAACTGGCAATGCTCAGAGAGTGTACAATTGAACGCATGAATAACAGATTCTATAAGCTAGGCCCTCAGAAATCAGAATGCCTACAATAAGCACTGCTATCTTCTGGGCTGTACAAGTACACTGTATAATTAAAATGATGTAATTATAGCCAGCTGAGCGGATCACAGCATAGCAACAAGGACTACATTCAGGAAGAGATTTCTGAACTCTTACCTGATAGGTGGAATATTAGTCACAGTTCACTACAGTGAGCCTTCTGATGGCCAATTCAGGGAGTAGCACTGTCTGCGTTCCCAAGCACCAGGCAATACATTTGCTACAGATGCAACCATCTTGTTATTCAAAATAAATAACCACAGCATTTTTGAGTGTCAGTGTTTTAAGGCTATTGCTGTGTGTTTTTCTGTAGTTAATAAACATTAAGGATTTTTTTTAAATGGTTCTTATGGTAAAAGTACAAAGTTACTGTACATATAACTTCAAACTATAATTCATAGTAAATATGTAATATTAAAGATCAGAATATTGTAGCAGAAAAACACTACTTCTAGTAGCACCTTAACTCTTTTGGGTCCAATACCGTTCAACACAACAAAGGAGAAAGATGCTGCATGCAAGAATAAAGATGCTAAGGATCTCTCTCAGGAGTGATCTTAGATTGGGTTCACATACAGCAAAGAAAAACCCATACAACTTCAAGTACCTCACCCTACAAAGCAAAACTAATCAATTTCAGTTTGGTAAGCTTATAGGTAAAAAATAAACAAGAATAAGTACAAATGCTAAATATTATTTAGTTTACATGGCAAATTTTTCTATTGAATGCAAAAACATTCACACATTGTCACTGCCTAATTCAATGTTTAAAAGGGACACAGTCAACTAGAGGTCTACTCAATTTTTCAAAAGTTAAGTTGTTTTACAATCACATTTCCAATTGCAATTTTTTCTCCCGTAGCTGTGTGAAAGACACCGTATAATAAAAAGGGAAACTGACTGACTGAGGGCGGATTCAGCTCCCATCTAAGTCCATGGAGAGTCTGATTAATTTCCAGGGGAGCTGGATCTAACTATAAATAGTGGAAATTCTCAAAGTGACTATACATGAAGTTCTGTCACATGCAAAGTAAACAAAATTTAAGGGAAAGATGTATTTTTCTCCTAATCTCTTTCAAACAACCTTAGGTACTACTTCTAACAACAGCAGGCAAAAAGTTTCAGACAGAAAAGCGATCTAAGTTGATGTTCCTTTAACTTAGATTAATTATGTGTATTACCCAACAGGAAGAGCACACACCTACCTGTTATAACACATGTGCTTTTTAAAATTTTTACTTAAAAAGTCCTTGTAAAAATCTGCCATTTCTTCTGCATTCAATGTTACCTTTTGACCTGAAAATAAATTTCAACATAAATACATCAAGGTTGTTCTTGTGATTAATACACTGAACTGAGGACTCAGGAAATCTTGCTCTGCTACAGAATGTGTGTGTGTGACCCACAAGCACCATTATGCAAAGAGCTACTGTAGAGATGAATGGTCTACCACACACCTGCACAGCCTTTCAAACCTTGACCAACCCGGCCTTGTTGGGCCACAGAACTGCATTGGCAGTACTGCCAAGTGATGCTCTGCAGCCATGGAGGCAGAGGCAGGATTTGCTCTTAAGTTTTTTTTAAGGAGAGTTTAAACTATCTGGTGAAAACCTAAAATTAACCAGAACCCTCCCTTTCAGAAAGCATTTAAAAATTTACAAACAATGATCTCACTGACCTGTTTCATCTTTCATTTCCAGACCTTTAGCCTTCAGTCTTGAGTAAACGAATTCTTCTTTTTCCTAAAACACATTTAACATTATAATTAAATGTATTTAATTCTTGAAGTCTGCTATCTTACTGATCAATAGTTTCAAGAATCTGAGCAATATTTATACACCAGATAATAGCTACCAATAATCAGTTAACTGGATCCTCTTCAGGAAACAATCATTTAGACCCAATTCTGTAAACTCTTAAGAATGTGCATAATTTTATTCATGCAAACAGTCCTACTGAAGTAAATGGCACTACTCATGTGAGTAAAGGTATGTATATGCTTACCTGTTTTCAGGATCAGGACCTTATATTGTAAGTTTTAAATAAGGCAACATATCACCTTTTGAGGTCTTCCTGCCTTATGCCTATTATGGTTGAATTCACAGAAAGATCTTAAGCCTTTTAAAATAAATTCATAGTTACTTAATAGAATTTTAAAAATTGGTTGCTATTTTTTTTAGAATTTTTTTTAAACTATCTTAAAAACAAAAACAAAAAACCAGAAACCGTTTTCATCACAGCTAGAGGTGAATAGATGAGTTGGTCCTCTCCAAACCTAGAATTCAACCTATTCTTCCCACGTAAGAAAAAAAAAAATTGAGGGACCAAGAGTGAAATGTACTGCTTGTAGCCATTATTTAAAAAACACATCAACAGGACAGTAAAGTTGGTGAGGGGAGCTATGTCCCTCATTTTCCCCTCAGTGATTGCATCTATGCCATTGGAGTTAGAACAATAGCTTAGTTTTCAGTAACGAGCTTTAATCTCACATTCCAGATCCTCCAGAAAAGACGATAGTCACAACCGTATATTTCTAATGTAAAAAACAAGCAGCAAAAAGTTTGGAGAATCTCTTTATACATCCTCAAGCAACAGTAAAGTACACACACTTTTTAGCTTTGCAGCTCATCTTTATATGCACTCCTCAGTATTGATAAGCTTATTTAATGGCAAAAAGACTCTACTATTATATTAATCGACTATAAAATCAGTTTAAAGCAAGGGATAAATAATTGCAAGACCACACCATTTAGTAATAGTTTATAAAGGTAAAATAATTAGTTGTAGTGCTCTCAACTATTCTGAACAGCTATACAATACAAAATGATCATGGTTCAATATCACTATACAATGCAAATTGTGAAAAATCTTTCATCTAGCCAAAACAGAATCATGTTTTCTATCAGCTGCTAATGCCGCAAATTCTTAAGGAAACTCAGCACCACCAAGTGGCTTAGTACCTCATCTACATGCTCACCTTTCTGAAAGACACATTTTGGCTTGCCCAGAATTGTTGGTTCCAAACTTGAGTTTCCTGTCTAAATTCCCTAAGTCTTCGTCCCAGTGGCGATTCATTTTTAGGAATATGAAATACTATTGGTCGGAGGTTTGACTGTCTGTCAGGAGGACCAATCCAATCATTGCAAGAATGTGCTGGAGGGCAGAAGCTTGAACCCTAAAAAAAATTACATTTAAAAAAAAATTTGCATAGTGTTTCTTAGAAAAGTATAATAAAATGTCTCACACAGTTGAGTCGAATCTTAAAACACAAGAATGAAAACAAAAAAGTTTTGAGAGTTCAGGTTAGCTTGATTTAAGTTTACATCAGTAATTCACTTTTATGATATGTTTATCAATCTGTCAGAGAGGCACAAGTGACTTTGGGTTACAATCAAAGACACAGACTACAGAAACCCTTAGATCACACTTTCATTTCTTCATGTCATGGACATTCTGTCTTGTTAATATATTTGATGGTAGCATAGGAGACTGTTAGGTACAGGATGAGTCTCGTATATATTTTCATTTGCAGTTTTCCTTGCAGTTTATTCTTTGCTTGTGTATGCTTGTAAGAGTGCACAAAGGAGGTACTAACCAGTGGTTTGTTGAGGGCGGAGTAGGGAGAACTCTGGACTACTACCATACTCTGTTAATGACTCACTTTTTGATTTTGGACAAGTAACCTACCTTCTCTGTACCACAGTTTCCCAATCTACAAAAAAAGGGTGATATTTGTCAGAGAAGCATTCTGAAGTATGTAAAGCACTCTCAGATGAAAGGCAAGGCACTATAGAAATATAAATTATTGTATGCTACCAGCATTTTTAAAGTTAAGCTTTAAAAGGGACAAAGTTATTAAACAACACCACATTCTTATTTCTCCATTTATAATTAATCTTAGTTGTATCTCGTAGGCAGGTAAACTAGTGCCCGTATGTGGTTCACACTGCAGGAGTACTCTCACTGATTGCAATGGGACTACGCACAGTGCATAAAGTTAAGTGCATGTATAAATATTTACAAGATCGGGTCCCTAATCTCATGTTCTTTATTTAGAGAGCTGAGTGAACAGGTAACACCTGCACTGTGCTAAAAAAAAAAAAAAAAAAAAAAAAAAAAAAAAAAAAAATCTAAACCCAGGTCTTGTGGAATCAACATTTAGAACAGGGATCAGAAACCGTCCCAGGCCAATGGGGGCTGCAGGAAGCAGTGGTCAGCACATCCTTCAGCCCGCGTCGCTTCCCGCAACCCCCATTGGCCTGGGATGGCGAACTGCGACCAGTGGGAGCTGCGATCAGCCAAACCTGCGGACACTGCAGGTAAACAAACCGTCCCGGCCTGCCAGCGGCTTTCCCTGACGGGCAGCGTGCCAAAGGTTGCCAATCCCTGATTTAGGACTTCGCTAATTTTGCTATATTGAGGAAATTCGGATTGTGTAAAGATTCTCAAACTCTAGCCTCTACTTGTATGATAATGTAGTTATTAGGGTCTGATTCCAAATCACTTGCTGGTTGGGTTCCACCAGACCTTACTGTTTCCTAAGCAACAGGTTCATTTATTTGCTAATCAAGAACCACATACAATTAAAAAGCGGCTAATGAGATTTTATGAGACTTGCCGTGACCCTTGGAAAATGTTTCATTTCTTGAGAAGTACTGTCCAAATACTATTCATGGTTTTACAGAACTTCTTCAAACAATTAAACAGGAAATGCAAGTAAAATCCGGTCATGAGAAACCCTGGGAATACGGGAAGCATAATAATCCAGGGAAAATATAACCCCAGAATCTGCACGCACACACACACCCCTTCCCTCACCTGAGCCAGGAAGAGAACCCAGGAGTCCTGGCTCCCAGCCTCTAGCTGCTAGAGTCTCCCTAGCAGATTCCCTACTGCCCCCGGGAACAAAGCGCACGAGTCCTGGCTCCCAGTGCCCAGCTGCACCCAGCAGGGCCCCAAATCTTGTACCGAAAACCATGGGGCAATGAGGCTCCACGCAGGTCCAGCGGTCCACCTGCCTGGAGCCTGAGGCAGGGGTGGAGTCCCCCTGCCCAGGAGAGAGGGATAGAGAGTTCTAGCTCCCCGCTCTGCCTAATGGACCCCGCGCCAGCAATACAACCCCGGCGGGGCGGGGGATCCCTCCCTCAAAACCAGGGGCCAGACCCCGGCCGGGCCGGGCTCTCAGCGGAGACTTTCCCCGTCACCCTGCGCCCCCTCTGCCTGTTTACCCGGCTCGCCGGCTCGTGCCCCCTCTCAGCGGCCAGGAGCCCCGCGCCGCCACCGGCTCCGGAGAAGCAGCGGCGCGTCCCGCTGCCCGCGCGCAGGCCCGCTCTAAGCGCTGCTGCCATCGCACCTCTCCCCGCCGCCGGCGGCTTTACGGCCTTGTCGCAAGGAGAAGGCCGCCCAAAACTTCTCCCTGCGGTGCGGCAGGCGGCGCAGCTCCGGCCTCTGGGCGGCGGTAACCGGGGCTAGAGCGTCTCGCTCGGTCTCTCGGCTGCGCAGCTCAGGCTGCCCTGCGCTCCCTTCCCCGTGCGCCCCCCGCCGAGTGAGGGCGGGGACGGGGGTCCTCGGGTTAGCCGCCGTTTGGCCTGCGGGCTGCTGACAGCCGCCGGCGGCCCACAGGTGAGAGGCCGGCGGGGAGGGGGGGGACAGAGGCGCCCGCCCGGGGGATTCTGTAGCCGGCCCATGTTCCGTGTGCGGGAGAACAGCGTCTGCTGAGCCGGGTGAGGGGCGGACGTCGCGGGGAAGAGCAGAGCAGAGCAGGGGCGGTGGGGGGCTGGTAGGGAAGGGGTCCGGGCTGCCGGGGGGACTGAGGAGAGAGGGAGGCGGGGTCTCCACGCGGGGCTCTCAGCCACCTGTGGCCCCAGGGCCGGGCTTTCGCTCGCTGCCGACGCCGCTAAGGGGGAGTTGGCTCTGGGCCCCGGCACTCGCTCTCCGTTCCCCCGGGACGCCCCCATTGTGAAGTCACCACCTGCAGGCGGTGGGGTGGCGCAGCGCGGCCCGGCGGATCCCGGCCCCTCCTGCAGGGATGTAGCGAGTCCGGGCTCCGGGGAGATCGGGGCCTGCTCCAGGGGACTATCTTCCCCCAAGGCTGCTGGCTGGGGTAGGCGCCATGTGGTTATCCCGATCTGTGGGGACTAGGGGCCATCTCACCCCCCTCCCCCATCTCCTATTTTATTGCAGGGGCCGCAGTGCTGGGGATGGTAATGGATGCTGCTTGGGGACAGGTGGTGCTGGAAGGGGGACCTCAAATGAGCTGGAAAGAGTGAGGAAAAGTGAAGAGTGAAAGTGATTAGTGAAGGGCTGCCGGGAGGGGTGGGGGGTGAAGGATACTGAATGAGGCAGGAGAGGGGTGCCAGGACTAGATGGGCACAGGTGAAGAGCGCTGGATGAGATGGATGCGGGTGAAGGGCTCTGGGTGTGTAGAAACAGGTGTAGATTGTCAGGGGTAGATGGGTGCACGTTAAGGGCACTGGATGGTGGAGGAGGCTTGTGAGGGTTGCTGGGGGTTGATAGATGTGGGTAAAAGGTTGACAATGTTGGTTGATTATAATCCCTATTCTGAATAATGCAAGTGAATGGGAAGGGTGTATTTATTTACTAGGTAGGGGTGTGTGTGTATGTATGTATATCTTACTAAAAAATTAAGGATTGGAAATTGCCTCCTTAATTTTCTTCATTGCTGAAGTAACCAATTTGTTTTGCATTGCTTGTAATTGTTATAGCTGAGGGAGTGAACAAAGACTTCTAGCGGTGTAAATTCAAAAGTGCATATTAGGGCTGGAGTACTTGTGGCACCTTAGAGACTAACATTTATTTCAGCATAAGCTTTCGATTGTAAGAGGCCAATCCATTGGCCTCTTACAATTGGTATGCGTACTTCCACCTTTTCATGTTCTCTGTATGTATAAATATCTTCTGTCTATGTGTTCCACTCCATACATCTGAAGAAGTGAGCTGTAGCCCACGAAAGCTTATGCTGAAATAAATTTGTTAGCCTCTAAGGTGCCACAAGTACTCCTGTTCTTTTTGCGGATACAGACTAACACGGCTGCTACTTTGAAACCTGATACTAGGGCTGGTGATGAATCACATTTAACTCATGCGATTAACTCAAAAATTAATCACAGTTTTAGTCGCACTGTTAAACAATAGCATACCAATTGAAAATTATTAAATATTTTTGGATGTTTTCTACATTTTCAAATTTATTGATTTCAGATACAACACAGAATACAAAGTGTTCACTGCTTACTTTATATTATTTTTTATTACAAATATTTGCATTGTTAAAATGATAAAAGAAATAGCATTTTTTCAATTCACCTCATACAAATACTCTAGTGCAATTTCTTTATTGTGAAAGTGCAACTTACAAATGTAGATTTTTGGGGTTTTTTGTTACATAATTGCATGGG
Organism: Chrysemys picta bellii; assembly: GCF_011386835.1. Classification (NCBI taxonomy): domain Eukaryota; kingdom Metazoa; phylum Chordata; order Testudines; family Emydidae; genus Chrysemys; species Chrysemys picta. Next base: position 135,627,003 of record NC_088794.1, on the reverse strand, counting down.
GTGAAAGTAGCTTAAAGGACTTATTGGTACGCATGGTGGACGGGGTCCTAGGCAAGGTTGGGGAGGGTGGCTCTGGGCCCCCAGAAGGGGAGGTGCCTCAGGCAGAAGGGGCAGGGCTGGAGCCAGATTCCCCCAGCCAGTGCTGCCTGGCCAACGCCGCCCCGGGTTCCAGCAGCGATTTAAAGGGCCTGGGGCTCTGGCCACTGCTACACTGGCAGTGGTGGCTGGGAGTGCTGGGGCTTTGGTGGTGATCTAAAGGGCCCGGGGCTCCAGCCGCTGCCGCGAGCCCCAGGCCCTTTTAAATCACCAGGCCCCGGTGGCCCCCCATCAGTGGCGCTGTCGGTACAGTCCTTAAAGCGCTCCCTGGCAGCGCTTTAATGTTGGCTGTGTACCGGCCGATACTGGCAGCCACTTGTTTTACTGGTACACTGTGCCGGCCCGTACCAGCTTACTTTCACGTCTGAACTGCACTCAAAAACAAAACAATTCAAAACTTTAGAGTCTACAAGTCCACTCAGTCCTACTTCTCGTTCAGCCAACTGCTAAGACAAACAAGTTTGTTTACATTTACGGAAGATAATGCTGCCCACTTCTTATTTACAATGTCACCAGAAAGTGAGAACAGGCGTTCGCATGGGACTTTTGTAGCCAGCATTGCAAGGTATTTACGTGCCAGATATGCTAAACATTCGTATGCCCCTTCATGCTTTGGCCACCATTCCAGAGGACATGCTTCCATGCTGATGACGCTTGTTAAAAAATAATGCCTTAATTAAATTTGTGACTGAACTCCTTGGGGGAGAATTGTACGTCTCCAGCTCTATTTTACCTGCATTCTGCCATATATTTCATGTTATAGTAGTCTCAGATAATGACTCAGCACATGTCATTTTAAGAACACTTTCACTGCAGATTTGGCAAAACGCAAAGAAGGTACCAATGTAAGATTTCTAAAGATAGCTACAGCACTTGACCCAAGATTTAAGAATCTGAAGTGCCTTTCAAAATCTGAGAGGGATGAGGTGTGGAGCATGCTTTCAGAAGTCTTAAAAGAGCAACACTCTGATGCAGAAACTACAGAACCCAAACTACCAAAAAAGAAAATCAACCTTCTGCTGGTGGCATCTGACTCAGATGATGAAAATGAACATGCGTCGGTCCACACTGCTTTGGATCGTTATCGAGCAGAACCCATCATCGGCATAGACACGTCCTCTGGAATGATGGTTGAAGCGTGAAGGGAAATATGACTCTTTAACGCATCTGGTATGTAAATATCTTGTGACCCCAGCTACAACAGTGCCATGTGAACACCTGTTCTCACTTTCAGGTGAAACTGAACAAGAAGCGGGCAGCATTATCTCCTGGAAATGTAAACACACTTGTTTGTCTGAGCGATTGGCTGAACAAGAAATAGGACTGAGTGGACTTGTAGGCTCTAAAGTTTTATATTTTGTTTTTGAATGCAGGGTTTTTTGTACATAATTCTACATTTGTAAGTTCAACTTTCATGATAAAGAGATTGCACTACAGTACTTGTGTTAGGTGAATTGAAAAATACCGTTTCTTTTGTTTTTTACAGTGCAAATATTTGTAATAAAAATATAAAGTGAGGACTGTACAATTTGTATTCTGTTATAATTGAAATCAATATATATGAAAATGTAGAAAACATGGAAAAATTTAAATAAATGGGATTCTATTATTGTTTAACAGTGCAATTAATTTTTTTAATTGTGATTAATTTTTTTAATTGCTTGACAGCCCTAGTGCAGATAATTTAATAGGAAGAAGCTTGCAAACAGCATTAGAGATATATGCACCAAAGAACAGGGAAATATTGTATGTTTTGAAGTTGTGGTTCACTCCTTTTTTTTTAAACTTACACCAGTAAATAAAGTCTCTGTAGCTTTTTAGCTCAAATTAGTTTATTAAATATTTTAAAGTGACTTGAGGCCTTATAAAAGTTGTTAAAGGTAGTATGAAATATGTCTGTCAGCGTCTGATATAATTTTGTCAGTCATAGTTCTTATTCTTGCCTTATTTGTAGTTCAGTTGGAACTGGAGGATATAAGATAATGGATATGGGTAACCAACACCCTTCCATCAAAAGGCTGCAAGAAATACAGAAAGAAGTCAGAGATATTGAACAGCAGGTGGTAATTTTCAGTGGCCTGTCTACTGACCGGGATTACAAGAAACTGGAGAGGACTCTGACTAAACAGCTTTTTGAAATAGATTCTGTAGATACTGAAGGAAAAGGGGACATCCAGCAGGCAAGAAAACGAGCAGCCCAGGAAACAGAGAGACTACTCAAGGAATTGGAGCAGAATGCGAACCATCCACACAGACTGGAAATAGAGGCCATATATAAGGAAGCTCAATCATTGGTGGAACGTGAGATCACACCTTTTTATAAAGGTGGCAACTGTATAACTGATGAATTTGAAGAGGGTATTCAGGATATTGTATTGAGACTCACTCAAGTGAAAACTGGAGGAAAAATCTCGTTACGGAAAGCAAGATATCGCGCTCTGACAAAAGTGTGCGCAGTTCAAGAGATTATAGAAAGCTGTATAAAGCAGCAACCTTCCCTGCCACTCTCCAGTGATGCACATCCTTCGGTCTCAAAAATTAACTCAGTTATGTGTGATGTGAACAAGGCTAGGGGAACTCTTATTGCAGTCTTAATGGGAGTAAATAATAATGAGACTTGCAGGCATTTATCCTGTGTGCTTACAGGTCTGATTGCTGATTTGGATGCTTTGGATGTTTGTGGTCACACAGAAATAAGAAATTACAGAAAGGAAGTGGTGGAAGAGATCAACAAATTACAGAAATATCTGGATTTGGAAGAGGAAGCGGACTCTGCTCATGCTTATGACTTGGCACAAAATCAATCCATTCTAAAAATAGAAGAGATCCGCAAAAAAATGAAAGAAGTTCATTCTTTACTTTTCAAAGCAGAAAATGCTTCTGATTTGTACTTGGGATGCAAGGCAGAACTGCAAGGTTTAATTGCCCACTTGGATGAAGTGAGTCCAGGAAAGAACCCGTGTATCAGAGAAGCCAGGAGAAGAGCAGTAATAGAAGTGCAAACTCTTATAACATATATTGATTTAAAGGAAGCACTTGAAAAAAGACAAATGTATGGTGAACAAACTGTTGTGGAACACCAATCCCATAAGGCAGTCTGGAGTGTTCTTGGACACTTGTCTCAGATTCAGAGGGAAGTGCTCTCTTTTGATGGAAACAGAACTGATAAGAACTACATGAGACTAGAAGAGCTCCTCACTAAGCAACTTCTGGCACTTGATGCTGTTGATCCACAAGGAGATGAGCGATCTAAAGTTGCCAGAAAGCAGGCAGTAAAGCTTGCACAGAATATTCTTTACTATCTAGACATGAAAACAGATGAGTGGGAGTACTAGAAAAGCAGTGGCCTGATGTTAGATATTGCTTTCTTTTTTGCACTTTATGTAGACTGATAGTTCCCATGAGCTGCACATGATTAAAAGTTGTGTTTTTATATTCACTCGGGTTATGGAGATTGTGTAAATAGTTGGATTGACTATATGGCAGCTATCCCACACTTTCACCCACTTGCCATGGCAATTGTCAGTACACCATTTTTTCTATTTTGGTCACCATGTTATGTGGGAGATATGGCTGTCTTGAGGAATTGCATAAGTATCAGAGTCTAATATTTGGTCAAACTGTTTTTTAAAGAAACCTAATGCAAAAGTCAGAGAATGCACGTTTCTCAAAGATGCAGGAATTTCCTTAAAATACAGTACTGGAAAAACTATTTAAAGAAGACTGGGAATTTAAGATTATTGGCCAAATGCAAGATTAGATCCATCAACTTTACAGCAGCATGGACATACTTCTAATGTGTTATTCTAATCAAAAAATTAAATACAAAAAAATGTTGGCTATTTATTTCTGTGTTTGATTTGGTTCCATCCATTTCACCTTACTGTGTTTTTTTGGTTTTACAATGTAGCTGTATTATAATACATGTTGGAAATTAACATTTACATACATAATGACTGGTTGTATCCATTTTCTTGTTGTACTGGACATCTAGGAAAGAGTCCCTCAAATTCAGGCTGTCATCTTATTAGAAGGTAGCGATGAGACTTGAAAGACAGGAAAACTATAGTATACATTGATTAGATAAATGTGAGGGTTTTTTTACTGCCATCCATAAATCCCTGAAAACTGCACTGGATTATCTTTAATTGCCATTTAGATGTATTTTAACTCAGTTATTGGATGTAGATTTGATGGGTCTTCTCAGCAACCTATGAGAATGGAAACCACTTTAAAATGACTTAAGTCAGTGGGTACTTCTAATTTAACCTTGTAAATATAGTTAGTCACAAAATTGTTCATAATTTGTCGCATTTCATACTGGTCATATGTGATCTCAGACATAAGACTCAGAAAAGGCTTGCTTATGGTGTGATGTTCTTTCTTCAGCTCACAAGCAGTTAGGTTAGTTCTGCAGCTTGTTAAATAAACCTGATTCTATTTCTACATGCACTTTCCTCTTCCTTTGTGGATATAGGAATTTAGTAGCCAATATAAATCATACCAAAAGTGTGCTACTGTAGAAGTATCATACAGAATGCTGCACTAAGTGGAATAATGGATCAAAAATGTTTAAATATAGCTGTTTTCCCATATAGCTCTTTTCATGTTAGATTTATAAATTACTACTTTGTAATGGATTATTTATTTGCAACATTTTAACTAGTGTAAATCATTTCAGATATTTTATATTTTAAATACACTAATTAGAGAAAACAAAATATTTTTTTGAGAGACAAGTGCCTTTTAACAACACCTTAAAGTTACACCACCTTAGATAGATACAGGAACTGTTTGTCTAATGGCAGCATGATGCGTTTATAGTCATCTCTACCAATTGGATTTTTCTATTTACAATTCAGCTATAATATGTACCAAATGAAATAAAGTGATATATTTGGGGTCAGCTGTGACTAGATGTTTGAGAGTGGGACTTGGACTCAGGAAATTTGGGTTCTGTTCCCAACTCCCCACACAATGACTTGCTTAGTGATCTTGGGCAAGACAGCCAGCGCCTCAGATTGGAAGAAGGGGATAATAATAGTTACTCACCTTTATAAAGTGCTTTGAAATCTCTGGATGAAACAAGCTATGTAATTTCAAAGTATGATTATTCTGATTCACTGATTTTTTGTTCTACTGTTGACTTTTGTACATTATTTGTCAAATGATTTTTTTAAAATTAAATATAGTTGGTAAGTCATAACCCAATACTGAAGATGTATTCTTCAGATGCTTCTCCCTATTTTTTCAATTCATGTGGGCCCTTATCTGTACCCATCTTTTTCCCTTTTTTTTTTTTCTTCAAATCACATCTGCTTGGAATTACAGTTTAACCTATCTACTTTTGCATTTCTTATTCTGTTGGCTAAAACAAATTGATTATTAATGGTGTTAAACATCTGAATTATTTTGCTAATGTTTACAAAGGTCATTTCAGATTTTGCTAAGTACTTAAATTGTAGTCATAACTTCTAATATACAATTGCAACTTTCATGACAACAGTTGGATAATGCTTATTATATTTAAGTTTAATTACTATGATAATTGTTACTGTCTGGTCTCTTCAATGGTTAGATGTACAGCCATTGTTTAAAAAAAATCAAAACATTCATATTCCTCTGTAGGTCATGTGAAGCTTTCAGCATTTCTAATTTTTTTTCTGTAAAGGTGGATAAGATAGTTTATATTTTTTTTCTATTTAAGATTTGCTTATCTCAGCTTTTGTGAAAGGTTGATTCTTTAAAAAGGCAAAAGCATCAGATGGATTGAAAAATGATTAACTCAATAGATTCCAGTTCCAACATATTGTGTGATCTTAGCTTTTTGCATTTTTAACAGTCTTCTGCTCATGAGTTAAATGTGCAGCATTTAAGATTTGTGGAAATCCTTATCTGGTGCAGTATTTGTAAGCAGTTTCTGCATGAATCGTAAACTAAATAAGCTAAACCAAAAAAAGTATGGTGCATGGATTTTACAGAATCCAGTTTCTGTGCTGAAGAATGTAATTTCTTTGTTTTGTATACAAGATGGCTGGGGAACACACTTGCTTTCTGGTAAATAACTATCCAGCAAGATGTAAAAGGACCAACTCACAAAAAGCCTACATTTTATTAGTAAGTGGAATGGAAAGGCTTTTGTGTGTGCTGTGCTGTTGCATCTTAGCAAAATAAATGAATGGATGTATTTTTTGTTATGTTTTGAGAAAGTTGTAAATCATGATACTTGTTTGCTGATTATATTGATTTATGAGCAAATTTGATTTGAAGTATCCCAATCTTGATTTCGTGGTAACCCACGACCATTTCCCTCCTTCTTTCCAGTTTAGTGGATTTTTTTTTGTTTAAAGTGTGCTTAATGGAAAAGTTTGTAACTAATGATTGTACATAAATCTTCTTTAAAATGTGTATATCCAAATTTATCTGTATGCATTATACTGCATTGGTCTAAATTCAGAGTTAAATATTGTTTTATTATATCCTTAATTATTAATAAAATATTTTGCTGCCGTGTACTTGTAGTTGACTTATGTTCTCTCCTATTGCCTTTTCTTAAATTTTTGAATGTTAATTATCAGAATGTAACTGATTTCATTGACAGGAAACTCTGAGTTTTTATTAAAGATATAGAGGCAAGTTTGTGTTCTCATCTTTATTTTCCTAAAAAAACACAGTAAAGAAACAAAATTTTAAAGTTCAAGCTGTGGGATTAATTCATCTCCCTTTTAAATCTTGCTTCTTCAGTCTGCTGTATACCCAGACTGTGCACCAAAATAATTAAATCAATTTTAATTTGCACTTTATTTCAGTGCAAACCTGTCCTTGGATTCTCTTATTTTTGGTTCTCTTTTGATTGTATAATCTGTTATTACCTTATAAAAGAATCACTCTTCCCACATAGGTGTCACTGTGAACTAAATAAAAAACACATTCAAGCATAAAATGGTGGTTTTAAAAATAATATGATGTATTTAAATAATACTGAAATAATCGTATATCTTAATGGTATGCTTCCACCCAAAATACTATGTTCAGTTTTAATTATCCTCTCTTAAACCCCTCCCCCCCAAAAAAAATCTTACAGTAGAAAAAAGGAGGCCCACAGGTGGGCAGTGAAAATTTCTAACAGCATAGAAAGACCTCCGTAGGAAGAGAAATTGGATAGAGAGGAATGTTAGTTTAGTGGAGGGGACACGATAGACCAGTGGCTCTCAAACTTTTTTACTGGTGACCCCTTTCACACAGCAAGCCTCTGAGTGCGATCCCCTTATAAAATAAAAACACTTTTAAATATATTTAACACCATTATAAATACTGGAGGCAAAGCGGGGTTTAGGGTGGAGGCTGACAGCTCGTGACCTCCGATGTAATAACTTCACGACCCCCTGAGGGGTCCCGACCCCCAGTTTGAGAACCCCTGCAATAGAGGAATACAAATGAGCAGTATAAGGAAGGTAAATCTGCCACTATCTACCTTTTTAAAAAAAAATACAAAAGCAAAGGATCGTCCAATTATGTTGAAAGGTAACAAAAAATAATCTTTGAAACTCACTGCTGTAAGATATCATGGCTACTAACAGTATAATTTTAAGATGGTATATTAATTAATTCTTCACTAATCACTAACCGATGATGGTTAGAAAGAAATACTCCCCATGAGAAGGTTATTTCACAAAATCCATTATCTAGGGCTGTAGCATCTGATACTAGACACTGGCAGAGACAGGATAATGGTTTAGATGGACCACTGGCTAGACACAGTAATTTCTAGGTCTCTTTTTTTGTCTGTAAGCTCTTCCTACAGGAAACAGGTTTTAGGAATATCCATCTCAGTAATGGAAATGTACACTGCCCTTCTTAACTGGACCGTTTCTCCTCATGCAGTCATGACAGGCAAACTTCTGTCTCGTAGAAGCTCTTCTAGAAGCTAATTGGAAAACATCTCTTGATGGGTGGAGAGAATAGCTCAGCACTGTTCCCTTAACAAAGTCCTGACAACTAAAAATGTCCTATTTAGCGCTCAAATTTTATCAGGTACACTTTGCATGCATGGTCTCCGAAGAGCTTACAAGCCAAATAGAGAGAGGCTAGGGTGCAGTGAAGCAACAAATAAGCAAAGGGACCAGGCTGCTGTTTGCCAAACATCTTGCTAGTTCCTTGATTTAAAAAAAACAAAACCTAACAGAATTCCTTTTGCTGTTCCAGTTGTCCCTAATCTACCCAATCCCAATGTGTGTGTTAACATTTCTCTTCTCCACCTCCGTCCCATGCCTTCCTTCAGGGCACAAACCAACTTCTAACTAATGGGCATTAGGACTAAATTTTCCCATGGGGGAAGATTATTCCATGACTGCCTAGGGAAGGGGTGGCCAAACTGTGGCTTGTGAGCCGCACGTCTCTTTTACAGTTGAAGTGTGGCGTGGAGCTCCCCACCCCCATTCTCTGCCTACCAGATTGGGGTGGAAGCTCTGGGATTCTGCCCTGTGGTGGGGTTAGGGGCTTATTCCAGAGTTGACTTGTGCCTGCTGAGAGTGGGAGGGCACAATTTAAAGGTTTGCCGACCCCAAACAGCTTGAGTCATACCCCCCTCTTATCTTCTCCCCGCAGCTCCCAGGTGTTAGCTCCACATGGAGAGGGGCAGTGGCAAACAGCTGGGAGTTGCAGGGAGGGGCCATTGCTTTAACTCCAGGGTGAGAGGCAGTAGCAAAAGCAGCCGCTCTCCCTGCGGCTTCCAGCTGTTTGCTGTCTCCAGCAGCTGCCATGCAGGGAAGAGGCCTGGCCACACCATGTGACTGAGCAGGGCTGGCAAACCCTGGCAAAAATCTGACCCCAAGTGCCCTACCCAGGCATTGCCTCTGCCTGCCCAGCAGCATGGGGTAGGGACTCAGGGCTTCAGCCCCGCAGGGCATGTCTGCCAGTGCATGGGGCTTCAGCCCCTCGTGGCGTCCTGGGCCCCAGCAGGTGCCTCTCATGGGGCTGAAGCCCTGAGCCCCAGAAGGTGAATTCTATGAGCCCTGGTAGCCGCCCCCCATGGGGCTGAAGCCCTGAGACTCGGCAGGCGCTCTCCAGCTCTCGAACTTCTGAAGATTGTTGAATGCAGCTCAGAGGGTCAGAAAGTTTGGCCACCCCGGCCTATGGCATAGTTACTGTACCTATCCTTGCCTCTAGTAAGACGGAGACTCTCATAACTGGTTGTCAGCTCCCTGACACCACAAGCTTTTCAGCCACTCAAGCACTCTCTTCTTAGCTATGCCAGCTCTAACTTCACCTTGCAGGTTGTCACGGAGTCACCGGGCGATGCTCTGGAACTACTCCATATGAAACCAGGCAGGACTCTGGGGCAGTCTCCTCTCCGTGAGCATACTGTCTCCAGGGCAAGAAGCTTACCCAGTTCGGCCTTCCTGGGTCTGGCCTCGGAGCATTCAACATCCCCTTCCACACCATGCGCTTCCCAGAGCGAGTCTGCACAGGCGGGGCTCCTGGGGAAGCCAGAGGGTCCTACACCCCAACTCTGCAGTCAGACGTGACTCTCAGCCAGCCAGTAAAACAGAAGGTTTATTAGACGACAGGAAAATGGTCTAAAACAGCTTGTAGGTACAGAGACCAGGACCCCTCAGCTAGGTCCATCTTGGGGAAGTAGGGAGGCCAGAGCACCTTTGGCCCTCCCTCCATTTCCCCAGCCAGCTCCAAACTAAACTCTTCAGCCCCTCCTCTGCCTTTGTCCCTTTCCGGGGCCAGGAGGTCACCTGATCTTTGTCCTCCAGCACCTTCAGTTGGCACCTTTGTAGAGGAGGGGCCCAAGCCATTAGTTGCCAGGAGACAGAGTGTGGGCCATTCTCTGTGCAGCCAGTATCACAGGGGCCCTCTTGGTCTCTGCAACAATCACACACTCTGATCCTCCCACCTAGATACCTAAAAAATGCATAGGGGAAACTGAGGCACACACACAGTATTCAGAGAAAACATCAAGAACATTCCCACTTCGTCATACAGGTTAACAAGAGGGGCACCCTAAGTCCCTTTGATGTAGTGTAGACATAGCCTTATTATTGTGCAAGGCTAAACAATAGAGCCTTGAATTCCATCACCAGCCAAACCGAGTGGGGTAACAACTTCCCCTTGCCTGAATGGGCCATCACCGAGATACATTCTCTCCTGGTAACTAAACTCCAAAGCCATAAAGCATACTTTCAATATAAATACATTATTCCTTAAATGTTGTCTGTACATACACCCCACAATGATTACGAATCTTGATAAGTTGAGCTTTCTGTAGAAAACTGACATGTTGCTCTTTATGGACAAATATTCTGTAAGACATGTTTGATGTATTAAGTTTGTCAGGCCTGAGGTGAGAAGTGTTTGCAAAGAACAGGGGACCTTTTGCCAAGGGGCCTCTGTGTCACAGGTTCCTTCAAGTAATAATGATAAAGGGCCAGATTTTAAAGTCAGTTTTAAAGTTTTAAACCTCCGCAATTTTCACCAGATTTTTGAAAGAGCTCAGCTCCCATTTAGGCATCTTGATAAGAGCCAGATTTTCAGAAATACTCAGTACCCAGCATATCCCGGTATGACACTCAGGACTCACCATGCACCCAACATACTAAGCCTTTTTTGAAAATCTGGCTCATAATTTGATGCCTAAATGGATTGTTGAGCATTTTTGAAAATCTGGCCTGTGAAACAGAGGTGAACTCTCTACTGCTACTTCTGATTTTCAAGACCTTTAAAGGTTCTAAAGGTGTTATATTTACTGCATACATGCAGAGAAGTTAGATAAAAATACTGGTTGAACCTCTGTAGTTCAGGACCTGACCGGTGGCGAACCAGAACATTTGTCAAACAATGGAAAGTCAATGCAGAGTGCCAGCGGCTCTCCATAGGGGTGGGAAGTAGGGGTGGGGAGTGCTGCAGCACCCTCAGGCTTTGTGCCCTGTGTGGCTCCCCACCAGCCTGCCCCAGCCCCAGGTCCTCCCCCTCCCTTTTGGAGCTTGAACGCCGCGACTCAGCTGTTTGCAGTGTTCCAGAAGCACTGGGAGGGAGGAAGAGGAGTTGGTAAGCGCAGGGCTGCTGGTAGGCGAGAGGTGTGGGGAGAGGGCGGCAGAGGGGGGAGCGTGGCGCCGGTGGATGCTCCGCACCCACTAATTTTGCCCCATGGGTGCTCCAGGGCTGGAGCACTGACAGAGTCAGCGCCTATGCTGGACCATGGATAGTGCTGGATTAGAGAAGTTCAACCTGTATTAAATACTTTTGCTGAAAGGTTTCATCATAACACTACCTTATTTGTTAGAATTCAGAACAATAACACACAAGAACCCCAAAACAGAGAGAGACAAAGCAGGCTTCTCCCTAAAAATGCAGGGGTATACCTCAGCCCACCTTACTCTAGGACAGAGGTGGGCAAACTACGGCCCACGGGCCAGATCCGGCCCATGGGACCGTCCTGCCCGGCCCTTGAGCTCCCAGATGGGGAGGCTAGCCCCCGGCCCCTCCCCAGCTGTCCCTGCCGCAGCCTCAGCTCGCCGTGCCATCAGCGCTCTGGGTAGAGCTGTGAGAGCTGCGGGGGTGTAGTGTATTAAATCGCTCCCCGTAGGAATGTGCTATTTACTGAGTGCCAGGACTGGCAGCTGTAAGTAGTACACCATAAGTAGTACATTTCTATGGGGAGCGATTTAATACACTATACCTCAGGTAGGGAAGGCTGTGCCTCCCCAAACAGCCTGCCCCTCCCATCCGCCCCCTCCCACTTCCTCTCCCTGACTGCTCCCCTCAGAACTCTTGAACCATCCAACCCCTCCTGCTCCTTGTCCCCTGACTGCCCCCTCCCGGGACCCCCTGCCCCTAACCGCCCCCCTGGGACCCCACCTCCTATCCAATCCCCCCTGCTCTCTGTCCCCTGACTCCCCCGACCCCTATCCACACCCCTGCCCCCTGACAGGCCCTCCGGGACTCCCACACCTATCCAACCGCCCCTGTTCCCTGTCGCCTGACTGCCCCCCAAGCCCCTTATCCAACCCTCCCACCCCCTTACCATGCTGCTCAGAGCACCAGGAGTACACCGTAAGTAACACATTCCTACAGGGAGCAATTTAATACACTACACCTGGCCCTCCATACAGTTTTGGAACCGCGATGTAGTCCTCAGGCCAAAAAGTTTGCCCACCCCTGCGCTAGGATGACTCTCTGGAGACTGATTCTGATTGCACACTTCCCTACAAAGCCCTCTAGCCTACAAGCATGACTAGGAAACCACTTACACATTAAAGTGATAGCTTGTAATTTTAAACACAGTTTTCAATGCACCACTAAAAGGTGTCTAAAAATAATGCTTTTAAGGACATCAGGTCATCTTAATATCTTTCAGTGGGTGATTAAGGCCTTATTTAAAAGAAAATAAAAATTCATTTCACATGTGTGACTGTGTCGTTCTGAGAAATGGCTGAACTGTTTAACCTGAATCTTCCCCAAAATATTTATCTTGAGGCAGACACCCAGAATGGAAAGTTTCAGCTCAAGAAAGTTTCCTCCGCAGCATGGGGCGGGGGTCGCTAGCTGGAGGATTCTCTGTGACTTGAAATCCTTAAATCACAGGATTTGGGGACTTCAACAGCTGAGTCAAGGGAAAGGGGGTGGGTCAGCTTTTGTGGCCTGCATCATGCGGGAGGTCAGACTAGATGATCATACTGGTCCCTTCTGACCTTAAAGTCTATGAGTCTATGAGTCTAAGTGTTGGCAATTATAAGCTGGGCCTTATAATGGAAAGAGGTACTTGCCCTTACTATGTTTTCCTGACAAGTGGCTGGTAAACTGAACTGTTAGACTGCATTTGTATTACTATTTGTTACCTTTATGGTTGCTATGGCAATCTCTTTAGACTACAGTAGAACCTCAAATATATGAACACCACAGTTAGGGACTGACCGGTCAACTGGACACCATGTGAAACCGGAAGTAACCAATCAGGCAGCAGTGGAAACAAAACAAAAACAAAGATTGTACTGTGCCTACATTGCATCTTAAAGGTAGGCACATCTGGGCTGCCTGTCCCCATCCCTATCCCCACGCTCGGGGCACCCACTTACAGCTAGGAGTTGAAGATGGTGAGATTCTCAGGCAAAGCTGTGAGTCCCTGCTGTCAGCCCAAGGCAGGCTAAGCAGGAACAGCATTGGGGTCTACACTGCTTTCCTGTAAGCTGTGGGTGCTGTTTTCAGCTCCCCGCCCCCAGCTGAGATGGGGGCTGCTGTTTTCACCCACCTGCTGCTTTCACCACCACGCCTTCTCACCTCACGTTTGCCTGGGTCCTGCGAAAGAAGCTGCCTGCAGAGAAGCTGACTAGCTGCCTCTGGAAACTGTCCCGGAGTGTGAACTGCTGGAGCCGGAGCTGCGTTTTTTTCAGAGTTATGAACATTTCAGAGTTACAGACAATCTCCATTCCCGAGCTGTTCATAACTCTGAGGTTCTACTGTATCCATAACCTATGGCTGTGGTCCCCAACCTTTTTGAGGCCAGTAGCACATTCATGTTTTCAGAAGAGTGTGGCGGCGCCAACAATTTTTCAAGGCTTATTTTGTATTTGTACATTAAATAATACGAAAAAAATCATATTTAATATTACATAATATATGAATCCAGAGAGAAGAGAGAAGCCGGAGAGAAGCTGCGAGGACAGAGAACACCAGCGCCCGCAGCCCCAGAGTACTCTGTCCCCAGCAGGCACGGGGCCCTGGCTTCTCTCCCCTGCTGGGCACTAGGCGGGCCCCGCGCCTGCCGGGGACAGAGAACACCGACGCCCACAGCTCCGGAGTTCTCTGTCCTCGGCAGGCGCGGGGCTGCGGCTTCTCTCCAGCTTAAGCCGCGGCCCCGCGCCTGCCAGGGACCGAGAACACCGGCGCCCGCAGCCTGCAGCCCCAGAGTTCTCTGTCCCCGTCAGGTGCGGGGCCGCGGCTTCTCTCCCCTGCTGGGCATTAGGCGGGCGCACATAAATGCCCCAGTGGGCGCCATGGCGCCCGCAGCACTGCGTTGGGGACCACTGACCTATGGCCTTTGTCACAACTGGTCTCCTCCTTCTACTTTTTGTCCTGCTCTATTGTAAATGCTATCCCCTTCACATTTATATATATTCACTCATCTTTCAGGGGACTGACTCATACTTTGCCATTTGTTGTAAAATAAATATAGAGCATGGAATAAGCATCTAAATAGATACAATAACAGATGTAAAACAATATATTCGTTCTGGCCAAGATTTTCTAAAGTGATTAGTGATTTTGGGTGCCCAACTTAAGCTACCTTAAAGGGCCCTGAATTTCAGAGGGTGGGTGCTCAGCACTGTCTGAAAACTGGGACTCTTTAAGCTGGCTCAAGTTGGGCACCCAAAAATTGAAGCACCCAAACTCTAGCCACTTTTGAAAAATCTTGGCCTCTTTTTTTTTTTTTTTTTTTTGGTAGTCCCTGAGCTTTCTTCTTCTTCTGCCACACCCTTCCTTAGTTTAGATGTTCAGCTGCTGACAATAGGTGTCTCTCCTGTTGTACTGCATGCTGATCTTTTGAGGTAATAAAGAGTTCTCTTGCATTTTATAGGCATGTTTAGTTCATTGACACCAAATGCAATACCTTTTTCAATAAGATTTGGATCAAGGTGGACTGTGCATTATGTCACCTCAGATAGTGTGTATCTGGTTATGTTTTTAAGGTGGAGTCTTGTGTAATTTCTCTTTACTATTTGTGTTCTATTTCTGGAGGGGATGGTATCTAGTAGTTTGAACATAGTATTGAGTGTCAAAACTATAGTGTGCCCTGACAGAGCATGATACAGGATCTAGCCCTTGGATCATAAATACTTCAGGGCAGAGATTATGTCTTTCTATGTGTTTGTACAGTGCCTGACGCAGTGGGACCCTGATCTTGACTGAGCCCTTTGGGTGCCACCATAATAGAAGTAATAAATAACAATAATAAGGGCTTCAGCTACCCACACACGTGAATTGAGTGTTCCCTCAGCCCGTCTTCCCAGGCTGAACACTGACTCTCCACTCTGCACCTGCATTTAGTAATGGGCCTGAGCCATAGAGTTTGGTGTGTCTGGTAGATCAAGTGGCAGGGACTAGCCCTAAGACAAGATGTAACAAGTGAAAGCAACAAACAAAGCAACCTCCTCAGTGTGGAAAGTACACTTGGGCTCACTTTCTGTTGTTTGGGTATGATTTTAAAATTTAGATTTGTTGTTTTTCCCTTTCCTTACATTAACTAACCTCATCTGCCCCTCAGTCAAGCATAGATAGATAGATAGATAGATGGGTTGGGTGTAACTGCTGTCTTATATTCAGGATAACTGTAAAGAAGCTCTTGTAAAGAAGTGGCTGAAAGAAGAGTAATAGCACCCAAAACATGGGCCCATGAAGAATCTTCAGTAGAAGGCAAACCATGCCCTCCAATGTGTTTCAAATGCTGGGGGTAGGGTTTGATTGATGGAACTGTGAGTTCTTGTGTGTGAGACAGAGAGAGAAAGACAGCACAAGGGGACGGACGGACGGACGGACGGACACACACACACACAAGCTGGTAGTACAACCCTGAGAAAAGCCTAGAAAAAGCTTTTGATGTGTGCTGGCTGACAGATGTTTGATCCTATGAGCAAGGAAGTTGCCTCCTGTTGTTTGCTTCCTCCTGGATTCCAGGAATCAGAAATTTGTCCATTCATTGTAAATACACAAGAATGGGTCAAAGGTATCAGACTCCATTATCAATTTCTTTTCCGGCTGGGAACCAGTGCAGCACACTCTGCACTCAGGTGCTTTCTGTGCAACCTATATAGAAGAAAGTGGTCACTTATTCTCACTGCAAAGGGAGAGGGACTCAGTCTTTTTACAGGGCTACAATATGACACTCAGACACTTCTAGCACAGTGAGATTCATCGTTTTGTCTGCTGCAGGCAGTCTTTTGTTCCCCTTAGGAAGTGCCCTAGTTTGGGGCAGCAATAGTTCACTTTCTGCTGTGGGCTCTCTCTCATCTTTTGTCTTCAGCACAGGTGGCTGGCCCTTTCTGGCAAGACCCGAGAGTGCTCTGTGCAGCTCACGGATTCTCTTTCCAGTTCGGTATCTGTTGTGTCTTTTTTTATATCACAAGGACATTTCTTCTTTGAAGCAATAATCCATGTGCTTTGTTTGCTGGCTGCTGTGTTTTCCAGTTTGATGGAAGTGGGTTTCATGGGGGGTTGAGGGGAGGGAAGGATTCTGTTTCTGTGCTGCCATCCCTCAGTACTGTATAGAGATCTTAAATAATTTAATTCCTCTCATGCAATTACCGCCTCACTACTGTAGGAACCTCCATTTCAGCTGTTTATTTTGTATTTTTCAATTCTGCCCGACATTCTCCTTCACTTAAGCTGCAGGCACATCTTATCCCCTAAATCCCAAGAGCATCATGAAGGAAACTGGGCACCGCCTAATATGTTATTTTCTATACACAACTGGAATGCATGACACACTTCCCAAAATAAACTGCAGTATCCAGCAATTACTGCATTAACTTGCGTGAAGGGGAGTAGAGTCCTAGCTTTTCAGCTTCCATGAGTGCTTTGCCAGCTAATCAGACTTTCAAGTCTGCTTACTGAAAGCAGCAGGGATTCTACTCCTTTAATTCCCTCACCCCCTCACAAAACAAAAATAGTAAATCTAATCAAACAGATGTACCTTAATGGCATGTTGGCGACTGCTGCTCTGAGACAGTGGGCCTGGTTCTATGCTCATCAGAGTCAAGTGGCATTCTGCCATTGACTTTGTTGGGAGCAGGATTGGTCCCAACAGTTTATTTAGATGGAGAACTCAGCTCCAAGTTTCCTTTCTTTTCACTTCACTTCTCCTGCTGGATCTGCATACCTGTTAGGGGCTCAGTCCTGTAAAACTTTCAACTCCCATTGACTCATGTCGGAATGCCATGCATGGGAGGAGAGCTTGCTGATCAGACCACAAAGGAACTGACTGATGTTTATAAGGGTGATGATATGTCTTTGGCCCTGGATGTTAGCCAATAATTGTTAAATTCTTGTGTCTGAGATATCTGATAAAGAATTAGGGCTTGTCTACACTTAAACTGCTGCAGCAGTGCCTCTGTAGTGCTTCAGTGAAGATGCTACCCATGCTGATGGAAGGGCTTTCTCCTTGGCGTATGTAATACAGCTTCCTAAGAGGTGATAGCTATGTTGATGGGAGAAGCCCTCCTGTTGACATAGTGCTGTCTACTTCAGGAGTTAGGTTGATATAACTGCGTTCCTCAGGGGTGTGGATTTTTCACACCCCGAATTACATAGTTACATTGACATAAGTTGCTAGTGTAGACCAAGCCTTAGACAGCACGCTACCAGTTTAAAAAATAAAAAATAAAAAAAGAGTTTATAATTCTGCAACAATAAAATAAAATAAACTGAAACCGATTTATATTCATGGTCCATGCTAAGTGAATTTCTAAACCGTAATTCAGCAGCATAAATGCAGGAAAGTAATTTGGATCTTAAAAATCCTTTGAAAAACACAGATGGTGCACGGAACAGAGCAAAGGGTATTGTTAAGAAGTAAGAGGTTTATGTTAATAATGTCCCTTTACAAATATTATGAATCTAAAATTGTAGCCAACCAGAAGGCAGCCTGTGACTTGGATCATTTAGCTATTTACACCCTTAGAAGAGGGTACTCATCACGTTTTGCCAGCACAGTCATTAGCATGTGGAAAACTGGGCACATCGACTAGGAAGCCTAGCCTGAAAATGTGGTCCAATCCAAAGTTTCTGTCTAACCTGCACTGGCAAAGCCAAGCATAGAAATGGAGATTTCATTCCTCAGAGAGTCATAGCAAGAGGCAGAATTTAGCCCATGGTTTGTGCCCACATGGTCAATTCAGTTAGTAACAATGATCGCTAACAGCACTGGACTCTTATGATAACTTGGCTTACAAATTTACCCTAACTGTGAGCTCAACTGTAAAAAGTAAATGAAAGTTCATAAGGTGTCACAATAAATTATACCAATAAATGATAATGGGAAAGTTTGCAAATGGGAGCGAGAAAAACTGAAATAGTCTAAACAAAAAGGCCTACTGATATAATTCAAGGACTGTGTTAAAATCGTGCCTGGTAAACAAGAACAAAGTATGAGACAAAAAAAAATCAACAAACCAAAATTGGTGTGTCAGAAATTAGGCCTAGTTGATGGACCAAATAATGAGAAGACAGGCTATTCCATCCATCACTTCCTTTTGGCAGTCCTTAAAGAAAGAGACTTAAAGAAAAATTGACTATAGAGTGAGCTTCACTATCATGGCTGCCAACTCCAGTCTCCTGGGACCCTGGATCTTCTTCAGCCAATCCTGAAAGATGTCCCAACCAGACCGGGCCAGAGAGTCGGAGCCAGCCGACATTACCACCTCCACCAGCTTCGACTAAATCCCAAATGCTACCTGGGATGTGAGACATATTGTCTCCCCCCCAACACTTGTGTATCCTTTTCCTTCCCTACCCTTTTTCGTCTCTCTCCTATCCTTGTTTTTCCTGCTGCCCACTAAGCGTCTGGCTTAGTTTGCCAAGATGACATATTTTGAAATGCTGCCATAAGCCTGTGACCAGAAAGAGGCAGCTAAAAGCGATGCCCTGAATAGCCTGATGCTGGTATGAGTTTGGCAGCTTTTGGAGTAGCTGATCAGAGCCAGCGCAGTGGCCATGTTTCTCTATCAGTGAGATTGCAAGCAAAAAGTCAACACCAGAAAGAGCAGCTGCATTTTCTGTCTTTGCTGCTCTTTTCTCTGCCCTTTTGCATGTGTTTGTCTTGGTTTGTCTTCTAGGAAATGAAATCAAACTTTAACAAAGCAGCAGTAACAGCTCCAGTCCATCTTGACTAACGACTTCTCTTTTCCACAAAAGGACAGTTATTACCATCTTTAATAATATCTAAAAGACTGTCAAACAAGGGTTTTTTCCTTCAAAAAACTCTCTCCAGATATGGGGAAAGGGAACAAATAACGTTGAAATAAAAACCTCACTTAATATTTGACATTTCAAGTGCTTTAACTGTTTCCCCTCTTTTCTGTATCTTTAATAAAAGGTTTAAAAAATTAATAGTACATTTGTCATTGTACTAAGCAGGCTAAAGTCTCTCCATACCAACCTCTGAACCTTGTTTAAAACTGTTTAATGTTGGACAGTAACTAAGGGTAGGTCTATGCT
Source organism: Chrysemys picta bellii (assembly GCF_011386835.1). Lineage (NCBI taxonomy): Eukaryota > Metazoa > Chordata > Testudines > Emydidae > Chrysemys > Chrysemys picta. The sequence goes on along the minus strand of NC_088794.1, from coordinate 135,607,692 downwards.
GCAATAAAAGACCCTCCACATGGCCATGGCTGGCCCAGATCAGCTGACTCAGGCGCTTGGGACTTGAATTGTGGGGCTAAAATTGCTGTGTAGGTGTTTGGGCTCAGGCTAGAGCCCAGGCTCTGAGACCCTCCCCACTCACAGGGTTTCAGAGACTGGGCTCCAGCCCAAGCCCAAACATCTACACTGAAATTTTTAGCCCCCTTAGCCTGAGTCAATTGACCTGAGCTCTGAGACTCAGTGCTGTGGGTTTTTTATTGCAGTATAGCTATACCAAGAGTTATGTTAATACCTTTAGCCCATATATTCCATCTAATTTAATACAACTCTTGCCAATGATTAAGGCTCATATGTGGTTTTCTTCCTGTACCTGGTTTGGTGCATTTTTTTTTTGTAGTGTTGACAGGACCCCTTAACTGTGCCAGTGAAACCAGTTTGGTTGGCCCTTCCTCCTCACAACTATGTATATAGTAGGAGAGGCCAGGGAGCGCTGTCCCATGAACTGCTGTTGCCATTGTCTATGCCTGTTCTCTAGGCCAGGAGTTCTCACAACAAAATTTGTGGTGACTCTTGCTGGTGGCTGCTCTGACAGTTTTTCCTAAAATATGAAGCTTGAGCCTTCGTATCTCAGGGCTGAAGCCAAAGCCCGAGCCCCAGCACCCCAGGGAAGATAGGTTGGGAACTCACCAGCCACCTGTGGAGTGCCAGATTCCTCTGGCATTGTGCACACCAGCCCCACTTGTCACCAGAGGTGCTGCCCGGAGCCCCTGAGGAGGCTGCATAGTGCAAGGTGCTGATCCCTGCTGGTAGCGCCAGTGCAAATACCAAGGCGGTGCATCCAGGAGCAACAGCTGGATGCTGCAGGGAGTGGCCACTGCTTTCTCTCCCTCCCTCCCCCCGCCCATGCTTTGGAGGCTGTTGTGGCCACAAAAAATCCACTGATGGATGCACACAGCCTGGTGGCCGCATTTGAGAAATGCTGCTCTAGGCTCGATTCTCCATTGCCTTGCACCTTGTGTAGTCCTCTACAGCTGTGCAAAGTTGATGTAACAGGCTACTATTCTGAACTGGTAGCAGTTAACTTACTTTGCACAGGTGTCAATGATTACACAAGGTGCAGCAGGCTGGAGAACCAGGCCCTCCCTCTCATACTGAGGCAGAGTGGGATAGCTGCCCCCATCTTCTCGGAATACAATGATACAAACACAATTAGGCAACTGTGATAGGTACAGATGCACAAATGGGGTTATGTTGTGGAAAAAAAGCTGCTGTGTGGCTGCAGCTCCAGGGTGTTTGTTGTAAATAGGTCAGATGAGAGTGTCATAAAAATAGGATTGTACTTGTAGCAGAGAGAGCGCCTAGGACATGCCAGGATCAAACATACTCAAGCACAAAGAACTGTTTAAAAAAGTTCCCATCTTTCCTATTTAGAATTGCATCAATTCTCATGTTTAACCTCACTCCATCTCTGCGAGACTCTTTTAGAGCTACATATAAAGAACCAAGGCTGGACATTTTCCAACTGAGTATTTTTCTTTTGGAAAATGCCGAATAGTTGCAAGTTAAATGGTTTTGTGGAACCATGTCAATTTTGATGAGATTTCATTTAGAAAGAAAAATCGGGGGGTGGGGGGGAAGAAAGGGGCATTTCAGGAAGGTCGAAATGGAACTTGTTGATCTTTTTGGCGCAGAGCATTTGATTTTCCATTTAGAAATGACTTTTCATTTAAATTTTTAAATATAAAATATAAGTCAAAATCAGAATGAAATGTTTTGTTTCAATGTTATTGAAACAAAACATTTTGATAGATCGAAAACAATTGTCCTTTTTTTTTAATTTGGTTTCACAAAAAGTTTGTTTTTTTCTTTTCATTCCATTTTACAGTGGAAAAAATATCAAAATATCAAAATTTCCCATTAAACTAAAAAATCCAGTTCCCATTTCACTCTAGTTATGTCCTTATTCTCAGCAACTGCTGCAGGTACCTGGTAACTCTTGATGAGGTGAGTTCAGGTACAAGTTGATCCTCCTTGAACAGCAAGTTCCTTTTCATTTGAGGAGAAAGCATTTGTTTGACCAGTTTTACCATTGGTATTTCATTTTAGCCATAAATATGGGGCACAGAACAGATGTTATAATTGTGCTGACATGGCTTGGATAAAATCAAAATCTATCTAGCCGCTATTGATCTCCTGAACTTCCTGCCCAGATTTTGCCACTCTTAGATTTTCTCCTTGACCTCTAAAAAAATAAAAATACTATGTTACATAATTTTGTGTACAAATGATTTACAAAAGCAGATCTGCCCTTAGGCTGCTCACTCAGTTCTAGGAGGAATGAATGTCAAGCATACTTGACAGACCTCTAACTGCTGATTCTGTGCATAACAACCTTTGACAAGAATTGGTCATTCGGCAATCTGTGGGAGTGTGGGCTCTGGTCTAATGGGAAATGAGAGACAGAAGAATGGGTGTTAGTGGTTTGAGATCACAAGCGGGCACTAAGTGTGGTGTATTGACTACTGTGTTGGAATTGCACAATGTGATGTGATGTATACCTCACACAGGCCCTGAAAGGGTTAATGAGGGTCTGAGAGGCCAATTACAACACCTGGTGGGGGAAGAAAGCCAGAGACCCAGGCTAAATTAGAGTTTAAACCCAGCTGCGGAAGTGATTATAAAGGAGCAGAAAAGGGGGCTGCAGGGAGAGGAAGGAACTCTGTAATCACGCCCTGGGACTATAGAGTAAGGAGACCAGATGGAGAGACAGAGATAAGCCCTGGGATTCTCACTTGAGTAGAAGAGACTGGCAAGTGGCCAGCAATGACATAGAACAGCCAATGGAGTGGAGCAGGCTCTGGTGGGAAGTACTGGGAAGCCCTTGCAAAAGGTCAGGAACTCTGAAACAAAGGTGAAATTAGAGCGGTTGTAGGGGAGAAGGCCTGAGAGAGATTGCGAACAAAGAAGTTCAGGGAGGCAGCAGCCAGGAGTTGTGTGGAGCAAACCCTGGCTCCTGGTTATAGGGTCCCTCTGGTGGAATCCGGTGTAATGACAGGCTCCCCTACTAGCCACAGGAGAAGCCCATCCTCATGTAAGGGGATAAGGACATTGGAAAGCCCTCAGAGAAGCATTGAGGTGGTGCTAAAGACCTTGTGTGAGGACATTTGGATTGTCTTTGGTTGGACTTCCTGTTACTCCAAGAGGGGTGGACTAAATTGTGACCTAGCCAGAGGGCTGCGTCACTGAAGAAGTGGTCCACTGGAGGACCGGAGTGGCTGTCAGCAGGGGGCACCATCTCGGGAGAGACATGCACTTTAAGGGGCGTTAAGAGGTGTGTGGGGTTTACTGGGCCTGCTTGCAGGGTAGGGGGCTCGATAGGGAAGCCTGTGAGCTGCAGTCTGTTTGCAACTAACCAGCCTACAGTAAGATGGAGTGAAGTATGCTGTGCTGCCTGAAGGAGCAGTTGGCTTTATCTCTTTCTCTGTTTTTTGGGATTCTTGTGTGTTCTCACTCTGATTTTTAAAAAAATAAAGTAGTGTTGTGTTGCACTGCACCCTTCTAGCAAGAGTTCTGTGCCACAAATATAACACTAAACACACCTGAGCTTGAGTCCTATCTCTAATGTGGCTTCATCTGTGGCCTTGGGCAAGTCAGTGTCTCTCTGCTGTGGTTTTCCCAACTGTGAAATGGGACTAATAAAGGTGCAGGCATAAGGAAGGGGTCTAAGGTGTCCACCTGCAAACTTGCCATGTAAAGAAAATCTTGTTCTCCTGCATCTCCACACAGGGGAAGAGACAGGCCAGATTGATGGAGTACTGTCTATAAGGAGCAGACAGCAGAGCATTTTTTATTTGGTTGAGGACAGAGCAGGGTAGATAAAGGGGATATAGAGAACCGCAGGGAAGAAGACAGATGGAGAAGGTCTTACTTTGCCTTCGCTCTTCCACAGCCGCTTGCTACTTGTTGCAAAGATCCTGTCCTGCATTTCAGATACCCCCGGTTGTGATGAATGTGGAAAAGAGAGATAAATCCTTCCTGGGTTATTTTTTTTTAATTCCCAAAATCTGGGAGTATTTTAATGTTGTTAAATTATTTATTTTGATGAACAAGAAAATATTTTTAAAAGTTCCTGGCCCCCTGCTTTGCACAGATTTCATGCTTCTTTAGAAACACATCATATAATGAAGACAAACCCAGCAGGTATTCTTCCCCCTTTGATTATATTAATCATAATTATACCTAGCTCTTTGCATCAGTAGAAATCAAAGCGCTTTACAAAGGAGGTCAGTGTCATCATCCCCATTTTACAGAGGGGAAAACTAAGCCACAGGGAGAGGAAGTGACTTGCTCAGTGTCATGCTGTAGGCCAGTGGCAAAGCTAGAAATAGAACCCAGGTCTCCTGAGGCCTCGTCCAGTGCACTATTCACTAGGCCATGTGTCTCCCATAACCAGCCACCCCCTTAGGACAGTGAAAATACCCTTCTCTTCCCCTGACATCAGCCCTCAAGAAAATCCATTGCGAAGAGATGAGCTTTGCAACATGCCCCAAAGGTCATGTTTGGGAAGTTTCAGACAAAGGGACGTGGGAGGATGTGAGTTTCTGAGCAAGGAATACCTCTGCTGATGTCGTTTGCAGCAGTATCATGTGGGGAGAGGCCAACATTTGGGTCCCAGGTCATTTAGGGCTTTCTAGCTCAAACCCAGATATAGCTGGAAACCCACAGGCAGCCAATGCAGATCCCTGAGTATCAGTGTAATGTGTTTACAGTGAGATGCACCACTTAACAAGCAGCTTCAGTTTCCGAGGAGAATTAAAGTGCATACCAAATAGAGTATACTGCAGTAGTCTAATAATGAAGCAATAGAGGCATGGAACATGGTAATGAGATCCACAGACAAAAGAAATGGTTTATATAACCTCTTGTCCAGATGTTGATAAACAAGACCACCCTAGCCACTGCAGTACATAACCACCAATTGGGAATTTAATCAGATTGTTAACTTCAGTAACAAATGATATATGGACACTCTTAGGTATACTCTTTCCCAGTTCGTCCATTTATACTTCCCAAGCAAACACCACCACCTCTGTTTTATTTAGGCTGAACACAGTATCGAGTAATTGCAGCTGGAGGGGTTGGCTCAGTGATCTAAGCATCGGTTTTAAACACCCAGACTACCTGGCACCACACCTTCAAATTCAGACAGGTTGAACTCAGCTCTTTGTTGTTCTCAGGCAGATACATTGAACTGCACTAATTTTAAGACGTCTGGGGCTTTTGGGTGTTTTTCTGGTGCCCCATTGTCAAGAAGGAGATTTTTGGGGCCTTGGAGTTTCCTGTTTGGAACAGAAATTGGGGATACAGAATCAGGGTATTTTCTTAGTGTAATCTGTTTATGTACAATATGTACACAAGCCCTGTTTCCTTGAATGGCATGGTAACAAATGACATGCAGGAAACTGTTCCTTGGAGGAACCTCAGGTAAGGCCCATTAACCCCCTATGCGCATATTTACTCTGATAGCAGTGTAACCAGTTATACTTTTTACATTGATACCTTGTTCTTCAGTAAAATTGCTGGTGTCTTAATGGGAGACATGTAGTCATATGCTGAGGGAAGGAGGAGGTCAGCCCAACACAAATTGCCATAGCAATGCTGGAGGCAAGCTGACTGAGGGCTTCTATTTCCTGTTATCCTTGCTTTTCAAGCCAGCTTTGGACCCACAATTCCAGCTAAGACACATAGCTGTTTTGCAAGCCAACACAAGTACCAATGATGTAAGGGATTGCATTTATAGCTGAAATCAGTTCTTTCCATTAGTACATCAAATGGCTATAAGGCATCCTTGGCAATCACAACAGCCACTCCAGCAGAATTGAAATAAAAAATGAAAGAGACTTGCTCTGGAATAATTTATGGTGACAATGAATAGCTCTTTAGTAACTAGTATAGAGCAGGGGTGGGAAAACTTTTTGGGCCGAGGGCCACATCTGGGTGGGGAAATTGTATGCAGGGCTGGGGCAGGGGGTTGGGGTGTGGGAGGGGGTGTGGTGTGCAGGAAGGGGCTCAGGGCAAGGGATTGGGACAGAGGAGGGGTGTGGGATGTATGAGGGGGCTCAGGGAAGGGGGTTTGGGTGCAGGAGGAGTGCGGAGTGCAGGAGGGGGTTCAGGCAAGGGGTGCAGGAAGGGTGCAGACAGCAGGAGGGGGCTCAGGTCAGGGGTTTGGGTGCAGGAGGGGTGCAGGGTGCGGCAAAAGGCTCAGGGGGTTGGGGTGCACAGGGGTGCAGGGTGCAGCAGGGAGCTCAGGGCAGGGGGTTGGGGTGCAGGAGGGGTGTGGGGTGTATGAGGGGGCTCAGGGCAGGGAGTTGGGGTGCAGTAGGGGTGCATGGTGCAGGCAGGGGGCTTGGGGTGGGGTGCAGGAGGGGTTCGGGCTCTGGGGTGGCAGCGGTGCACACCGGGGCCAGGGCAGGCTCCCTGCATGCCTACCCTGGCCCCATACTGCGCCGCTCCAGGAAGTGCTGTGGCCCCTGGGGGGGGGGGGAAGGGGCACAGGGCTCCGCGTGCACTGCCCTTGCCGTGCCTCCAGGTACCTCCCCCAAAGCTCCCTTTGGCTGCGGTTCCGCGTTCCTGCCCAATGGGAGTTGCGGGGGGGCGGTGCCTGGAGGCAAGGGCAACACACAGAGCCCTCTGCCCCCCCTCGCCCGGGGGCCGCAGGAACTTGGTGCTGGCCACTTCTAAGAGTGGTGCGGGGCCCGTGGTGCCACGGTGGGCAAACCTGCGGGCCAGATCCAAAGCCCCGAGGGGCCGGATCCATCCCGTGGACCGTAGTTTGCCCACCCCTGGTATAGAGGATCTACATCTGCATTGTACAAGTTTTTTGGCCTTCAATTAGTCTTGCATTCTGAAGAGCATATACTGATAGACCAACAGCTTCTATAAAATGGAGGGGATGGTTTAAAGGTCTAAGCGTCAGGTTTGGCATAACTGCATTGCTTGGGTCCACAGATTTACTTGGCAAGGTAAATTCAGCCCTTCATTCTTCTGTGGGAGATAAACTGATTAGCAGTTTGGATTGTTCTTAAGAATCATAGTAGTTTTATTTTGCAGATGCTCAATGTGCTATAATGTTAGCTTGTTGCAATAATGCATGCCACCATTTTCCTTATTTCCTGGACTGTAAACTCTTCAGTGTAGGGGTGATGTCACAACTTCTATATGTGGCATATATCTTTTGTGTCTGGTCAGTGACTTAGCTGTTGACTTCAGGAGTCCTGTGATTTTTTAGGTCTATGAAGCGCTTCTTCTCAAAACCAGAAGAGCTCTCGTTGTAGTGCGTAAGACTGAAAAAAGAGCTGTCTTAAAAAGTAACTGTGACGGGTTGGATCACAGAAACCCCCTTGGGAGCTGCCACCTGATGTGCCAAGACTACCCCGTTCCTGTTTTCCCTGCCAGCTCAGGACTCCAGCACCCTGTCTTGCTGAGCCAGACACTCCCGTCTGGCTCCAGACACAGACCCAGGGTCTGAATCACTTGTCCCAAAGCTGCAAGTTTACCTGAAAACAGCTCACAGAAGTGTGCTTGTCTTTAGCACTCAGATGCCCAACTCCCAATGGGGTCTAAACCCAGATAAATCTGTTTTACCCTGCATAAAGCTTATGCAGGGCAAACTCATAAATTGTTCGCCCTCTATAACACTGATAGAGAGATATGCACAGTTGTTTGCTCCCCCAGGTATTAATACATACTCTGAGTAAATTACTAAATAAAAAGTGATTTTATTAAATACAGACAGTAGGATTTAAGTGGTTCCAAGTAGTAACAGACAGAACAAAGTAAGTCACCAAGCAAAATAAAATAAAATGCGCAAATCTATGTCTAATCAAACTAAATACAGATAATCTCACCCTCAGAGATGCTTCAGTAAGTTTTTCTCAGACTGGACACCTTCCAGGCCTGGGCACAATTCTTTCCCCTGGTACAGCTCTTGTTCCAGCTCAGGTGATAGCTAGGGGATTCTTCATGATGGCTCCTCTCTCCCCTTGTTCTCTTCCACCCCTTTATATATCTTTTGCATAAGGCGGGAACCCTTTGTCCCTCTGGGTTTCCACCCCCCCTCACTGGAAAAGCACCAGGTTAAAGATGGATTCCAGTTCAGGTGACATGATCACATGTCACTGCAAGACTTCATTACTCCCTTGCCAGCACACACATATACAGGAAGACTCACAGGTAAATACAGCCATCTGCAGACAATGGGAATCATCAAGTTATGTTTTATATTTCTAGTTTTAGATACAAGTGTGGTACATTTCTACAAATAGGATGATCACACTCAGTATATTATGAGCTTTGTAATGATACCTTACAAGAGACCTTTTGCATGAAGCATATCCCAGTTACGTTATATTCACTTATTACCATATTTTTTCTAAAACTATCCCAGTTACATTATATTCACTTATTATCATGTTTTTATAAAACCATATAGACTGCACAACATCACAGTAACAATACCAAATAATTGCAATAGTGCTGCAGTAGAACCTCACTTATCCAAAGGCCTCAAGGGATATCCAAAACATTTGGTTAAACAAAGTATCAGATGAAAAGAGGAACAGGCCACCTGGAGTAAGACCTGGGTCCCCTCCTGTGAAACACAGTGAAGAAAATGCCAGATGGCTTTTCATAGTGACTGGTTTTAAAGATGCCGTATTCTGGGCGTAACAGATACAGCGTATCTGTACATGTCACAGGGAAATGACTGGACTTTAATTTCCACACAGAGCAGAACCTCAATATTGTTACAGCAAAAAGTCTTGAACACTAGGGATCATTGATGGATAAGCATCCATGATTAAATTCTCCATAGAAAGAGTTAAAGATGCCATGCAGTAACCGCCTTCAGAGAGTCATTAAGAGTATTGTATGGGTTAAAACAACCTTTCTTCCTCTAAAACTTTTCTGTGTTTCCTGTATGTTGCACAAAAAAAAGGGCTAAAGGCCAGGCCCCCTTTCTAAATGATGCAGTACAACAGGAGCCTTGCACTAGTGGTTTCCCAGGTGTAAAGTACAGCAGCTGAGGGAGGAAAACAGGCACAGAGTGTGTTAAAGTAGGTGGATTTGTTTGAGAGAGAGACAGAGGCCCAAGGGGAGTTGCTTCTTGTGACAGGGTAATCAGGTATTTCTGAGGTTTGTGCTGAGATAGGATAATGATCAATCATAAAATACATTTATGTAATACTGTTCTTTCCAATGTATTCTAAAGCTCTTCGCAAACGAAAGAAGCTGAGACTATACAGGGGTCACTTAATTTACCCCGGAATTGCAGCCATTTGTAGCGTGAAATGCAACATATTTTTTAACAGTGCCCAGTAACTCTACAAAAGCAGGAGGTCTCAAGTTTGAATCACAGCAGACATACCTTTATGTAGTAGGCGAAAATAATTCCCTACACACAGTGGTTCCCTTCTATTTTAAATTTCTATGAATAATGTATCCATATGAAAATGCAAAGAGAATGATCAGTTTCAGGGGTGGAATGGAGTTCTACCAGTGCAGTACTACTCCAGAAGGTGATGTAGTAGCAGAGTACCAATCTAGCCTACTCTCTCCTCACTGCACCTCTATGTGTGCACATATACTACATATTGTGCTGCATAGTTTTTGCTGTTGTTGCCCCACAGACCATCATGTTGCATCCTATATTGTTAATCTGCTGAGTAACATTTTAAATAAAGGGAATGCTTATGTCTTATTAGACATTAATGAATACTGAGCAGTGACAGCACAATGCTGTTGTAGATACTTTTAATTATGTATAAAGACCACAAAAGACTATAATTTATATCAATTTGTTATGACTAACTATAATGGTAGGCAAATTGAAAGCTGAAATCAAGCTGGAAAGGGGTCTAGGTCAGGAATTCTCTGATAAACAATGGATTGCAATATGTAACCAAATACATAACCTTCATTAATTGGAAGATACACATCCTATAACTATAATCACATACATGCACTGGGTATCTCCAAAATCTATATATAAAATTATAGTAACTATGATGATAAATATAATATTGAATCAGAGAATCTCAGGTCCTATCATAATTCTGGGATAAAGTTTCTAAAAGTTTTCTTGGAAACTCATAATTTATGCTAACCTCAAGTTTGCTTTATGATGGTGTCAGAGACGCAACACACCATTCTGGCAGAGAAAGGGTTAATACAGACTCCAACAAGAAGCAAGGCTAGGACTCACCTGCAGCTGCAGTTATAAAAAGGTTTTGCAGTCAGAAAATGAAAAGGGGCCCAGGGCTGAAGGATGGGAAGGGAGCCTTCTCCCATAGAATTTTGTGCGCTGAAGGTACCTGAGAAGAACTGTAATATGGTCAGAGAGCAAAAGTCACCACCAGTCAATAGGGATTTTCAGTGGGATTGACTGAATCATACTATCCCTTAAACTTTGTTTTGGGCAGAGTTTCATTAAGAGGCAAGTTATATCTGTATTTGAGGGCTTTTGAGGATAGAGGGAAATGGTCTGTGGGTGAAGTTTACAGGGGATGAATAATTATAATCAAAGATCACACACACACACAGAACTTAACCTCAGCCAAAGCATCCTGCGTCACTTCTTAACAGGATGGACCTAACTAACATGACTGCTAAGTGAAACATCTACACACTTGCTTCATGATCCGCCTGACCTTTCTGTAGAGAGATGTGTAAGCAGAGTCAGGATGAGCTCTACCCTGACATCTGGTGGTGAATTATGGCGAGTGTGGAAAAGAACTCCAGGGGCTGATCTTGTTTGCATAGGCAAACCCACTCGCCTGGCATGAAACAACAGCAACTCAAAGTGGTTACTTTGGCTGGTATGGGATCCCCAGTTTTCTCTGTTATTGGGGCAGGAAGAATAAAGTTTTGTTACCCTGATTCTGTGAATCAAGGCCAGTGGAACTGTTGTATGACAGAAGGACTGAGTGAATCCTTAACCATTACCTAAGTAGCACTTGCTTGACAAGGGACATGGGTTACAAAACCCAGTGAACTGAGAGAGAGGATGGGAATAGGTGTTTGTACTTGATGGTATGGGCCCCTGCTGAGGGTTTGAAACACCAATTGTATTATTTTCTCTCTCCACTGTGGGATGTCAGAGCTAACTTTGATTCCATTAGGAGTCTAGTTATGGGCTGCTGAGCTGAATTCACTTTGGGCCAATGGTGTACTAACAGTGGGGCTCCCCTACTATGAGCTGAAATTACAAAAGAGCTGAAATCACAAAAGAGCTAAAGTTATTAAGAAGTGAGATCACTGAGTGCTGGGTTAACTAGTGGGGGAGCCTGAAGCTATATTGCTAAGCAGCTGGTGGAGCAATTTGTGGGGATGACTGGAGGAGCGGCGCGGAGCCTTGCGGGGCTGGTTGGAGTGGCCCAAGGAACGGCAAGCGGAGCTGTTTGCGGGGACGGCTGGGGTGGCTCACAGGTCGGTGAGCGGAGTGGATCAGCTTGTGGGACGGCAGGAAGTGGACTGGCTTGTGGTGAAGGCTGCGGCGGAACCCCACGGAGAGACAGCCAGCTGGCCTTGGATCACGTAAGGTGACCCTTAACACCCTGTGTGCCCCCCCCCTTTTACTCTGGGGCTGCTCTGACCAGGGACAGAGACTTTGGGGTTTGTTGGACTTTTGGGACTTTGGGTGGTTGCTGGACCCAAGAGACTTTGGGGGTGTTGGACTTTGGGGACTCTGGGTGATTTTTGGGTTGCTGGATTCAAGAACCAAAGGGAAAGGACACAGCCCACTTTGCTGGGGTAGGTTTTTTGCTCATGGTTTGTGTTATGAATCCTGTTTGTGGTGTTTTTTCCAATTTAATGCTGATGTCGTTTACCTCATGTTATTAAACATTTTCTGCTACACTCAGACTCCGTGCTTACGAGAGGGGAAGTATTGCCTCTTAGAGGCACCCAGGGGGTGGTATGTAATTGTCCCAGGTCACTGGGTGGGGGCTTGAGCCGGTTTTGCATTGCAGCCCACTTCTTCGGATGCATATAGAATGGAACATATATTGAGGAGATATATATACACACATACAGAGAGCATAAACAGGTGGGAGTTGTCTTACCAACTCTGAGAGGCCAATTAATTAAGAGAAAAAAAAAACTTTTGAAGTGATAATCAAGCTAGCCCAGTACAGACAGTTTGATAAGAAGTGTGAGAATACTTACAAGGGGAGATAGATTCAATGTTTGTAATGGCTCGGCCATTCCCAGTCCTTATTCAAACCGGAGTTGATTGTGTCTAGTTTGCATATCAATTCTAGCTCAGCAGTCTCTCGTTGGAGTCTGTTTTTGAAGTTTTTCTGTTGTAATATAGCCACCCGCAGGTCTGTCACTGAATGACCAGACAGGTTAAAGTGTTCTCCCACTGGTTTTTGAGTATTTTGATTCCTGATGTCAGATTTGTGTCCATTAATTCTTTTGCGTAGAGACCGTCCGGAGGAGTCCACGCAGAATCCTTTTTTTTTGTAGTGCTGGTAGGGTGGATTCTGTGGGTTAGTATGCTGTTCAGAGGTATGTTGGAAATATTCTTTGAGTCGGAGACGTCGAAAGTAGGATTCTAGGTCACCGCAGAACTGTATCATATTCATGGGTCTGGAGGGACAAAAGGAGAGGCCCCGAGATAGGACAGACGAGTACCCAGAAGTCACCTCCTACAAGACAGGCCCAACAAAGAAAATAACAGAACACCACTAGCTGTCACCTTCAGCCCCCAACTAAAACCTCTCCAGCGCATCATCAGAGATCTACAACCTATCCTGAAAGATGATCCTTTACTCTCACAGAGCTTGGGAGACAGACCTGTCCTCGCTTACAGACAACCCCCCAACCTAAAGCAAATACTCACCAGCAACCACACATCACTGAACAAAACCACTAACCCAGGAACCTATCCTTGTAACAAACCCCGATGCCAACTCTGTCCACATATCTATTCAAGTGACATCATCATAGGACCTAATCACATCAGCCATACCATCAGGGGCTCGTTCACCTGCACATCTACCAATGTGATATATGCCATCATGTGCCAGCAATGCCCCTCTGCCATGTACATTGGCCAAACCGGACAGTCTCTACGCAAAAGAATTAATGGACACAAATCTGACATCAGGAATCAAAATACTCAAAAACCAGTGGGAGAACACTTTAACCTGTCTGGTCATTCAGTGACAGACCTGCGGGTGGCTATATTACAACAGAAAAACTTCAAAAACAGACTCCAACGAGAGACTGCTGAGCTAGAATTGATATGCAAACTAGACACAATCAACTCCGGTTTGAATAAGGACTGGGAATGGCTGAGCCATTACAAACATTGAATCTATCTCCCCTTGTAAGTATTCTCACACTTCTTATCAAACTGTCTGTACTGGGCTAGCTTGATTATCACTTCAAAAGTTTTTTTTTCTCTCTTAATTAATTGGCCTCTCAGAGTTGGTAAGACAACTCCCACCTGTTTATGCTCTCTGTATGTATGTATATATATCTCCTCAATATATGTTCCATTCTATATGCATCCGAAGAAGTGGGCTGTAGTCCACGAAAGCTTATGCTCTAATAAATTTGTTAGTCTCTAAGGTGCCACAAGTACTCCTGTTCTTCTTTTTGCGGATACAGACTAACATGGCTGCTACTCTGAAACCTGTCATTTTGCATTGCGTTATTGAAACGGAACCCCTAGATACAGAACCCGGCCCTTGTTGCTGCCAACTTAGATGGGCAGAAGGGTTACAGATGCAAAATTAAATTCACTGTCTGCTGTTAGGAGTTGAAACACTGGTGGAAAGACACTGTCCCATCAGTGAAGGATAGATGAAGTTCTGTAGATACTTGTCTTCCTCTGATGAAAGTTACCTGTATAGCCCTTCTTTCAGGTGTTGCTGGCAGAAAGAAGGGTTGAGTTTGAGGGCCCTCTTAAAATTACAAAAAAATCCCAAACAATTTAACCCTCCCCCCACCTATAAATACCTAAACCTAAATACCTCTCTTGGGCACCCTTAATAGGTAATACCTATACACTGGTAAGCACAGAATCTGTGTGCAACACATACAAAAAAACCCTTTTATTAAGAGGAGACGAAGCACAGCATTAACTTGGGGAAACACAGTAACAGTGAATTAACAATATAGAGATAATAAGTATAACACCCTCACTACAGAGTATTTTTGGCAGCAGTCTTCACCGGTTTCCCCACCTGCTGGTGTGAATGTGGAATGAACAAATATCCCTTTAACACACCACTTTTCCCCTTCCTTCTGCTGTACCGCACTCACGGTTTGTTGTCAGAGGTTACCGAAGTCCCAGAGTCCAAGGGTACATTATGGTGGTTTCACTTGCAGCCTCCGGTGGAGGAGATGAGTGCTGCCTGACTTCCATGGCAGGTATCATCTCTGCAAAAGAGCTCTGCTCAGGAGGTCTCTTCTTCAGAGGACTTTTTCTTTCCAGAGCCCTCAGTGCTTAAGGTGTGAGGGATTGCCAGGGGACACAGGCCTGACAAAAAACCCAAAACTAAACATACTTTAAGTCTTGTCTTATCAAAGCTGTAGTCTCAGATGATGATAGACCCCTCCACTTGGGCAAATAATTAATTGTTCAGTCAGAAAACTGAACAATCAAAACATATATTCTGTTTGGTTCTGAAAATATTCAAAACGTGTCAACAACTTGGAAATGTCTGTTTCAGGCCAGCAAACAGCCTGTGTGTCCGTGTCCCCTTTAAGCCAGTGGTTAGGGTTCTTGCTGGGATGTAGGAGACCCCAGTTTGAATTCCCACTCTTGAGCAGGCAGTTGAACTCAGCTCTACTAGTTCTATGGTGGGCAGCCTAATTACTAGGCTATTCTGGGATTGAGAGCAGTCTATCTCTCCTGTAGAAACTGTGTATAACTACTTATTAAAGCAGCAACTTGAACTTGGTTCTCCCCCTGACAAGTGAGTACCCAGACAGGTTAGATCTTGGGAGACAGACCTGTCCTCGCTTACAGACAACCCCCCAACCTAAAGCAAATACTCACCAGCAACCACACATCACTGAAGAAAAACACTGACCCAGGAACCTATCCTTGTAACAAAGCCCAATGCCAACCCTGTCCACATATCTATTCAAGTGACATCATCATAGATCTAATCACATAAGCCATACCACCAGGGGCTCGTTCACCTGCACATCTACCAATGTGATATATGCCATCATGTGCCAGCAATGCCCCTCTGCCATGTACATTGGCCAAACCGGACAGTCTCTACGCAAAAGAATTAATGGACACAAATCTGACATCAGGAATCATAATTCTCAAAAGCCAGTGGGAGAACACTTTAACCTGTCTGGCCATTCAATGACAGACCTGCAGGTGGCTATTTTACAACAGAAAAACTTCAAAAACAGACTCCAACGAGAGATTGCTGAGCTGGAATTGATATGCAAACTAGATACAATCAGTTTAGGATTGAATAAGGACTGGGAATGGCTGAGCCATTACAAACATTAAATCTATCTCCCCTTGTAAGTATTCTCACACTTCTTATCAAACTGTCTGTACTGGGCTATCTTGATTATCACTTCAAAAGTTTTTTTTCTCTTACTTAATTGGCCTCTCAGAGTTGGTAAGACAACTCCCACCTGTTCATGCTCTCTTTATGTGTGTGTGTGTGTGTGTGTGTATATATATCTCCTCAATATATGTTCCATTCTATATGCATCCGAAGAAATGGGCTGTAGCCCACGAAAGCTTATGCTCTCATAAATTTGTTAGTCTCTAAGGTGCCATAAGTACTCTTGTTGTATTTGACTTAGGTTCCCTACTTAATGAATATTTACTCCAGACCTCTACTTACTTCTCCGCTTCCTCTTTGAAGGTGAAGGAGGTAAGCGGGGGGAGGGGGGAGAGTGTTAACTTTTGCTCTTCTGCTTTCCTGTTACTGTGTGTTCTAAAAACTAAATAAATAAAATGGTTCAACTTAGTTTCATCCCTATCCTTTTGGGAAGGATAAAATGATAATTTACTGTGCTTCACCATTGCCTTTACACCCATCAGCTTATAATTTAAATCATCAAAGGAATATTCCACAACTACTATCATTTGATAAACTTGCTAGTTCAACAGTCTCTCTGGAATAAACAATGACTGACACTGCTTTTGCCTCTTTCATTGAAAGAGCCAAACCATGGGCTAAACTGTGTCTATTAGACACTGGCCCATGAGCAGGCTGAAGTAGAACCAGAACCATGCTCTTGAGGAGACCGGTGAGGTAAATAAGGTAAAGTCCTGTCCCCATGGACTCAGTGGGAGTTTTGCCATTGACTGCAAGGGGGCCAGGATCTTGCCCTCTGCATTTTGCCTCTCAGAGCTCCCATAGGAGCGTGCCCACTGCTACATCCCTTAAAGGGTGGAGCAAACATTCTCCTCTGTGGCCAGCAAGTTCTTCTGGTTGGTTCAGAGAAAGATTGGACCATGGGACCACCTCTTTACTGCTGCTTTATGGGGGCTAGAGCATACAATGATGCTGGTGGGGGAATGACTTTGCTCTCAGGACTACCATCATCTCTGACACTTACATGGGGGGGGGGGGCGAAGGAAGAGACTCCGTGTGCACTCTCTGCAGAAGCCAGGCACAATCTCATGTTCTCTATATGACATCAACAAAATGCAGCCAGAGCTGGACAACACTGCACAAGAACAAGTCCTTCTCCATTTGAAACTCTAGGGAAATATTAAGTAGAATGGAACATTACCCAAATTGTGAGGTATTCGAGACACCAGGGTTACCTCTTACTATTGTGAAAAAGATGTGGGATTCTGAATGACCACATGGCATCAGGGCCTCACTTTCCTATCTCACCCAATCAACAATAAGCATTTCCAAGTATTGTGCCTACTGAATCACTACTGGAGCACATTTGTCCCTAGAAGTTTCCCATTAAAGTACTGACCCACACCAATATCACAGCTCATATTAATATGACACCAGAGATACTCCTGTCTACAGAGATACATTTTAATGATTGAAATAAAAAGTATTTTTTTCTTAGGTCTGGTCTATACTACCCGCCTGAATCGGCAGGTAGAAATCGACCTCTCGGGGATCCATTTATCGCGTCCCGTCGGGACGCAACAATCGATCCCCGAATCGGCACTCTAACTCCACCAGCGGAGGTGGTAGTAAGCGCCGCCGACAAAAAGCGGCAGAAGTCGATTTTGCCGCCGTCCTCACAACGGGGTAAGTCGGCTGCAATACGTCAAATTCAGCTACGCTATTCACGTAGCTGAATTTGCGTATCTTAAATCGACTCCCCGCTGTAGTGTAGATGTACCCTTAGTTCAACAGTGAAGATGTGAGGCTGGAGGATCATGGACATTTTTAAGAAGGGAAGAAAAAAGACAGAATTATGCCACAAGGTGGCAGTCTCAGCATATAGTTCAGCTGAGGTTTTAATCAAAATGTTCAAGGTGTTTGAGGAAATTCCTTCCATCCAATAACACATCCTAAATGAGATGAGTAATGATTAGGGTGACCAGATAGCAACTGTGAAAAAATGGGACAGGGGGTGGAGGGTGCCTATATAAGAAAAAGTTCCCCAAAAACGGGACATCTGGTCACCCTAGTAATGATTAATTTAAGGGTAACACTCCTTCATGTACATTTCCATGAAACTATAATTACTAAGACAGTTGTTACATTTATTTTAGTGTTTCAAAACACACGAGTCCTAAGGGGAAAAGAAGGAGGCACATTAACTCTCTGTTTTCTTGATGTGCCCTTGCCTAATTGTTTATTATGTAGTCTAACAGTTTTGCCTTAGCATCTTGTTCTTCTACGCATTCTCTGCAGTTAAAATAGCACTTTTTGGCATCTCTTCTGAATTTGTTTCTCTTTTTTTAATGTAATATTCTCCTGTCATCTAGTTGATCTCAAAATAACAACTTTAATTCACGATCTCCAGGTTTTTCACACAAATCCCTTTTTAATTTTTTTGGCTGTATACCTTTATTTTTTGCAGTCTTCCTCTCTTGTGCTGTATGAGCTTTCAACTTAGGAAAAAATTTGTTTCCTTGTTTTTTTGTTTTTTAAAAAATATCACAACATGCTCCAGCACTTTTCTAGGATTAAATGTATAGACCCGAACACAGTATTTGAAGTGCCTTTCCACTGAATTCCTCTACTTTAGCAGTGGAGGATCTACTGCTTGTACATAAAAGTAGTTATTAGCTACTCTCCTGCATGACTGTTATTGCAATCAAGAGAAAAGTTGAAAGGACGGTAGTGGATATGTGAAATAACCACATTAAAGAACTGATCAGCACCACAGAAAGTCACTGTAAAACAGCAAGAAATCCTGGAACTTGATGTATTGTGGTAAAGCAAAGGACAACACAAGATAATGACTACAAACTAGCCCTATGACAAGATACCATTGACACAGCAATGTACAAATTCTATTGCAGACGTTATGAATGTCCTTCCTGATAACCTCTCCGTAAATTTCACTTTCAATAACAGCCATGTAACAAACGGGCCAGTCCTGCGCCTATTGAATCCAGAATCTCGTCATTGACTTCAATGTGAGCAAGATCAGGCCCAAAGGGTGTGTATTTAGTACATATGCAAATATAATTCATTGCAAGAAGAAAATGGGGCCTGCAAGAGAGTTTAATACAGGAGTATTCAGTCATTTTCTCCCTGTGTTTGAAAAATCTACTTGTTAACTTCCCCGTCTGATCACTGAAAAGGATTTAAATATTCTCAAGCTCAGTTCTTACTCCTACATCATCTGACCCCAAAACCTCAATATATTCCCAGCCATTCACAAAATTCCCATCTTCAAAGGCGTGAACAATGCAGTGCTTGCTACAAAGCAGAGCATGAGCTCATCCATTGTAATCATTGTACTGCTTTGGCTACTCTTCCAAAGTGAAGTTTTGTGGCAATTTATGAATGTGTACAGGGGAACTAGCGCTACACAAACTTGGGTTGAATCTTCATAGAGTAAAATTGAGTGGATTGCGGCCTTATGGCTGATGTAAGAATAGGATTTCTGAATGCTGGGAAACACTGGCTGTTAATATAATACAGTTCAGTTTCAGTTCAAAATGCAAAGTCTCTCAAAGGATTAGAGAAGCAGTATCAGAGTATAGTTTGTGAGCATCTACACAATCTGATACTCAGATAATCCTTTCATCGTTTGACATTCAGGACTGAAGTGAAACAAAGGTGATAAAAGAAGAAATGCAAATTAGCAAGTTTTGAAGTTAAGGATACAATTTACTGAGGTTTAAACTGTCAGGGAATGTCTGTAACAGCTGCATTTCATGCAGATGAGTTATAATTGTAAGGGAAGACACATTTTAATTGGATTAGCTGTTGCTTTCAGTGCAGAGCACCTCAGCAATGCAGTTGCTCCATCAGTTGCTCAAGCTGTGAAGTAGAAAACTTGGATAAAATGGTGCCTTGTGACCTGGTTCCCTGCAATCCAGTGCTTGATGGATGCTATGCACTGATCAGCTGGAGACCATGAAAAGACAACACAACCAAAGGGCAAACTAAGGGCTTGATCCTGCAGATGCTTACTAGCAAAAGCAGTATGGACCAGCACGAATTTTCCCATGGATACAACTGGGTCGTGTTTGCCAGTTGGGGCTCTAACTCCATCCTATATTTTCACGTGTGTGAAAGCATAAAATAAAATGAGATGTTTTTTATCTTTATATAATCTAGATAAGAAATGAATCCAGGGTTGAGGATGTTAGGGTGAGAGTGGGAAGACCTCCGTTCTATTCTGAGGTCTGCTCCCCACTTGTTGTGTGAACTTGGGGAAGACATTTCACTTCTCTATACCTCCAATGTCCCAGTCTGTAAAAATCAAACTATTGATACTTTCCTTTCTAACAGTTTGATTCAAAGTCCTCTGAAGTCAATCGAAAGACTCCTATAGGCAGGATTAGATGTTTATTGGTAAATGTCGGTAAACAGCTATTTCACCGTACACACACAAACTGACAAAAAATGTCCATCGATAATCAAAATATTCAGAAAGGCAAAGTAAAAAAATGCTGTTTGAGAACCACTTATTAGTTTGATTTAAAGATATTTACTTTGACACATGATATTGACAATTTGTGTTTTAAACATTATAAAGCTTTAAACTGACAAAAATTGGGGAAAAATGATTACAAATAAACATCTATAACTGTTGAAATTAATAAAAAAAATTGAATTTTGCCAAGCCTAAGTGTAGAAAATCAAAAGGGCCCAACCCATTTTTTCCCTTTTGTATTTCCCCTTTAGCACTTCACCATAACTGAGTTGAACTTGAAAACAAAAACCCAGATGCATATGCCCTTACACTTTGCTAGATGGGGTTTTGGAATCTGAACCTGGCTCTAGATCCAAATTTTTTTACTTCAGGTCTGTTGGGAGTAAAAGTTGCGAAACTGAGTCATTGCTCCACCCAATTTAGGCTTAATCAATTTTTGCCTTTATTTATACAATTTCAGGCAGAATTATTGTCACTTATAGTGTCTGAACATGTATTTATATCAGACAAATAATAATAGACAAGGTAGAATTAGTAAACGAGCCCAAGTTACAACATTCTGAGGCACCAGGAAGTCCGTGATAGTCATTGCCTTCTCTGAGTCCTTGGTCTGATCCTTCAGCCCCGTCTTTCAGTTTCTGGTCTGGTGTTTCTCCAGTTTTTGAGCCTTCCCAGAAAAGATTTTTTTTTAATTTATCATTACATGGTTGTGTAGCTCTTACTTGCATCTCCTAACACAACCTATTACCTTTGTTCTGTCAGCAGTAACATCATTTTAAGCAGATCAGCAATTCTATGTAAAAGAAGAATTGGCAAAACCACATTTCTGCCAGCAAGGCCTTGGCCTAAGTATTACCTCATCTGTGTTCATTCATTTATTCATAATTACAAATAATTAAAATATAGCTAACAAAGCTTTTAATCTTACCATTGAACAATCCTACAACTTATATTTCAGTGTTGTAAGTCAGTGTATGTTATCCCCTTAAGCTATTTGGGGAGGGGAGTTTGGAGAGCACGCTATGATTCTTTACTGTCAACATTTCTTATCTTCTTTAAACATGGGTTTTTCATTCAAAGTCCAGTTTTGTTTGTGAGTCATTACAAAGAAACTTCATTAGACATTTTCCTGTGAATGCATTTTGAAGGTTGGCTTAATTTTAGGACCTTGATATTTCATTGCATTTAATGGTACCCCAACAGGCCTATCTCCGAACTTTGCTATTCATTAGGACAAAACAGTAATCTATTTACGTAACACACTGAAATGGCATAACTCTTACAAGTGGCAGTGAACTGAATAGAGAGTGGAGAGTGCTCACATTTTTATTTATTGTTTCTCCACTGAGATAAGCCCCTTTGATGCCATTTTCTTATGGTTTCCCATTAAAAAAAATAGACATTTCATATATCTCCCATCTACAAAACAGCTATCCTCTCTAAAAGTTCTCAGTAGTATTGGGACATTTTAAAAGCTAAATCCAGTGTCTCTTGAAATAATGAACTAATTAATCTAGAATGGGTGTAAGTTAAGCAAATAATAGAACAACTGCAGTATATATAATTACTATAGTCAATCTGTGACTATCTAAGACTATATTACAGACCATGGTTGTTTGGAAGTTCCTGGCTTAAGCAATTGTTGCAGCTCAGACCATCCAGAAGCAAAGGACACCTACCACTTGAGATAAAGGAAAATGTCTTTTGGCTATATAGGGCCCATGACACACAACTGAGGAGTTCTTATTCTCTCTAGTAGGATGCAGTGATACCTGTGCACTAACCCGTTCATTCCAATAAGTTGCATTTTTAATAGCATCCTTTATTCAAGGAACTCAAAATACTTTAGATAATTAAGCACTGGAATATGCAAGTGAGGCAGGTAAATACTGTCATATCACCAATTTACACATGGATGGGGGTGGAAAGTTGAACAACAGAGGGGTGAAGAGACATGCCAAACATTACAAAGTAAGGCTCTGGCAGAGCAAAGAATAGAACTTAGAACTCCCATCTCTGTGTTCTAACCGTTAGTCCTGCTGTCTCCCTCCATGAAGATAAAATGTTTCCATATTTAAGCTGCTTTGCAGGTAAACTCTGAACTGGAGACACTCAAATGCATCATAATCTACTTCCAAAAGTAAGCCTGAGCAGCCAAGATTTGTGAATATTTTAGCCAATGTCTTGTTTATGAGTGGTAAATAGTATGTGAAAAAGCCAACAGAGTACATTTGATGTTTTGTTATTTTCAGGGATGAGACTATGCAAAGTCATGGAATCCAGGAAACACTATTGGTAAATATTGTCTGTTTAATAACACATTTATCAGAACACAAAGACAGCGAATCAAAAATATACATCCTTAAGTACATTACAATGCCAGTCTTGTGCAGGGAAATTTAGCATTCCGCTTGCATTGCTGCATCTGAACGTGACTTGTTATGCAAAGGTTGCCTATATTTTGTTTATATCATTAATAACCCCTACGTGATTATTCAAACACCTCATTTGCTGCTCCATTTTGAAAGATGTAAACAGCCAGCAAAATTTTCCACAGAGATGCTATTCATGAACATAGTTTGTGATGCTTTGCAGAGTGCTAGCTGCAGTTTTTAGTTTCCTGGGAATAAAGCCTATTAAGCAACCCTTCTGTTAGAATTGCCATAGCAACCCTCACACAATGCCAATGTCCTAGATTTTCCCCAGCCTCTTGTTTCTGAACTGACAACAGTGATTTTAATGCTCCTTGAACCAAATCTTTGCATGTGGAGCCTGCTTTAGAAAAATGCTTTTAATCAGGGTTGGTTTTTCTCTTTTCTTTATGCCTGAGAAGAGAGTAGGGAAGGCTGTTAGCACAGCATCCCTTTCTGCCTCCTGTAAGGCAAAGTTGGATAAAGACTATAAAAACAATGTCAGATTCTTTGATTTCAATATCAATCAGTGTTATGAGCCACCATGCAAATGATGCTGTTATTGTGTCTGCGTATGGGATGATTTTTCATAGACATTTTACATCTCTGGGTTGGGAGGTTTGGAAGGGATGGCACAAAAATAGAAAACGAAGCTACAGACTAATCACTGTTACAGAATCAGACCAGCTCTCAGCTCTGACCGTAGAATAGTATAAATTAGGGCCTCAATTTAAATCAATTGGAGCATTTCTATTGATTTAATGGCAGTTGGATTTGGACCCAGTATGGTGACACTCCATAAAAAAGGGTGGGTTTCTCTGTTGATTTTAAGCATTTGCTGGGCACAAAATCTGAATGTTATTGCCAAGGTTCTGTAGCTGTAAGCTGTGGTGGGGAAGCCTCCATCGATAGCCATAGGCATAATTCATCAGCCAGGTCGAACACATGGTACTAGCTGGCGACATGTGAGAGTGAGTAAGCAGAACTAACACCTAAGGATGCTGTTCAGAGCCAATTCCCAGCAGCAGCCAGAGATCATGCTGTATCTGGCTCAAAACAAGCAAGGCAAAGCTTCTTCTGCACCCTAAGGAACCACCCCAGCTGACAGTTAATAAACATATGGATAGATACTTACATTACAAATACATTCTCTTGTTTAATAGAAAAATCAATGGTACCTTATCAAAATGGCTAAACTCTTATGGTGAAAATGGTAAATAATAAATGTATAAAGTACTATAGGGACTCCAGCTATGTGATATATAGCATAGGCACCATAGACTCCATCCCCAAATAAACTATCCCTTGGGGCAAATTATGAACACCTTAATCACAGTGATATGAGTCAATAAGATTACTTAGGTAAATGCTCATTAATAAAAGGGGGTTCACCTCATAGTAGATTAATAACATAACTGTTTAATAACAGTGCTTAGCACTTACATATTCAAAGTGCTATACAAACATTTACTAATTCTTACAACACATTCCCGAAGTTGGGATGTATTATCCCAATACACCCAAAGCAGTTGTGTCACAGAGTGGGTAAATGGCTCGCCCAAACCAGCAGAAGGAAATTCGCATCAGGTATGAGATTATTAGAGCTCATAGCTCCTTGCTGCTGCTCCGATGTTGAACCCATGTTGCCTAGGATAGTGTTATACAGGAAGTGATTACAGCTCAAATACAAGTCTGAAGTCAGCCCCATCTTCCAAAATGGAGGACGACCTTTGGTCCCCACTGCCACATCCTTTCACAGCAATGACAGTTGCTCCACACTGGAGATGGGGGGAATGCTTTCCCTAGTATAGTGACACACAGTGAGGCCTTTAAAAGAGGGGGTGATACAGCAGCTTCCCCTGACCTATCAATATATAACACAAAGAATCTAAAATTGGAGGAAAACATTTCATAACAAATCTAGAGACCAGAAATTTTATAACTGGCTGAAATTTATTTAACTACCGGTATTGACCAAGCCACTGGAAAGCCCAGGGTGCTGACTTCATCCCCACTGTGGCTGCAGAAGCTCTGTCTCATCATCCCTTTCAATCACATAAAGCTGTGCTTGCATGAAAGTCTCACATTCTTGAACCAAACACCATCAAGTTGTTCCATCTAATCTCTGCGACAAAGTAGCTAGTTTCATTTCCAACTTGAGTGCTTGTACTGCGGCTCTCCTGGATGAGGCAGTGTAACTCTATATACGTCTCCTGATCAAAAGACTAAGAAATAGGCCACAGGGATGAAGGAACAGCTAGTTAGAGGGGGGGGGGGGGTTTACTTACAGTTTTAAGCTAGCAATAGCCAAAGACCAGGTTTTGTTTTTTCCAAAGAAAATCATGCATTATGCCCCAATATTTGACACATTTGCTATCTGTTTTGTCAAGCTGTGCCTTAGGATGTGTGTAAAGCACTGTGTGAACTTACTGTGCTACCTTAGTGATGTGTGTGTATATATATATATAAATATATATATATATATTTTTTTCTGGTGCATATGTTTGGGAAAGGTTCCCCCCACCATGGGTTTAATGTCCTTTAAAGGACAACGTTTCTTTTTTTCCTTAGATCTCTCTCGAGGCTGTAACTCCAGGTTTCTCCCCCACACCCAACTTGGCCAGGCCCCTCAGTGGAACCTGTAACTACAGAGCCCTTTCCCCCAGCCCTCTTTTGACATCATTCCCTACAGTGAAAGCAAAGATGATGCGTTAGGTTTGCCATCTTGTATGAGGTTGAATAAAAGCAGTAGTAAGGCTTGTTGAGAGCCCCTCTGTGATCTTGAACTGTGTCTGGTTTTTGTTGAGCTGATACATCTCATCCTTAGAGTCCTGCCAGATATGCCCCCTACCCCAAGGAGCCCTAAATATGAGTCTGTTCCTATCCTCCACACTAGACATACCACCATGGCAGCCAAAGCAGAGAAAAGAGGGGTTCTGGGAGATATTCTTCCCAGACAGCGATACAGAAATGCCTGCTCATTAGAAAGTGTGAGCTTTTGCTACTATTGTGCACATAGTATGTACAGCAAACTAAACTGAGTTCATAGCTCCCGAGGGTAACAAAGGCTTTTAAATAAGAAGCAGGATAATTTAAAAACACTGAAATATCTAAAGAGACTGCACACTAACTCAGCAGGAGATAGGGGAAAAGCAGGAGGGTTCCTGCTGGCATAATGGCAGAGCTGGATGAAGCACTGAAATCTATGGTTCAGAGGATACATATTAAGTCCTGTACTATAATGCCACACATTTTGCTAATGCTGCTATAATTCAAGGTCTCAGGAGTCTTCAAAACTCTCCCAGAGCCCATTACTGACCACCCACATCTCCCCTTGAAGGGACACATCACAATTCTTTCTCCTTTGGTGGGGGGTTCGGGGGTGTGTGTGTGGAACTTAGCCCATCAGTGCCACCAGAGGGTGTGGGTGAAGATAGCCACAAGTCCACAGGGTCAGCTCCACAAATACTGGCATGCAGCACTTTCTTCCTTGATGCTGAGAAATCCCTGAGCTCAGAGTCACTGAAGAAAGAAATGGGAGGGTCCTATACATTGTTACACATTTTAAAATACTGTAAATTGTTTTGACAAATGTTAGAGGAGAGAAGAGCGAAGCAGAATAGAAAGCCCAGGTTCAGATTCTTAGTGCTCCTGTAACTTACCATGTTTCTGGGTCCTAAAGTGAGTGATTGAAGTTGAAAGATTAGTTTACAGCCTGGCCTAAACATACGAACGGCCATACTAGGTAAGACCAATGGTCCATCTAGCCCAATGTTATGTCTTCCGACAGTAGCCAATGCCAGGTGCTTCAGAGGGAATAAACAGAATAGGCAAGCACCAAGTGATCCTATCATCCACTTCCAACTTCTAGCAATCATGGGCTAGGAACACACAGAGCATGGGATTGCATCCCTGACCATCCTGGCTAATAGCCATTGATGGACCTAGCCTCCATGAACTTACCTAGGTCTTTTTTTTAACCCCATTATAGTTTTGGCCTTCACAACATTCCCTGGTAACCAGTTCCACAGGCTCACTGTGCAGTGTATGAAGAAGCACTTCCTTTTGTTTGTTTTAAACCTGCTGCCTATTCATTTCATCGGGTGACCCCCAGTTCTTGTGTTATGAGAAGGAGTAAATAACACTTCCTTAGTCACTTTCTCCACACCAGGCATGATTTTATAAACTCTGTCATATCCCTTCTTAGTTGTCTCTTTTCCAAGTTGAAAAGTCCCAGTCTTTTTAATCTCTCCTCATACAGAAGCTTTTCCATGCCCTTAATAATTTTTGTTGCCCTTCTCTGTACCTTTTCCAATTCTAATATATCTTTTCTGAGATGGGATGATCAGAACTGCACGCAATATTCAACATGTGGGCGTAACATGAATTTATATAGTGGCATTATGATATTTTCTGTCTTATTATCTGTTAAAATTATTATTAAAATTCTGTATGTATGAGTAGGGTCGACAATGTAAACAGTCCCTGTCTATGCTGTATTCTGATAGTTCAGAGATCAAAAGAACATCCTAGCATTTAAATGAATTGCAAACATGGGATATCTCGGTATTCATCTCTCTTTGAAATGTACTGTGAATGGTGGAGGAACAACCGAATGGCCTTATGTTAATTCGTATAACTAAGTACCGGTGATGGACCTCCTTCAAAGTCATGCTAATTACCTTTTGAATTCCCAACTTGTCAAAAGACATGCAATTGTATAAGAGATCCTTGGGTCCTGATTCTGTCATCTCAGATCTGCTTAGGCTTCATCAGGGGAAGTTTGAGTCGCAAGACTGAGGTCCCAGTTATGCTGATATGCCCTGAATATGATATTTGGACATTGGACTATAACCTAATGAACTGAATTCTAAAGGAACTCTCTGCAACTACAAAGCTCACATCTCTGCTATGAATTTGCACCTCAATGAATTGAACTCATGTCTGTATATATATTGATGTTTTAACCATAGTCCCTCTCTTTTGTATTTTAATAAATTTTTTGTTTAGTTAATAAGAATTGGCTGTCGCGTGTATTTGGGTAAGATCTGAAAAATTCATTAACCTGGGAGGTAATGGTAGAACCTTTTCTTTTATATGATGAAATAAGATTTACAGAAATTTTCAGATGTGGGTACCTGGATGGAGGCCTGAGGCTGGATCACTTTAAGGGAACTGTGTTGTTTGGACTTCTGAGTAACCAGTAAGATAATAAAGAAGCTATTTTATGCTGGCTTGGTAAATCTAATATTGAAATATCCACCAGCTTTATGGGGATTGTCTGCCCCGTTCTTTGCAGTTCACCCTAATTGAATGACCACAGCTGGCTCCCCACTAGGACCCCGGTCACAACAATATATCCCAGAAGTTAAAATGTCATCCACTGTCAGAGTTCTTAAATAAAATATGTGCTGTTCTTGTCATTGGTATTTTTTATGAATAAAAGGAAAAGAAGGCAAATCTTTGTCCTATGGAGGCCTACCTACCACAGGGTCCATACTATTGATTGGCTCTCTTGCTGACTGCCAACAAGGTTAATTTTTCAATAACCAGAATGAACCAGACTCTTGTGACCTGGTAGAAAACATTTTGGTTGTGCTGGTTTATCTATTGTATTTGTACCTATTTTGCTGCTACTGAGCCATCAGCTACCACAGAGAGCTTTCCCTGCAAGAACCCTTGGCGTGGGGGTTCTGGAGCAGGGGCATTCCATGGATGGGGCCAAAGTGGTCCCGTGCTCCAGCTAGTCTACAACTGGGAGAAAATTAAAGCAGTCCTCAGGCATAGCCTAACCAGTGCAAAAGGCTGAACTGGTCCCTGACAGCCCCAAGATCAGGAAGGTACAAATGCACCCCCGGCCAACTCTTCAATTCCTGTGATGTGCTCTGCACTGGTAGAGATAAATTTTGCCCTCCATATATCCAGAAGAAGAGGAATTACCAATGGGGCACTGCTTAGTGATGGGAAATTCTTTTCCTCTCCCTTTTTAGGGTCCTGTGCACTGTTCCCATCAGTCACTGTGTAACCCACACACCTCCTGGGTGTGGTGCTCTGTCCCCTCTAGTGGCAGTGAGATTAGTGAGTCTGTTCTACAGCCTTAGCTAAGAGTCATGTGGTTTTTAGCTAATGCAGTAGAGGCTCATGCATTTAGCTTCAGAGGTCCCAGGTTCGATCCCGCCCGCCAATGACCGGGGTCTGTCGGTGTTACAACTGCAAACCTAGGGAGTAATAGAACAGGACAGTAATTGAGCTCAGCTTTATCACATGGTACAGAGAAGCATGAACAAAAACCCCAAATCAGAAAATCGTACAGTTGGCAGTAATTTGAATCTTATCGCCAGATAAAAAGCGGTGCGTTTGGGTCTATATGACAGTATGGCCCAGTGGAAGGGGCATTGGACTGGGACTCCCAGTTCTTCCACCGACTAGCTGCATGGCTATGGCCATGTCACTTAACCGCTGCTTACGTATATGTAAGAATGGGAAAAATTAGAATCACCTTTGATATATGTGGTTAAAAATTGTTAGTATTATAATCTCTGCCACAAAGTACTACGGAGCATTGGGATAACAGCTCAGCAAGTAGTCTTGTGTTTTTTAAATAAATATTTATCTGCAGCAGTTTCCTTTGGGCCTCATGAAACTTTTTTTTTTAATTAAGGTTACATGTAAAGCTCTTATTTCTTAATAATTTTGCCACACCCTCCCCCCAAGGTTTAAAAATCATGAGCTTGACTTAAAATAATCAGCTCTTTAAAATGATATACACATTTTTGGTTAGTTTTATTTGCCTTCTGAGTTTGGAGGCTTTAGATTACACTTGGGTCACATATATATGCTGGCTTTCCTCTGCAACCATGAAGGCTAGGAACTTTTTTTTTTTTAAACAAACTCTGAGATTCTCACAGTATCACTTGACTCTAGGAGCTGAAGACTGACAAAAAACACCAAATACTGTAAGAGTCACAATAATATAATAAGAAGTGGCAATGTTTGTAATTTCAATAGAGGTTACAATCAGAGAAATCTGCATCATGTCAAGTCGGCTGTCTATGGCCAATTCCAAGATGCTTGACTGTTGCTAAGTCTGCTAGTACAGACACACAAGTTTACAAGGGCCAAGCACAGTAGATTGTCAGGTGAAAACTGAATTTGATGTGACTGTTGGGGCTGGTGGACTGGATACCTTGTTTTATACAGTCACATCACTGGCTGGCGGGCCAGAATGAAATCCATGCAGCTCAACTCTTAAGTGTAAGGATTTTGATTGTTAGGTGGAGGGCGGAGGGGGGTGGGGGGGAGAGACATTCTTTTCCTGTGAGGAGAGGGAGATAAACAGTGGGAGGGGAACGTGATTTGCTGCAGCCCTCATGGTAGTTAATTGCAGCAGCATAGATGATGATAATCCAAAGAATTACATTGAATCAGCAGGGAAACACTGCATGTGAAAAAATTGTGTCCGTAGCTGTCTGTTTGCATGTAGACATAGATGCATAGCTTGACTGAACCAAGAAGGTATACATGGCTAATTTAACTAGACAAAATTCAGACAAATTAAAAGCACACAATGTAATTCTAATCTAAAATCCAAGAAACCACTAAGTAATACCTCTGGAGTACTAAAATGCTTCAGTGCTACCTGGATAGGGACTGGTTTAAAGATCTGATGTCAGGAATTAGTTCACTTTCAACAGAGGGAATCCTTCAATTCTGCTTCCTTCTGTGCCATATCTTCCTATGGACAAAGCCGTTTTCTAGTAGTAGGCATAAAGCTTGGCAAACAGGAGCTCAGTGTGAGTAAGTGAGGGACTGCACATGCTTGAGTGTGTGTGTGTATATATAACTTGTTAGCTTTCCTAAACTGTGGGCTTGTTAGAGTTTCCAATTCCTGGATCTTGAAGGCAGTTTATTTGTAGAAAACATGTAGTTTGTTTGTTTCTACAGTGCTATCTGTGACTTCCGAGGAATGGTTTCATTGTCAATGTGCTAATTCAAATACCACTGAACAAAGAGACTTCCCCCCCCTTTTGTCCCGTGCGAGGTCATCTTTATTCAAGAGCTATGAATGATGTGAGCAGGGTACTAATCGCACACAAAGAGCCGCATCCCGAGCTAGCCAAGCGTACAGCTGTCTTTTTGTTTACAAAGATGGAGACGGAACCTAAAAAGTGTTCCTGACTGCATAACAATGGGATAGGCTTGTAAGAGACCTGTGATTTGGCTGGGCCCCACTTTCCTGGAGCTGAAGAATCTTTATTAAACATAAATCATGTCAGCTCTTACCAAGACCCTGTCTAAGCTTATAAAAGATTCCCCTTTGCTTCTCAAGTGACATGATGTAGGGGAATCATTCTCAAGTACCCTAAGGACTAGAGTACAGGGCCAGTTTGGGGACAAATGACAATTTTGGCTGTTTAAATGAGAACACTATTTTTTATTATGAAGGTGTTTGCAGCTTGGTTCATACCTTTTTAAGCTGGCAGGTTGTTCACTATGCTTTATTGATTCCATGTTGGCTTGAAAAGTCAGGAGGTCATAATGAGTGATATTGTGCCAGTGGGCTGTGAAGAACAATATAGAATACTGTTAGCCTCCAGGAGAAGTACTGCACTAACGTTGATACTGTCAAGAAACTAAGACTGCCTCGGGAATTGAGAAAGGAAATGACTGCAGATTTCAGTTCCACAAAGTGCAGAGTGCTTCTCTTAGTGAAATAATGAATTGAACAGTAGATTCTAGGACTGAAGGCATGCCTGCACTATTTTCTTGTGCTGGGCTATTAACACACTCCCTTTTTTGGTGACAGAAATGGCACTTAAGGTATAAAGAGTGAAATTAACCAGAGAAAATATTTCCCCATGACTGTTGTTATTTGCAGATACTGTACATAGTTATTCAACTGACATTTCTGTGCAGGGATAGTGACAAAGGTGGCTTGTGTGATCAAGAACGGGAGGTTATAGTGTCCACATGCCTCTATTAAAATGTATTGCATGCTGTGAAAAATGTGAACCCCGGTCTCGTAATCCAACACTCCATTCAGGAAGTGTCACCATGGTGGGGAGAGGGAACCCCCCCCCAGCTCTCTTTCCCTGCAGCAGCACCTGGGTTGTGGGGGAGAGGTGCCTGTCCCCCGGCCACGGCAGGTCTGGGGCTGGGCTGGGGCACTGCGGCAGGTCCAGGGCTTGAGGAGAGGTATCTCTGCCCGCTGTAGCACTGAGTGCCTGCCTGGCGCTTAATAGGCAGCTGCATGGCTGCGCAGCCATGCAGCTTAGAGGGAACTTAGCTCTGATCCCCACATTGGCTTCCCATAGACTATCAAATCAAATTCAAGGTCTCAGTCCTTTTCTTCAAGGTGCTCCATAGCTTGGGCCCAGAGTGTCTAAAAGGCTGCCTAAAGCTCCAGGATGAGGACCATGGTCGACAGCTCGGCTCCTCTGGTACAATGGTACAACTTTCTACCACAAGGGTAAAGCTTGTCAGTCTCCCAGGAAGCAAGGACCATCACAAACCTCACCACCTTCCACTCCAAGTGCAAAGCATATTCCTTTGACTTGCCTTCTCTAACATAAACACATTGCAACGTGTATAAAAAACACTTTCCAAAAGAAAACACTCCGTTGCACACGCTTCTCCCCTTGGGGAAAGGGTGAGAGAACCAACACACCATAGGACAGATGTTGGTGATCATTTAATGCGCTACTGGAAGGCGCTCAGACACTGTGATAATGAGTGTGGTATAAGAACCTATATACAATAGAACATTGAAAGGCACCGTGTGGCTGGAGAGAGACCATCTTTCAGGGGAAGGCCATCATTTTCAAAGGAACCTAAATGGGAGTTAGGTGCCCAACTCCCTTGCGCTCTTTTGAAAATCCCCGCCAAAATGTTTAAATGAGGTCTGTCCACTTTTGCTAATTAAAGATCGAAGAGTACTTTGGAAAACAGCCCTAGTGTCTGGGCCCAATTCCAACATGGGAAAATATATTGTGGCCTCCCCCAACTTCTTTAGGGTGGTTTGAGCTCCTAGGAGAGAGCAAACATGTCTATCAGATGCATGAGGGGATCCCCCACCTCCTCCCCTGCTCACATATGCTGTGGCCAGGCACAGTCTGGCCCTTACTATTACTTGTAAGTTGTAAGGAAGATGCCTAAGGAAATCCAGCAGTTACAGGAAGCTCTGTGTCACTCTTCATTACTGAGTCAATGCCTCAGCATTGCATGGCCGGAAGTGCCATCTTTAAGGCAAGACATAAAACTGAGTTCCAGACCACACGATCACTGAACCTAAATTCCCTCTGTGGTTTCAATTGCTATCTGCTGTTCTTCACTTCCTATGCAAAACTCCTGGGTAGGGCTACTGGAGCTAGTAAACAAGCATATTTTATGCCTCTCTCCCTTGGCATTGATGGTATCTTTGCCATTAGTTTTACTCTATATCTGTACTCGCCTGGCAATTTGGAACAGGAACTATACCATGCTCTACTGCACTTTGTTACCTTATTTCATTAGTTTAAATACATCTAAGAACCCAGTATGAGTTTGAGTTATACTCATGAGGCATTTATAAATTTACCATGTACCAATTTTTGTGGTTCAAATTCAGTACTGCTGTAATCTGGTACATCCCCATTAGGATATTCCCTGGTTTATACCAGCAGTAAATTTGGCCCTGACTCTGCAACAATGACTACCCTATTAGAAAAAGCTATGTCTGTCCACTACATCATTAATACCTTCACAGAGAGGAGACAAATTTAACTGCAGATGGTGGGCTACTTTAACATACAATAGCTTTTCTTTGGGGATCTTTTGTGTTCAAGGTTTGTTTCATGAGAAGTTTGGCAGCAGTACAGCCAAGCAAAACTTATTTGGAAAGATACATTTCCTGATGTGAGTAATGAGCTGGGTCAAGGGCCAAGGGACTGTGAGAAAGAAAGAGATGTGTTTATGCCACAGAGGTCAGTCATCATGCGTCCCTTGTAGGATTAACTTGGGTGAAATTTGTACTCGCTTTCTCTCTTTCCCTGATCTACCAGTCACATTAAAATCTTCTGCCTTTTCCTAAATAACATGCTCCAGAATCATTTAAAACTTGTTAAGTCAAAGGGACTTAGTGTAATTCAATTGACGTGATGTAAACTGCAGTAGAATGAATGATGGCATTTAAGTAAAAGAAGCATTGCCTTAGTTCCTACTCTAAATCTGCCAGAAGTTTTATACTATTTTAACTATATTTCCTCTCCATAATCATTCTTTTTTTTCAGCTGTTATTGCTAAAAAAACCAGACACAGGTTCCAAAATTATTTCACTCACCCATTAAGAAAAAGCAAACAATAACAACTGTCAATGTGAAAATTCACAGAGGATGGGGAAGGGATTCAGCCATTATTAATGTCTCTATTTAGTGTGGCAACTTGGCTTAAAAATTCCCGATGTAAGTGGCAGCAAACCAGATTAAGTTTATAGTATTTGTATTTCTTTCTCTGTACCTTATTGTCCCCATGTAACACCATGACCAAAATCTTTCCTACAAGTGAGCGGACAATTTAATTCATAATGCAGCATTTGAACAATGAAGCAGATCCTCATGTAGTCTAAGCTGCCATAGCTCCATTGAAGTCCGTGGAGCTGTGACAATTTACACCATCTTCAGATGTACCTTAATGGAGTTAGCCTCTTTCTGCTTCTGGAATATCTGTGAGCAGACTGGAATCCCTACGATTTTATTTAATTGAAAGTACTTGCTTTTTTTCTTTTTTAGCTCTATGGATTGATCACGTACAGTTATCTTTATTCATGGTTTGAGCTGTGTGGTGATTGGCCAGATAAGTCACGTGAGCCCATTCCTGAGGTCCTTGTTGACAAGGTCCGTCACCAACCGGCTCTAGGCACCAGCAAAGCAAGCACGTGCTTGGGGCGGCACATTTCCACGGGTGGCATTCCGGCCATCCTTTTTTTGCTTGGGGCGGCAAAAAACCTAGAGCTGGCCCTGCTTGTTCAGGTTTTACACAGTCAAATGCTTATAGAGTTCAATGGGCGTTTGCTTGAGCAAGCAACTCAGGAGTCAGCCCATGGTATTGATTCTTTTTTTTCTCAGCACATGTGTGAATTTAAAATTAGTTCATTTTCTACAAATATTAGCACATGAAACTTTGAAATACACTTTCTGCAAAACATTCACACCAGTTAAACAGAAATGGCCATAGAGAGCAAATGCACCAGACTTTTAACCACAGGCAGACAGAGTTTTAACTTGCAGTTACCTGGGCTTGTACACCTAGAATGATAACAATTTTCTCTATTGACCAGTACAGATGTGTTTCTATTGGCATTTTCCCACTGAGCTGACTATAAATCACTATGCTTTTATATTATGAATGAATTTCCCCACAAACAACTTTTCCATCTCATGTGGGGCACCAGAACCTGTTAATACTGTAGATTTCTCACCCCTGAAGACATTGCATCAAAGCAATTAGTGTATCAAATTCTAGTGGCATGATAGACTGTATCTCTGACTCTCCATGGGTCACCAGGAACGTTTGTGCTCCTCGGGAACAATGCATTTCACAAAGCCCAGAAAGAAGCACACAAGAGCCAGGGACAAAACATTCTCAGTAGAGGGGATCTGGATGTAGAATGAACTACTGGAGGAGATTAGA
The DNA here is from genome assembly GCF_011386835.1 of Chrysemys picta bellii. Classification (NCBI taxonomy): domain Eukaryota; kingdom Metazoa; phylum Chordata; order Testudines; family Emydidae; genus Chrysemys; species Chrysemys picta. The sequence continues at coordinate 135,572,527 of NC_088794.1, read as the reverse complement.
CAAATCCAGCATCTCACTGCCTTGAGGAAATGCTGCAAAACCTCCCTATTTGATAAAGTTTTCCATCATAACAAGAATTAAGAATTTCAGATCTTTTTAGGCCACAGGCAAAAATAAATTTGATGGTTCCCAGCCTAGTCCGTAGGGAAGATTTTCCATCTCACAGGTCAACTATATAGTTTGGCTTAGTCAACTGATGGAAACCCTGGATAGAGATTGGAACAGCTGTAAAGATATTGCACGTCAGCATTGAGGTGCATTGACAATGTCATGGAGAAGGGCTTTCCCTTCTACAGCTGCTGCAAAAATCACAAGGAGCTCGTTCCACTGCTGTCAAAGTGCAGAGTGATGTTATATTTGGTTAATCATCAGGATGTGCCAGCTCATATTAGGTACTGGAATTTAAAAGAATAATGGGATTTTTGTTTGCCTGAGCCAGTTAAAGAGACAGTGTCTAGGGTTTTAGGCTAGTGGTTAAAGATTTTAGGCTGCTGTGGAGAATTTGCCAGTGTTCTTTAAACCAATGTCATTGTTCTCTGCCTAACAGATGAAGGACGCAGGCATAAATATAGTTTAAATTCTGGTACATATAAGAAATTAAGTCCTTCTTTACTAATTCCTCATGTCTGTAAGTGGAGAAACCGATTTCAATCAAAGTCAATTTTTTGCTGCATTATGTTATCCTTGTCTTGGCCCTCTCTATTTTTTGGTCTATTTTTATCCACCCATAAAAACTGTACAATCAGTCCCTCGTTACAAAAGAGGCTATGTTGGAAATTTCGTACCAAACACTTTGCTGGTTAGTTATGCAGGCAGAGTTTGTGCTTTCAGAGGGAAATTGAACAGGCAGCTTTCTTTTGCAGTTATTAAATCTTCCAAAAATAATAATGGGCAGCATTCATATCAAAAGCGTAAAATGCTGAGAAAGAGTCTTGGCTCAAAAAGGAATGACAGGATCAGACAGGTGTCAGTCCAAGGGCACAAGCAGAGACAAGGCATCTTACTGCTTAAAGCAACCCCCAGCTGCTTGCAAACCTCTAGAAGAATGTTTAATGAGCAGCAATCTCCTAAGCTGCTCTGAGGTATCCTTAGTAACGGGGTTATTCACCCATTATACTCTGGCCTTGTGTGTCACCCAGCAGAGTGAGCTGGATTCTGCTACAGCAGAACAACGTGAGAGAGCTATTCAGGCTGTTACTGACTCAACCAAATGGGGCCGTACTTTTGGCCGTCTTAATTACCTGCTGCTGTTTGAAGGGGAAAAAATCAACAAAACAATCCCACCATCTCCACTGGAGAAAAGAACTATCCCTTGCTTTGAAGGATATCTCTAGATATTAGTTGGCAAAAGCCTCCCTAGTTCTCAGCTGGTTTTATCTCTTGGTCACCCTCCCCTGAGTTTGTTCTTAGTACAGAGGGTATTTATCACTGGCAGCAAGACACCGGCATATCAATAGCAATCTCTCTGTTAAAACAGCTCTTCATTGCCTTGGGCCAAGTTTGGTTGAATTGAAGAAACATTTAAGGGCTAGATTGTGCCAACTTTGCCCATGTTGAGTGGCCTCTAAGGTCTTGTACACACACACACACACACACACACACACACACACTACTATATTGGTGTAGTTAAAGCAATGCAACCCTTTCTTGTGTGGACGCAGTTATATTGGTATAAAGATGCTTTATACTGGAATAGCTATTCCCACATGGAAAGGGGAATGAGCTATATCAGTAAAAGGCACATTTATCCCAGTATAACTGCATCCACACTAGAGGCTTTACCAGTATAACTTTATCGGTAAAAATTCACACCCCCTAGCTGACATAGTTATACTGCTACAAAACCTGTGGGTAAACCAGACCACTTTAAAATGTCTGGGGCTAGTGGCAGAGTAAGGTACTACTCACTGTGAGGCAAAGTGGCAGAATCCAGCCCAATGACCTTGCTGTCTTCAAGTTTTTATTACAAACTATTTGAACAACAAGATCTTTCCCATTTTTGGACATCATACAGAAAAGACTATTTCTGACCAGCTCCTCAGCTTGTGTAAAATCCATGAAGACCAGCTGAAGCTCTGGCTTCTGGAAAGCATCTTCTGGAAAGCTCAGCCATAGAATCCTAGCACACGTATTAGATCACTCAGGCCATTCACCTGACAATTTGGGGCGGTTGCTTGTTGTTCATCGGGACTGGATGCCTCTGGGCCTTTTGTGGTGCTGTCTAGCGTGCTTGCAGGCGAACAGAACACAGAGGCACAGGAGAAGTGCTAGGGATAGCCCTCTGCACTGAGGGTAGCAAGTCTTAGGCCTCCTGTATACTCACCCCCTTACTCACAAATGGGAAGTGTAAAAAAAAGAAGCAGTGAGATTTTGGCAGGGGATGAGCTCAAGTGTTTGGCTATGTATTTCCCCTGTCAAGCCTCACTCCTGACTAGTAGCAGAAGTAACTTGAAAGCCATACTCTCATTAATGCATGGTCAGGTTTCCTGCCCTGTGTCTCACTTTTGCCATGAATTTATACACTCCACACCTGCTGTGTGCAGGATCAAGCCTTTACTAGTGTTGTATCCAGTCTAGCTTCAAATGTGCCAAGCAATGGGGCTTCCATCATAGCCCTTAGAGGGTTATTTCACAGGCTATTAGAACTCCTGATAACTTCCCTCTCCTATTTTCATCCCAGTACTCCTCCTCCTTGCCAGCTATCTTCTTGGTTGTGACTTAGGCCAGATTTTGTCCCATGGACACAACTACTCGTGCAGTTCAGCAATATGTATTGTTCCACAATTGTTTGTAGAATGCTAAATAATTTTTTCAATTGTGTAACATTTCTATATTTTTAACCCTTGGATAAATATAGCATCAAAGGGCCCGTTTGCTCTCCTCTGAACTGGATACATTTCATTTAATGTCAACAATGAGTCACATCAACAAAATAAACAAGGGAGAAAAGAACTATTTCTGCTCTACTCTCATGGAAGAGAAGGTTTTGCAAAAATGACTGTAGAAAGGGAGTGTGTGTGTGTGTGTGTGGGGGGGGGGTGTACACCGTTCCCCATCACTTCAGTGACCTTCCTTGGCTGAGAGACAGACTTTCTTCAGAGCCTCTTGTCACCGCTAGTAACTCAGCCACAGGAGTCACTATGGAGTGACACACGGCATTCTCTTCTGCCAGGGGCTGCCATTGCCAACCTGCAGAATCAGATGCCATGTTCAGGAAGCACAGTTTAATTTCTCAAATGGCAGCATACAGCACTGACTATAGAGCCCCTGTTGATAGTTTTCTCCCAGCACGGCTAACCTACTTCTCCTCAGCTATAACCAGAGATATGAAGCTTCCAATTATAGAGACAGCCTATCTAGAAACTCTTTGATCCTGATATTCTTTGTTCCACACATCAGTGATCCTCCTAGTAAAAAGCTCTTTCTAAATCCAGCCCATCTGCATTTCCAAAGTGTCCGTCACTGTAGCATAGGGATCCCTTATCAATCCTTCCTTTGCTTCAAGCTATTGCTTCAGATTGTTCTGCAATGCACGTTTTCCAGGGGTTTAATGGTGCGAATAACAGTCACCGGTTCTCATCAGCCAATCAAGGGTGAATTTATCCACATTTGTCATTTTGCAATTTGTATTTGAAAAACCTATAGGACAGATTTTTTGTCAAGATGTTTCAATTGTTTACTCAGGGTAAATAAATGTTAATCTTTTTTTAATCTATAATGCATACTGTCTTGTAAACTTCCTGTCCTCTCGGTGACTTCTGTTTATACAGAATTGCAGCTCCCCTATCTGCAATAGGCTCAGACACATGACTAATGGCTCCACATTTAGTAACTATGTTATGTGGGTTTCTTTCATTATTACAAATAGACCAACCCTTAGAAATAAAATTAAATAAAAAGGCCCAAACCAGCTCCCACTGAAGTTAAGGGCAAAACTATTTTCTTGCATCAGAAATAAGAGAAAAAGAATCACCTCTGTTAGCTTTCATGAAAATTACCTAATCTATTAAGAACAGCATAGCTATAGATGGATCAGTCACACAGAGCTACTCAGCAAGATCTATAAAAAGTGACAAAGAGTCCTGTGGCACCTTATAGACTAACAGACATATTGGAGCATGAGCTTTCGTGGGTGAATACCCACTTTGTTAGATGAATGTAGTGGAAATTTCCAGAAGCAGGTATAAATATGCAGGCAAGAATCAGTCTAGAGATAACGAGGTTAGTTCAATCAGAGAGGATGAGGCCCTCTTCTAGCAGTTGCGGTGTTAACACCAAGGGAGGAGAAACTGCTTCTGTAGTTGGCTAGCCATTCACAGTCTTTGTTTAATCCTGAGCGGATGGTGTCAAATTTACAAACGAACTGAAGCTCAGCAGTTTCTCTTTGAATAGGGTTACCATATTTTGTGCCTCCAAATGGAGGACACTCCACGGCCCCCGGCCCCGCCCCCACCCCCCGCCCAACCCTGCCCCCTCCCCTGCTTCCCGCGAATATTTGATTCGCGGGAAGCCTGAAGCAGGTAAGGGGGGTGTGGGGGGAGGAGGCGCGGCCCAGGCTGGCCCCTCGGCGTTTCCAGCCTGGGTCAGCTCGGGCCCTGGGGTGCCGGCCCCGGCCGACCACCCCCGGCCCGCCCAGCACTGCCGGCCCCCGGCGGCCCGGCGCACCCCCCGGCTCCCGGCCCCGCGGGCCCGGCCGACCCGGCTCCCCGCGGGCCCGGCTCCCCGCGGGCCCGGCCGACCCGGCTCCCCGGCTGACCGGCTCCCCGCCGGCCCGGCTGACCGGCTCCCCGCCGGCCCGGCTCCCCGCGGGCCCGGCCGACCCGGCTCCCCGCCGGCCCGGCTCCCCGCGGGCCCGGCCGACCCGGCTCCCCGCCGGCCCGGCTCCCCGCGGGCCCGGCCGGCCCGGCTCCCCGCCGGCCCGGCTCCCCGCGGGCCCGGCCGGCCCGGCTCCCCGCCGGCCCAGCTGACCCGCTCCCCCCCGGCCCGGCTCCCCGCGGGCCCGGCTGACCCGGCTCCCCGCCGACCCGGCTGACCTCCCGATTTTCCCGGACATGCCCGGCTTTTGGGGATTTCCCCCCGGACGGGGATTTGAGCCCCCAAAAGCCGGACATGTCCGGGAAAATCCGGACGTATGGTAACCCTATCTTTGAAGTCTGGTCCTGAAGTTTTTTTGCTGCAGGCTGGTTATCTTTAAATCTGCTATTGTGTGTCCAGGGAGGTTGAAGTGTTCTCCTACAGGTTTTTGTATATTGCCATTCCGAATATCTGACTTGTGTCCATTTATCCTTTTACGTAGGGACTGTCCCAGTTTGGCCGATGTACATAGCAGAGGGGCATTGCTGGCACATGATGGAGTATATTACATTGGTGGACGTGCAGGTTAATGAACCATTGATGTTGTGGCTGATCTGGTTAGGTCCTGTGATGGTGTTGCTGGTGTAGATATGTGGGCAGAGTTGGCATCGAGGTTTGTTGCATGGATTGGTTCCTGAGTTAGAGTTACTATGGTGCAGTGTGTAGTTGCTGATGAGCCTATGCTTAAGGTTGGTGGGTTGTCTGTGGGTGAGGACTGGCCTGCCTACCAAGGCCTGTGAAAGCGAGGGATCGTTGTCCAGGATAGGTTGTAGATCACTGATGATGCATTGGAGAGGTTTTAGCTGAGGACTGTAGGTGATGGCCAGTGGAGTTCTGTTGGTTTCTTTCTTGGGCTTGTCTTGCAGCAGGAGGCTTCTGGGTACCCGTCTGGCTCTGTTGATTTGTTTCCTTATTTCCTCATGTGGGTATCGTAGTTTTGAGAATGCTCGGTGAAGATCTTGTCGGTGTTTAATGGGCAGCAGGTTTCAAACAAATAAAAGGAAGTTCTTCTTCACACAGCGCAGAGTCAACTTGTGGAACTCCTTGCCTGAGGAGGTTGTGAAGGCTAGGACTATAACAGTGTTTAAAAGAGAACTGGATAAATTCATGGAGGTTAAGTCCATTAATGGCTATTAGCCAGGATGGGTAAGGAATGGTGTCCCTAGCCTCTGTTTGTCAGAGGGTGGAGATAGATGGCAGGAGAGAGATCACTTGATCATTACCTGTTAGGTTCACTCCCTCTGGGGCACCTGGCATTGTCCACTGTCGGTAAACAGGATACTGGGCTAGATGGACCATTGGTCTGACCCAGTATGGCCATCCTTATGTTCTTATGTTGGTCTCTGTCTGAGGGGTTGGAGCAAATGCAGTTGTACCTCAGCACTTGGCTGTAGATGATGGATCGTGTGGTGTGTCTGGGATGGAAGCGGGAGGCATGAAGGTAGGCATAGCGTTCGGTGGGCTTTAGGTATAGGTTTTCGGTATAGTTACTAGAAATTAGAGTTAAATTTAGCTTTGTTAGCTAAATTATAGATAAGGTTCTATAAATTAGTCATGTCAACACTGAGAGCAGAACACTGTTAAAGGAACTACAGCCATTTTAAAACACGACTGGTACCAGCAGCGTTCTAGCACGGTTTCCCAGATCTGGGTGGACAGAAATGTTTCATCAGGGATTGGGCAGCTACCTACAGGATTATACTATGTATAATACCATTTTAATTCTAATAAAGTTCTTAGACAAAATAATTCCTATCTACACTGATAGGGAAAACTTTACTAGAACCCTGAGAGCAACAACTATCATTCAAGTTGGTTGCAACTAGTAGAGCTCTGCTCCCCCAGTGCGGACAGGGTTATTGACTTCATGGCAATGCTTTTCTACTGCTGTCTAAGAAGAACACAACTTGCTTAGCCATGGATGAGCAGTCTGGCCAAATACCTGCCACAGGCACATTATTAGCTCACAGAAGTGTGATGCCTTTTGGCATCTCCCTATCTGCTGTATATCCCACATGATCATAGAAAAACAAAATTACTTGACTGCTTCATATGGGTATCAGATCGCACAATTACAACAAAAATCTTTTGCCCCTGCTGTAAATTTGTCCTGCACACTCCTGCCTGTCACATTAGTCATGCAACATACTTTCAGAGTTTGTTTAAGCCATGGAGTCAAAGGCTGGTTTGCAGCTGCTACTGTGAGTGTCTGCAGCTATCAGGTATCAGTCAGGGATTTTTTTTTACACAAAGACATATGTTTATTTAATTCCTTGTCCTATATTTCTCTCTCTTGTAGTGTTGTGGGGTAAATTTTATTTCTTCTTATTAATATCTTGGTAAACCTCCATGTTTGCTAGAGTCCCAGGGCTGCATCCAGCATTTAAAGATACAATCAATATTGTGGTGTTTCATGATGTCACAGATTCCTTTGCAGATCTTACTGAGAATAAAGAACGTGAGAATCCTGACTCCACAGCAGGGGGCAGTGCTATATGATAAATGCATTTAGAGCAGTTCAGACACTTGATCACAAGGAGTCTTGAAATTATAGAACCAAACATAGCAACCTAGGTTCATTTAATAGTCCCTTCTTTCACTAGCCTAGAAGAAGCACTTGGGAGTCTGAATGCTTGTTTAAAATTGACACTGCAAAACACAGTATTGCACCCAGATAAAATAAATGCTCCATTTTTAGGTTAAAAAAGAAGTCAAGATCCAAGAGATATTTTAGTGCTTAAATATACTCAGATATTCTTGCTGGTATCAAAATATACCAGTGTGCTTTGGAAAGAAACAGACCAAGCACCACAAGGATACATCCATGTCATATATTATTTAGATAGATCTAAGTGACCTATATACTTCTGCACTGTAGTCTGTCCCGGATATGTGGATTTGCAGTCCATCCTAAACAGGAGGCCTTTATTTTAAGAAAACAAAACCAAAAAGCCTACCACAAAATTATTGACCAACAGGCTTCTACCCAGCTTAAGTTTCAGCTTTGTCTTCTCTGTTTACCAGGGATCACACCCTGCCTGGAGCTTTATGTACACAGAATAATATTGTGCAAATAAACAGGCCACGGCTGCCACCCCTGTTTAATAGAGAAATGTGGCCTGCACAGACTATGGATCCCACAATGCATGCTCCATTTTGACCTGAGTGGTAGGGCACTTAGCCCAAGATGGAGCATTACTGCCATTTTTTTGAGCTGCCTTTCAGTAGTCCGCTTCATTTTATGCAAAATATGGGCAGCCCACAGTTGGGAAAAGTGTGATTGTTCTTGCTGCAGAGCCCTGGTTGCTGTTTAGGATAAAAAGTCAGCAGATTGCTGTAGTGTTCATAATTATAATTAATTGCTGCAGGAAAACTCAGCTGAGATGCAGTATCTAACTTTCAGCAAGGTCCTGGCATTTTTACCCAGCCTTCTGAGTTTCTCACAATGAGGTCCAAATAGCTTGCCCCAGACAGTGAAGTGAGTCTATGGCCAGGAATCCTACTGGTTCCCAGTGCTGTGCTTCTAGCCTTAGGTCAGGCGTTCATCAAGATTTTCATAGCAGGGACCACATTTTGATAGTCATTTATTTATTTTGATTTATAACATACAAAAAATAGAGAGAGATTGTCTAACAGGCCACCACCCTTCCCAGTCAAGATCACCTCCCCTCCCATTCATGACTGCCTAATATTACTGTAGCAACTACAACAGTTGCATATATGGAAGAGTATCTTCAGGACACCTATAAGTTTATTAAATACTTTGCTAAACACAACAGGCATTTTGAAAAAAAGTAATCACTTCGGTTCTTCGTTTTGTCTCCCTTTCATGCCTCTTCTGATCCTCTCTCTCTCCTGTCATGTTCCTCTGCTGCCTGGTCCCCTTCTCCACCTCTCCACTACACATGATTCATTGGCTCCCCTGTCCTAGCCACCCATTACTCTTATCCCACTGTTACAGTGCCTGTGATCTCTGAGGCCAGCTCCAGTTTCCTCCTTTGTCTCCTAGAGCAGGAAGGCTGGCTCCACCTCCTTGTGGCCAGCTGCTTTTATAGATCTCCAGTTTCTTTTTTTGCAATGAAAGGCCTTAACACCCGTAGAGGCAGCTGGAAACAAGTAGGAGAGCCAGCACCACATAACCAATCACCTCTCTGTGGGCCACCAGCAAGTGCAGTGCAGAATCTGAGAACTACTGCACTAGGGGGGGAGGGATAGCTCAGTGGTTTGAGTTTTGGCCTGCTAAACCCAGGGTTGTGAGTTCAATCCTTAAGGGGGGCCACTTAGGGATCGGGGGCAAAATCAGTACTTGGTCCTGCTAGTGAAGGCAGGGGGCTGGACTTGATGACCTTTCAAGGTCCCTTCCAGTTCCAGTTCTAGGAGATAGGATATCTCCATTAATTAAATTAAAGACTATATAGTCTCCTCTACAGAATCTTTCCTGCTGGGGCTTAAGCAATATCTGCCCTGGAGTCCATATCTCCACTTGCTTGATTCTAGATATTGAAAACCATGGTGCTCATCCTCCATCTCAGAGAGCAGGTGATCAGTATTCTCTTACAAGTCTGAAGCCAATGTAACTGTAAATCAGGTGCAACAAGCAGCCTGAACCTCCTGCCTGGAGATACCAGTGCATCACCTTGGTGCTAGCAATTTTGGCTTGCCAGCTGTATATGTAAGAGCTCTCCTGTTAGGTATAGCCCTGTGTTATGGGGTGGGGCATAGGCACAGTGCTCTAAAGGAAGCTCCCGGAAGCAAGCTCATTTGTCTGCATTTCCAAACAGCCCATCACTGTAGTGCCCCAGAGTCCCCTGGTGTGTTATGGGAGTGTCCTTGCTACTATCCCTCTTCACAGGGTGCTTGGCCCTGCCCCTTGCCCACAGTCCCTGCCTCCTTTGGCCAATGTGTGCCCCCAAGGGCTGCACAGAGAGAGTAACCCTGTGCTTCCTAGATTGTAGATTATATAGTACTGACAAGGTACTATGAGGTTTGTGGGTGGGCAGATGATCCTTGTGTACCCCCTTTCCCTCACCCGCAATATGCAACCATGTAAGAGCCTATCAGAATGTGGCCCTAAATAATCTCTCTATATTTAAAGTAATAGATGCAAAACGCTTGTGTAGAACAAAGCTTATTAGGTTTGTTTAAAATGGGGCTTTTGCTGCTGAATTAAAGTGCAATGATGACCTATTTCACTACTTTTGGTGCTATTCTAGTAGCCATTATATATGGAGCAGAAAAGGAGCCGGACATCTATTCTCATTTAGCACTGTTCTCAGCCCTGACTTTGAAATGTCCTAGTCCTAGTACAATTTAAATGAAACGTTCTTTCAGCAACTCTGGATTTCAGTGCTCTTTAAAGTCAAAGGGAGGCAAAAGGCAGCAAAGGAAGAGGCACACTTATATTGAAGTAATTTGGGGATTAAGTCCCAAATAATAATATTGCAGCGAGCTGCCTGTAGCCAGAGCTGCTGCAAATACTTGCATGACCCAATATTCAAATCAGCACGAGGAAGGGACAGGACTTCTGGGATTTCGTGTACATAGTTATTGGACTGCCATTAAAGGGGAGGTGAGTCTCGTTTATTGAACACTAATGGGGTCTGTTTGTCACAGTTCACAACAATCTGGAGGGTTGTGTGTCACCTTTTGGGGAACTGCTAAAAATTAGGTCAGTCAGTATCAGCACAATCCAACAAAGCACTCAGGGAGGGGAGGGGACCAGCCATTTCATTTAAGGAGGGACAGGTTTATGCTTTGGTACCATATGCGCTCAGGGGCCAAAGGCCTTGCCAGCTGTTGGGCTATAGCAATACAAAGTCTTCTGCCGTGTCTGAAAAAAGAACAGGAGTACTTGTGGCACCTTAGAGACTAACACATTTATTTGGGCATAAGCTTTCGTGGGCTAAAACCCACTTCATCACATGCATGCAGTGGAAAATACAGTAGGAAGATACATATATACACAGAGAACATGAAAAAATGGGGGTTGCCATACCAACTCTAACAAGACTAATCAGTTAAGGTGGGCTATTATCAGCAGGAAAAAAAAAACTTTTGTAGTGATAATCAGCATGGCCCATTTAAAACAATTGACAAGAAGGTGTGAGTAACAGTAGGGGAAAAATTAACATGGGGAAATAGTATCAGGGGGTAGCTGTGTTAGTCTGTATCCACAAAAACAACAAGGAGTCCAGTGGCACCTTAAAGACTAACAGATTTATTTGGGCATAAGCTTTCGTGGGTAAAAAACCTCACTTAGATGCATAGAGTGAAAGTTACAGATGCAGGCATTATATAATGACACATGAAGCGAAGGGAGTACCTCATAAGTGGAGAACCAGTGTTGACAGGGCCAATTCAATCAGGGTGGATGTAGTCCACTCCCAGTAATAGATGAGGAGGTGTCAATTCCAGGAGAGGCAAAGGGGGCTACAACAGTGGTACTCTCAACATATCTAACAATATTGTTAATCTATCCAACCACACACATAGGACAGACTCTTCCGCCGCGCTATCTCGGGGACTTTCTTTCTGCCCCACCATCCCCACGAACATGATACAGTTCTGCAGTGATCTGGAAGCCTACTTTCGTCATTTCCGACTCAAGGAATATTTTCAATACACCACTGAACAGTGCACTGACCCACAGGAACCCTCCTACCAACATTACAAGAAGAAGAACTCTGCGTGGACTCTGCGTGGACTCCTCCTGAAGGTCAAAATGACAGTCTGGACTTCTACATAGAATGCTTCCGCAGACGTGCACAGGCTGAAATTGTGAACAAACAGCATCACTTGCCACATAACCTCAGCCATACAGAACACAACGCCATCCACAAACTCTGACATTATCATCAAAGGGGCTGACAAAGGAGGTGCTGTAGTCTTAATGAACAGGTCGGATTATGAACAGGAGGCTGCCAGGCAACTCTCCAACACCACATTCTACAGGCCACTATCCTCCGATCCCACCGAGGAATACCGAAAGAAACTACACCATCTGCTCAAGAAACTCCCGGCTACAGCATGGGAACAAATCTACATGGACACACCCCCAGAGCCCCAACCAGGGGTATTCTATCTGCTACCCAAGATCCATAAACCTGGAAACCCTGGACACCCCATCATCCAGGCATTGGCACTCTTACAGCAGGATTGTCTGGCTATTTGGACTCTCTCCTCAGACCCTACGCCACCAGCACTCCCAGCTATCTTCGAGACACCACCGACTTCCTGAGGAAACTACAATGCATTGGTGTTCTTCCTGAAAACACCATCCTGGCCACCAGGGATGTAGAAGCGCTTTATACCAATATTCCATATGAGGATGGACTACAAGCTGCCAGGAATAGTATCCCTGATGAGGCCACAGCACGCCTGGGGTTGAGCTTTGTGACTTTGTCCTCACCCACAACCATTTCAGATTTCGGGACAACTTATACCTTCAAGTCAGTGGCATTGCTCTGGGTACCCACATGGCCCCACAGTATGACAACATTTTTATGGCTGACTTAGAACACCGCTTCCTCAGCTCTCGTCCCCTAGCGCCAGGAAGTGGATCTCTTGTGTAGACTGGTCCAGGCTGAGGTTGATGGTGGGATGGAAATGGTTGAAATCATGTTGGAATTCCTCAAGGGCTTCTTTTCCGTGGGTCCATATGATGAAGATGTCATCAATGTAGTGCAAGTAGAGTTAAGGGACGAGAGCTGAGGAAGAGTCTGATGAAGTGGGTTTTAGCCCATGAAAGTTTATGCCCAAATAAATTTGTTAGTCTCTAAGGTGCCACAAGTACTCCTTGTTCTTTTTGCTGATATAGACTAACACAGCTACCACTCTCAAACCTGCCGTGTCTGAGTGATACAATATTAACACTGACAAACAGGCCGGGGCCAATGGGAACATTTGTGACATTAGGGGCTGACTGGAACATAAAGGGCCATTGTTCTGTCTATTCAGCACAGGCCTGTCTTTGAGGCAGGACAGAGCTCATAGGAAACACCCCGCACCCCCCCTTTGGAGGGGCTCTCACCCACAGGTTAGCCAGTGTGGGGGACTCAGTAGGCCACAGGGACACCAAATGTGAGCAGCCTCCACGTATGTGTGTGTGTGTGTGTGGGGGGGACAGGAAGACCTCTTGAACCCTCTCTCCCTTGCTCTCCCATGCAATAGCCAGCTATAATCTGGCCTTTAGCATGGTTACAAGTATAGGGCCTACCCCTGATCTATGCTGCATGGGTGGATTCACTGGAAGCGAGTATTGGAGGGAGCCAATCCCCGCTGTAGCAGCAGGCCAGGGTTCACACCCAGAGCTCAAGAGAGGGAATTGGCTATTGTGCTGAATGGTAACCCACTGCCTCCAGGAGGGGTACTCTGCTGGCTGGAGGGATGTGCCCCCCCACAGCTGGTTGGCATGCAAGTTACCATCTGCAGCACATGTGGCGAGTGTGGGACATGGGGGAGATGGGGCGGGGCAGGGCATGCTGCAGCTTTTCAAAGGAGCAGCAGAGTGCAGTTGATCACCTGGTGCAGCTGCCTCCAGCTCTGTGGCAGCAGCATAGCTCGTCTAACTAAGGGGAGGTCTGTGCTGCATTTGCTCTCCCTGCTAGTGCAGCTCCTACCAGGAAAGTCAGGCTTTGCCTGTGATAAACACACACACCTTCGTTTACAAAAAAATCATGAATAATTATTGGTCACCAACATTGCACTAAAGTAGGTAACAAGCAACAACAAATACAAAGGGCACTCACTCACCAAAGTAACCAGCCCATGCAAGACCTGCTCCTGCTTGCATTGAAGTCAGTGGGACTGTTGCCAGTGAGTTCCATCTGAGCAGGCGTATGTTGCTGGGTAGTACAAATGATGTCAGTGAAATGTCGAAAGCCTGTGGCTTAAGTTTGCAAAAGTGACTAGTGATTTTGGGTGCCCAACTCGAGATACCTTAAAGGAGCCTGATGTTCAGAGGGTGGGTGCTCAGCCTTTCTGCCAGGGAGGTGCATTTAAAGTGTCTCAAGCTGGATGCCCCAAAACAGAGACAACCCCAAATCACTAGTCGCTTTTGTAAATTTAGGCTTTTAGGTTCTAATAATAAATGAAATCATGGATAAGGGCGAGGTTGTTTCGAGATGCCCAGTCTGCAAGTTGTTTGCCGTCGGTGTCAACCTCCTTAAAGCCCCAGTCTGTGTGATGGCTGTTGAAGTCTCCGACGTAGACAGCTAGGTGTGGCAGGCTTGGTAGAACCTGTTGGTTTCAGCTGACGCTTGGAGGCTTGTAAACATTTGCCAGCCAGAAACCGCCAACCTGGATGGTGTCATGGAATTCAGTAAACATCAGCTGAATAGCATCTGCAATATCAGATTGAACGTATGTGGCTTGGCTGTGCTTCAAGTGTGCCACATGGCACAGCAGGTCGAAGCCATCGATACTGTAACCATCTCCAGCCCTGTTCAACCTTTACATCAATGACCTGCCAACAACGGAGCCACAAAAGTTCATTTATGCAGGCCCGGACGTTTCACGAGCTTGATGCCACCTTAAGCTAGGACATGATAAAGTTAGTTGACTACTGTAAGATTTGGCGCCTCCAGCCAAGCGTCATAAAAACAGTCTCCAGTTTGTTCCATCTTCATCACGCCTGTGCAACCTGAGAACTGGATGTTTATCTGAATGGTCAGAAGGTGAAGCATGAAGTAGAACCAGTCTATCTAGGTGTGACCTTAGCCCACACACTGAGTTACCATGCCCACCTGAAGAAGACAGCAGCTAAAGTTAAGATGCACAACAACCTTCTTAGCAAGCTGGCAGGTTCGTCATGGGGTGCTCATGCTCCAACTTTGCGGACGTCAGCTTGCGCCACCTTGTATTCGGTGGCGGAGTCCTGCGCACCAGTTTGGAGTCGATTGTCATACACCAAACTGGTGGATATGCAGTTACATGCTGCCATGTGCATCATCTCCGGCACCCTGCATCTGACTCCACTCCCACGTCTTCCAGTTCTGAGCAATATTGCTCCTCCTCATATCAGAGGAGAGGTTGCCACTGGCAAGTTACTGGAGAAAGTATGCGCTAACCAAAGCATGCCGCTGCACAATGACCTTTTTAAACCACCAGCTGCACGTTTGCCATCACATCGCCTATTATGGTCTCATCCGCCACGCCAGGATGTTAGGGCAGACACACTCTGGTGAGAGGAATGGAGATCTGTTATAATCCCCAACCAGTCCCTCTTCGCCGACCCCACAATTTGCCTGCCTGGATTTGACCTGCCCCATCCCCAGTGGTCCCTGTTGAACAGGTTCTGGACCAGACGAGGTCTCTGTGTGGCCAACCAGTATCACTGGGGCCTTTGTGACAGCCCTTTGTGCAGCTGTGGCATAACACAGACAATGACACACATTGTTGAGGAATGCCAGCCAACTAGGGTCAGCGGTGGCCTAGAAGAACTGCAACGCGCCACTGGAGATGCCATCGCTTGGCTAGATGACTATGCACACACTAAATAAATAATAAATGAAATAAGAAGATAATTCATACACACTCCCAGCCCCTAATTGTACATACATCTATCATCACTTTTAATTCAGGGATCTCAAAGTGCTTTATGAACATTAGTGAACTGATATAATTCTGTGACTGCATGTGGATTGGCAAGCTCGCTTGGCACTGTAGTCGTAACAAAGTATGATAAGTGTTTCTCTTCCAGGGGTATTTTCAGAGCACTGACATTGCTAATACAGTTTGAGAGTCTCTTATATACAAGGTTACTCAATTGTCTGTCAAATATAGCTAGCAGTATTGTTTCAGCTTCCCTCTGAAGATTATTCCATTGCCCATGGTTCACCTCTGTGAGGGATTTTTTTCCTAACATTGTGTATGAACAATCTTATATTTTCCAGCTTCTGTTGTATCTTGACTTATTCTCATTTGTCTGCCCTGGATAATTCCTTAGTTTTGTTAGTATTTTTGTATATAGTTACGGCCCCTCTTTACACTCTGTTCTCTAAGAGGAACACATTAAATCCATTCAAATTGTCCTTGCAGGACATGTCCTCCATCCACATCTTACTCTTTTTTTCCCTTCCCTTCTGAGGCTCTGTCCAGGTTGTCAATGTGCTAATGTGTTATGGAGCCCCTACTGGAGTAGGCTCAGGCTCCCCTAAAAGCTGCAGCTTGCACAGACACCTCACAGCAATTGTTTTGCATCAACATCCCTTTAAAGTATTTGGAAGAAAGTGTCAAGCAGATAACTCCCAGAGCCATGACATGTCTTGTCAGTTTCACAGGAGATGCCAGCCCACTGTACTTGAACTGAACAGGAGCTGCTGGCACTTGAACTGAAACTAATTGCTGCAGCACATTTGGGCCTGGAATGAAACTGATAAAGCTGAAGCCAGCCTAGAAAGTAATCAGATTGGCAAATTTGCTTGGGTGTAATTTATTGACCTCTCTTCAGCCAAAATTTCAGCTTCTTCATTCCCTTCTCAGCACTCCAAGCAACCCCAAAACTTTTAAGGCATTAAAACTGATAACTGCCTATGGTATGAATATGTATTTTACAGGCTGAATTCTGGAATGAATCTGTGTACGACTTCTGTGAAAATCCTCTATAGGTGGGCTTGCAGGACTGTGCCCACCATGGATCATATTGCATTGATTACTTCTGGAGTGGAAGGGCTGTGGATGGCTATAGTAGTTTTTCCGTTCCTGTTCTTCGTGGACCCAATTGGTCTCATGATTCAGCCTCAAGTTCCCACATTGCAGCCACCATCCTTCTAGTCAAGGCAATCTCAGTTAGAATTCCTTTCTGAGCCTCTTAATTAACACTGCTCCTTAATTGTCTGTAATGGTCTTTTTTATGTTAGTCATGTTTAATAGGGTAGTGTCCAGGGGTCTAATGACAATGGGACTCGACTGTTCTAGACACTGTACAAATATAGACTAAGAAACACTCCCTGGCCTAAACAGCTTACAATTTAAATAGACACAACAGACAAAGGGTAGGGGGGAAAACAGGAAAGAAGACAGAACACCATGATGGCAGCAAACACTCTTAGTTCCACAGTGTTTTGGTTTTATTTTACTTTTAAAAAACTAAAAAAATAAAAGGCACAGTCTCTTTTCCATGCCCTAATCAACCAAAGGTAAGTAAAGTACTTTTACTTCAGTGGGGTTCAAAATGAAGTAAAAAGCATCAGTATAAAGGCTAACAAAAGGGTCAATTTTAACCACATTTACTTTGAAGATAGGCATGAACCAAAAAAAGGAGCTGAATACTTGCAATCCAAACCTAGAGCTGAATTTCAGTTCTATAATGGGCCAAACCAGAACCCCAGATCTTGAAATCCCTGAACTTTAGGGAGGATGGTGTGTGTTATTGCTGGTGGTAGTTGGAAATCTGAATTCTGCAATTACAGGGGGATGTTTGTACTGGGGTAGATATACTGATGAAAGCCCCCAGTATAAATGCCCTGCAATAATGTAGAATGCGGCTTACTCCAGTTTGAAACAGTTTTACACTGATGCAATGCATCTACTCTGGAAGTGTGCTCAGGTGCAGCTACATTGGGGTTGCTACACCAGAACAAAGATCTACTTTAGTGTTTTCCCTTAATTTGCACTACTCCTTCTCTAAAGAAGTACACACCATTTCCTGCACACCCAGGAAATACCCTCTTCTATGATACAGAGAGGCATTGCCTGCAAGGCAAAATGCAGGTAGCACTGGATGGCTTTCGAAAAGATATTATTGGCTGGAATTTTCATGGAATGTGGCATGATAGGAATTTTCTCCACCTGCCTTTGGGAAGAAGATACTTTAACAGCTGTGGGTATAAATAACATTTTTCAGAGAGAGGAGAGGAAACAAAGATGTTGGTAATTAGAGGAAGACATCTACAGAAGGTTTTCTTAAAGGGCAAATAAATCAACCATGTGCAGCTGGTAAGGAAGGAGAGCACTGATGGAAGTTTCAGAATCGACAGGTTCTTTCAGCAAAGGTTAATCCAAACCAAAGAAGTTGACAACAGACTTGTCCAGAGGAGAGTGATACTGACCTAGAACAAACACACTGAATTAGAATCCAGTAGTGCTCCTGTTGTTGAAACTGACATTCATTTTCATAGTTTCAGAACTTTTCCTACATGATCATGTTCTGAGGGAGGGGGTTGTCAGATTATCTATTATGTTTATCTCCCTGATCAATATATTTTCTTTCATTGTTTTGTTAAATAAATAAGACCCCTGTAATGAACTCCCAGGCAGACAGACCCCTGTACCCATTCAGGGGGACGTTAGCTTCAGTGGGGTGGAGTGCTGGATCAAATGTAAATTAATGAAAACGGGTTTGATGCCAGATTCACTGCAGGTGTAAATGGTCATAGTCCCAGTGAAGTCAATGGAGCTGTGCCCATTATAATCAACTGAGGATGTGGTTCCTAATTCATAGCCGTTCCACCCATGGCTAGTCCTTTGTTTGACTTTGTTCAGGCTGACTGTACAGATCTTGGTTCTACCTGATCAGACAGGTTTGAAGCTACCTATAAAAATCAGGAAGCATTTTAATACAAAATGTACATAGAACTGTGTCACGCTCACTAAAAACTATCCAGACACTGCTTACAGTACACAGACTTACCTCTGGCTTGCATGCTGCTCAGATAAACTAAGTGCATTGCTTAAAATGTTAACAAGGTTGCCCAAGGTTACGGGATGTAATAGGAAGTATTGCAAATGTTATAATAGCCCTGCTATTACTTCTGCTAGCAACACAACCCATTTGTGTGAATTTCTGTACTCTAGTTGATATCGATTCGCTACAGTAACTGAATCAATGAAAAAGTGATAGTATAATTGATACATATTACTTGTCTGGTAACCTATCTCCAAGGAGGAAAATCAGGGAAGTGAAACACCATTCATCATGCCGCCATCTGAGAGGCAGGTACCTTGAAGGCAAACAACTAACCCTGACTCAGTTTCTGGAAAAAATAAGTTGTAGGCAGCAGCGGTAGTGGGATCAATCAATCACTTAGTTCCATCCTGAGCTGATTAAAACAATTTTACTTCCAAGCTGCTTGGTCATAATGAACTCAGAGGACAAAAATGCAGCTGCCTCTTTTAGACAAGGAGTTATTTGAGGATGTGAAGATTTATTTTGCATGAAAACTCTTGGAGACTGTGGCTATCTAAGTATCACCAGATAAAGTCAATCTAAGGCCCTGCTGCATTTTTAAAATACTATGAGCTACGTAACTGAATATTTAGCACAGGGGGAAATGGAGCACTCTCCTCCTGTGTGGAGTATACATATTTCAATCTCCCCTTAATACACACGTTTCCCTGGGAGACTTTCAATGATACTCTCTTCACCTGTGCCTCACTCCAAAGCTGCCTCTCCTACCTGCCTTCTCTGACCAATCTCCCTTCTCTTGTATTTAATCTGCTTCTAACTAGCTCCTCCTCAAAAATATTCAGGGCACTAACATGCTATTTGCCACCATTGCATTGATTGCACGGTTTGTATGTTCTTTCCCCTATCCTTTGTCTGTCTTTTCTATTTCGTAAGCTCTTCAGAGCAGGAAACAGTCTGCTACTCTGTGTTTGTGCAGTGCCTAGCACAGTGAGGCCCAATCTTGGTTGGTCCCACCGCATTACAGTAACAAACAGGATGAATAATCTGCCAGAGAAACAAATCTTAATAAGGGTGGAATTTTCAGTGATTTAGGAGCTTAGCCTTTCAGTGGGACTCATGCTCTTAGTCATGTGAGTGCTGTTGAAAACTCCACCCTATATAAATAAATCACACCAGCTTGGATTCTTCTTCGGCAGACTGATGCCTGTACTGACCCAGGAGAAACAGGTATTGTATAGTGCCAAACTCACTGTCAATGCTCATGCATAATAAAGAATATCACACTCACACTCCTAAGCATTCCATGGGCTTGCCATGTGGAAAATGCTAGTGTTTATAGGGTTAAGATAAGCCACCAGCACTTTTTTAATAAGGTAAATAATGGCAGGGCTACACTACCCAGGAAAAGCACTGCCTCTTTCCATGATGATTGTACTTTCTACTCAGAACAGTGTGTTCATGCATGCCACACATTTTATCCCCCTTCTGAAATAGAATCTACTGTACATAAGCAAAACTTAAAGAGCAGATGTGAGCCGTGCAATTCTTGATATAAAGTTCCTTACTACTGCAGATTTTCTATGGTAATAGCCCCAAATAATGGTAGTCAGGGCCCCCCTGTATGCTGCAATTTGTGGGAAATCTACCCCTTGATGCAGAATTGTGCTTCAGAATCCAAGCTTTCATTTGCATAAAACTGTTTTAGTCGTCATTGTTGCAAAGTCTTCAAAAATATGAACTGAGTGTAAGCAAATTCAACCTTCTCTTCCTGAGTCTGCAAAGAGCCTGAGAGAATAGTTCTCAAAGCTGTGAACTGTCCTACCCTTCTCAGTTTGTTTGTTGACCTCAAAACCTCTGTGAGTGTAAATATCAGTGTTGT
Organism: Chrysemys picta bellii; assembly: GCF_011386835.1. Classification (NCBI taxonomy): domain Eukaryota; kingdom Metazoa; phylum Chordata; order Testudines; family Emydidae; genus Chrysemys; species Chrysemys picta. Next base: position 135,552,167 of record NC_088794.1, on the reverse strand, counting down.
CAACTTTTTCCACTGGTGATCATTTTAGCAGACCCACCCAGCTAGTGCGCTTATCTCACATTTCTGGGTGCTATGTGTCCCAGCTGTCTCATACTCAGCTGCCAAAGCCCCAGTCTTCACTGATCACAATTATGTGTTGTCCAGACACAAATCTTTGACACTGAAAAAGTAGACAGAAAAAAAAAATCAAACTGAACACAGGGGTTGCTGCACTGACTGTATTACACATTTTCATATAAAATTCAATACAAATCTCCATTTTATATTTAAAAGGAGCCTGGAAGGAATTTCAGTTCTTCAGTGTTGGCGGTCTGAGAATCCAAGGAGTTTTGCCACCAAATTTAGGTCCAGCTTGTTGCAAAATACATGGGGCTTTGTAGTAATAACACTGTTGCAAGGGGCTGCAATTGTGCCTGGCTCTTTGGGCCTTCCACAGCCCCATGACACATACACTCAAGGGCCAGAAACATTCTAGCCCAGAATTCTTTGAGTTGGAAGGAAGCTCCAGTCTGCTCTTCACAGGGATTAATAGTTCAAGGGTCACTGTCAGGTCTTGTAAATGAAAGCAAGGTACAACCCCCCTGAATTGGGGATAGACTCAGACTTTAAGGCCAGAAGGAATCGTCAGGATCATCTAGTCTGACCTCCTGCACATTGCAGGCCACTGAACCTCATCCACCCACTCCTGCAATAGGCCCATAATCTTGCTGGAAAAGATCACTGGACTCCCTCAGAAAGAATTGCTTGGGTACAGAGGGAATCCTGTCCAGCAGAGCTGGCATAGTAAGACCTGGCACTGCATCAGTACAAGGGGTTCTGTTAGGCAGGTCCCTTCTGCTGCTTTCAAAGTGTCATGAGGATCACTGTCTGCTGGCTGGACAACTGCAGTGCCTGGTCTGTCAGTCTGAACAGTTTTATAACTTTAGGGAACACTATTGTGTAGCTTCTCTGGCAGGAATTGGGGGTCGCAGTCCAGTTCTTAATGGACAGATGTCCATATCACATCACAAAACACATCATTGCAAGTGCCACTAACTGGCACCTAGTGGACAGTCTTAGCAAAGAGGTTGAAGACTGAATGGGCATGAGACTTTAAAATCTTTGCAGCCCTAGAGGTGACCCAACCAGGTTTGGGATGGGGCACATTGCTAGGGCAGCATAAGGAACTTTGCATTGGTGGTACCTATTCCGCATCCCTTTTGTCAATACAGGAATTCAGGGTCTAGGGCTGTCAGCCCTTTTCACTAGCAGGACATTCACTTGTAAAGTGTTTTCCTAGCAGTGGTCAGCCAGTCCAGCCTTCCAGCTAAAACGCCATCTGCTACTGAATCAGCCCGTCCCCGGTCAGGAGTGTCTGAATCATAAGTAAAATTAGTCCTTCACTCCCAGTTCAAGACAATGTGAATCAGGACTGGAACCAGCCCTTCCCCCTCACACCAGGAGGATCTGAATCAGACTCTGAAATAGGCCTTCCCTCTCAGATCAGGAGGGCTTGAGTCAGGAGCTGAATCAGGCCTCCAGTTCCAGATCAGACAGAACTAACATAATATGAAGGCAACACATTCAGTCTCCAGGTGGGGGAGATGAGAAGAGGGAGAACCTCACACTACTCAACAATGATCCTTCCACATGGCTGAAAAACAGCCCTGACGGGCTCCAGAGGGAGCCAGGTCCAGACCTCGGCTAAAAGGACAGTTACTGTGACATGGACATTCAGTGTGGAGAGAGTGGTGGGAAAGAAGGGAGGGAATCTTTGGTGCTCCAAGGACACTCCTTGGAAGAGGGAATCACATGTCTATTTTAATAGAAGAGCCCCCTTGGCTTTCTAGTGATATCTTCCAATTCCAACTAGTACAACCAGTGCTCCTCTAACCTCTGGTTTTCTACGAAGTTTTGCACTTCACTGCTCATACACCTTATCCAGTGAGATGTCGTTTCTGCTGTTATAGTTTATATTATGGTGGTTTCTCTAGACTCCAGTTGAGATCAGAGCTCCATTGTGCCAGATGTCCTACACACATGCAGTAAGAGAGGCCCTGCCCCAAAGAGCTTAAAATCCAAGTAGGCAAAAGGGAGTATTATCCCCATTTTACAGATGGGGAACTGAGGCACAGAGAGATCAAACGATGGGTCTAAGGTCACACAGGGAGTCTGTGGTAGAGCTCAGAACTGAACCCGGGTCCCTTGTGCCTTAACCCATGTGCTCATCCCTTCTCAGTATATATTCATAGCCCTGTTTTCCCTGCAAATACACTCCTAATAGCATGATGATCATGGGCTCTCTCCTTCTCTAGATACATCCTTTGGGAATGGGGAGGGTGTTTTTCAGTCCGCCAGTCTTTTTGTGCTCACTCCAGACATGCCAAATCTGCGAAAAAACTGCAGAAATTGGGCTTGTTTTTGGCTTAATTGGCTTGTGAATAGCTTGTTGGCTAGTTTTTGGCTTGTAGCTTGTTGCTTGTTTGGCTTGCAGCTTGTTGCTTCTTTTTTTTGATCGGCTCCTGGCAAGCAGGGCAAGGGGGGACAAGCAGGGGCAAGGGGGGAGAGAGAGTCCGGGATGCACAGCAGGCCCATCACAGTCCCAGACTGCATGCCAGGGGGATCTAGTCACATAGAGTGTTGGGGTTCTTAGGGATTGGCTTGTTTTGAAATGGGATTCGCTTGATTTTTGGCTTACTGTGAAAGTCGGGGTGCTTATTCACCGCGTGAAAGTTGGCAACTGTGGCTCACTCCTCTGTCTTTCTTCAATCCATCAACATGCTAGTGACTAGAATAATTGCAGGGCAACTGCATTCCTGTATGCAATCATCCACACCCCTTACCTTATTTATTATTCTCTCTGACATTAATGGTGTTCTCTGGTTGACATCCTTAAGATTCATGCGACACTTATTGTCATCTGAGAACTTAGCTGACAAGACATATTTTCTTCCAGCAAGCGAGGGTGGAATCATCCTCTCAGGCGCCTGTATGTGTCTGAGAGTTGCCACAGTGCAATATTACTATTGCGAGAACCAGCCAGGAATATGGAAGTTCCTGGAACTTTTTGAATCGTATTATGAGGATTTTAACTGATTTCCTAAACTGTGGGGTAGGTGGGGGGAAAATGAAGAAAGGAAAAACATAATTAATTAAAAGGTATGAGCCATACTCTGCCCTCAGGTACCTGTGCATAACTCTGTGATTTTAGTGCATGAGAGGAGAAGGTACCCCCATGTTTTACTGCTAACAGCTGAAGTTTGTTAGATATAAGCACATCAGCCAGGATTGCCTGATTTTTTTTTTGTTTACTTTGATGTGTTTCTGTCTACCTGCAAACACAACAGTGAACAATATTCCTCATGTTCCTGTGTCTGACTCAGTTGTGAGAAAGGCAAAAGACCTGAGAGGGGAAAGGAGGCAGAACAGAATCTCTTAAGATTACTTGAGTAGAAGATGTATTATGGTTTGAGACATGGTTGACTGGAGCCTATGCTGTTAAACATTTTTATCAAGGACCTGGAAGAAAACAAAATCATCACTAAAAAGATTTGCAGATGACACAAAAATTGGGGGTCGGGGGTAAGTGGTAAATAATGGACAGGGCAGATCACTAATAGAGAGATCTGGATAAATGGGCAAGCTGGTTGCAAGCAAACACGATGTGGTTTAATACAACTAGGAACAAATAACACAGGCCATACTTACAGGATGGGGGACTCTGTCCTGGGAAGCAGTGACTTTGAACGAGATTTGGGGATTGTGGTGGATAGCTAACTGAACTTGAGTTCCCAGTTTGATGCTGTGGCCAAAAGTTCTAGGGCGATCTTGGGATGCATAAACAGAGGAATCTCTATTTTACCTCTGTATGTAGCACTGCTACAACCACTGCTGGAATGCTGAGTCCAGTTCTGGTGCCCACAATTAAAGAAGAATGTTGATAAATTGGAGGATTCAGAGAAGAGCCACAAGAAAGATTAAAAGATTAGAAAACATGCCTTATAGTGAGAGACTTAAGGAGCTCAATCTATTTAGCTTAACAAGAAGAAGGTTAAGGGGTGACTGATTACAGTGTAGAAGTATGTACAAATATTTGATAATGGGCTCTTCAATTTAGCAGAGAAAGGTATAACATGATCCAATGGCTGGAAGTTGAAACTAGACAAATTTGGACTGGAAATAAGGGGTAAATTGTTAACAGTGAGGGTAATTAGCCATTTGAACAATTTACCAAGGGTTGTGGTGGATTCTTCTTCATTGGGAATTTTTAAACCTAGATTGGATGTTTTTCTTAAAAATCTGCTCTAGGAATTATTCTGGGGAAGTTCTATAGCTTGTGTTATACAGGTCAGGCTAGATGATCACATGGGACCCTTCTGGCCTTGGAATCGATGAAGTCTGTCAGCAATCATCTGCACAAGGCTGATCTATGTAACCTTATTTTTCCCTTTCCTCTTTTCCTTGTCTCCCCTCCCACACTGCTCAGCTGCTTGTAATACCCAACTAGTGCATCTTGTCTTAATTTAGGATTTCATGCAAGGGCTATTGATGTTAATGGGAATCCTTCCATTGATTTCAGTGGGCTTTGGGTCAGACCCCTCATCTATAAATGATCTGAGCAGGTACTTTCTCTATTTATGTTTGTACCGCACCCATAATAGGGCTGTCGGGAGCTACCAGAACCGCAATTATGAACAAATAAATAACTGAGTGGCATCTTCAGCTTCTGAACAGCACAAATAGTAAAAAATAAGTTAGATTTTCCATGATGGAATTTTCAGTTTATAATCTAAAGTGTTATGAGGAAAGAATATTTGTTGTTTAAATATACATGGATGATTTCTAATGTGAGTGTTCTTTTAAAAGGAACATTCATGAGAAGCCTGTTTTTCCACAAGTAAGGCTATGTCCACACTGGAGAGCTTACAGTGGTGTTGCTGTACCAATGCAGATGTGCTGCTTTAAGATCTTTTGTGTAGTTGCTCTATACGGACAGAGAGAGCGCTCCCATGGACATAATTGATCCACCTCCAATGAGCGGTAGTAGCCACTGTGCACACTAGTGCTTATGGTGGTGTAACTTATGCCACAGGGGGGTGGAATATTCACACCCCAGAGTGATGTAAGTTTTGCCGACATAAGTGGTAGTGTAGACATAACCTTAGGGTTGTTTCATTGTATTAGGCTAGGAAATAATCCTGAGGCTATGTCTACACAGCACTTTTGTTGTTAAAACTTTTGTTGGTCGGGGTGTGAAAAAACCATACACACCCCGACCGACAAAAGTTTTAACAACAAAAAGTGCCGGTGTGGATAGTGCTATGTGGCAGGAGGTGCTCTCCTGCTGACAGAGATACCGCCCCTCATTGGGGGTGGTTTTATTTTGCTGGCAGGAGACCTCTCTGCTGCTGGCAAACAGCAGCTACATTGCGTGCCTTACAGCGGCATGGCTGTAATGGCACACCTGTGCTGCTGTAAGGTACTCAGTGTAGACTAGCTTTGTGTAGTAGGTCAACTCTGGAATCAGCTTCTGAATAATGCTTAGTAGGGGTTGCAGACAAAGGGTAAGGCTTGAAATTCGAAATAGTATGCCACCTGTGTACAGAGCAATAGAACAAGCCATATTTCTACATCCACACGAGGCTGGAGGATTTTACAACATCAAGAAACCGTTAGAGGCAAGCATACCAGTGCGTAATCCAGAAAGCAAGAAGATGAAACCAACTTTCGGTCTTCGGTCCTAAAATGACGTGAACGTACGTATGTGTGTAAAAAAGAGACACTGTTAGTTTTCACTGTGCTGAAATGTATGCAATTTATATGGTGATTATCAAAATGCATCTTGGGTAAAACAGCTGGCATACACTCCCATTCCACACGGTTGATGTATTTTGTGTGTCTAATGAGGTATCAGCAGTGGACATTTGAACCCACTCAAGCACAGAGCCAGGGCCGGCTCCAGGCACCAGCCGAGCAAGCTGGTGCTTGGGGCGGCAGCTTGTAAGAGGCGGCATTCCGCCCAATCCTAGGGCGGCACGGCTGCTTTTTGTTGTTGTTGTTCCGCTCTGGCCGCCCTGTAGGGGGCAGCGGCGTGGAGGACGGGAGCGCCCTGCAGCAAGCCCGGCAGGGCAGCCCGCGTCCTTCCTTCCCAGCCGACCGGAATGGTGCAGAGCCCTCTCGGCAGGGGGCATGGTGGGAGGGGCCGTGTGGCAGCGCCCCGCTGAAGCCCTGGCAGCCCCCTTCTCTCTCTCCCCCTGCTTCCTCCCCCTCCCCCCACCAGCCGGGGCACATCTGCAGGGCAGGGAGTCCCCCTGCACCCTGGCTCCGCAGGGTTTTTTTTGTTGTTGCTTGGGGCTGCCAGAAAGCCAGAGCCGGCCCTGCACAGAGCCCAATCCTACAAACACTTGCTACTGATATAGGGCCAGATTTTGATCCCTTTGATCCCTAGCATGCAGTATCTTACTCCATGAGGGGTCCATTGACATCAATGGGCTACTTGTGGAGTAAACTGCTACTCAGCATGAAAAAGGGTATCTGCATCTGGCCCATAGATCTTACTATTGTGAGCAGTCCTGCTGAGTACAAGAGGCCTATTCACTGTAGCAAGCAGTATCCCAGCTGGTAAGTGTTTGGAAGTCAGGCCCTTAGTCATTTCAATCTGAGATCACTTTTTTCCAAATGAATTACTTGTGAGAAATTCCATTTCTCTGGCTGAATTAAAATGGAAGTTGCTCTCTCCAGACTCATGTCCCCCAGCTTGACAAGACTGTGCAGTTTTAGCAAAACAAACTGAGATGAACTGCTTTTCCCTAATAATGAACCTGGAGACATGCACTAAACAGAGCATAAGGCTTATTCTCCAGAGCTGCAGAACGGGAAAAGAAGTTTAGCCTTGGGCTTAAAGCAGCAGACTGGGCGTCAAAGGATCTGGGTTCTTGTTCTGGCCCTGCCACAGACTTGTTTTGTGACTGTGGGTGAGTGGCTGAGCCTCAGTTTCCCTATGTGTAAAATGGAGATACTACTTTCCTACCTCACCGGGATCTTGTGAACAATTTTCTACAAGTCTATAGCAAACCTATACATCAGGCTCAGCCTAGGACAGGCCAGAAACGTTTGTGGAGTTTCTAGATTAGCATTTACAAAGACATTAGTTAACATGAGCGAACTGTCAATTAACACAAGTTACAACAGGAGCAAAAACTCTAGTCTACAGCTATAGATTTAATTGCAGGAGGTGATAACCTGGATGAATTTTTGTTTTATTATAGGCATTTTGCATTGTTCAAGTATTAGTCGGAAGAATATTCTTAAAAAGCTTCCAGGATGACAGGTGGAGAGAGAATGACTTTTATATGCTTTCAAAGAATACCAGCCAACAAGAACTAAAGTAGGATTAGGAGGATTAGCTATTTATGTGATTCCACATAGCATTTGTAGTTACATTAGTCAGGGTGAAAGTGACAATGGTTATGGCTCCTCATGCTTCAGGGCATAAACCTCTCACCAGCTGGAGTCAGAAAAAAGTCCCCAGCTCCCAGTGGTGTGGTACAGCACAATTACACGCATCATGGGTGTTTTAAGTTTCCTCTCAAGCATCTGGCATTAGCAGCTGCTGGAAAGTGGAAATTAATCTAGATGCACCTAACAGGATAGTAACTATGATCCTAATCTGTAGACAGGAATGTCATTGGTAGCAATTATTCCCCCAGATTTGGGTCTCTCCAAGTATCTTACCATCCCTCCCATCAATGCGAAGCTTCAAGGAGCAAAAGTAAGTGCTTTTGTTCCTGCTTTTTAGACATTTATTTTCCTTGCCTGTAGCATCACTAAAGGCTCCAGATTGCCTGACCCTGTCTGTTTTCCCTTCTCTGCCGCTCCAACTGCCAGTACCAGTGTGCCCCAGAAGACTTTGCTTCTCAGTTACAGTGGAGTAAGCACTTCTGGGGTTGTCAGGGCTGGAGGCAGGTTCAGAAGCTGTAAGGAGACAAAGAGGAGGAAACTGAAGATAGGATGGAGGCAGACCAGGGGAAGTGGTGGGTAGCGGCATTTGGAGGAAGCGTGATGGCTAATTGATTTGGGAGCAATTTGTCCTCACTTGTCCCAGTGTAACTCCCCTGACTAAAGTGCTATATGCATCCGAAGAAGTGGGCTGTAGTCCACGAAAGCTTATGCTCTAATAAATTTGTTAGTCTCTAAGGTGCCACAAGTACTCCTGTTCTTTTTGCGGATACAGACTAACATGGCTGCTACTCTGAAACCTGACTAAAGTGAGTTAATCCCAAAAGCCCTGGTGGTAGTGAGAGCAGAATCAGGACCTTCAGGTCATGAGGGGTGTGCTGTTTTGATTCACATGCTGTCAAGTCTGCTTCCCCACTCTGAACTTTAGGGTACAAATGTGGGGGCCTGCATGAAAACTTCTAAGCTTAACTACCAGCTTAGATCTGGTCCGCTGCCACCATTCCCAAGTGGATTCCCTTCCCTGGGAAGCCTTGAGAAACCTTTCACCAATTCCCTGGTGAATACAGATCGAAACCCCTTGAATCTTAAAACAAGGAGAAATTAACCATTCCTCTCCTTCCTCCCACCAACTCCTGGTGGATCAAGATCCAAACCCCTTGGATCTTAAAACAAGGAGAAATTAACCATCCCCCCTCCTTCCTTTCACCAACTCCTGGTGATTACAGATCCAGCCCCCTTGGATCTAAAAACAAGGAAAAATCAATCAGGTTCTTTAAAAGAAGGCTTTTAATTAAAGAAAAAGGTAAAAATCATCTCTGTAAAATCAGTATGGAAAATAACTTTACAGGGTAATCAAACTTAAAGAGCTCAGAGGACCTCCCTCTAGCCTCAGGTTCAAAGTATAGCAAACAAAGATAAACACTCTAGTAAAAGGTACATTTACAAGTTGAGAAAACAAAGGAAAACTAACACGCCTTGCCTGGCTATTTACTTACAAGTTTGAAATAGGAGAGACTTGTTTAGAAAGATGTGGAGAACCTGGATTGATGTCTGGTCCCTCTCAGTCCCAAGAGCGAATGACTTCCCAAACAAAGAGCACAAACAAAAGCCTTCTCCCCCCCACTAAGATTTGAAAGTATCTTGTCCCCTTATTGGTCCTTTGGGTCAGATGCCAGCCAAGTTACCTGAGCTTTTTAACCCTTTACAGGGAAAAGGATTTTGGAGTCTCTGGCCAGGAGGGATTTTATAGTACTGTACACAGGACAGCTGTTACCCTTCCCTTTATAGTTATGACACATGCATTTAATGCTGTTACTGAAAGAGTTTGGGGATTTAGTGGAGGAGGCCTAAGTGCTGTGCCTCACCCATATAAGATGAGCTCATCTCTCTGACATTTTCCTTCTGATACCTTTTAGAATCTACTCCCCAGATGCACCATTCCTCCGGCCCGCTGCAATCCGCTGTACTTTGGGATGGGGACATTCTAATAAGTAAGTGACAAGCAGACCAACTGAATCATTTTAAAAAGGCCAACAATGGCCCAGGGATAAGAAAAAGTACTCATTCTCCCAGCCCCACATTTTTTTAAACAATACTTCTGCTTGCAGACAGAGTTCTGTATAAGAACATTTATTGATTACTTTTTTGGCCTGTTATTGGCTGCCCGGGGAGCAAATAATGTTTTAATTTATCAAGCTGATATATTGATAGGCAGGATATGACAAGCAGTGATTAAACACCTTTAGGACCTGAACAATTCAAAACAATTACCTGTAACACATAAATGTACTAATAACAGAGAAGAAAGTTTACTCATTGCAGGGGGATGAAGGATGTTCCAGCTACTCCAAATCCCATCTCACTAATAAACTGAGAAGGATTTCTATGGGAAGGTAAACTCTATAAATACACTCTGGAAAACAATACAAATTTCCTCTCCAACTGGAAAGCCAGCATGACCCACAGAAGTTAGGGTTTGATCCAAAGACCATAGGCGCCGACTCCGTGGGTGCTTCAGGGCTGGAGCGCCCACTGTCAGCCCCCCTCTCCCTTGCTCCCAGCACCTCCCACCCACCGCGGATCAGCTGTTCTATGATGTGCAGGAGGCACTGGGAAGGAGAGGGGAGGAGCAAGGATGGGGTGCTCTCGGGGGAGTGGGTGGAACAGGGCAGGGCCTTAGGGGAAGGGGTGGAGTCGGGGTGGGGCAAGGTCTGGGGTGGCACACTCCCCCCCCCCTCCCCCGCCACAGGTCGGCACCTATGCCAAAGACCACTAAAGTCAATGGAAAGACTTTGGATCAGGCTCGTAAAGCCTGACTATTACCACAAGAGCCTTTCAATTTAGTTTGTTAAAAACACACCATCATATATGGCAGCCTTGGAAACTACTCTGCAAGCTACTATATTACCCGCTCCATTCCCAGCCCCCAGTGTAGGGAGCCTGTCTGCAAGAAAGGAAGCATAACTGGGATGTCCCATCACCTCAGCAATGCGGCTACCAAAACAGCACCTTGGGGTTGTGGGAAGCTGATGGTAAGTTACCTCAGCCCTGTCACTGATCTAATTTATGCTTGAGACTGCACTGGCCTGGCCCCTAGCCAGCCCCTTGCTATTTTTCTGTGCTGAGCCCAGCTTGGCTAGGCTGGGGGAGTCAGTCCCATGGTTCTCTGTAAAAAACAGAATGCTGCAGTAAACCATTTGGAAAACCTGTATGACAAGGTGATCTTGAGGTTAACACATGACTTTCCAGTCAAAGAAGAATCCATATATCATTTAGTGACGTGTATATAGTTCACCACTCAGCCTGGTACCATGCATTACCGTTGCGTAACCCTGGATCATGATACCCTAATCTAATATGCCTGGGACCGGGAGCACATGCAGATTTATCTGTTGATATGAGCTATATGCACAGAAAGGATGGATTTTTACATGATTTGTGGTGAAATATGCTCCAATAATAGGGTGACCAGATAGCAACTGTGAAAAAACGGGACAGGGGGTGGGGAGGTAATAGGCGCCTATATAAGAAAAAGTCCCCAAAAACAGGACTGTCCCTTTAAAAACAGGAGATCTGGTCACCCTATCCAATAAAATAGTGACAGAACTGGAGAGATCCCCTGACACTCTTGACATCCTAGATTATTTTATCAAATAATAATAATAATAATAGCTGCTCAGTCACTGGTACCATTATTTTCAATGTGGCTGAAAGGCATTTCAAAGAGTTAGACAGCAGGTGGTGAAAATATCAGCAGTGAGATAGGAGTAAACAATTGAAGGTTATAAATTCAAGGATGGAGCAGACCAAGTCAGGGCTAAGGAGTGAATTTAAAGTCAGCCACTCACCTTGCAATTTCTTGGCTACACATGAATTAAAAGGAGTTTGAAGGTCAATGATTACATTTTCTATCAGGCTAAAGCAAGAAAAATGTATGCAAATAAAAAGTTTTCATCTGGAGTGTGTTACCATAGAAGCAAAGTTCACTTTGCTTAACAAGGGTAACAGCTCCGTAAAGATCTTTAACCCTGCTGTGACGCTGGCATTGCTCTCCAGCAGTATATGGCCACGCAGCCTGAGAAGAGAGGAATGTGGAGTTATTTCACACTTACAGAAGTTATTACACTAAAAGCTATAGTTAAAGAACTATAGTAGCTGCTAGAAAATTCTACTTATGGCCCAGGTTCTGCAACTCTTTGCATACAAGCATTGTTCAGTGAACTTTCTGCTCAGGCACAGCAGACTAGCCACATACAACAAGATGCAAGATCGGGGCCCTAGAGATGAAGGTTGGGAGCAACTCAACACAAGTGCTTCTTGTAATAGGCTTCCTTTTCCACCTTTCGAATCACCAGAAACCAGTCTGGAGGCTTCCAAGTTTATAGGCCCCAATGTGTTATTTTTTGGGTCCCTTCCACCAGTACACTGTGTATAGTAACATCCAATTGGAAGTAAACTTCCCCCTTAGTCCACTCTCTGGAAAGGGAGAGATCACACAATCCTGTATCTCCCAGCCTCTCCTCTGCACAGCCTTCCTGTCCTTTTAACTGTTCCCACCCCACAGATTGATTGCTCTCATTACCTTGTCAGCCTCTTGCCTAGTTAAGCCATTGAGCATCTATCCCCACTCAGTTACATCCACTCCAGGGGGGAAAATAGCTAGTACCTTAGGCCTTGTCTACACTACACATTTTTGTTGACAAAACAGAGGTGTACACACTACAATGCTCCTTCCACCAACAAAACTCTCCTGCTTTGCCGACAAAATAAAGCCACCTCGATGAGAGGCATAGAGCTTTTTGCGGCGAAGTGTCAGTGTAGACACTGCGCTTGGTTATGTCACTATAATTGGCCTCCATGTGGTGTCCCACAATGCCCATCCCGACCGCTCTGGTCAGCAGTTCGAACTCCGCTGCCCTGCACCCAGGCATCTCCCCTGGGGATTTCTGAAATTCCACTTCCTGTTTGCTCGGCATGGACAGCTCACATTGCATCTTCCCAGCTGATGATGACGGCTCCACGCAGCAAACACTCTCCTGCTTCGAGCGCACCTGAGTTGTTGGATCTGCTGGTACTATATGGAGAGGAGGCTGTGCAGTCCCAGCTCCATTCCAGCCCTAGGAACTTTGATACCTACAGTCAGATTATAAGAGACTAATTCTCAAAGTCTGACCTTATTTCCATGGAAGCAAGTGGCAAAACACCCACTGATTTCAGTGGGAAGAGGAACAGGACCTTTGTCTTTGGGTGTCTTCTAATTAAAATGGATATTCCCTTGTGATATTTCCTAATTGGCTCCACTCAGCCTTTGACAGCCCTGCTGAACGGTCTTGGTAGAGTTAGATGCAGTGTTATATAATTGATGCTCTTTTTCAGACATAGCATGATTTGGAGGAGGGGTGAAAAAAGCAGCTCTTACTTTGGAAATATGCCAACACACATAAAAGCTTTCTTTCAATTTTAAATGATATGCTATTAAAAAAATAAAAGGTTCTCCTGAAGAAGCGATGTTCATTAAAACCACCTAGAACATCCCTGTTACAAAGGAGTGGCCTTTTCATCCTGCTCTGCTGCTGTGTATTTATAGTGAGAACAGGCTGTATGTGGAGGACATTTTTCAGGCTGTTTTTTAAAAATTAAAATGAATGAACATCTTGTTCACTGACATCCTGTATTAGATAACATATTGCTTGAGAGAATTGCCAGCAGTGTGATAGGACAAGCATCTTAATATATTCTGGGCAATAACATGGCTCCACCGGCTGAATATTCTAACCCTTCCTTTGGGAGCTGAGATGCCAGCTTGAGCCGCATAAATGATTGATGGACTTTTCCATCATGGGTCTGATCCTGAGCCTACTGAAGACAATGGCAAAGCTTCCAGGGCCTGATCCAAATGTCACTGAGGTCAATGGGACTCAATAGGCTTTGGATAAGGCCCTTATTGATTTCAGTGTTGCACAATCAGGTGCTATTTGTGGAAGGATTTAAGATATATATTTCTGCAAGTAAAAATAATTAAAAACACATGAAAGGTTCTTCACATTATTTTAAGAACTGATCCAGCTGGTGAGAGGTCTTCATAGCAGAATGTCATTACACCGTCATTTTGCGCAAAAGCACCGACGTTATAAAGGTTAGTTGGGAGCAATTGACATCAGGCAAACAAGCTGATGGAATGGTTGAGGATGACTCTAGGAGTGAGACAAGGATGCACATTATCACCAGATTTGTTCAACTTGGTACTGGAATCAGTAATGGCTGTAGCATTGAGGGATGAAACAGGAGGAGTCATGTTATGTGATAGGACAGCACATAACCTTAGATTCGCAGATGATATTGACCTCAGAGCATTGAACAAGGAAGATTTACAGAGAATAACTGACAAGGTAGACCGGGATAGCCTAAGATTCAAATTAAAGATCAGCACATGAAAGACAAAAATTATCGCAATCGGAAGACAAGACAAAAAGGTACAGATCAAACTCTGATAAAGAAATAGAAGATGTGAAAAAAAATTACGTACCTTGGAGGACTAGTATCAAGGAATGGGAATAGTGAAAATGACAAAAAAGAACTGGAGTAGCAGTTTCTGCATCAGAAAACTCTGCAAGATCTGTAAGGGTAAAGACATCACAATAAAAATAAAAATCAGCGTATATGATACAACTGTCATGCCGATATTGCTGTATGGGTTGGAATGCTGGAGTTTGAGGAAAGCTGGTGAATTAAAGATTTTGATTGCAGAAAAGGATTGGCTGAGTGGAATGAGAGTTTCATGACTGCAGACAATAAAAGAAAGGAAGCGATAAGAAAACAGTTCGGGCAAGAAATAAATCTGAAACAGAAGATTCGAGAAAGACGACTGTGATGGTTTGGACATGTGTCAAGAATAGACCTGGAAAGGATACCATGCATGGTGATACATACCAGAGAGCAAGGAACTAGAAATAGAGGAAGACTAAGGATGCATTGGTTAGATATAGCGAAGATAAATGAAGCTGTGAAGTTGATAAAAGATAGAAAGTGGTGGAAAAACCTCATTCGGCCTCATCGTCACTGTTGAGCTGACGGATAGGAATCAAAGAGAAAGAAAGAAACAAAGCAGGTATACATGGCGCACACACTCACCCCCCCCCTTCTTGAATCCTGTCTGATGCTAGCTTAATGTATTTCCTACCTAGCCCACATTTTTAAGAGATCTTGGCTATAGCAACAATGCTTTAGAGACCTCTAAATGGTTTGCTTTCAAATTACTAAGAGGACAATGAATATTGATTGCCTGTCTCATATAGAGGAGAGACTGAATTATCAACTGCATTTGATCACTTCTGGACATTGGGGAAATTTGAATCTCAATCCCAGGTGTGAAATATGTGGCTCACGCCTGCTGCTAATTTCATTGTATATAAGAAATAACAAAATAAATGAATAATACAATAAATACTTTGCACTTATAAAGCACCTCTCTCATCTTCTTTTTTATAAAGATATTATTTATCAGTAGGCATTAATTGAGCAACCCTCATGAGACTTATGCAAGGCAGGCAAGCATCAACATTTAGAGGGTTTAGTGTGAACTGAAGCATAAAGCTGTCCAGGCCCTGATCCTGCAGCAAAATCTGCTAGCGTAGCTGCCAGGCTGCACTTGTGCAGAGTCCCGAGATCCTGGTACAGGACTGGGTCCTAAGTGACTAGTCCAAGGTCAGAGCATTAATCCGTGGACTGAGCCAAGCAGTGACACCTGCCTCTTGGTCTAGCTACCAAATGGCATTCTCATGCGTGTGTATTCATATTTTTCTGGATTTCTTTTCTTTGAATTACTCAAGAAACTGAGCACGTAGGGCCAGAGTCATGTGAAAAATACATATACAGGTTGGTGCTACCCAAACCCGGATGGATTCATTGTTTAAACCAGACACACACAAAAAGGAATCAATCCGTTTGGCCCAGACCTATTTTACAACTAGGGCTTCTGGCTTTCTATATTTGAAAATAGAGTTTTGGTTGGAAGGAAAAGGGTGGAGCAGCGAAGCAATCGGACTAATTTCAGCAAGGAAAAGAAAAAACAAACCTCACAATTTCAGGCTCTGAGATTTGCAGTTTTTCAAGATGTCCCAGATCCTCACGGTCCCTAGCTTATTGCCAGTGCCACATACAGCTTCTCCAATGTGACAGAGGAAGAGTGATGTAACTTCAACAACTGTGAAAATTCAGGAATGTTGAGAATAATGCTAAGGACTGATGTGTACACACACACACACACACACACACACACACTCTCTCTCTCTCTCTCTCTCTCTCTCTCTGTTTTTACCTACTCCTTCCATCAGGCTTTTACCAATAAACATAACCTCATAGTTTAAGGTGAAAGCAGGGAATTTCTATCTCTGGGGATAACTGGGCTACTGGACATCATTGGATTTGTAGTTCATATTCATTAAGGAGTGTAGTTTTGTGTATTTGAGGTATGACTTTGGTTTCCCAAAGCTAAATCTGTAAAGCAGAAAAGAGCAAACTGGTTTCTGAGTTTTCAGTACACGGTACAGTCAGTTAAAGCAATAAAGGTGATCAAGGAGATAAAGCAAAGACTGCTGACTGTGTTACATTCACATATGATAAAGTGCCAACCTGCTATCAGGACATAGGTCTGACCTACTCTGTACATATGAGTGTGCAAAGCCATGACATCACTGAGAGCCAATGAGAAGGCACAGCAAACAGAATACTTTGAATTGCTCCTTTCAAGAATGACCTTTAAAGTCAACATGCAGCGTTAAAATGGCCCAGGAAAGGTTTTTAAATGGTATATTAAAACTTACAGGTCAAACCTAAAAGTTATAGATCTGATTTTGAAATGTGCTTAAAAGTCCATGGGACCTGTGCTCTGAAATCACCTGGGTGCTTATGTACACCCCACCACCTATATTTCTACATAACCCTTTGGAAAAGTGAATTCCTGATGGAGTTCAAAATGCAACAGGGGCTCAAGGCCACTGAATATATATTTGTTCTGTCACTGAAAAAAGCCTTATTTCATTTAATGCCTTTACATATAGCAATCATCAGAATTTGGAAAATAAGCATGTTTGTAATGTACATGTTTACACAAGATTTATTAGGATTATTGATTTGCTAAGCAATAAAAATGTATTATACAGCACAAAATGAGACTGTCCCTGTTTCTGAAAACTTACAAAACAAAGCAGACAGGACAGGACCCACTGAAAAGTCCAGAGGATAGATTAATTTTGAATCTTATCTTCATACTGTTTTTCCTGTTTATCTAAAAGGTCTCTGTACTGATTTTTAAGATATTTCATTATAGGAATGCTCTCCAGGATATGGTGGCCTTTAACTTGTTAGTTTTCTTTTCAAAACTTTATTTTTTTAGCAGAAGGAAGAAAACAGGTATTAAAATATGTAGATTTTATTAGAGATTAGTTAGATCCTGCCAGCTCCCCCGAGTTACTAAATCCCAATGAAAAGCATTGTGGGTAGATGGCATGTTAACTGGTGGGAAGGCACTGAAGTTCATTGGTTTACCACTCATTCTGCAGAAGACAACTACCACACAACACTGATCTTGAAGAGGTGGGAAATATTTTTTCCTTATATTTAACTCCTTGCAAGATCAATCGGTTACACTCTTTTCACATAACATCAGTCGCTGAGAAGCTGTGATTAAACTGAGCTGAAATTCATTGCAATGCTGTTCTGGTACCTACTGATTGTTCCCCTGCAAGTCTACTCAGTTCAGAGCATTTTATACTCTGAGTGCCAGATTCTGATCTCATTTAGGCTGATGTAAAGTTTAGGGATGAAGTTTGCTCAATAACTTTTAACTGTCAGTAAGAACAGAAGAGTCCTCATGTAAACATGAAGGGGAAATCCAAATTATTGAGGAAAATAATTATCTAATATAGGTACATCTATTGGAGTAAGTCTTCAAGGTGAAGTGGTCAGAGATTAATCAAATCAGATAAACTAACAGAATTTTACAAGCCTAATAGGAGCCTTATTCAGATTTTACTTACACCAGTGTAAATCGGGAGTGACCCCAATTATGTCACTAGACTAAAACCAGCGTAAGTGGGATCAGAATCAGGAACTTACAACTTACTACAGGCCAAAACAATGTTAAAAAAAATCCTCTTAAATTTAGCTCAAATATGACTAAATGTCACAGTGTATGACATGACTGTTACTGTGCGAGTTCTAAAGATAGCTTTCAAAACATACACATATTGTTCTTCCATTACCATTCAGTTTCCATCAAATGAAATTCCACCAATTCCATAGTTTGTAAAAGATGTGCACAAAGGCCTGTTCAGAAGTATTTGTCCAGCAGTTTTCTCCAGAACCAGCACTAACTACACTTTAATTTGTCAGTGCATTTGTCAGATTCTTGTTTGATATCAACAGTTGTTTGGATGGGACATTCATTCTTGAGGCTATTGAAGTTCCCCTTTTTTATGAATTAATATCATTCATTCAGACTGTCTCTTACCCCTTCCTCAAATATTTAGTGAATTTAGGGTCTGATCCAAAGCCCATTAAATCTTTGGGGGCCTTTCCATTGACTGCAGTGGCCTTTGGATCAGGCTTGTAGCGAGTGGTTTCTATTATGGTTCTCTATCATTGAATGTAACATCTGTTATAACACCATCTTTGTGACGTTGGTGATCCACTCAGCTGCCTCTCCTATGACTACCGGGATGCCTCTGGATGAAAGAGTTTTCTCTCATAGCCAGGGGCGGCTCCAGGCATCAGCGCACCAAGCGCGTGCCAGGGGCAGCAAGCCGCAGGGGGCGGCGTGCCGGTCGCCGTGAGGGCAGCAGTCAGGCTGCCTTCGGCGGCATGCCCGCGGGAGGTCCGCCAGTCCCGCAGCTTTGGCGGCAATTTGGCGGTGGGTACGCCGAAGGCACGGGACCGGTGGACCTCCCGCAGGCATGCCGCTGAATCCGCACTACCAGCGGACCTCCCGCAGGCATGCCACCGAAAGCCGCCTGACTGCCATGCTTGGGGGCGGCAAAATACATAGAGCTGCCCCTGTTCATAGCTCTGCAGAATGATCTTGGCTTTATTCTCAGTTTTGTCCACCACTGTAGTCATTTTCCCTTTTTCTTACTGATTTTATAACCTTCCGTTTTCTTTGAATGGGTTTCTTGGTAAATTCAGTATTGATATTCCTGGCCTCTTCTTTGTCCTTATTGGGCCTGGTTCTAATCTTACATTAGTGTAACCCCATTTACTCCAACAGAGTAACTCTTGAATTGCACAGGTGTAAGTAAAAATCAGAATAAGGCCCCTATTCCTACAGGATTTAAAAGAATTGTGATCGCTAATGTACAGATCTCCTAATTTCTCTGTTTTCCCTTAGCAGAAACTTGCCATATAGTTAAATTCCCAGCCACTTCTCCAGCGTTTATCTACGTTGCAGAAGGGTTCTCTTTGTTGGGGCAGGATTTCTTTATGTGGCGGCAATGATTTTCCTCCCTCCCTCTCTCCCTCCCATTGCTAACCTCTTCCAAAGCTGTGAGTTAGAAATCCAGAACTCTTTTGGTGTTCTTATTTATTCTGCATGGTCTGCAGGGAAGATCTGGAAGTCTTGTAGAATTGCTACAGCTCAAATTGAAATACCACAAATGGTTACATTAGTAAAAGGCCCCCCCCAAAAGCGCATAGGTAATAATGTCATGCGGAACTCTACTCACAGCTGGAGGCACCTCCTCCTGGCTGCTCTGGGGATTAGATCCTTCCAGATGCTACGCCCTCCTCTGGCGGTCTCTCCACCCATCTCTCTTTTGCTCCTTGTGACTCAGGGTACTCTGTCCCCGTGGCTTGGCCCTTTGGCTAGGTCACTATAGTCTTCCCCATCTGGGGTATCAAAGTCCTGCCACACCCACAGTCTCAGGCAGTCCTCTCGTGCACTGCCCTGATGGTGCCACTTCCTCAGTGCCTGGTGGGGGAACCTGGGCCTGCCCTCTACTCCAGGTTCCAGTCCAAATGTGGTCTGCTTTCCCTCAGACCCTGTTGGTCCTTTCCTGGACTCCTTCCTACAGCTTCCTAGTCCCCCACCCCAGGTGTATCAGCTGCAACTCCCTCCTCCTAGGAAGTAGCTGCAGACTACTGAATCCGGTACCCTCAAACACAACTCCCTACTTCCAAGGAGTGGCTACACACCATTTTTCTGCAGCCTCTTTCTGCTGTCAACTTCCTGTCTTTATAAATCTGGCCCAGCTCCTCCCCCAGCTGGACTTCACCAGCAAATTAGGCCTTAGCACTGCCTGGCTTTCCTCCATGTGCAGCCAATAGATTAATTGGTCTAATTTATCCCTTCAGGCCTTGCGTGCGTTACAATAATGATTGTTAATAAATCACAAGAATGTAAAACATTTATTTTAGCTTTTCATTGCTAAAACTCTCAGCCAAGGTGCAGTGCAGGTTCCTTGTTATTATTATTTTTTTCTAACCTGAAAGGAAGGTCAGGATGTAGTAGTAGTCAGCCGATGCTGACCTGCCATAGGCAACGCTAATCATGAATGATAAGAATGGGAATACTTTACCATTCTGTATCTTTCAGCTGATAATCCCAGATCACCATTTCCTATGGGAAAACTCACTGGAGGGGATTGGGGAAAAGGGAAAAAGTATGAGGTTCCCCTATGGAATTTCCTTCAAATTCTTCCATCAAAGATGAAGTTGCTCCTCCCATGGGAGAAGTAGGGGCAATTAGCACCAAACTCTACCTGTGCCCCAGGATGCACACAGATCTAAAGGATTTGCTGGATGCTAGGACCCTTTGCCTTGTCCAGTTACTCGGCAGTGTGGCCATTGGAAGATTTGAAGTGGGGTGTTTCACAGCACAGCGCATCTTTTGCGCTGTGCCATTTTACAAGGTCACTCCAGCTGCCTGATGTTCACAGAAAAAAATCGCAGGAGACAGAAAACTCAGTGAACAGGATTCCTGTGGAAACTGGCTTGTGGAGGGATGAACATAACATTTTAACATTCATATTCTGTATTTTCCTTAGAGTTCCCTGAAGGTTTGGGGAAGCTAAAAAATGTCTCCTCATCCCACTGCCCCATACACAGGTTCTGCCCCACCTTCCCACATTGAGCTTCTCTGTAAGATCCTGAAAGGAAGGATGAAAGAAGGATGGGGCCAATGTCCTCTTCCTTCTGTGCCGGCTAGGGAAGATCCACACAGAGGGGAATCTTCTGTGCTTGAATGTGTGGGAAGGTAATTATCAGGTCCTAATACATAGAGCCTCAAATCATCTGATTTTATAAGAGGGGAAACTGAGGCACCTAGCGGCTAAACGACTGGCCCCTGGTGTCAGCGGCAGAATCAGGAATAGAACCCAGGCGAGTAACTGCCTTGACTGTGCTATAGTCACTTCTTCTGTAACACCAGTCATCTCAGAGGGCTGATCTCCTTTTCTAACAGCACAAGCTCATTTAGAAGATAAATACAGGGTAGAAAATAAGCCAAGCATAATTTGAATGTTTATGGATGCAGCTGAGTGAGCCCAGTGCTTTTCAAAGAGTTTTAAATGCTCAGGAAATCAAATAATAATGAAAAACCTCCCATCCTACAAGTGGGCAAATGTGCTGCTAAGAAGCACTACAATTTTGGTTCACAACAACATATTCTCTATTAGAGCAGCATGCCAGCCAACAGCCCTGGGACTTGATTTTCATAGATACCAAGGGTCTATTACCCTATTCTGGCATTGTCAATGGGCTTTAAAATGGCACTACCAGAGCCTTAGTGTAAATGGGAGCTGGGCCCACAGATTAGTTACATTAATTCATCTCTGAGCGTCATTAGGAAGTTTAAAATGGCAAGTGGGATGGGGACCTGAGAAGTTCTATCTTGGTACTAAGAGCCGGAATGGTTGTAGTACCTTGAGCAGCCCCACTGATTATGGCTACTCAGGGAATTAGGGTCTACAGCAGTGGTTCTCAACCCTTTTGGCCTCAGGACCCATTTATAAATATTTATGTCCTGTCACGACCCAATAAATAGTCTGGGGGTGGAGGCCTTGGGGTGATTTCAATCGGGTCCTGCCCAGCTCTCACCCCACAATGGCAGCTCCTTTGCTCTGGGACTGGCTGGCCTTGGCTTTCTGCTCCAGGCGTTGCAACCTGTGGGGTTGGAGCGCTGCTCAGGTTTGGCCCCATCCCCTTGACTGGTCCAAATTCATGTGAGTGGAGTTATGAGCTGGCTCATGGGGTTGCAGTGCCGCTCACTCAATTTGGTCTACCTGGAATCCTGTCATCATGATGGCTGGGTTAAACCCGCGTGGCGCTGGGACCCCATGGGTTACAGTGCCTGGAGCAGGGAGACGAGTCCAGCCAGCCTCGTGGGACAAGAGCCACAGGAGCTGCCACTTGACCCTTTGAAATATTCTGGTGGCCCAGTTTTGGGTGCAGAGGACATAGCAATCTGGCTTTATAGAGATGTCAACATTGTATGCTTCTTTTGGTGGTGTACAGAGGACATATACGCATAGCCCCCGCCCCAGCAAGGATATAAATAGCTGGGCAGACAGTAAGGTGTGTAAAGACATGCCTGAAGGGTGTGGATATGTAGAGGAGTACATAATTTAGGGCATGTCTACACTTGCCATTTAAAGTGTTCTTCCTGTTTTCAGAGCTTTTAGCCTCTGCAGAATATCCCACAGTGCCTAGTGACCATTCTGGACAGCAGCTTTGCGGCGCTGACGCCAGGTAAACAGACATCCACCCCTCCCCCTGTAAAGCCCCAGGAACTTTGAAACTCCCCTTCCTGTTTTCTCGGGCAGTCTATGGATTAGAGGGCTTGAAATTCTCTCTTCTCAGCATATCATCCTGTATTAGAGGTGGAGCTGGCAGCATCTCTGTATAATAATAAATAATTATATACAATAATAATAATAAAGAATGAAGGTTGCCTGACAATTGAAGCTCTGGGCTGTGCTGGATTTGGGCACTTGAACTGAGAGCAGGGAGCCTCTCTCTCTTGTGCTCTCAGTGGACCCCCCTGGTGGGCTCAGGCTGTGTGGAGGAGGAAGATGCCTGTTTTGAATGCAGAGGGGCCAAGAGCTGGACCTATTGGGATGTGGGGAGAGAGCAGATTGGGACAAGGAGCCTGGGGCAGGGAGGGAGAGGCCAGCAACTGGCATTGGAGATTAGCAGTGGGAGGAGAGGGAAACTGGGACAGGGAGTTGGGGTGTTAAAGTAGTATGGATTGGATGAATGGACTATAAGGTGGATAGAAAGCTGGCTAGATCGTTGGGCTCAATGGGTAGTGATCAATGCTCCATGTCTAGTTGGCATCTGGTATCAAGCGGAGTGCCCCAGGGATCGGTCTTGGGTCCGGTTTTGTTCAACATCTTCATTAATTATCTGGATGATGGGATGAATTGCACATTCAGCAAGTTCATGGATAACACTAAACTGGGAGGAGAGGTAGATATGCTGGAGGGTAGGGAAACGGTTCAGAGTGACCTAGACAAATTGGAGGACTGGGCCAAAAGAAATCTGATGAAGTTCAACAAGGACAAGTGCAGAGTCCTGCACTTAGGACGGAAGAATCCTATGCACTGCTACAGGCTGGGAGCTGACTGGCTAAGTGGCAGTTGTGCAGAAAAGGACCCGGGGATTACAGTGGACAAGAAGCTGGATATAAGTCAACAGTGTCTCCTTGTTGCCAAGAAGGCTAATGGCAAATTGGGCTGCATTAGTAGGAGCATTGCCAGCAGATCAAGATAAGTGATTATTCCCCTCTATTCGGCACTTGTTAGGTCACATCTGGAGTATTGCATTCAGTTTTGGTCCCCCAACTACAGAAAGGATGTGCACAAATTAGAGAGAATCTAGCGGAGGGCAACGAAAATGATTAGGGGGCTGGGACACATGACGTATGAGGAGAGGCTGAGGGAACTGGGCTTGTTTAGTTTGCAGAAGAGAAGAGTGAGGGGGGATTTGATAGCAGCCTTCAACTACGTGAAGGGGGGTTCCAAAGAGGGTGGATCTAGACTGTTCTCAGTGGTACCAGATGACAGAACAAGGAGTAATAGTCTCAAGTTGCAGTGAGGGAGGTCTAGGATGGATATTAGGAGACACTATTTCACTAGGAGGGTGGTGAAGCACTGAAATGGGTTACCGAAGGAGGTGATAGAATCTCCATCCTTAGAGGTTTGTAAGGCCCGGCTTGACAAAGCCCTGGCTGGGATGATTTAGTTAGGGTTGGTCCTGCTTTGAGCAGGGGGTTGGACTAGATGACCTCCTGAGGTCTCTTCCAACCCTAATCTTCTATGATTCATGTGTGGGGTGGGTGTAGGGTAGACTGGGACAGGAAGCCTGGGGCAAAGATGGGAGGGAGTGGGACTGGGAGCAGTAGTTGGGTGGAGATAGATTGGATGAAGAACCTGGGAATGGCAACTGGGATGGGGAGCCAGCAAGGATGTGGGGGAGGAACAGTGACCGGAGGCCAAACTGAGGGAGAGACCCAAATCAGATGAGGAGCCAGGAGGGGGGAAACTGGGACTGGTTGGGCAAGAAGACAAGGGCAAAGGAACTGAAGGCGGGGGTAAGAGCTGAGAATGGCTGGGCAAGGAAACTGGGACTAGGAATGGATGGCACTGGGACTGGTACAAGGAGTCTGGCTATGAGGAGAACCAGGACTTGCTGGGCAAAGAGACTGGGAAGATAAGCCTGAGGAGCGGTGACTGGAACTGGGTAGGCAAGGATAACAGGACTGGGATGAGGAGACAGCCTGGGGAAGAGACAAGAGAGGGACAACTTGGAGGGGATGGGCACAGAAAGCATCGTGTTCGCAGGGGCAATAGCGTAGCTAGCGGGGGTGCAGGGGAAGCAGCCGCTTCCCCTCAACACATTTTCCAAAAGCGGCACCTTAGTTAGGGGTTACCATGGCGCCAGCAGGCAAGGGGGGGCAGCACATCCGGAGGAGCCATGGGGAGGGGGCGGCACGGCTGGAGGAGCCATGGGGGATGCTCTGGGGTGTGTGAGGGGAAGCGGGCGGGTCCCAGGGAAGAACAGAGGCGAGCGGGGATGTCAGCCTAGCCGGGAGACTCTGGCTCTTTGCCGCCCAGCCTGAGCCGGGCAAGCGGGGGATGAGTTCGGGGCAGCCGGTGCTCAGCCTGGAGCGCAGAGACTCCCCCAAACTGCCCCGCTGCCCAAAGGGCTCGGACCCGCCAGGAGCTGCGTTCCCGGCCAGCCGTGAGGGGTCAGAACCTCTGAGCAGAGCCGGGCCCTGTAACCCTGATCCAGGCTGTAACCCCCTCTGTTCCCTGCACACACACGGGACTGGAACTGATGGGGGGGCTGCCGCACCCCAGGCTTGAAGGGGGGGCGCAGCATGGCCGCAGTGCGGCTGGAGGAGCCATGGGGGGGGGGCACGAGGGCGGCACAGCACGGCTGGAGGAGCCATGGGGGGGGCGCGGCACGGCGCGGCTGGAGGAGCCAGCCAAGGGGGGGAGGCGCAGAGCGGCTGGAGGAGGAGCCAAAGGGGGGCGCCTTTTTAATGTTTGCTCCCCCTGCTCTTAGAACCTGGCTACGCCACTGCGCAGGGGGGATGGGCAGAAGAATCGGTTCCCTTGAAAGCATACTCCCCTCCAGAGCCTGGAATGGAATCCAAGATTCCTGAGTCTCACCATTCCTCTGCTGTCTGCAAATACCTGTGAACCCCACTGGCAAAGCATCCCCTGCCCCCAAAGCTGCTCCACACAGAGAAGGACAATTTACTGCTGCTATCAGTTACCCTGCTAACTCAAGTGGCAGAGATCTGTGCACAGGATCTAAAGGTTCCAACCCTGCAGATGACTCCTCTGGCTGACAATATGGTGTCACATGATGGATTTTATGTTTTTTTCAGTTTGCTTTAGGGTTCGAATAGTGTGCAGTAAATAAGGCAGGGGGCACACACTGAACAACGAGGAGCAAGCAAAATATTGAATAGCTGCTCACGAAATGAGCGCCATCCATTCTGTGCATTGAATGTGGCAGGGGTCCAGTGGAAATAATTGTATGTGATCATGTAATTAAAGCCTGTCTCATAATATGTACACGCAAAGGGACCGAATTAAGGTTGCCCAGGCAACCTTCATTCTGGCATTTCCTCACTTTTGAATGCTTGATTTTGCAATCTGAATAATGTTCTTTTAACATAATTTTTAGTGTTTAATTTAATAGAGCTTTTGTTACGTGCCATAAAATAAATGGTGGGGGCGGTGGAATGGGAGTGGGAGAAGGAAGCTGCAGACTGCGTGAGGTTTCAAATCACTAAAAGTTTATTTGGTATTTTTCTGCTTCATTATTTTTACCTGAGGAAATTAAGTGCTGTCTATAAAAGTAAAACAAAATATGACCATCTGCTGTTGGCTTTATTATATTGGTCACAGAGTGTAGCTGAAACCAGGACCATGTCTCATCTGGCAGATGCTGTGAATTTAGCTTTACATGGAAAAAGAGTGGAAGCTATATATAGTCACTGATCCTTCTAATTCCTGGGGAATATTATTTTTGTAGCTCCAGTAAAACATCACATCACATAAGCTTCTTTAACTCATCTCTTCTGCTACAAGACCAGCCATGAACAGCTGATTTTTGGGGGGGCATATGTATTTATGGGCTTAGGAAAGAACATAAAATAAAAACATTTTCTGCTGCAAAGAAGAGATTGCCATAAATATTTTAATCCTGTGTTAAATTAATTCAGCTAATTAATGAATGTGACTATTGAGTAAAATGAATTAGAGTTTTAGAAAATCATGATGCATTGATATGGTTGTGTGTGCTGCTTTGGTAATGAGTCATGACACAGTGAAAATTGTCTAATTACATAGTTTCATTCGGATACTATAGGAGCTTGTGGGCAAAGCCATCCCTATTGTGGGCGAGTGGGAATAACTTTGCTTTAGAGGATGAGAATACTTGGTGGATATTAGAAAGTTGTAATTATTTAGGAAGGAGCATAATTGTTAGTGCACAGCCTTGGGACCCAGGACTCCTGGGTTCTGTTTCTGACCTCGCAAGTGACTCATGGTCTTGCACAACTAGCACTCCTGTGCTTCAGTTTTCCCTACCCTTAAAATGAGTATATAATATTATAAGTGTCTGTTGCACAGGGGTGCTGTGAGACTGAGACTACTGTTTCCAAAGGAGCCTATGAGAATTAGGTGCCCAACTGCCAGTGAAAGTTAATAGGAGTTGTGCTCCTGACTTTTTTCAGCTCCTCTGAAAATCTCCACCTCAATTCATATTTGTGAAACGCTTTCAGATCCTTGAGTAAAAAACACATGATATGAAGGACACAATATTATCCATGTATAACTATCTGTTTTAGGATTTCATTTCACCTCATCCCTTTACCTGTGCACCACCCAAAATATCAAGGTCTTATGACAGCTACAAACATTTCCATCTAAGGCCCTGATCAGGCAAACCCTTATCTAGAGGATTAAATGTTTGCAGGATCAAGCCCAAACTGTACTAGAAATTACAGCATGTTTCATTATGGATCAGAAATAAGCTGTGTGACAGAGAGATCTTTATCTTATTGAAATACCACATTTGGTTCTATTCAGGAGGAATGTTGCTTGATAATTCCCCGTTTACAGTTACATTGAGACCTGTCAGTTGACCAGTTTTTAATCCATGTAATGTGTGCCATGTTAATTTTATATCCTTCTAGGTTTTTTTTTAAATGAAAATGTTGTATGATACCAAGTCAAATGCCTTACAAAAGTCTAAGTATAGTATGTCGATACTATTACCTTTATCAAACAAACTTGCAATCTCATTAAAAAAAGATGAAGTTAATTTTCCATAAGCCCATGTTTATTTGCATTAATTACACTACCATCCTTTAATTCTTTATTAAAGGAGTCCCATATCAGCTGGTCCATTGTTTTGCCCAGGATCAATGTCAGACTGACAGGCCTATAATTGCCCAGGTCATCCCACTTGCCCTTTTAAAAATTGTACATTAGCTTTCTTTCAGTCTTCTGCAACTTCCCCAGTACTCCAAGACTTATTGAAAAATCAACATTTGTCCAGCAAACTTCTCAGCCAGTTCTTTTAAAATACTTAGATGCAAGTTATCTGGACCTACTGATTTTCAAAATGTTTAACTTTATTAGCTGCTGTTTAACATCCTCCAGAGATACCAGTGGAATGGAAGGAGTGTTATCATCTGATGAGACTATGTCATGTTTTTCCCAAAATATATAACAGAAATATTTGGTGAATACTTGTGCATTTTCTGCATTATTATTGATAATTACACCATTTCCATCTAGTAATGAACCAATAACATTGTCAGGATTCATTTTTACCCTAATATATTTTAAAATGTCCTTGTTGTCCATAACTCTGTGGCCATACATTTCTCCTTGTGTGCTTTTGCTTCCCTTATCAATTTTCTACAATTCCTAACTTCTGATGTATATTCATTATTATCCATTTCCCCTTTCTTCTATTTATTATATATAATTTTTATAGTTACCTTCACTTTCTCTCTAAACCAGTTTTTTAAACTGTACAGCCTTCTTCCTCAATTGTGGCTTTTTGGGCATCTAGTAAAGTGTTCTTAAATAATTCCCAATTATCATTCACATTTTTCTGATTAAAATCTTCCTTCCAGCTTATCTGGCTCATTTGTTCATCCTTCTCACCCTCCAACCCCAGCCATTGCTCAGCTCATGTCTCCACAGCTGATGTACTCTGAGGCATTCTGCTCTTCATGCAGTCTTCAAGATCCCCCAACTCTAACACAGCAGCAAACAGAGCTTCAGGGATCTGGACTCACTTTCACTTTGGTGTCTACTCATTCACAGAACAGCGCATCTGATAAAAGAACTAATCCAGGGGTTCTCAAACTGGGGGTCGGGACCCCTCAGGGGGTCACAAGGTTATTACATAGGGGGTTGCGAGCTGTCAACCTCCACCCCAAATCCCGCTTTGCCTCCAGCATTTATAATGGTGTTAAATATATAAAAAAGTATTTTTAACTTATGGGGGGGGAGCGCACTCAGAGGCTTGCTGTGTGAAAGGGGTCACCAGTAAAAAAGTTTGAGAGCCACTGAGCTAATTGAAAGGGTGGAAAAAATACAGCGTGGCAGCCAACTTTGAGTACACAGGAAAAGAAAAGAGCCAACAAGTGGGATTGCCATGAATATTTACTTTTGCTGCTGAGTTACAGGGAGGAGACAGTGGAAGACACAGTGTGCCTTACTCATTCCTGAAAGGGAATATCTGAAACAGTGCAATAAGTCTTAAGCAACCATACAGTGAACGAGCAAATGCCGATTGCTTAAGGAATAGCTTCATAAGCCACAGTAAACATGGATACCAGGGTTCACCCAGAAGCACTGAGGAAACAAACACTCTAATTGTCAATGAGTCCTTCTCTACCCCTTCTCGAAAAAGTCTAGACTCTGAACATCCTGGCATATTATACTTTGCTCAGCCACCCTTTGTACAAGCTCAGGAACCTGCCATGATGATCCACTAAGACCTGCATCACCAGTGGGTCCTGTTAATATAGTCCTGAACTTCTTGGGGGAACACACAACAAGCACATAGGTTCCATCAGTAGCTCCTGCGCAGCTCAAGAATACAAACCCTCACTGGTCTCTGGCAAGTTTGCTCCTTTGATAACGCACCTCTATGCAGCACACTAGGTATTTCCATGCATGTCTCCATGGCAGCTGCTCCCATTGTGGCTTTCCCTACCCTCAACTGATGCCTTACTCACCAATAGCTATCTGAGGCAGGCAGTTTCCACAGGCCAATCACCACTATTTCCTATGGGGACGGGAGCTTTCTTCCTTGTAAGCCTGATGCTACAATGACAAGGCTCATTCACTGGAGGATAGAAGAAAAAGTCTCCTTACCTGTACTGAAGTTATGCAGCAGCTACCGCTCAGCTGACACCTCCATGACAACTCAGGCCTATCAGCCGATGCTTGTGATTTAGACCCAGAGGCGATGCTCCATCCGGTGAATATAATCCTTGATCAACACACCTTGTTTGGTGGTGAGAGTGAGGAAGAAGGGTACCTGATCATTGCAGCAATAACTAGGATCTGCTGGCATTGATTGCTGCCAGAACATCCTCCATCACCTTGCTGCAGCCACCTAGGTGGCTCAAAACTTTTCGAAATCCCCAGCACAAACTTTTATTGCTGACCAAGAACATTCATCCAGATCTCTCTTTTGAGAAAATGAGTAGGAAACAGCATGGCCACCAAGGTGCTCATGTAAGTTTCCTAGGCTGTATGGAGCTTTTGAAATCTCCCATAGGTCACTGTGTTAGGAAGACCTATGTAACACGATCTATGGGATAGGTAGTACAGGGCAGCACAACTGCTATAATGTAGCACAGAGTTAAGGTGGCTGCTGGGAAAACCTGGAACCAAAAGAACATAGCAAGGGTAGACAATGCACCAGTGATGCTCTCCCACTGGTTCAACCCTAGTACAGACAGCTTGAAAGTCAAAATTGTAGAGGAAATCTTGGGGACAATTTACAGTAGTCATCTGAGAAAGAGACATGCCCATTGCATGTGGTTCTTGATGAATGTTTCATTGTAACCATAAACCACCATCAGTGCAGCTGGGATTAGACAACATGGTGTATAAACACTTAATGCCTGTCTACACTATGTCACATCTGGGTCATGGGTAGCTAGACCTAATAGTCAGAGCCAGAATCCACTGTCACAAGACAGGAATCAGCTGGGTCAGGATACCAGCATGTAAGTAGCAGGAAACAAATTGGAGGTCAGAACCATGAATCACATGCCAGGAGTCATGCAGGGTCACGAAATCAAGCCAGGAAAGGACAAAATCCAGAACAATGTGGAACCCAGTTGTTCAGACAGCTTCCTGTTCCTGCTGCTGGCTTAAGTAAGGCCAACAGGCCAATCAGCTACTCTAGAGCTCTGCCAATAGGATTGCAGGGGTGGAGCCACAAACTGGGGCTAGGCTTCATAGGTCCCAGATAAGCAAGCATCAGCAGGCTGCCAGATGGAGGGTTGGAGCTGCTCCTACAGACCCAGGTTTGAGACCTACAAGTTATGACACACTATATATTTCCAGCATTTCTACCACTGGTAGAGAATCACAGCTATCAAGTTTGGTAGTGCAGACATGGTCTAGTCTAGGGTTTAAAGGTGTGTTG
Organism: Chrysemys picta bellii; assembly: GCF_011386835.1. NCBI lineage: Eukaryota > Metazoa > Chordata > Testudines > Emydidae > Chrysemys > Chrysemys picta. Next base: position 135,521,534 of record NC_088794.1, on the reverse strand, counting down.
ATCACAGAAATGTAGGACTGGAATAGACCTTAATAGGTCACCTAGTCCAGTCCCCAGCACTGAGGCAGGACTAAGTATTATTTAGACCATCCCTGACAGGTGTCTAACTTGTTTTTACAAACCTCCAATGATGGAGATTCCACAACCTCCCTAAGTAATTTGTTCTGGTGTTTAACCACCCTTATAGTTAGGAAGTTTTTCCTAGTGTCTAACTGAAATCTCCATTGTTGCAATTTAAGCCCATTACTTGTCCCGTCCTCAGGGATTAAGGAGAACAATTTATCACCTTCCCCTTTATAACAACCTTTTACATACTAGAAGACTGTTATCCTGTCCCCACTCAGTCTTCAATTCTGTAGACTAAACAAACCCATTTTTTCAATCTTTCCTTGTAGATAATGTTTTCTAGATCTTTAATAATTTTTATTGCTCTCCTATGAACTTTCTCATTTGTCAACATCTTTCCTGAAATGTGGTGGCCAGAACTGGACACAATAATCCATTGCTGAGTAGAGTGGAAGAATTATGCCCACCCCCTTTTTTTGTTACGACAGTATTATATTGTTGGCCGATATTTAGTTTATGATCCACTATAACCCCCAGATCCTTTTCTTCAGTACTCCTTCCTAGGCAGTAATTTCTCATTTAGTATTTGTGCAACTGATTATTCTTCTTTATGTGTAGTACTTTGCATTTGTCCTGATAGAATCTCATCCTATTTATTTCAGACCATTTCTCCAATTTGTCAAGGTCATTTTCAATTCTAGTCCAGTCCTTCAAAATGCTTGCAACCCCTCCCAACTTGGTATTATCCACAGACTTTAAGTGTATTATCTATGCCATTATCCAAATCATTTATGAAAATATTAAATAGAACTGGCCCCGGGGCAGTTCCTTGTGGGACCCCTCTCAATATGGCCTTCCAGCTCGATTATAAACCATTGATAACTACTCCATGAGTACGGTTTTCCAGCCAGTTGTACACTCACCTTACAGTAGGTTTGTCTAGGCTACATTTTTCTCTAGTTTGATAGCTTGATCTAACATCTTCTAAACTCTAGTCAAGACAAAGCTCATTGCCCTTTAGCATGTGCTACGCTAGTTAAAACCAAAGGGGAGCCTAAGTTACAACTCTATCAGCTTAGCATGTATTAAAATCAACACTGCCTGGCACCACTAGGCTTTTAAAATGTGTTTAGTTTACAAGCTCTAGCAACACACCTTTAAATCCTGGTCAAGCCACGACCAAACATGTCTTTTGGGATGTGCATAGATGACTATCCATTTGGATAGCACTATGCCTGTTGCCAAGGTGGCATGCCATTTTAAAAGATAGCCAACTGCAGATGGATTCAGACAGCCAACCTTGCTAACACTACAAGTCCCATCTTCTCTGCAGGTGCTCTACTCTCCAACAGCAATGCCATCTGAGTCTTTACAATTAGACACATGGACACTGGTGTGTCAAATGACATCCCAACCCCCCCCCCCACACCTGGAAAGCAGATGAAAGGAAGAAGAGAGCACTTGTGGCTGCCAAAGAAACAGATTGCACTGTATTGGTCACCTGTGAAGCCTAGGAGCAGCACCTTGGACCTCACATGTGCTAGAAGCACATTCCTGCCACTCCTCTGCTTGAAGACAGGCTCCCGGCAGGCGATGTTGGGAAAGGAGAGCTCAGTTGCAAAGGAGGTGCAGTCATGACATCCACAATGGGCGTTCCATCCAAGCAACCAGCCAGCATGTGTTCATTTTGCATATGAAGTTACTTAACTATTTAGGGAACCATCACACTTCAGTGTTTCCAGCTTGCCCCTGCAATTATTTTTACAGGTTTCTCATAGAGTTAATCTAAAAATTCAAAACCATTTCCCAGTGGAATCAGAAGAACAGTGTTACATGCTGATATTGTCAACAAAAGGATACTGAGTCACAGGTGAAGGTAAGGGCTGCTTATGACGCCCACTAGATATTCATCATTTAGGATTATTTTTAAACCAGCTTCACGGACGATTCATTTGTTTCCTACGTTCATACTAACGCAGACTAATTCCAATCAGAAGAAATCATGTATAGAGAAAGGAAATAACACAATCTGGCTTTTTTTTTTCTGGAACTTGAACAAAACAATTATTTAAATGCAAACAAACGACCAGATCCGTTTAAATGCTCTCCTTTGTTGAGACAGAAGTACCATTTCCCTCTGATGCATACATAGACCTTTCTGTTGTGGTGGCCCTCCTACCCCCCTTATTTGACTTGCCACATTCATGTATACATTGTTGCAGTCTTATAGTTATACTGCAATGTCTCTCCCATTTTCCTCTATTTTTTTTCTCTTTATCAGGTTCCTGAAAAGTAGATACATTTTTTAAATGCCTGCCGCACGTAAAACCACTATTGGCTTCAACGGGAGCAGAGTTAGGCCATTCATGAATGCTTTTGAAATTCCTACCCTTTATCTATCTGCCTTTTAAGCTCTGCCCATTATTAAAGAAGAAGGAAGCTTAACATCATCTTTTGTCACCACAGCAAGTGATTGGGAGCAGCTGCAACAATCCAGGGGCTGCAGGAGACACAAGCGGTATCCCAGGCCTGGTTTGTCAGCACTTTGATAGAATCAGAAATGCAATACACTGGATTTGTGAAACATCCACACAACTTGCTGTTACCATCCCTGGACTACAGTCTTCCACTACTAGTGCTCCCAGTGCAGCAACAGCAGAATCAGTTTTTTTTTTTTTTTAAACAAATGACCTGATTTTTCAGAGCCCCTGCAACTCCTACTGACATCAAGGGGGAGCCTCACACGCACAGCCCCTCTGAAAAGCAGCCTGGCGGTGTCTAGTTATCATGTTCCGTCTCCTCCCAAAAGGAGCCTTGCATGACCCTGAGGAGAAGAATGCTCCTTGAAGATGGCAGATGAGCACTGCTTGCTGTGGGCAATTTTGCTGGCAGGGGAAGAATATTGACTCTAACTTTGTGCTGCCCTGTCCCTTCAAGACAGTTAAATGGCTTTTACGATCCTATTGTCTACAGCAGAGAAATTAAAAGCTAACTTGCACTTACGTGATAACAGCTAGGCAGGTGATGAGCTGTGATCGCGGTGCCTGACTGGCTAAGAATTGCACAGTGGGGTCCTGCTCCATGACCGACATTACCATTATTATACCAAAATAATAATAATAACAGTGCCCATGCTGCTATATTTGTTACCCCATATGCCCCAAGCTACCCCGTCCCACTTGTTCATCTCATCGACTTGATACATCCCATCTCCTAGACTGGGAGCTTTTGGGGACAGGACTGTCAATATATATTTGCACAGCACCCAGCATAATGGAGACCAAGCTGGTTGTGGCTGTTAGGTGCTACTGCAATATAAAAGTTCAACAATAATAACAAGTATCACCTCTGACAATCAGCGCACAAAGTGCAGGTGCAGCTAATGCCCACCTGAACTGCTCAGAATTGTGGGGAGGGAGACAAGGAATGAACACACATTTCGTTTTAGACAGAAGACTAAAAATTGATTCAAAACGGACATCAGAGCCTCCGCGTGTGGGACATAAACAAGGGGACACCAGTCAGATTTACCCAGAATGTGAGGCTGGACATAGGTTTGTGAGGCTGGACATAGCTTTGGCAGCATGGAGTGTTAAAAGAAGTTTATAATAAGGGAGATCGTAAGGATGTTTAAATTAGGGATGTTCCTTGCTGCACAGCGGATATCCAGTTACACAGCCCCTTATCAGTGGAAGCTATGCTGAATTTGCTCTACCTCTTTCAGCAAAAAGGACACCAGGAAGGGATATGGGGCTAGACCTGGCTTTCCAAGAGTTAACATGGTTGGTATCTGAAACACAAAGGCCTTTTACCATTAGAGCACCTTAAAAGGTAGAGAAGGTCATTCTCCTCCACTAGAGTATTTGCTCTTCTTCAATATGGGATCAAATCAATGTTCTGTGAACTCAATGTCAAGACTATGGTTGACTTCAAAGGGCTTTGGATCAGGATATAACAGAGCCAAGCTTGGTTGTCACTCTGTAAGGGCCTTCAGTATTTCCATTTCAAGTTTGCTTGTGGGACTGAAACTTGGCTTTTTCCTTTTTTGTTCTAACTTAAATGTTAAGTCATTAAAAATGTCTGTATCATTGGATCTTAGAATCCCATTCTTAACTCACCCTGCTGGTCCCAGGTATTTCAGCACATGTGGAATGTAAACTTTGTCACTGTTCAGAGACCCAGCACTACCTATGCTCAACAAGGTAGGGCAAGGACAGGCTTGCAATATTAACTTGGCATTTCTCTGGTCTTTTCTGGTTTAAGTTAGGTCCTGACCATTACTTCAATAGCTCTGTGTTTAAAAACACTCACACACACACACGCTCTACCACTACATAACTAAACAAATGGTATAGCAACTCACTTACTGCTTCCTCCAAGGCCATTAACATTCATAGGGAATAGAATCATATCATTTCAGGAGGAAAGCTACATCTGTAGAACTTCTTATATAACAGATTGAATTCAACAGAATTGCTTTCTGCCTTTAATCTGCTCAACAGTTTATCTGTGCTGTCCTGGTTGGTTGAGCTTTCTTTAAACCATTACAGATTAGTGTTCTGCTGTGACTAGTTAAAAGCTTAGCTTTGTTTATTTTTGTCAAGAAACCGGGTTCAAATTTTCATACATCAGTTTGCAATATAAAAAGAACATGCCCAGCATGGATCAATATATTTTGTTTTGCACAAAATACAACATACAGGGAAGCAATGAGCAGAGAGATATTACCAGTGGCTGGGAAGAACATAATAGAGACTTTATTAAAAAAAAGGAAAGAGGCATGTAGAGCCTCAGAAATATGTACAATAATTTTAATCCGTAAATACAAAATTTAATCTGGTGTTCAAAATAGATCAACCACACCAACCAGCTTTATATAAGAGACCAAATAATAAGTGGTCTAGTAAATTACTGCTAAAGAAGATTTATGTTTTTATTAAGTTTACATCACGGTTACAATTTATTAAGAGAGAAATCCTGCCAATAGTGATTTTTCCATCATTCAGTTGCAGCAGGGTCAAGTAACGTAGCACTTATTTAAAAAAAAAAAAAATAGAACTCAGATACATTGCTTACAAAGCGGTGTTTAGGTAACATTAAAACACTTTGTGGTAAATTCTCACAATTGACTTACGAAAAGTGAAAGCAGCTGATCGATCATAAGATATTGGCCTGAGTGAGCCATCATGGCTGAAGCCTCTATAATGATGTTCCCAATATATTCTTATGGACCAGATCCAACAGCTACCATGCTTGTGAGACTTCAGTGTAATCTATCTGATTACTAGATGCCAGTTTGGGATGGGAGAAAGAGACCATGTTCTTGAACACACTGCAGCCAAATACTGTGCAGCCAAATATTGTTCCAGGGAAACACCCATTCTATGACCGCTCAATGTGACTGCTGTATGAGCTCACAACTTCAGCATCTAAAATGAGTCAATGAGGATCTTTCCAAAGATCCAAAAATGACATAAATACTGAATAACTTAAGCAAAAACCAACCAGCCAAACAAAACCCCCCAAACAGAGTCTGATGGGGGTTGGGAAATCAAGAAAGGATTCCAAAAAGTAAAAAGAAAACAGCTGATTTTAAACAAAACTTATCAGCAAGTGGCTTTATTTTGCAAATTCCAATGAATTGCCATTAGCTATTAATTTATCTTTCCTGTCTGGCAGAAACAGAGTGCTGTTCCAGATCTTCAACTTTCTGTCTATGCTGGGCTGGTTAGTGCTCATGTGTTATTTAAACAAAGCATATTCCAAATGGATCTGACCATATATGGAATTCCCTGACGAGTAAAAGTTTGGATGACCTTAAAGAACAAACAAACCCAAAGTATGCTAAAATAGACTTTTAGTAGCAAAGGTCAGATATCCAGTATGACCCACCATTTCCTTGAGTGGCACACCACTTTTAAACTGGGCAGTTCCCTGCTGCAGAATACCATATAAGCTACCTTGATTTGATTGGTTGCTGCTGTCAAACCCAGTGCTAGAATTATCCTCGGCTGCTTTTCCAAGGTCAGGGATTTGCAAGCTAATTGTCCTAACATTGTATACTCGAAGCAGAATTTCCAAAGTGTTAATCTCAGTAAAACCATGTTCTTCCATAGCCAGGCAGGTTCTTTGAACTTGTTCAATGCAAGGGGAGAAGGAGCAGATGCGTCCACCTACAAAATAAGACAGGCAGTGGGGGAGAGAGGAAAACAACTTAATTAATCTTCGCCAAATTCTCTCAGTTATGCAAAGCATAACTCTTCGTACAGTGCACGTACATAATTAAAAGACCTAATATGCCTAAGAAATAAAGATCTCCAAGGAGATAACTATGCCGTTTATAGAGTCAACATAAAAATGGTGACGATTTTACAAGCTGTTTCAGCCCACTTTATAAGTACAAATATGATGACAGATTAATCCATTTTTGGAATACACACTTGTCCATGATTTTAGTTCATGGTTCGGCTGCAGAGTTGATCGCATTAGACTGCTGAATTTTTTTGGAATCAACACATATGACCCCTGGACTGATGCACTAAACTGAAGTTGACTCATGCACTAAGATGAAAGTTAGTTTCTAGCTCTGCTCCACATTACAGCATTGCCTTTATAATAAGAGCACACACACACACACACACACACACACACACACACTAACTAAACTGGCTGTGTTTATTTGAGTCAGAGATGGTATGTGTAGACAGAATAAAGTAATCTCTAGTCCATAGATGGAGTGTTATTAAAGCTTCACCCTTCTAGTCAAGCAAGCTCTTCTCATGTCTCCCGAGTATTAAATTAAAAACACATTGTAAAAGGCAACCCTGTGTGGGTTTACTGATTGTTAGCTCAGGCAGCTTCATGGCATATGCATCAAAACCTTTGCACCACAAGACAAGACTTTAAATTATATACTGTTACTTTCCTTCTCATTGAAGCACCCCCCAGCCTTTTGCTTTTAATTGCTGAGTATTTTTACCCCCCTCTTCCCCTTTCATTAGCCCCAATGTCACCTTTAGAGCTGGGAATAAAACGATTCAGATTTACTCTAAAAAGCCACAGCCAAATCAGATCAAGGAATTACAGAGACACTGTCTACCATAAATCCAGGTCATGTGGTCTCACTCATGATGTAATGTCCCATGATGCAACTGCCCTTACTGAAAACTTATATCGGGGGAGGGGAATGATGGAAGAACACAAAAACTGAAGCTATAATATTTTCAGATGAAAATGTATATCGATCTGCTTTGCATCCCTTCCCATCCCTCTCTCATGCTCCAGGTCTACTAATCCAGGCAAACCTCCTAAGCACAGTTATGTAAGCAGTTAAAGAACCCATGTATTTGACAGCAAAGCATCCTGCTAAAAATAGAGGCTAAACTGGTCCCACACGAGGACTGGTTTATGTCAATTTTTTTTTGGTTTTTAAAGCTACAGATCTAAAAAAGGGACAGTGTCAGGTTTGAATGCAAGTGCTGCTGTAATGCCCCAGTTACAGTGCAGCAATGATGTGCTGGATGGTGACTGGGGGAGCATTCTTTCCGTGACCATTAATCCATTCTGCAGTAAATAGGTTTCAGATTGGATTTTATTTTAGTCTTCTAATAGAGAGTCTTCCGTGCCAATGGTACTTAGCACACATCTTCAAAACAAAGCAGCCTTGTGTCAAGCAATTCCCCGAAGTCACAATTAAAAAAACAAATCAAATAATCACCTGCAAAAGTGACTTTGGGATACTGTGTATTCCACCAAGCTTGATGATTGCAATTTAGTTGCACATCCATACAGCTAGTACCAATTAAACAAAATGTTATATGGATTAACCTGCATGGCTACCAAAAGTACTCTGAAGCTGACAGGATTTTTTTTGAGGGGGGGAGAGGGGGGCAACTAGTACCTATTTCTACTACAGTCTTTGTAGACATTACAGCATAGAGGAGAAGCTGGGAGGGGAATTTCTGTTATATAATTAGAAAGCCAGTATGATATATGCATGTTGTAAAGAAAGACATTACATTCTCATTGTGTAGGAAACCAAACAAGTGTCTAACTTTGTTAAATGTCATTTCACAATAAACTCTTTGTCTTCAGAGAAAGAAGTTGCAGAGAAATCAGTGTTCTACTAGTGCTTCATTCAGTCTTTTCTTTTTTGGTGGTTTAAACAACAAAGCAAAAATGCTTTACATTTGTAGTAAGTAGATTCTGCTGACTTTTTGGACTCCGAAGATGGCTTTAGATATACAAATCTGCATTACTTGCCAAAAGCATGAAGCCTGCACGCAGCTGTTGCAATACTGGCCATCGGCAGTTCTCATCAAGCCTTGAAACCACAACATGCATTTTTGTTTCATGGGGTGGTTAGCTGACCACAGAATGTCTATACCAAATTTGGCGATGATTAGCAAAACAAACACTGACCGCCCACACACTAGACTGTTCAGAGACCAAGGGGATTACACAAATCGGGTGTTCAAACCACCTGGTGGTAAAGGAAGAGTTTGTTTGAAATAACTAAGATAACATGCAGAAGGAAGTGCAGAACAAGGGTCACATTGCTTAATGCACTATGGGAAGGCGCTCAGATATTACAGTCATGAAGGCGGTATAAGAACCTGTATGTTGTTTTCAGTTTTTCTACTTATTTTGGATTAAGTGTTTCCTCTTGTTATTAAATAGAAGGTGCACCCCGTAACACACCTAAAAATAAGCCTAAGTGCAGTAACCACCAAGCATCCTGCTTTAAGGCTTCCACTAGTTGGGAGAAGGGTCCCACATACTTTTTCCTGTACAGACCAGCCAGCAGGACAGATTTGATTTTTATGACATTAGACTTGCTTAGGGGGAGTTCAGCTGGAAGGGATTCAGGCTACTATTCTGCAAGCAAATAAGAGATTTGAGGGGTGGGGGGAAACAATATGAAAGACTGAGAAGCTCTGATTGACGTGGAATTTCTGGAGTAGGGAAAACACTGTTGCTTGAGACACAACTGCTCATCTGAAAACTGGCTCAGCCTAAGAAAGGATGTGAGGCTTACTGTCAGGACAGAGGTCGACAGGCTTCCCCCGCTACATCAAGCTATGGAAGTGCTGGGGATGGATAGTTTTGAACTTCCCCGACAGTGGGTTGCATTGTGCGTCATACCCTTTGGATTATCAGCTATGCAACACTGGGTACATTACAGTCGTCACACAGATGTAAATCTAGTTTCCAGCATTCACAGTTCTTATGAGCCCTGTTGTCCTTTAGGCAGCAAGAGGCATTTAGAGTTTAAGAGACTGGACTTTGAATTGCTTTGTTCGACCACGTTGTGGAGTCCTTCATGAATGGAGTAAAGACACGTGCTCCCCATTCGCTTGCATGTGCACTGCTCTGTTTCTAGACAACCAGGGATGGACTGGACCCAACAGTAGTAAAAACAGCTCAAAAGCTGAAACTTCTTAACTGAGTTTGGCTCATTTGAGTGCTTTCCTTTGAGAAAAATCTACTGCTACTACATTTGCTTAATGAGATCTATGTGTCATCATAAATTGATAGAGTAATTATCTGAGATTAATCCTGCTCACATTGGGAAGCTGTGTGAGCTTTTTGATCTGAGGCACTGTCTAAAAATGTATGTTTATTCATGTATAATGCATCTGACAAGTACTACAGTTGAGGGGAAGAGAATAATGAGTCTGTATGAAAGCGCCTCCCCCCCCTTCCTGTTACAGGCAGTGAATTTGTTGGAAATGTTTAACGCAGAGGTTAAATCTCACCAAGCTGTAGGCTGGGGATGAGCCCATAGAGTGTCTGGCAGCCACTATAAATAAGTAGGGGATTGAGAGTTTACAGAAGTCAAAGCACAGCTCAGGTTGGAAAGATTAGAGAGAGAGAGATACAAAAAGGGGGGTGGGAGTAAGAGATAATACTTGGCACCTGCATAGTGCTTTGTATGTTCAAAGCACTGGACAGACATCTAATTAATAATGAAGGGACACAGCTTAGTAAAGACCAATGTCTATTCTGGGTCACTTAAGTGAAACCTGAGAATAACTGCTGACTTGAAGAGTAATTCCAAATTTAGCAGAATTTGGCTCTTGGTTATTTGCCTGAGCAATGATGAACATATCCTTGCAGTCAAGAGGAATTTTGCTTAGTTAAAAACTGAGCTGGTACTTCTAGATATGACCCCAGTTAAAAAAGAAAAACTGGCAATGCCTCCCCTTTCACAAGAATTCTAACGCACACTTAATATTCAAAAGGATACATAATATAAACACAAATTATGCACTCTTGTCTTTTGCAAGTTCTCTCTTCTAGATATAGGTGCTCTGCTAGGTTAATTTGTCACTGGTGTGTTCTGAGACTACGAGCAGAGAATCTGGAGTTAGCAAAGCACCATTAAGTTCCACATGAAGGGGCCAATTATTCTGAACGTTGAAAGTGATTCTGTGATGTAGGAGATACAATACGTAATTTTATTTTTCTTAGGAAAAAAGAACATAATTCACAGTGTTTTGGGATTTCAGTGTAGTGTCACAATAAGAGCGTTAAATTACAAGGATCCCAGAAAAAAATAGGCACTAATAGTTTGTGGGGGCGAGGCAGCAGTGTCACAGAAAAGCATCACGATGGCATTTACTCCGTGCTAGTAGGGCACTAAAAATATTGCATTTCCAATGGGGGACAGAATGTCCTTTAAGCAAGTGTACATGTGGGTGATGCAATGAAATTAGAGGATCCGGTTGTCAGAGAAAATGAAAGATCTCTTGATTCAGAAAATATTCACTGAATCATTTGCCAGACTGTTAACAAGAGTTTTATGTACAATATTTTTTGGGGGGTGGGTGCATTCCCAAAAGGCATTGGATAAGAGTCAGCTGTGATTGCACCACTGTGTGCAAGGCTGGCCTAAGGAGTTGTGTGGGGGGTATTTCAGGTTTGTTCCATCCCTGTTTCTTACTGTAGGAGCAGCATAGCTCAACTGCTTTGGCCTTTGGTTCATACATAGTTACTTGTGTCTTAAGAAATGTCCACAGCTGTGGGATTGGCGCTGCTGTGAGGCTCCTACCTACTCGGGGGCTGTATGTGGAGTCTGCTGAATCTGAGCACTTATATAGGGCTTTACAATCACTAAGTGTCACAACATCCCTGTGAAGTGTGTAGAATACCTGTTTTACAAATGGGGTAACTAAGGCCAGAAGGCTATAGGACTTGACAAGGGCCAAAGAGGGAGGCTATGTCACAGCTAGGAGTAGAATGAAGGAGACTCTTGTTCTCCATCCTATGCTTGACCAATTAGACTACATGGGCTCTCACACTACAGCCTCTCCTCTGTGGCTTTGTTTATAGTATTTTTTTTTAACCTCAAGTTAATAGATTGCTATTTAATCCAAGACAGCTAACACATTTACAAAGGCTAGCTCTGACACTCTACAAAGGTTTATTCCAGGGGGCAAATGTTTGTAGTTGATCCTGGAACAAACTTACATGGCAACAAGAGCGTCACCAAAAGTTTGAGTACTGTGTGTCGTGGGGGAGGAGAGTCTTCCACTTAGGGTACCTGTCTTCTAGATTTAATTCCCTGCCTTGCCGCAGACTCCCTGTGTGACCATGGGCAAGTCTTTTAGTCGCTCTGTGCCTCAGTTCCCCATCTGTAGAATGGGGATAACAGCATTTCCCTACTTCACAGGGGTGCTATGATTACAAACCCATTAAAGACTGCAAGGTGCTCAGATACCACAACGACAAGGTCTTCAGTATTTATAATGCCAAGAGTGTCTGTACTAGCCTGTAAAAATGTGTTAGCGACCTCTAGTTAATTGGCAAGTGATTAACTTGAGGTTAACCAGTGTAGACAAGTCCTCTGTGACTCAAGTTCACGACTGCTCAGTAGAGGAATCAACTCAATTGCAGGTGATCAGCTGGGAGGGAGCTTGCAGCAAACCCTACTATTATTAGCATCAGTCCTTATGTCACTGACTTCTTCTCCCCACCAGAGTCTGGTCAGGAGTCTTCCCCACTAACCCCCAAATTGGGAAAAACCTGTGGCATGGTTTTCACTTCTCCCTAGGCCAGCCCTGGGTGGCTATAGGCAGGGGACCATAAATAACCTAGGAGGCTCAAGAAAGAAAGTCAGTGAAACCTTTTGCATGCTGGAAACAATGTACACTGAAGGTTTTTTAAAACTGAAAGCTGAGGTTAGCCCAGTGCAAATAATTCCTTACCCTCCTCACAGGGCTGTTGGGGGGCGATTATGTAATATTTTATAGACACTTTCTGAGAGAATAATGAGACCTAACAGATAATGATTACAACACAGCATTCTATATTGTTGTGCTGGGGAAAAATAGGAGCAAAAGGCCTGTTTTAAACCTATTTTGAACAAAGAAAACAAAGTTCTTGGGAAGAAAAAGAAAGAATACTCTGATGATGTGCAGAGCATCGGAGTTGTACTGTACTGTAGGTAGATGAACAGACACAAGCCCTCAGAGGAAGACTTTTAGAGGAACCTTTCACTGATAAGGCATAACCTCAGTGGACCAATTATCTGCCCTGGCCAAGCACCACAATAGGCTAACCTGCCAACACTGTGTCATCTGCCACAGTCGATATCTTAAGAGTAACTGCAAGTTTCTCTCTTTTAATTAATGGGTGTACGACACTTAAGTTGAAGCGGGAAGTCTGGATAAAAGGGTTAACGCTGCACACACACAGAAAAAGGGATTGTTTCTATAAGTTCAGTACTCAGACTGTTGATCTAAGCAGCACCAAAAATTGGTTTATAAGACAAGGGTCTTGAGTAAAACCCACTGAACATACAGCTGCACTTTGCCTGCATCGTTACAAGAAAATTTAAAAGCCTGCATGAACACAATTATAGAAGCAAGCTTCTGCCTAGTCTTCTGCAGCCTTGAAAGCATTGGATAACATTTACGATGGAGGGAAAGGAGGTTGGGAAATTAATATTAGAAAGCTTTGGTTCAACACTATTCAGCTGTGAGATTTCTGTAAGTAACGAGTTCCAGAATATCTAGGAACTATACACACAGGTTATTTTTGTTAAATTATGGAGCTATAGTGACAGATTTCTAGCTTTGTTGTTTTGATTCAGCCTGAAGGGATTAATAAGATCTTAGCCAAAAATCAAGGTCAGACACTGTGAACAGCAGCCATTACTGTGAAAAAACATCAATCAGCAGATGCTGCCGAGGAAAGAGCATAGGTCTGGGCATGGAAGCAAGACAGGCCGTGACGCTCTGCCGAGTCACTGAGATATTAGAAGGCAATGTTTTTTGCTGAAAGTATGAAATCAGCAGAGAAGGATGCAGCTAAGGTTCAGAGGAGTCTGAATGGGCACAGAGCATATAATTAACAACAAATAAGGGCCTTCGAACCACAAACCCACCAGCCATTTTATTCTCCAAGCTCTCTACAATATAGCAGTGCTTTAAATGGGAGGCCAGGACAATCTGAGGCAGGAACATGAGTGATAAATGTATCCTTTAAACAAGGCTATTAACCATCAGCCTATGAAAATAATGAATTACAGCTATTTAGAGCTTGGGACTGAGTAGAGGAGGAAAAATAAATACTTCTCTTAAGGCTTTGTTGACCATGTACTCTAAAAGTTAGCTCTTAATATCCTCCTAGGTGATATTTTTATTACAAATACTGTTTTTGTTGTGTTTCGTTTTTTAAGGAAGAGACGAGAGAATGGTGTACTTTGCACCTGCTTATTCCAGTCTTAATTTTAAGCATATATCCTTAAGACTTTAAGAAATAAAATGACTACTATCCAACAGCAATGTAGTAATTTTTGTATTATGCATTGTGGCCATCTTACTTAGATGAAAATCTCCTGTATGAACAGCTTATATGTGACCGCACATAGGGAGGGATGTGTGGGAATGCATTTTCTCTAATGATAATTACCACTCAACTCATCACTAAGAGTTTCGGTGAATAAAGACTCTAAGTGTACTCAGTATTCCCACTGCAGAATAGCTTTTGATTATGTGAAATCAGTCAAACAAAAGGCACATTCAAATATTCTGTTGTGGGTTTTCAGTCACCTTGCTAGCACTTTTTAGTTTTCCAAAATATATAAACAATCAGCATTGTTTCCAGTTATACTATACCCACAAAAGGAATAGATTTTCATCACTGATAATGGAAAAGCTACTTCAAGCATAAATCAGTCTTCAGCACAACAAGCTAGCACAAAACCCAAATGATGAGTTAGGGTATGTCTACACTGCACTAAGCCTGGGCTCTGACTCAGGTTTGAGTCCAAGCCCCCATTCTGTCCACACACGAATCAGTCTGACGCAGGTCAGCAAGCACTCAGGACCTGGCTCCTAGAACCTTGTTGGTGGGGGAAGGGAAGGGGTGTCTGAGCCTAAGTACTGCTGTGCCTCAAGTCCAAGCCTTGCCAGAGTGGACGTAGCACAAGCGACAGACCCAAGCCAGAAGGTCTGCGTAGTGCAGTATGCACACATTAGCATGGCTGAGAAACCCAGGTCCAACAACTGTAAACCCAAGTTTACAATGCAGTTTGGACACTCAAGTGCGGGCTTAGAAACACCGAGTCCACAAGCCCAGATGCCACTGATCCAGGCTTAGTGTGCCGTACAGACATACCTTTAGAGCACTGTCAGTTCTCAGGTACTGTGGTTTGTTTACAATGATCCTAACTACAAAAGGCGATAGACAATTTTGCCTTTCTACTGCTATGTACAGGGTGACCTATAAGCAACCACGTGACATTTGTTCTACTTTGCACTGGGTAAGTGGACGCTACATTACAGTACACAGTAAGGTATAGCTCCAGAGCTACATAAATAAATCAGCTTTCCAGGATCTCAAACACTGGAATGTTCCAAGGATTCGAAGCCTAGAAAGATTCAAGCATGGCTACTTAGCAGTCTCAACATATACTGGCTAAATAATTCAAGTTGTACTGCGCAATGCAGCTCCTTCATCTGAACCGAGGAGTCAGCTGAGAATTATGCTCACTGGATTAGATAATTTGAGCATGGGAAGGGCATTACACAGCGCAGTATGAATTAGTTTCTCTCTCAGCAGACACTGGAAGCAGCTATGAATGCAGCTGTAACCCTTGCAAGCACAGACCATTTATTATGGGATTTTTGTTTGTCATTTTAAAGTATATGTTGCTTCTGGCAAACCATTAGAAATTTTTCAGTGGCAGCTGAGGGAACTCCACACATAAGAACCTGGCTGAATCAGGGCCTAACACGTGCTGAACTTTAAGTATATGCTAAAGTCCCTTGTCTTAAATGTGACCTAAGAATGTAGTTAAAATTAGGCACAATCTTCCGTGCCTTAATGAACAGAAATGGACTTCAGCGTGTGATCAACTAAGTCCCTTGCTGAATCAGGGCCTAGCAAGGGGTGCTCTGCATCGTGCAGGAACAGACTCTTGATTAAGAGAACTCTCTTTATGGCTAAACTAGAGCATCTGGTAAGGACATCACAACTCATCCAAGGTGTTGTCTATACAGGAACATTTTGTTTTGTTTTGTTATAAGTTAAGGTGTGACTGTAAACCAGTGGTTCTCAACCTATACCTCTACCCCGATATAACGCTGTCCTCGGGAGCCCAAAAAATCTTACCGCGTTATAGGTGAAACCGCGTTATATCGAACTTGCTTTGATCCACCGGAGTGCGCAGCCCCGCCCCCCCGGAGCACTGCTTTACCGTGTTATATCCGAATTCGTGTTATATTGGATCACGTTATATCGAGGTAGAGATGTATTTACCATTGTGGGCCGGAAGTGTTGTTTAAGATCTATTACACACACACATCTTTCCAGTGAAATGTCAGAGATTTGCTTTCGTCAGTTATGTTACTAGTTCTTCCCACACACTCTTGGAGCTGTTAGAATATGTTTGACAGAGGTTCAAAAGCTTTTTATATGTGGCACATGACAACTGCAGCTCTCTATCTGTTATGTGGGCCACAACCACACAATATATATACACACTACCTGTATAGCCCTGAGGATCTCACATGGGCCGCAGCTGTGTGCAGATTGGGCCACAAGCAGCTCACGGGTTGAGAACTGCTGCTGTAAACCAACGAAGACTAGTATAACACACTTATTCCAGTATAACAGTGGCTTTATTCAGTTTAAGTTATATTGCTTATACCAGAATAAGAGTGTTTGTGCAGGGGCTTATATCAGTATAACTGTACCAGTGTAACAGGTAAAACTTTCCCATGAAGAAAAGGCTTAGGGTCCCACTCTCATTGAAGTTAATGACAAAATTCCCCACCAACTTTAAAGGGGTAGGATAGAGAAAGAAAGAAAGTGAGCGTGCTTAAGTAAAACCACTTCTCTTCAGGGATTATATACGTGGTGTTTATCGAATCTCTCCTACCCAAAACCTGCAATGATTAACAGGAAGTGTTGTTTAAGATCTATTACACACACACACACACACACACACACACACACACACACACACACACACACACACAAACACACAAACACACACACACACACACACACAAACACACAAACACACAAACACACACACACACATCTTTCCAGTGAAATGTCAGAGAATTGCTTTCGTCAGTTATGTTACTAGTTCTTCCCACACACTCTTGGAGCTGTTAGAATATGTTTGACAGAGGTTCAAAAGCTTTTTATATGTGACATATGATAACTGCAGCAGCTGTCACAGAAACCTGTGGGAGAAAGTTGTTTTTCTTCTGCTAAGTCTTTCTCTGTAAACGTGAAGACTTTTTTGTAGTCCGAGAAAGACACCAGACTTGACACCAGAATGGAGATCACACAACAGAATGGGGATACCCCTAACATGTAGGCTCAAAGACAGAAGCCATGCACCCACGCAAATACAGATCGATGTACAGAAGAGAAGATACCTTCAATTTTTAACGCTGATTGTGCATGTCCTATAGCTTCCCACGGTGACGGAATGTCTAGGAACACTGCATCTGCAACATTTGAGACCCCAAACCCGTTTTTACAGACATCCTGATTCTTCACTGTAACCAGGTGTTCTACTTGATGCTCCTGGAACTCCTCCTTCGCTTTCTCTGCCCTCTGTTGGTGGAACTCCACTGTGTACAGATGCCCTGTTGGAGCCACTGTCCTGATGATAGCATGAGAAAGGGAACCACTTCCGGTACCTAAACAAAAAAACAGCAGCTTTGAAACACTTCTTGACATGAAGCTCTAAGTGACTGTGGAATTGTCTTCCCAAGGAATCAGCATAAGTAGGACCCTACCAAATTCACGGCCATGAAAAACATGTCAATGACCATGAAATCTGGTCTTTTGTGTGCTTTTACCCTATACTATAAAGATTTCACAGGGGATGGGGGGGAGGGGGACCAGTGTTTCGCAGATCGGGGGTCCTGACCCAAAAGGGAGTTGCAAGGGGGTCACAAGGTTATTTTAGGGGTGTTGTGGTATTGCCACCCTTACTTCTGTACTGCCTTCAGAGCTGGATGGCTAGAGAGTAGCGGTTGCTGGCTGGACACCCAGCTCTGAAGGCAGAGCCACCGCCAACTGCAGCGCCGAAGTAAGGACGGCATGGTATGGTATTACCACCCTTACTTCTGTGATGCTGCCTTCAGAGCTGGGTGGTCAGAGAGTGGCGGCTGCTGACTGAGGACCCAGCTCTGCAGGCAGCAGTGCAGAAGGAAGGGTGGCAATACCATATCATGCCATCCTTACTTCTGCGCTGCTACTGGTGGTGGCTCTGCCTTCAGAGCTGGGCTCCGGGCCAGCAGCCGCTGCTCTCCAGCTGTCCAGCTCTGAAGGCAGCACTGCCCCAGTAAGGGTAGCAATACTGCAACCTCCCTAAAATAACCTTGTGACACTCCTCCCCCCCCCCCAAAAAAAACCCCTCCTTTTGGGGTCAGGACCCCTACAATTACAACACCATGACATTTCAGATTTATATAGCTGACATAATGAAATTTATGATTTTTAAAATCTTATAACCATGAAATTGACCAAAGTGGATTATGAATTTGGCAGGCCCTAGGCATAAACCCAAATTCTTAGAATATTTTAAAAACCAGAATGAATAAATCAATTAGTAAAATTTATAACAGCACACAGCCTTACGTTAGCGGGAAGACAGACTAGATGTTTAGAGTCTATGAACATTGATCAAAACCCACGTGGGACTTGAATATTTCCCTTTCATCTTTTCTTCATGAATTTCTCCCCTATCTTTCTGGTTTATTGTTCACAGAAGGCAATTTCCTCATGAGACCCCAAATCACTTGTTGAGCCAACAAGTAAGTTGAGAAAGAAAACTAGATTGTATGGAAAGCGCCTATCTATAACTGTGATAGGAGATATAGGAATAAATGGGTAAATAAAACAAACACTACAGGCACATGAATCACAGGTTCTCCAACCATTATCCAACACTTCTTTTTTGGAGAAAAAAAAAATCAAGAACAAATTTTTAAATCTCACTTAAGACTTGATTAAAACGAAAGGTGAAATTTTGCTGACAAGTATCAATATCTGAAAGCCCTATTTGTGTCCACACAAGCAAAGCCCTTCAGGACAAAAACGCTATCACTTACTGTTATTGCTTCTTAGTATTCAGTGCTATGTATACTCAAGGTGCTATAGGCCAAACAACTGTGAGGTGCTCAGTGCCCTCAATTCCCACTGAAGTACATGCCTGACTTTAAGCACTCAATGAAGTGAAATAGGACTACCCACATGCTTGGAGTCAGGTATGGGCTTGAGTACTATGCTGAACTAGGGTCTATATCAATGAACCATAGGATTTTGTGTCTTACTGATTTAGGGAAGGTTTTAAAAAATGACCCTCTGCCCTCTTAAATAAACAGATGAATGACTAATCAGCAATGCTTTAATAAAAACAACCCAAAACTACTAAACCTCTTCACACTACAGACTACCCACCTAAATTTTAATTAAAAACAAAAAAACCTACCACCTCAAACTTGTTTTTTCATTTTAATTTGACTAGAGCACAGTATTCCAAGTTGTACTTTGATTAGTAGTTCTGTAATCAGAACACATTTATCCTGCAGAAATTAAAGAAAATTCATACCCAGCCGCCTAATGGGAGTAATTTTGGACTGCCATGCAGCAAACCAGAGTTGAATGGTTGGTCCAGGGTTCTTGCTCCCTGGCCAGAGAGGGGTGGGAATATTGTGGTGGTATTGCACTCTCGTGACTGGTGCAGAAAGTGAGACATTAGGACTTTAAATGTAGAGCCCAGGGGCCAAATTCATCACTAGAGTAAGCAACTCCATTGCAGGTTCAAAGCTGCATCCCTGTTTATGCCAGCAAGGAATCTAGCCCCAGGTTTCTGCACTGCGACATAGAACTCTACCAACAGGCTTAAGGCGCATCACTGCACAACCCTTGTCCCAATCCTGGTGGTTGTAATAAGGGGGTGAGGCAAGGAGAGACAAGGAATGGGTGATCCCTGGCATTCTGATACAGACCCAAGCCACTGCCAAGGGAATAATACTACTTAGCTCTTATACAGCACTTTTCATTAGTGGATCTCAAAGCACTTTACAAAAAGGTGGTATCATTATACCCATTTTACAGATGGCGAAACTGAGGCAAAGAGGAAAATGATTTGCCTGAGGTCACCCTGCAGGTCAGCAGCAGAGCCAGGAATAGAACCCAGGTATCCTGAATCCCAATTCAGTACTCTATCCATTAAGTCACACTGCACCCCAAGGAAAGTGTCTGGTGCCTGAAGTTCTTCCCTGCAGACATTTATTCAAAGGAAAAATTAGCACATCCATGTCAACATTAAAAACACACCAGGCAAGAGCCAATAAACATGTGCACCTAAGAAACAGTACACAGGTATTTTATCTATGAGTTGTAGATGCACACACAAGCATTCCCACCTCTTAAAATGATTCTGATACGGTAAGCAGGATACTATTAGAACTCACTAACATATGTGCACAACAGTGTAATACTATCTTCTGTTTGATTTTTAGGACAATAGCAGTGAGCTATTGATCATGAGATGCTAAAGTGACTGAAATCCTGTCCTAATGTCTCCTGCCAGAAGGCTAGATTGCATGACAGAACTTTTGCAGCCCCTGGGAATGTAATTATTTTACCTTCCAACTGGCTAATGTTGCACCGTCTCTGGATCTATCCCCAATTTATCTAAAGAAGCAAACAGAAGGACTGTCAGCACAGCTGTGACATAAACAGAAAGGGAGGCAGCTTGTGTGTATCTCATTTCCTTCTTCATATTCTTTTACATTTTTAATGATCTTCCTTTTAAATCTGCTCTTAAAACACCACAGAAGATGTTTTTCTCCTTTCTCGAATCCCCCACAAATGCTTCAAGCCAAGACCAGAAAAAAACAGGATGTTAGATGTCGAATTTAAAGGGAGGCATTTGCAGATGCATATTCTGAATAGGGCAATTCCTTAAGTGAAGTTACCAGGAATCACTCTGTCATCACTTGAGTACTATGCGTATAAGAAGAAGAATACATGTAACCATAATTCTATTATACTAATGTCATCAACGCTCTCATTTCTAAAGATGCTCACAAGCAGCCCTTTCTGCCAACGTTCTCGGTTTCCCATTGTTATGAGAACAAAGTGTTTATGAGTCACAAAACCTTGTAGAAATGAGCTTTTCTAAAGGGACTGAACATTATGGACCCAATCCTGTGAAGTGCTGAGTTTCTGCCCCGCTCTGGCACTCAACACCACACAGAATAGGGCCCTTCACAGATTAGCATTTTCTCCTCCCCCCCTGCATTCACAGCAGTTCACTGTATTCAGCATCTATCCACAGGGTAATCAAACACAGCCACCGCTACCCAATCTGCAATATCTTCAGAATGCAGGGCATTAATTGTACGTTTCTCTGGTGTAGTGTGAGAGAGGTTTTACTTCTCAAAAGGTTATTTCCGCCTCAGCTACTGATCTGTAACAGTAACATTCCTTGATAGTTTCCTCCTCTCTCCTCTCCTCAATTTGTTCTTCAATTTCTTCCTGAGTCCCTCTAATCAGCAACTGAAGAGTAGAACTCAGCAAAATGCTGCCTACAATGGTTTCCAACAGCAGCACTCCAAAGTGGGCTTTTGCTAGGAGCAGGAAACTGGATCTAAATCAGCTCAGGCTGCTGTCTCTGGGATACAGGACCATCTAAGAAAGCAGCAAAATGCAGGGGGGCACTGGATTTCTGCGATCTATTGCACAAATTGTGCTACGATACTATCACATTGCAATAATGTCTCCAAAATAATCTCCCCCCCCCCGCAAAATACCCCCTCAACACCAGGAATATTTAAAATCAGAAGAGCTAAATTCAGCACTTGACTTCAATAAGATTTCATTGATTTCATTCCCAAACAGTAGCAGCTAATTTGTCCCAGAAGTGTGTTCGCTGGGTCTGTGCTGAAAGCAGAACAATTTCTGGGACAAATACAGTTTGTAAGTTTTACACCAAATGATTTGAGTTTTTGATCATTTTTAAGATCATTTATAATACAACCTAAGTGTGTTCTCTAGAAGAGAACAATGCCCATTTGACTAGAGCACATTACCATGTATGTATCAGGAATACAAAGACAGCAAAATCTAGGTTACTTTACCCTCATTAAAAAGCTGTTCTTAGCTGCTGCTTTAGAAATCAGGTATGCATACAAATACCATCTGTGAATCCCACTCAAGCCGCTGCAGGTCCAGGCTAAGCCTATGGTCATTATTAATGAGCTTTGCAAACCTGATGTTTCTCTTTATTGACTAAATATTTTATGATTTAAAAGTTCAGCCACAGAGTTACATTACTGCAGTGTGTGCACATAATGGCATCAGGCAGATTCCTGTTACATAGGGTTACCATACGTCTGGTTTTTCCCGGACATGTCCGGCTTTTCGGCAATCAAACCCCCGTCCGGGGGGAACTGCCAAAAAGCCGAACATGTCCGGGAAAATGCCGGCCGGGCACTTCCCCTCCCGCGGCTGCTCTGCTCCTCCCCTGACTCTTCGGCTCTGTTTAAGAGCCGAGCTGCCCGAGCGCTATGGGCTTCAGGCAGCCCCCTTGCCTCCGGACCCCAGCTGCCGGCCGGGCACTTCCCCTCCTGGGCTCCGGCGGCGCAGGGTCCGGAGGCATAGGGGCTGCCCGAAGCCGGTAGCGCTGGGGCAGCTCGGCTCTTAAACAGAGCCGAAGAGTCAGGGAGGAGCAGAGCCTCCAGCCGCGGTGGCTCTGCTCCTCCCCTGACTCTTCGGCTTTGTTTAAGAGCCGGGCTGCCCGAGTGCTACCGGCTTCGGGCAGCTCCCATGCCTCCGGACCCTGCGCCGCCGGAGCCCGGGAGGGGAAGTGCCCGGCTGGGGGCGCAGGGTCCGGAGGCAAGGGGGCTGCCCGAAGCCCAAGCGCTACCGGCTTCACGGTTTGCCGGGCAGCCTCCAGACCCTGCGCCCCTGGCTGGGCGCTTCCCCTCCCGGGCTCCAGCTGCGCTAGGGAAGCGCCAGCCAGGGGCGCAGGGTCTGGGGGCTGCCCGGCAAATCGTGAAGCCGGTAGCGCTCGAGCAGCCCTTTTCGCGTGGCTGGGAGTGGGAGGGAGGAGGGGGCGGAGTTGGGGCGGGGCCAGGACCCCGTGGAGGGTCCTCTTTTTTTATTTGTTAAGTATGGTAACCCTATGTTACAGATCTCTCTCACTGTGGGCGAAATTCATAACCCCAGCTACAGACATGGTATGAGGGGGACCAACCTAAGGATCAAGGAACCAAAGGCAGGGATTAAGCTCCTGTGCCCAAACCTCACGGGCTTTCTGGCTAGTGACTCTGCAGACCAATGGGCCGTGCTCCACCAGCTCACTCACAATCCTTTCTTCTCCCCTGATGAGCCTCAAGCTCTGGGGAGCTAGGTTTGTGCTACTCCCAGCCTCCCCTGCTGCAGGGCACTGCAATGGTTCAGCCTTCCATGGCTAGAAGGATTTGTGCCAAAAAAAATACCATGCAGTATGTCTGCATCTTTCAACTGCTCCCCTCACTGTGGAGGAAACGCAGTAAATTAGCTTGGTTTTCACCTTGCAAGGGATATTTAAATGTGACAATCTGGAAACCCACCAACTCTTGTATGTAGGAAGCCAGATTTTGAGTTGCATTAGCTTTTGTTGCCACAGACCATGTGCACAGGCAGGGGTGCTGGAACAATTTGTATAGTGGGAGTGCTGAGAGCCATTGAACCAAATTGTAAACCCTGCATATAATGGAAACCATTATATGCAGAAATTCTAGTTCCAGCAGCACCTATGTGCACAGGATCTTCCCCAGAATCTCTAATCATCGGATTCTGCTTTTTTTTTTAAATAAACAAAATATTTAATTTTTAAAAATATAGATGTGTGTGGCTGTGCAGATGTGAGTGTATCTGACTGATAGCCTATGCTGCCATCCCAGTAATTCAGGGGTTAAGGTTAGAGAAGCTCACAAGCCCACAGGAAATCTCAGATTGCTCCAAGGTAAGAAAAGTTAAAAATATAAAAAGCATTATCAAATACCATGTCAGTATAATATCAAACAAGCTATCAGTAGAATTGTGGTGTTGACTGCAAGATTTGGTCACATGCATCATACTTTTGGGCGCAGTAAATACAATAAAATAACGAAAGTGCAGTCACATTTGTCTGTCAACTCTCAAAGCTACCGAATAATAATAAAGTAGTGGCAGGCCATCAGTCAGCATTGGGAACTGATGGAGCCTCAGAGGGCAGGAAAGAAATAGTCTCTAGGCAGTACTAATGCCTCTCTAGATTAATGTTTGCCAAGAGGCAGGAAAACAAGAATAAGCACAATAAATGCAGGGAACAGGAGAATTATTATTCATTATTTTCAACACCCAAAGGCATGCTATGGACTTCACAGAAATAATTCAAGCCACAGTTCCTGTCCTAAAAAGCTTACTGTCCAAAGTCAGGCATGACACATGCAGTGGGGAATAATACAAAATAAAAAGAGAGGGAAGGAGAGAGAGGTTACAATAATACAGTCTCAGGGTTACTTCAGTAAGTTAAACACGGTTTCCTTCAGAGAAGAATAGCTCTCTCCCACACTCTCTCTTCTCTCATGGAGGACACAACTGATGTGGGTTTTTAGGAAGGGAGATGAATGAGGAGAGGGTTATTGCTTGGTAAACAGGTTTAGAAAGTGCATTCCCATGCATAAGGTCATACCTATGGCCCTACCAAATTCACAGTCCATTTTGGTCAATTTCACGGTCATAGGATTTTAAAAATTGTAAATATCAGGATTTCAGCTATTTAAATCTGAAATTTCACAGTGTTGTAATTGTAGGGGTCCTGACCCAAAAAGGAGGGGTTTTTTTTGGGGGGGGGGGGGGAAATCACAAGGTTATAGGGGAGGGGGGTGCAGTACCGCTACCCTTACTTCTGCGCTGCTGCTGGCAGTGGCAGAGCTGGGCAGCTAGAGAGCAGCGGCTGCTGGCCGGGAGCCCAGCTCTGAAGGCAGAGCCACTGTCAGCAGCAGCACAGAAGTAAGGATGGCATGGTGTGGTATTGCCACTCTCACTTCTGCTCTGCTGCCTTCAGAGCTGGACCATTGGTCAGCGGCCACCACTCTCTGGCCACCCAGCTCTTAGGCAGTGCAGAAGTAAGGGCCAACCCCCCTGCAACTCCCTTTTGGGTCAGAACCCCCAATTTGAGAAACGCTGGTCTCCCCCGAGAAATTTGTATAGTATAGGGTAAAAGCACCAAAAAGACCAGATTTCACGGCGGGAGACCAGATTTTATGGTCCGTGACTCATTTTTCACAGCTGTGAATTTGGCAGGGCCCTAGTCATACGGGAAGGAAGTGGGAGAAAGTGGTGAAGAAGGTATCAAGGCTGGCATCACGAGCAGACAGGATGGGGAACATGAAGACTGAGGTTTCGCTTTTAGAGAAGAGAAAGTCAGATTCTCACAGGAAGTCACCTTCTGCAAAATGGAGATGTTTGGGCAGTTCTTAAGCTATACAGCAATATCCCTCTTGGGCTACAGTACTGTCAGCAGGGGTAGCTTCATTAACTACAGTTGCCAAACACTCTGGAGATCAAGGGCCTTTCCTGAAACTCACTACTGTCAATGCAAAGACTCTCTTGACTTCAATGGGCTTTGGCTAGACCTACTTGTACATCAGCAGAGTGCCACGTTCTCTCGTGTGTTGACAGATGAGGCCAGGCTTATACTGCAGACGTTTTTAAACAGAGATCAGCTTCTCACTTTCTTTTCAGATTCCTTTTGCTCATGCAGTAGCCAAAGGATATATATGGCAGAAGTTATAAGCTTAGGTTTAGCGTTAATACGTTCCCAAGTTGAACAAATCATTACAGGGCTTTGAGTCATGCTTTATATTAGGAGTGCATTTATAAAGTTTATACATGATTAACAGATGTTATAATCATGTTACAGACATGCTAGTATGTGTTATAAGTGTTTATAAGCACATTAGTAGAAGGTGTTATTGAAAGTTTAAGCAGCCAATTGACCCGCTGGATTCTGAAACCACAAATTAATCTTGTATTAACCCTTTAATAAACTCTATATAAATGTATCCTTAATATAAAGGGTGACCAGAATGAATTTAAACATTTCCATAACTGATTTACAGCACCTCTAGAATAGGCTCGGGAATAGCTTGGTGTTATTCTTAGGATCTCCACAGTCAGCCAAACAAGAAGCCGTACTACTCTCAATATTGAGGAATCCAAAAATCTATTTTCATATGGCACTGAAGGAAGATTTAGCAATTCTGAATACAGGATGTAGCCAGAGAGAAACATAGATATTCCAGTGCGTGTTTGGCTCAAGTGGGTTTGAGTTTGTCCTAGGACTGCTGATGTTACATTATCATTGGTAGAGCTGGCCGGAACATTTTCAACTAAATGGCATTTCATTGAAGCTAAGATGTTTCAGAGATGTATCTGTTTCAAGGAAGTTTTCTGAGGTCCAAGACTGAATTCTGACCAGAGAGAAAGACCTTTATTGAAAAGCTCAGGTTTTCCATCAGAAAACAGCTGTTTTGACAATTCCATTTTGCAAAAACATTCAAAAGGTTTTCGTTTCATTCCAATGTGAAACAAAAATAAAATTTGGAATCTTCAAAAGCTGCTGCAAAACCAAATTGTTCTTGGGGCAGCTCTGGTCACTGAATAGAAAATAGCCATGTCTGGGATGCTGATGTCAAGAGTAGTTTTGGAGAGAGTGACATGAAAGAAGATTCAGTTCTATCCCTTAATCTAGACAGAGCCTACAACATGCAGCAATTGCCAAGTGTAGAGATTGATTGAGATTAAAGCTACCTGACAGAGATGGAAGTCTGAGAGCAACAGGCCACTTTCAACAGACAGGTATTTTAACCCTCTCAGGGCTATCTTGAGTCTCTTTCTTCTCCGCAAAGCTCAGGCTGTGTATCCTGTATCTGACTTTTTGCAGGTTTTCTCATTGTGAAGTTGCCCAATTCTGGGAGCAGTACTCTAAAAAGTACAGTACAACCTCAGAGTTACAAACTGACCAGTCAAACACACATCTCATTTGGAACCGGAAGTATGCAATCAGGTAGCAGCAGACAAAAACAAGAAAAAGAAAAGTAAATACACTACAGTACTGTGTTAAATATAAACTACTAAAAATAAAGGGAAAAGCAGCATTTTTCTTCTGCATAGTAAAGTTTCAAAGCTGTATTAAGTCAATATTCAGTTGTAAACTTTTGAAAGAACAACCACAATGTTTTGTTCAGAGTTACGGACAACCTCCATTCCTAAGGTGTCTGTAACTCTGAGGTTCTACTGTAACCTTAACTCTAAAAGATAGCGCTGGCTATAGTTAAAACAACATCATTTTTAAAAATGTAGAAAGCAGCAGGAGATGGGGAAGAGGAAAGGTTCACCCACTAAATATCACAGATGAGACATTAGCCAGATTCCTAGATTCTTCAAAACCTGGGAAGAGTGCATTTGTATCATTTTAATAGTCGGGCATATATCTGAAGACACTGGCAACAAGCCATTCTTTAAAAATAAAGTAAGTAGAAAAAGAAGCTGTAGTAATACTTTTATATCACATATGACTGCATTTTTAAATATCTAAACCCATTTCCAGAACTCAATGGTACAAAATTAAAGATTCTAGTCATCTTATTTTTTTCCCTAAAAGGATTTTTATTTTCTTTTACTTAAATTGCTAGAGATATAGTATTATGCAGAATTTATTCCATTTCATTTCAGACCAAAAGCATTATATCTTTCCCTCCTTATTTCAGTCTAATGGGTATGACACAAGAAATGAGGAAATTCAACACCAGCTGTTAATATAAACATTAAGCTAAATTCTACTCTGTTTCACTGATGTAAATGCAGAGCAATTTGCTGCAGTCTGTGAAGTTACTCTTAATTTACAGCAATGCAACAGAGCAAAATTTGACCCATTCATTGCTATTATGCCAGCAGTATAAAATAAAGTAAAATAAAAGCCCAATGCTCTGGATGGATATAATACCAGCATCAGTAGGAAGCAGGCTCAGAATGTCATTCATTGCTAGACTAGATTTCCTGGCTTGTTTCTGTTAATCACTGCAGGCTTGTTCCCAGTTAGGCCACACAAGGTTAATCTAGAACTAATTATTTAGGATTGCTGGAATATAGTCTGATTTAGGATCACACCAAAGCATGTTACATCATACCAGCCTTGGCCCTACTTGTCAACGCTTGTAATATTTTTATTCAAATTGTCATTTCTGGTCACTTGCATTGTGCTTCTACATAAATTCATTTATTTCAAGGAGTAACCAGATGAAGCCAGAGCAATGCTTTTTCTTTTATTAAAAGTCAACCCTTCAAGCACTATAGGCCACAGGTACAGTAGTTAGTTGTTATTAGAAAGGTCAAAATGTAATACTTTGTCTATAATAATATAGCCACTAAAACAGATCAGTGGAGAACTTGCCACAAACTATCCTTGTTTTACTTAATGGAATGATCTTTGAGTGAAACATTTCTAAGCTAAGTGTATTCATTTATTAGATGTACAGAAATACTTAAAGTGCCCCTCTCTTTTTTTTCTAGGCAGCTTTGACGTTACTTAAAATTCTGAGCGATAGGCATGTGTAGGACCCATGGATCTTGAAAAGTGTGTTGTGGGGGGTATTGATCATCATAGCAGTGGATCTCTCTCTGCAGGTTTTGCATCTGTTGTTTTGGCAAGGTCTGGTGCAGCTTTGAGTTAGTGGGTCAGGAGTTTGCTTCTGATGATGAGCTTGGAGGTGGGAGGGAATTGTCTGAAGGCCAAAAAAGGGGGTTTGGGAAACATTTGTTTCAGGCGGTGGTCCTCATAGAGTATAAGAACATAAGTATGGGTATATGAATATGGGTTGTAATTGTTTAATAATAGCCTGTATGGGTTCTGGTGTGGTGGTGGTGTTAATAGGGATGTACAGTCGGAGATTCTTCTCCCCTGTATTGAAGCAAGTTCTCAGGATATTTGGGTGGCCTAGTCCATTATACGATCTACTACTTTGGTGAAGTGTCCTTGTTAGATGAAGGCGGTTTTAAGTGGGAAATATTCTGTGGTATCTGAGTGCCTAACTGTAGAGAACAGATTTCTTGGTGTGTTTGGGATGGTTACTGGATCTGCGAAGATAGGTGTGGTGATCCGTGAGTTTCTTGCATAGTTGTCTGTAGCATTGTTGAAGCTAACTGGTGTTCAGGAAGGTGACGCTGGTGTGGGAATGTTCTAGAGAAAGTTTGATGGATGGGTGGGGTTGTTGAAGCTGTAGTGGAAACCAGTGAGGAATGTAGGTCATCTGTCCAGAGGATGAAAATATCATTGATGTACTTCAGGTATATAATTGATTTCATAGTGCATTTGTCCAGAAATTCTTCCTCAAGGTGGCCCAGGAATAGGTTGGCATATTGGGAAGCCATCTTAGTACTCATAGCTGTTCCCATGGTTTGGATAAAGTGTAAAATTGTTATGGGTGAGGATGAAACAGATGCAGGGACGCAGTTATTGTGAGGGATGTTGGTGTATAGGGAAGTGACATCCATGGTGGCAAGGATGGTGTTCTGAGGGAGGTTTGTTAATGTTGAGGAGTTTGTGGAGGAAGTCGGTTGTGTCCTAGAGGAAGCTGGCCCCTTGTGTGATGAGTGGCATGAGGATGGTTTCTGAGAGTCCCGATATTCATTCAGTAAGAGTGCCATGGCCAGACATGATGGGTCCCTTGTTTGTGTATCTGAGAAAGCATGTAGAAGGTTCTTGGTGTGGGATTATGTGTGATGAGGTTGTAGAGTTTCTCCTGGAGTTGTCTGGGGAAAGATTAGATGATATCCTTAAATTCCTGAGTGAACTGTGGTATGGAATCTTCGAATTCTTCATAACAGGTGGAGTCAGAGTTGTTGGTTGGCCTCATTGATGTAGTCATCATGGTTGAGAACTACAATGACCCTCTTTGTCTGCTGATTTGAGTTGTGACCCACTAACCCCAGTTTTTTGTTAACAGCCCACATCATCTTGAATAGTTTTTTAGAATGTGTGTTAACTACTTACTAAACAATCTGTTCCACCTTGTATTTAGCTGTGACATTGAGAATACCTTTCCCTGATCGGAGGGCTCAGAGACAAACTTTCCAGCTAAACATTCACCAACAGAAGTTGATCCAGTAAGAGATATAAAATTTTTATTAAAGCTAATGTTAAAAAAATTATATAATAGTTTGGGAAAAGAGTGTCTGTACATCTGGGTATAGTGCTTAGATTATCCACAAATACAAAGTTAGTTTTTAAAAGCCATATGATACATAGAGTGTATAATCAGCAATAACCCAAATTTAGGTGAATAGATTTAACAATACAGTTTAGATATTAGAAGCCGAATACTTGGGTACATCACTCATGAAAAGTTGTACAGAGATTTGGTTGTGGAAAGCAAAATATATCAACGTGGCACCCGCCGGGGCATCTAAGTGCGCCCATGTACTGGCTGGCGGACGAGCATCTGCCAAAATGCCGCCGACAAACAGTGTCATCCAGAGGCATCACCGCCAAAATGCCGCCGATTTTCGGTGGCATTTTGGCGGCGATGCCTCTGGATGCCGCTGCTTGTCGGCGGCATTTCGGTGGATGCTCGTTCGCCACCGCGGTCCTCCATGGCTTGTCGTCTGGCACCTGCCAGACGAAAAAGGTTGGGGACCACTGATTTAGAAAATACAATCCAGGAGGAAAGTATTTGTTACTTTCCTGACTGTGCTTCTCATCGGCACTCTAGCTCATCCCTCCTGGTATTGTCGATGTCCAGTGATGTCCCTCGACCACCTGATGGCGTCAGACATCATGAGTTGCTGCATCAGCAGATCATAGTGTTGACCGATTACGCATTCTCTCAGCACTTGCTCGTTACTGGGGTTCCATGAGCCTAAGGCTTTGAGGATCAGTGTCTGGACCTGGTAACCCTTAGCTCTGAAGATTTCAGCCAGAGGGGCGTATTTCTCTACCTTTTGAGCTCGGGCATCATGGAACGCCAGGGTCCTGTTCTCGAAGGGCACTGTGATGATCCACCATGATGACCGGTCCTTGCTGGTGATGATGATGTCCGGTCGCAGTTGGCTGTCAGTTCCGGGGATGGTGGAGTTTACGGCAACCGAGATGTTGGTACGCTTGCCCATCCTTGAAGAAGATCATAGGTTCACCCTGGATCTGAAAAGACGTTGCCTGGACCAAATCTCTTCTACTGCCATCGATATGCAGGGATGCACACTTCCAGTTGGCAGCCTTGCTGGTCATGTCAAGCATTTGTTGGAGACTCTCGGGGTTGTTTGCAATCAGGACCAGATCGTCTGCATAGGCCAGGATATTCACTTTGTTGTCGTATAGATCAAAACCACCTAGACTGCTGGAGATCGCTCGAATGAGTGGCTCCATGGCTAAGTTGAAAACGATGGGGCTCAGGGGGCAGCCTTGCTTCACACTGCTACGGATAGGAATTTTGGGCGTCTCTCCTTCCATGCAGCAGATGGTGGTGGTGCAAACTTCATGCAGTTCACGGACCAGTTGGAGAAAGTTTTCAGGCATCCTGAACTCTCACAGCATGGCAAAAATGTGCTGATGGGTCATTGATCCAAAAGCATTAGCCAGGTCGAGCCATTCTATGGCACATTGCCTCTGTGCCCTCCTGGCCGTGTGGATGCCTCATTCACCTTCTCTCTCTAATATCCTGGGACCAACACAGCTACAACAACTCTGCAATTCCAGCCCTAAGACTATCATTGTACAAACTAGAATCTGGACTTGTGGGGTTCAGAGTTTCAGCAGTATCAAGGACTTGCACAATAGTGCCTTATGCATCTGGAAATACCAGTTTCCAGCATTCAGGGGTTAAATATATACACACACACACACACACACACACACACATCACATTCCTGACCCACAGATTTGAAACAGAATGACAGATGAAATTTTAGCTGCGTGTGAAAAATAGCCATGCCTAAAAGGCTGCCAAATATTATGCAAGACTGGGAATGGGAAACGTTAACCAAAAATACGGCACAACAACATTGTGCACTCCTTTTATGCATCTGCTCTTGAGAGTCAAGGGACAAGCAGGTTTACAAAATGATTCAATGGAGGCAGACAGAATAAATGCCTCAAAAAGAAAGGCAGCTATATACATTAATAAAAATTATATATTTCCCTTACAGTACAGGACAGTAATCAAATGGCAGGAAATTGTTAATAATGCTGCCTGCAGTAATAAAAATATTAAAGATAATTATAAAATATATTTAACCAGTATGATAATGAACATTCAGTATAAAATATAAGAACTCCCCTTTTGCATCGCAAGCAACAGCCTAGCATTTATAATGTTTAAAGCACACTTTATAAGCAAAACAAAAACACACCAATAACCCATTCAGAGGGTTAAAATCATCTGCATGAAAAGCAGTGGAACACAGGGCACAGATCACCATTGGCATCAAACCACTCATTGTACATTCCATTGCAGCTGACCTTTGTGTGCCGTTTCAGTACTGCATATAGCACATACATAGTGTAAGAAGGGTCAAATATGTGGATTATGTAGCCTGGTGAATGCTCCCATTTTATCCCACATATTACCAGTTAACCCATACCATTTTGTTCTCTTTTTCAACCTGTGTAAGTTCTACCAATGCTCAAGTTATTTTAGAAGAACGTAGAGTTTATATTTGAGGTTTGTCAGACAAGCTGTTCTGTAGACATCTTCCAAAAGAAGAAAAGAGTTTCAACTCCCCCCACACCTAATACTATTTAAAAAAACTGAACTATTTCATCGGAAACTGGCACATTCCCAAAGACCAACTCATAATTTTAAGAGGAACCCCCCCCAAAAAACCCACTACTTCACCCTCCCCCCGCCAAAAAAGGGGGGGGGGGGGAGTATATATATATATTTTTTAAAAGTCACTAACCTTGTTATACACATTTCTGCACATGGTGCCCGCCGTACTGAGCCAATGTCACATAAGTGTCTTTTCAGTACAGAAAAACAGAGTATTTGCTAACATTCATAAATGAAGTAGAATTATTCAAGCTGTAGGCCAGGAAGATTCTAGCAGCAACAGAACAAAATATATCTATTTTTAAAGCTTAAAACAAAGTCTGTTGCTAGTTAAAGTGTTGTTGAGAACTGCTGTGTTAACTAAGGGGTCCCAGGCCCCCTGGGGGGGCCGCAAGCAGGTTTCAGGGGGTCCACCAAACAGGACCGGCATTAGATTCACTGGGGCCCAGGGCAAAAAGCCAAAGTCCAGCCACCCCAAGCCACGCCATCCGGGCCTGAAGGTGAAGCCTGAGCAGCTTAGCTTCGCGGGGTACCCTGTGGCGTGGGGCCCCAGGCAATTGCCCTGCTTGCTACCCCCTACTGCCAGCCCTGGCTTTTATATGCAGAAAAACAGCTGTTGTGGCACAGGTGGGCTGTGGAGTTTTTAATAGCATGGGGGGGGGGGGGGGGGGTGGCGCTCAGAAAGAAAAATGTTGAGAATCCCTGAGTTTATATACTAAAATCCCTTATTAAAAACTATTACCTGATTCACACACTATGGATCCTGGCTTCAATTCCAGCATCATGGTGATTAAAGAGATGTCAGTTGAATAAAGAATTTGTGTTCTGTGAGGAAGATTCATAGTCCACAACTCTGGGGTTGGATGAAGAATAAACACCCAGCCTCCTTTACTGCAGGTCACCTTTGAGCCGTACCTTTTGCCTATGAGATCAGTGGAATGTCTAATGACCCCATACTTAGTCTGAGTTTTACTGCCATGTTGGACTTTCACAGGAAACATCGATTCATGGCCCAAGAACACGATAGCTGTGTCTCCATCTTTTATTGTATCTCCGTATTCAACAAAACTCATTGTGATAATCTTCTAGTTGGCTGGATATTTTTACCTAAAGGAGAAGAAACATACAAGAGAGTTTTATACCTTTAGACCATGATGGAGTTTTATATGGAATTATGAATGATAAAAGCAAGAATATGTCATATTCTATACCTAAAGCTTGAAGAAACTATACACAAGATGGCTACTAAACTTAATGTAGTTCAAGAAACATTTAGAAGTGTCACAAAAGACACTGGACCAAATCCTTGTCCCACGAAAAGCTTTCATTGACTTCAACGTGACCAACATTTGTCCCATTGTACACTGAGCTGCATTTATAATTTTAAACAAGTTTAAGCAAACAAATTCTTTCTTCAGCTTTCAACAGTTCTTTCCACATTGTTACAGAGCGAGCTACCAGGAGATATGAACTGTAGCTGTCTATTAAACCCCACTGCACAAGTTCTCAATCTCACTGTTAGGTAGTGACTTCTGTTCTCTCTCTCTGGTGATTTATGACTTAAGACAACAAACATCCTATCCAGAGCAAGAGTCACCCCTAGAACTGGGCAAGCTTAACTGCTATCCATGGTGTCAAAAACTAGTGGGAAAATTTCTACTCAATTGGTTTCAAATTCTGGTTCACTAAGGCTTCAACATAACCAAAGGTTGACCCATGTTTGATTTTAAAAAAAGAGACTAAACGGAGTGAGGGATTCCCCTGGCATTAAGATTTCAGGTCAGGTCATCCAAGAGCCTTAATGTGATCCCTTTAAACAATTAAACATTTACAAATATGCATCTTTAAACAGTCTTCCATGAACTTAAAAGCCAGAGCAGAAGAGTAAAGCTTTGAGGGGCTGTTAATTTTCAGATACCAAATATCAATTAATTGTGGATTTTAGCTGATGTGGTAACTTAGATATACTTTTTACCCAAGATATTGGGTTATTTACTGTTGGGTTTTGGTTTCTACCTGCAACAGTAGACGTAGTTAACTCTCAAGTTGCTGTGCATACATTGAAGCTGCAGTTTTTCTCCCACTGTATTTATTGAGTGACTCGCTACTTAACTTCATAAAGCTAGAATAACCTGAGCTATGAAATGGAAAAAAATATTTTATATTCCTGTAAATCAAAAATCGTTCCAGCCCTCGAGAAATTTTTTCCCCACACAGACTTTGCATCTCCAGCTGCAGACTGGAGGGAAGCAGTTGTTTACACATTACTGCAGGGTTAAACTGTGCAATACAAAATAGAGAGTCCCCCTTATAAAGGCAGAAATCTGGTGCATTAATCAGGAGCAACAAAGAGAAGTAAGGCACAACATTTATGGTGCCTTGCATAGTTCCTCATGTGGGTTTGAAACACAGCGTTCTTTTACAAACACTCCTATAAAAAATATGGGCCACAAGATCCAGTATTTGGCTATCAATTATAGCGTTGATTATAATCATCCTCCTTGGCCTGTATGCAAAGGAAATCTTTGACTCGTGAACAGAGCCCTAGAGGAAGAACTGCTCTATCTACTTACTTTTTATAAATACAATAACTCAGCTGCTAGGATCTAGAGGCAAATTAGCCAAGTGCAGTTTTGAAAACCTAATGGTTGCTTTGAGGCCGCTTTAGAGTTAATTAACTTGATTATCTATTTACTAGGCTTAGAATTAGAAGCACAAATAAAAGAGGCAAGGAGGGAAGACAGGAAGATGCTCGAGGGATTAGAAAGCAGCAGCATTAACCTGTGAAGGGTCCAGCTAGTGACGACACCCCAGTGACATGCTTCTAGGCAGCTAGGGTCAAGCTAACCTTGGCCACTCAAGGGGGGCGGGAGAGACACGTGGGTGGGGTGAGCAAGGGGATAGATGGCCCAGAGCTAGGTTCACAGTCTCCCTATCTCCCGGCTCCCCGATGGCCCAGGCTCCTTGCCTCCCGCATTGTGTCCGCCCCTCTCCAGATGCCAGAGTCTCCCAGCCTAAGCCAGTGGGTGCGTGTGGGTAACACCCGCCTCCCCCAGCAGCAGCCGCCACACCCGATGCCTTTACCTGCCTGGGTTCCCCCCTCTGGGTGGGGACATTAAGGGAGCCACCGGACCCGGCTGGGTTCACACACGTGGTGCTCAAACCACCGCTTCCTCCTTCCGCCCTGGTCGCAGGCTGCTGACGCTCCTCTTCCCTCCCCCTTAACCCCCTGCGCCGGAGCGAGCTGGCACCTGCCAGCCCAGCAACCCCGCCAGGAGCAGAGTCAGCGCGGGGAGCCCGGCTCCCAGCTGCCTCCCCGGCAACGCTGCAATTCCGAGCCCCTCTCCCAGCCCCAGTGCCCCCCCCCCCAGCTCCTGACCGGAAGAGGGGAGACTCCCCCATTCTGGATTCCCTGTAAGGCGCATTTTTAAAGCTCTCTTATCAGCAGGAGGGTTTCTGCTGCGGGCTTGTCTCGGGGAGGAGCAGTCCTCAAATTGTGGGCAGGAGGGCTGAGCCCCGCACCTCTAGGCTTAGCAGGTCATAGCCCCTGCACTGCTGGGTTTGCCATGTAAGTTATGGAAGTAAAAAAATTGCTTGAGCCCTGGCTAGGGTGACCAGATGTCCCGATTTTATAGGGACAGACCCGATATTTGGGTTTTTTTCCTATATAGGCTCCTATTACCCCCCACCCCCATCCCGATTTTTCACACTTGCTATCTGGTCACCCTAGCCCTGGCACCTCTTTCATTACAATTTAAGCCGTGGTCCCAGGAGTCTCACTCACGTCAGAGTCTGAGCTGTCAATGCAGGGGTCTCTCCCTTATGCACACCCCTCCTCCAAACCAAGAGCCACAGGGATGTGGCACAAGAACTCACCCGAGTTGGCTGTGTGTTCGGTTCTACTCTACCCACTCTCGCTCAGCTGGGGGAAGAGGGAACGGGCTCATTCTGAATTCATTGAAAGGGCGTATTTAATAGTATCTCCTTGTGCTGATGAAGGACTTTGCATTGTGTTTCAATGAGACTTTAGAGGACATTGAATGAAAGGACATTGAAGTAGTCTGGATCCAAAATGTAGTGGGTGTGTTAAAACAGGTTTTACTAAACTTATTAGTAATAGATTTTTTTCATGAAATAAAAAAAAAATCAACAGGTTTTTGCAGCATTTTGCTAGTGCATGAAAGTGAATTTGCCTAGTCTGTTTTCATTCTGCTTGGACCATGAAATGCTACAGGACCCTGATCCTGTACTGAGCTCTGTGTAGGAGGCTTCCTGCACCCACACAGAGCCTCAGTGATTTATTCTTTCCATATTAATAACGATACTTACCTCCTTTGTAAAGTGCTTTTCTATGCAGCCCATTATAAGAGTTAAGGATTGTTATTATTACCAATAATCTGAGCTGGGAATAATAACTTAAAAACATTTTAAAAATATATATGATTTTTGTCTTGATGGTGTCTTTTAATGCACTTAGTACAGAACTAGCACAATCTTAAACTTTAAGGATGAAATCCTCGGCCCATTGAAGTCATTCAACTTTTGCAGTTGACTTCAGTAGGGTCAAGATTTCACGCTAAGTATCAAGGAAAATACGCAGAATTCAGAAATAAGTTCTCTAGCATACATTGCTATTATACAAAGGGTTTAATTCTGGAAAAGACAGATGAAGACAATTAGCCATTACATACAGCTTTTGTAGGCTATAGGGAAAAAAGACATTAAATCAGGATAAATAGAATCAGTGTTCTAAAGACCCAGAGTGATAAACTCTAACCATCACCTAAGCCCCATGTTAAAGATTTAAGTAGTGTGTAGACCAATGGTCCCCAAACTGTGGGGCGCATCCCCTTAGGGGGGCATGGAGGGAGAAGGAATTTGTTTGACTCCTACTCCCTCACCTAGGGAGGACACAGTGGGACCTAGGCCAGCCCCCAGGGGGGCAGGGAGGGAGTGCCACCCAGCCCCACTCTGTCCCGTTCCGCTCCTGCCCTGCCTCCAGCTTCAGCTCTGGCCCCAGTCTTAGCTCCCAATCACAGCACACAGGTCCCAGCTGTGGCCCCACTCCCGGCCCTGGCTCCTGACCCCAGCCCCACTCTGGGCCCCACCCATGGCTCTGGCCCCGCTCCCAGCCACGGCTCCTGACCGTGGTTCCTCTGGAGGGGATAAAGGGGGGACATGATGGAAAAAGTTTGGGGACCAGTGGCGTAGACCTATACATGGGCCTGTGGCATTGGGAAATTTCTCGGTAGAGAGGAAAGAGTAGAAGAATACTTTATTTTTTGTTTGCAAAGGAGCCCCAGAGACCTTGAATGGGAACATAAGAATGGTCAGACTGGGTCAGACCAAAGGTCCATCAAGCCCAGTATCCTGTCCTCTGACAGTGGCCAATGGCAGGTGGAAGGGCATACACAAATAGAAAGCACTTGAACCATCTTGAATTTGTAGATTCTTGTCTATGCTGACAAGGCAGATAATCCTATACATTTTTCTTCATTAACTGATAATGTCTAATACACGATAGTTAAGGCAAAAATATTTTAGGTGTCTTCTGCAATAAAATTTTGAAGCAATGAGCAGAGAATTGGACATTAAGTAAAAGGATCAAAGACTGCAGATGGATCTGAAAACCAATGAAATCATGATCTGTGCAAACTTGGATGGAAGCTCTGTCTATAGGAAAGAATTGATGAACCTCCATCCTGCTCCCTTTGAAATCAATGGGAGCTTTACCATTGCCTTCAGAAGGAGCAGGAGCAGTTGTCTGGTTTACCTCTTGAGTGAACTATGCCTGTTCACCCTACAAATACAACTGTTTTTTAATCAGTTTGTTACACTCTTCTCTGACCAGGACATAATAAATGCAGTTTCTTAGATTTCTTAGATTGTATTACCCCAGATATCCTGCAGCCTTTCTGCCTTACAACCATATGTCTGTGTGTCTGCACCTACCACATTGCCTAACCACTTTGGAGTAATGGCATTCTGGGAAAAGGTGGTTGTTCTAAGAATTGATCCAGCAAGAGAACTGACAGCCCTTGGCTACCTTTAACTTCAGTGAGAGCTGTTCGTGCTAGGCAACTCACAGGAGATGCTCAGCCCTTTGCACAAATGGGCCCAAGATGACAAAACATTGAAACAAATTGCCAATAAAGACGCCAAATGTGATATTCAGGCAGGTATATTTAATGGTTAAGATAAATTCATCCTCCATTTGTGTGGGAAGAGAAGTTAAGTTAAACAAATGCAGCAACAGCCAAATCCTTCCAGTATATTGATCCACATACATTCTGGCTTGTTTCCAAAGTACTGTTTTATGGCAATTTATACCCCAGCTTGCCAGCTCAGGAATTGGACACAAAACTGTTGGGGATAGTAGTTCACCATCTATTGCTGTCTCCTCTGTTCTGGACATTCTTCTGAATTCTCAAGGAAATGTTTACCCTGTAATTCTCCAGGCTCATCTTAGGTTCACCTGGGTCATTTCAGAAGATGTGTCCACTAAGTAACCCACATCTCGTTTTGCACTCATATACAGACAACATTAATAATTAAGCCACTTGGGAAGTTAACTGCATGGCCTGTGTCTGACTTCCCTTAAATTCTCCACCATCTAAAGCTCAACATGGAAATCTCTGGGATCATTACTCCACATCTCCATCTTGGGCTGCATCACTGCAACCTACTGTATAAATCAGCAAGCATCAGGACATTAATTACTCCATGATATAAGGCAATATAATGCTGCCATTATTGCAGCTGGACCAGCAAATAAGGGCTTACCTGAAGAAAATACTGTTTTTCATCAGATGAACTAGATATAATGGTCAGTCACTGTCTGGTGGCACATTAACTTTAGTCAACTGCACAACATTTACAATTAAGCCACCTGAGAAGTCTGGGGGTTGATGTAACAGAA
The DNA here is from genome assembly GCF_011386835.1 of Chrysemys picta bellii. Classification (NCBI taxonomy): domain Eukaryota; kingdom Metazoa; phylum Chordata; order Testudines; family Emydidae; genus Chrysemys; species Chrysemys picta. The sequence goes on along the minus strand of NC_088794.1, from coordinate 135,482,204 downwards.
AGACTATGGATCCAATTTAGATAAAACTCTCAGCAAATCTCAAAATTCTAGGTGAGCCAAAGATAGCTAAGTCAGACAAGACCACTTCTGCCATATTGACTACAAGAAATTTGCCAAATAATGATGGACAGAATGAGGGGCTATTGGGTACCGTTCATATGTATTTATTATACATGTGAATTGTACATAGCTTGTTTGACTCCTACTCCCTCACCTTTTGCATGTTGCTTGTCTTCTTCAGATGAAAGCTTTGTAGGGCAGGGATTGTCTCTCTCCCTGTGTGTGTTAATGATGCCTGGCAGATTGAGGGCTCTGATGGAATATAAAGTAATAATAACAGTGATATTCCTGCTTCTGGAATATTGGAAGGGAAAGAGTATGTCTAGTGATTAGAGCAGGGGCCTTGGAATCAGGATTTCTGGCTCTGCACTGAGTAGCTGCATGACATTGGGCAAGTTCACCTTTCTATGCCACAATTTACTTATCTAAAAATGGGTATAATAAAGGATGGTTTCTTGCCTAAGTGTTCATTTGGTGGAAAAACATCAGCATATACAGAGCCCACCAATGGGACCTGTATATGTTGATGTTTTTCCATTGTTGGTGTGGAAAGAGGGAATGAAGCCAGGCAATAGGAGATTGAATGAAAGAGTTATAAAATTCTTGCTGAAAATGAAAAATAGGGTTAGCAATGATGCAATGAAGATCATGTGATCTTATCCGGGAATAACCTAAAAGTGACCTTTGTAACATAATGGATGCCTAGTGGGATGCGGAGGCTGGAATTAAAGAGAATTATCACAGCTGGAGCTGTTACCAGAGGAGAAGAGTGCATAACAATTCTGGGAAGAAATCAGAGACCACATAAATACAATATTAAATTATTGGTGTATTATTATTTATAGTTATTATTATTAATATAGCACCAAACATGTTCTTGGCACTTTGCACCAAATGATCCAGAATCTGAATTGTACATGACATTGGGACATAATAACTTTGACAAAATTACAGAAGAAGTTGCTACTGAGAGCATCCATAGCTAAATGTATTATTTCAAGGACTATGGGTCTGATTTTGCACTCATATTCATTTTACCATAGTGTAACTTACTGTCATCACTGCCGATTTATGGTAGTATAATTGAGATCTGAATTGTGCACTAGAAGTCTGTGCAAACTGTGAACAAACCTAACTGGTACATACAGATGGGGGCTTTAGAAAGTTTGGAGGAGATTTAATATGGTTTGAAAGATAGAAAGGATATTGAGAGGATTTGTTTTTTGTTCCTGGAGACAAGGTGCCTGCCTGAGGACTAGCAGTCCCCAATGACTTCAGCAGTTCTGTGTACTCAGCACCTCTGAATATCAGATGGACCTTGATTAATTCAGATATTGTCCGTGCCAAACATAATGCGATTTTGTTTGTAGTGGACTGAGTTTTTATTTTATAGTCATGGTCTACGTTCATTCCTTATCCCAAATACTTTTTATTTGCAATACTTTGACTCTTCCTTTATCTGAATTTGGATAATGATGGTGGGGGTAGGAATTGGGAGAGGAACTAGGATTTATATCCCATGACAGTCATAATTTACATTAAAATAACAATCCTCTTATTTGAACCTATATAAATGTATAATCCCCATCCCATTCAGACAAATGTAAGGCCTACTGTAATAACTATGTTTCAGAAAGAAATATAAAGTGTAACAGTATAAGGTTGAAAGTAAAGTCATTAACTTTGCTTTGTCCTTAGCCTTAGTAGCATCTAACTTTAGGCCCAATCCTGCTTGTTGTACTCACCTGAGTAATCCCATTAAAATCAATAGCACTACTTTCATGAATAAATTGAGCAAGCTTTAGTCTTTTAATTTCTGTTTTCAACAGGGAATTAAGATCATGCCTTTGTACCATTTCAGCTACTCTCCAATGCAGCCTCTCCCCTACCTATCCCCCTCCCCCCTTTTTTGCACACAATAAAATAAGAGGCTTGGTGTACTTTATTAATTATTAGGAAAGTATACTTTCCTTCAAATTAAACTGTGAGATAAACTCTCTATTTTAATATTTCAAGGAGGCTGAGAATAGGTACTAGATTTTCAGCCATTATTTAAATTAATGGAGATATCCCATCTCCTAGAACTAGAAGGGACCTTGAAAGGTCATTGAGCCGAGCCCAGCCCCCCGCCTTCGCTAGCAGGACCAAGTGTATTTTGCCCCAGATCCTTAAGTGGCCCCCTCAAGGATTGAACTCACAACCCTGGGTTTAGCAGGCCAATGCTCAAACCACTGAGCTATCCCTCCCCCCTAGTTTCTAACCAGTGACTTCTTATCATAGTTTCTAACCAGTAAACACAGAGGCAGTTAATCACTCACATGACTCTTAGATCAGGCTGGTCCTAACATCACAAAGACCTTACTTTTATTACATCAGATTATTATAGTCATTGTTAAATATTTACTAAAGGCAGCAAGTCTGAATGGCAAAAACGCTGTGTGGGTCTAATAGTGCAGGGAAACACTGTAATAATGGGAAGTGGTTGTACATTAATACAGTATTTGCATTTTACCAGAGCATTGCAAATAAATCCCATATATTTTTAGATAGCCTGGAAGGAAAGTTGTAGCTCAGGCTAACACAGAGAAACCGGAGACAGCCAGCATCACCCTGCGACTAGGAGGCCTGGCAAAATGGAAGTAACAATAGGTTATAATAGACGAAGGGACTTCGCCACTCCCTTTTACAATCTTCCAGTGGAATGAATGGAATATAAATACCAGCCAATGGGAGGCCAGCTCCTGCTGTATATAAAACTGGTGAGGCTGTGGGGGTGAGACTCCACTTCATATAGGTCGCTCTCTGACAGCTTTGGGGTGTAAGAGCAAGAACAAGGGCGGTTTCTGTGGTGCCCGGTAAGTGCTGGGGGACCTGACTGGCAACACTAAAATTGGAGAATAATCTATTTAGCCTGTTTTAGACAGTTTGATTTAAAACCACTATTTCGAGGCCAAAAAAAAAAACCCACCCAAAATTGTAACCCGAAGGGTCTATATTGTATTGCAGCTAAATGTATTGTGTGTTAGTGCTAGCTACCAAAGGGTCCGGAGTGTGTCTCCGGACCCTGAAAAAGGGAGGGGAGGCATTGCGGGGGGGCTTATAGATAAAGGGAGAGATGGAAACAGATTATAATATGGACGCCCAGAATGCAACCAAGGAAAAACCAATTAAACCCTAACTCGATGCAGGCACTAGAGGGTTTGTTAAACTGGATCGGCTCTAACTTTAAAGCCAGGTTAAGCCGCTATTTAGCAGGGTATTTACATAGATATTCACCCCCCCCCCACTCGGATGACCTGAAGGGAGGCGTTTGTTGCATAATGGCTTGGTGTAGGGGATTGTTTAACCCTGTCCCCAAAGTGGGTGGGCAGTGCTATTGGGATGGGCGAGCTCTCCCCAGCGGGGCTCCCGCAGGGATGGGAGAGTGCCGGGCTCTCCAGAGCTTGTGCTGGGTATTTGGGATCTTTGTCTCCCCCAGGCTTGGGGAAGCTGGAGGAATTTCTCTTCCCCAGTCCTCACCTTCTCCCCTCCGGCGCTGGCTGCTCTGCAGCCGCCGGACGCTCCCTACGGGATTTGGTTGCGGTTGCAGCTGGGTCCCGGCTCCGCGCGGTGGTTGCGAGCTGCGCACAGCGAGCCGGGGGGCTGCATTTCCCACTCTTCTCCCCTCCCCCCAGGTGGGGCGAGGTTGCATCGTCCTTCTGGCCCCGGCGGCTGAGCCTGGGGGGAGGGGCTGCATTGCCTTCCCTCTCCTGGCATTGCACCCTCCCTGCAGGTGCTGGGTCCTGGGGAACGGTTGCCGCGCTCGTCCCACTGCCTCTCAGGCGCGGGCAGGTGCCGCTTCACCCTCCTGAGCCGCCTCCCGCCCCGCTTGCCTGGGGCCGGAGGGAGATAACCCGGCCGGGTCGGGAGCGCCGCTGCTCTCCTGGCTGGAAAACCGGGTCCCTGTGCTGCAGCCCCGAGTTCGCGGCTGCGCCCCCTGCCGAGGGCATGGGATGGCCCGGTGCATTGGTCTCCGATTGCGGCTGCTGGGTGGCCGCTGCCGAGCCCGTAACCTTTGCTGGGGGGGCAGGTGTGGGAGTAGCTGGGACGCGCGGCTCCGCAGCTAACGCGGGTTCCCCCCTCCCCGGAAGGGGCCCCGCTCCGGCAGGGCCGGGAAAGAGCTCTCCGCAGGGGGGCTGGCCACTGCCTGAAGCCCCGAGTGGGGGAGACCTGGCACTTTTCCCACCGACTTGTGCGTGACCTGCGGCAAGTCCTCCCCACCCCGGCTCTGCACCCTCCCCGTGTGTAGAAGGGGGTAGCCCGGCCCCCAGGGTGCCCTTGTTAGGAGGTTGTGGAAGGTGCCTTAGAGACCAGGCGGTTACTGGGCCGCAGGCAGGTGGAGTACATGCCAAGGTGACCTTGCTGCATGCCATGGCGTCCTTCCAGAGCCTGCCTGGAAGGGCGTGCCAAGCACTGAAGGTGAGGTTTCCCCTTTCTTCTCCCCTAGCACCTTGCAGTCAGGCATCAGTCATGCCCTTCTCAAACAGCCACAACCTCCTGAAGAAGAAGTACTCTGCTGCGGATGAGTTCCCAGACCTGAGTGTTCACAACAATTACATGGCCAAGGTGCTGACCCTGGACCTGTACAAGAAGTTGAGGGACAAACAGACTCCCAGTGGATTTACCTTGGATGATGTCATCCAAACTGGGGTTGACAACCCAGGTAAAGGACAGAGCCTCTTGATCCACAACCATCTGTTCTCCCTCATTACAGGAAGTGCGTCTTGATAGCAGCACCAAGGTTCCTAGAGCTGTCAAAATCTCTCAAGCAGTGAGTCCTGGCCCAAAAGCACTGCCCACTAAGAGTTAAAGGTGGCCTTATCCCATTGGGCAATGCAGAGAACACTATAAATGCATGCCATGTTCTGACAGACCAAACACTCAAATTATGTAACTGCTCTGCTAAATGCTTTGATCTGAAACAAAATCTGACTAAAAGTGTAACTTATCTACAAACACCATGATTAAAAATTTGACATTCTGAGGGCTTACTTGGCTGCTTTGATCTCTCCTATTCCAAACTGGCTATATGAAGTTCTGTGGCACTTCTTTGAAAAAAAGGGGGAGCAGATTTATTAATGTGTTAACATTCCAGTATTTATTTTTACTCTAGCAATATCAAAATGGCCCAACTAAATAATCAGAGACTGCCTCCTGATGAGGAGTACCCGGACCTGAGCGCCCACAACAACCACATGGCCAAGGTGCTAACCCTGGACTTGTACAAGAAACTGAGAGACAGAGTTACACCCAGTGGCTTCACCCTGGATGATGTCATTCAGACTGGGGTTGATAATCCTGGTAAAATGCATTGAGAATATTCTATGTGAACCAGCTGAAATAAGAGATGCATATGGTGACTAAGTTTGTGGAGGTGACTCTTGTGAGCAAACTACAACAATGCAACTCAATCAGTAGCAGTCTGAACCAAAAATCAAGTTGTCCATGAAGTCCAAGCCCAGCGTATTCTAATGGCTGCAATGCCTGAGCATAAAATATCTGATTAAACTATAGCTAGTAAAATTGACTATGAACAAAAATCTTGCCCTGACCTAGATTCACTTGTCCAAATATGGCTTATTGGCAACAGTTATGGGTTTTCAGTAACTTTACATTTCATCCAGCTAATGAAATGTAAAGTGTCTAAGATTTGTCTTCAACTGGTTCTTGTCGTGTGTGTGTGTATGTAGGAATGTGACTAGACCTACCATTATAAGGACAAACTTATCTGGCTAATGCTGTTCTGGGATACAGTTAAACATCACCCAAATCTGGCTCTTGCAATTCTATTACCACTCCAGGCCATCCCTTCATTATGACAGTAGGCTGCGTAGCTGGTGATGAAGAATCCTATGAGGTGTTTAAGGCACTCTTTGACCCAATTATCAAGGACCGACATGGAGGCTACAAACCAAGTGACCAGCACAAGACTGACTTGAATCCTGATAACCTACAGGTATAGAGTCTTTCATCAGCAATGGTCAGACATCTGACAAAAGTATAAAGCCTGGGCAAAATTAGTGCAGTTGCTTGTTCCTGTCAGTCAGAATCTGTTCCTGTGACTTGAGTGACCACTTGTTAGAATCTGTTGTATTCCTAGCTATTGCTCTCTGGAGTCTGTCTCAGTAAGGACTCTTCTCCACAGGCTGGGTGGAACCACTTCCGAATGACTACAGTACTCCTGTCCTATGTGACCTGAGATACTGCTGTGACTTAAGGCTTGCCTGCACTACCGCACAGGGTCTATCTAAGATACACAACTTCATCTACATGAATAGTGTAGCTGAAGTTGACGTACAGCAGACCCTCACTAAAATGCGCATCTTTATAGCGTGAATTCAGTTATAGTGCGGGACCGTGCATGGATCCCAAATTTAATTCCCTTCATTGGAATCCATGGTAATGCGGGACCGCGCATGGATCCAAAACCCCACGTTCTAGCGGGGATCCAGTGTACTTAGATTTACTTACCACAGTGTCTTCACTGCAGTAAATCGACAGCTGATGCTCTCCCATTGACTCCGCTTGTGCTTCTGTCGACTCAGTACTCCACCAGAACGAGAAGAGCTCTCAGCAGTCGATTTATCACATCTAGTATAGATGTGATAAATTCACACACGTGTGCGCGCGCACACACACACACACAGATTGATCTCTGCCTGCTGATCCGGTGGGTAGGGTAGACCAACCCTTAGCTCACTCTGCTCTAGTGGAACAGTTACTCCTGTCTCAGCTGTGTGGGCTTCAACATCCACATTTCTACTCAACTTCTGGGGCAGCCCTGTCTCACCCTGGAGGATCCTTAAGGATGGCTCTAGGCTGGGTCCTGGTACACAAGTGGATCTTACAAACCACTTGAGCTGTTGCAGTCACTACTATGTCCCATCCATTCCCAAGTTTGAGTTCAGGATCTTTCCCTGCCTTTCCAATTGTTTATTCTAGAAATATTAAACTACTAGGAATCCCTAACAACATGTGAACTATTTATAAAGTAGATTTTTAAAGTTGAATGGGAAGACTCTTAACTGTAGCAACCTGAGTTCATAACTCTGTTTGCCACCTACAAGACAAGGTGTCTTGACAAGGATCTAAACACAACAAGGAGCTGCATTATTTAGAGCCCACTTCTGCAGGGGAAATAAAACTCTAAACTTGGGGATAGGCAAACACAGATCTAAAATTCTGTTAATGAGTTGATCTTTTCCAACTGTTAGTAGAGGAAAGCAGCTCTAATGTATTAAGAGCACTGACATGAGGATTGTATGCATGCAGTACACTAGCTTATCCACAAAATATGAGATAGTAACATGGTGGCTTTATTGCGTTAATGCTAAATCCTACTCAAATATTGAAGGCTTTGGGGTCAAATCATGCTATGAAACTAATAGGGGCTGTACATAATTCAGGGCAGAACTTGGTGGCATGGTTGCACTTCTCAATCTCTTATAGGGTGGTGATGACCTGGACCCCAACTACGTGCTAAGCTCCCGTGTCAGAACTGGTAGGAGCATCCGTGGATTCTGCCTTCCCCCTCATTGTAGCAGAGGAGAGAGACGGGCTATTGAGAAGCTTTCTGTTGAAGGTAAAATGAAAGTTCTGATATTATGGACTGACCCTCAATATTTGTTAAACTGAGGCTGACAGTTGAGGAGGTGGAATATTTTTGCCTACCTCCTCAACTGCAAAAATCTCTCAAATATTAGGGCACCAAATGCAGAACTAGGAATCTGTCAAATTACCACATATGTAGCTGGATGACTAACCTAAAACTAGAGCTGCTTTCTCAACTGGAAGTGATTTGGAAGCAAGTAGAGGGCAATTGGATTGTATTAAGTAATGAGATTGTGACCTTGAAGGCTTAGCTGTCTGTGTGGGATAGCAAGTGAGCATGCACTCACCTAGAGGCGGGTGTTAGACTTTTCAAATTCTGTGATGTATTGTAACACATGCAAGAGCTGCAGTTAAGAGCCACCCATCTTTCCACTAAGATGACACCGTGGGAGTGGGCTGTGGGTTTCAGTGGGATGTATTTTAGGAGACTGTCTTGTACAGTGGCAATGCTGTCCTCGGTGCTGAGACAACTCTGCTCAGGACTCCTCAATACAGAAAGTAATGTTACTCTAACCTCTAAATGACTGAAGTGGCCTTGCTTATTCATGTACTATTAAAATAGCTTATTCCACTTCTGGCTAGCAATATAGGTCCTATTAAATCTAGTTTCATAGCTCCTCAGAAAACAAATGCCTTTAAAGAAATAAAGGCCACGGTAAACTCCCAACAATGGGCAGCAGGCCTGATCGATCCTTCAAAGCTGAAAGAACCAAACACTGCATGGTCCCTTACAGTAAGGGGAGGAAGGAAACAAAACTGATCAGTTTCAGAAATGCCACTAGGCTTGTGTATCTAGCCGCTCAATTGCTGGGAACGTATCAAAATACCACCTAGCATCCTGTTTGTGTACTAAATGTGAGTCTTGCTTTCAGCCCTGGCTAGCCTGGAAGGTGACCTTAATGGAAAGTACTATGCTTTGAAAAACATGACTGATGCAGAGCAGCAGCAGCTGATTGATGATCACTTCCTATTTGATAAACCAGTTTCTCCTCTCCTGTTGGCTTCTGGAATGGCACGAGATTGGCCTGATGGCAGAGGTATTTGGTGAGTATATGCAATGGAAACCAGAATCCTTTAACACATCTGCAGTGGGTACCACGCAGAAATCTGTGGTCCTGAATGATCTAGCTGAATGAAACCGCTTCTGTACTCTAATGTTCACTTGGCAGAAACTTGCATACTGTCTTTGCTTTCGCTCTCACTTAAATTTGAGGTTTAATATCTGCTTCAGTGGGCCACAAGATCAAGCCCATAAAGCTAAAATTAAAAAGCCCTCAAACTTTGTTTACCCTCATTGGCATGTCTGTGGCTCTCTGCCTCTTTACTGGGGATATAAGAATTGCAGAAATAATTCATTTAAGGGAGGCAGCTTAAAATCAGTTAATGGTGAACTAGTGGCATTGTCACTATGATGAGTAACTCAACCTAGCCTTTTGGGCTTTAAAAAAAAAAAAAACTGCAGTAAAAATGGCTTCACTGAAAACACATTGCTGCAGAAGGCATTGCTTTTCCTGCAATGTCAACCAAGCAAACCTAAAAGGGAACTAGTGCCTGTGTCTTTCCGCTTATGGTAAGGAGAAGACCTGGCCTCTTATGTGGCTCTCTTGCACTGGAAACATCAGGCCTTCCCTTTTCTGTCTAGACAGCTAGCAATATGTCTTGACACAGGAACAAGTAAAGGGAAGGAGTTAACTTGTCAGACCTCTAACACCCAACCAACTAGTGGAAAAAATGTTCTTGGTCTCCTCTACACTGAAGGTTGAACTCCTGTGAATGTTCCCAGGTCAACAAGAGTCACTAAAAGCTTCTTGCTACACTCAGTAGAATCCCTCCAGTCTCTCATGCAACAGTGGGATCTTGAACATGTTTGATTTGGTAGGTCACCTTTCAAGATAACTCATCACCTGCCTGCAAGAGATACCAACACTAGATAGCTTTGTCGACTGAGCCATGACTCTAAAACCTGAGTCTCCGATTAAATGGAAGCTTTTAACATTTTATGTAACCTTCATCTTGACAGCTAACTAATTCAATACCCAGCTTGATTGCTGTCGTGGACTAGCTTATCAGTATTGGGCTAAGAATTTTTTTTATCTGGCAGCAGCAACTAAAATCCAAAGGCAAGGGCAGATGGACCAATGGGTCATCAGGCTTGCAGCATTCTTCCTTCTAAACTGCAGCTTAAAATGAATATCCAAAATTTTGTTTCTTGAATCTACTCATGTGCTGAGTCATTGCTGCATGTAAGGTAACTTAATTGACCTTGACAAGACAGTTAAGTTGCACATCATGTTTCCTTGCATACCATTGGTGTGAGATAGTCAAGATGCAGAGTGCTGCCATCTCAGGAATATATGCTAATGTATTTCACCCCTTACACTGCTCAAAAGTGACACTCCATGGAACAAAGGGACTGAATCTTTCTGTCCCTGGGGACTTGCAAATTAATTTAAGACTTGACATGGCATCAAGGTTGAGCAGTAAGCTAATAGGAATGGGTGCATGCCTAAGCAGGGTGAAGGAGGAGTCAAATAACAATTATTCAGATTTTAAGGGCAGAAAAAGCTGAATTGCTTTGATGTTTCGGGAAGGTCTATATATGGAGTTGATTTGACCCTTTAACCTACAAGAGCAGATACAGTAGATTCAGTTTTAACTCTGAAACTGTCATGTAAGAGTAAATGACAGAGACTTTAGTGTCAATTTTCAGTGCAACATGAGCTCTTCAGATAAGAGTTGGACTGATTTAGACTTAACCCATTGTAGATTTACTCCCTTGGATTGCCATCTGGAAAACTCCATTCCAAATGGAGAAATGAGTTGTTTGGCTTCTGTCTTCTAGGCACAATGACAACAAGACCTTCCTTGTCTGGATCAATGAGGAAGATCACCTTAGAGTTATTTCCATGCAGAAAGGTGGCAACATGAAGGAAGTGTTCACCCGCTTCTGTACTGGGCTAACACAGGTGAAGTTAACATTTGTAACAAGAAGCCTAAAGAGAAGTGCTCTTGCCTTAAATGGTGCAGGACTTGATGCAGCGTTCAGAGTGCTTACTTAAAACAGGCTCTAAAAATATACTGCCATGTACTGCTACTGTGTGGCATGGAATCTCAGTGCTAGCACAAGTCCTGTATTTTACTTGTGTAAACATCTGACAATGTAGCTTAGGCATCTAGTAGCATCTTGGTGTATCTTTCCACAAGTAAATTCCAGGGGTCTATGGGCTCAAACACTTACTCTGACTAAGTTTATTGTTATGAAGTCTAGAGGAAGGTCCTTTAACATCCTGACTGGCTTCCTCCTCTTAAGTGGGGTTTAATACATAATATGAACTACCACTGCCTACAGACAAATAATGGAACATGTCTTGAGACTCAGTAAATGTGTAGTGGTGCTACACTACATAAAGTACCTTAGCTAAAACACTAGTGTGTGGGGGAAGTAAAACCAGTACTTCCTCCCTATGTCCACCAATGCAAAGAGGAACAAATGCCACTAAATCAAGTCTGACAACACATCACTAAATATCCGCTCTCTTCCCACAAGCCTGTATCAACAGATGGGCTTAGATGGTACCCTGAAAGCAACTAAATCTAACTTTGTTCCCTAGTGTCTGAACTAGTCAAGTTCTAAACATTTGGGTTTTTGTGTGTGTGTGTGTGTGGGGGGGGGGGGGGGGGGGGGGGGGGGGGGGGGTAGGAAATGCCCTGCTGCTTGCCACCACTTCTAAATCCAGGGAGCTTCAGGGTTTCAGAGGTTCCACTGATAGCAGCTGTTCAGCTCAGGTCATGCTACTATCTGGGGAGGGATGGTGAATCATGGAGCTAGATACATTAATGAGACTCTAAATAGTCATCAGATCTCAAATTCTCAAACCTTTAGAGGAGGAACAGTCCAAGCAGTCTCTCTAAAAGGCTTTTTTTTTTTTTCCTCTCTAGATTGAAACTCTCTTTAAGACCAAAAACTATGAGTTCATGTGGAATCCACACCTTGGCTACATCCTGACCTGCCATCCAACCTTGGGACAGGTCTCCGTGGTGGTGTACACATCAAACTACCTAACCTTGGCAAGCATGAGAAGTTTGGAGAAATCCTCAAGAGGCTGAGGCTGCAGAAGCGAGGCACAGGTGAGAAATGGAATGCAGTTCTGTATGCATCACTTCCTTTAAATACTCTGCTATTGGCAAGAGTAGTTTTGGGGCCTGGATTACCTAGAGGCAGTGTCTAGAACAGGGGTGGGCAAACTACAGTCCACAGGCTGGATCCGGCCCCTCGGGGCTTTGGATCCAGCCTGCGGGATTGCCCCCCGTGGCGCCATGGGCCCTGTGCCGCTCTCCGAAGCGGCCGGCACCATGTCCCTGCGGCCTCCGGGTGAGGGGGCAGAGGGCTCTGTGCATTGCCCTTGCCCTTGCCTCCAGGCACTGCCCCCCGCAGCTCCCATTGGCTAGGAACTGCGGCTAATGGGAGCTTCAGGGGAGGTACCTGGAGGCGCAGCAAGGGCAGCGCATGTGGAGCCCTCTGCCCCCATCCCCCTTGCGCCCCCCCGGGGCCACAGCGCTTCCTGAAGTGGCACGGGGCTGGGCCTGCCCTGGCCCTGGTGTGTGCCACTGCCACCCCGGAGCCAGTAAGTGGCACTGGGCCAGAGCTCGAACCCCTCCTGCACCTCATGCCCCCCCAACTCCCTGCCCTAATCCCCCTGCTGCACCTCACACCCCTCCCTGAGCCACCTCCTGCACCAACCCCCTTCCCTGAGCCCTCTCATATACCCTGCACCCTTCCTCTGCCCCAGTCTCTGGCCTTGAGCCCCTTCCTGCACACCGCACCCCAACCCCCTGCCCTGCATACAATTTCCCCACCCAGGTGTGGCCCTCGGCCCAAAACGTTTGCCCACCCCTGGTCTAGAAGACTAATTCCCAGCTCATGCAGTTAGGGCCATCCCTAGGGGGAGGTGCAGGGCCTGGGACAATCAGCCTCCCTGCTAGTCTCCTTGCTGTTTGCCCCACCTCACCACTGCTCACCACCACCACCCCCTGCCTGCCTCCCCCCACCCATGCCTGCCCACCAGTCTCCTGTCCATCCAGCACCTCCCCATCCCCCATCTCCTCCTTGCTGCCTGCCTGCCGCCTCACCCCTTTCCTGTCTGCTCGCCTCCCCGTTCACCTCCTCACCCCACTCCCTTGCCTGCCAGCGTCCCGCCTCACCTGCCTGCCTCCTTACCTGAATATCTGGACAAATGGCACTCTGATCATACATAGGTTGGGATGCAGGACAAAGAGCTAAATATCAGGATAGTCCCAATTTTTATCAAAGCGCAGGGCCCCACAAAGCATGGGGGCCCAGGGCAGTTGCCCCAATTCACCCTACCCAAGGGATGGCTCTGCATACAATAGAGGGATGGTCCTCCAGGATGACCTCATAAAAAATAGTATACTAGATGGAGGCAAATGGGATAGAGGTCAACAGAACTGCACTACAGCATTCTATTAGTAGCACCTTTTACAGTCCATGTCCAAATCATCCCCTTGTGTCTAGAATAGACAGCTTACTCACTGAGTGCCTACAGCTGCAGTCATGGCTAAGGAAAGTGTCTTTGGTGTGTGGGGGTTTTTTTTGTCCCTCAAGAACAGTTTATCACTTATATCAAAACACTCTCTAAAAGCATCAAGATACTTGACTTCTGTCCAGTAGAATACTATACCAATGATGCAGATAATCCTAGGCACAGAGGCTGAGTTACTTGCCAAGGGTCACTCAGACTGATAAAGCTGGGAGTGGGAGAGTCCTGTCTGCTAGAACTTGTACTGTACTATTAACTCAGCAGCAAACGGGAAGTATCCCTCTGTTCAAGCCATGCCCTTCCACCTCCCTGCCCATAACCAGGTATGAATGCAGCAAGGGAAACTATTTTGCTCCAAGTGGACTCTTGCTATGTGTATTGCTCATGTGAAGGACTTCACAACTCTAAACTGAATCTCCTCTTTCTTCAGGGGGTGTGGATACTGCTGCTGTTGGAGGAGTGTTCGATGTCTCCAATGCTGACCGGCTAGGCTTCTCTGAGGTAGAGCTGGTGCAGATGGTGGTTGATGGTGTGAAGCTACTGATTGAAATGGAAAAACGCCTTGAAAAAGGCCAGTCCATTGATGACCTCATACCAGCTCAGAAATGAAAGCACTTTAATTCCATGCTTCCTAACTTATTGGATGAATAAGAAACATCACTCCAATCAAAGCCCTGGGGTCAAAAACCCACTAGTAACACTGTAGAAAAGTCTTCCATCCATCTGTGTTAGAGTTTATTTTTTTGATGGCTGAGATGTTGCTGAAAAAAATGAAATAAACTATTGTTTTGGCCTGACATGTGTTTTTTAATTAAACAAATCTGTCTGAATCCTAAAATCTAGCATGGCAGCACAAGGCAGGGGGCCATTTGGCTGTTTCTTCCAGCTGTTTGGAGTGGCAGGACTCAGTGTTTGTAGTATCATCCTAGCTGTGCTGCTTACCTCCAGAAGTGAATTCTGAAATTGATACACCCAGTTGCAATTCTTGGGGAACAGTCTTTCCACCTGTGATGTTAATTGTTTGCTGTAACTTTTTTATAATCCTATTAAGTGGCATAAAGAACAAATGTTCACACTTCAGTTAAAATACTGTCCTGTAAAAGTGCCACATCTCTAAGACTTGAGCATGTGTAGTCAGCCCTTGAATTCACTTGCTGTACTGTTGGTAAAGTCTTTCAATATCTTGACAAGAGTAAACTGACTCTTGTGGCTTGTCATACCAGGGCCACCTGACTGTTAAAGGGGCTGATTGCAGTCACAAATAGATGTGCAGCCAATATGTTGCGTCTCATGGCCTAAAGCTTGCTGTAATAGATCTACTGATGTCTAGGTCATTAGGAATTGAACTAAAGAATTAATGTTCTCAAAGACTACAGATAGTAGGAGAGCTGGTGTAATGGAGGGCTCCAAATGTAGTCACCTGTTACCCCCCCCCCCCCTCCCCAAGTTCTTGGTTTGAAGGGTTAATCCATTACATGTTGAAGGAATCCTAGAATATCAGGGTTGGAAGGGACCCACAGGAGGTCATCTAGTCCAAACCCCTTGCTCAAAGCAGGACCAATCCCCAGACAGCTTTTTACCCCAATACCCTAAATGGCCCCCTCAAGGTTTGAGCTCACAACCCTGGGTTTAGCAGGCCAATGTGCAAACCAGTGAGCTATCCCTCCCCCCCCCCCCCCCCCCCCATGCTAAAGGAGTAATCAAAAACCTGCCTTAACTACATTACTTAAGTACTTTTCCAAAGGCATGAATACTTTCTTCTAGTTTAAACATGTATCCGACTTCTCCTACCCAAACTGTTGGAGATGGCAAACAAAAGAGAGCTGCTGACTCAAGTGTCAGCTGCTTGTTAATACTGCCTGCTATGGCATTGTTCCCTATTCTTACAAATAGCTCTCAGATGAGAACTAACAAGGAGCTTGGGCTTCAGTCAGCTTCCTAGGCCTGAAACAGATCAAGACACCAGACTAAAACTATCTAGTCAAGCTGGATCCTGACACAGCTTGTTGGTTCCACAGCCATTCTCAAGCTGTGGGTGAAAGCATATTGTATGTGGTAGCAACTGAGTCTCTCCTGCTATAGAATTACTATAATCAACCTGCATTTATAATTACTCTAAATTACTCAGACAAGCAATTATCCCAGAGATGATGGTAGTAGGGTTGGTACTGGCCCTGGAAACAATTGCTTCCCAGAGCTCAAATACAACCTCCAGAGCATGAGCTCATGGCTGTACTCCCTTCTAAACCAACAATTGTATCGAGGAAGCATGCTGATAGCTTGGGCATGCAAAGTAGTGCTTCATAGAGTGCAGTATGCAGGGTTTTAGATCATTCGTGTTGCTGATTTAATCTTTACCTTGCTGTATCTTTAAATGTCATAAACAGAACTTAAATCCCACACTGGAATAAGCTAAGCTGCTAGTCAGTGTACATGTAAATCTCAGCAAAGGAAGGCTGAGTGGCTTTCTTATTAGGCCATGTCTACACTACAAAATTGTTGACCTAACTTATGGCCACATACAGCTATTACAGTTATTAAATCGTGTGTGTGTGTGTGTACACTTGGCTCCTTGTGTCAGCAATACACATCCTCACTAGGAGCACTTGTATCAATTGTATTGTCAGTGGGGGGCATTGTGGGATGGTTCCTGAAAGCCAATAACCGTCAAAGCTGTGCCACCTCTGGACTGCCAGATGCTTTTGAATAGACCACAATCTTTTTAATTTTCTCTGGAGTCTGGACCTTGGCTAAGAAATTTGGACCTTGACAGAAAATAATCAACTATCCTGGTCTACACCGACGCTGCATCAACCTAATCACGTCAAATGTGACTCTCTGCTGCTCGGGGAGCTGATATTACTAAATAGGCATAGAGAGGCACTTAGGTTAATGGGAGCCAAATTTAAGTGAAGACACTTCCACAGCTAGGCTGCTGCAAGGCAGCTTACATCAACCTAACATTGTAGTGTGGACCAGGCTTTAGATGTGGTATTTCTTTATTCTTTCAGCATGGTTAAAATGCAATGCTGTAGATGGGGGGAGCTTCTTCCCAAGAGCCTTGATGCTATGTACAAAGTGTGACATTTACATGTTGGAGGCATTCAGAAAAAGAATGTTTTCTTTACAAGGCTATAGAAGAGAAGGGGGAGATAGGGTAAAACCCACCTGCTATTTCTGTACATACTTGGGATACTTCTGACTTCTGTCCACTTCATGATTCACACGTACTTGGCAGGTGGCTGGAGTCTCATGGAGTTTTAATTTAATAGTGCCTGTCAGCACTCCACACAACAGCATTGCTGCAATCATTGCTAATGTAAATCTAGTTATAGTACCTTCATTGTAGCAGCCAAGCCTTATTTTTCTTCTGTCTCCAAGAAGCTAGACAGAATCAGTAGGTGAAGCAAATAAATCTGTAGTCAAAATTGCAGGACAGTTCTTATTTCTTATATTTAGTTAAGGAAAATAATTCTCTTTAGTCTTCTTTTCCACTGCTAGACCATTAGCTGAATTCTCATCTGGCTGCAATGAGGAATAATAGAGGATGATTTTAGTTTGAACTTGTATAAAGCAACTGAGAATATCCTAGAGAGTAATCCTGTTGTGGCAGAAGGCTGGGCACAATGACCTAACGGAACTGGTACCCACCTAATGCTTATGAGTCAGAAAAGAAATAAAACCTACTATCAAATTATCTTAAAAGTTGTAACATAGTTTTATTCTTAGCATTACTCTGAATAAGCACTGTTCTACCTACTTTTATTTTCATGGATAAATTGTAAATGAACTAATAATTGGTTAGGCCTGCAAATATTTTACTCTTATGCTGTGGGTCAGCTAGTGAAGGTGATTGAATCACAAATGTAAACACACACTCCCTTCCCTCCCTAGGCAACAGTGGCTTCTCATGTGAGTTGTTGGGACCTGCACTATTCAAGGGGAAGATCATAAACAGCTAGAGGTTTTATAATGTAGCAATGCAAAAAGTGTTTCTAATGGATTCATTAGTATCACTTAATTTCCTTAGACTAATGGTAATCAAAGTCTCAGTATAGTTGGAGGGGACCTCCAATAGGTTGTTCATTTAATTCCCTGCATCATGACCACAGTGACAATTATTTTTAGAGACCAAGTGGGTAATGTCTTTTATTGGACCAACTTCTGTTGATGAAAGCAAAAAGCTTGAGTTACTTCTTCGGTTCTGCATAGAAGTTGGTCCCATAAAAGATATTACCTCACCCCCTTATCACTCCACTATCCTGGGACCAACACAGTTACCACAATACTGCGAATGTTAATTAGTCTTAGCTGTTCCTAATGGCTAGGTGCAATTTCTACCCTCAAGTATCTCCAGCTGGTGAGGTCACAAGCTTCCTTGGTTGCTGGATGCATTGCCTGTCATTTCCCTAATATTTAAACTAATTATTCTTTTCTGCAGATTAACAGTGATGCTTGTGGTGGTCTCTCTGCTAGGAAGAATAATTGATTCCCTGCTCTCTTTATGGCAGTCACTTCTGTATCGATAGACTGTTATCCTGTTGTCTCTCAGTCATCTGTTCTCCAGACTGAATGTGCACACTTCTCAAAATCTTTCCAGATAGGTTTTTTGATATTCTTTGTTCTCTTCTGAAGTTTCTCTGGTTTTTCTTTTTTGAATTCTGCAGCCCCAGTCAGTGTAGGACACCTCTTCAGGGCTAACACATGCATAGTAAAGTGGAACAATTACATACCACTTCTATTAAATACAACCAACTCCAATATGATATTTGCCCTTTGTGCAAGTTGCATTGTTGATTCATATTCAATGCAGCATCCACTATAATCCCAGGATCCTTATCTAGAATACCAGGGCTGGAAGGGACCTCAGGAGGTCTAGTCCAACCCCCTGCTCAAAGCAGGACCAATCCCCAACTATTTTTTTGCCCTAAATCCCTAAATGGCCCCCTCAGGGATTGAACTCACAACCCTGGGTTTAGCAGGCCAATGCTCAAACCACTGAGCTATCCCTCCCCTCTTGACAAGGCATTTAGCCCCACTTTGTATTTATTAGATCCAGAAAGCACACACAGTGAGCTCCCCACGGAATTTGTCTTCCTGCCACGTGACTGAAGATTGCTCATGATTTTTAACCAGTTGTGTATCCAATTTATAGCAGTGCCGGCTAATTCACATTTCTCTTATAGTCCTATGAACCTGTCAGGGGACAATATGTATAAAATGCCCTACTAAACTGAAGATTTGTCTGCATTGCCATTATCCATTAAGATTATACCTGGTTTAAGAAACAATTATATTAAATTGGGTTGCCATGATTTATGGCTTTATTAATTGTTTTAATCCTTTACCTAGTATCACAGATAAATGTCCTGGTCTGTAATGCTTTCCAGTCATAAGAGTTTTGCTTGTTTGCCTTTTCCCATTTCTCTGGCATTTCGTCTGTCCTACCCCCTCAAGCATCAGAAACAATTGGCAAAGGTTCTGCTAGTATTTTGTATCCTATGACTACAGGGGTGTGCTACTTCACCTTGAATGGTCCCCTGAAATACGTGCTAACTATTTATACTAAACTATATGTTTGAGCTTGTATTGAGCTGGGACATGCTTAGTACCTTTCCCAGCCCTGAAGAAAAGTTCTTGTGTAGCTTGGAAAGCTTGTTTTTCTCACCAACAGAAGTTGGTCCAATAAAAGATATCACCTCACCCATCTTGACTCACACAGATTAATTGGCATTGGTCGTTCGGCATCTTGTTTGCTCTTGCCCTGTTAAATAGGTCTGCAGTCTCCTGTGGCATGCTCTTGCTTCTTATGTATTACCTTTATGGGCAGTGTGTGAACCACGGGCTGGGAGGCTAGCCCCCAGCCCCACTCCTTCCGCCCAAAGCCCCCCCCCTTCTTCACTCTCTGCCTGATCCTAGAGCAGCCCCCCACTGCAGCCACCAGCCACCGCCACAGCTAACTCCCCCCCAGCCCCAGAGGATCCCCAGCCTTGGAGCGGGCAGCGTGGCTGCAGCCCACCCAGCTCCAGAGCACCGGGAGAGGGGCCACCCCAGAGGGAGACTGGAGCGGCTGCGTGGAGTGGAAGCAGGAGTGGGGGGGTCCAGGGGCAAAGTGTGAGTGGGGCCACACATGGCTGTTTGGGGTGGCACAGCTTACGGTACCCACCACCCATGATTACCTTTGTCTTCTACTCATCCTTTACAGCTTGGAATCAGTGCTATTAGAATTGGAAAAGACCTATGTAATCATCTAAGCTATTCTCCTGCCAATATAGGATTGTTCCTTACCATACATTTTCTAGTACTTTGTCCAGTCTAGTTTCTAGTCCTGTCTCAAGAGACAGAGCTTCCACCATTTTCCTTTGGATTCCATTTCACTGCCAGGATGATTTTTCTGATACATAGTAACTAAAAATAACAGTATCTACTATTAATACCACCTCCCTCACCTTCAACTATTTAACAGAGAGGTAGCATGGTCCTGGTCCAGCAGACAGAGCACAGGTCTGGGATTCAGGAGATGCAGGCGCTGTCCTTTGCTCTGCCACTGACCTGTTTTGTCAGCTTGGACAAATCACTTCATCTTTGTTTCCTCTCCCACGTGTTGTTTGCCTATTTAGATCAGAAACTCTGAGTTGGGGACTGTTTCTTACTGTGTGTTTGTTCAGTGCCGAATGGGGCCTTGATCTTTGTTGGGGACTCCACTTACTACTATAATGCAAAAATAATAATAATAACAACAGGTATTTGTCTTACAGATGTTTTTACAGTGCCTAGCACAAAG
The DNA here is from genome assembly GCF_011386835.1 of Chrysemys picta bellii. NCBI lineage: Eukaryota > Metazoa > Chordata > Testudines > Emydidae > Chrysemys > Chrysemys picta. The sequence goes on along the minus strand of NC_088794.1, from coordinate 135,462,152 downwards.
GAACTGGTGCCTCTAAGTGCTACAACAGAATTAACAAGACATACTTCTGCTTTTTCTGGTTTTTTTTCCAGATCCCAATTACCTTTTAAGTCTTCAATTGAAGACCTCCCCCACAGTTATTTGACTTTAAACTGATCTTTCATTTTTCAGCAATTGCAGGCCACTGAGAAGCACGGCATGCTGCTGTTGTGGTGTCTAACTATCCCTACTTCTTGGGTTACAATAACACATTTGGAGAAATGGTTCCCTTCACAGTAGACAACAAAACGTTCAGGTGGTGTGAGTGTTCTTTGTGTTCTTTCCAGGTGAGCAATGCATTTCCTTTTGATTTAATTCCTGCATGAATTAAATAGGGTTCCCCTGCTATGATGCACTGGCCCAAGATGTGACAGACAGGTAAGAAGAGGTATCTTCATTCTACAGTGTGATGTCAATGGTTAAATTAGTCCCCCTGCCCCAACCCCTCTCCCCAGCAGGCACACCGAGCGGGTTGAGTGGGGCAGGCCCCCACACCCAAACCCTGCCCCCCGCCTCTGGCAGGAGTGCTGGGCAGGCAGGGGTAGCGCCCTGACACCGCTGCCCAGCAGGAGCACCAGGGGGAAGTTGTGGGGAGACAGCAGGTGGAAGAGGTGGGGAGGGGCCCCCACTTGCTCTGGTCCAGGGCCCTACAAAACTGTAATCCACCTCTGGTCTCAGAGAATTCTAATAGATTGGTAAGGTATGATTTCTCTTTACAAAAGCCACATAGATGAACACAATTTGTTGGGGAAGAGTCAATGTGTCTAATAAATTCTGTTCTTTACTACAGTTTCAAACAATTTGCCTGGTACTGTAGTTACAATTACTGGCCTATAGTTGTCAGGATCACCTTTGGAGCCTTTTTCAAAAATTGGTATCACATTATCTAGCTGCCAGTCATCTGGTACAGAAACTGATTTAAATGATAAGTTGCATACCATAGTTAGTAGTTCTGCAATTTCATACCTGAGTTCCTTCAGAACTCTTGGGTGAATACCATCCGGCCCTGGGGACGTATTACAATTCGATCGATCGGTTTGTTCCAAAACCTCCTCTATATACTGCAACAGTTTCCTGCGTTACTCAATGAGTGAGATTCTCTATTGCAAGAGTGTCTCACTCACATAAGGCTGCTTTATACAAGGAATCTTATTTTTAATTCCTCAAAATTTACTGAGCATATACATGGTGTTTTCCATGGTCTACAAATATCATGATACCAGAAGGTCGATCCTTGCCCTCCAAAGCATTTGAGTCTATATGCCACTTCTTTGATGGAAGGGGACGTTGTCAGGGTCTGAAATTTAATTTTGCAAGAGGGGAAAAAGCTTATGCAAAAATCTAGGGCTACCATACGTCTGGATTTCCCTGGACATGTCCGGCTTTTCGTTCTTTAAATAGCCGTCTGGGGGTGGGGGTGGGGTTCTAAAAATCTAAAAATGTCCGGGATTTCCCCCTGGTCGGCTATTTATAGACCAAAAAGCGGTGGCCAAGCGCCGCTCGGCAGCGAAAGCCCTTTCCCGGCTCCCCCCATCCCCTGCAGCCTTAGCAGGCCGCCAGCCCCACAGCTGTCCACCCCTCCCCCAGCTCACTTCCTCCTCCTCCCCTCCCCTGAACGCTCCGCCCCCCTGCTCCTCCCCTTCCCCTGCTTCCTGTGAATCAGATGTTCGCAGGAAGTCTGAAAACAAGCAGGGGCAGGCAGGCAGCAGCAGGTAAGCTGGGGCGGGGGGGGGACGCAAGAAGGAGGGCTCTGGGGAGGCGCAGCATGGCCCAGTCCGGCCCTGGCCGAGCGGCTCCCTCCGGCCCCGGCCAAGCGGCTCTGGCCCCAGCAGTTCCGGCCCGGTTCAGCTCTGGCCCCGGGGCTCCAGCCCCGGTTCCGGCCAAGCGCGCCAGCCCCGGCCCCAGAGGGCTCGGCTCGGCTCGGGCCCCAGGGCAGCGGCCCTGGTTCCGGCCAAGCTGCGCTGGCCGAACACCCCCGGCCCCAGCAGCTCTGGCCCTGGCCCCAGCGACTTCGGCCCGGCTCAGCTCGGGCCCCGAGTGTGCCGGCCAGGCCCCAACCAAGCGGCACCAACCAAGCACCCCCGGCTCAGACCCCAGCAGCTCCGGCCCGGCTTGAGCCCCCAGGTGGCGGCCCTGGTTCTGGCCGAGCGCGCCAGCCCGGCCCCAGCCGAGCACCTCCGGCCCAGCCCCAAGCCCTGTGACCCCGGCCGGAGCTCCAGCCGGAGCGCAGCCCGATTCTTGGGCTCTTGCTAAAGCCGGCCCTGGTCAGGGGACAGGGAGCGGGGGTTGGATGGGTCGGGAGTTTGGGGGGGCTTTCAGGGGGACAGGGGTGTGGAGAGGGGTCGAAGCAGGCAGGGAGCAGAGGGGGGTGGATGGGTTGGGTGTTCTGGGGGTCCTGTCAGGGGGCGGGGAGTGGTTGGATAGGGCGTGGGAGTCCCGGAGGAGGGGGTGTGGATATGGGGCAGGGGTGTGGAGAGGGGTCCAGGCAGGGAGCAGAGGGGGTTGGATGGGTCGGGAGTTCTGGGGGTCCTGTCAGGGGGCGGGGAGCAGTTGGATAGGGCATGGGAGTCCCAGGGGTCTGTCTGGGGGCAGGGGTGTGAATATGGGGTGGGGGTGTGGATAAGGGTCGGGGCAGTCAGGGGACAGGTAGGGTTCTAGGGAGGCAGTTAGGGTGGGGGGTTCTCAGGAGGGGGCAGTCAGGGGACAAGGAGTGGGGGTGGGGGGGGTTGGGGGCAGTCAGGGGGTCGGAAGTGGGAGGGAGTGGATGGGGGCGGGGGAGGGCAGGGGTGGGGCTAGAGCGGGGCTCCTCCCCCCCAGTGTCCTCTTTTTTGATTGTGGCACTATGGTAACCCTAAAAAATCTAACATTGCAAGAAATGTTCTCATGGAAAATAAAAGAAGGGGAGAGATGGAAATTTTGTTTGGATTTAAGCAGCCCTCTGTGTGCAACGCAAACATTACAGATGTGTGCAAAGTGCATGAGAACAGAAAGCCAAGCTGAGTTGTGAGTAAAAAAATCCTGAGCCCACTGAAGTCAATGGGAGTTTTGCCATCAACTTCAGCAGGGCCACATCATCACTATTTTCATTGTCCCAACTGTGTGAAATGCAAAAGTAAAGGCAGCATCCTTTACTGTGAAAAGTAAACTAGATTGTTTCCCAAAGCTCTTTGTAATTTAATAATCTAGGGCAAGAAAATTGGCCTTTCAGACAAATGGGCCAGACTGTGCCCTGGGGGGTCCATGAACTGCAACAGGCATTATCAAGTCATGCTTAACAGCCATTACGAAGTCACACGAATCTCTAATAATCTCTGTCTGAGCTGACTGCATTTTTCAGTCTGTTTCCCAGCACTGTTTGGAGACTGACAGAAAATTTGCAGGAATTTCTTGCACAGGAGACTGAACTCCTGAGATACATTTTAAAAATGGGTAATTGAACATTTCCACAACACTCCGGTTCACATGTATCACGATGAGGCTAATTCTGAGGAAAGGCTTTGCAGTATTTTCCAAAGAGCTTAGGATTCAATGTGCCTGCATTACTGCAGGATCAGAATTTTTGGCAGAGGGTAAGAGAACCAGCACATGATAATATCCAGGTGCAGAAGTATAGCAATCTCTGGGCAACATCCATATTTAAGCTTGTGCAGAGGTAGTTGATTACAAATGCACTCATTGGAATAAGCATGAACAAGGTATTCCATATGGATTCAAAGTCTCTTTGTTATCTCTGGGCTTAGAACAGGCTTCTTCCAATGGAAGAAAACAGTTTTACATTCCTCTTTGTTAGAGATCTCCCTAAAGAGGTTTTAAGAAGGGAAATCACCACTCAATGTCATGAGATGCTTTTCTGGTGAAGCTGTGAGGAGCCTGGTGTTTGCCTGCCTCCACTCTGCAGCCAAATTTAGGCTGCTAGGGAAGAGACTGAAATCCAGGACCTCTATGGTGGCATTCTCAGAAATGCTCCCAGTTCCACACGCAGGGCCAGGTAGGCAGGCAGAGCTTCAGAGTCTCAATGCGTGGATGAGACAATGGTGTAGAGAGGAGGGGTTTACATTCATTAGGAACTGTGGAAACTTCTGGGATGGGGGGAGTGCTACTGCTGCACTGCTCTGCTGTCTCAGGAAGTGAGGGACCTGAAATCACAAATCAATAGCTTTGCAATTTTACAGTAATACTGTGACTGATCTGCAGAAAGCCTAAGAAATCCTTCTGGGGAGACTTGAATATTTCCTATGGCTGTTCTGAAGATCTGGTATGAATCAAGAGAGAGAAGCAGAGGTGAAAGTAAGCTGGTACGCTACAGTATGGCGTACCAGCACGAGCCAGTACACCGCTGACCATACTGGCAGGGGGCAGCTTCCCCAGGCCAGCAATTTAAAGGGCCTGGGGCTCCCAGCAGTGGCCAGAGCCCCAGGTCACCACCACCACTATCCCAGGGCTCCGGCAGTGGGGCTCTGGTGTGATTTAACGGGCCCAGGGCTCCAGCCGCCACTACCGATTTAAAGGGCCCGGGGCTCCACTGTGGTAGCGGTGGCCGGAGCCCCGGGCCCTTTAAATTATGCCAGAGCCCCGCTGCCGGAGCCCCAGGGCTTCAGTGGTGATTTAAAGGGCCAGGGGCTCCCCGCAGCAGCCGGAGCCCCGGGCCCTTTAAATTGTCGCCAAAGCCTTGCTGCCGGAGCCCGGGGTAGCAGCAGCAGCCCGGAGCTCCGGTGTGATTTAAAGGGCCTGGGGATTTAAAGGCCCCGCCTCTTCCAGTTGAGGCCCCGCCCCCCTGCTCAGGACTCTCGTGTGCCGGTGAGTCCTTTAAGTTACTTTCACTCCTGGAGAGAAGTGAAAGTGGGGCTTGCATGTGTAGATTAATACTGTGTGTGGAATTCTGCTGAACAACTACACTGGGCTTAGCTTCAGGGCCTACCTTATGTTACTGAACTCTTTGTGCAAGGTCCTATTTTCTTTTGTGACTCCCAGAGTTTTGCTCTTCTCTGAAGACTTCATCACTGTTGAAGCAAGATTTCATGGAGTTCCAGGCTGTGGCCCCATTTTGTGCTAGGACTCACACAAAATGCTTAATGCTCCACTCTGACTAGTCGTGAAAAATTACATATGGCAGGGGAGGGGATCTCAAACATTTCCCTAGAATGGGTCATAGCTTAACAGAGGGATTTCTTCTTGGCCCATTTTCGATTGTGCAGCCCATCTCTCAGTGCATTTGTGGTCACATAACATCACCTTACAGCCTTGCTTACATAGGAAAGTAATAGTAGGAAAGTGTTATATTTTCAGCTTCTTTCAACGCAATTTAACGTTTGGAAACAAGGAGGAGTGCTAGCACCAGGTGACCAGTCAGCACTCTGCAGATCACCAGCCATGCTCCACAACCACTGTGTGAGAAACACATGTGACAGTGTACCCCATAAGGCTTTATGGGGAGGGGGTGCTTATAAATGTATGGATGACATAACTGGAATATGTTTTGTGCTGCCTGTGCCATGTAATATATCTCCGTAAAGGTTATGGTCTACTATATCTATTCATCCTATTTGTACATATATATCATTTTCTACTTGAGGTTAAGAATATGGGCTGTATGCTTGCTTGGTTTCTAAGTAAGCTTTGGGAGGCATTTGGTCAGCTTCTTTAGGAAGGAATTTGCCAGGTTAAGTACCTGATCAGGAAACACTTGGAGAACAATGCATCTTGGAATGCTCCAATCCACATAAGAAGTCTTCCCGGAGACATGCAAGATACCATGTGGACAATGGCTTCGGCCTGTAAAGACTGAGACATGCAGGGACATGTGACTTGCCCAGATGACTCCAGAACTCCATCTTGGAGCTAGACTTTGCATAGAAGGGAGGAGGGGGGTCTCCACCCACAAAAGAGAGTCTATTTAAACCCGTGGGAGACCCCTCCATTTGGTCTTCAACTGGCTAAGGAAGGAGCCTCTCCACCCCCCGGGATACTTGAAGGGAACTGGAACAAACGACAGCAACTACAGGGGGTGTGAGTGATTGTTGGACCCAGGCTAAAAGGAGATTAGCCTGTAAAAGGGAGCATTCTGGACCTGGTGAGGAACTTATCTGTATTTAGTTTGATTAGACATAGATTTGCGCATTTTATTTTATTTTACTTGGTGACTTACTTTGTTCTGTCTGTTACTATTTGGAACCACTTAAATCCTATTTTCTGTATTTAATAAAATCACTTTTTATTTAGTAATTTATTCAGAGTATGTATTAATACCTGGGGGAGCAAACAACTGTGCATATCTCTCTATCAGTGTTATAGAGGGCGAACAATTTATGAGTTTGCCCTGCATAAGCTTTATGCAGGGTAAAACGGATTTATTTGGGTTTAGACCCCATTGGGAGTTGGGCATCTGAGTGCTAAAGACAAGCACACTTCTGTGAGCTGTTTTCAGGTAAACTTGCAGCTTTGGGGCAAGTGATTCAGACCCTGAGTCCGTGTTGGAGCAGATGGGAGAGTCTGGCTCAGCAAGACAGGGTGCTGGAGTCCTGAGCTGGCAGGGAAAACAGAAGCAGGGGTAGTCTTTGCACATCTGGTGGCAGCTCCCAAGGGGGTTTCTGTGATCCAACCCGTCACAACACATTTATAGTGCACTTACTGTACATTGTGCCTTGCATCTGAGAATTTCAAATCCCTTGCAAACAGTGAAGCCAACCAGTTCTCACTTTACTAAAAAAAGGTCTCCAAAATATGATAGCAGGAATTAAAAGGCTGCCTATGTGCAAATGATTTGGGATAAGGGGAAGGGAATTAGAGAGCACTTTCTGTATATTGAGCTGATAATATAGAATTTCAAAGTCTCTTTGTAGAGTGATAGCAGCAGAACAAGGCGTCAAACCAGGGAAAGTGTTAAACCAAGTAAGAAGAAACCCCAAGAAACTGTAGCTGACTGTTTGAAAAGCCCAGGCAAGTCAAGAAAAATTACCGAGGACTGCTAAGAAACTAAAGCAAAAATGATACCTAAAAAGGTACCATGACAAGGAAAGGAACTCATGATTGCCTAGTTGGTCAGTCATGCAGAAACTATTTTATGGCATCAAATGGTACATAGATTACTAACCAGACTGATTTCCAACAGAAGACCCAGAACAGCCATACCATACCTTAAGGACAAAAAATGCAATACTCCAAAAACAAAGGGATTAACAAAATACTAGCAGAATATTTCCAAGAGATATATTCTGCCAAATGTGTTAACATGGAAGAATTAGGCGCTAGCATTTTTCAAGATCTGAAAATGCCTGACACAGAATGAAAGGGTAGTACAGTAAAAGCTTTTTATCCGGCATGTTGGGGGAATGGGGGGTGCCGGTAAGTGAAAAATTCCAGTTAACTAAGAGGGAGGAAGTTTGGGTGTGGGAGGGGGTGCGGGGCTGGGGGTTGGGGTGCGGGAGGGGTTTCAGGGTGCCAGATCCGGAGGGCGCTCATCTCTGGTGGCTCCCAACAAGCAGAAACCTGTCCCTGCTGCTCCTAGGTGCAGGCGCAGCTACTCGGCTCTGCGCGCTGCCCCTGCCCGGCCCCGAGCACTGGCTGCACAGCTCACATGTTTAAAATATAGGTAACGCCACTGTGAGCTAAGATATTTCAGTCTTCTTTGGCAACAGAGTGCTTACTAAATACTTTCCAGCAGGCAGATGTAGTTTTGATAACTAAACCAAATAAGGATTTATCAGATCCAGCGTCTTATAGGCCCATTTGTTTAACAAATACAGATAGTAAGATTTTAACAAAAATACTAGCATTCAGATTAGACACAAGAATGCCTAAATTAGTGCATCAAAACCAGATTGGTTTTATAAAAAGGAAGAAACCACTTAAATAACACAAGAAAACTCCTGCATGTGGTAAAGTGTTCCAAGAGCACTAATGAAGACATCTGCATTTTAACAATGGGTGCAGAAAAGGTTTGGTAGAATGACCATATTTGTTTAGAAAGTGGAGAAATACAGTTTTTAGGAACACTTTCAGAAGTGGATTAAAATAACCTATAAAAATCCTAGGGTGAAAAACTGTCTGGAACAGTTCTGGAGCAAGAGTACCAACCTCAGGGCAGACTGTTAAGTAGCAGGGCACACGCCCCAAATTGGTTGTGAGTTCTATACTTTGATTTCACCAACCAAGGATCAAGTGTGAACTCCTCAAGCAGTATAGCAGCCTTGACATGGAGTCACAGATAGTCCCCTTGGGCACTCCAGTCTATCTTGCCAGCTAGGTTAGCCTGCCTTTGTGATAGATGGTCCCTCTCTCTCTTTCTCTCTCTCTCTCTCTCTCTCTCACACACACACACACACACACAAATCACAATAATATTATTCAGGTTACTCCCACTCCCAAAGGACCAGTCACTTACCCCAGCTCAATTACAGTTTAGATCTGACACCAAAGATAATCCTATAATAAATTAACTAAAGATTTATAAAGTAAGAAAAAGAAATTAGAGTTATTTATAAGGTTAATGCAGATAAACATACACACAAATGAGTTACAGTCTTAGGTTTCAAAAGGTAATAGCACCTTCTATAATAATCAAGATATATTTGTCCTTCAGGGGTAATCCAGGCCAAGCACTCGGGACCTTTTGCTTATGCTTAAAAAGAAGAACAGGAGTACTTGTGGCACCTTAGAGACTAACAAATTTATTATGCTTATGCTTAGTAAGCCTTGCCCCTCAGAGTCCAAGCAGCATAAACATGCAATTTCTTCCTGTCTGGGATTTTTATTCCCTTCCACCAGAGTTCAAGCTGTCAGGTTGAGTCCCCATGCACATCTCCTGTTCATGGATGTGGGGGGAGCAATCAACAAAGTCTTTTGTCTTCTGATGTTCCACAATGGCTTGTCTGGTGCCTCTGGGCCTTCTTTTGTTGGGCAGGAGATAACACCTCTTGTGATAAACTAGTATTTCACACTTGGCAATGCTTCTTTCCTGACAAGTGGTTTTACAGTTCTAGAGCACACACTAAAATGCTACCTTATAACATGGGATATAGATATGATATGTGAGATTAATGCATGCAGCAGTTTACAAGCATTTCATAAAGTCGAAACACCTTTTCATAAATCTAATACCTATTTTAACACACAGTTAAGCCAGACCGTTTTCCAGCGGTGCATTAGTCAGTGTTCAGTTGAGGCCTAGGGGCCTTGGCATGAGCTGGCACCTGTCCTGCCAGGATCACATTAGGTATTTGGGGAAATGATGTCACAAAGACTGAGCCAATACGATTATACAGAGGAACAAGCCAAGGGTATCCCTTATCCTTATTATTTGATTGAATTATGGAACTATTAGAACAAAAGATTGGGGGTGACACTGAAGAAATTCAGGGAATAAGAATATTGGGAATAGAAAAGGTTTCATTATATGCTGATGGCCTTATGCTTTTTATATAAGATATAAATAAAATGTGGCCAGGATTACAAGAAATAATTGAAGGCTTTGGTCAGGAATCAGGATACAGTCTAAACCACTTTACTCAGAGATACTACGCTGAAACTACAGAAAGAAGACTGGAACAATTACACTAAGCTCATTGACCAGTATACATTCTGCATCCCGCATAAAATCTCAATCATTTAAGCACGTTCAAGGTTTACCAAAGCAATCTTTAAGATCATTTCCAAGTTCATCCAATGTGGCTGCCAAAAACCTGTATACCATGTCTGGGCAAAGAATGTGAAAACTTCCTTTAGCTGTTCAAAATATTCATTAACACAGAAATAGCCAGTCATCTCCTAGAGAGCCTGAATTTAGCCCAAAGAGCATGCTGGGAAAAAGAAATCTCAGAAACGGATATGTCAAGTTCTAGCAGGAAAGCATGGACAATCAGGAAGTTTGGTGCACCACAGAACCCACCAGATACACGGCAAGAGAAGGTCTCTCCAAACAGTGTCAGCACACACCCGCTCAACGTTGCTAAAGCAGATAAATATACAATTTTTGAGGTGTCAATCAAAAAAAAGTGGAGTCAATAAAAGCAGTCTCCACTTTTGACCAAGATGAAAACTTCCAACCACATTCTAGTGAAGAAATAGAAAAGGCACTGAAATCAATGAAAACAGGGAAAACCTGTGGCTTTGACAACGTATCACCAGAACTATTACAACATCATAGACTCATAGGACAGGAAGGAATCTTGAGAGGTTTTCTAGTCCTGTCCCCTGCACTCATGGCAGGACTAAGTATTATCTAGACTATCCCTGACAGGTGTTTGTCTAACCTGCTCTTAAAAATCTCCAATGGCAGAGATTCCACACAACCCCCTAAGCATTTTATTCCAGTGCTTAACCACCCTTACAATAAGTTTTTCCTAATGTCCAACCTAAACCACGCTTGCTGCAATTTAAGCCCATTGCTTCTTGTCCTATCCTCAGAGGTTAACAAGAACAATTTACCTCCCTCCTCTTTGTAACAAACTTTTATGTACTTGAAAACTGCTATCATGTCCCCTCTCAGTCTTCTCTTCTCCAGACTAAATAAACCCAGTTTTTTCAGTCTTCCCTCATAAGCCATGTTTTCTAGACTTTTAATCATTTTTGTTGCTCTCCTCTGGACTTTCTCCAATTTGTCCACATCTTTCCTGAAATATAGTGTCCAGAACTGAACATAATAGTTCACTCGAGGCTGTATCAGCGCAGAGTACAGCAGAAGAATTACTTCTCATGTCTTGCTTACAACACTCCTGCTAATACATCCCAGAATATGTTTGCTTTTTTTGCAACAGGGTTACACTGTTGACTCATATTTAGCTTGTGATCCACTATGACTCTGTGGTGTTTAGATGTTGCTTGTAATTATTAGAACTGGGAGAACTGGGAGCACTGGCTGTTGGGAGTCTGAAAGGACAGGAAACAGGAAGGAGGGGGGAGGAGTTGAGGAGGCAGAATGAGAGTTACAGAGGGGGCAGCAGCAGCTTGGTAAAGAGGTTTCCACTTTAAAAATAAAGTCCTGTTGAAGTTTGTTAGTACCTTGCCTGGTTGTTACAACATTTTGGCTCCTCCTCCAGATGTTAACAATTAGAGATGGGATCTCTGTGATGCCTCCTCAAAACACACATACTTAATACACGCCAGAGGAATAGTGTGATAGGGGATGGGGCAGAAAGATACTGTTGTCTGGACATACTGGTTACTGGGAGAAAAGGCTATTCAACTAGAGTGCATGGAAGACAGAATGCTCAAATGGAGCAGCCCTCCTAGAACATGTGCTGCTCTCTGCACCTTCTCGCAGACAACTCCCAATGAGCCAGGCCTTGTAGTCCTGAATAGATTTAGTGCTGGATTTACAGCTGTGGAGGCAGAAGTCCTTGTTTAGCCACGGAACAAGCTGTAACGATGCTGGTTCTGGTGGGACCCAACTGAGAGTGCCAATTCAGGACAAGTTGCTTAAAGCAGGGCAGTTACAGCCCAAGGCTGGGGTTTCTATGCACGTCAAGGCAAACCAGCCAAACAGAGAAGACTTCGGTTTTACCCCACTGGCTAACCACAAGTCACACAAGCAATTCCCTTAGACACTCCAGTTTTCCAGTATCACCACCAGTGCCACTTGTTATGGGGACAAATGGTTATGAAAACCAATACCCCAGTAAAAGAAAAAAGGTTCTCCCGATCCCAAAGGACCAAGCCCCAGACCCAGGTCAATATACACGTTAGATCTTATCCACAAATCACGCTGTTGCCAATCCTTTAGAATCCAAAATCTAAAGGTTTATTCATAAAAGGAAAAAGATATAGATGAGAGATAGAATTGGTTAAATGGAATCAATTACATACAGTAATGGCAAAGTTCTTGGTTCAGGCTTGTAGCAGTGATAGAATAAACTGCAGGTTCAAATCAAGTCTCTGGAGTACATTCCCAGCTGGGATGGGTCATCAGTCCTTTGTGTAGAGCTTCTGTTTGTAGCAAAGTCCCTCCAGAGGTATGAAGGAGGATTGAAGACAAGATGGAGGAGAGGCATTAGCCTTTTATAGTCTTTTCCCCAGGTGTAAGAACACCTCTTTGTTCTTACTGTGGAAAATTACAGCAAAATGGAGTTTGAGTCACATGGGCAAGTCCCTGCCTACTTTACTGAGTCACAAGTCATATCTGCCTTCTCTCAATGGGTCAATTGTATAGCTGATGGTCCTTAATGGGCCATCAAGCAGGCTAGGCAGAGCTGACACCAACTTGTCTGGGGTGTCACCCAGAAGCATAGCATAAATTTGAAATACAGATAGTATAGAGCCAATATTCATAACTTCAACTACAAAAATGATACACACATATAGACAGCATAATCATAACCAGCAAACCATAACCTTGTCTTAGACACCTTATTTGACCCCCTTTATAAAAGATTTGGTGCCACTACAGGACCTTGGTTGCAACAGTGATCTATACGGTCCCAGTTCATGTCAATAACGTCACACAAGCACAGCAGCGTGGAGCAGGAGCACAGGTTTTTGCACCTTGCCCCATCAATTTGCCATGACTCATCTGGATGAACCATATGTCACATCAGCATTGTAATGAACACCACAAACCCCTAGAGGCCAAGAAAGTAAGTTGGTCTCCTGAGTCTTAGCCTCTCTCAGGGTGTCAATTATGGAGGCCATTGTGGTGACAGGTTAGCAACACAGACTCCTATCTCTAGGAACTGCACTGCGTTCACCAACTCATTTCACAGAAGCCCCTGAACAGCCTTCAGCCAGCAATAGCTCTCAGTCACTACAAGTCAGGGCTGAATTTGGACCAGTGACATGGGGAGGAAAGACTCTACAGCCCTTTTGAGCCATCACTGCTATGGAAGTTTGGAAGACAAGTTGGTTGTGCTGTAGATATGTCCCTCTGGAATGGCTTGGATTGATTGACATCAGGATGTTATTTCCCCACAAGCACGTAACCCAAGAGATGGTTTCTATTCCTTCCCAGGAAAAGTTTGAATGGATTTTTTATAGAAACTACCAAAGGTTTTTTTAGAAGTCAACATTAAAAGAACAAATTTATTTCCACTTATTTAAGCTATTGGGTCTCTATTTTTTCAGTTGTTATTCTCATTGCATACTTGTGTGTGTGTTTTCCTTCTGTACTGTGATCATTTTTATTTCACTTTTTGTTGTTGTGGTTGTGTTGAGATTACTAGACAACCTAGTACTAGAGCAAAACTTACTCCAAGAACAACCTCCAGTACAGACTCACACTATATTATGTGACTTGTTTAAAATCCAACCTTTTCAGCACAATTATATTCACCCTTTAGTTAAAAGCCAACCCTGACTAGGAAAATGATCTGTAAGTGGTTTTATAAGACAGATGTCAAGAAGATGCAAACACTGGCATACATTAGAAAAAGTACTCAAGACTGGATTAGTATGGAGCCAATTATAGCCTAGAAAGGAATGTAATTCCACTAGGCAAGATACAGCAGCTCATTGCATGTGGTAAAATGCGCACACACACACGCGCACAAACGCACACACTCTTCCAGTGGTAGAAAGGGAGGGCTTTATTGTTTCCTAGTGCTGTTAGAGTCTGCCACTTTCAAACACAAAACCTCCACCATTAAACCTTTATTAATCCTTGCTTCTGATTTCCCCGTGTGGGTCATTTAGCATGAGTTAATGCTAAGCTTGCGGGAGGGGGCAGTAATAAGTAAACCACTAATCTTTGATCTTAGCATAGACTTCTCAGTGTGCTAATTCACAACATGTTCTTTCCTGTCTTTCTACCCCGCTGAGATAAAAGGCCCTTTACGCCATCAGTGGAGGTAGTCATGGGTGGCAGCAGGCAGCTTACCATGGAGGTATGTGGTTATGCAAGCACAGCACTAATGCTTACATAGCAAGGCACCTTCTTCACCTCTCTGGGCTCAGGTCCCCCCCTCAGGAGGAGGCAGGGGCATCTGGAGTAAATCAGTCCCACTCTGCAGAGCCTTTATGCCTCACTCGGTTTTTTTCCCCCAATATTTACAAGGTGGGCCTCAGAGTAGGTCCACGGAGCACTCTTCAGCCAAACACTAAGAACCAAGTTCCTAACACAAAAAGGGAATTCCTCTCCTGCTCCCTCTCTGGGGTGTTGCCTTGTTATGCTGGCCTCTGGGTGCCAGTCTTTCCCCAAACAGTCCATTAACTCAGTTGCTTCCTTTATAGGGAGGAGAGCAGCCTTTTCACCCTGCTGCAGCTCATCTCTCCTCTTTCCTCCCTCTCTCTCACAAGAAGAGGGGTTTTTAAAGGTCACAGGCAGCCCTTAATTGAACTCAGATGTCCCTAGTTGACCAGAGGTAACCTCTTTTCAGCTCATGGGGAGAAGGACCTTTACCTTTCTAGGGCTGATATACGTGCCTTCCCGCACTGTTCCTGTTTTGTGCTGTGAGATTAGCTATTGAGATGCCTGAGCCGGCGAAATCTGTTCCTGCGCCCAAGAAGGGATCCAAGAAAGCGGTGACCAAGACCCAGAAGAAAGAGGATAAGAAGTGCAGCAAGACCAGGAAGGAGAGTTACTCCATTTATGTCTCCAAGTTGCTGAAGCAGGTTCACCCCGACACTGGCATCTCTTCTAAGGCCATGGGCATCATGAATTCCTTTGTCAATGATATGTTCGAGCGCACTGCTGGGGAAGTGTCCTGCCTGGCGCATTATAACAAGCGCTCCATCATAACCTCTCGGGAGATCCAGACCGGACCACTGTGCGGCTGCTGCTGCCCAGGGAGTTGGCTAAGCAGGCTGTGTCTCAGGGTAGCAAGGCTGTGACCAAGTAGACCAGCTCCAAGTAACCCGTCTCTGTGCTCCCCAAGATACATCAATTTAAAAACCCCACTCTCTACCACTTGTCCGGTCTGACTTTAGAAAGACAAGGTGGGTGAGGTAATATCTTTTATTTGCCCAACTTCTGTTGGTGAGAGAGAGAAGCTTTTGAGCTTACATGGAGGGCTTCTTCAGGCCAGGGAAACTAACTCAGAGTGTCAGTGCTAAATGCAAAGTTTGTGTAAGCTCGAATGCTTGTCTCTCTCACCAACAGAAAGATATTACTTCATCCACCTTGTCTCTGGGACCAACAACACTGCATATGATCTGACTTTGTCACACTCGTTCAATTTCTGTCAAGGGAATAGGGGATGTGATCTTTATTAGAGTGACTGCATCCAAAACAGCCTTTTAGTATATATTCCAAAATGGGTTGCTTTGATAATGGTAACCTTAGGTGAAATGCTGTAATAAAGCCAGGCAGACACACCAGGGTCGTTCAATGAAATAAAAGACTAGAAGGAAAAGATGTGTTTTCCACGGATTCCTTTTCTACTAGGGCATTCACACTTCAGGTAAAATATTCAATTAAATTGTACTTTAAACATGGCTCAAACTTGACTGAATTCCTTGTTTCTTGTCAAGGCAGAAAAAGGGGTCCTCAGTTGAGTCAGTCTGCCAGACAGATTGCAAATACACCTCTACCTCAATATAACGCTGTCCTCGCGAGCCAAAAAATCTTACCGTGTTATAGGTGAAACTGCGTTATATCGAACTTGCTTTGATCCGCTGGAGTGCGCAGCCTCGCCCCTCCGGAGCACTGCTTTACAGCATTATTTCAGAATTCGTGTTATATCCGGTCGCATTATATCGGGGTAGAGGTGTACATACAAAATGATCGGGTCTAAATGACCTGTTAGCACTCAAGGAAGAGATCTTGGAGTCATCATGGATAGATCTCTGAAAACATCTGCTCAATGTGCACTCGCAGTCAAAAAAGCAAACAAAGTTAGGAACCATTAGGGAAGGGATAGATAATAAGACAGAAAATATCATAATGCCACTATATAAAGCCATGATATAGCCATGCCTTGAATACTGTGTGCAGTTCTGGTTGCCTCAGATTTTATATATATTATTTGTATTATATATAAAATCAGAAAAAAGTACAGAGAAGGGCCACAAAAATGATTAGAGGTATTTAGGGTGACCAGATAGCAAGTGTGAAAAATCAGGACAGGGGGTGGGAGGTAATAGGTGTCTATATAAGAAAAAGCCCTGAATATCGGGACTGTCCCTATAAAATTGGGACATCCGGTCACCTTAGAGGTATTGAACAGCTTCCACGAGGAGAGAGAAAAAAGACGGGGACTGTTCAACTTGGAAAAGAGATGATTGAGGAGGGATATGAGAGATGTCTATAAAATCATGACTGGTGTGGAGAAAGTGAATAAGGAAGTGTTACTTACCCCTTCACATAACACAAGAACCAGGGGTCACCTTGAAAACTGGAGTAATAGAATAGGGATGAAATTTAATAGTTCAAAGTGCAAGGTCATGCACTTAGGGACTAACAAAAAGCATTTTTGCTATAAACTGGGGACTTATCAGTTGGAAGTGACAGCGGAAGAGAAAGACCTGGGTGTATTGGTTAATCACATGATGACTATGAGCTGCCAATGTGATGCAGCCGTGAAAAAGGCTAATGCAGTCCTAGGACGCATCAGGCGAGGTATTTCCAGTAGAGATAGGGAAGTGTTAGTGCCATTATTCAAGGCACTGGTTAGACCTCATCTGGAATACTGTGTGCTGTTCTGATCTCCGATGTTTAAGAAAGCTGAATTCAAACTGGAACAGATGCAGAGAAGGGTTACTAGGATGATCCGAGGAATGGAAAACTTACCTTATGAGAGGAGACTCAAAGAGCTTGGCTTGTTTAGAAGGCTGAGAGGAGATAGGATTACTTTCTATAAATACCTCAGAGATATATACCAGGGAGGCAGAGGAGTTATTTAAGTTAGCGCCAATGTAGACACAAGAACAAATGGATATAAACTGGTCATCAACAAGTTTAGGCTTGAAATTAGATGATGGTTTCTAACCATCAGAGGAGTGAAGTTCTGGAACAGCCTTCCAAGGGGAGTGATGAGGGCAAAAAACCTAACTGGCTTCAAGACTGAGCTTGATAAGTTTATGGAGGGGATGGTAAGACAAGACTGCCAACAATAGCATGTAGCTGATCTGCAACAATATATCCAATGGCCAGAGATGGGACACTACATGGGGAGGGCTCTGAGTTACTACAGCAAATTCTTTCCCAGGTATGTAGCTGGTGGGTCTTGCCCACATGCTCAGGGCCTAACTGATCGCCATATTTGAGGTCAGGAAGGAATTTTACCCTGGGTCAGATTGGCTGAGACCCTGGGGTTTTTCACCTTTCTCTGTAGAGTGGGGCATGGGTCACTTGCAAGTTTAAGCTAGTGTAAATGGTGGATTCTCTGTAATTTGAAGTCTTTAAATCATGATTTGAGGACTTCAGTAACTCAGCCAGAGGTTATGGGTCCATTACAGGAGTCGGTGGATAAGGTTCTGTGGCCTGCAATCTGCAGGAGGGCAGACTGGATCATCTTGATGGTCCCTTCTGACCTTAAAGTCTATGAGTCTAAATTAATAGGAAGCATGTTTAAAACAAATATAAGGAAGTAATTCTTCACAAAACACACAGTCAACCTGTGTAATTCATTGCAAGGGGATGTTGTGAAGGCCAAAAGTATAACTGGGTTAAAAAAAAAATTAGGTAAGTTTACGGAAGATAGGTCCATCAATGGTTATTAGTCAAAATGGTCAGGGATGCAACCCCATGCTCTGGGTGTCACTAAATCTCTGACTGCCAGAAGCTGGGGCTGGACGACAGCAGGTGGATCACTCAATAATTGCCCTGGTCTGGTCATTCCTTCTGAAGCATCTGGCATTGGTGTGACACTCTGTACCTCGGGGGCACACCCTACACCCCCATGTTCATCCTTATAATATGATTGTGTGGTATCCAATGCAAAGTTTGTCATGTTGGGTGTCTTCGGCTCATGGTGCACTGAGCATAGTTGTTACAGTAATGTTATAGTAAGGTTATAGGTTATAATTTCATGTATATAGTTATGAGGCGGAAAATGTGTCCTCATGGCTTAAAGCAAGCCCATGCAAAAAACTCTCCAAGAACAGAGAGGCAGTTCACACCTCGTCGGGGCATGGATGGGACAAACCCAGCCCAGCTTCACAGGAACAATGGACACTGGCTTAGGCAGCAACAAAAGAATCTGTTAGACCCTCCAGGGAGTCACCCCCTTCCTTTGGGCATTTTGGGTCTGCGATGAGGTCATGCTCACCTGACTCTGAAGGAGGGGGGCAAAGCCAAGAGGAAAGAAAGGACATGATAAAAGGGGAGCCATTTTGCCATGCTCTCTCTCTCCCACCCACATCTACAGACACCACCACCACCACCACCAAGCGACTGACGTGCTGATCAAAGGAGAGAGCCTGACTGAAAAGTAACCAGCCAGCCTGTGGTGAGAAGCATCTAAGTTTGTAAGGACATTGAAAGTGTTAAGATCAGCTTCGAATGCATTTTGTGTGACCAAATCTGACTTGTTATGCTTTGACTTTTAATCACTTAAGATCTATCTTTATAGTTAATAAATTTGTTTGTTTATTCTACCTGAAGGAATGTATTTGGTTTGAAGTGTGTCAGAGGCTCCCCTTGGAATAACAAGCCTGGTATATGTCAATTTCTTTGTTAATTTGACGAACTTATATAAGCTTGCAGTGTCCAGCGGGCATAACGGGACACTGCAAGACGGAGGTTCCTAGGGTTGTGTCCAGGACTGGAGATATTGGTTAGTGTCATTTGCTTGCAAGTAGCTGGGAGCAGCTTACATGCCAGAGGCTGTGTGTGAACAGCCCAGGAGTGGGGGTTCTCACAGCAGAGCAGGGTAAGGCTGGCTCCCAGAGTCAAGGATTGGAGTGGCCTAGCAGATCACTGGTCCAGACAATACCAGAGGGGAATGTCACAATTGGCCACTGTTGGAAGACAGGATACTGGGCTAGATTGACTGTTGTTGGTATGACCCAGTATGGCCATTCTTATGTAAATTTGACAGTCACTCTAATCCTCAAACTCCAGCAGATCCCGGAAAGGATAGTTTTTCCTTAAACTCAGGCCGAGCTTAGTAATAACAGCATTTAGCTGTGCCATACAGACATTAACTAATTAATCCTCACAAAGCAAGTATCACTACCCCTATTTTTCAGATAGGGAAGCAGAGATCAATACAAAGTGACTTGTCCAAGGCCATATAACAAGTCAGGGCCAAGCCAGGATTAGAACTAAGTGCCTGCTGAGTTCTAAGCCTGCACTCATTCCTCCAGCCCACCTTCACTGGTGGTGATATACTCCCAGAACTTGGTGTGGAGTGATGAGGTCACCTATTTTCCACTCTACAACCTCAGCACCAGAGAAACACTACACTAGACATTGCTGTGATACTCTAACATTTCTAATACTGTTGTCAGACAGGCAAAATCCTTCACCCAAGCCTGTCTTGCGCACACTGCACTGGGCCAGTCGTTAAGGAAGTATTTTTGTCCCAGATGATTTGGAATTCCCTCCCCCAGCTTTAGTTTGTGTTACCTCTGTTCCCCTAAAAACCAACCCAGGGTCACACTTGTATTAGTTTTATTACAGTGCCGCTGATAGGTCAGATAGAAAAGAGATGGAGTTTATTCATACACGCACACATTCACCACATTCATACCCTCATGCACCCACACACTTATACAGGTGAAGAGTTACCGGAGACAGCATGGAGACTGAGAAGCCGAAGCATGGTAGATCTGGTGTGTCTGCCTGCGGTCACGAATCCAGGCTGCTGAGTAGGTCAAGAAGCAGGGGCTTGCGTGTATGCCTTCTTCCTCTTATTTTGGAACTGGGCGGCTCCTGTCACGTACACTGAGTTTCCTTTCTGTGTCCGTCACTGAGAAGCATCCCCAGACCAGTTCCTTTCATGCATACCAGGTTCTTCTTCTCTTTACAGCACTTCATGATTGTCTTCTCAGAGCAGATTATATCAGACACACCTGGCTCCTGGATCCTCTCTCCTTGCAGTTCCTCTCTGCCCAGTCCCACATACACTCCCTTGTTCACTTTCCCTCGTTCACACTCTCTCTGAAGGATGGGATATTACAAAGCTTGGAAGTTCATACAAGTGGTAACTTGCAAAGGTTACAGAGCTTGCAAAGGTTATGCTAACAATCACTGAATTTACAAAGTTGCAAAAAGGTTGCAGAACTTGATACAAGTTACAGATCGTACAATCGCATTTGAGCTGAGGCTTTACATAACATTTCCCGCCCCTTGGTCACCCCAAATTGTGGTGACCATCCAAAGGGAGACGGCGTGCCTCCGCTCATCCATGCCAGTGCTTCAACTGCCGGAACAATTCCGGATTTTCATTACACATAGCATGTCCACAGTAACAGAAATACATATCAAAATATTGACCAGAGGATGTAACAATGAGCGTCAAACAGTCCTTCTCATGTACAATATTTAGATGAAAATCAGAACATTTGGTGGGAAGGTAAACAATTGGTAAAGGGGGTAGTTATACACAGGCTTTTGGATGGAGGTGGACACCATGGGGATAGGTATGTGACTGACAATTTAGCAGGCGACAGAGGGGTAAGGAGAGGGAGGGGTCTAGTTGGAGTTAGAGAGGGCTGTAAGAATGATTTGTTGCTATTCCTTGCCTAATACGGTATCTTCCCTTTTCCCAAACACACCACACCATAATGCTAACAATGAGACAAGCGCTACAAGACAAACATAAAACACAAAACACAGAACATGAGCCAACATAGAAGTTTTGTCGCGACAATGCACCATGGTTCGTTTCAGTTGTTCTTCAGTTGGTACCAGCTCTTTCTGGTGCTCTAAAAAAACCCCAGAAGCTGCGAAAAGGACTTAGCCTACAGTTTACAATGTTTATTGTAGAGAGGAACATGGAGTCAGGGTCATCCCCCCTACATGCTTGAACTGTCCCCAATGGACCCACTTCCCCTGGGGGCCTCGGTCAATTTGGAACACTGTATCACTTCCCCTATTACAAATAGTAAATGGCGCCTCCCACTTTGCTTGCAGGGGCTTAGTGTTCCATTTCATGTACATTACCTGATCACCCACCTGCCAGGCGGGTGGTTTCTGTCGCCCCTTGTCCATTTTTTCCTGAGCCTGTCCCATTGTTTGCTGCATGAGTTGAACAGCTTGAGGAAGTTCCTCCCTTAGAAGTTTATACCATTGGATCAGTTCCGGACTGGTGGGGTCGGAGGGGGAGGGGACCGATTGTGATCGCATAAGGCGCATTGGTCGTCCAAACATTAATTGGAAAGGTGTCACTGAGCTACTGTACCGGGATCTGCTCCTGATTACGGCTAACACTAAAGGCAAATGTTTAGTCCAGGCCCCCCCCTTCTCTGACAAGACTTTAGACAAGGCTGCTGTGATGGGACGATTCATATGCTCCACCTGCCCAGAGCTATGAGCGTGCCTAGGAATATGCAGCTTCCGCTGTATTCCCAAAGCATCTGACAATGCCTTCAAGACCGCCGACACAACCTGGGGTCCCCTGTCCGAATCGATCACCTCGGGAGAGCCGTATCTACAAATGATCTCCTTGAACAGAACCGTAGCTGTTTTCTCGGCGCTATGGGTTTTCATGGGGAACGCTTCTACCCATCCCGAAAACGCGTCCGCTATCACCAAAAGCGAGGTACATCCTCCTTCCCCAGGTGGTAACCCTTCAATAAAATCTACCTGGAGGCGAGCCCACGGCCCTCCCAGCTCTCGCTGATGACCTAAAGGCAGCTGAGCCTCGGATTCCCCTGGTTGGCGTGGGTTAAAAGCAGCACATGTAAGACAATTCTGTACCCAATTGGTCACGTCCTGACACTGTCCTGGCCAGCGGGCTATGTCTCTAGCTCATTGCAAAGTCCCTTCCATGCTGTCGTGGGCCAACGCATGGGACCAACATATAATTTCCTGTCAATCCCACCATGCTGGTACTACTACTGGGTGGTCCTCTGGGTGTCCATCTTGCTTCAACTGCCGACGCAGGGCCCCTCGTGTGGTGACAGTGGCCCCCACAGGGGTTCTTGCTAAACCATCCACTTTATTGTTAAAAAGGGCTTCCACTGATGTGTCTGCACTTTGATGATCTTTAACATATCCTACTAACAATTGGTTAGGGTTAGCAGTAACCCACTGGTGCACACCCTCCCAGTCCTTACGGTGGACCAACTCCTTCCTGTCAGCACTTCTCCAGTCACTACTGGCCCATTGTGGCATCCATTTAGTCAATCCTCTTAACACCTACTGAGAATCTGAAAAGACCACCAAGGGTCCCAGACACGACTCCCAAAGCGTTAAACATTCCACCAATGTCTTTAATTCAGCCAGCTGTGCCGACCTTTGGGGCCAAACTCGCACTACTGACGTATCTTCCAGATTTATTACTGTGCTCTGTATGTGTTTTTTCCCCTCTTGTACCCAAGCTGCCCCATCTGAAAAGTAAATGTTGGCCGGTGCTGTTAGGCTCCATGCTTGCTCTATTGAGGTTACCCAACCCACCGGCACTGGATTGATCTCTGGCACAGGGCACTCATGTTTTGCCCCTTTTGTCTGAAGCAAGACCCCTGGTAGTTGCCCAGCACCTGGGGTATTTTGGTATTGGACCCCTCGATTTACCAAGGCCAGGGTCCACTGAGCCATCCTTGGGTTACTTACTCCTGCTTGGGTGGGTTTTCCTGACAATATATATTTTAAGGGGGTGTGGGTGCTCTGAATAATAACTGGATTATCTCCTACACCACCATCCCTACTTCCAGCGCCCATATTACTGCCAGACATTCCCTTTCACATAGGCCAAACTTTTGCTCCACTGGTGTTAAAAGGCATGAATAAAATGCTATTGGGGCAGTTTTCTGCAACGGGTCCGCTTGTAACAACACCAGAGCCAATGCCTCAGGACTGGTGGCGACCCTCACATATATGGACTCTCCAACCTGTACAGGTCGCAGTGTCGCTGCTCGCAACAAAGATTGCTTTAGCTCACCGAAAGCTGCTTCCTGCATAGTCCCATATATGGGCTCTTACGAAATTAAAAGCCCCTAATATGGCCTGTAGGCCTCTCAAATCTTGGGGGGCTGGCAGATTCTGCAATGCTGACAATCGTTGTTCACTAATAGACCTTCCTGTTTCCGATAGGGTAACCCCCAGGTACTCCACCTGTGGTTGTATTAATTGTGCCTTTTCCAGGGATGCCTTCATGCCATACTGTTGAATCAACTCCAGTACTCGTTCAGTCCTCCCTCGGGCATCCACATCGTCCATTCCCATTATCAGGATGTCATCCACGTATGAGACCACCCACCCCTTATCCCCGGAGGGAGATGCTTTAACATTTGGGTCACTACCTTATGCTCAATAGTGGGGGCACTATGAAATCCCTGGGGTACGTGGGTAAAGCAATACTGTACTCCATCCACGTGGAACGCCAATTGGTCCTGTGATCCTTCCTCGAGCAGGATAGCAAAGAAACAGTTAGACAAGTCCAGTACAGAAAATCTTTTAGCTTCCCTTGGTATATGTCTTCTAACACTTGGGTTATGTCTGCGACTATTGGCACTCACTGGGGGGGTCATCACATTGACTCTCCGATAGTCGACAGTCAGTCTCCATGAGACACCATCAGCTTTCCTCATGGGCCATATTGGGGAGTTAAAGCGGGGGAAGTCATTCTTTTCACTACTCCCTGTCCTTCCAGTTCCCTGTCTATCTCCGCTACAGCCCGGCATGCCGCAGTGGGGATAGGATATTGTTTCTGTGGGGGGACTGCTGGTCCTTCTATTTTCACTGGTTCCCCAGTCCATTTACCGCAGTCCAGCTTGTGGGCCACCCATGCCTGGGGAAAGCGCTTCCTCCACTCCTCCTTGCTATCTCCGGTCACTGCCGCCACTCCCAGCATACTACGCGTCAGCAATCCGGTATCTCCCTGCCTTACTTCGGGGGTCCAGTCTTTCTTTGGGGTCCTCCATAAACCTTTGTTAGCACAATCAACCACTATTCCTCCCTCCCGCAAGCAATCTATGGCCAAAATTGGTTCTGTAGTCGTGGGGCTATAAATCCAGGGCCATCTTCGAGTGAGATTCCCCACCCGGGTGATCAGTCGTCCCAACACTTGTCCCTCCGCCAAGGTACCATGAAATCCCTGGATCTCAATGGTACCCTGGATTGGCACTCCCGGCCTGAGGCACGGAAGCAGTGAGACAGCCGCGCTGGTGTCCAGCAGCGCCACAAAATCTAGTTCAGATGTCTCAGGGTGCTCATGTGGCCCCCCACCCGAAGGCACACCTGCAATCTTCCTCCTGAATCCACCTGGAGAGGTTCTACCCAGGCCCCATTCCTGATTCTTCCCTCTCCCAGTGGACTCGGGGCCCCCCTAATCTGAGGTTACTTTTCTGTTCCCGATATCGCCTCCGGGAGCTTCAACGCCAGCTGAATACAGAGGAGTGCTAGGGACTCTGTGGACTTCCCATCCCATTGGCCCATGGGTTCCCCCTGGTCCTTCAAGGCCATCCACAATTGGATGCAGAGCCGATTGGTGTCCGGTCGGGGGCGCCTGTATCTAGGTGCTGGGGCTGCCACCATAGCGATGGGAGCAGGAGCCCCAGTTCCGGGCTGACCAACCACGCTGGTGGCCTGGCGAGCCGCATCCTTAAGGTGTGATATGTCTAGGGGCTCTCCCTGCCTCCACACTCCCACAGCCATCTGAACATCTTTGGGCAACATTGCTGCAATAAGCCTTAATTTGGCTGTTAGGACCACAATCTCGGACAGGGTCCTGGGGATCGCTCCCCACTGGGCACGGGCTGGATACCTCCCAGTTAACAATCCTGCTAATACCATTCTTTCCACAAAAACGTCAGGGGCCACCCCTGGAGCGGGAGAGCCGGCTGCATACTGGCGGCTAACCTCCTGCAGTGCCTCTCCTTGAGCCAAATTATGAACCAGCACAAACGGGGCCTGCCACCATCCGGCTGCCTGTGTTCGTAGTGCAGTTCCCATATCGCACCCCAGTACTGTGGATGCCGCCCTCAACAGCTTCCTAACCTCCTCTGGGTTTAACCCCTGATCCTCTATAGCCATCAGAAACTGATAAGCCCATTCTGAAAATGTGCTTGCCTTGGCTGGCCCTAACCCCTGAGCCAGAGAAGTTATCTCCGCAGGGGTCAAGGCTATTTCCTGCATGGTTACCCGTTACTGGTCCGGGGCTCCCTCCCTGGGCCGGGGGGCTGTGCTGGAAAGTTAACTGTTGCACAGCTGCCACCGGGACGGGCCGAGCTCCCGGCCCATCTGGTGGCCATCTCAGGTCAGGATCATACCATATGTCCCCGTCCCAGGCTCCGGGGTCATATCCAGGGCCGGCCTTAGGCCAATTCCACCAATTCCCCCGAATCGGGCCCCGCGCCTAAGAGGGCCCCGCGCCGAGTGGCAGGGCCGCCCAGAGTGGGGGGCAAGTGGCAGAGAATCCCTTCCCTGGCTAGAGGCGCCTTTTTAATTTTTACTCACCCAACGGCGCTCTGTGTCTTTGGCGGCGGGTCCTTCAGTGCCACCGAAGACCCGGAGCGAGTGAAGGACCCGCCGCCAAAGACTAGGAGCGCGGCCTGGTGAGTACAAGCCCCATGTGATTTTTTTATGTTTTTTTTGTTTTTTTTTTTAAGTCAACCCTGCCGGGGCCCCGTCGAAACTATTTGAATCGGGCCCCGCACTTCCTAAAGCCGGCCCTGGTCATATCGGAGTGGTGCCTTTGTCCCCAATGCCAGGGATCCTGCTGCTCTCCCATGCAGACGGGTCCCCTGCTCTAACACCAATTCCATCAAACATTCCACCTGGATCTCCAACTCCTTAGATTGTTCCCTCTCTTCCTCGGCCTGTTCAGCTCTCTCCGTAGCCTTGACAGCGGAGATTGCTAGCTCCTGACAACTTGCCCCTGCCGCTTGTGCCTGTGCCTTCCACATATCCCTTTCCGCCCTTACTTGCTCCAACTCCTGCTTCACTTGCATAGTCTCAGAATTATAGTCAGCTTTAGCAGTTTGCCAAGCACAACAAGTTTGCCACAACCACCATGCTACTGCCCAATCCTTAGTCTTTGAATCCAGATGATAAAGCTCACAATATTTCTGGTACGTATCTTCTACGTCTACCATGGTGTCCCCTGATGAAACTGCCCCTGGGACCCAGGGGTCAACACCCTTGGAGCGTGCCCAGAGGAGGAGGAGGGGAAATTTTGCCACTTTCCCCTCCATTGTGGATTTGGGGGGCTCTTTCTCTTTCTAAACAGCGGCATCGTGCCCAAAATCAGGAAGGGGGAGCAGGCGCCGCACGCGCTGTCTACTCCATGTCACCCCTTTCCTCTAGTGTACCCTAACAGTGGTTCCCCAGCATCTCCACCACTAATGTTACCTCTGTTCCCCTAAAAACCAACCCAGGGTCACACTTGTATTAGTTTTATTACAATGCCGCTGTTGGGTCAGATAGAAAAGAGATGGAGCTTATTCATACACGCACACATTCACTGCATTCATACCCTCGTGCACCCACGCACTTACACAAGCAGAGAGTTACCGGAGACAGCATGGAGGTATCTGCCTGCGGTCACGAATCCAGGCTGCTGAATAGGTCAAGAAGCAGGGGCTTATGTGCATGCCTTCTTCCTCTTATTTTGGAACTGGGTGGCTCCTGTCACGTACACCGAGTTTTCTTTCTGTGTCCGTCACTGAGAAGCATCCCCAGACCAGTTCCTTTCATGCATACCAGGTTCTTCTTTTCTTTACAGCACTTCATGATTGTCTTCTCAGAGCAGATTATATCAGACACACCTGTCTCCGGGCTCCTCTCTCCTTGCAGTTCCTCTCCGCCCAGTCCCACATACACTCCCTCGTTCACACTCTCTCTGAAGGATGGGATATTACAAAGCTTGGAAGTTCATACAAGTGGTAACTTGCAAAGGTTACAGAGCTTGCAAAGGCTATGCTAACAATCACTGAATTTACAAAGTCTGCAAAAGGTTGCAGAACTTGATACAAGTTACAGATCTTACAATCGCATTTGAGCAGAGGCTTTACATAACATTTCGCTTCTCCTCTCACGATTAAAATAAAAATACAAGCCTCAAGAGAGCTCTGGTTCCCCACTTCCCTTCAGAAACAGGAAGTATTTCAGGAATCTCTCTCCCCAGAGACAAAAAAATACCTCAGGAGGCCTCCAATCCAGTAAGTGAAGAACAGCTCTGCATATTGGGAAGCAACTTTCCTTCCCTTCAGAACCAACCTCTTTTTGAGTGTTGCCAATGATTGTAACATTCCTGGGGCCTTTCCATGTGTCTGTGTGTGTGGCTGGCCTGTGCCCAGGACATTTAAATACAGTGCTCTGTAGATCTACTTCAGGTCTGATGCAATGTTATCACATCTTATGTCATAACAGCCTGTGGCATCTTATTGTAGGAGTGGCAAGTTGCAACATCAAGGGGGAAAAAAATTGTCCCACAGCACAAGGCAACAAATTGTCCTCCAGTTTGTGTCAGAGGGGAAAAAAAGGCAAATGCCATATTGTTTATAACAGTGTGACAGACAAACTCATTGCTGTGTTCTAGGAGAAGTTCTGATCTTTCTGAAACCATTTGTAGGATTTGGTATAAAAAGAAAAGAAAATTGTGAAAGGTGGCAATGTGGTCTAGTGGTTAGAACAAGGAGTCAGGACTACTAGGCTCTCTGCTTTACTCAGCCATTTACTCATGTGACTTTGGTAAGTCCCTTCACTCTGTGACTCAGTTTCGCCATCTGTAAACAGGGGTGACAAATGCCTATTTCACTGAGTTTGAGGATGCTTAACTAAATGTTCATGAAGAACTTACAGAGCTTAACCTATAAAGATCCTTCACGACTCTGCCTCATTATCTATCATACTTATCTCACTCCTATTACCTTAGTATCTGAGCACTTCATAATCTTTTATGCATTTAAGTACACAACAGCTTTGTGAGGTAGGCATTATCCTCATTTTACAGATGGGAAACAGAGACATTTAGTAATTAAATGACTTGGCCGTGGTCATACAGGGAGTCTATGGCACATCCCAGTCTCCCAAATCCTAGGCTAATCACTGGACCATCCATCTTTCCAATCTTTATAGCCACACTTGTTTTTATCCCATCTCCTTTGGCCCCTCTGCTCTGCCTCTCTGAGATGGCTTGGTGCTTCCTCCTATGCTACTCCTTACAGAGTTAAGAGTGGGCGCTACCAATCTGTAAGGCCATGACCCTGTCCTCCTTCAAATCCCTTCTCAAGACCCACTGCTGCTTTGACGCCTACAAGAAATGAGCCAGCGTTTAGTGGCTGGGCTGAGGGGGTGTAGAGGAAAGCTGATATTTGTGTGATTATAAATTTATCAACTACAAAATTTTAAAACAAATTGTATTTCAGAACTATACCTACTTTATTATCTTGCTCTCTCACTGCCCGTAGATCTCAGATGGTCAGGTTTTTGGTGCAGGGCCTGTATCTACTTCTGTGAGCCCAATCCTGCAAAGTGCGGCTGATGGAACCTCTCACCATTCATAAAGTTTAAACATGTGTTTAAATCTTTGCAGGATCAGGGCCCTATCTGTACAACATCCAGCACAATGGGCACTGATCCTGAGCAGGATCGTTGTTTGCTAGTTGCAATATAACCAATAGACAAGAAGAATGCCTGACGGAGCAGCGCTGTATCTCTGAAATGATTATAGATAGAAGGAAACACAATGTAAAATGAATAGTTCCCCGGCACCTCCACCCTTGGGGTAGTTTGGGAGGAGCTAGATAATGGTGTACAGTAGTAGAGAATAGTCAGAGAAATCTCAGCATGGGGAGAGGTTGCTGTAGGAAACGTGCTGCACAGAAGGGCACGCCCCTGCCAGGTTTATTTTCCTTGTTCCCATGGAAACAGAAGCAATGTCCTCTAGTTTTGCTGGTGCTTTTTAAATATAACTCATGCTTACATTCACCTACGAGTAATGACCCATTGCTGAAGTGTTTAATCAAGGCTCTTCTGACGTGTCCAGGGTATCAATACCTTCCCTGCTGTAGGATCTGGGACTAGATTTCAAAGGACAACAGGATAGTCAAAGCCACAAAATGGAGAACAGCATATTGTAGATCTGCCAAAGCTCTCTAATCAGGGAGCCGACTTGAGTTCCTTAAATGGAAGCAAAGTCAAGCCCTGGCCCAGCGTGTAAAACAAGCTCTGGCAAGTCAGTTGTAACTCCTGTCTGCTCTAGTTCAAAGTCACGTTTGCTGAAGCCAGCATAGTAAACAGTCAGCTTTCAACTTTCTATTCTGCCGTCAAAAATGTGATCACTGTTCCCTGAATGGCACTGAAAGTCAAAAGAGCTGCGTTTCCACAAGCAGGCTGGAGAGGATGTCTTTCAAATCAGAGCTCTTAGCTCCCCACAACATTTGCTGAATACAGGCTTTAGGCTTTGAATGGGGAATGTGCTTTTCTCCCCCTACTGTATCCGCTTGCAGATTTGTGACTAGTGGGAGATGTAGCTGAATCTCCCAGCTATGCTCTTATTCATACAAATGAAGCAATTGATTTAGCACATTCCTGTGACTTTCTACCTGGCTCACAGGGGTGTGGTGAAGCCTAGCAGGCTGGAGGTTGGGGCTTGTTTTCGGATGCTCACATGAAAGGTGCTGTGCTGGAGCAGCACGTCCGGTTTAGTTCCCTTTGGGTGTCGCAGTTTCATTTTGTGCTGCTAACAGAAATGAGCTCAAGCCCAACTCCTAGCAACTCCAAAGTTGTGGAAATCATGGAGTTGGACAGCAGCAGTGGAGACCTGCTCCAGACAGCTGTGCAGACTGTGAGCCACCAGGACAGCTTTCTGTCTTTGTCCTGCAGTCTTGTTATAGGAACCGCCCAGTCCAGTTCTCCCCAGCAGGATCTAATCCTCAATTACTTGTCTCCCTCCAGGTGCCATAGAATGGGCTAAGTGGGCTCTCCAGTTCCCTTTTACCTTGTCACTGCCCCTGTGGGGTTTATACATCCCATCACACCAACAAGTGGCCCCTTCTCCCAACAAATCTCCTTGGCTTTTGAATACTCTGTGCTGGATGAAGACAGAAGGTCAGAAACTTGAGTGTTAGTGGTGGGGAAAAAAGGCTGATACAGACAGGATGAAACATAACCAATTCCACAAAACCTATGCTGAGGTTGTGTTACAACTGCCAAATCCCAGCCCAAGGATACACCTCATTATAGCTGCCTCCTCCATGTTGCCTTTCACTGGATATTTTCAAGGTGAAGGCCAGTATCCACCTCGTTCACGCAACCTTTCAAGCACTGGGCTTGCTGATAATCAGATGTCAACCTTCATCCCAGTAGAGAGGAGAGAGTTTATCGGAGCGGTGCTCAATTCTACCCAGGCCAGGGGCTTCCTCCCAGAAGACCTTTCCCAGACAATGGTGTGTACGAAGTGCAGCATACGAGACTGCACCTCACACCCCTTCAATATTGTATGGCCTCTGTGTACTTGCCGAATCGCCATCATTTGGACTCAGTGCTCACAGTGCCCACTCCGGTCCATGACTGGCGGAGGGACCCTCGATTGGTGGGCTCAGGCGTTCCCTTCATCAGGCCCCAGCACTCAATCTCCCTAGTCTCGGATGGGTAAACTTGTACTCCATTTTCTCAGGAAGGCCGGGACTACTGCTATGCATTTCATAAAGATTAATGGGGCTGCCGACAGGCCAAATGGGAAAACAAAGGGGTAGTGGGGCTGATTCACAACAAACCTGAGAAACATTCTGTAGCCTTAGAAAACTGGGCTATGGAAATAGGCATCTCTCAAATTGAGGGAGGCGTTCCTTTAGTCTCTGGGATCCAGGGAGGGAATGATGGAGACTAGGGAGACCCTGCAGAACCTCAGCTTTTTGAGATAGCTGTTGAGGCAGTGCACATATAAAATGGGTCGGATTAGGGATAAGGAAGTAACATGAATAAAACCTCTTCCTTCTTAAGTCCTGAGGAACCTCCTCCACACCTCCTGGACTAACAGCTGCATGTGATAAGGGTCCCTGAAGAGGGACTGGGGTGTGTGTGTGGGGGAGGAGGGGCGGGGAGACAGGTGGAAAAAAACTGGAGGGTATATCCCTCTTCCACCATGCTCAGCACCCAATAGTCTGTGGTGTTGCATGACAATGCCAACCTGAAGTGGGAAAAATGGTTTGGAAATAATAGGGGACTGGACCTGATGTGGGAACTAGTATAATGTCCTCAGGCGCCCCATCAAAAGTTCTGTTTGGAGCTCCGCCGAGTATTTGGAAGGGCCAGGTAGCAATGATGATGCAGATGGGGGTAGTTGCCTGCATCTAAAGCCTCTACTTTGCTTTCTGAAGGTCCTGACAGGGCAGCAGAGCAGAGACAGGTGTGGGCTGTTGGGGCCTAAAATGTTTCCTTGAAGGCGCCGGTGGGACATAGAGACCCAGGGACTTGAGGGTGCCTCTGGAGTTCTTCAGACTGTAGAGCTTTGCATCTGCTTGCTCTGAGGAGAGTGAGCACCCTTCAAACAGGAGGTCCTGAAGGGACTGCTGCACCTCTGCCGGTAGGCCAGAGAACTGGAGGCAAGAGCACCTTTGCATGGCCACCACAGATGCCATAAATCTGGTCACTACATCCGCTGGGTCCAGAGTGGCTTGCAAGGAAGTGCTGGCTATTGCCTTCCCCTCTTCCACCACAGTGGAGAACTCCTGCCTGGACTCCTGATGGAGTGAGTCCTTAAATTTTGACATGGCGTCCAGATGTTATAGTTGTACCTCCCTAGCAATGCCTAGTGGTTGGAGATGTGAAGCTGTAAACCATCAGTGGAATACATTTTTCTACTAAAGGAGGTCTGGTTTCTTTGAGTCTTTTGCCTTGGGAGTTTACCCCTTGCAGCTCCTGCTTGTCCCTTTCATTGGCTGCTGACACTACCAGGGACTCCGGAGGGGGGCAGGAGTACAAGTACTCCTAACCTTTGTTAGGGACAAAGTATTTCTTTTCTGCCCTCTTCGGAGTGGGGGTTGAGAGGATGGGATTTGCCAAAGGATTTAACTGGACCCATAACAGCCTCACTGAGAAGGAGAGTCACCTTTGATGGGGCCACCACGGTCAAGACGTCTACTAGGCTGTGGGAGGACTCTTACTACCTCCACTTCCAGACCTAGCTTTGAGGTCACCCTCTTCAATAGCCCCTGATGAGCTTTTAAGTCATCCTGGGGGTGGGGAGTGATGTGGATGGCCCTGACGCTGCCTCCTCTGGGGATGAAGTGGTAGTGGCCTGCACCGTCAGGGTTCCTCCTCCTCTTCACTGCGCAAATCCCCTGGGTCCAGGTCTTGAATGTCAGTACTGGGCTTGGTACCAGAGTCCAGGTCTGGTGCTGCTCAGTGAGACAGAAGAGCCTCTCTCTCAGACACCACTGAGTGAGAGTGAGAGTGAGAGAGAGAGAGAGAGAGAGAGTGAGTGAGTGTGTGTGTGTGTGTGTGTGTGTGTGTGTGTGTGTAGAGAGTTAAAGGGAGACTGGCACCGGGAGGAAGCCTTTTGGGTTCTAGAATGGCCATTGCATTTGCATAGGCTAGTGCCCACTGGGTCAATCACTCGAGGTACCCCCACACTGGGATGCCCCATCGGATAGGACTGAGAGGGGCTGTATTGGTAGGGATTCCTTGTCTGGGTGAATGACTCCACCTCCACTCTGACGAGCCTTCCTCCAGGGATCATGGAGATGTGGTACCCGTCAATTCCAGGGGTTGGTGCAAAGGATCAGGGGATTGGTGCCAACATGGAGAAACCCGTGTTGATGCTAGCAGGGACAGTTTCCCTCTAGATGGTACCAATGGCCCCAGTACCGAATGGGAACTCAGGACAACATGCTCCCTTCTGCTCTCCAGCACTGATGATGCTGACTCTTGGACTGCCAGCGATGGCAGTACGAACAGTGAAAGAAGTATCTGGCTGCAACTAATGCCTCTGGAGTGGACGGCACCGTTATCTCACTGGTGCCACACTGTCCCTCCGGTGACGGCTGACCTGGGACTGGACTCAATGGAGTCTGAACAGGACGGAGTTGACAGTACAGCCTGCTGTGCGGGGGGCAGACAAGTGACCAGACTGGGTAGTACTCTGCTATTCGCCCCATGAATGGCCTTTTTAGAGTTGGGGAACATCCTGGCCAGCTGCTTATGTTTTCTTTCTCGGCATCGGTGACAGGGAACAGTGCCAAGAGTCACTTACAGTGGGTGGAGCACTGCGTATCGACGCTGAGATACTTGGTGCTAAGTCCAACCAGCTCACTTCCAAGGAGGGTCTGAGCACCGCTTCCATCAGGAGAACCTTAACATGGCCTCCTGCTCTTTCTTTGTACACAGCTTGAACTGGTGGCAGATCTGACAGCAAATATCTGATATGAGTCTCACCTAAGGACTTTAGACAATTGGAATGCGGGTTACTCAAAGGCATGGCCTTGCTGCAGGAGGCATAGGGCTGGAAGCCTGGAGACCGAGGCATGCAAGGCTCAGGAATCAGACGAACCTCTGCTAAAGCAGTGAGAGTCCAACTATTTACAACTATTAACTAAAGTTCAAACCGAGAAATAACTATTGGGAAGGAAAAAAACTGGAAGGGATGGAGTGACAAACGAGAACCACTGATGAAGAAAGAGGAGCAGTTCTAGCAACCATCAAAGATGGTAAGAAGGAACTGAGAGGGTGCAAGGTCAGGTGACCCCTTTTACCGTACCATAAGCACAAGGCACCAGAGGGTGCTAGAGTCAACCCAGCGGGTACCACTGAGGGAAAAATTTCCAGCGACTGTGCACGAGGTGCGCACACACCTAACGTGGAATGGAACTGCGCAAGTACTCAAAGAACCCCCATTCCAGTAGCTAGGGATTTCTTAACCACAGCAACATAATGGCCACATCCTCTTTCCCCTGGTCACACACTTGACCCTAGGGGCTGTGAGGAGGCACAGTGGTATAAAGCAGGCTCTAATACACATGCTTTCCCCTTGGCTAGGGGAATCTCTGTGTGGCTAGTTGAAGCAACTTTATGGAGCTTTTGCACCACTGGAGCAGTTCAAAGAGATGCAGGGTAGCACAAGTGCAACTAGGGGAGCATTTGGCCAACAGAATGGTTAGTGGAGATGATGGGAGAAGGAAAAGATGTGCCCATAGGTTTCAGATCCTGAGGAAGTCTGTAGAGAGAACAGTTAGATAAAAACAGTTTTTAAAGTTTAAAGTTTTGACTGAACAATTTTGCTTTGGAACGTTTGTAATGCAGCATTTATAGAATGTACGTAAAGAGGAGAACAGCAGTTAGAACATTCAGTTTAGTGCACACATTCAATATGTTCAAAAGGCCCAAACTGTCTAACAGCAGTTAGAACATTCAGTTTAGTGCACACATTCAATATGCTCAAAAGGCCCTGACTGCAAAAAGCATCTAAAGCTAAAAATATATAATACTTCCCAATTACTCTTCCATGTAAATGATTGCTATGGTTGGCACAGTTATGCAATTACAATTGGGTGGGAAGATGAGCACCAGCCTCTCCTATAAGATGGCCAATGAAAATGCTTGACAATGGCTGCATTATACAGTTTGCAAATTTCCATGCGAGCTGAATCCAGACACATCTATCATGCAGACAAAAGACCCTTGAGAATTAGCTCCCTCTAAAGTTTCAAACTTTAATTATTAAAATAATTAAGGCTACAGCAAAGTGAGGATTTTTTTTTTAAACAGAAGAATGTGGGAAGTGTTTTTCCCTCTCATAACTCCAAATACAGCTAGCAAGATTTAGTTGAAGATTTAGAGCAAACATGGATAACTGTAGGCACAAAGCTTCAGAAAGTTATGTGGTTGAACACAAATGGAAACTGATCAGAGACCATATTATTACAGTGGCATGGGAACTTGTGACATGTTTAAAAGATTGAAAGCTCTAAGTCCTGTAAAATTAACATGCTTAGTCAGACTCCTTTGAAATTGGGTGCATCAACAGATGGGAGATAGAAATTCAGATCTACAGTAACTCCTCACTTAACTTTGTAGTTACGTTCCTGAAAAATGCGACTTTAAGCAAAACAATGTTAAGCAAATCCAATTTCCCCATAAGAATTAATGTAAATGAGGGGGTTAGGGTTCCAGGCAATTTTTTTTCAACACACACACACACACACACACACACACACACTAAGTTTTAAACAAACAATTTAATACTGGTACACAGTGATGATGATTGTGAAGCTTGGTTGAGGTGGAGGAGTCAGAGGGTGGGATATTTCCCTTACTGCTAAATGATGAACTAGCAATTGGCTGAGCCCTCAAGGGTTAACTCACTCTACAAGGCAGCAGGAATGGAGGGGGATATGCGCATTTCCCCTTTAAGTACACTGCCTTGTTAATTAGATCAGCTTGCTGAGACCGCAGCTGCTGCAAGCTCTCTCCGTCCTGAGCCCTGGTGTGTCCCCCCTGCTCTATGGAAGATGGGGTAAGCGAGGAGCAGGGGGAGGGGGACATCCTGACATTAGCCCCCCTCTTCCTTCCCTCCCCCACCCTGCACAGCAAGCAGGAGTCTTGGGGAGCAGCTCCAAGGCAGAGGGCAGGAGCAGCACATGGCAGTGGGGGGGAGGGATAGCTGCAATTGATAGCCTGCTGGGCAGCTGCTGCACAGGGAACTTTGGGGAGCGGGGAGCTGATAGGGGGGCTGCCAGTCCACCCTGGTTCCAAGCCCCCACCAGCTAGCTGCAACGGGCTGCTCTTCCTGCAAGCAGTAGACAAAGCAGGTGGCTGTCAAACGATGTTAGAAGGGAGCATTACACAACTTTAAACTAGCATGTTCCCTAATTGATCAGCAACATTACAACGAAACAACGTTAACCGGGATGACTTTAAGTGAGGAGTTACTGTAAATTTGAATCACTAACCCTATCCTGCACTCTCCTGAGGGGGATGACATACCAACCAAGCAACCATAACTCGGCATTAACGTCGCCTTTTTACCATTGAATACCTAGGCTCACAATCTTAGCTAGAACAGTCACAGATAGGTGTCCACTATATTAAAACAAAAACAGCAAAGCAAATAATTCCATTAAGTTAAATCTGAGAAAAAGGGGAAATTGGAGATTACTCTTTAGAAAACAGGAAAGAAGTTTTATCTAAATTAAGCATTGCTATTGCCCTTCCCAGCAGACAAATCTTAGCCTTGTCTATACGATGAGGGAAGATCGATCTAAGTTACGCAACTTCAGCTACGTGAACAACACACCTGAAGTCGATGTACTTAGATCTACTTACTGCAGGGTCCTCACTACACTATGTCAATGGGAGATGCTCTCCCATCGACTCCCCTTGTGCTTCTTGTTAAGGTGGAGTACAGGAGTCGAAGGGAGAGCAATCTGCGATTGATTTAGCGGTGGTCACTAGACCCGCTAAATTGAACACCGATGCATTGATTGCCATGCATCAATCACCCGCTAAGTGTAGACAAGCCCTTATATTGGGCATCATGATGAATTCATAGGGAAGTGGGAGAAGAAACAGAATGAGAGGAGTGCAAAGGGTTTCTGCACCTCTGCTGTTTTCCCTTTAAAAGATAAAACCAGAATTTACCAAAAAAAATTAATCCTATGAACAACAATGAGATGTAATGGAGATAAATATAGCATTATGTAACACTGGGATATTAGTCCATCAGTCAGAAATATATACAAGTAAATATCTTCCACTAGACTTTTCTACATTAGCTCTGCAATAAGCCAAAGTTAATTATTACAATACTACTGTTCATATGAAAGTTGTAACCTATGGAGTACTTCCTGGAGTCACTGCTCAACATCATTATGAGTAATACCAAGCCATAGCGGCTCCTTTTTATGTTTCTGAATTTGAGAGACATCCTGTGGCCATTGCGATCATTACAACTCCACCTCTATTTTATGACAATCTACTGTAAGAAAGTGGTGTTGCTATAGCTGTGTTGGTCCCAAGATGAGAGAGACAAGGGGAGTGAGGTAATAACTTTAATTGGACCAACTTCTGTTGGTGAGAGAAACAAGCTTTCAAGTTACACAGAGCTCTTCTTCAAGTCTGGGAAAACCTTGTATTTAGTGTCACAGCTAAATACAAGATCAAATAGATAGATACCATAAGAGATCGTTCCAGCAAACAATCCTCATCCTCTGAAGCACAAAATGGAAGTGCTGTGCCTTTCATTTAGTGTTTTCTCTAAGTATCAGCTTGTTTTTAATTTTCTTCATTATTGTGCCACAGAAGCAGAGTAATCATTTTCAAGGCATTTTCATTCTACATCCCCCCTTTCAAGATCTACAACTTTCTAAATGAATTACCTATTTGGCTGGCAGTTTTCATGCTTATTCTCTGCAGCACAGGGAAATATTTGTGCAGAGTTTAGTTAAATGTCATTCGCCCACTTTTGAATCAGAAAAACACAAATCTGGTTACACTTAAGAAAATTTCAGATTTTTTTTTTGCACTCAATTCAAAAAGGATTTTTCCCAGTGCTCAGGCTTACCCGTTCTTAACGAGAAATGCCTCTAACTTTGGTTAAGAAATAGTCAAATGATTGAAAATAGCATTGTACATATACATGATAGTATTTTCCGTAATGACTATGTTCAATTTGCATATCCACAGATTGAAAAGCACAAGTGAGATTATTTTAATTAGATCATTTGAATCTGATTACTTGTGAGAACATCTAATTAAATGCACCTAATGCATTCAGTGTGATTAAGAACTACACTGAAACATGAAATGTATGATTTCTATGTTTATTTTATGAAATTTAATGTGCAAGAATAGACTGTGACTGAGAACTGAAAAACCCCAAAGCCAGAGAATTCAGTGCTATGGTTCCCCCAGCAACCATAAATCTGCCACTTTGTATGCATGTATTATATTTGCGTTTTAAACAGATTATTTTGATAGAAACTCTCCATAAATGCAGAACAGCAATTGCTGAAGAAATAATGATAATTTAAAATTTTCAGGAATGTTTAACATTTTTTGCATTAAACAATTTTCCTGATGAACTGCCACTACTACTATTTGCATTTAACAGTTCTGGATAAGTAAATGTTAACCAGAGTTAGCAGTTACTGACACTAAGGGCTTGTCAACACTACCACACAGGGTCGATCTAAGATGCGTAACTTCAGCTACGTGTATAGCGTAGCTGAAAATGAGTACTTAGATCTACTTACCGTGATGTCTTCACTGCAGTAAGTCGACAGCTGACGCTCTCCCGTTGACTCTGCTTGCGCTTCTCGTTCTGGTGGAGTCCCGGAGTCAACGGGAGAGCGTTCAGTGGTAGATTTATCATGTCTATACTAAACGTGATAAATCGACCCCTGCTGGATCGATCGGCAGGTAGCATAGACAAGCCCTAAGTTGTTTCACACAGATTGCTGTGGGGATTTGTATTAACATCTACAGCTCTTCTGCTCTCAATCATTGCCGGGGCAAAAAGCCTAGTGTATTCAGCTGAGTTTAAACTTTATTCTTAATGCTAGGACAAATCTGAAAATCTGAGGAAGACAATTTAAGAATAATTCAAATTCTGAGCAGCACTTTTAGTACCATTGCTTTTCTTAGTGCCTCTGGTGGAAAGGTGTACATCCATCAAGAATGCATCCAGAGAACACAGTATAGTGTCAATGCCTGGAAAGAAAAAATCACCAATAGGACAGGAACCTTGTAAAACTGATCAACAAATTGGATGGACTTTATTTCTTCCATTAGCTTCTACCTGAAAATTCACTACGTATGGAATAAAGTGTTGATCCTAAAGTTTTCTAACTGGGTAAGAATTCAATAATGCGATTATTGAAGTAGGGAGTCTTCCAAGAAACATAATATTGAAACTGGTAAGAGACAACGTACTGCTACTCAAACTGAATACTTTGGTCACATGTAGAACATTCCCTGACTTAAATGTCTGAAATGGTGATGAAATTGGCAGTATTAGTGATTTTTAATAAAGTGAAGCCATTCTCCACTGCAAAGCTCCAAGACTTCTCTAGCAAGAC
Organism: Chrysemys picta bellii; assembly: GCF_011386835.1. NCBI lineage: Eukaryota > Metazoa > Chordata > Testudines > Emydidae > Chrysemys > Chrysemys picta. Next base: position 135,423,146 of record NC_088794.1, on the reverse strand, counting down.
TGAAGGAAATGAGAACTATATACACAGCCAGGAGAGTAAAATGGAGATCAAAACAGTCACCATCTGCACAAATTTATTTGAAAAATTATACATTAATATAAATTTGAAATGTATATTCACATTCCTAAAGAGGTCGTTCTTCCAACCATGTTTAGACCAATGTACTAACATAGCAGTGTCTTAAGCCCTTAAAGATATAAATTTGAAACAAAACATTTGGGTAAAGAAACACTCTAGTGGAGTACCTCACACATCTCCTCCTCCACTATATGGTTCCCAAAATACTTCATCGTGCAGACTGCCACCAAAAGGCTCTAGGGCATGGGAGGCACACAGACCACAATATAAACCATCAGTCTAGAACCGCTGAAATACACAAATGTTGTTACATTGATTTGAAGGGAGTGGCATTGGCCCTGATCCAGCAAGCTGCTTTAGGATGTGCCTAACATTCACACTAATGGGACTACTCACATGATTCAAATTAAGCAATGTACTTCTGTACCTTGCTGATCAGGGCCTTACATAGAGAAAATGATTTTATGGTTAAGAGACTGGACTAGAATTCAGGTCTGTAGCAGACCTGGGAATTGAACCTAGATTTCCTATGTGACCATGGGCAAGGTACTTAATCTCTGTGCTTCCATTCCCCGAAAATATGGAAAGCGATACCTTCCCTTTCTCAGACCGTGGCCTATTTTAGATAGTAAGTTCTGTGGGACTGCATCTTACTGTTTTTGTTTCCAATAGCACCCAGCATAACAGGACCGCTATCTTGGTTATGACTTTTACCGTAATGCAAATGATTAATAAGAGGAATAGAACCCCAGAGTTTGTGCTACTTGTACTAAGGCTGAGGTTCCTTGAATCCACACCGATCAGGCCAGTTACTATGGGTGTCACTTCCTTCAGGGATATCAATGACGAAGGCTTGAGTAACATACTTAGAAACTAAAGTTTGGAGGAACAGCTAGTACTGCTCTTTACGCTGAATTATTTACCATCTCCTTCACAACATGGTCCAAGGTCTTAAAAACACATATCTGGTCAGGCAAATGCAGTTATTCCTCTCAGATCTATGCCTTTTTGGTTACTAGATTGCTTCAATGACTTGGAAGCTTAGAGAGAGAGAGAAGCTTGGTTGAGCTTATTAATTCTCACTCACTGTTGAGTTTCCATGTATTACAAGAAATATTTTGAACTGAATTAGTTAAAGAAAGCTTTGCAAAATATAGTAATTAAAATATACCAGGAAAAACGCAGAACATTTTTTACCTGCTAGCCAAGGGAAGAAAAGCTTGATTTCAGAATCAGACCTGGCAGTGACTTGGGTGGAAGCGCACAGTCTGTTAGTCAAGAGCCAACAAACATTTTTAGAAAATGAGACACTAATCTCTAGGGCAAAATTAATGCTGTTACAAAAGCACTTCTCAGTTGCTCGATGCACATCTCTTGAGGTGCCCAGGACTGCTATTATCACAACACACATCTTGGACTCCGATTACAAGTAGGTTTGATATATAAAGTAACTATAGACCCAATCCTGCCAGCTCATACCAGCAGGCAGTCCCCTGAGCTGAAAGTTCTCCAGTGACCATGCAGGATTGAGGACTATATCTTTATATTAAGCATCTTCTTAATATAGCAAAATATAGTTCCTTCAGTGATTGTCCTACCAGTGAACCAGACAAATAATTACAAGGTTCTGCACTTTAGAATGAAGAAGGACATTGTGTGTGTTATGATCAAGAACACTCGTAACATTTTTGCAATTGACAGTTTTGTATTATATTTGAGAAGGAAGCTGTTAAGAACCTGTTTCTAGTGCTAATAAATGTGTCATTTGGTGTATTTTAATATCTCAAATACAGATTATTTCTAAAAGTACCTTTTGAATACATTTTAAGACAAAAATACTTAAGTACAAACTTTTAAAAATATTTAAACTTATGATACTGTTGCACTTTGCAGAAACAATTATATACTGAATGGGTAAAATAGAACAGAGTATTGCAGGAGACATTTCATATGAAACTTTTGGAATTGCCACTGAATACAGATTTACAATCAGTAAGTGCTATGATTAATCAGAACATGGAGATTAAGTTATAAGACGACAGGAAGTACACTACTGGATGAAAAGAATACACCTTGAGTAGTGTTTAATGTAGAAAGCGAAAGGCTACGTGAATCCCCACCTGAGAAGTACATCTGTCCTGTAATCTCTTATTGCTATTACAAAATGGAGTTTTCATGGCAAGACCATCCTGAGCAAAGTAAGCACGAGTACTGACAGCCCATCAAGCTCCATCTGCACCAAGAGTTCTAAAGCCAGTTCATGATGCAAAATATACCTAGATTTAAAAATGTAAATTCAGGAATTTTTACTGCATTTAACAACTATAACTATCCTTTAGCTAGCATAATTATCAATGCTTAGGGCAAGGTCACTAGAGACTGAGGAAGAGGTATAAAGGAGGAAATTCTTGTTTTCAGAGCATGGATCACAAAACTTAACGTGCAAAATATTAGGGATTCTGCATTTGCACCTTGGGTAAAAGCTAAGTTGCGTACACAATGATGAACTATATTAGCTCACTGTAATTTAAAAAAGCAAGCTTAGGGTCTGAATTAAAGCACACGTTAAGTACGTGCCCAACTGCTGCATGGGAACGGGACCATAAGCATTAAATTTATATAAAATAAAGTCAAATAGATAATACGGGGTATTATCTACACAAATCCTTACTGAAATAGCAAACTGAATACAGGAAAAGAAAAATTAGTAGGTAGATTGAATGGATTAGGGTATCCAGGTTTGTGATTCAAATCCAGCCCAGGTCAGTAGCGACTAAGAGTTGATACCATCTGATGACTGCTTGGTGGTCTGTAGGAAGTGAGTTGGTCAAGATAGCAGAATTCAGAGAAGACAGGTTTCCTCTCCACACACTAAAAAAAGCTCACCACAGCTGACCTCCTCCTTAGCAGTCTCAGCAGAGACCAAAAGATAGAATTGACACGGAGACTGAACTATCTTCCCACCTATATAAGTAGTACCTCGCAGAACTGGGCTGAGGGCATTGCAAGGGAGTTAGTAGAGGACAGGGGGAGGGCTGAACCACTGCCACCTGTGCTGTTGTGTTTATAAAATGATAGGAGCTCATCTCTAAGGCTGTCTGTCAATCTGGTATCTTGCATCACTATTAATTTCATTTAAAGTATGAAAAGTGATCAGCAGACATTGGCTTTCCACTTTTGGATTTTAACAAGAGTGCATGCTCACAGCTCAAGGGGAAGGGACACCGTATGTCCAGCAATAACGTAGGAAGTCAGTATCTCAGGCATGTGGTAATTCTCACCAGAACTTTTATCGTTTACTGAGAGTCCTTTTGTTCTTCTGATGAATCTGGCCAAGCCTTTACAGTAGAAACAACGTCTGAAATTGTCACTAAGTCAAGTTCCAGCAAGTCAGATTTTAAAAACACATTTCTACCTCAAGATAAGACACTAAACGTGATGTTCTCACTGAACTACACTGTTTACATTCTATAGCAGTAAATGGTAGAGCTTACTGAATGGTAACCCATTCTACTAAGTCATGAAAGACAAAAGAGATAAAAAGGATATATTTTTACACTTGTGTTTAACATGAACAGAGAAATTGAAGCATTTACCCAAATTTTAATGCATAAATCAACTCTAATTTTTAATTTGATTCAGACTTAAATAATAAATAGTGGGAGAAGTATAATGCAAGACTTACTGAGTAAAAGTGAATGTTTAATTATCTCATGAGATCTACTTAAAAAACAGGAGTAATGTTCACAACCATAAATCCAAACCCTTCACACTTTTTTCTTAACACAGCAGTGAACTGTAAAACTGCATTTACTGGGTAACCATTCAATTATTTTAAATATTAACTCAAGTGTTTCCTCCTTGGCCATTTCAATTTTTAGCACCAAAATTAGCCCCCAAAGAGGTACGGTACAGCTCTGATGTTGTAAATGAATAGTTTACATATAATACTTAATATATTATACACACATACTGTACATTCTCACATCCACACAAACAGGAGGCATATTTAAATGTATATATTGTGTGTTTCAGTTTGTTGTCAAAGACTTAGAGCAATGGAAATAAAGCAGAAGGGGTAATATTTTACATAGTAGGCAACTTTAATGCTGTAGTGCACTTATAAAAAAAAGTCCAACTCTCCCTCCCAGCTCAGCAGCTTGTTTCAATTTTTTTTTTAATATCATGATTCAGAAGATGTAGAAGTTATTGCCTAAATATTATTCTATACATTTCCATCGGTGTTCTCAAAAACACTCGAAATTGCTACTTAATTTACAACTTAATTACTTTTTCTTACAGCTTTAATTCATTGGCAATTTTGGAAGCAATGTTTTTAAAAGCTATGGATGTTCCCGATATCCGCTTAAAGCGGACTCCATTCAGTGACAGTCTTGGCAGTTTACACACCTCCATCTCCCACTGTACAAGATTTTCCGCATGTCCATCGCCATGGACACAGAAAAGCAAGAAACGCTCTCTTTGTTCATAGTCACAATTATTGGCATCCAGGACTTTACGAATTTCCCTCATCATATCGTTAGGATCCATGGAACTGGTAGTTTTCATGCTCCAAGTAAACCTCAGTGAACGGGGCTTGGCTTCCTTGTTTTCATCCTTCTGATCCACAGCTACATTGCGACTGAAAGAAAACATTTTATTATTTAATAGGACAACCAATAGCCTCTTAAATCGTGTGTTGATGAAGCAACTGCCCTGTTCAGTGTGCATTTTTTGTATTACAGAAGTGCACAGAGGGGCCCCAACTTGGAGCAGGACCCTGTTGTACTAGGTATTGCATATTATATACACACAGTAAGACTGTTCCCACCCCAAAAGCATACAATCTAATTATGCCAAGACACAACTAGTGTGAACAACAACTGGAAGGAATGGGGACAGGAGGATGAAAAACTTTATTACTACCATGCTGAAGGTAAGTTTTCACTCACCTGTAATTCAATTAAGGTTACAGCCTACATGGACCAATAATCCAGGGCATATAGCACCGGAAAGCTCTAGAAATTTCTGGAACCCTCATTAAGATAGCAGCTCTAAGTCACAACTTAAAGACTTAGGCCACAGTTGCCTCCAATATGAGTTGATATTTACTGATACAATGCACTGAAGAGCCCTGGCAGAAGGATCCTTTGGGTTCCCTTACATTTTCTCCTCTACTACAGTCCTCAGGCACTGCATTGCAGCAACCTTCTTGAGTCTATATACACCAGTGTGGGGAAGGAGCCAGGTGAAGGATATCCCTCACCTGCTGGGACTGAATGTGCTGCCTTCCACCCCCACCAATCTAAAATATCTCAGGGTCACTTCTGGAGTTTCATAACAGCCTTCCTAGCTTCATAAACATTTGAGATTTCAAGCAACCAAAGACCTTTGCCTTTCAGCTCAGGTACTGGTGGGTCTACGCAATATCCTCAAACATATCATACACCAAGGAAAGTATCTTTATCAATACTATTGCTTCACCTATGACAATCATCAGAGATGTATAACTTGCAATGGTGAACAGTCTAACTTCTGAAGTTACTGGAGTGTCTTTTTCAGAATAAAATACAGAAAGTTAACATACCAAACTAATGTTAACAAAAATAATCTCCTTGTCACTACAACAGAAGGTACAATGAGAAAGTGTGATGACTATCAAAATTGTAAGAATTAAAGCACATAGTAATAACATTCTTCTCTTGTTTTGGTGGTGGTGGAAATAGATGGATAAGACGACGAGTTCCAGAAATTTGTAGAATATTAGCTCACTATTGTATTTCAGCTATGAATTAGTGGCCACATGGCTAAAAAGAGTTGGAATCTGTGTACTGAAACCTTCACAAAAAGTATGTTAACATGCAGATATGTGCATAAAAGTATTTTCTGCATCAGATACCTCTTCAAAGATTATTTTTGCTCTCATGGTATACCATAGAGTTTAAAATCAGTGGTATGTTAAGATTCAGAATTCAATTTAGAACATAAGAACTGCCATACTGGGTCAGACCAAAGGTCCAACTAGCCTAGTATCATGTCTTCCAACAGTGGACAATGCCAGGTGCCCCAGAGTGAATGAAAAGAACAGGTAATCATCAAGTGATCCATCCCGTCGCCCATTCCTAGCTTCTGGCAAACAGAGGCTAGGGACACCACCCTTGCCCATCCTGGCTAATAACCATTGATGGACCTATCCTCCATGAATTTATCTAGGTCTTTTTTGAACCCAGTTATAGTCTTGGCCTTCACAACATCCTTTGGAAAGAGTTCCACAGGTTGGCTGTGCATTGTGTGAAGAAATACTTCCTTTTGTTTGTTTCAAACCTGCGGCCTATTAATTTCATTTGGTGACCCCTAGTTCTTGTGTTATGAGAAGGAGTAAATAATACTTCCTTATGTACATTCTCCACACCAGTCATGATTTTATAGACCTCTATCATATCCCCTCTTAGTCAACTCTTTTCCAAGCTGAAAACTCCCAGTCTTATTAATCAACCCTCATATGGAAACCATTCCATACCCCCAATCATTTCTGTTGCCCTTTTCTGAATTTTTTCCAATTCCAAAATATCTTTTTTGCATGCATATGTGGTTGCCCCATCTCAAAAAAGACATATTGGAATTGGAAAAGATCTCTTTCTTGAGTGGTAACAGTTAATTTAGACCTCATAATTTCATATGTATAGTTGGGATTATGTTTTCCAATGTGCATTACTTTGCATTTATCAACATTGAATTTCATCTGCCATTTTATTGCCCAGTCACCCAGTTTTGTGAGATCCCTTTGTAGCTCTTTGCAGTCTGCTTTGGACTATCTAGAGTAGTTTTGTATCATCTCCAAATGTTGTCACCTCACTTTTTCCAGATCATTTATGAACAAGTTAAAATAGTACTGGTCACAGTACAGACCCCTGAGGGACAAAACTATTTACCTCTCTCCATTCTGAAATTTGACCATTTATTCCTATCTGTTGTTTCTCATGTTTTGACTAGTTACCGATCCATGAGAGGACCTTCCGTCTTATCCCATGACAGCTTACTTTGCTTAAGAGCCTTTGGTGAGGGACCTTGTCAAAGGCTATCTGAAAATCTAAGTACTTTATATCCATTGGGTCTCCTTGTCCACATGTTTGTTGACCCCCTCAGAATTCTAGTAGATTGGTGAGGCATAATTTCCCTTTACAAAACCATGATGACTCTTTCCTCAACAAATTATGTTCATCTATGTGTCTGACACTTCTGTTCTTTACTATAGTTTCAACCAGTTTGCCTGGTACTGAAGTCAGGCCTGTAATTGCTGGGATCACCTCTGGAGCCTTTTTTAAAAATTGGTGCCAGATTAGCTATCCTCCAGTCATTTGGTACAGAAGCGGATTTAAATGATTGGTTACAAACCACAGTTAACAGTTCTGCAATTTCACATTTGAGTTCCTTCAGAACTCTTGGGTGAATACCATTTGGTCCCGGTGACTTATTACTGTTTAATTTATCAATTTGTTTCAAAACCTCCTCTAATGACACCTCATAAGGTCAGTTCCTTAGATATGTCACCTAAAAAGAATGGCTTAGGTGTGCGAATCTCCCTCACATCCTCAGTCACAAAGACAAGTATTTTAACAAGTACTAATAACAAGTCAAGTCCTTTTTATGGGCTTTTTTAAAAATAATTTCTAGTTACATGAAACAAACTTCTGTACCATCGTGTTGGCAGAACATTGTGAAAGTATTGCATAAAAATAAAAACTTGATTAGAAAGTTAAACAAATTCAGCATGAAGATCACCTATTTAATAATTCTGTGTGTTATCATAGAGGAGACTTGCTTTCACATGAGCAGCCTCAAGCTGATTGGTAGAGTCAGAGATTATGCTCATAACCTTGAGAAGGGTTAAAAAAACCTCTCACACTTTAGTACCCTCCAATATTGGATTATAGAGCAGTTCTGCAGTCTCACTGGGGGCTACCTGCCTGCCCAGCTGCTAAGATGCAGAAATATATAAAGGGAAAAGGTAACATGAAAGATGGAAGAATTTAGAACCAAGTCACTCAATGATTTAATCACTGTTTTGAAGACAGGAGGGTTTCTTGGTTTACAGTTTCATGGAGCTAAAGGAAACAAAATCTGCTGCTTAGAACCTGAGCCACATAAACAGGGGGAGAAAGGTTCAAACTCACCTAAGTAACATTTAAACAAAAATCATTACCCTCACCTTGAGCCCTCATATCTCCCGTTCCTCTCATATTCAGTCGGGAGCCTCATTGAAAAGAATGCAGAAACAAAAGGAAGTGGGAAAGAGAAGACAAATCTTATACTAGCATACATAATATCTGAATAGCTGCTAAATGCAATAATCTCAATTATACCGTAATTAAAATATATTGTGTTATGACACTTTAGGCAACAAAGATTCAATGGATTTTCAAGATCACAGCAAACTTAGAATACGACAAATGTCTTGCCCACCAAAACAATATGTATTTATAAGCCACAGTTTCTAAAAAGTAGATACTTTTAGTATTAATTGTAATACTATATTGACACACGTACACATGAAGTTAAAAGGTAAGATTCCAGTGGGGAAGATTGTTGAATTAGAAATATGTAAAATGTACTAATTCAGTGTAACTAAAGATACTAATTATTGTTATTATTAAAGTGATAAGCTGTAAAAGAGAGAAAAATGGTATTAAAAACAGCTTTAATATGCACACCCATACCTGTAGATCAAATATAGTGAAACTTGTAGATCAAATGATCGGATTAATTTGTCCCACCCTCCTTAAACCAGGATATAAATTAAAATTAGCATAAGAAAAATTTCATGGTAAATTCAAGATTTCTCAATATGTACAATTCCTCTGAATATGAATTCTTCTGAATTCCTGTACCACGGACTCATCTTCCAGAAGACATGCGTAAGGGTAAAAGAAATTGAGCAATATAAAGATCACCGGCAGAAAAGTTACTTAACACTGTTATATATTAATGTTACATTTAAGCAACCTTCAAGGCAAACAGAATCAAGGTGGAAAAATCTCCCACAAGCACCTCGCTACTTTCTCCCATGCCTATTTCACCCCAGGCATACACAACATTAACACACCAAACTAATCATAGTAGATTAGGGCAGCTTGGTAAATGGTGTGAAGATGAGAAGGGAGAGTTAAAACTGTGGTGCATCATCCGTGGTGTATGGTAGTTGTGGTGATGAGGTATATGTCTGTCTGGGAACATATGTACTGTCATGTAGCTTTTAGTTTCCTTGCTTTTGTGGGTTCAAGTCACGTATGTTGTATACCAATCCTAACTACTTCTCGGTGACATTTTTTGGTCAGAATCACATTTCAATGTGTCTTAACACTGCTGTCTTATTTTAAAATCTTGAGGGGAAAAATCTGGGCTAAATGAAGCTCACATTGAAGCAAGAGTCCTGTTCTTATTGCCAGAATACTATGTCAACACAGAGTGCATAGTACCACAATGACCGTCTGGAGTAAGCCTATCTCAACGACTATTCTAAGGGGGTTTCTTAACTAAGGGTCCAATGCTTCTTCTATTAAAGACAATGTGTATTTCTCCATTGTATCAATGGAAGCAGGTTCAGGTGCTATAAGAAGAGACGGTTCCATCATCTTTAGCAATATAGGACGGAGACAATCATTTTAAGCTATGCAACATATTTGTCCATATTGATCAGTAAAATAATTTAGTTCTCTTAGTTACTGATTTGTGAAGCCTGTCAAAGACAGAATAAAATGCCAATATTTATAATCACTTTGGTAGATATGTCAAGCTGATGTGCTTCTCTAGAATGAATGGATATTAGAGAAATCAGAAATGGAAAAAGCCTAGTAAGTCTGTGGTGTACAAGCCAGGACCTCTGGGCTGCTCTTGATGTCCATCTTTCTGGGGGACGGAACACTAGTGAAAGCATGAGGAATTTATGGGAAAGGAGAAAGCTATAAAAGCTGAACACATCCAGAGGTTTCAACGGTAGACATGCAAAGAATCTTGTGGAAGGCTCGTTCCGGAAGGCACAGCAAACTCCTCTCTGTAAGTCTGAAGTCACTTCCTGACTCAGATGACAAAATGTCAAGTGCTGTACTCAGAAATACTCTCTGAAGGGCACTAGAGGCATCTGTTCCTGGGAAGTAGGAGAGAACATTTTTGCTTACAGTTGCAAGCATTTATAGATCGCATCAGACTCACTTTCTCAGTTGACAAAAAAGGCTCAAGAAATAGGAGTATGACCTGTCATCCCTATAGTGAATGATACAAGAAATGTCAAGATTTCTTTGCTCAAAAGTTCAGACTTTCAAAGGGACAAAAATAGTTTGTTCTGGTTTCAGATCGATTTTCTGCTGATCCTAGCAGCTCAGGCTGAAGTTCAGTTAAAACTGACCAACTTCTAAATACTATTAACATTCCAATTTTTAAAAAACAAATGAAATGTGTAGCACTCAGAATTTGCCGAGCTCTCTGAAATGAAGTTGTAATATTGTCCTTGTGGCAACTATAATAAATTCCAATGTTAAAATAAAATGAATTTCTGTAGACGAGATTCATGAGAGGTAAAGAAGAATTTGACTAAAAAAATAAATCAGTATCTATGCTATAGGCAGCAATGTATTTCACTTCACTGCCTGCATACAAGAACGAGAGAGACAGGCACACCGGAAGTCACATGCACATACACGTCTACTAATAAAAAGGAAAATTCAGAGGTGCATTGTTATGCAAGTCTCTTTTTAAACAAGAATACCCTGAAAAAGTTACTATCAGAACACCTGAAACACTGCTGCAATTAACAAATGTCAAATATCTGACCCAAAAGTAAAAAGATGCAATCTTTATATTACAATGCCATATTTCTATTTAAAGGTAACTCTCTAGAACGTGAGTTATAAAATGTAATTAAACTTCCTGACTAACAGATGCATCTCACTTACTGCCTCAACGCAGTAGAGGCTTACAGTTAAGTTATAATGAACGTCCAGTTGTGGAAATAATAGCTTATTTGCTCAATTAACCTTCTAATGTTTTACAGTAGCCATCACCATAACTTTGGAAGAGGCAAAGCCTCTCTTTCAATCTCAGATCCCTGTGCAATTCACAGAACTCACACTGACTTCTGCAACTGTGCAGAACTTGGTGGCTCAGGCTAAATGCCGAGTTAAGAAATTCGCCTTTATTCATTGTCAAGTGTACAAGGTTGCTGGCACTCAATTTCTTCTCCGATCTACCCTAGCGACAAATAAAACTACCAGAGCCCATGTATATTCCTCCTCCCAATTTATAGTCCTGTAAACCGACAATGAATGTCGATGGCAACTAATCCAATAAAATAATTCTAGAATATGTTCACATTTGGGAATGCCCCAAACATAGCACTAAGAGGGAGTGTAACCTAATACTATGATTTGTTTTGAAACAAAGAAACCATTCCACGTCTAGTATGCAAGGTATTTTTCACACCCTGACTTTCTTGAATGAATGAATGAACTTCAGTAGCTAGTTTGGAGTTGAATTACATACAATTCCTAATGGAATTAACTAAATTTATATCCTAACAATTTTAGGACACAGCTTGCCTAAAGAAAGTACGACAAACTTCAAATCGCAAATACCAGTGATGATTTTACCTTTAGAAAGAAAGTACAAATGGATGCCCATTTTTAAAGTAAAGTATGTTGGGCTGAAATGATTTATTTTTTTTGGCCACTTCTGAATCAAAACTTCTTCTCTTAACAGGTGAGCATGGTATCATCATTCCAGAGAAGCTCGGCAACACTTAAAAGGCAACTGTAGGATATTACTAGAAAATTTAGCTCAGTCAAAAAGCTGTTTCAAAGTTTTAGAAGTCTTCACTGACCAAAGAAATGTGAGTAGCTCTAGCAATATTTCCTTCAGCGTGACTTCCTGCACCTTTTAGTTTCTCATTGTGAAATTTCATTTCTTTCAGTATAAAACTCTAAATTCAGTTACTGGAACCCACAATCTTTCAAGCTTCCCTTATTTTTTATTCTATTCTCTGAAGACAATATGGATGTAAGCAATTTCCAAGTCATACTTTTTATTTCCATCATGCTTCATTTTTTAGAATATTTTGGTAGCTTTTTTCCTGTTGGTCTTTTTCTTCCATGTTTTGGCTTATGGATGATAGGGCTTTCCAAAGAATTAGGAGAAGAATGCTGAAGCAATACAGCTTTGAGAATAGGGTGCCTGACTCTTTTTTCACCTACTTCAATAGAATTACTTGTAATTTATGCCAGTATTAAAGCAAGAACAATCAGTTCCGCCTGCTTTCTTAAAACCTTTCTATGTAGGATAGTTTTTCCAAGATTGGTTCCTTTTGTCAACGCACTTGCATAACTTTTATTCTTTTGTTTATTCTATACATTGTAATTAAGTGTTTCAATTTATGTCTCTGTTGGACAGTATAAAAGGAAGTAATTTGGCTTTGGGTACTCTACAAAATGCTTCTTATTTGAAGATTTTCAATGTACATCCTTCATCCCTCATGCAAACTTCCAATCTCTCAAGTGATTTGTATTTTTAAGTCAAATTTGGTGAAAGTTTAAATTTGTTATGACCAGAAGCAAATTATTCATACACTATTTTGATAAGAATTTTCCTAATGAAGAAAATTAGAGGATAAAGTATGTAGAGCATCACTTACCTTTACACATTTGTGCCCTTATGTTTTGTCTACATTTTTCAGTGTTACCAAACACGTCATTCTTCAAACATAAGCATGCTAAGTGTATTAGTATAAAGAACAGAATTATTTTTGGTACTATCAACTCTATCAAAGAAAGAAGAGTGCACAAGGCATGCTTTGCATCTTGTTATACAGGTGCCACAGATGCTTAAGTATCATCATTAGTCAATGGATTTCCTTCTATATTTTCCTTTCAAGGAAGAAAGTATTTAGTTCTCAGCAGAAAGTTTAGTTTTTAGAAAACCAAGGCTAGAAAGCCAAATTTTATGTTAATTGCAGGAGCCACTTTTTTAAATATAAATAAATCCTACCTTTTGATAAACCTGAATGACATGTTTCTAAAAGAAATTAAGCCAAAACAATAATTAACAAAAAAAAGTTTGTACAAATTAAATTGAAAATTCATTCAAAAAGTGAAACATGCAATAACAATGAGATTTCATATTTAAATGCACCTGGTACTAATAAGTTTCAAATTTATTCTGAGATTAGAAGAATGATTTCAGGGCTGAGGAAGCGTCGTCTTAATTTTGTTTTCAACTTTGTTTTACTTCTGAGAGCATTCCAACATTTCTTCTGAAAAGAGTCATCACTAAATATTATGAATTCAAATGTATACCAGTTTAAAAATATTCTTAAACTGTAGCATTGTTTGCACTTACAAAGGGATTGAATTTTTGTTATTGTCCTATGTATTTCAGACAGGAAAAAAAAAAATCTCAACTTTGGTAATTGAATAGCCCCAAAATTAACTCATTTCTTCATAACATCAATTTAGTCATTTGGTGCCAATGAACTGTGTGACGGGTTGGGACTGCCACCTGATGTGTTAAGACTACCTTTGAGCTCATTTTCCCTGGCAGCTTGGGACTTAAGAACCCTACCTTGTTGAGCCAGACACGCCAGTCTGCTCCAACACAGACCCTGGGTCTGAACCACGTCCCCCAAAAGCTGCAGCCTTAACTGAAGATGGCTTAGAAAGTGCTCCTGTCTCTAGCACCCAGATACCCAGTTCCCAATGGGAACCAAACCCCAAATAAATCTGTTTTACTTTGTATAAAGCTTATACAGGGTAAACTTAAATAGTCCGCCCTCTATAATGCTGATAAAGAGATGTGCACAGCTGTTTGCTCCCCCAGGAATTACTTACTTACTTCTGGGTCAATTAATAAGCAAAAAGTGATTTTATTAAGTATAAAAAGTAGGATTCAAGTCGTTCCAAGTAATGACAGACAGATCAAAGTAAATTACCAAGCAAAATAAAACAAAAACACGCAAATCTAAGCCTAATACAGTAGGAAACTAAATGCAGGTAAATCTCACCCTCAGAGATGTCCCAATAAGCTTCTTTCACATACTAGACTCCTTTCTGCATTCTGTTAGTGATACTACACCCCAACATGTTTCCAGGGACCAGGAACCCACAACTTTGCTAAAACACCTATGAATCACATCATAAGGCTTAAAGGTACTGGAAGGGGGTGTGACCACAGACAAACATGGATTTTACATGTACTGCCTCCGCCATGAACAATGTCCAAGTCTCTGGCAGTAAGTTCAGGAAGAGGGTGTGACGTTGCACCCCATAATGCTTTAAAGAAATATGCTTATGAGTGTAAATATGACATAACGAATATGTTTTATGCTAGATATGCCATGTAACATATCTTTGCAAAGGTTATTTTCCACTGAATATATTCATTCTATGTGTTTGCATGCATCATTTTTATATCTGAAGTTATGAGTGTTGGCTCTATGCTTGTATTTAAAGTGTTTGCTGTAGGAAGCACATAAGGCAGATTTGGTCAACATAGTGTGAGGGGTTAGTCAAGTAATTGGAAGTACTTAACTAGCAATGGACTTTGGGAGATGCCAATCCACATCTAGGCTTTCCTGGGAATGTTCAAACTAACATGTAAACTATGGTGTCAGCCTGCAAAAAGCTGAATCATTCATAGACATGTGACTTGCCCAGGTGGCTTTAGACTCCCTCTTGTTTCTGTGATTTTGCACAGGAGAACAAACGGATTTCCGCCCACAAGAGAATATAAAAGGTCCTGGAAACCCCTCCATTTTGTCTTCAGCTGGCTCAAAAGATAGCCTCTCCACTCCAAAGAGATGCCTGAAAGAAACTGGAACAAAGGACAGTAACTACGGGGTGTGTGAGTGATTGCTGGACCCAGAGTAGGAAGGAGTTTAGTCTGTAAAAAAAGCTTATTGGAACATCTCTGAGGGTGAGCTTTACCTGCATTTAGTTTCCTACTGTATTAGGCTTAAACTTGCGTGTTTTTGTTTTATTTTTCTTGGTAATTTACTTTGTTCTGTCTGTCATTACTTGGAACCACTTAAATCCTACTTTTTATACTTAATAAAAATCACTTTTTGCTTATTAATTAACCCGGATTAAGTAATTAATTCCTGGGGGAGCAAACAGCTGTTCATATCTCTCTATCAGCCTTATAGAGAGCAGACAATTTATGAGTTTACCCTGTATAAGCTTTATACAGAGTAAAACAAATGTATTTGGCGTTTGGATCCCATTGGGAACTGGGTATCTGGGTGCTAGAGACAGGAGCACTTTCTAAGCCATCTTCATTAAGTCTGCAGCTTTGGGGGGGACGTGGTTCAGACCCAGGGTCTGTGTTGGAGCAGACTAGCCTGTCTGCTCAACAAGGCAGGGTTCTGAAGTCCGAAGCTGCCAGGGAAAACGGGCTCAGAGGTAGTCTCAGCACATCAGGTGGCAGTCCCAAGGGGTCTCTGTGACCCAACCCGTCAAACTGCCTTAATGATGCATTTATATTTAGTGGCAAATGATGGGAAATTACTCACTCTGGAATATAATTAATTTATTGTCACAAGAGTTTATCTATAGAAAAAATGAAGCAGGATATGAAAAGATTATGATTCAAAGGATGTTTTTCTGCAAAGGTGAGAAAGAAGAAACTTAACGTGCTGAGTCCTTAGGGACGGGGTGCCTTCCTATGAGTTTGTACAGCACCAAGCATGATGGGGGCCTGATTCTGAACAGGGCTTCTGGATGCATACTTAATACGTTACCTATAATAAGAAATTGAGATTTTATATTTCCTTTGTGCAGTTTATTAAATAATCCCAAGATAGTGGAATTATTTACTGGGGTCTGGTCAAAAGCTATTGTGCTGCGAATTAAAAACCAGAGTTCAAGCTTTTACAAGCTTAATTATCTTCTAAATAATTGAGAATGCTTTCTAATAGGTTCCAGTAGCAGAGCTCAAAGCTTACAAATTCATAGTACATGAATACATCCACATTTTGAATGGTAGATGGAAACATTAAGGAAGAGCATTATAAAACTAGCAATAGTGCAGACAGAAGAAGATGCTCCAAAAGGAGCGAATGTTTGAAGAAGAAAAGCTTTGTTCTAAGCCAACATTTATAGGTAAAAGTAACTGAGATAAAAATAGACATCTTAATTATAAAAAAATCCCCACACATCTCCCCTCTTTAACCTGGCAATTTGTCAAAATCGTATATAGCAGAGAGGGGAGAACTTGGAGCAGGGCAAAAGCTTACCAAATACAGGACTGAGAGGCCTTGGATTTGTCACAGACAACTTCTACATTTTAAAGCAAAAATTCCTCACACTGGAATCACTACTTAGATATGAGGAAACATTAGGTTGACTTAGCCTACATAGTTTTGAAGGAAGGATACTATGAAGACTGAGAGAGTGTGTGTACAAGGTTATAAAAAGGAAAGTAAGTGAATGGGTTAATGTTTGTGGGGTATATGCCGAATACAAAACAAGTAGTCAAAGACTGAAATGGAATAGTCTATAAATAATTTAGCAAGATTAAGCTACTAAAGGCACAACAGAGGTAGGGAGAGAATCAGAAGGTGTGTGGATAGTACCCAAAGCCTCACTCCTGCAAAAACTTATACGCAAGCTCGAAGATGAACACGCAAATGTCATGCAGTGCTCTAACGTGCATGAACTATAGGTCATCGGCTCAGATACCAAAAAGAGGAAAATAAAAATTCAGAAATGTTTAAAATGTATATGAAAAACATGATTTTTAAATTTTAGTTCCTATGGGAGCTGAAGAAACTTAAGTTACCACTGGCAAATTTAGAACGTCATAACTTCCTGCTGAAGTAAAAACCCTCAAAACAGGAGCAAGCCTCCGCTTAGGCTAAGCTCCTTGGGTAGGCTATAACTTTTAAGACTGTGTCAGGTCTATGCCTAAACTAAGTGCCACACAAATAAATCTTTCAAAAGTTGAGCAGGCTTCTGTCTAAGATGAGCTTTTAGGCTAGGCTGACTCTTTCAAAAATTAGGGAAGCTTTATACAGGGTGACCAGGTGTCCGGTTTTTGATCGGCACACCTGGTCAAAAAGAGACTCTGATGGCTCTGGTCAGTCCCGCCGACCGGGCCGTTAAAAGTTCGGTTGATGGTGCTGCGGCGCTAAGACAGGCTAGTTCCTACCTGTCCTGACTGGCACCGTGCTGTGCCCCGGAAGCAGCCAGCAGGTTCGGCTCCTAGGCGAGGGGGCCACAGGGCTCCGTGCTCTGCCCCCACCACGAGCACCGGCTCCGCAGTCCCACTGACTGGGAACCAGCCAATGGGAGCTGGAGGGGCACGGTGCCTGAGGGCGAGACTGGTGCATGGAGCCTCCTGGCCCCCTGTCTAGGAGCCGGACCTGCTGGCTGCTTCTGGGGCACTGCTTCTGGAGCCTGCCTTAGCCCCCCCGCTGGGCCTCTGACTGGGAGCCACCAGAGATAAGTCTCACCCCAACCCCAAGTCCCAATCTCTTGCCCCAGCCCTGAGCCCACCCTGAACCCCTCATACCTTGCCTGACCCCAGAGCCCACATCCCTAGCCGGAGCCCTCACCCCCTTCTGCAACCCAACTCCCTGCCCCAGCCTGGAGCCCCCTTCTGCACCCTGAACCTCTCATTTCTGGCCCCTTCCCGGAGTCCTCCTGCCCTCCAATCCCCTGCCTCATCCCAGTGAAAGTGAGTGAGGGTGGGAGAGAGAGCAAGCCACTCAAGGAGGGGGAATGTAGTGGGCAGGACCGGGGCCTTGGGTGTTTGTTTTTGTGCGACTAGAAAGTTGGCAAGCCTAGCTTTATAGCTCCTTAGCCCACCTGTCATTAAACTCCAGACAGACAGAAGTCAGTCCTAGTGACAGGCCACACCATTGCAATGAACAGTCAAGTTAACACATGTGCGTAAAATCTCTGCAGGATCAGAGCTCAAGTATGTTACAGATCAAGGTGAGACACGTTGATTATGTTTCCTAGCAGGAAGTACGATAGGCCAAATTCTGCCAACTTATAACCCATGTAACCCTACAGAAATCAATTTGACTCGAATTATAAACTATAAGAACAATGGCTTTCAAAGATCTAAAGAACTCAAAAAAAATTCAAAAACTAATACATCTAGCATTTCAAACTGCAGAAATGGCTAAAACACATTGTTCAAGGAATATGAATAGAACTGAACTGCAGCAAAATGAAGTATTTGGGGAACGGGAAGTACCTAAGTGAAGAAAAATTCTCACTATTACAGCTGTTATTTTAAAACAAGCCTTACCTTCTTGTTAGTTTTGAAGTTAATTTACTAAAAAGATTAGTGGAGCCCCTGCTCCTAGTCTGTGAAAGTGGTGTTGCTTCATGGGATAGACTGGGTGAGGCAGGTGGTCCATTATATGTAGCAGTACGTCGCTCTCTGAGTTGACCATGGAAAGTGCTACGACTGGCAGTTCCTCTTGGGAAACGAATGCGATCAGGTGTAGTTGCACTGCTGATGCTATGAGTTGAAGCAACAGGAGTTCTTTGATCAGGACCAGTGCTACAGAGGGAAACAAAAACATATTACACAGTTTCATATTATCTTTTACAGAAACCCCAGCACTTTGCAGGAAACAATGCATGCCTATAAATGTGCAACTGTAAATTCTACAATACAGTACACTTAAAGACATCCTTATACAGGCCATTGTAGAACCCCCCCCCAAAAAAGTTACTATAGCACATTACAGAATCAAGTAATATTTTACAAAAAGTTAGGAATAAAAAAAGTCTAAACACAAATTTGTGCATTTAGAAAAATGTAATATTGAGCAAGCCAGTTGGGAATTAGAGGAAACTGTGCATATAGATTTGCACTGACCAAACTGATGAAAGAAGGAAGGACCAAAAAAAAAAAAACAAAACCCACACACCTTACTTCCAGGTGTGTGTAAGTGTGTGTGTGTAAGTGTGTGTGTAAGTGTGTGTGTAAGTGTGTGTGTAAGTGTGTGTGTAAGTGTGTGTGTGTGTAAGTGTGTGTAAAATGGATAATGTATAACCTTGCTTTCTCCTTTCTATGCCTGTGGAGAACCTTGCTAATTTGTGAACATCTTGTAACAGAACTCTATATACCAGCAATCTACTTGAAAATATTAAAAATTCCTAACAGTACAAAAATATTAGACTATAATCCCCCCTGACAGTGTTCAAAAACAGAGGGATTTTTGATAATTGTATTAGTATGAAAAAAGTATTAAATGTTCACTATGGTAGGATTATATCACAAACACCACAAAACAATACATGTAAACAAAACTAAAAATTAGGAAACATCTTGCAGAAAATACAGTCTAGAACAAATCTAAGACTAAAATTCCACAGCACAAAGTTAAAAGGCAGGTAAAACTTAGTTTCACAATTATTTCAGTTTTTCTTACATAAGCTTGAAGTTATCTGCGTCATTGTTTATTGGAAGTAACATCATCTTCGTGTGCACAGAGGCTGACATGGACATCGACTTCTGATGTCTCAGCCGAATGCTGGAGGAGGAGGTGGTACAAACTGAGGCAGGGCTAGCTGCATAAGCGAACATTTCGGTCAGGCTGCGAGGGGGTTTGGGTTCAGGCAGAGGCAGAAAGAACAGCATGACGGGCCAATGACAAAGTGCAAACTACCGTGTATAGTGAAAAGAAAACACTTCTCACAAACATCTGGCTTTTGTCAAAAAGAATATAAGTGTTACCACCACTTGCATAGGAGATAGAGCAATTAACTATTTTACACTGACTAAAACATGTTTTTTTTTTTAAACTGTCCTTTTCTGCAATGTGATAATTCAAATGCATTGACAGCATTAGCTTGTGGACACCTGTCTTGACTAGATGTATAGGAAGCTTGGGCCTTGGAATTCTTAGTGATCTGCACCAAAGTATTATTTGAAATAAAGGTGCAGATTGTATCAATTATTTTTCCTATGAAAAATGCTTTTTAAAAACATTCTTAACACCGCAGGTCTAATGATTGGGAATGATCTCCTGGGTGAACAGTGATTCCAGTCAAGAACTCTGCTGCTGCTTGAAAATGCCCAGGTTTTTTTTTAAATTTGCTCTTCCAGTGGGATTCTCATTTTAATAAACCTCAACCACTGTAATGGGTTGAGGACTTAATGGACATAACCCAGACTTGAAGGTTTAGGATATCTATGCTAGAGTAGCAAATTAATAGTCTATCCTACTGAGGAGTCTACCCTGCTACAAGGACTAGGGGTGTTGGAGTTCTGGAATGGCAGTTCAATTATCTCTGTGCAGGCAAAGGACAAGATTTTTCAAGAATACTTTGTACTTGGGGATCACTGAGCAGAACATCGATTAACATTCATGCTTTGAAGGAAGGTCTATTGAATCTTCTTCAGCAAAAAGGATGGATGGCTGTCATGTGGTGCTTCATAGTTTAAACTAGGTGGTAAAAAATAAGCACTGTTCAGGCTTAGGGAAGAAACTCAGTATCTGGCAACAGGAGTTCCAAACTTGCTGTTCCATATGATCAAAAGAAAAAGTTACATACGTTCATATATAAGAAACTCCCTTGTGGCTACAGATATTGGGGGCACAAGCTCTGGAGTCTGTGTCATTCAGTTAACTCAGAACCCCAGAAGATCTGCAAGGATGCTGGTTCAGTTAGACTATCAGCTGCCTACTATAGATTTAGAGATTATTTAGCATGCTTTGAAAAAAGTTTGAGTCAACGTGCATGTCATTTTTAGTGGAGCTTTTTCTTATGTAAATTGGGTAATTTTTAAAAAAAGCCTTTCACTGAATGGATCTGATATGTTATTTTAGCATTCCTGGTTTTTGTTTTTCCACAGATGAAGACATCAGCATCCCTGTCTATAATCACTTTTTTTGTTAATGGCTTTATTTGTAATAAGAAGCCCAACCCATTTTGCCTTTCATTAAAATTCCCAACACCAGGGAGTTAAGAAATTGTAGGAGGATGAACAGAGAGCTGCATGAACAGTCTCAATCTCAATAGAAAGCATCTCAAGTAGATAAACACTTTTTAAGGGATAAATAATCCTGAAACAAATGATCACTAAAGGTTCAAAACTTAATTTGTACAACTTATTACAAAGATAAACTGACTGTTTCCTCTTTTTAGGATTATTTGTTCTAAATTTTATCTATTTTTAAGGGCATTATGAGACTTATAGAAACTGGGTCCCCTACCTCCAAACAGATGCTTAACGTTTGAGCCTTTTCCCTCAGAATCTTCTGTACCCCATCTTTGTCAGAAGTCATCCTCCTGGTGCTGTCATATCCTGCTGCTAGAACTGCTTTCTTGGTCTGTAAGCTTGCTGCACATCTGTCATGGCAATAACTAAGTACTTTGCTCCTAACAACATGGTTTTGCAATTGTTTCTTTTGTGATACACTACTACTTTGTTACAATAAAAATCTTTATAAAAAGATGTGAGGTGTTGCAAACAATGTACTCACATGAACCTCATAAGCCACCTCCAGCAGTTTTCCACAGTTGTGACAAACTATGGTACAAGCTGGGATGTTCAGAGTAGGAAAAAGAGTAGCTCTTGGGAAGGCATTTTTTTGGTCCCTATACTAATTGATTATTTTTTCTTAAAATATGCTGCCTATGTCAAAACTCAATGTGTAAAGAGCACAGGTATGCAGCGTGCGGTGGGATGACATGTTTTGTAAAGAAAGGCATGAAACACATTTAAGCTTTATATATATATGTGTTCTCTCCTGACATTAGAAGAGCTCTTCAGGTGTTCAGTTGGTCACTATTCTCAACATCCTCAATTATAGTAAACCTAAAATCTTAGCTGAAATGTTCTTTAGAGCAGTTCTCCCTTACAATAATTGCTATCACAGAGAAGTGCAATTTGAAAGCCACAAAAAACCCATTTCTAAAGAAACCCTGAATTCAAACAAACTAGGTTTCTACTTCAGAATCCACATCTAAGAAAAACACCACAGATCTTTCTAGAGTTTTATCTTTCATAGAGTTCAGAGATAAGAGTATTGGAGAGATAAAAAAACAACTGAAAAAGCAGCATTTATTCTAGATCCAATCAATACTGCACTTACTGCAATCTGTTCAGCTTATGTCCAACTATGAGCAACCAAGTATATTGAGATTTGACTATAACCCTCTGCAGCAAATTTTCAGATTGTGCCAATCTAAGACGTACCGCTACATGCACAAATAGTGAAATCCACTGAATCACAACCAGGAATTTCTAGTTATAAAGACAAACTTAATAATGCTGTGTTTTATTCTGTCAAACTTTAATATTTTTAATTAACACATTGATCTTGCTAGTTACCGTGGTACCTGCATATTTATGGAACCTAATAATGAAGTTGTTATATCAAAGGATAGACTCCATAACAGCAAGTCCAACATGTTTTAATCAAAAGTAAAAAGTGGTAAAAGTTAATGTGAAATGTCTGACAACAGTATAAATGCCTTAATGAGGACACAAAGTATGTCCTAACAAACTTGAAGTTTGGAACAGTTTTACTACTTGCATTACACTCTGATCAAGAATAGAAATTTCCCTCCCTGCTGACAGCTGCAGAAGGCAGGACTGTTCAGCATTTTTGAAAGTGAAGATAAGTTGCAGAATATAACGCATGTGTCTAGGAAGGTCAGTGGGGCCAACACCCTGGTTTATTTATTGCTATGTACTGTACAGCACTGACTTTGGACAAAATGAAGTCTATTGAAGCATGGTGTAATACTGAGAAAGTCAAGGCCAGAAAAGACAAAGGAGCAATTTCTCAGCAATACAGAATGAAGCTGCTCCCAGCAGAAGACCAAGAAGATAACACTGAACTCTCTTAAGCCCGGAAGTTTATTTCAATTTAAGGCCTCGTAGACCAGAAGATGCTGCAAAACAGAGTGCTAATTTAAAGACTGATTATAAAAGAAACCAAGCAGACTACCCAGCTAAGCAAGTAATGAGCTCTAACAAACAATGGTACAAAGGGACACATTTTCACATGCATTGTATAAATATTTCTAATGACTATTGTTTACCTAAGAGCTATTAAAATGCTGAAGTTACTGAATTATCAGGAAAGTGGTTTTAAGATCAAGATTAATAAATGCAGAATATAACCAAGCAGTTTGCGTGCGAGGTGAGTGAAAAGATGTCTTTGGATTGACACCAGGTGGCATCTCTCTAAAGTGGTACAGCAACTGTTCAGAACTATACCTTTTGGACATCATTGTGGTTGCATGCAGCATCATGTTTAAAAATAACTTGGACAGAAAAAACACATTAACATATCTTAAATTAAAAAGGTTTTCCATCCCTTTCCTTAACCCAAGCAAAGACTTAGTAATATTAACAAGGACTAGTCATTGGAGGATGAGAGAGAGACAGACACCACTATTTAATAGGGCTGTAATTTGCATACTAGTCAATTACAGACCTAGTTGGCCAGGTTGGCAGGGGGAAGAGAGAAGTGTGCAGAGTCAATTTAGACTTAGGTTTTAATTCTCCCTAATTCCTGCCAGGCTTGCTGAAGACCAGTGGGAGGAGACAAAGGTCAGAGTCATGTCCCTTATCCCAGACACCAGTGGAGGTGATGTCGAACCTTCATTCAGCATGTCCAACTCAGTCCCTCTCTTCCTTTACATGCTGCTGGAGAAGAAAGCAGGAGGCAAAACCATACCCTTTGTGAAATGAAGTCAATTTCACACAGTGACTGCAGCATGAGGGTGTAGGGGCAAACGCCTGTTCCCTTTCTCTGCCAGAGAGATCCCAAAATAGGGATCAATGGAA
This sequence comes from Chrysemys picta bellii, assembly GCF_011386835.1. Lineage (NCBI taxonomy): Eukaryota > Metazoa > Chordata > Testudines > Emydidae > Chrysemys > Chrysemys picta. The sequence continues at coordinate 135,399,260 of NC_088794.1, read as the reverse complement.
AGAAACTGATGAGAAGGGAGCTATTTGTTTTTTTCCCAGACTTCCAGCAAAAAAATTATCACCATTGATTTGACTGGTAACCCCAAATCTCCTGCATAATGTAACTCCCCTCAAACTTAGCATTCCCTTAGTTTAGGGAGAAGGCCCGTATTTGCGTATGAAATTCTAAACCCTCACTCAGGCCTGGTCTACACTCCAGAGTTAGGTTGACGTAAGGCAGCTTACAACGACCTAATTAGGTCAGTGTCTATGCTACAGCCTTGCTCCCGCCTATGTAAGTGCCCTACTATACTGACATAACACCACCTCCATGAGAGGTGTAGGTCTGTGTAGTTAGGGTGACACACCCTCCAGCAGACACTGCGTTACTTACATTGGCTGTCATTCATGTCAATTTCACAGATCCTGCTGGAGCTGTAAAATTGACAAGAAAGGTTGGTAGGTTCCTTGCTTTTGGCTAGGAGCCCTGCTGCCCCCCGGGCTCTAGGCAGCTGGGAGCCCGGAGGTGTCCAGAGGGGCAGCCGGGCTCCCAGCAGAGAGCTGTGCACCGAGCTGAGAGCCCAGGCTCTCAGCCCCCATACTGCTGCTCTTAAGTCAGTGTAACGAAGTGCTCCTTGTGAGGATGCGCACTGTCGACAGAAGGTTAGTGTGGGCATGAAAAACTGCAGTAACTACTGTGGATACTAACAAAGGTTAACTTAAGATTGTAGCGTAGACATGCCCTCAGAGAGGAGCTTTGCTTCTTTACAGTCCCATTTGTTCAACAACTTGCCACAGATTGTAGCCACCTGGAGGGCAGAACCATACAACTGTAACTAACTGGTGCAGACTTCAAATTCAACTAGTTGTAGTTAAAATTCACCCCAATTCCTGACAGAAAAACAAAATTAACTCCCTGCTTGGCAGTTTCTGGAACCAGTAAATCTCCAGGCAGCACAGTAATGGGGGACTGGGGTGGGTTCTTGACTAGCACTCCAGCCAATAAAGAAATCACATGCACTCTAAATATCCTACTTGACAAGCTGCCTCTGTGAGTGAAGGGGATGCTCACATTGATATGTTCCTCTTCCTTTGCCCCCTTCTACCCGACAGGGTAGGATTATGTTAAATTTTAATGTTTCAGGGGTGACATGATGAAGGGATACCTGAGCCTATAAACTCTACAGTATAGTAACAGGCCTCACACTGTTATCTGGTCAGGCAGAAGGCAGTTTTTCTAGAATAAATCAGCAATATTCTAAAAGTATGACACTCCAATATCATAATGAGTACAGCATAGAGTGGAATATGTACAGACAGAAACACACCAACATTTTCAGGTGTTTTAATTTGACCTCTAATACAAACAGATGCCTTTCTTTAATTTTTTAAAACCAAAAATCTTTTACTGAAACAGGGCATTCCTTGTTCAAATATCCAGAAGAATGACTGAATGATTCAATTTTAACCTGTGTACATAGGCTATCCAACCACAGAACATATGATCATGGTCCATAAGTTAGTATCTACAAATTTTGGGAATCTTAGTAGAATACTTCAGGTCTACATACTGCAGAAACAAGTACTTGCAAGTATCCACGAGCTGGGGATTCGTACTTACCTTTAAGAGAAAAATGTAACACTTAGTGATATTGCTTCATTTTGAATCATATACAACAACTTTTTCGAAGCATGAGAAAACAAGTACAGCAAATTTTTCTTTGAGAAATTTCATACCTGTTCTCCTTGCCATTTTGGATTACTGAATGTCTATCTGCAGTGGTTCTCTCGCTACAAACGTATGTATTGCGGCGTGTCATTGCTCCCGGTGCGGTATTATTCTACAATTAAAGATACAATGTGCATTAATCCACCCAAAAAGTTTGTGCAAGACTCACGGCAAAATCAGTATCAACAATATGTGGTTGAGACCTTATTTTCCTTAAATTTATGCTATAATTTGTTCTACAGCTTATAGTAAAAGCCTTACATTGATTTGTTTCCAAATTAGATAAGATAAACAGAAATACCCTTTAGTTATGGTGACTGTGCTGGTCTTTCTAAGAAAGTGCTAAGATGAATGAACTGTTTGAAACACAATTTCATTTTATTTTGACTATTCAACAAGAGTTAACAGAGTAAACTTAACTTTAATCACAAATGCCCTCAACTATTTATGTAAATAAAAATGAGGATTTTATGGAAGTTAATCTAGATCTGTAGTTCCTTTACCAGATATTCTTGAAAGATACTTTATGACTTTTAGAATGTGGAAATTATTATTTTTTCTTAAAACATTTTCTGAAACTGAATCAAGCCCCTAACAAGTTAATTGACAGGAAAAGCAAAGATCTAACAGAAACAAACACATGTGGCTAAGTACAATGGGGAAGTAAATAAATAAAGGCTCTTAAAAATATTAATGCCATAAAGGAATCTAAAGTTTTGAAACCAATAATGAACAATTAAAATAAAAAAGGCAAATTCCAGAAAAATCTCAGTTAAGACATTTTTTCAAATATAAATATACACACAAACATTAGACAGAGGACAAGAGAACCACAGGGCCACTTAAAATGAAAATGGAGACCTTAGAGGGGGATAAAGAATAGAATTAATTACTTTGCCTCTGTCTTTGCAGAGGAAGAGGGTGGAGATATGCCCAACTTGGCGGTCAATTTTCCAGGAACGACTGAGGAGCTAGGTAGTGCACAGATAACAGAATTATATAAAAAAGAGTTAGATGCACTTAATGTAGAAAAAGCACGAGATCCAGATAAACATGCACTCAGGGGTTTTAGAGGAAGCAAGCAAGCAAACTGGTGAATCTTTGACTCCCCCCTTCTCATTCCAGTTCACTGGATTTCAGATAAATTCCACAGGATTGGAAAATGGAAAATAAATCCATTACTGTGCTTTGTTTTTAAAAAGGATTGAGGGACAAAGCTTGACACAAGAGAGGTTACTGAGTTTAAACATCCACTGCCGGGAAAAATCTTGGAAACCAGTTTAAGGGATGTTATCAGTGAACACATGGATAAGCCCCTGTCAATTACAGATTGCCAGTAAGAATTTAGGAAGAGGACTTAACTAACCCATTGTAGTTCTTTGAAGAATTACTGCTGTGATAGACAAGGGAAACTCTATGCATTTTTAAAAAGAATTTGAGATAAGGTTCCGCATAAAAACGAATGGCTACAGTAGTGTGCAATGGAATAAAGGGTAAAAAGATATGGAGGAAAAATGGGCCTAGGAGAAAAAAGGCAAAGCGTAGCCATTGACAAACTTTTCAAGTCGAAAAAAGGTTCCAAGAGGGGTCAGTAAAAAACCTGTTATTCAATATATATGAAACAGCTCCCTGCAGTCCTCTCTCAGGCAAAGTTCCGACACATATCAGTTTATAATCAGGTTCCAAATTCCCCACAATTCCACAGCTGCAGAATATATCAAAAATCCATTTCTTTCTTCAGAACTGTACTTGAATCCAAGGTGTCATTTAAAAGAAATGTCTAGCACTTGCTGTTGCAAACTTTAAAAACTTGAACTGGTTATAAGCTGATGCAGGGTCATGTGCTCGAGTCTGCCAATAGCTGAAATAACTGTTCTAAATATGAACAGTCATCATTCATTTGAATGGGGTGTTAATGTTTATTATTATTAGGCTTAAAAGTTAACACTGCATTAACTTACTGAACATTGCAGGCAAAACAGCCAGCTGAAGACAGAAAAATCCATGACATGGTGAAAGATAAAAATGGAGGGGAAGTGTAAAACTTGGAATTTAACACCAAATTAAGCAACAGCAAATTATAAACTAATTGTATTATTCATTTTCATATTTAATTCAGTATGAAACAATTTTTAATTTATCTGAAGCTGCCAGAAAACCTCTAGTCTGCTGTCCTGGATTGCTAAGAAACCAGAGGTCTTGCTATAGAATTTGGGTCAAGCTTTCTACAGAGCTTTCACTTGTAACATATACTGACTTCAGTGGGAGTTTGTCTGTATAAAGACTGCAGGAATCTGCCAATATATTTTACACATACATGCATACAAAAATGAAAACCGTTAACTATGCAACCTTAACGATGCATTAAACTTGCCAGGCAATACAAAAGGTTGTAACCGCACTATTAACTTGGCAACTCCGCCCTGCATATGGTATGATGTACATCTTATGGCACAATTTATTAACTTGTTGGTTCCCAATTTTTTTTTTTTTTTTTTTTGGAGCCACTATGTGATAGAATGATAGCTGAGCCTGTCCACCCCCTTTTTCTAGCTTTTCTCTGTCTGAGCACAACAGTGGTGCGGTTGCAGCACGTTAAGTGAGACATACCCTAAGCTTAACTTAAAACTAAACAAACACACACTAAGCTAAGTATCAGAGAGGTAGCCGTGTTAGTCTGAATCTGTAAAAAGCAACAGAGGGTCCTGTGGCACCTTTAAGACTAACAGAAGTATTGGGAGCATAAGCTTTCGTGGGTAAGAACCTCACTCCTTCAGATGCAAGTAATGGAAATTTCCAGAGGCAGGTATAAATCAGTATGGATTATTTATACCTGCCTCTGGAAATTTCCATTACTTGCATCTGAAGAAGTGAGGTTCTTACCCACGAATGCTTATGCTCCCAATACTTCTGTTAGTCTTAAAGGTGCCACAAGACCCTCTGTTGCTTTTTACACTAAGCTAAGACACTTTATTCTTCAAGAGAGAAAATTCAGGTTCCGTGGATCCACAGAAGTTCACATCTGTCTGCGGTCACAGCTGGATAGAGTTGAGGTGGCAGAGAGCACACCCCCTTTTATAGGCACATCCGGAGAACACAGAGGAATGCAGGGGGGAGCAGGAGGGGTGAGTGAGCTCTCTAACAGGCACTGCTACCAGAATGCATCCCATGAGTGGGACTTTGCAGAGTACACTTGAAGGTGGTGGCTACATGTTTCTGGGAATAAGGAGCATCCTCTGATGCCATCAAATGCTGAGCTGAGCACCATGAGCATACTGAAGAGAAGCTTGGGCTGGCAGGCTGCTGCAGCTGCATTGGACGAGTTAGCTGCATGTGCAGTCAGCTACATTAGGAGAGACAACCAGAGGAAGGAGGAAAGGTGAGTGGCTTTCAAGGAGTCACTTGCTGGTTCTTCTAAAGATGTCATAACACATTTGCAGAAAGTCTGTAAGAGCTAGGGTCCTGAAGCCTCTTTCACCCACTATAATTGCCTTCCTCTGACCTGCCATCCTGAACTATTCTGAAGGCCCTTTAGGTTGGGAGACAGCAATAAGGTATACGTTTGGAAATATCAAACAATCCATGAATAGTATGCATGAGTAATATGGCAGAATTATGTTGCTGCTAAAGCCTTATGTTTTTAGATTTTAATTGAGCAGACTACATATTAGTTTCCAGCAACTTTTTAAAGCAAAATAAATTTGACAAGTATTTTGCTAGTGGATCTAATCTGATTCTTACTGCACAGCTGTTCAGTTTGCAGAGCTATCTGACTTGCAGGGGCCTGCACGCACAGCCACCTTTAGAAGCACAACTTCTATGTTCCCTAAACCCACACACACTAATGAGCTGCACACACATGCACAACATTTGCCTTGAAGTGTATACTTGCAGACTTAATATTCTGCTGTACAAGCTTAGTATGCAATTGTTTAATGGTTCTAACAGTTAAAGAAGAGTTAGACTTTTTCAAAATCATACATTAGTCTTCAACAAGAACTATGCCCAGACCAAGTTTCAAAGTTCTGCCATTTTGCAGTAGCTTTGTATAAAAAAAGTGGTTAATTTAAAAAAAAAAAAAAAAAAAAAAAAAAGAAAGGAGAAGTTACTAGTAATTCTGCTTCTCAGAAGTTATCTCAAGGAATTATCAATTTTAGGCTTTATGCAATCAGTGAGGCAGGATGGAACTTCTGTACCTGAAGGATTTTTTGCACTCAGAGTGGTAGGTCAGCACAAGACAACTCACTCTCTTCTGGCTGCATGCCAACTACCACAACCCTTAAATTTTCTAGCCAATTCCTGAACTGTGGGGGAAGTAACAGCTTCCTATACACACCAGTTATAACAATGAACTCTAAACATGACTACACAAGAACTCGCATTGGAAACCCTGTTAAGTTTATATGGTTAAATGTTAAAAGAACCAGGAACTATAACTCCACCCTTTTGTGTGGTGTTATAATGCCGTTTCTGATTATATTAGTGCCACTGTTCGATTCAGTGTGCAAGTCGGACCTTTTACCATGAACAAAGCAGGTATTCCATGGATCTGTCACTATAGCCCAAATTTTGATTTCAATTACAATGTAAAACTAGAAACCACTGGAATAAAGCCACTGATGTCAGGATCTAGCTGGTGTAACAGAGCAAGCCAAAATATCAAAGAATGAAGCACTGAGACTATAATCATAGAATCATAGAATATCAGAGTTGGAAGGGACCTCAAGAGGTCATCTAGTCCAACCCCCTGCTCAAAGCAGGACCAATTCCCAGCTAAATCATCCCAGCCAGGGCTTTGTCAAGCCGGGCCTTAAAAACCTCCAAGGAAGGAGACTCCACCACCTCCCTAGGTAACGCATTCCAGTGTTTCACCACCCTCTTAGTGAAATAGTTTTTCCTGATATCCAACCTGGACCTTCCCCACTGCAACTTGAGACCATTGCTCCTTGTTCTGTCGTCTGCCACCACTGAGAACAGCCGAGCTCCATCCTCTTTGGAACCCCCCTTCAGGTAGCTGAAGGCTGCTATCAAATCCCCCCTCATTCTTCTCTTCTGGAGACTAAACAATCCCAGTTCCCTCAGCCTCTCCTCATAAGTCATGTGCTCCAGACCCCTAATCATTTTTGTTGCCCTCCGCTGGACTCTTTCCAATTTTTCCACATCCTTCTTGTAGTGTGGGGCCCAAAACTGGACACAGTATTCCAGATGAGGCCTCACCAATGTCGAATAAAGGGGAACGATCACGTCCCTCGATCTGCTGGCAATGCCCCTACTTATACAGCCCAAAATGCCGTTAGCCTTCTTGGCAACAAGAGCACACTGTTGACTCATATCCAGCTTCTCGTCCACTGTGACCCCTAGGTCCTTTTCTGCAGAACTGCTACCTAGCCATTCGGTCCCTAGTCTGTAGCAGTGCATGGGATTCTTCCGTCCTAAGTGCAGGACTCTGCACTTGTCCTTGTTGAACCTCATCAGGTTTTTTTCGGCCCAATCTTCTAATTTGTCTAGGCCCCTCTGTATCCGATCCCTACCCTCTAGTATATCTACCACGCCTCCTAGTTTAGTGTCATCTGCAAACTTGCTGAGAGTGCAGTCCACACCATCCTCCAGATCATTAATAAAGATATTAAACAAAACCGGCCCCAGGACCGACCCTCGGGGCACTCCGCTTGAAACCGGCTGCCAACTAGACATGGAGCCATTGATCACTACCCGTTGAGCCCGACGATCTAGCCAGCTTTCTATCCACCTTACAGTCCATTCATCCAGCCCATACTTCTTTAACTTGGCGGCAAGAATACTGTGGGAGACCGTATCAAAAGCTTTGCTAAAGTAATGCAAAAGGGCTGGAAAAAAAAACAACAACCCAGAACGCCAAGAGAGAGAGAGAGAAACAATTAACAGGAAGTTTAACACTGATCAGAAGGAAGGGGGTGGGGGTCAGAAAAGAATACACATAGCACTGTCAGAGCAGATGTATGAACCACAGCTGAAGAGAAGGCAGAGGGAGGGGATCCTTCTTACAGGAGGAGTTCATTGCCAGCCTGTAGCTGAGAATGACTTGGCTGGAAGGTTGCAGGAACTGGAAGTAGTGGCTGCTGCTGGTACACAACCAATAAGAGAGGTTGAAGGCCTTCTGTCGAGCTACTTTTTGGCCTCAGAGGACTAAAAAGGTTTGAATTAGGGAAATTCTGCCATTTTTTATATTGCGACCATGGAATCCAAGTGCAATAATCTTGCCAGGATGGCATCTTTAAAGAAACATACCATCCCAAGCTGGATAATGGCTGAAGAGATTTTGTTGATATTTTAAAAAATTCACAATGCAGGGAAGATTTCTGTGCAGAAGCTGAATGTTCCAGAAAGTCTGAGTTTGTGGAAACAGACTTATTATGAATATTGTTTTTCAACCTTAGTTATAAAGGTGGCAATCAAGCAAAACTTTCAGTTGATTGGAGACAAGCTGGTCTGGGAACTGAGCTAAGGTAGATAACAGGTGCGGAAGGAAGGAATAACCTCAGCTCCCTAGTAACTTACCAGCTGAAGGATCTGGAAGTTATTGTGGGAGAGTTTCACTGAAACTAATCAGCTCAAAGCACTGCAGCAGAAAGATCAGAGGATCGTTTTAAGAGGACTCAAGTCCCAAAGCTGAAACTAAGTTCAAATAAGTTTTTTTTGTTTGGGGGGTGGGGTGGGGGGGAAGGGGAGAGAAGAAGCTTTTAAAGCTACAGCTATTTGGTAATATGTTAATTACTGAGCAGAGGGCAGGAGTCCATGGAGTAATCCGTATAACTGCATTTTTAAAATGTGTTAAGGAATGCCTAGTGCAAATTACAGGTGATCCTTTTTATCAGTACATACAAAAGGATATGGGATATAAAGTTGTGGCAGGGATCCCTTTTTTGGGAGGAGGAAACCCAAAAGAGCAGGTGGGATTTCAGAGATCACCCATGACCCATACTATCTGCTCCATAGGATAGCCTCTTAGTTCCTTTTCTTGTCTTGGATTTATTTAAAATGTACCTCTGGTTCCTATCCTAATGAACTATTTCAGAAATGGCAATAGGCAAAAGAATTAAGTTCCTGGGCAGGTGACTGAAGCAAACAGTATACAAATAAGTATATGAGATACTTACATTTGCTCCTGGGGAATGAAGTGAGATGAAGATAAAAGCATTAAAAAACAAATAAACCAAAAACCAATGACAGGCCATTGGGTTGAGTGACATTCTCCTACTCCTAAAGTGTTTCATGTTCATATGCTTGAAAAAATAAATGCTTCCACTTACACTGGGGACAGCCGAACTTTTCTTACGTTCAGGAATATCAGCCTTATTTGGATTGTTAGCATTTCCGAGCATGGGGCTAGCCGGAGCAATTCCTCGTCCCCCAACAGCACTACTGCTAGATTTCCTTGTCTGAATTCCATCTTCTTTCAGGTCACTGTCTGTAGTGCTAGTCTGGCTTCTTTTTGGATATGCCACTACTGGAGGGATAGATGGTCCAGCTAAAAAGAAAACATTTTTTCCAAATGTGGAGGTTATCAAGCTTGTTATTCATTATGCAAATACACTTATATGCACATATCTTAAAAGTCAAAATAAATGAAACTTAAAGGTCAGAGGACCATAGAACATAAGAAGGGCCATACTGGGTCAGACTAAAGTTCCATCTAGCCTGGTACCATGTTTTCCGACAGCGGTCAATGCCAGGTGCCCCAAAGGAAATGAACAGAACAGGTAATCATCAAGTGATCCATTCCCTGTCGCTCATTCCCAGCCTCTGGCAAACAGAAGCTAGGGACACCATCCCTGCCCATCCTGGCGAATAGTCATTGATGGACCTATCCTCCATGAATTTATCTAGTTCTTTTTTGAAACCTGTTATGGTCTTGGCTTTCACAACATCCTCTGGCAAAGAGTTCCACAGGTTGACTCTGTGTTGTGTGAAGAAATACGTCCTTTAATTTGTTTTAAACCTGCTGCCTATTAATTTCATTTGGTGCCCCCTAGTTCTTGTGTTATGAGAAAGAGTAAGTAACACTTCCTTGTTTACTTTCTCCACACCAGTCAGGATTTTATAGACTTCTATCATATCCCCCCTTAGTCGTCTCTTTTCCAAGCTGAAAAGTTCCAGTCTTATTAATTTCCCCTCATATGGAAGCTATTCCATAACTCTAATATTTTTGTTGCCCTTTTCTGAACCTTTTCCAATTCCAATATATCTTTTTTGAGATGGGGCAACCACATCGGCATGCAGTATTCAGGAGGTGAGCATTCCATGGATTTATATAGAGGCAATATATTTTCTGTCTTATCTATCCCTTTCTTAATGATTCCCAACATTCCCCTGCCAGCGGCGGTGGCTGGGCAGCTGCGGGGGGGGGGCTCCCCCCCGTGGCCGTTGAGCAGCTCCGGGGTCCCTCTGCTGCTGCCAGTTGCAGGAGGCCCTTGGCTGCCAGCAGCGGCAGCTGGGCAGCTCAGGATCGCCGCCACCATCGCTGGCCGGTCAGTTGCGGGGCCCCCCAGTGTCACGGAGGTCGCTGAAAGTCATGGATTTCGTGACTTCCGCAACCTCCATGACAATCTTAGCCTTACTCATGTCCATTCCATTGTAGATGCGTGCGCTTGCCACATATACTGGTGCAGGAAGTTTTCCCCTCAGTGGTATCCATAGGGGACCGGGCTCTGGTGCCCTGTCGAGCGGTGCACATCTGCACCGGTATAAGGGGTGTTGCCGACTCCCCCTCCCCCTCCCTTAGTTCCTTCTTGCCGAAAATCGGCAGGGGGAAAGGAGGGTGGGTCATGGAATGGACATAAGCAACACATCTCAAAGAACAACAGTTATGAAAGGTAACTGTCTTATCTTCAAGGGCTTGCTTATGTCCATTACATTGTAGATGACTCCCAAGCAGTACCATTGGAGGTGGGTAGGAGGAGTTCAAGGATGTGTTGATTGCAACACAGCTCTGCCAAATCCCGCATCATCTCTGGCTTGCTGGGTGATAGCGTAATGCGCCGTGAACATGCGTACTGAAGGCCACATCGCGGCCCTATAGATGTACTGGGTAGGGACATGTGCCAGGAAGGCAGTCAAAGCCGCCTGAGCCCTCGTCTAGTGAGCCTTCACTATCAGTGGAGGCACAGCCTGTGCCAACTCCTAACAAATACGAATGCAAGTGGTGATCCAATTGGAAATCCTCTGAGAGGACACTGGAAGACTCTTCATCCTGTCAGCTCTTACGATGAAGAGCTGGGTTGATCTGCGGAAGGGCTTGGGGAGTACCAGGTAGAAAGCCAGGGTGCGCCTGACATCTAGAGTGTGCAGCTGCCTCGCCTCATTGGTCATGTGAGGCTTTGGACAGAACGCTGGGAGGAAGATAGCCTGGTTGACAAGGAAGTGCGACACCACCTTTGCCAGGAAGGCCGGATGGGGCCCCAGCTGGACCTCGTCCTTGTAGAATACAGTGTATGGGGGCTCTAAAGTGAGGGCTTTAATCTTGGAGACATGTCTCGCCGGAGTAATAGCTACAAGAAGAGCAACCTTCCAGGACAAGTGGGAAAGGGAACAAGAAGCCATAGGCTCAAAGGGCGGACCCGCGAGCCTGGAGAGGACCAGGCTGAGGTCCCATTAGGAGACCGGGTCCCGGATTGGCAGAAAGTCTTTCAAGGCCTTTCAGGAACCTGATCAACGTCTAATGCAAGAACACCAATCTACCCGGGATGCAAGGTGGAAGGCCAATATGGCTGCCAGGTACACCTTGACTGAAGAGAAGGCAAGGCCCTGATGCTTTAAGTGAAGCAGGTAATCCAGGATGGACTGCAGAGATGACTGGGTCAGGGAGATATCCTGCTTTGACACCCAGCTTCCACTTTGCCAGATAAGTTGCTCTGGTGGAGGGCTTTCTGCTCTCCAAGAGAACTTGCTGCACCTGATTAGAGCAGGCCTGTTCCTCTGGATTCAGCCACCCAGTATCCAAGATATGAGGTGGAGAGAGAGACCACAAACCTGATGGATGGATCCGAGCTACTTGACGTTTATATGTAATACAAGCTCCTCTCCAGACCATAACCCTGGAGTCCATAGTGTACTGAGATGTGCTCCCCAATCTAAGTCAGATGCATCCAAAATCAGGGAGACTGTGGGTCATGGGCTCGCGAACAGCACCCCTTCCAACACCAGAATTGGGTTGGACCACCACTGCAGAGAGGTAAGTACCCATGGTGGGATCGTCATGACCTTGTCCAGGTGATATCTGGTCAGGGAGTACACCGATGCTGGCCACATCTGGAGGGTACGCAGCCTAAGTCTCACATGTCGGACAACGTACGTGCATGCTGCCATGTGCCCCAATAGTCAGAGACACCCAGGAAGTGGCGCTGACAATCAGATCTCACATTGTCCTGAATCTGGCCTCTGGCAGGAATGCTCTCACTCAGGCAGAGTCGACTACTGCTCCGATAAATTATCCATTGGACCGGTATCAACGTTGATTTTTGTTCATTTATCAACAGGCCCAGAGCTTGACAAGTGGCTCGCAACATCTGGATGCTGTGCTGGACCTGGACCGGCCCTTGATGAGCCAGTCGTTGAGGTATGGGTAGATCTGGATACCCCGACCTCTGAGGCAGGCCTCCACCACCAACATGCACTTCGTAAACCCTTGGTGCCGTTGCTAGACCAAAAGGGAGCACAGAGAATTGCTCTGTGTAGGAACCATCTGTGTCTGTGAAATATCGATACGTGAAAGTAAGCATCTTTCAGGTCAAGGGTGGCGTACCAGTCTCCTGAATCCAGGGAAGGAATGATGGAGGCCAAGGAGACCGTGAGGAACTCCAACTTCTTGAGATACTTGTTGAGGCTCCGCAGGTCAAGAATGGGGCATAGACCCCCCTTGGCTTTTTGTGTAAAGAAATAGCGGGAGTAAAACCCTTTCCCCCTCAAATGCAGAGGGACTTCCTCCACGGCTCCCACCCTCAGAAAGCCTTGTATCTCCTGAGTGAGCAGATGCTTGTGAGAAGGGCTCTGAATAGGGATAGGGGAGGGGGGGCGGGAGAAATAGACTGGAGGGTAAAATCCCCCTGCTATCGTGCAGGAGGACCCACTGGTCCGATATTATAGAGGTCCCAGCAGGGAGGAAGGGGGACAAATGGTTGGAAAATGACAAGGGTGCTGGATCCAGGACACAGGCTGGAAGGCGCAGGACACAGGCTTGAGAGCACCCTCAGAATGCCTGCTCATTACCGGTTGGTTATGGCTCGAGCGAGCTAAGGTGGCTGGCCAGCACTTATAGCCCTTGACCTTCTTGCAGAAGGGCTCTGATTGAGGTTGGCTCCTGAACCTGTGGGACTGTTGTGGCTTAAACTGCTTTCTTGACGGCCCCGGTGTGTAAAGGCCCAGGGAGCGCAAGATAGCCCTAGAGTCTTTCAGGCCATGTAATTTACTGTCTGTCCCGAAAAGAATGCCAAGCCATTGAAAGGGAGGTCCTGGATGGATTGCTGAACCTCCATCGACAGGCCCGACGCACAGAAATGCAACCAGGACGCACGCCGCATAGAAATGGCTGAAGCCATGGTCCAGGCCGCAGAATCTGCCGCATCTGAGGCTTCTTTGAGGGCTGCCCTGGCCACAGCACTGCATCTATGATAGCCAGGAATTCCTTCCTGGGCTCCTCAGGCAGCAAATCCACAATCTCTGCCATCAATTGCCAAATAGTAAAATCATAACGGCCAAGTAAGGCCTGATGGTTGGCCACTCTCAGCTAGAGGCTGGACATAGAATAAATCTTTCTCCCAAAGAGATCACGCCTCTTTGCCTCCTTATTCTTAGGCGTTGATCTGGGTTGGCCCTGTCTATCACGCCCATTGGCTGCCGACACAACCAGTTAGGGCAGCGTGGGTATAAAGATACTCGTATCCCTTAGTGGGGATGTAGTATTTTCTTTCCACCCACTTGGAGATGGGGATGGAAGGAGGAGGGTGTCTGCCACAGGGCTTTTGTAATTTTAATCACTCCCTCATGCACCAGCAATGCCATCTTGGAGGGGACTGCTGAACTTAGCACATCGAACAGGGAGTCTGAGGGCTCCACCAGTTCCTTGGCTTCCAGCCCCAGGTTTGACGCGACCGTCTTCAAAAGCTCCTGGAGGGCCCTGGCATCATCCAGGTTCTCCTCCTCACTGTCCGACCCTGAGGAGGGAGAGACTTGTCTGGGGGACCAGGACAGTACAAAGGCTGCTTGTGTACCCCGATCTCATTGGCTCTGCCCACGGACCTTCACTGGGGACCTGTACGGGGGCAATGGCTCTCGGTGCTGCAACCCTGTGACCAGCGTCGGCATTTGGTGATGGTACCCAGGCGATTGATGCCTCATGCTTAGAGAGTGGTGCTGCTCCATAGACTGTGAACTGGAATGGGAGTGAGAACACTGACATCTCAGAGACCAATGTGCCCGCAGTGATCCATACCGGCAATCCGGCGACGTGGTTCCAGGGACCAGCATCTGGACCCTCTGGAACGGTGCCATTGGCTGGGAGAGTGACTTCGACGCTCCTGCCACCGGTGCTCTGGGGACTGGGGACTGGTGACAACTCTGGGTCTGCGCCAGGCCGCTGGCAATCGACACCTAGAGCCTGAGGAACGCTGCCTAGAGTCTGGGTACTGACGCTGGGAACTCTGGCAGGCAAGCCAACCAGGGGCTGGTGGCACTGTTCAGGCGAGCGCTGACGGGGAACTCCCTGAGGTGGGGAGCAGTGCTGCACTGATAGAGAGGGCTGGAAGGGTCCCAGGGCAGGTTTACCCCACAAACGAGGCACCTCAGTGGCCGGCGTGGGCTGCACCAGAAGGGACAGTATGTTCTTAGCATCCTGAAAGGCCTCCGGTGTGGATGGCACCGCCAAGTGTCGAGTACCTCTGCCACTTCCCGGGGAGGCGGGTGGGTCTTGAAGTGGGCTTGACAGCTCAACAGCAGTCAGAGCCTGGCCACCGTCCAGAGGGGAAGAACTGTCCTACGCAGATCTTCACTCTCCGGCTCTCTCCTTCCCTTTACGGGACATAGGAGAACGCCCCCTCCCGGCCTCTCTTTGCTTTTTACCTGGTACTGGGGATGGCGCCAGTCAGAGGTTGCTGCCGGCAGCGTGCTCCGCACCGGGGCCACAGTACTTGGAGCAGAGTCCAATCTCGTTGGCTCTGAGGCCGGTGCAAGGACCGACTCCATAAAGAGCGCTCGGAGACAAATGTCCTGCTCCTTCTCGGTCGGCGGCCTGAAGCTCTTGCAAATGCAACACTTGTCGCTCATGTGGGTTTCCCCTAAACACTTCAGGCAGCTTCTATGGGGATCACTGACTGGCACAGGTTTTTGCAACAGTCACAAGGTTTGAAGCCCAGGGCATGCCCTGTCCCTAGGCTAAGTCCTGTACGGGACTAACTATTTCTAACTTAACACTAAGGGAACTATTAACTGTACAACTTTAAACAACTATATACAACAAATTCACTACTAAACACAGCAGAGATAGGAAAGCGTGCCGAAGCAAGGAGACATTCCAGCACGGTCATTGGCAGTAAGAAGGAACTGAGGGAGAGGGGAGCTAGCGGCACCCCTTATACCGGCGCATATGCGTGCCATTCCAGAGGGCACCAGACCCTGTCCCCTACAGATATCACTGAGGGGAAAAAATCCGGCACCAGTGCATATGGCGAGTGCACAACAGACAATGGAATGGACATGAGCAAGCACTCGAAGAACTTTTCCAAACTTATTAATCTCTGCCTTTTTAAAAAAGGGTAAAACTTGAGTTGCTCAAAAACAAAGTCAATTTTTAAAAATTTAATAAGTTGGAGATTTAAGCCAACTCTTAAAGCTCCCTTTAACGCGATTTTCCACCAAAGATACAGAATTTGTATACATTTTCTCCGGTAAGGACAGATGGGTGGTGAATATAAAACTATTTAAATTCTTTAGTTGGAGATGTTCCTCAGATTTTAATGTAAGAAAAAACTGGTGTTAAACACTCTGAAAGTTCCCCTTCAGGCTCTTGTCTTGTTTTGCTTAGCTCCAGAAGTCCAACATTTGAACACTGCCTATTGTACTTTTCTAGTCATTCCTCTTTTACTTGAAGTGTTGGGCCATATATTTGGCTGTGCTTTATTCCCTTTCTTGCCACTGGCACAATAGGTTGGAAAGCTAGTCTAAACCCAGTTACGGATTTCCTTTGAGCAAGGGATCTCTAATTGCATAAAGTTGTCATGGCAGGTTCTTTGTCATTTGTTTCTAATCCCTCCCAGTTCAATGGGCATTCCAGAGCCCAGCCAGACCAAGCTAAATTCCAGGTACTCTGAGATGGTGGACTGGCACCCGAGGGCAATTATTGCTGGCACACAACCTACCCTAATTTGTGCTGTAGGCCCCCACATGCCTATGGAATTGGGGAAGAATGGCAAAAAGCTGTTCTGGTACACCTGAAGATCAGGCAAAATGTCCAACGGCCCAACTATTTGTACCAATCCTTTCCCAGCTATTAAAATGTAAGGAGTTGAGATGTGGATGTTATATTTTGAAAGTCAGACTTCCCTTCCTCTCCTGACACACTTTAATGGGGATAAAAATAAAGTCAAAACCATTCAAGTGTTTTGGTTTCTCTCTTCGAACAAAACTAAAACTGATTCTACAGATTAGAAAATGTAACAAAAAAGACAACGTAATCCGAGGAGACACAGGGAGAGGAAAGCAACCTCTCCTGCCTGCAAATAACCACTGTAGTATATTCAGGTCAAAAGGAGATTCCCTTTGTAAGTTAGTGTATAGGCAGGAAGATTTATAAGATATTTAGTAAATTCTGTGTGACTGTTCTGCATACCCATGAGGCAGAAAAGTTCTAAGTTTGGCTGGAGTCACTGGTACTCTTTAAAAACTGGACCTTTGCAGGGCATTCAAGTGACAGCCCCCACAGGAAACAAGAAGAAATACTGGGGGACAGACAGTTTTCCAAGTTCTTTTAGACAAAGGCTGACCTATTAGTGCCAAAAGGAAACAAAAGCTGTATGGCCATAATGGAAGTGGGGGGATGGTGCGGGATGCACTTGATATTGAACAAGAGAACTTGCGAGATGTTGTTTAACTTGTGTAGCAAGACTTTCCTAGGATGGCCCCACAGGCAGGAGAAAATATTGCCATAATAATAGAATAAGCTGGTTCACTCAGTACAGCTTTAGAAGGTATCTCTGAGGAGGTCTTAAGTATACATAAAAATACCTGATCATTGTAAAACAATGAATTAGTCACTAGGTTGTAACTGACCAGACCATAAGCAAGTTGGTCCCTTTTAAAAGGTGAAGGCTGTAAGAAAATATCGAACTTTTTATAGTAGGTGTGCGTCATCACACTGAAACAGGGTCACTCACCATGATCGCTGTACCGTCGCTGTTTTTGGCTGGAAGATATGCTTCTCTGCACTTTGTGATGAGGCGATTGTCCAGTGCTATTGTTGAGATCACTACTTGGTCTAACTTTAGCAAGGGAAAGATTGCTGCTGGAGCTTGAATCACTAGCATCCAACTAAGAGAAAATTTAAAAATGAGGTTCAATCAAAATGAATTTAACAACGTCCAGAGATTCTGAACATAATCCTAAGTAAGCAAAATTTCAAAAGGTTCTCACACTAAAATGTTCCTTGAAAGTTCACTAGTCAGATCCAGTTCTGTGCCTAAAGGACCAGTAGAAATATGAGTAGTGCTCTATTCATTTGTCACTTAACTGGTGGTAAATAAGTAACCAAATCTGGATAAAGCTACAATAGCTACACAAAACATTGCACAGTTCAATTTACTTCTGAAATGTTAGGAGCATTTTATGAAAACATTATTTTGCTGAGAAACAAATATCTTCTATCCCTTCCTTACGGGATAAGGTTGGGGAGAGAAGAGGGTGTTTGCTTCTGAACAGTTTGCTTCCATTTATACAGACATTAGAATGTAGTCCCTGCCCTAAGAGAGTATAGAGTGCCTACCAAACTTTTGGTCCTACAATTCAAAAATAGGTCATTTTAAAAATATGTTAAAATGCTTAACCAATATTTGAAGGTGTTTTTGTTTAAAGGTAACCAGCATATGATAGGCTATAGTACTGAAGTCAAAATATGGTGTTTTAGCCCACAATAAAGTTATTGCTAAGGCCCTACTTGAATCATGGCATGATTGTCAAATAACTGTGGCTGAGAGTCACAGATTAGACATGGAAAATTGCAGAAAAGTAATAACGGACCTTTATTAATTGTGGTAATTTGGAAATCAGAGAAGACTTATTTTTTTAAGAAAAAATTGCTGGAACACAATATAAACATTCCAGTATTATGTTATGCCTTCTCTATTTTTTTGATAACCAGACATTTTGTGCAACTACATTACATTCATTAATGCATGGGGCTGACAGCGGGAGCCTTGGCCATCAGCGGCTGATGGCCGGGGTTCCCGCTGTCAGGCTCAGCCAACTGGTGGCCACGGCTTCTGCTGTCAGCCCCAAGCGGCTGACAGAATTGCAGTGGAAGCCTAATATTGCTGAGATCTGCAATTTCCGCACTATCACAAATTAGGTAGGGTCTTAGTTATCTTTCAGCCAGGAAGCACTCAAGTTATTAGAGTGCCATGCACTCCCCATTTACTCCCCATTATACATGACTATGGTATAACAATGTGATTAATCGTGATTAATTTTTAATCACAATTAATTTTTTGAGTTAATCGCGTGAGTTAACTGTGATTAATCGACAGCCCTAATAATTAGTAAAGTCCAAATGGGTGAGAACTTAAAAATTGGACTATAATAAAACTCAGATCTCCGTGATGATTGAACCTATTGATATTCTGAATAGAATTCTCTCTCTGGCTGGCAACTGCCCTTACATCTCTTCATATATGATTCTCACATTACCCCAACCAGTCTCCATATTTCCTTACCCTCCTTACACTCTCCTCCCATTAAAGCATTATATTAAGAGATTGATTACGTTATTTTAAATACCTGGGGCTAGGTGGGGGGGGAGACAAGGTGGGAAGGAGATCAGATGTAGCGTCTGCCATGTTTTGGTAGCCATTCTAAAGGCAGTAGCCTGTGTAGGCAGATTTGTATCCTCAGTGTCCTGTTAATCTACATAATAAAATTTCAGGATTTTCACTGACAACTAGAACGTGTGTTGAGTAAGTGTGAAGCAATGAAAACAGCTACAAGGATAGCTGAGAACTCTTTCTGTTCAGACTATCAATAGATTCAATCACTGAGATCTGAGTTTTATTATAGTTCAATTTTTAAGTTCTCACCCATTTGGACTTTACTAATTATTAGGGCTGTTGATTAATCGCAGTTAACTCACGCGATTAACTCAAAAAACTGTGATTAAAATTAATCACTATTAATCACACTGTTATACAATAGAATACCAATTGAAATTTATTAAATATTTTGGATATTTTTCTACATTTTCAAGTATATTGATTTCTATTACAGCACAGAATACAGTGCTCACTTTATATTATTTTTTATTACAAATATTTGCACTGTAAAAACAAAAGAAATAATATTTTTCAAATCACCTCATACAAGTACTGTAGTGCAATCTCTATCATAAAAGTGTAACTTACAAATATAGATTTGTGTTACATAACTGCACTCAAAAATAAAAATGTAAAACTTTAGAGCCTACAAGTACACTCAGTCCTACTTCTTGTTCAGCCAATTGCTAAGAAAAACAAGTTTGTTTACATTTATGGGAGATACTGCTGCCTGATTCTTATTTACGTCATCACCTGAAAGCAAGAACAGGCGTTCGCATGGCACTTTTGCAGCCAGTGTTGCAAGGTATTTATGTGCCAGATATGCTAAACATTCATATGCCCCTTCATGCTTCGGCCACCATTCCAGAGGACATGCTTCCATGCTGAGGATGCTCGTTAAAAAAATAATGCATTAATTAAATTTGTGACTGAACTCCTTGGGGAAGAAATGTAGGTCTCCTGTTCTGTTTTACCTGCATTCTGCCATATATTTCATGTTATAGCAGCCTCGGATGATGACCCAGCACATGTTTGTTTTAAGAACATTTTCACAGCAGATTTGACAAAACACAAAGAAGATACCAATGTGAGATTTCTAAAAACAGCTACAGCACTCGATCCAAGGTTTAAGAATCTGAAGTGCTGTCCAAAATCTGAGAGGGACAAGGTGTGGAGCATACTTTCAGAAGTCTTAAAAGAGCAACACTCAGATGTGGAAACTACAGAACCTGAACCACCAAAAACGAAAATCAACCTTCTGCTGGTGGCATCTGACTCAGATGATGAAATTGAATATGCATCGGTCCATTCTGCTTTGGATCGTTATTGAGCAGAACCCGTGATCAGCATGGACGCATGTCCTCTGGAATGGTGGTTGAATCATAAAGGGACATATGAACCTTTAGCACATCTGGCACATAAATGTCTTGCAACGCCAGCTACAACAGTGCCATGCGAACGCATGTTCTCACTTTCAGGTGACATTATAAACAAGAAGCAGGCAGCATTGTCTCCTGCAAATTGTAACCAAACTTGTTTGTCTGGGCGACTAGCTGAAGTAGGAATGAGTGGACTTGTAGGCTCTAAAGTTATACATTGTTTTATTTTTGAATGCAGTTTTTTTGTACATAAATTCTACATTTGTAAGTTCACCTTTCATAATAAAGAGATTGCACTACAGTACTTGTATTAGGTGAATTGAAAAAATATCATTTCTTTTGTTTTTTTCAGTGCAATTATTTGTAATCAAAAATAAATATAAAGTGAGCACTGTACTCTTTGTATTCTGTGTTGTAATTAAAATCAATATATTTGAAAGTGTAGAAAACATCCAAAAATATTTACATGTTCTATTGTTTAACAGCGCAATTAATTGCACTATTAACAAGATTATTTTTTTAATCTTGTGACAGCCCTAATTATACCTATGCAACACCAAGGCATTTACCTATGTCATGCCAAGAGTCCTAGACCATTGTGATAAGAGGTAACTCAACCAATCACTACCCTTACTCTGTATTGGTTGCATGAAGGAGATGGTACATATGAAGGATTATTTGGCAAAACTGCCACACCCGTGAGAAAATAAATGACTCTGCAAACTGGAACGCAACTGGAACATAAGGAACAGCAGAATTGGGATTGTGTGTATATTCCTAGGTCAACAACTATTCCTTCATTCTGGGAATCTATTTTTGGTATAATTTTAATCAGGACTGCTGATGTCATGAGGTAGCACATTAAAAAATGTTATGAGAAAAATGCATCTACATTAAATTTAACAATGACTTAACATAGGTAAGCAGCGTATTAATGCTTTTTTGTTGGACTACAGTCACAAGGGCTCACACAATCTACTTGCTAAATCAAAGGAAATGAATGTGACATGCTAAGTTGTGTTTAGGTTAATTTTCTCCACTATTGCAGTTTTACAGCTATTTTAAAATAACAGAGGTCACCTGATACTGACTGCTACAGGTAAGGCTGCAAAACAGTTATAATCCCATTTACACAAGCTTCCCCCTTTCCAATAAATCTCCTCTCTGCACTGAAATGTTCAGTGCTTGTTCACTATAGAGGGTAGAGAGTTTTCCTGTTTTTCAGCTCTGAGTTCTACAAAGGTGAAATGTAAATTCCCCTCCTCCCCCATTCCCTAAAACAAAAAAGTGACCACGCTTCCTCCATATGTGTAATAAAAAAACAGCAGATATTTGAAACCAGAAGATTAATATATGCACAATCCCCATTGAGTGCATACACACGTTTGAAAAAAATTAGGATAAAAATCTATTTTAAAAGATCATTTCTAAAGATTGCTCAGTAGGTTCTGGCTAAGACATGGGCTCTCAAAATTTCAATGTGGACTACATCCTAGAGAGACTGCCTCTCCTCACATTTTCAACAGCTTGGACCACTTTTGCTCCATTCAAGATTATACAGTATATCTGAGGCACCTAAAACAATTGTTTAGATGGAGAAATAATTTATTTGCAACTATCTTTGATCTGACAAACATATTCTCCTTTTTGAAAAGTGTCTCATGATGCTTAAGGAGGAAAAAAAAAGCTCCAAGCCATCTTCTTTTGCTCTTAATTTCTTCCATTTTATTACTCTTCTACCACATGGAATCACTGCACATTTGGTTCTGTTGGCCACTGAACATTCTGCCCTGCTTCTTTCCCCCTTGGAATACTCCCTAATCACCTGTTCTCAACCTGACTCCAGTGAACATACTGCCCAATTTCCTTCTCTCCTAAGGCCCTGGACATTCTTTTCCAATTGGTTGTTCTTGGTCCCCTTTTTATTGACAGCTCCCAGTAGTGTGTTTATTCCAATCCTGCTGTTAACCCACATCCCTGCGTGCAGAGTGTGTGTGTTTCTGAGTCCTAGCAGAAGTCCCAGCAGAGGTGTGTGTGGAGGTGGGGGGGGGGGGAAGGAGTGTAACCCCACAACCAGGGACAAAGGAGTTAAAGAGAGACTGTCAGAAGTCCAATCCTGAAAAGATCGGTTAGTCTTTTGACCACTTGTCTGACTTTCGCATTGGCATATTCAGTACTAAAGTTTTATGAGAGGATGGCATCAATACAAGGGAAGACTGCATAGAAGCACTGTGTTTGATGCCTGACTGGGTTACAGGGCATCCCTCTTCGGGCCTGGTGTTACACTTTTCAACTGAGGCTCAAGAGGATTTGTGGCTCCTGAAAAAGGACCTGGTGATGGAGACCTATCTCTCTTCCCTGTGTGGAGTCTGTTCTTTCCTTCCCTATCCCTTGAGATTTTATCAGATCTTTATGGGCAGCTATTTCAACTCTACAAGTAGAGGAGCCAACAAGAGCCCTTTTAGATGAGGAGTGCTCAGAAATTTCTGCTGCCACAGCTATCTCAGGGTCTGAAGAGGGATGCTTTAATCTCTCCAGCAGGATCACTTTCAGGAATGCCTCCCCGGATCTTTGGTTTCTCTTAGAAAATAATTTACAGATGACATTTCTCTGTTATCTGCCCCTCACCCAGACACAGTAAGCATCTAGTATACCCACAATTTAGAGGCATTACTATCTCAAATGAAGGGCAATTCCTAAAGCTTGGAGACTTGTGTTCAGTCATTACTATCAATCAGGTACCAGGACAGATGCTTAGACAAAATAAAATTCCTTCTTGTTGAAGAAGAAAGGAAATGCCATCAAAAAATTAAACACTAATCACCAGCTATTAAATATCTATTTACAAAACAATGGGTAAATGACACAGCGAGGGAAGAGGCTCACACACTGCAAGACATGGGGCGGTGAACTGAGGGGAAGTTGGGATCACCCCATATTTTATGTCTTCGGCTAGAGGTATGAGGAAGCTCACTCTGCACAGGTGTAGCCCTGAATGGACGCTGCAGGGTAAAAGAATGCAAATAGGATTGTACTGAGTGCATGCACATCAATAGTGGAATATATTGAGACAAGCACTTGAACTGATGGACAATGAGGCTTGCTCTGTCCTTTATGCCCTTGGGTAGGGGGGACACACAAGGACATTTAGGACACAGGTGCAGTCACAACGGACATTACCGGCCAAAATAATTTGATCTTGTCCACATGGTGGACCACGTGGTGGAATTCACGTAAACAATTTCTCAAAGAGGAACCATAACTTTCACTTGAATTAACTATCTTTTGCTCTGAATAGTTTTTCTGCATTTAACATCAGAATATTTTTTAACTTTTTTCCTGTTCTATACTCACCTCTGATGATTTTCTCCCTAACAATAAGTATGTAGCTGTGATTTCATCATATTTCATTTTACTAAGGGATTCTTGAATTTCTTCTTGAGAGTATCCCATTCCAACCATAATATCTAAAAGAAAGAAGGAGTTTGTAAGTCATAATATGCTTTAATAGATACACACTGGTTGAGTGCTTCCATGTTCAAAAACCTGTTTATTTCTAACAATGGAACAAAATATCTAAATGTGGGAACAATGTCTAATTAGATACTAATAGTAAAGTTGTTTTTCAAATACCTAAATATACATATTAAGCACAGATCAGATCTGCTTATCCAGTACATGAACTCAAAATACTGCAAGTTAAATGCGGACATATTGGAAAACACTGAATTACCTATTCTCTTCTGGTCTGAGATGTCCAGCTCTGGTTCAACAAAAGGTTTTAGCTCATCATCTTCATGCCCTGCATTGATCCACCGGTCCTTCATGATTTGCTACAAAGATAGGTTGCTTAGTAGTGTAAGATATTTACTTGTAAACGAAACAAGTCACTGAAAGGTCAAAGTCCCATCTATCAAAAATGTATAGCATTGAAGAACTGAAGACAAGCAAATCCAGACTTGGGTTTAAAGAGATAAGTCCTTACTTCCTCCTCTAATTCTACCCACCATTATTTTCCAGAAAGCTCCCAATAATTCCCAACTCATATTTGAAACTAGCCAGATTTATTGCCAGTCTCCTTCCTCTCCTCCCTGGACTTGTGTTCCTAGACAGACTACTTCCCATCAGCTGTATTCCAGCATAAAGGTCAAAGTTAAGTATTAGTAGTGGAGAGATTGGTTGCAGTGGGAGCACAGGGAGAAGAGTAGTTAAGACTTCTTCCAGACAACAATCTGTATGCAGGAAACCATCCTAATCCAGGAAACCTTCACTGGATTTTGTACACTAATGCCCTCTTTCAGCCACAAAACTTCTAGCAGACTTCCCCATTCTAAATATTACTCACTTGGGAACTAGTCAGTTCTCCAAGGAGTTAAATTAAAGCATAAAGTATTGACAAAGAACACAAAAGGAAAAAAACAGCAGATAAAAGCACTTGTTTAAAAATATTATGGTTAAGAAAATCCAAACTGAGATTTTAACCCTTCTCTAATGTTGAACTATTTAGGAAGTCACAGATATTAGACTGTACTCCAACAGCCTTTCATAGGAATGTACTAAAATGCAAGCCATGCCTAGCCATAGTGCCCTACTTTTGAAGGGAGTAATCAGTAACTCCTCCTCATGTGATTACTCTATACATCTTCAAGATACTTTACTGTAGAATACTGTGGTACATTTTGAAAGTCCAAAACTACAGTTTACAATAGTGATACTATTGTGCTTTGGGTTATTAGCTTTTAAGGAAACAAAGACAAATATAAAGTTTTCAAAGATGTGCTCTTAAGTGACTTCCCAATGTAGGCATGAAAACTCCTGATGTGTATTCAAATTAGGGTTGCATGCACGAAACCCCAATTTCTTCACGCATTATGGATTTGCCCACTTAAGCCAGGTGCATGCTCAGAGTACACATGTAAGTAGGCAACCATCTAAGAGTGTGTGTTGGATTGCATATGCACACAAAAAAAACTTTCTTCACTGCACTGAGAAACTGACTTGAGGGAAACAGGTGCAATTTTGCCATATTTGTGCCCAAAACTCACACTAGTACTCTCAGGGCAGCAACTCCAGCAAATATCAACTGAAGTTAAGTACCTGCTAATGGGGAAGGGAGAGGAATAGCAAGTATTAGTGGTACAAATGAAGCTTGTTAAATCACCTTTAATTACTATTTTGTCTGAAAGTATTTTACTCATGCTATTACCTCTAGAGTGCCTCTTTTAGTTGGGTTTAGCACCAGAAAACGTTTGAGGAGGTTTTCACAGTCTGTTGACATGTAGAAAGGGATCCTGTATTTTCCCCTTAGTACTCTCTCTCTCAGTTCCTTGGGAGAAAGGAAGCAAATTATAAAAAGTCAGAGGCAGTTTAAAATACTGTTGTTGAATTATTACAACAGCTAGTAGAGTGCAAGTAATATACCTTTAAGTTCTGTCCATCAAAAGGAAGAGATCCACTAACAAGAGTGTAAAGAATAACACCTAAACTCCAAACATCTACTTCAGGTCCATCATATTTCTTGCCTTGGAAGAGCTCTGGCGCAGCATATGGTGGGCTGCCACAAAATGTATCCAGTTTATTTCCAACTGTAAACTCATTGCTAAAACCAAAGTCTGCTATTTTAATGTTCATATCTGCATCTAGCAATAGATTTTCAGCCTGGGAGGAAGAAAAGAAAAATACCGTGTTGTGTAAATTTCAGATTTTTCTACAAAAGCTGTTGTTCAATTTTTTATTCATTCTTAAAGGCAAAAGCCAAAAGTGCTTTTTTATTGAAAATAATCAAATATCTTTTTAAAATAAATATGAAAATTACTAATTTTGTAATCTCACTAGTGTATCACCTTCAGATTTATGGCACCTGTTACACTAAATAAAGCTAGTCACATGTTTCATCCCTTTGGTTACTTCATGGAAAACTATTTGGTATTTCTGTAACTTCATGTTTCCATGTAACAAGATAAAAATGAAACTGCAGCTCTTAAAGCCTACACTTTTATCTGCTAAATGCTTACAAAAATTTGTAGTACATAAAATCTCTACTTTTTTTTTTAGTATAAAGTGAAGATAAGATTTATGAAATGTGCCACATTTCAGTTTCAAGTAATAGCAACCTTATACAGTTATAGTATAAGTAATGGAGCAAGCTCTCTCATAATGCCACACCAACGTGCGCCAAGCCTAAGAGAAGCCACCCCATCCATGACGATGGGCTTTTTGTGTAATCTACTAATTCCGGCAACAAGAATCACCAGGCATTTACCCATCTGTTACCCAACTGTAATATTTTTTATCATTACCAAACTGAGCTAGATTTCAATTAGTGACCAAGAGATCAGAGGATCCAATTTTCATATGCCAGCCAAATCCTTACATTAAGATATATCTCATCTTCTCCTCCACCCCCATTTTTTTTTAAAGAAATACCTCCATATTCAATATATTTTAATAGCATTTAAAACTTCCTGTAAGCCATGGAAAAGATTTAAAAATCTTAGGCACAAAGAATGAAACTATTGCATACAAACTTTGGTAGCTTTTTTTCCTACTCACCTTGAGATCTCTATGAACAATATGCTTTTGATGGCAGTACTGCACTGCAGATACTATCTGGATAGAAAACAGGCCCAATTATATAAGTGACACCTCAAAGAAACAGATGTGTAATCAGAAATTTCAATATTAGTTGCTAAAACTGACAAGTGTTTATGCATTCAAAGCCATACAACCAACCAACCACAATGGTCACCATATTCAGGGTAAAGTTAATAAAAGTGTAACTAAATGTAAACTTATTATTCAACATACTGGCTTCTATTACACTTTGGAAAGGATTTCATTGTCTCTGCATGGCTGATTATAGAAAGAGGGCAGGCTCACCTTCTATTAAGGTCACGGAAAGGTTTTCATTTCATGTCTTTACTCATTCACAACTTTCTGAAATTTTCACTATTGGGCTGAAATTTTCCAGTCTCTGCCTGAAGATTTATTTTTTGAGAGATACTTTGGGGGGAAATGATTTAGCTATTTGAGTGTGAGAAACAACTTGTGTGATAAGTTAGTATGGAGTCAAATTACTGAAGGTTTGTCCACCATGAGTCAGGCAAGGAGCTGAGCACACCTTACCTCATTTATTTTGCACTTTATGCAATGAGTAGCATAATAAAGGGAATGTGAAGGAACTCTGGTCTTGTTCAGTGTACTTTTAGTTGTATTTCATACAGTAATTTCTCAAATATAGAATATTTTTTCTGCAACTTTGCATGGGGGATCATAAGGTCACAGTGAATGACTTAAATAAGGCATTCGTGGACAGTGGCATTCACAAAGTAGTACTCTCCAATATAAGCTGTGATGTATGTAAAGCTGTAGAAAATTTTTTTACATTACACTGTCTTATTTGACACATAGTATATGATCATGTAATGAAACACTATTGTAATGCACATGAACAATTGGTCAGAATTAAGGTTGGACATGCAATCAACTTTGCACAGCAACACTGAAAGGTCAGGAAATATCAATCTTTATAATCTTTTAATTTTTTAATGAGCAAGTTTATTAGCATGTTTCATTTAAGAAGATCACCAATTTTAAAAAGGCGAAGTAATGTTATACTTTGTAATTCACTGCCAGTTTTCACATCAGAACAGGAGAATTCCTCTATAGCTGGGTAATAGGTCCAATGCTCTGTGTATGACCATTCAAACAGAGTCAAGAAAGCATTTTCTCTTATTTCTTCAATGTTTAGAATAGTAACTCAAGATTATTTGCAAGCATGTTAGAGTAAAAATTCTTCACATCTAGACTAGATCTCTTTGCATTTTACACTTAAATGATAGGTGTTTCATTCTGGTGTTGAAATGAAAATATGTCGTGTCAGTATTACAGATTATATTTCTGTACATCAGACAACAGCTTGGAAGCAGATATTCTATAAAAAGGTTAACTACACAGTCACTTGTTTATTTTTCATTTATTTCTTTATTTCCTTCTGTATCTGGCTCCCTCAGTCTGGATTCCTTTTTCTATAATTATAGACTTTTTTATAATGCTTATTAATTTATCATCAGCTTTCTCCTCACACCCCATCCACCTGTCTACCTTCGTCTCTTCCTCTATTACTCTAGCACCACAAGTCCCAGTCAGAGCTCTACAATATTTCTCACCTCCCCACACCATCCTCAGAAACCCTAGGTCTCCAGGGCCATCAAAATGACAAATATCTCATGCGCCTCTCACTTGAATAGGGTGCAGAGTATGGTCTGATTGTTACGCCATTCTCAACTGGAAGAAAACATCACTTCTGATCCCAAATGGCCATAGCAATGACATGGTGATCAAGAGATTTTCTTTGCTGACAATTCTGTACTAGCTGATGCACCTACAGACAAGTTTAGGGGCTGAAGCAGCGAGGCAACAGCTTAGAATGGAAAGGAAAGGGGAAAAGGGCAGGCATGAGAAAGGAAAGCAGACCAACAGTTTGAAGGAAAAGGACCCAAATTCAATGAGGAACTGTACCAAAAATGTTTTTATTTATCATTTTCTCTGGGCTCGCTCCCTTTGTTTATTTCATTCGTTTCCTTCTCTCTTCTGTTCACATTATGAAGTTGGTGTCTCAGTCTGAGAAACCTACCTACATTGTGGAGCTGTCACTAGCAGTCGATTTCTTACTTGTCTGATGCATGCTGCACTGCTGATTTATTTTGTGGAGGTTTTTTATAGGCCTAAACAGCTATAAATTTGTCCTCACATCTGCTCAATTCCAAATATCATGGATAAAAAATGGTTACTCACCTTCTCATAACTGTTGTCCTTTGAGATGTGTTGTTCGTGTCCATTCCAATCAGGTGTGTGCACGCCACGTGTACAGTCATCGAAAGTTTTCCCTTAGCAGCTCCCATCGGGTCAGCTGTGGAGTCTCCTGGAGTGGCACCTTCATGGTGCTGGATATAGGACCCAGCCAATCCCGCGCCTCCTCAGTTCCTTCTTGCCAGCTACTCCGACAGAGGGGAAGGTGGGTGGGTATTGGTATGGACATGAACACCACATCTCGGAACAACAGTTACGAGAAGATGAGTAACCGTTTTTCTTCGAGTGCTTGTTCATGTCAGTTCCAATCAGGTGAGTACCAAGCTCCACCCCGGAGGTGGGGTCGGAGTTAAGGAATCGCTGATTGGAGCACTGCTCTGCCAAATGCTGCAACATCTCTGGCATGCTGGGTGATAGCATAATGAGAGGTGAACGTATGCACCGAGGACCAAGTTGCTGCCCTGAAAATTTCTTGTATCAGGACCTGAGCCAGGAACGCAGTTGACGAGGCCTGTGCCCTTGTGGAATGTGCTGTAAGTACCGGGGCTGGGATATTGGCCAATTCGTAACATGTGCAGATGCATGCCATGATCCAAGAAGATATTCTTCAAGATGAGACTGGGAGCTCTTTCATCCAGTCTGCTACCACCACAAACAGCTGGTTCGACTGCCTGAACGGTTTCATGCGCTCGATGGAGAATGCTAGCGCCCACCGAACACCTAATGAGTGCAGCCTCTGCTCTCGACTACTGGGATGAGGCTTAGGATAGAAGACAGGTAGAAAAATGTCTTGGCTAGTATGGAAGTGTGACACTATCTTGGGAAAAAAGGCTGGGTGAGGCCTGAGTTGTACCTTATCCTTGTGCAAGACTATGTAGGGTGGACTGGAGGTAAGGACCTTTAACTCCGACACCCTCCTAGCTGATGTAATGGTGACCAGGAAAGCTACCTTCCATGAGAGGTAGAGGAGTGAGCAAGTCATCAGAGGTTCAAAAGGAGGCCCCATGAGCCTGGCGAGGATCAGGTTAAAGTCCCACGCAGGAACAGGTTGTCTAATTTGAGGATGCAGCCATTCCAGACCCTTGAGGAAACATCCTACCCTGGGGTTGGCGAATACGGAGTGCCTGGACACTCCAGGGTGAAAGGCCGAAATAGCACCAAGATGTACCTTGATGGACGACGCTGCCAGGCCTTGGTGTTTCGGTGCAAAAGGTACTCTAGAATAAGTGGTATAGGCGCCTGGAATGGAGGTGTGTGCTGCTGGGCACACCAGCAAGTGAACCTTTTCCACTTAGCTAGATAAGTGCCCCTGGTGGATGGTTTCCTGGTGCCAAATAGGACCTTTCTTACTGGTTCCGAGCACAGAAGTTCCATGGGGTTTAACCATGAAGCTTCCAGGCTGTGAGATGGAGGGACTGGAGGTCTGGGTGGTGAAGGTGACAGAGGTCCTGAGTGACCAGATCTGGGTGGAGTGGTAATGCAATCAGGGCATCCACTGACAGCTCCAGGAACATGGTGTACCAGTACTGTCGAGGCCACGCTGGATCTCGACCGTGATGACCACGGTGGAGCCGAAGGGTCCTGTGCCGGGGACTGGTACCGGGCTGATGATGCGGGGGATTGGTGTCGAGGCACCCATGCTGGGAATCTGTTGCTGGTTCTCTCTCGGAGCCGGGGATTGGTGCCGCTCCGTCCTCTGTGCTGAGGAAGGGGAGTGATGTCCCATTGGTGCCGGGGAACCCTGCACAGAATCCGGTGCCGGAGAGCAGTGCCTTGGCAACGGCGATCTGGAGCTGTGCCGAGGCAAACAGTGCCGGGCAGGAGAAGTTGAGCACCGCATCATGGTCAGCTTGCCTCTAGACGCTGGAGGCTTATCTCTGACCACCGGGGGCTGAGGAGCCGTCATGGCAATCACATCTCTGGCAGCTGCAAAAGTATCTGGGGTGGAAGGTAGCTCCAACTCCTCCACCTGGCACTGCCCATCTGAGGAGTTGCTGGGTGCCGGACTCAACAGTCACCTCAGGGGAACTGAAGTCGACGGCGCTGACACTTGCTGCTTGGGTGCTCCTTCAAGGGACGCACCGGTGCAGCACCTGCCGGTCCAGCTGCTTTTGGCACTGCAGAGCGACCCCTGTCGCTTTTCTATGCCAGTTGTACAGCACCGGTGAATGCAAGTGGTGCCGGGTTGTCTCCTCAGTGTGCGGTGCTGGAGAGTGCCAGTGACGAGGGTATTTTAGACTAGAGTCCTTCCTCGGCACCATGTCATGTACTGATGCCGTGGCACTCCGTACAGATACGCTCGGTGCTGGGTCCCGGTGGTCCGCAGCAGACTGCGGACAAAGAGTGGATTCCATGAGCAACTGCCCAAGTCGGAAATCTCACTCTTTTTTTGTCCTTGGGCAGAAAGTCCTGCAAATCTTGCACCTTTCCGTCTTGTGTGCCTCCCCAGACACGAGTCGTGGGGGTCGCTTGCTGGCATAGGCTTATTGCAGGTTCCGCAGGGTTTAAAGCTTTGGGCTCGTGGCACACCCCGGAGCCCAAGGGTGGGGCGGTTGGGATTGGGAAACCCTGCTCCCAAACCTTACTATATATACACTGTATACATTATCTACTAACAATAACTACAACTAAACTAAACTAACTACGCTATGGAAAGAACGCTAAGGGAAGCACTTGCTAGGCAAGAGATCGCAGTTCCAACGATCGTCACTGGTGGTAAGAAGGAACTGAGGAGACGCGGGGTCGGCAGGGTCCTATATCCAGCGCCACTCCAGGGGGCTCCACAGCTGACCGACGGGAGCTGCTAAGGGAAAACTTTCCGATGACTTTGTACATGATGCGCACAAAACTAATTGGAATGGACATGAACAAGCACTCAAAGAAGAATATTAACAAACGGCCCTGCTTCTAGAGTTTCTCAGAGAAGAGGCAGAAAGATTAATGAAAGCTACTTACTAACAAACTAATTCAGGGGAGGAGGAGTACGGGGGCATCAGTTACCTAATTTGCTCATTTCCCAAAAGGCACAAACTTGGGTTCCTCGTTTTTACATTATTTTTTATTCATACATCATCTCACACATTGATCATCCTTACTCAGCAGAAAAATTCTCCAGAGCAGACCATCAACCCAGAGGCCTGAGGATAGGGCAAGGGGAAGTAAATGATATGAAGAATCCAAAACTTCCTCAAAGTGCAAATATTTGCTCTGAGGCACAAATGCAGCTTAAAATGGAGAGCAGCAGAGCATGGTTATATTTTTGGCATTTGCACCCTTTCATATTTCACTTGTTAAACATGCCTGCTATGCATAATACATAAGCTATTTACTGCAGCATAATCAGCCATGGCCACATTATTTCAAAGTAGAGGAAAAACTTGGATGACAGCAAGGAAGTTTACAACACATAAAATCCAAAATTGAGATCAAACTCCAGAAATCTTTATGCTCCTGGGGCCACAGAATATGCATACCACAGAAACAATATACTTTCTTGTGAAGGATTTTAGATCCATGCTGAAACTGCCCTTCCTGGACAATTTTTTTAAGTTGGGCAGGTGTGCAATGATTTACTTCCAACATAACTCGATACAGAAATGGCCACTACAGAAGTGAAGAGAGGAGAAATTAAAAGCGAACAAGAGATGACAACATACAGTCTCTGCCAGGCTCAACATTATGGCAGATGCAAACTACTATTGCTCCTCCAACTTTTCTTAGAGGTAACTATTGTCTCATTGTTAAACTAGTTAGTGGATGGACTTAAAGTGAAACCCTATTATGCTATGAGAAAAATCGATCTGAAGCTATTATAGAAATGCAGAAAAATAAAAATAAGACTTATAAAATGCATTTATGTGGACTTCAATGGGGTCAAGCAGGCTGTGTCGGCATTATCTTTACTAACTGTGTTCGTTCATTGACATATAGTAGCAGTGTGAAGAAACCCCGAAGCTTATACTTGTAAGATAGCCTTCACACCTTCTGGTTCAAAACTCCCTTTCAGAGAAGTCAGTGGACTTGAATAAAATAACCAGGATTGAAGGATAAACTGTACACAACATTGTAAATGAAGTAACAAAACATGTAAGTACTTTGACAGAACATTAAAAAAAATCTCCTGATTAAGAACAATAATGATAGCCATGGGGAAGAGTGAACATACTAGTGGAACCAGATTTGACCGCTGAAAATTAGTATTAGGCATGCCAGCGGGGAGAAAATTCCCTGATCCTTTTGAATCTTAGAAAAACTTGATTTAAATTACTGGGTTTGAATCTGAAGGATAACCTTTCGGATTTAGAAAAATGGTACAGCCCAACATCTGAGACGGGAATGACAACTCCAGAAGCTAATATCATTGGGACTGTGAGGGATAGAGGGCAAAAACACACACACAAACACACACTCTCTGAATTTGAAGGGGAGATTTTTCTGTCTTCCTGAATCTAAGCATAGGAACCTTGAATACAGTCTGTTAAACAAAAACAACACACCCCCAGGATTTTGTGAATGAGGGGCAGAAATGGTTCTTACTGCCTGTCAATCTGCACACTACTCAAAGAATATCTTCTGGGATGTGAAGTCTGCCAGCTGGATCTTGCAAAAGATTAAGGAGGATACTGCAAGACTTAGGGAAGATTCAAATGATAAGAGAAATAATGCTTTCATTTATTGATTTTATTTTTGCCTCCTTATAATGGGTTAAGCTGTCCTAAATAATACTGTCCTTTTTTCTTATTAGTGTTTATTGCGACTGTCACATTTACTTTAGTGAGGTTATTGTTCATATCAGTAAAACTTCTCTGCACAGTACATTTCCACAGAAATGTATTACACACATTAAAATATTAGATACAGGGAATAAGTGAGTGATTCCTACATTTCCACTGTTTCCCAAATAACTAATGGTGCACACACTATTCTATTCAAGACAGAACAGACAATCATAAAGGCGTCCATTTATGTTACGAGATTTATTTCATGCAAAATTTCCTTAACATAATTGAAACATTAGGCTGTGTGTAAAATTATATGATCTCCTTCAACTGTTGTGCTTGTTGCCTCTGGGCTATCAGATTTTTAAAATGAAGTTAACTCCTGATCTTTCTTCTTAGATCATTGTCCACAGATTGTGCGCCATGGAATAGATCATCAATAAAAGCTGGTAAGGAAAATAAGGCCGGGGAATGACAGCACATTTGCAAATAAGTTTTCAGTTTATTATCCATATTCATTATTGTTTATGTCGTCATTTATGTCGACACACTGTTACATGAACTGGATTAAACATCACATGTTGTACTGCTGACATCCCTGTCCTTAATTGTTGCATATTTTAGCACTCTAGATTCACTTTTTACAGGGATCTACTAGTTTTTCCCTGTTATTTAATGCAACAAAAAGTCAGCAACAGAGCGTGCTTGAAAGCACCATGGGAAAGCTCACTGTCAACTATTTTTTCATGTGTTTTAATGCTAAAGTTGAGGACTTAAGAGCTGTTAGTCTATCATACATACCTGTCTAAATTTAGCTCTTGCTTCCTTTTCCTTCATTCTTCCATGTGCAACCAGATAGTCGAATACCTCACCTACAATTGAAACATATCAAAGATTGAAGGAGAACTGTTGAATATCTTAAAATACTAGCTAGTTAATTTCAAAATCTAGGGTTAGTTTTGTAATTGTAAGAGTAACATATATTGTATGAGCTAAATAAATGTCAGAAATTTAAGCAAAATTTGAGATTTCAGTTTTCAGTTAGAATGTTTGTTTATTCATGTGAAAAATCAATCATAAAAGGCGCTAATTTTTCATTTTTGCAAAAGGCTCATGGCAAGAGCCCAGAAGAGTGATTTACTACGTCATAATTTCACTGAGACAAGAAAGACTTTAAGAAGAATTGTCTGGATGACTAAATGTAGGCAAAATATTTGTTTTCAATCATTTATGTTAGAAAATGAGCAGCATCCCTTTCTTTGCAAAAAAAGTCCTGAATTCCTTTCCATTAGAAAAATACCTGCTGTATCACAGAGATAGACTGTCATAAGCCTCATCTACAGTACAAAAATGTTTAAAGGATCTTGTAAATATGGTTGTAGCCTCAGAGTGTTATAATCTAGAATCTAAGTGTACAAAAATTATATTACAATGATGGAAATCCCTGTTTCAACCTGGGGTTAAAATAAAATGGGGCCTTCATTATAAAAACCACCCAAGTGAACACAGACTGATGTGATGAAGCAAGCCACAATTTAAATATAATACATAAGACATTGAAGAAAAGCATCCTGGCATAACAGGTCCCTGGAAGACTTCCAAAATGAAAAGGAAACAATGCAACATGACAAGGGACATTTGAAGGACACAGTAGTGAAGAAAAATTGAATAGGGCTACATTTTTAAAGAAACAGTCAATTAATGTCTGGCATTTTATAACTAGCCTACTAGACTAGTTTTTAAATGTTGCTATCTATCCAGTGAAATATCCACTTGTTTGTCACAGTGTGACAAATGTTTTTCTACTGAAAAACTGTAGGCATTAGATATGGAAGAGGTAATGCTTCCACATACATAAATAGGTCTTTACGTACAAATAAATCATTTAGTTTAAATAATCTAAGATTTTAGAAGTTCAAAGATCAAATCACTATTTTAATATTTAAATACACATTTAAATACTCTCAGATAAGTAAGAACATTTTTCACATTATGACTTCAAAAAAGGAAAAATAGATCATTAAAAGTACTTTTCATTTTGAAAAAGTCACAAGATGGAATCAAATCAAACTGATTTAAGTATAGCATGCACAGACTACAATAAAGAACCCAAGATATGACAAAAGGAGTGTGCATGAATGATTTTATAAGTTTTCATTTTCTGAACAAATTATATTTTGCTTTCCAGAGTAGCAGTTAAAATACCACAGTCAGTGATAACAATTCCCTGAAATATATCTTACAGCTATTTCTTTTTAAAGTATTAGTAAATAAAAATTCATAAAAATGCAGGGGGCCAGACAAAGATAAAATTCAACCCTGTTTTTCGAAATGTTTCGGGAATATCAAAAGCAGAGAAAAACAGTAGTTCAAATAACTGAGGGAGTTACTGAATATTGGATTTAAGTTAAGACCGATGACTAAAATGTAGATAAAGGGGAATTTTCAGAACTGAATCCATATTGGCACATAGTCATCTGCTATTACATTTTCACGTAGCATATTGCATAAGCATATAATAGTACTAATGGCTTCTGTGCCAAACACACAGGTCTCTCATTTCAGCTAAAAGGAGCGTCTCAGGCCTGGTCTACACTACAGAATTAGGTTGATGCAAGGCAGCTTATGTTGACCTAATTATGTCAGTGTGTCTATGCTACAGCCTTGTTCCTGGGGATGCAAGTACCCAACATAATAATTCCACCTCCACAAGAGGCATAGGACTTACATCAGTGTAGTTAGGGCAACACAGTGTCCGTGTAGACACTGCAGGTTACTTACATCAGCTGTTAGCTGTCATTCTTGTCAATTTCACAGCTCCCTGTTGGAACCGTGAAATTGACAAGAAAGCCTGACTTACAGCTTGGGCTGTCATGCCAGGGCAGATAGAGGGCTCCAGCTAGAGCACAATTGTCCCCAGGTTCCCGGCTCTCTCCTCTCAGTAGGACTTCTGCCCGGGCTCCCGGCTCCCCACTGGGAGCCCAGTAGCCGGGTAGCCAAGAGCCTGAGGGTGCAGCTGGGCTCCTGGCAGGAAGAATGTAGCCAAGAGCCGAGGGGATGGGGGGAGAGAAGAGAGAGAGACAGAGGAGAAAGCTGTGTACGGAGCTGAGAGCCCAGCCTCTCAGCCCTCCACACTGCCCCTCTAAGTCAGTGGAAATACTCCTGTTGAGGATGCGCACCACTGACAGAAGGAGGTTAGTCCGGACACAAACCACAGCAGTAATTACTACTGTGGGTATAAGTTGACCTAACATAGATCGACTTAAATTTGTAGTGTAGACATGCCCTCAGTTATCTGTAGTAGTTTTAGGCCTTCTATCCTCTGTAAGCCAGTCACTAGATGGCAGTATGACCTCACTTTTAAGTCAAAAACTATCAAGTAGAAGGGAGAGGTGCACATACACTAGCATGCTCAATGTGCAGAGGTCAAAAAAGCTAACAATGTTAGGAACCATTACGAAAGGGAGAGATACTGCATACAGTTTGTCCCATCTCAAAAAAATATATATTTTGGTATTGGAAAAAGTACAAAATAGGGCAACAAAAATGATCAGTGGTATGGAACAGCTTCCATATGAGGAAAGATTAAAAAGATGAACTGTTCAGCTTAGACTGAGGGGAGATATGCTAGAGGTCCATAAAATCATGAATGGGGTGGAGAAAGTAAATAAGGAATGGGTTATTTACCCCCTTCACATAACACATGAATCAGGGGTCATCCAATTAAATTAATAAGCAGCAGGTTTAAAACAAACATAAGGAAGTACTTCACACAACACGTAGTCAACCTGTGGAACTCAGGGCCAGGGATGTTGCAAAACCCAAAAATATAACTGGGTTCAAAAAAGAATTAGATAAGTTCATGGAGAATAGGTCCATCAATGGCTATTAACCAAGATGATCAGGGATGCAACTCCATGCTCTGGGAATCCCTAAACTTCAGACTGCTAGAAGCTGGGACTTGAGAACAAGGAATAGGTCACTTGATAAATTGCCCTGTTCGGTTCACACCCTATGAAGCATCTGGCACTGTCTACTGTCAGAAGACAGGATACTGGGTTAGATGGACCATTGATCTGACCCAGTATGCCCTTCCCTACCATTAGCCCCATTTAGACAAAACTAGTCTATGCATCTACGGCTCTTAGGAGCTCAAATACAACGGCTAGAACACAGTTTATATAAGCAACCACATCATGATACCCCAGATATGCTGCACATATGCAGTGGGACCCAATGGTGAAACTCTGCTCTTCTGTTTTGAAGGCCAAACCTCTATATCTCCCCAGCAAAATTGAAGATATGCCTCAAATATTTGTGTGATTCCCACCCGCTGATTTTGAAATGTAACCATTTTTAGCTATCCAGAAGGGTAAATGCCTTGATTCTAGCTATAGTTACGAATAGCGGAAAACACTGAGAAAATCTTCACATTAGCTCAAGAATTGGGAATTAATTATTCAAAAGGGGGAGTCAGTGGAGGAACTTAAAGAGAGGGGTTACAGAGACAAGGTGGGGGAAGATAATATCTTACTGGACTAACTTCTGTTGGTGAGAGACAAGTTTTTGAGCTTACAGAGAGCTCTTCAGGTTAGGGAAATGTACTCAGTGCTAAGTACAAGGTGGAACAGATTGTTTAGCACAAGTAGTTAAATTTTTCAAGGGACCATTCCAGGTGAATCGGCCCATGTGACAGTCAAAATGAAGAGTCCAGAAGATTTTGGAAACTGTGTATCTTACTTTAATTAAAGAGAGCCACTTTAATCAGAATAGTCCATATGTCACCAACATTCAAAAACAAGAAGTGCAACATTGAAGTACTGGTGATTTAAAATGCAAGGGCAAATAGATTTGCTACACTTTTCCACCTGAATGTTATATGCTATTACTTCATACAATACTACATTTGAATATATACTTAACTTTACCAAATACTACATCAGTGAAACCAACTATTGTGCCAATTCCTGCCTATTGTGAATATCCTTATTTTGCTATTACCACCATGATGGACTGATCAATGAAAATAATGAAAAAAAAAATTCCCTCTGGATAAAGCTTGGCTTACTTAAAAAATTGTACAGCTTTAAGAAAATGCCTCCCAAAATATTAACATTTCACCTGAAATGTTGCACTATCATGAAATCAATGTTTCTTGTTTTAAGGAGTATTACAAAAGAAAGCTTCAGTATCATTTGGCAATTTCTTTACATTTATATCACATAAAAGGAAAATACTTACCCCCACTTGCATACTCCATGATTAAGTAGAGAGTTTTTTCAGTTTCAATTACTTCAAATAACTTCACTAGAGGAAAAAAGAGCAGTTATTTACTAAAAGATTACAACCAATTATAGGAGTCTAGTTTTTGGATAGTCTTTGCGGAAGATTCTCTCAAAGTAGATTACTGCTGCTTGACAATATCAAAACAACTTTTCTTAAAAGCAATTATTTCCATTTCATGCTTCTAAATGGAATAACTGAAATGCTTTATCAGTAGTTGTAGTCTGGGTCAAACTATTATGAATGTACAATTCTGGCTTGAAACATACTCAGTTTAGGGTCAAGTGAAAAAAATCAATTAATTTAAGCATAGCTCCCAAAAAACAAAGCACTGGTAACAGTAATTTGTATATAAACCCAGGGCCGGTGCAACCATTTAGGCGACCTAGGCAGTCGCCTAAGGTGCTAGGATTTTGGGGGGCACCATTTTCTTTGGCAGCGACCGCAGCGGCCGGATCTTCGGCTGCCCTGGTCGCCGCCGGCATTTAGGCGGAGGGAGCTAGGGCAGTGGAGCGTGGGGAGGGCCGCCTGCAGCAAGGGGTGGGAGGGGCGGCATGCAGGGGAACTCCCTGCCCCAGCTCACCCCTGCCCCGCCTCCTCCCCGAGCACGCCGTCGCTGCTTCACTTCTCCCGCCTCCCAGGCTTGCGGCGCCAATCAGCTTAGACGCCACAAGCCTGGGAGGCGGGAGAAGTGAAGCAGTGACGGCGTGCTCGGGGAGGAGGCGGTGCAGGGGTGAGCTGGGGCGGGGGGGGGTGCCTCAGGGCGGAGGGGGGTGCCTCAGGGTGGGGACTTGGGGATGGGGGGGGCCCGCGCAAGGTGGAAGTTTCGCCTAGGGCGCGAAACATCCTTCCACCAGCCCTGTATACACCTCTACCTCGATATAACGCTGTCCTCGGGAGCCAAAAAAATCTTACTGCCTTATAGGTGAAACCGCATTATATCCAACTTGCTTTGATCCGCCAGAGTGTGCAACCCCACCCCCCCGGAGCACTGCTTTACCGCGTTATATTCAAATTTGTGTTATATCGGGTCGTGTTATATCAGGGTAGAGGTGTACTACATACAGGGTAGGTTGTTGCCTCAACTATTGTCTACAGAATCCAAAAGACAACACTGTATCGCTTTAAATTAATTTTACATTCTGAGTGCTCTCTCCTCTCCCATGGGTGTAGATTTTTTGTAATTTTATTTAAGTGAAAGCTTGGATTCTGGAGCACAATTATGCAGTAAAGTCACAAAGAACAATTTTCAGTAATTTGTGTGACTGCATAATCACATTATACACGGGGTCCCAGGCAATAAGTATTCTTTTTCCTCCTCTTTAAAAACCACTTCTCAGATATAGTAGTGCATCAGTGTGGCAAGGCAAGTCTATGCAGCCAATGAAATGCCCTTACATTAAAACACTTATCTCCCTATCACCACTTTAAGTGGGCTCCATGATGCAGAACCTTCATTAGACTCATACACCACCACTTTAACTTTTTAAAAACAAACAGTTACTAACCTTTCCATAACTGTTGTTCTTTGAGATATGTTGCACGTCCATTCCACTGTAGCCATGTGCGTGCTCCAGTGCACAGCTAGGGAGTTTTTCCCTTAACAGTTCCCATCAAGGTGGCATGAGTGCCCTCAAGTGCCTTGCATGCAAGCATAAAAGGCCAAGCTGCCCCCCGTCCCTCAGTTCCTTACTATAGAGAGGGGAAGGAGGATGGGTCATGGAAATGGACACGTGCAACACATCTTGAAGAACAACAGTTACGGAAAGGTTAGTATCCTTTTTCTTCGAGTGATTGCACATGT
Source organism: Chrysemys picta bellii (assembly GCF_011386835.1). NCBI lineage: Eukaryota > Metazoa > Chordata > Testudines > Emydidae > Chrysemys > Chrysemys picta. The sequence continues at coordinate 135,358,512 of NC_088794.1, read as the reverse complement.
CCATTCCACTGCACGTAACTCACAAGCAGCCCCAATTGGAGGTGGGTTCGGAAACCATTTGAACAGGAACCAAAGGACCATTCATCCAAATTTAGCATTGTCCTTAGATTGCCGATAGTGTAGTGAGAGGCAAACATGTGACATGATATCCACGTTGCCTCTTTCCCAATGTCCAATATGGGCATGTTGGCAAAAAATACTGCTGAGGTTGCTTGGGACCTAATCAAATGACTCAACAATCTCTCTGGCGGCTTCATGTTACAAACACAAATGGGTATCCATTATGAATTCCTTTGTGTGGAAACAGGACTGCCCTTCATTCTGTCCACAAGCGCAACAAACAACTGAGACAAAGATCTGAAAGGTTTAGTCTGATCTGAATAAAACACTAAAGCTCTTCTAGTGTCCAGAGGGTGCAATCTCTCCTTATGTTTGTTATCATGAGGCTTTAGGAAAAAGATTAGTAAGAAAAAAAAATGGTTACTCACCTTCTTGTAACTATTGTTCTTCAAGATGTATTCTTCATGTCCATTCCAATCAAGTGTGTGTGCGTGCACACATGCACGGAAGATTTTTCCCATAGCAGCATCCATCTGGTCGGTCCGGGCGCCCCCTGGAGTTGCACCTTCATGGAGCTCAATATTGATCCCTGCTGACCCGCCACCCCCTCAGTTCCTTCTTGCCAGCTACTCTGACAGAAGGGAAGGAGGATGGATATTGGAATGAACATGAACACCACACCTCGAAGAACAACAGTTTCGAGAAGGTGAGTAACTGTTTTTTCTTCGAGTGCTTATTCATGTCGATTCCAATCAGGTGACTCACAAGCCCAAGTTTAGGTGGTGGGGTCGGAGTCTTCCACTGATTGGAGCACTGCTCTATCATCTCTGGCCTGCTGGGTAATCGCATAGTGTGTGGCGAAAGTATGGATGGAGGACCACATCACTGCCCTGCAGATTTCCTGAGTGGGAACCTGAGCCAGGAACACTGTTGATGAAGCCTGTGCCCTGGTGAAGTGCGCAATGATTGGAGATGCAGGAACACCTGCCAGGTTGTAGCACTCACGAATACAGGACGCTATCCATGACGAGATGTGTTGTGATGACACAGCCTGACCTTTCATTCTGTCCATCACTGGACTGATTTTCTGAACGGTTTTGTTCTCTCGACGTAAAACGCTAGTGCCCTGCGGACATCCAGAGAGTGGAGCCTTTGCTCCCTGCCATTGGAATGAGGCTTAGGGTAGAATACAAGGAGAAATATGTCCTGGTTGATGTGAAACTGACACAACCTTCGGGAGGAAAGCAAGTATGTGGCTCTCAGAGGGTTTTCTGCTGCCAAGGAGGACCTGTCTAACCTGGACTGAACAGGAAAGCTCCATCAGGTTCAACCATGGAGCTTCCACGCTGTGAGGTGAAGTGACTCGAGGTTCCGATGTTGAAGACGGCCGTGATCTTGTGTCAGAAGGTCCAGAAAGAGCGGCAGGGTGATCAGGGCTTCTACAGACATGTCTAGGAGAGATGTGTATCAGTGCTGACGGGGCCAGGCTGGTGCTATCAATATGACATGAGCTAGTTCTCTCCAGATCTTGAGTACCACCTTGTGAACGATCGGTATGATCGGAAAGGCGTATAGGAGAGAACCTCCCCAATGGAGGAGAAACGCGTCCGTGCTGGAGCTTGGGCTATAATTTTGGAAGGAGCAGAACTGCTGGCACTTCCTGTTGTGTCACATGGCGACTAAGTCTATCTGGGAAAAGCCCCAGCTCTGGAAGATTGAAATTGTGACGTCCGGATGAATGGACCACTCCTGGCTGTGAAACCACCTGCTGAGGTGGTCCGCCAGCTTGTTCTGTACCCTGGGGAGGTACAGCTCTTTATGCCTGCCTGCGGTATGAGAGGCAGCAATGGGTGCTCATGCTGCCTCACCAGATATCACTAAGGGAAAAAACTCTCTGACAACTGTGCACTGGAGCTCACGCACACCAAAAGCAAAATGGACATGTGCAATCACTCCAAAAACAAGCAGTCTTCTAAAAAGATAGTTACACAGAACCAACATGTTAGGAAAACATGAAATACCTATATTTGGATGATTTAAAATCTTCATTATTCTTACTTCTCTGAAAAGCTGAAATAAAAAAAGATAATAGGAAATCAAATAAACTAGTGACAAAAAAGACAATTACCATTCATTCCTTTCTAAGAAGCTGATTATTTTGTTCTATAGCTAATGTTTAGAGTTCTATACCTAATCCTAATAAATGATAGAGTAAATGTGAGAAACACAGGAATATTATATATTTCACTTTCAAATGGACCGAATAAGCTTTTTGCAGACAAGAGGAGTAAAATGCCAGCTCTAAAAAAATGTTCTTCTAAAGGGACACTGGATTCTTCAAGAGATAAATGAAGGCTTTAATCTCTAGGTAATTGGTTCTGATCCAGTTCACTTTAATAAGTTTCATTAAAAGGTTACATTTATTCCTTATGAAGGTCATACTTACCGCAGCATTTCATATTCCAAATACTGGCAATACCATGGTGTATTAAAGGATTTTATTTTAAGATAGCTCTCGGACGATTTAGCAGTCACTATTTGCTAGTCACAATCAAGTTACTGGTCAACATTAACTGTTTACATCACAAAAAGCACAAATTTTTAAATAATACTGCCAACAAGCAAGCACTAATCAGGTAGGGCAACTAAAATGATTAGAGGTTTGGAGAGGGACCCATATGAGGAGAGATTAAAGAGGCTAGGACTTTTCAGCTTGGAAAAGAGGAGACTAAGGGGGGATAGGATAGAGGTATATAAAACTATGAGCGATGTGGAGAAAGTAGATAAGGAAAATTTATTTACTTATTCCCATAATACAAGAACTAGGGGTCACCAAATGAAATTAATAGGCAGCAGGTTTAAAACAAATAAAAGGAAGTTCTTCTTCACACAGCGCAGAGTCAACTTGTGGAACTCCTTACCTGAGGAGGTTGTGAAGGCTAGGACTATAACAGCATTTAAAAGAGAACTGGATAAATTCATGGAGGTTAAGTCCATTAATGGCGATTAGCCATGATGGGTAAGGAATGGTGTCCCTAGACTCTGTTTGTCAGAGGGTGGAGATGGATGGCAGGAGCGAGATCACTTGATCATTACCTGTTAGGTTCACTCCCTCTAGGGCACCTGGCATTGGCCACTGTCAGTAGACAGGATTCTGGGCTAGATGGACCTTTGGTCTGACCCAGTACGGCCGTTCTTATGAAAGGTGAGAGAGTATCTCCCTCTTGGCCCTAGAAGAAGGTCCCTCCAAGTAAGAATTGAGGCACAGTTGCAGGGATTCATGATGATGATATTTGCTTTGTCATGGCCTATGCTGTTTTTGTTCTGTGGCTAGACAGCCAACTTTGGCCTCTGGGATGTCAATCCAATACCTTTCATGAACACTACATTTACTTAGCAAATTGAATGACAGCAAACAAAATCCATAGCATCTCCCTTCAATTATGACAAGTAGGGGATTATTTGGTCATGAATTTCAGGCAATGCCTCACCTCTAGAGTCATTCTGATTAAATAAAATGTCCTTTTTGTCTCATTTTCATGAGTAGAGAGGACCTTAATTAGATCTCAGAGGGGTATGCAGGGTTAGGACGGGTCAACTGCCTGCCAGTTCCATTGTGGGGAGAGGCATACAAACCACACCTCCACATGATGGGACTATTAAATGGAAATTCCACAAGTGGTAACTTTGTTGCCTACATGGGAAATGGGAAGCTATGTGGCCCTTCTTATAAAAGAATATTTTTAGAAGTTGTATAATGTTCAAATTTGACACCCTATATAAACACTTTGTTAGGCTAGGGTTTTGGTTGTTTTTTTTTTTTTATATCAAAATAAGAATCAGTCTCAATTTTCTGATATGTAGCCAAGATAACAAATTACACTAAGGCAAAGTCTTATTGATGTATAGTTTTCTTAAATTAAAAAAGGCAAAGTTCTCCTTTCTCTTCTCTCTGCACTTTGTGCACTTATTTTCTCTTACACTGAAAAACTGACATGAAGGTCATGTTATTTTAATATGTAGTACTGCCTTCAAAAACTTGAATTATGAATGCCATAAACACTCTCATTTCTTCTAACAGACAACCTAAATATAAGATAGACATCACCATGGGAACACTGAAATACAAATGCTATTGTATGTATATTCCCTTTTATTTTGCAAATGCCCATTCTCAGGAGGCTTGTGAGAAGGGGACACAAGAAATCATCTTTTTAGGCAGAAGTATGTTGTAATCAATTGCAAACTGTTCACATCCTCTCACATCATCCCAAGGCTCCAGATGGTTGGCATTCTCAAGTCTTGATTATTTTGTGAAAGCTGCTCTGGCTTGACAAGAAAGGGAGCAATCAAGTGGTTTGTTGTTGTTTTTTTTAAATCTAACACTAGCCTTACAGCTACACTAGTGAATTAAAAGGCTATGGTATGCTCAATAAAGAAAGATCTAAATGGAAAACATACTACATTACAAAATGGACAAAACTAAGTAACCACTCCGTGCCTACAGGATCCTGCAGACTAAGTCAGAGATAACAAGAATGGATGAAAATAAGAACATAGTAGTGCTACTGCAAGTTTCCTTCAACTCACATCTATCCACACATTCTAAAAAATTAATATCTTCCCTTTTTAAATGTGTCCTGAAATCTGCAGGGTGTAGCAGCTGCAGCTATGACTCAATGGGTATTAAAATAATTTACATTAAAAAAAGGTTAGGGTGTGAGAAACAAAAATAAGAGCCAACAAAACTGAGGAAAAGAAAATCCTTTGTACCATTCCTGTTGAATTGCACAAACATCTTTGAGCATGAATAATCCTAATTGTGCATAACCGGGTGTTTCACCACTGATGAAGTAGACCGAGGAGGAGAAAGAAATAAGAGTGGCAGACACAACAGCAACTATGCTAAAATATGAGAGAACTAGGTTTGTTTGTTAATCAAATGTGGTAACACATCAATGTGTTCACCTTTGCTAATTTAAGGAATGTGCATTCTTGGATTGAGGGGAAGAACTAAGCAAAATTGTTACTGGAGGGACTGAGCAGAAGAAGCCATCAGGCAAGAGAACTGTACCCAGACTCTCTATCATGCCCCAGAGTGCTCACAGGCCCCCACAATAACCTGGAAAACAAGACACTGAGAATCAAACTACTTCTACTAAGCCTGAGCTTATTTACATAGCAGAATAAAATGGTGCTAGCATTAGGTATTTTAAAAGCTTCAGTGAAAAATGACTAAAAACCCATGTGATCCTTACTGTGAAAACAAGAGGTAACAAAAGCGGCAACAAAAAATTAAGATTACAATCACTAATTCAGCCAGCCTAAAAGCACACCCTTACAGTCTTGACACAAAGAAAAATAGTTCAGGAGGATGTGGGCTTTTGTGAACTTTCCTAAAGTCAGTTTAAGTTTTAAGTCTATATTTGGACACTGGAGGGTTGGCTAGTGATCAGAAAAGAGGGCTGGAGTTCTGGTTCTATCTGTAACCAGGAACTGATTCATTGTGAGAGACACTGTTAGTTATTTGTATTGTGGCAGTGCTTAGGAGCCCCGATTAGGGACCAGAACCACACTGTGCTAAGCACTATACAAACACTTCAATTCCATCACTGTCCCAAAGAACTCGCAATCCAAGTATAAGACAAGTGGTTACAACAAACAGGCAGGACGTTTCTAGACCCTGACACTTATCCTTTAGGTATGGACCTTAGATAAAACTGTCACAGAAAGGACACTGTTTAAATTAACTGTTTGTAAAATGCTTTGAAGTCCTTAAAGGAAAGGGTCTGTAAGTGCCAAATATCTACACACTGTTCTTCAGCCATCATATATTTGGATACTTAACTTAAAAAAATAAATTAATAAATGATTTGCACTATAGTATGGTAATTATTTTTCCTACTAAGACATTTGAAACACACAAAATGAAAACTGATTAATGTATTTTTCCAGAATGACTTAGCAATTTTATTTATGTCAAGTTCCTCATTAGGAAGGAATTTTCAGTACAGTACCTAGTTATAAATCATATAAATCGTTGCATTTATAATGTAACCAAGATACAGTGTATCTTGGTTAAAATAAAGTGAATTTCTGTACTACAGAAACTCTTTCAAAAAATTACATGTTATATTTTGGGGGGCAAGAGATGGCCTTTAGAAAAATTTGATTAATCTAAAAATACTAGCAGGGAAAATGCTACAAGAACAGGGAAGTACAGTATTCAAGTCAATTTAAAATATGCAGTGGCCTTATCAAAGTAATTAGGCTCTAGAAAATAAGTTGTCTTTACACAAATCAATCTCAAGTGTCCCTAGGGAAAAAAAAAATACATTTGGGATGAGAGATGGATATAGAGAGGAAACTAGTAGACTGGAAGGTGCCAGCATCACCATCACTGGCTCTGCCACCTAAAGATGACTCATATACAGCTGTAGTGTCAGTGCTTAGCTACTATGTCCCATTCTCATCACCACCAAATATTTTATCTGTTTCTAAGGTTCCTAGGCTGAGACAGCTTCCACCTTAGCAAACTGCACTGCACATCTTTGTTGTTGATTCAGAGCAGGCTATAAACTCTGCTACACAACCCTGATGCTGAAAGATTAACTTCAAACAATATGCAGCAAACTTTTGAAACATCTATCCCCCTTTAAACATGCAGCTGCATGCACGTGTGGATGACTAGGTACATGTCTAACTGGTTCTCTGTATGCACAAATTGTACTCATGTTGGGCATGTGTATTTTTCACAATTACACTTCTACCCCAAGTTTTTGAAAAGTGATTGCAAGAAATCTATGATCAAGCAAAGATGATAACTTAAGAGTAAATCATCATTCAATTACATCACTCTCTTAAAACATGGGATATTCACCAAAAACAACAGGTTAGCAGTTTCATCTCTTTAATGTTAATCTCATCTACATCCCAATATTTTGACACTATTCTGCCAGACTCTCCTTTAAGAAATAACAGGTCATTTGATCTTCAGATACTAAGGAAATGGGTGGCAATAATTTCCAAAAATCTAAATCTAATCCAAACTACTAAAACCAGCTACACAACTGAACGGTAAATATAAAAAAATAACCATAACAATGGTTTGAAATTGAGATGGAATAGGCTGAAAACTGGAAAAGGATCAATGAGTACATATTTCTAACCTTGGGTTTTGCTGGTGTGTTAAATCCTGAGACCTGCAAAGTGTTTGCTTTCTGCGTAGTGGCTACTAATTCATGGTAAGTCAAGGTACAAGCTCCAGATAGCAGAGATCTTTGAAATACACTAAGATATGGATATTGTTTCTCCTTAGCTGCTCCATGCCTCTCCCTTTTCTCTGGCCATCCCTTTACCACTCACAAAAGAGCTGCTCTGAATCTCCCTGATTACCTGTCACTATCTCTCTCTTTGTCTTTCCATCTCTCCCCCAATTCTTCCAAAGTGCTCTGAGGCCTTGGCTACACTTGCAGATGTACAGCGCTGTGAGTTAAACCTGACTTCGTGCAGCTGAGTAGGGAAAGCGCTGCAGTCTGTCCACACTGACAGCTGCCCAGCGCACTGTCTTGGCCACATTTGCGGCAATTGCAGCGCTATTGGGAGTGGTGCATTATGGGCAGGTATCCCACAGAGCACCTTTTCCCATTCTGGCGCCGTGGGTTGTGGGAAGGGGGCATGGGTGCGGGGGATTCTGGGTCCTGTCCCAATGCCCCGTGATGCATCGCTTCGCATCCCAGAAATCCCTTTGTTTCCGTCCACCTTTGGCACCATCTTTCAACAGTTTCTGTGCAGCGCGATCTGTCTGCGGGAAATGGAGTCCGAACTGCTGAGGCGGATGCTGATGAGTCTTGCCAGCACGTCACGTTCGGCTGTCGAACTATTCCTTAAGATCCAAAGTGAGAGTGAGGGTGAGGAGTACGACACGAAATTGCTTGTGGCATTCACGGACATGCTCAGCACCATGGAATGCCGCTTTTGGGCTCAGGAAACAAGCACCAAGTGGTGGGATCACATCGTCATGGAAGTCTGGGATGACGAGCAGTGGCTGTAGAACTTTCGGATGAGAAAAGCCACGTTCATGGGCCTGTGAGATGAGCTCGCCCCCACCCTGCGGCGCAAGGACACAAGATTGAGAGCTGCCCTGCCAGTGGAGAAGCGGGTGGCTATTGCAATCTGGAAGCTGGCAACTCCAGACAGCTACTGGTCGGTCGCAAACCAGTTTGGAGTGGGAAAGTCGACCGTTGGAATCGTGTTGATGCAAGTTTGCAAGGCCATTAATCGCATCCTACTCAGAAGAACCGTGACTCTGGGTAACGTGCAGGAAATAGTGGATGGCTTTGCACAAATGGGGTTCCCTAACTGTGGAGGGGCGATAGATGGAACACACATTCCTATTCTAGCACCACCCCACCTAGGATCCGAGTACGTTAATCGAAGGGGTATTTCTCTATGGTTCTCCAGGCGCTTGTGGATCACCGCAGGCGTTTCATTGACATTAACACAGGCTGGCCCGGAAAGGTGCATGACACGCCTCTTTTGGAACACTTGGCTGTTCAGGAAGATGCAGGCCGGGACTTTTTTCCCAGAGCCGAAGATCACGGTAGGGGAAGTTGAAATGCCCATTGTGATCCTTGGAGATCCCGCTTACCCGTTAATGCCGTGGCTCATGAAACCCTACACAGGGAGCCTTGACAGCAGCAAGGAACAGTTCAACTACAGGTTGAGCCGGTACCGAATGACTGTGGAGTGTGCCTTTGGCCGTTTAAAGGGCCGCTGGAGATCTCTGTATGGGAAGCTGGACTTGGCCAAAAACAGCATCCCTGCGGTTATAGCCGCGTGCTGTGCCCTCCATAATATTTGTGAAGGGAAGGGTGAAAGCTTCACTCAGGCATGGACCTCGAGGTTCAACACCTGGAGGCTGAATTTGCACAGCCAGAGGGCAGGGCTATTACAGGGGCCCAGCGCGGGGCTGCAAGGATTAGGGATGCTTTGAGGGAGCAATTTGAGGCTGAAAACCAGCAGTGATATCTGGTGCCCTGCACGGGAGCGAAGTGCAGTAGCTCCAATCTTTAGGAATCAGTGTCTGCTAAGCAGACAAGCAGACTTGCAGTGCCTGTTTATTTCCTGGGCTAAGGAGTCTTTTACTTTATGCAATAATAAAGAATGTTTTCAAAGCCAAAGAATTCATTTATTGAAAAGAAACAAGGGGGTGGAATGGGGAACGGTACAATCACAGATTCGCGTATGTCCTGTCTGGTATGCTGTGCAGTGAGTGCTGTACTTCAGGACAGCTATACTGCATGGTGATGGGAGTTGAGTGCAGAGGGTAAGGGTCGTGGTTTTCAGGGCTGGGTGGTGAAGATACTGGTGTTGGAGGCAGCGGATGGCGTGAAGAACACGGAAGTTGGGGAAAGTGGGTTGGAGGTGACAGTGGGGCACAACGGAAAGAGTTTTGGGACAAGGGCTGTAGGGCAGGGTGGCGTTTGCGTTACTGCTCCTCTTTCTGCATGGCTACCAGCTCCTGGATAGCATCTGCTTGGCACTCCAGGATGCTTATGAGCCTATCAGTGCTTTGCTGCCGGTGCACGGTGCTTTGCTACGTTTTCCTGGTGGATCCTGCTTTGCACTCTCCCTCCAGTTCTGTGCTTTCTCATTCTCTTTAATAGATTGCCACATCACTTCTTGCAACATGTCTTCTCTGCTTTTTCGCGGTCTCTTCTTGAGTCTTTGCAGTCTCTGAGCAGGCGATAAGAGGGACGGCTGAGGTCTCAAGGTTGATGCAGCTGTATAGGCAAAATGCAACATTTAACAGAGGCAGCATTCTTTATACCAGACAGAGTAATGATTCCCCCCGCACTTAAGGAGTAGAAAACACATAGGGTCCCGTCCAAAACAGAGCGCACACATCCCACGGGAGCCTCAAAATGGTGAGTAAGGGGGACTGATTGTTTCAGGGCTGCACTGTCCTCTGAGTTTCTGTGCCTTGGGGAGAGCCAACAGTCTCAGGGGGCACCTACACTGAACACTGTCCCAACATTTTCCACAGGAGTTCGTCCTGGACGATAGCTCACTGCTGAGGGTGATCTGGGAAGCAAGGGAGGGTCTTCTACTGCAATGCGGCTTCTGCCCTGGCCCATATGCAGCTTGCCTGTGTGCAGCAATGGTCCCCCTGCCCCTCGCGGTACAGTGGCGCGGACATGTTAGTCTGGCTGGGACAAGGACCACGGTGGCTCTTCCGATAAACCTGCGCAAGCGCATTGCACATGTTCTGGATGAGACATTAGAGGAGATTACCGAGGCCGATTATCACAATGTGATAAACCACATCAATGCACTATTCCGCATCTAGGCATGCATGCCTAACCCTCCTCTCCCAAAGAGCCCGCACCGAAACAATTCCTTCCCCCCCCGCCACAAAAAAAAACCCGCTTACCGGGAACCTGCTCTTCTGTTTGTCCTCCACCAAGTACCGGCCGCTGCGACTGGCTACCTTCCTCCTGGCTCGAGAAGAGCTCCTGGCTGCATGGCTCCAGGGATTCCGGGGTGTCTCCATCCGGCCCACCACCATCACTCCCGTTTTCCTCCTCCTCCCTTCCCCACACCGGCTCCGAAGTGTCCATGGTGGTGCTCGGATTGGAGGTGGGGTTAACCCCAAGTATCGCATCCAGCTCTTTGTAGAATCATCAGGTCGCGGGGGGAGCACCCGAGCGGCCGTTTGCGTCGCGAGCTTTGCAGTAGGCACTCCGCAACTCCTTCACTTTAATCCTGCACTGCAGGGCGTCCCGGTCATGGCCCTTTTCCACCATGTCCTTTGATACCTTCCCGAAGGTATCATAATTCCTACAGTTGGAGCGCAGCTGGAACTGTACAGCTTCCTCCCCCCAAACACTGATGAGGTCCAGCAACTCGCCATTGCTCCATGCTGGGGCTCGCTTGGCGCGTGGAGGCATGGTCACCTGGAAAGATTCGCTGATAGCACTCCATGCCACGCTGGGCTGAGCAAACAGGAAGGGGATTTTAAAAATTCCCGGGGAAGGTAAAGGGTCAGTCACATGGTTGGTTACCTGAGGCCATGGCAGTAGAGTTTGAACTGATGACCAGAGTGGCTAGAACAGGCATTGTGGGATACTGCTGAATAATTCTGGAGGCCATTCACAGTGCATTGGGCGGCCACACTGGCGCCGCAGCGCTGCAGCGGCAGCGCAATACTTGCTATTCCTCTCGGAGAGGTGGAGTACATGCAGCGCCGCAACCACGGAGATACAGCGCTGCAAATGCCTTGCCAGTGTGGACGGGGAGTGAGTTACAGCACTGGTGGAGCCTTTACAGCGCTGTAACTCGCAAGTGTAGCCAAGGCCTGAGTAACTAACAAATCATTTGACTTTCATGTGTAGATTTCCAACAATGCAGTAACCGCTCTTATTTAAAGTGACATACACTTTCATGACAATATTTAAAAACTTCAGTGTAAAACTCATAGCATTAAATACAAAATATGAATAAAGCCAATATACATATAATTACAAATTGCATCACAAATGTTTTAATGCATATTTATACATTTTTGCATTTTTCTCCACTTCCACTGAAGCTCCCAAAAAAGTGGACTGTGGTGGTTGTTTTTGTGATGTTGTGTTTTGTTTTTTACTTAAAATTGAATAAAACTATTTTACAGAGGCTAAAGAGCCATGAGATGATGACTTTCAGTCATAGTTTACCTGAGCCAATTTGAACAAAATAACTTACAAATGAAACACTCCATCTCTTAATTTGTTGAGCCATCTAGTCCCCAAAAACTTGTGTGTTTTCCCTATTTGCTTGTGTGCCATTAAGAGCACCTACGCATAAGGTCTTTTTACTATTTGTATAAATCTGAATAAGTATCTATGTTATCTAGTTATTTAGCTTGATTTCACATAAAACAAATTCCTGATATTATATCTTACCCAAATAGGGTAAATCCATACATTTTTATTAAAGTACATACAAAAAAGCCTTTGTCTATCAGTGTTTTAGTCAAGAAAGTGCCTAACAGGTGTGCCCCGTGTGTACAACTCTAGGTCGTATCTGTGTACTTAGTGACAAAAGTAGCGTTTATCACTTATTCTTGCTAGCATAGATGAGCCAATATGGTTTCTCTCCTCCAACTTCACTCATCAAAAGAATTATATTTCAATTTGTAGAATCTTTTTTGCTGGTGATTATGTATGAGGCATAGACACGGTTTGACTTTTAGCCCACAGACTGAAACTCTGTAGTTGTAAATTTAACAAAGTGACTATTGAAGTGACTGAGACAAAACAGATGCTCATGGATGCCATTTTTACTGAGTTGGACCACATGTGGAAGAAAAAAAAACACCCAAAGGAAGTCAGATGTACTCTTTTTCAGTTTACTTAAGAGTTCAGGCCATTTGAGTAACAAAATAAGACCAGCAAAAGACCTGTAATTGTCTGTTTGTAGCTTTGTATGCATTCTTTATTTGAAGAACGTGCTCATCTTGCATGACTGCAAAACTGTCCAAAACAGGCCTTTTACAAGGCAAGTTAGCATTAAGATGCAGTAGCTCAGTTGTGTATTTATATGAAATGTGAGGTAGATGTTGCTTCAGGGACCACAGCATGTGAATTCAGGAATCTGAGAAGGAAGAGGTAAAAGGAAACAAGCTGTAGTACAATTGAAAGATAAGAACAGTTAATCAAAGAAGCCTACCTTTTGAAGACTAGTTGGGTTCAATTGTGTTTTGTCAATTATTTTTATTGCAACCTAGAAGAAAAAAGTTTATGATCAATATTTCCAGTTTAGATCTGATTGGCTTGTAACATGGTTACAATTGTTTAGTTTTAGAAATGCAAGGCATGAAATCGGATCAAGAAGATTAAACAGATATAGTTTTATTAATAAAACATTCTGAATAAAAGTATTTGGAACAAATGACTCCTAAAGAAAATAGAAGTAGGCTTCAGTTCTGTTGGATGTATTGGACAAAAAACAGCACTTAATGGTATTACAGCAGAGTAAAGTTAAAATGGTAGGAAGTAAGATGTATTGCAATGCAACTTAAATTCTAAATACTGTATTGCAGGGAAGTAATTTTCCTCTAGATTATAATCTTATAAAATACCACCTATATACTGGCAAACTGTGAAAATGTTTTAAAAGCAAAAGTTTCATAGCAAATTACAGGTATTGCTATACAAACTTCACAGCAGTTAAATTGACCTTTGGCCATTCACTGAAGATGTATGTGCTCAGCGTTAGTATTCTATTAATGTTATTCCCTTCTTGGTAAGAAGAGAAATGGCATCTTATATACAACAAAAAAATGAATTACATTGCACAAATTTAAACATTCATTCTTTTATCAGGTTTCCATCTTCTCTGAAAACATTGCACAAACATTTTTGAACCAATTAATTCTTAAAAACTGAAACTGATCAAGCGAAAATTCAGTGCCAAGGCTGCCACACACTAGAAGACATGAAAGGATCTCCAAATCAAGAGTGTGCAGGGGAGTAAGGAAGGGGAGACACTCTGTTTCAACTGAGGTACAAAATAAGTTAGACAGCTTCTTATGACTAAAAGGAGCCCATTTATAGAAATTATCAGATCAGACCCAAAATCCATTTAGTCTTGTATCCTGTTCTCCAATGATGGCCAGTACTAGATGCTCCAGAGAAACGTGTACAAAACTCACAATAAGCAGACGTTTCATTGAGCTACCTACAATGATACCAGTCCCTTCAAGTTAAATTTAGGACCTTGTAAGATGTATGAATAGGGTCCTACCAAATTCAGGGCCATGAAAAATGTGTCACGGACCGTGAAATCTGGTCTTCCCCTGAGAAATCTGATCTTTCGTGTGCTTTTACCCTATATTATACAGATTTCACGGGGGAGACCAGAGTTTCTCAAATTGGGGGTCCTGACCCAAAAGGGAGTTGCAGGGGGGGTCACAAGGTTTTTTTAGGGGGTCGCAGTATTGCCACCCTTACTTCTGCGCTGCCTTCAGAGTTGGACAGCTGTGCGCCGGGCATCCAGCTCTGAAAGCAGTGCCCCACCAGCAGCAGTGTAGAAATAAGGGTTGCAATACCATGCCGTGCCATGCCACACTTACTTCTGTGATGCTGCCTTCAGAGCTAGGTGGCCAGAGAGTGGCGGCTGCTGACTGAGGGCCCAGCTCTGCAGGCAGCAGCGCAGAAATAAGGGTGGCAATACCATACTATGCCATCCTTACTGCACTACTGCAGGGAGCATCTCCGCCTTCAGAGCTGAGCTCCCAGCCAGCAGCTGCTGCTCTCTAGCTGCCCAGCTCTGAAGGCAGTGCCACTGCCAGCAGCTGTGCAGAAGTAAGAGTAATAGTACCACAAAACCCCCCACAGACACACAATTCCTTTTTGGGTCAGGACCACTACAATTGCAACACTCCACCCACAAGAGAAAGTCTATTTAAACCCGTAGGAGACCCCTCCATTGTGTCTTCAGCTGGCTAACGAAGGAGCCCCCCCAGGATACTTGAAGGAAACTGGAACAAAGGACAGTAACTACAGGGGGTGAGAGTGATTGCTGGACCCAGGCTAAAAGGAGATTAGCCTGTAAAAGGGAGCATTCTGGAACTGGTGAGGATCTTATCTGTATTTAGTTTGATTAGACACAGATTTGCACATTTTATTTTATTTTGCTTGGTGACTTACTTTGTTCTGTCTGTTACTACCTGGAACCACTTAAATCCTACTTTCTGTATTTAATAAAATCACTTTTTACTTATTAACTCAAAGTATGTATTAATACCTGGGGGAGCAAACAACTGTGCATATCTCTCTATCAGTGTTATAGAGGGCGAACAATTTATGTGTTTACCCTGTATAAGCTTTATGCAGGGTAAAACGGATTTATTTCGGTTTAGACCCCATTGGGAATTGGGCATCTGAGTGCTAAAGACAAGCACACTTCTGTGAGCTGTTTTCAGGTAAACCTGCAGCTGTGGGGCAAGTAATTCAGACTCTGGGTCTGTGTTGGAGCAGACGGGAGTGTCTGGCTCAGCAAGACAGGGTGCTGGAGTCCTGAGCTGGCAGGGAAAACAGGAATAGAAGTAGTCTTGGTACATTAGGTGGCAGCTCCCAAGGGGGTTTCTGTGATCCAATCCGTCACAGTATGGCTTACTGGTCTAATTCCCCAGATCACTCTCAAGACCTTATTTTAAACATAGGTAAAACATTTGCTACCCTCAAACTCTCGGGAAAAGCAGCCATTTCAGGAAGACACTGCATATTTCTGTTAGCGGGTCAGCCACTTTATACTTAGACTTCTTCAGAACTCTTGGATGTCTACCATCTGAACCTGGAGAGCTACTGATTTTTAAAATCATCAATTTGTTCCAACATCTCTTCTTCTGACACCTTAGTCTTGGATAGTTCCTCATCTTTATTGCCAGAAAAGAGCAGTTCCAAGGCCGGTATCTCGCCAATATCCTCTGCAGCAAAGATCAATGAGCAGAAATCATTTAGCTTCTCAGCAACGTTCTTATTTTCCTAATTGCTCCCCTTAACCCACTGACTTCTTTACAGACTTCCTGCTTCTGACAAAGAATCTCATTTATTTAAATACACTTAAGACTTCACCATTGTGAAAGAGATTCTGGATTCCAACAAGACACCCTTTTCTACTGTGCCAATTTATACACCTTTTACAGTTCTCAAGTGGAGATTACAGTCCAACAGCAGAAGTGCTCACCTTTATACTGGTACATGTTTAAATATCTGAGCTATCAAAGCACGAAATGCACAAATGCATGTTACCATGAATAAATTAAGCAACTGAAAGTAAACAGTGTAAATATGAGAGGGTAGACGTACAACTTGGGTGTATGTGGGTAAGGCTGGATCAAACTGATCTAAGTTCACAGCCATTAAAGTTTAACAGGAAGGCTGAATAAGGAAGAGAGGCGATAACAGTACTCCTTAAATTCAAGTATAAAGGGTATAGCTGCAGTCAATCCCTTGGAAGAGGGAGGAGTGTTTGGAGGCTGCAGACACATGTAGGCTGCAGTTGCTCCCTGGGAGGACAGAGCAGTGAGGAAGAGCCAGAAGATTAGGACAGGGCTCAGGGGAATGCAGCAAGGTATGGGTGGAACAGACCTCGACTGCTGATTAGAGGTCCCAGAGCAGGAACCCAGAGAAGAGGGTGGGCCCAGGTTCCACAACCAGTCAATGGGGAAGTAGCACCGGTCGGGCAGTGCATAGGAAAACTGCCTAAGCCTGTCTCGAGAAGAGACTTCCTTCCCCCTCCAGCGCCCAATTGGAAGGGGAACCATGACAGTGACCTAGCCAGAGGGGTGAGTCCTGAAGAGGCCGCAGCAGCTCCTGGAGCAAAAGAGGGGCTGCAGACAAAGAGAGGAGGAGGGAAGGCTTGCAACTGTGGGGAGAGGTGTCAACCTGGTGAGCTATTTCCCAGAAAGACCAGGAGGGGGCGCTATACCTGCAGTGGGTAGAGCACCCTATCACAGCCCTCCAAGCCCAAATCTATTCTAGCTATCTATTGTAAAATAAAACTATTTACAAAATTTACAGGTAAGTGCTGAAGGATGCAGCAAATGCTGTGGACACTGAAGGGTTCCCCCCTCAGACCATAGGAAGTTGAAAGGAACTGGAGAGGTGCTCGGTCCACACCGCCCCTTATATCCTAAGTTCAGAGCATGAGGCTGAGGGTCCAAAGGACACTGCTAGCAATAACCTTCCTGTCTCAGGTACACAGAGCGCATGAGTGCCCATAGTGAAATACACAGAGACCAGCACTTAAAGAACCATTTTCACTATCAAAGAGGCCATTATATACAGACATAGGCCTGAACTATGAAGTTCAGAACCAGATCAGCATTTCAATATTTCCACAGTTCATGAGTGTTCAGATTCAAGTTTGTTCTGAGCCTCTCTCTAGATGTAAAACAGTGGTAAGCCGTCACCAGTAGACTACAAAAAAGAATTTTAACTTTGGGGGGATTGGGTAGTACATTCTACTAGATTATGCTGTGAAAAACCGAAGTTCAGTTTCACTACCATTTTCTGGGGCTAAAGTCCATTATGAAATCTTGAAAAACATCCCTTTAAAAAAAACAAACCTCCAAATACACAGAGTAGTAAGTCTCTCTCCTTTGATTCATTACCCTGCATGTGATCAAGACATAGATTTGTCTTCACACTACATCAGTCAAATTACTCTTGCCTAGATAAAAAGCCTATTTACACCTTGAGACCTCTTTTGAATACAGACAGGAGGCACAGTGATCCATGGCTTCGCCACCTGTAGACTGGATTAATTTAACATGTTGTACATGGGGCTGGCACCTCAAGACCACCTGGAAATGGCACAAAATGCAGTTGTCTGATTAAGTGGTGGGTCCTGCAGGAAGCATATTAAATTTGTTCTCTGATATGACCTAGCTTCCAATTAGTTTCTGGGTAGCATTTAAAGATATTTGATTCCACCTATAAAGGCTCAACGGATTTAGGTCCTGTAAACTGAATCCACCTCTCACCTCCATACACATGGCACTACTGCCACCAAAGACAGCTCTCTGATACCAGTAAGCTGGCAGGATTTGATTTGCCAGTCATCGGTAAATATCCATTTCACCAGCCAGACACAGCAACACAAAAAATCCAACAGTAAGAGTCAGCAAGTGCAGCCTCTCATACACTTAGTGTCTGCAGGAATCCAGTGTCACCATCCCAGCAGCTATGTACAGCGCCCTCTGTAGCCCCGCTGTCACAGCCTCTCGCTCACTCATGAACAGGAGTACAGGGCCCATCCCTGGGCAGGAGCCATTCAGCAGCGGGGTGGCCGCCCTTGCAGCTAGAGGCTCATCTTCCTCCTTGTGACCCTGATTGGGGGTCTCTGCTCTGCTGGGCCAGGACTGCAACCTCCCACACACCTTGCACCCAGGGGGTGTCTCAGGTCCTTTGGCTGAGCTGAAAGGCCTTTGCAACCCTGCTGTCATCACCATCACCCTAATCCTACGCCCCCTTAATTTCCCACATCTGTGAAAATTAAAAGTTAAAAATAAACAAAGATAAAAATCAATATTAATGATCAAAATTACAGAAAAAGATAAAAACCAAATTCTGCCATACCTAGATACAGTTGACATCCTGGGGAAGAGAGAAAACCCTCTTCTTACCTGTTGTACTAAGTATGGTTGACAAAACATCGGCCAGCCCTGCAGAATGGAGACTCTTGATACCCATGATACAAAGCCTACTTGCAAGAATTTCAGACATTGTGGTCAGTGTTGAAGGAGTGTTGTAGATCCTATACCATTACTTTTGAATATCTGCCATGCTCTCTCATACATCAGAAAGGAACCAGTTTCTAATTTGAAACTTCTGAACCTGGCCTATTTCTTTGCAATTAGGAGAGAACTAAGTAGAAGCCTGGGCTCTATTCCACTTCACAGCAGATGACAGATACCTTTATCATTCTGATTCTTTCCTTGGTAGGATGTTGATCAAGATGGAATGAATTTGCACTCTGGGAACTGCTAGGTGCTTTTGAAAATGTTAACGCTATACCATTTAAATGACAAGTGCCTATGTCACTTCTAAAAATGGGACTTGGGAGCTGACATCATCTAAGTCCCTTAGATGCTTTTGAAAATATGTTTACCCTCAGTTTTATTTTGAGCTCTTCAGAATATGGTTTATTATGGTCTGTTGTACTTGAACAGTTGGAAAAAATCTAGAAATAGTTGAAAAGTCTCTATAGCATTTTAGTAACTAACTTCAGCATGTACTTTTTTCATGAATGAGTAGTTTTTTCCCCTTTAGTTCTTGAGTTATTATGAGGTAGTTGGGGGCTTTTTAAAATACAGAACTCAAGTGTACAGAGGTATTTTCACTGTGGCAATAAACGTTAAAACTCTATGGAAGAGGTATGACTCAAAGGTAAATTAGCTTTTAAAGTAACATTTTTACCCCTCATACTAGGAATTAGGATTTCTCTCAGTGCATATCTCACTGACAGCAAGAGGGCACAGCACAACCAGCAGCACATAATGCTGATTATTCTTAAAGTTCAGAAACATCACTGACCAAAATAGCTGGTACATGACCACAAAAATAGCTGCAATATCTCTCAAAAATACCTCTGAGCAATACCTTTGGGGATGATATTCAGAAACGGCATCTATGATTATACGTGTAGTAGAATGATGAATTCTCATATTTATATGTTCTTTCCTCCAAAAATAGTTCAAAGTACTTTATACGCTAGTCTTACAAGAACATACCTCTTAAGTGTCCCTCATTTTGAGAGATGTCATTTATTTTAGTCCCCAAATTATGTGAATTCCACACAAATATGATGGTCCCTCACTTTTACAGTTGCAAGTTATTTTCTTCAGAAATGTAACATCACAAAACTGAGGTTAAACAAAGATTTACACCAAAGGGAAAAAGGCATCCTTCATTTTGGGTCTTTGTCACATGCTACAGCCCACCTTTGGGGTCCATGGTATTAACATTGTCTAAACCATTTTAAAAGCAAATTGCAATACTACACAATAGCTTAGCACACAAAATAATGTTTATTATTAATGCAAAGTGAAATTAATTAGTCAGAATGTAATTACCCAAATTGGAAGCTAGTCGGGACACCAGCATTATTCTGAAGATCGGTGGTGGGTGTGGGTGGGTGGGTCACCCATTCTAGAGATGACACCTCCATTGCCTCCAGCACCACTGGTTCTGTATTGACTCAGATGTGAAAATGCCACCTATTAAATCCCCAATAGTACTGCATTCAGCAACTTGGTTTTCCTTGTAGATCTTGGCCAATAGGGTCACTTTAACCTCACAATGCCCAAGTTCATGCCAAACCCAACAATTTAAGTCAACAAGAAGTGCCGAAAAGGAAAAGTCTTTATCCTGCAGTAGACTGAAACTAGCTATTGATAACAAAGGTACAGCAACAAGGAACACCTTCTGTAGCAAATAAACTATTTACTAGTAGGAATATAATTTATTTCCACAGAAAGGAACTGTCAGATGTAAATTATTACTTATTAACTGTATTGCAGTAGCACCTAGGAACCTAGTTATGGGTCAGGGCCCAATTGTGCAAGACACTGTGCAAACACACACAAAGACTCCCTGCTTCAAAGAGCTTATAAGTGCTATATATTCTGCCTTTGTTTGCATATGCAAAGGAATTCTACTAGCAAATTTCAATACTATTCATTTACTTAACAGGTACTTCAGAACACACATTAAACTTTTAAAAAAGAACAGGAGTACTTGTGGCACCTTAGAGACTAACAAATTTATTTGAGCATAAGCTTTCGGGGGCTTTTAGTTTGTAAAGCGGTGGTAATCCCAAATCTCCTCTACTGCTGTGAGATTTAGGTGTCCTATAGAAAACACCTGGAACGCCAGCACTAGCACTTTCTTCGGAAGATCCTCTACATAAGGTGGGAGGATCACCACACTAATGTCAAGTGTCCTCACAGAGGCCAACATCTTCAGTGTTGAGGTCCTGATTATCCAGCACCAGCTGAGGTGGCGCGGGCACTGTGTGTGCATGACTGACACACTTACCAAAACAATTGCTCTATGCCCAACTCACCAAAGAAGAAAGGAAACGGGGAGGCCAAAAGAAACACTTAAGACACCCTCAAGATAAACATCAAGAGATGTGGCTTTGACACCAGACACTGGGAGACAGCAGCCCAGGATAGGGATAACCGGCGAAGACTTGTCAGAGAAGGAATGTCCACTTTTGAGGAAAATCGCCTTGCCCTGGTCACAGAAAAATGCCCGGGAGGGGAGGGGGGGAGGAGAACAGACGACTGTCACCCAGCAATCATGGCCCAACCCTGTCTTTCAACACCACCCGCAACGCCTGCCAACCAGACTGTGGCAACAATCGGACTCCACAGTCACCATAAAAAATAAAACTTGTGAAAGAATCATTCTCAACCTTGAAGAATTGCCAAAGACAACAACTTGCTAACAAACATTTCTTAAAGATCCAGTATAAAACAAGCTCTTTTTAATAAACAGCATTTTGTATACATCACTAAAAGCCAAGAATTTAGTTTTCTATATTTTTTGTTTTTAACATTTCACTTTCCAGCAAATGCATAGCCATTTCTCTCTAACAAAAAATGCCATGCTGTTCTTGGTCTCCGCATAACGCTATTTAAAGAGCGCTTTCAGAACTACCGCAATTGAGCATGCTTTACACAGTTAACAAAAGCGTTTTACCTCTCTGCCAGTAAGGATGTGTCTAGCCAACTTTACTTTTGCAAAATTCCCCTTTCCAATCGTTTTAAGAAGTCTGTAATTTCCAATATGAGGTTGCTCATCTGCACAGGAAGCTATAGAATTTCTACAGCGAGCTCCAGAGCGCCCAGTTCGAGAGGAAACTTCTTGACGTCCTTCTCCATGAGAGGTGTGCTATGATAAAGATATAATACATGTGTAAGATAAAAAGTGTTAAATAAAACAAGGGTATCATTTACAAAAAACAAGTACTGAAGTGTTACATATAACTGAGTAATTAACTTGAACTGGAGAAATTTCTGTTTTACAGCAATCTAGAATTATACATTTTGCGTGTCACTAGTATAGCTGATCCACACACACACTCTCTTTCCTTATGGGCCTATATGACTGCTTTCACAATTTAACAACTCTCTTCTTGTTCTTTTCTTTTCTAATAAATCTTTAGTTTTAGATACTAAAGGACTGGCTGGCAGCAGGGTATTTTGGGTAAAATCCAAACTAATATTGACCTGGTAATGTGGCTGGCCCTTTAGTGTTCAGAAGAACCTTTTGTATAGCGAGCAGAGTTATAAATAACTTCTCACTTTACTGGACCTAGGTGCTGATCAGGAGCTAGAGAACTGGAATGCAGTAAAGGGGGTTGTGTGATTTCTTTTTTCAGCTTCTTGATAACCAGTGTGGGGGACCAAGAGCACAATTTGCGATTGGTCGGTGAATCTAACAGCGTTCATCTCCAGTCTGGGAGAATCTGCTCTCTTTTTTGCAGCCTGCCCTGACCTTGCATTTTCAGTGGGGACTACCCTAGGTACCCTGGGTCACATAAGGAAGGATGGGGTTGCTCTGAAGAAACTGTTCCATAGGCTGAGTTTGCTGCCTCCTCAAAGTGTTTTTTAAAATGCTCCCAAACAAGATCTAGTTGAAAAAAAAAATGGAAAACTATTCCTGTTGCATTTTTTTTAAACCTTTTTGTTCTTTTTTTTTTAAACTTTCTGATTATCTGTATCCTGAACTCACTAGTACAGTACTGTAGCACTTTCTCATGGCAAGGAACCAACAATATATATCATTTGTTAACTGTTAGCTGAATGTGAAACCTTCAAGCTATTTTCTGCTAAAAAAACGTTGCTATAACAGAAATGCTGCAATGCCAACAAATACATTTTTGTATAGCCACAAACTTTAGAACGAGAACTTCAATTATCCTGGAAAATAGCCACTAATAATCTGGGTTTAATTGTCAAATCCTATCATGCTGGTATTTGTTTCAAGGCCTTTGGACCAATTGCTCATTCTGAAGTAGTACTAGTGTTAGCATGTATCTAATAAGTCTATATGGGAAAGGAGGATTCAATGCATTTGAGTAATCAGTCGGTTCAATTTAGTGCCATGGGAACTGACTGCCATCCTCTTGCACAGTTGCCAACTTTAGAGGAGTGCCCTGAATTACATCTCTCAGACAAGACTGAAACCAGTGAGCTTTTGCTGGGAGGGTCTACCACAACAGGGTAGGGTAGAAGCGAATCTGGGTTTTGGTCCCAATTCTCTCCTCCTTCCCACCATGTGGTCTCACTTGGGGTACGTCTTCACTTACCGGAGGGTCCGGCGGCAGGCAATCGATGTTCTGGGATCGATTTATCGCGTCTGGTTAAGACGCGATAAATCGATCCCGGAAGTGCTCGCCGTCGACGCCGGTACTCCAGCTCGCCGAGAGGAGTATGCGGCATCGATGAGGGAGCCTTCCTGCCGCGTCTGGATCCGCGTTAAGTTCGGACTAAGGTACTTCGAATTCAGCTACGTTATTAACGTAGCTGAATTTGCGTACCTTAGTCCGAAGTGGGGGCTTAGTGGGGAGCAGGCCTTGGATTCATAAAATAATATGGGACCCCTTGATATACCAAATTAATTCAGACAACACAAGTCCATAAGAGGTATTTTGTGAGGAGGTGAAACCTCTTTCCATGCTTATCTTCCCACATCTCTTTTCCATTTATGATTTAAAGGAAACTCTATAAAACAAAGTCTTATTATGGCTTCCTTGTTTTTGTTCTTCCTTCATTCCTTTTCCTGAGGATGGATTTATTTTAATCACTGAGTTCAATAATTATTTAAATCAGCAAGCAGGAAACCTTGACATAAATAATCAATTTTAATATTATTTTGCATTTGTACTTTTTTTAGTTATTTTCCTAAAGCCAGGTCACAATACATACATGTTGATTTGTAACTAAATATAGTCTTTACACTAAATTCAGTACTACTTTTGGCTAACTAAGAGGGTATAGTATATCTATATACATTTAAGCAATTATATAGTTTAACATACATTCAGTCTTAATTTTTAAATTGTTAGAAAATGTAAATGGTGTGTGTATATACACACACACGACAAATGTGTAATATATATATATATATATTATATATATATATATTTTACACATGATGTGTTGAGCAGCATTTGAATGGAAATTCGAATGCAATTAAACATGCACAAAAACAGCATTTCAGAATTATCACTTGAATAAAACTACCTTTAATATGTTGAATGCATAAGAAAAAAAAGTTTATCAAAACATGTCTCTCATTAAAATTGATTTATTAAACAAAATGAACTATTATCTGTAGTTAATTGAACTGTTTCTGGTCACCATGTTCTTCAGGATTTTAGAACTAATAGATTTCATATTTTTATGCCTCGTTTTGATTTATGGATTCAAAGAAGAAAACAAAGCTTTCTCAACTTTGATGGACTAGTCCTTGAACTGAACTAGTAGAATAAACTGAGAAGAACAAAATATTCTCTTTGCACCTACAAAAGCAGGGCTACTGCTATCAAAAGCTGGTTTAGCACTTGAACAAACTCTGGATCCAGGTGCTTAACCACTAACTTCTACCAGTTCAGGGGTCCGACTGCGTTTAAAATTTTGGCAGCAAATATATATTGCTTGGATTTTTTTTTTACATTTAATTTTAATGATTGATTGTAGATAATTTAGGCTTTAACATAGGTTGCCATATTTCAGATTTAATATTAAGTGTAATTTTTAAATAAAAATGTATTTAAATTAAAAAACCCTTTAAAAAAATCAATTTGTATCCACCCTGTTTTTCCTACTCTCCATTTACCCAATATTTTTATGTATCCTCTATACTGTCCATCCCAACCCACAGGACGTAAACCATACACACCTTTCACACTCTGGTATCTAAACACTGTCCCCAACCACAAGTTCTTGCTGCCTAGCTTGTGTCCCTCTGCTGTCATTTCCCTGTTGGCGCTGCCCATCTCAACCTCCAATGTGGCTCCCAGCCAGTCACCTCTTCCTTCAATTCCTCACTCTGCTTGCAGCTTCTACTACTCTTCTAGCTGGGGGCAGCCTAAAACCCAGTGCCCCAGCAATCCTCACTGAACTGGAAGAATCACTCCAGCAGAATTCTATTTTGCTCCAAGCTCAGCTACATGCACGAGATCACAAATGGACTGCAGGAGTGACAGGGCTGCAAATGCACAAGTGTCAGTTGCAACACATAATGCTTAGCTCCTTTCATAGATTTTAAGGACAGAAGGAATCACTGTGATCATTTAGTCTGATCTACATAACACAAGCCATAACCCTACTCTGAATTAACTCATACTTCAAGTCCAAAACCAGTGGTTGAACTAGAGTATATCTTTTAGAAAAACATTCAATCTTGATTTAAAAATCTCCAGTGATGGACAATCCATTACAACCCATGGTAAGTTGTTCCAATAGTTAATTACATCTAGTGTTAAAAACCTGTGCTTTATTTCTCATCTTAATTTGTCTAGCCTCAACTTCCAACTACTGGATCTTTTTATACCCTCTCCAATTTATCAACATCTTTCTTCATTGTGACCACCAGAACTGGACACAATATTCCACCAGTGCCAAATATAGAGGTAATAGAACTTCCATACGACTACTCAATAACCCTTTTTTTACATGCAAGAATTGCATTAGCCCTTTTGGCCATTGCATCACACTGGGCGCAGCTTATGTTCTGCTGATTAGCCACAAAGACGCCCCACATCTTTTTTTAGAGTCCCTGTTTCTGGAGAATAGTGTTGCCCATCCTGTAAATAAAGAACAAAAAATGCAGGACGAGGTGAATGATCTTACATTTGGCCGTATTGAAACGCATATTGTTAGCCTGAGCCCAGTTTACCAAGCAATCTAGATTGATCTGTATCAGTGATTTCCTCTTCATTATTTATCACTCTCCCAATCTTTACAATATCTACAAGCTTTATTGGTAATGATTTTACATCTTCTTTCAGCTCATTGATAAAAACATTAAATAATGTAGGGCCAAAGAACTGATACTTGTGGGGTGCCATTATAAATACATGTGCTCAATAATGATTCCCTCTTTAAAATTAAAAACTTGTTTAATGACAGGTCTCAAAATGTAATCTATTTAATGTATGCAATGTTGATTTTGAATCCTTCCAGTTTCTTAATCTTGTCATGAATTTCCAAGTCAAATGCCTTATACAGACATCTAACTATATCACATTAACCAACCTGTAATCTCTTCTAAGTTCTATTTTTCATAACCCTCTGCTGACAGGCACTACATGTTACTGTCCTTCAATTCTTCAGTAATTGAGTCCTATCTGAGATAGTCCATCGTTTTGCTTGGGCCCAATTCAGGCCTATAATTACCCGGGTTGTTCCAGAGGACAGAAAGAAAGCCAGTGTTCCAAGACTTACTGAAAACCAACAGTAATGGTCCAGTAAACTCAGCAGCCAATATTTTCAAAACTCTTGGATGCAAGTTGCCTACAGCTGCTGATTTTAAAAGGTCTAACTTTAGTGGCTGCTATATAATTAAGAAAATTATATAATTAAGAAAAATCAGGGGAGGGATAGCTCAGTGGTTTGAGCATTGGCCTGCTAAACCCAGGGTTGTGAGTTCAATCCTTGAGGGGGCCATTTAGAGATCTGGGGCAAAATCAGTACTTGGTCCTGCTAGTGAAGGCAGGGGGCTGGTCTCGATGACCTTTCAAGGTCCCTTCCAGTTCTAGGAGATAGGATATCTCCATTAAATTTTAATAATAATTTTTTTTAATTTTAAGAAGGATGTTATTGTTGGCATAGAAAAGTGTTTTAACATCATATGACATGAATACATCATCTGGCTTTTTCTCAAATACAGAACAGAAATACAATTTTCTGCAATTCCTAGCTTATATTCACTGCTTTCACTCTCCCCATTTAGCTATATCTATCTATCTATCGATCGATGTATCAATTTCCACTTTTTTATACCTGCTTTCACTTCCCCTCTAATACAAGCTGTTTTTTTAACCTGTGTATCCTCTCTCAATGGTGCTTTTTGGACATTCAGTAAAATGTTCTTATACAGTTCCCAATTACCATTCTCTCCACTCAACTGATTTGGCTCAACTGCTTTCAGCTTTGTGAAACTGACCCATTTGCAGCACCAAATATATCGACATTACTGGTTTGGAATTACTTTGTTTGCACATAAAAAATGCAACCAAATCAATCACAGAACTAAAATTAGGGGTTGCTTAAGTGCAAGTGATCAATTCGTCTCTCTCGCGGTCAAGATCAGGCCTAATATTGAATTCCCCTGGGTTGGATGCAACACTGAGTTAGGAAACTTACTCCTGAGGGAATTCTGCACCAAAAAGATTAAAAATTCTGCACACAATATTTTAAAATTCTACAATTTTTAGTGGTCAATAAATAAATATGGAGGCTCCAGCATAGCAGCAGGGAGCACAGGCCACTGGCTGCACAGAAGTGGGAGATCACTCTGCAGCTTCCCTGCTCCCAGGGCACTGACTCAGCGGTTAGGCTGCACCCAATCTGGATACAGTGCAAGGGCCAGGCCTGCTCCATAAACACCCCAGGGCCCTGCCCCTCTGCGGCAGGCAGGCTCAGCCCAGCAAAATCTAAGTGTGGAGGGGCTTAGTGTCGGGGGAACAAGGGTGGGTTGAGAGGGTTCTGTGTGGGGCAATCCGAGTGCAGGTGGCTCAGTGGGGGTCCGGATGCAGGGGGGATCAGGATGCACAAGGGCTCATTGGGGGGTTCCAGGTGAAGGGGCTATGGGACTCTGCAGACGGTCCAGGTTAAGGTGGATATAGCTCAGAGGAAGGGTCTGGGGGGGATGGGGCTCAGCAGGGGGCTCTGGATGTGGGGGCTCAGTGGTGTTAGGGGAGTGGGGCTTGATCGAGTGGGGGTCTGGGTGCAGCTGGTTGGGACTCAGTGGGTTGGGGTCTGGGTGGTCCAGGTGCGGGAGGGGGCGGAGCTCATCAGGGTGGGGATTTGAGTGCAGGGGGCTCAGTGGGGGATGGTCTGGGTGCAGGGGTCCAGATGCAGAGGGGGTAAGGCTCAATGGGAGGAAGTGGTATTGGGGGTCCTCCGAGTGCAGGGGGTGAGGATCAGTGGGGCAAAGGTTCAGATGCAGCGGACTTGGTGGAAGGATTCTGGGTGCAGGGGGTGAGGCTCGGTGGAGGGAGTCTATGCACGGGGGTTGGGCAGATGGGGAAGCAGCTCCCCATACAGTGACCACTCCCTACCGTGGCTGAAGAGCAATGGGGGCAGGAAGTGGGGAGGGTACGGTGCTTCCTGCAGCTGGAGGAGGTTTCTGGAGGTGGGTCTGACCCAGACCCAGCCACTCCTTGCAGGGGAAGAGCAAGTCCCATCCTCTCCTGCCTCTAGCCCAGTCAGAACTAGCAGCTGAGCCCGGTGCAGGGTAGGAGCCACTGGCTGGAGAGTCCCCGCCCCCACCTAACCCCTCAGTGATTGACCTCTCTGCCAGCTGCTCTGGGCACCTGAAATGACGTGCCCATGCTGCTGGGGAGGGGCAGGTGATCACTCTTGCGGCTTCCCTGTGAGAAAGTCATTTTTCTGCCGGGAAGAAAAGAAATCTGCAGGGGACATGAATTCTGCGCAGACATAATGGCGAAGAATTCCCCCAGAAGTAGAAAATGACATCTATAATTTTTTTTATAAATTCCAGCATGAGATCTACTTCTGCTTGTGAAACTGATGGTAGAGCAGAGGGCCTGACACTGTACAGGTATAATGCAAAAGGCAGGGATATCAATTATCAAAGAATTCTGTTCCTGTGCACCCTTTCAGAGCTGTAAAATGCTAAACAATTAAATAAGTCCCCCTCTCATATGAAAGGGTAATTATTCCTTTATTCCATCTTCCTGAAGTATCTGATTTACACTAGCTTTCATTTTCTCAGCTAGGGCAATTTTCCACACAGTAACTTGGATGAACTTGCTAAATTAAGATGCAATTTTTTGTTAAAAGCGGGATGATGCAGCGGCATATTAAGAGTAGATGAAGGCTCATTAATTGTGATGGCGACAAAAGCCACCTGTTAAGTTATAATTCTTACTACTTCGATCGAATCACCTTTTAAAAAAATGTCAACGTTTATGGCTACTAAATCCTCAATACGAGTTCCTATGAAAATACACTTTTTGTATTAAATTTGAGAGTATGATTTTTTTTTAAATAGCCCAAGCCTTCACTCCATGGATGAAGAGGACGTTTGCATGTACTCTTCTTTCAATGCATGTAGCAGAAGTCATTAGGGTAGCACAAGGTGACCAACAGGCAAAGTTCCTTCTGCTACACTGGGTCTCCACATGTCGGAATAAAGGACAAGAAATCTCCTCTATCACCTATCCAAAGCATTCACACAGGAGCAGAGGGTAATTGATCCAAAAAGTCACTGCTTGTTCAGGAAAGCCTGGAGAAGCTGAGAAGCAAGAGAAGTAGAACAGTATCTCCTATCCTGCTAATGGAGTTAACCACTTCCCCTGGCAAGCAGCATAGCTCACAAGCTGCTTTCCTGACCAACTGCTTCAATGCATTGTTAACCCACCAGCACATCCCCGCCCCTCCCCTCCCCCCAGGCTTATCCTTAGAGAAGCAGTTTGTTTTTTTCACAGGCACAGTCCCAACCTAACACATGCAGTTCTGCCCACTGGTTTTCATCTAGTAAGGGCTTCTGTAACAGCCCCAGCCTTCAACCAGGAAGTGAAGGGCAGGCTGGGGACATTTAATAACTTTTAAAGTCACAAATAAAATATTAATATTTTAACCTAATTTAGGGTTATATTAGCAATTAACCTTTTTTTAAAAAAATTAAATGACTGGGGTGTTAAACATGTGGAAACAATTTTAAAAAATGTTAGGCTCTTCTACAACACTCACCACAGCAGAGTGTCACAAAATGACTTTATCTTCGCACCATGGTCAGTTAAGGAACAACTGCATTGTCCTACAGATGGCAAACTGAGGCACAGAGAGACTGTCTAACCAGAGATCACACAGGAAGTCTGTAGCACAGCCAGTATTAAAATGTGTCTCCTGAATTCCAGTTCAGCACCCTAATCACAAATCTATCCAATTTTCCATGTCTTGATACATGCAGTGCCCTAATCCAAAGTCTTAATCTTCAAACTTAATCTTAAACTCTTGCACAGCGGTGGCTATCTTAGAAACCACTTCTCCATTTCCAACTCAAAGAGACAGCTTTACTCCACGTGGATTCTGACTCCAGGAAGATATTTAAGAAGAAGGATCCCAGGACCTCCCAGTTGTTAAACACCTTACTGCAGGAGATCTGATTGAGTCTAAGCTTTCAGAACACAATGCAAAACCCACCTTTTCGCAAAGGCCTTCCCCCAGTGAAGAGACGACATCCTTTCTCAAGGTCAGATAATGATAAGCATGAAGAGAAAAAAAAGAAAAAAGAAAAGGAAAAAAGGAAAAAGCAAATAAAGCATGGAGGAGCAGACAGTTGACATTCCTTTGGACAATGTTAGCTCTACATTATAGCTAAATATTCAGAGCTTAGACACCACGATGGGTGCATCCAAAACACTCAAGACAGAGGATGATTAAATTCACTAATTAGTAAGATTCCAGAGTTAAATATAGTACTCTAGGAAGTTGCTAACAGAGCTGGGAAACCTGGGGTAAATGGAACTTTATTTTAAATTCTTCAAGTGGGCATAAAGTATTAGACTACACACAGGGTTTGGAAAAAAAAATGTACGTGCTCACTCAGGCTTTCTATGAAGCTTTGTTGAGAGGGCGGCCCAATGATATCAATTTCTACAGAACCAAAACTGTCTTTTAAAAAACTGAAGTCTCTAGCTCATGTGGTTATGACAACAGCCTTCCACATAGCAAGCAAACGTAAGCTAATATATAGTGCTGTCTTCCAAAGTCTGTAGACATCTCCATTGCCTCTGCTGTGACTCATAGCTTTGTGCTACAGCAAAGTAAAGTGACCTGACTTGTCAATTTTTATGGCTGCTATATAGAACCCTCTGGAAAGTAATGGAGCCAATAAAAATCATGTCAATTTAACTAGCTGCACCACGTGTGCTTTTTTAAATTTCAATGGAAAAACGTTAAAAATCCCATTCCCTGCAGTGTTTATAATTCAAATATCATGCAAATATTTGAGAAATTAAGTAAAACTGAGGAACTGACTCGTTTTTTCATTGTCCACGCCCAGATACAGAAAGAAAACATAACAAATTGGATGTTTGAAATTCAATTTCATAGTAACCTAGTGTTATTCATAATATAGGTGAAGTGGGGGGAAAAAAGTAGACCATTCCCATTTAATAAGTCACATTATGAAGTTACTGGAAATATTAGAGCACCATAAAGTATTTAAGCCCAGGTTCACTCCCCTCATTCACACTGAGTAGTAGTACCTTTACCTTACTTCACACATAATCCAACTGACATTTATGGGACTATGCATAGTACTATTCAACATGAATAAGTACTCGGGACAGAATCTGGCCCCTACGGCATTAGCAGAAGTACATAGTTTAACTCCTGAGGGCATTCTGCACCAAAATACAAATTCTGCACCCATTTTAAAATTCTGCAAATTTTATTTGTCAAATGTGGAGGCTCCAGCATGGCATTGGGGAGAACAGGCCACTGACTGCACAGAGGTGGCATATCACTGTGCAGCTCTGCCCTGAGACATGGGCTCAGTGGGAGGCTGCACCCAACCCTGACACAGCACAAGGACTGGGCCTGCCCCAGAAACACCCCAGGGCCCTACCCCTCCACGTGGGCAGGCAGGCTCAGCAAGGCAGGATCCAAGTGTGGAGGGCCTTAATGTGGGGGGATACAGGTGGGGGTTGAGAGGGTTCTGTGTGGGGCAATCTGGGTGTGGGGGGAATCTGGATGCATAGGGTCTTGTTGGGGGTTTTTTGGGTGCAACAGTAATGGGACTCTGAAGGGGGGGTCCAGGTGAAGGTGGTTGGGGCTCAGCATGAGGGGTCTGGGTGTGGGGAGCTCAGTGGGGGGGTCCAGATGCTGGGGGAATGGGGCTCAGTGGAGTTGGGATCCAGGTGCAGCTGGTTGGGGCTTGGTGGAATGCAGATGGCTCGTCGGGATGGTCCAGGTGCAAGGGGAGTGGGGCCCATTGGGGGAGGGGTTCTGAGTCAAGGGGGGTGAGGCTCAGTGGGAGGGTCTAGATAAATGAGGGGGTCTGGATGCACAGGGGTTGGGCAGTTGGGGGAGCAGCTCCCTGTACAGGGATCCCTCCCCCTGCAGCTGAGGAGTGATGGGTGCAGGAATGGGGGGGGGAGGGGAAGAGAGTTTGCAGAGCTTCCTGCAGCTGGAGGAGAAATCTGCGGGGGGGTCTGACCTGGCCCTGGAAGCCATGCAGGGGAAGAGGAAGTCCTGTCCTCCCCACCCCAGCAGTTGAGCCCGGCGCAGAGTAGGAGCCACCAGCTGGGTCTTCCCCAGTCCCACCTCCTGCCCTACAGTGATTTACTTCTCTGGTGGCTGCCCTGGGCACCTGAAACATACTTCTGGGGAGGGTTGCATGACCACTCTTGTGGTTCCTTTTGCTTCCTCATCAGAAAGTCATTTTTCTGCAGGGAAGCAAAGAAATCTGTGGGGGACATAAATTCTCCACATGCACAGTGGCGCAGAATTCCCCCGGGGGTAATAGTTTATACATGTGGAATCGCACCATTATGGTCAATGCAATCAAATAGAGCATATAAACGTTAGGGCAGAATTTGACCAAAAAAGTGGATAAAGGAACCTTCTATCACTAAACCACAAGCATTTAGTAAGATGGTTTGGATGGTTCCAAGTCGGAGTCTTGCTCTCAAAAAGGAAACAATTCATTGTGCAAATACGTTACTGCCTCAGACAGATAATCTCCTGCCATTTGTCCAACTAGTATGACACTCAATGAAATTGACTGGCCAGTTAAACAAGGTCACACTTGCCAAACATCAATCAGTTTAAAAAAAAAAAGAGAAATTAATCTTTAGTACAAGTAGCCTAGACATCATGACATACCCCTAATTCTCCCAACTGCCGGGGAGGTGGTGGTGGTAAATAATTGAATTGGGGACACACCCACTTAGTCTCAGCAAACATGACAGAGCCCCAAAACACTGCACTCAGTAGACATGCGAGGGCTAATAACATTGACTGGCCAACAACAGGATGTGTGATGCCCTGCCACATGTGGCAAAGAGATTTCCATCCCTCAAATGTTGTGTTAGCTCTGCGTGAGAAATACTAATAACTGTGTAGGACAACGAACGAGTTCTGTGGACAGAAGCTCAGTGAAAAAAGCTGGTTATCATAACACCAAAGACCCAAAATTGGAAATAATTTACTAATTAAGGCTCAGTAACCATAGACAAAAGACAAATTGCTTTTGTAGGGCAATAGGCTACTAAGAGGGCTGCTACTCTGCCTAGGAGACCCCTTCCGGTGTAGTCACACCCCTGATTTCTCTCAGTTCCATCAGACACAGCAAATGATCAGGGTGAGCTATACTCCATATATATAAAAACAGAAGTGTATTTTGTTGTCTAGTGCTAATCATGGGTTACAAAACCCAATGTAGGAATCCTGTTTAATACAAAATACACCCAAGTGTGGCAGTGTTTAGAAAATAAACTTTTTTAAAAGCACTTGATACTCACATATCTGGATCTGAAATTTATTGTATTTTCCAAGTAATATTTGCTTTATTTACTGACCAAAATGAATATTTACTGACATAAGCACTGGAGAGTAGTAGCTGAAGAGGAGCAAGCCACATTCTACTCTGCATCATCAATAAAATTGCCAACTAAGTTGGTTCCAGAATCATCGTTAGTAATTATGAATGAATCAAAAAGGACCCAGACACCAGGTCAAGCTTGCTGTTAGAAAAACCTTGTTTAGATTTTTGCAGGAATAAATCTGATATAAAAGCTTAGATACACAATGGCTCAAAAAGATGCCATTTTAGAAGACACATACTTTGACCCATAAATATACTTATTAAATTGGACCCCAAGAGAAAGTCATTTAAATCAATGGGTGCTCAGCACCCCTCAAAATCAACCCCTAAGTGCATATATAGTCTATTAGGCATATCTCCACTGCAGTTCAACTTCTACAAATTTAAGGGGAGGACATTCACCACTCTAAACATAACGAGGTAGCATTCTCCCATCCTCAAAAGAAGCTTGATTAGACTTGGTCTACACCAGCAACTTATGTCGGTATATGTACGCCGCTCAGGGATAGGGAAAATCCACACCCCTGAGTGATGTAGTTATACTGACCTAACCCCTGGTGTAGACCGTGCTATGTTGACGGGAGGGCTTCTCCTGTCAACATAGCAACCAACTCTCAGGAATGGAATACCTATACAGACAGGAGAAACCCTCCCATCAGCGTAGGTGGAGTCTTCACTAAGGGCATGGCTACACTTGCAGATGTAGAGCGCTTTGAGTTAAACCAGCCTTCGTAGAGCGCAGTAGGGAAAGCGCTGTAGTCTGTCCACACTGCCAGCTGCCAGCACACTGTTGTGGCCACATTAGCAGCTCTTGCAATGGCCACAGAGAGCAGTGCATTGTGGTAGTTATCCCAGCATGCAAGTGGCTGCAACGTGCTTTTCAAATGGGGGGGGGGGGCAGTGTGACAGGGAGTGAGTTGTGTGTATGTGGGGGGAGAAAGTGGGTTTTTGGGGGGCTGAGAGCATGTCAGCATGCTGTCTTGTAAGTTCAGACAGCAGCAGACACCTCACCCCCCGCCCCCCCTCTCTCACACACAGAGCATTCCACAGTAATGGTTGCTTTGTCTCGGAGCAGATAAGCATGCCGGCTGTCAAACGGAGCTTTCAAAGGGCATATCCAAAACAATGACAAGAATGGCCACTTGACTTAAGGGGATTATGGGACATTTCCAGAGGCTGAGCAGAGCGCAGTAATACAACACTTCATTCACACTGACGCTGGGGCGCTCCAGCAGGGGCGCATCAAATGTTATTCTACTCGCCCGAGGTGGAGTACCAGCAGCACTCTAGCCGTGGAGTCAGAGCACTCTACATGCCTTGCCAGTGTGTACAGGTAGTGAGCTAGTGCGCCTGGGGCTCCTTTAATAGACTCAGACTTTAAGGTCAGAAGGGACCATTATGATCAACTAGTCTGACCGCCCGCATGATGCAGGCCACAAAAGCTGACCCACCCACTCCTGGAATAATTCTCTCCCTTGACTCATTTGCTGAAGTCCCCAAATCGTGATTTAAAGACTTCAAGTCGCAGAGAATCCTCCAGCAAGCGACCCCTGCCAACCAAGTGACCCCTGCCCCATGCTGCGGAGGAAGGCAAAAAACCTCCAGGGCCTCTGCCAATCTACCCTGGAGGAAAATTCCTTCCCGACCCCAAATATGGCGATCAGCTGAACCCCGAGCATGTGGGCAAGATTCTCCAGCCAGACCCTCTGGAAAAAGTTCTCTATAGTAACTTTTAATATCCCATCATTGACCATTGTTACTAATTAATACGCTGTAACTCGCAAGGGTAGCCAAGCCCTAAGTGCTACAGCAGTGCAGCTACACTCATGCAGCTGTGCTGCTGCAGTGCTTTAAGTGTAGACAAGCCCTTAGTCTCTCCCATTTTTGTGCCAGCAAAGTCCCAGAATGAGGTGGCATTTGACCAAGCGTGGGAGGAAGTAGCAAAAACATATGCTATTGTGAGAAACAGGGGATCTAGAGGGACAGTTACCCTCCAATCTTAGCCAGAATTATCTATGCTTGCACCACCCTCGACCTTTAGTCAATGAGGAGTTGTTTGGTTTCTTTGCAAGATTTCTGGGTCAAGCTAGAGGGGTACAGTTTTCTTTTAGTTGTTTATGCATGTAGTGTAACACAGAAAGAATGAAAACTGCTTCATCAAAATGCAGGAATGTATTTTGTGAAAAGCATGCCAAAAAAGGCATTTTGGTTGTGCCACAACACCCAATTAACTTGGGCGATACAGATTACATCTAAACTTGGGAGATACAGATTACATCAGAGGTTCTCAAACTGTGGCCCATGAGCTCTATTCGGGTGGTTTGTGGATAGTTTCCACTAAGATGTGTGCCTGGGTGTCCGCACACGAGAGAATGAAGGGCCACCCACCTAATTAGTGGAGACGCGCAGGCATGGCTCCACTAATTAGGTGTCTGGACCCTGGAGAAGACACACATGTAAAGTGAGGTGGTAGCCTTGGGGGGAATAGGGGGTAGGTGGGAGGGGGCAATGGGCTGAGAAGAGGGGGTGGGGGGAATTTGGGATGTGCAGAGCTGCGGCGTCCAGAGAAAGAGGCGACTTTCCCCAGCTCCAGGGCTGCGGCTGCCAGGGAGAGACCCCCATCCTTACCAGCCCCAGCTCTGGGGCTGTCACAGTGCGAGAGAGAGGGCACACCCACCACATTAGAAAGGTAAGACTACTGATATTAAAATATGAGTTGTGTGCTTTTATTTGTAGAATAAAAAAATGTTAATTAAGGGTTATTTTTATATAGCGCTTTTATCCAAAGTGCTTTACAATAATTAGCTAACGGTACAAACAACATTTGGAAAGATCATTTAGTGGTCCACCAAGAACCTCAGCAATTTCCAAGTGGTCCACAGGAAAAAAAGTTAGAGAACCATTGGATTAGATGATTCAGGGTAGCTCAAACTGGCATGTGACATGCCTAACTTTAACATGTCAAACTATTAACTCTTAATACACTGCAAGAATGGTCATATATTACATGTAGTCCAGAAGTACAATGCAGTATTTAAAGGTATCCCAATTACTAAAAAAATCCAAAGGAGTATATTTCACACTCAATTTAAATTTGTGATAAGCACATAACTATATTATTAGGGTACATTTAATTTCTTCTAAGTGAGGTGGCAATTTAATTTATAGCAATTCACAGGTTCCAAGACCAAAAGAGACCATTATGATCATTTAGTCTGACCTCCTATACAACACAGGTCATAGAACTTCCGCAAAATGGTTCCTAGAACATATCTTTTAGAAAAACATCCAATCGTCATTTAAAAATTGCCAGTGATGGAGTAGCTACCATGATCCTCAATAAATCGTTCCAACGATTAAACACCCTCACTGTTAAAAATGTATGCTTTATTTCCAATCAGAATTTGTCTGGCTTCAACTTCCAGCCATCACATGGTGTTATACCTTTCTCTGTTAGACTGAAGAACCCATTATGAAATATTTGTTCCATATATAGGTACTTACAGACAGTAATCAAGTCACCCCTGAACCTTCTCTTGTCAGTTATCTCAACGTTTAAAATATCTTATGAAAACATTCAAGGAGAGCTATCCCTCGGATGGGGGGGGGGGGGGGTAAAGCCTAAAAAAAACTCTTTTGGTAATAGGTACACGGGATTTTTCTGACCCTAATTTCATGTTGCCAGAAATAACCTTCCGATTACATACTTCTATTTATAATAGGACATTTCTGGTAAGCATTGCATAAATCAAATCTAATCTTCCAGATCGTCTGCAAACACCCTAACTTGCACAAATTAATGCACTTTAAATAATATTATAACATTTTCAGGGCCAGACTTAGGATTTTGGGAGGGATTTCAGAGCTACCAGGAACTTCCTTTTGCAGAAGTGGAACCCACCTACTTGTGGTTGAGTTTGTGCAAGCATAGTGTACTCCTGAGGAAATTCTGTATCATTGTGCGTGTGCAGAATTCATATCCTCCGCAGATTTCTTTGCTTCCCTGCAGAAAAATGACTTTCTGACAGGGAAGCTGCAAGAGCAGTCATACACCACTCCCTAGCAGTGCAGGTACATTGTTTCAGGCATCCAGAGCAGCCGGCAGAGAGGTAAATCACTACGGGCTGGGAACACCCCAGCCAGTGGCTCCTACCCTGAGCCGGGATCAGCTGCTAGTCCTGGCTGGGCTGGAGGCAGGAGAGGAAGGTGTGAGGTTGCACTCCACATGTTTTATAGAAATAGGCTAATGAGTGTGAATATAATGTAACTAGAATATGCTTTATGCAAAAGGTCTCTTGTAAGGTATCATTACAAAGCTTATAATCTACTGTGTTCATCCTATTTGTATGAATGTATCATTCTTGTATCTGAAGCTAGAAATATGAAGTATTACTCTGAAGTCCTATTGTAATTATGCAAAGTGTTGGCCATTACTGGTGGTTTAGAATCTTGATGGCTTCCATTGACCAGGACAATTGGTTGTAAATGGCTCTGTTTACTTGTAAGCGTTCCTGTGAATCGGGCCGGGAAGAATGGAGGCTTGGGGTCTCACAGGACATGTGAATATGTCACCTAGTACTGGACTCCATCTTAAACCTGGTGCTTTTCCATTTAGAAGGAGGGGTGGGAACACAGAGACAAAAGATTCCTGCCTTGTGCCAAAGCTATAAAAGGGGGTGAAACGGAACAAAGGGGGCTGCAGTCATGAGAAAACCCCTAGTTATCTTAGCTAGAACCAACAAGAACTGTACCAGGGGAAAGGATTGGGCCCAATCCTAGGAAGGAGTCTAGTCTGTGAAAAAAGCTTACTGGAACATCTCTGAAGGTGAGATTTACCTGTATTCAGTTTCTTAATGTATTAGGCTTAGACTTGCGTGTTTTGTTTTATTTTGC
Source organism: Chrysemys picta bellii (assembly GCF_011386835.1). Classification (NCBI taxonomy): domain Eukaryota; kingdom Metazoa; phylum Chordata; order Testudines; family Emydidae; genus Chrysemys; species Chrysemys picta. Next base: position 135,320,188 of record NC_088794.1, on the reverse strand, counting down.
TTTGCTTGGTAACTTACTTTTGTCTATTATTTGAAACCATTTAAATCCTACTTTTTATACTTAATAAAATCACTTTTGATTATTAATTAGTAAGAGTAATTGATTAATACCTGGGGGAGCAAACAGCTGTGCATCTCTCTCTATCAGTGTTATAGAGAGCGGACAATTTATGAGTTTACCCTGAATAAGCTTTATACAGAGTAAAACAAATTTATTTGGGGTCTGAATCCCATTGGGAACTGGGTGCTGGAAATAGGTAACTTGACGAGCAGTTTTGGTTAAAGTCTGCAGCTTCGGGGGCGTGGACCTGTTGCAGCAGACTACCATGTCTGGCTCAACAAGGGAGGATTCTGAAGTCCCAAGCTGGCAGTGGAAAATGGGCTCAAAGGTAATTTCAGCACGTCAGGTGACAGTCCCAAGGGGGTCTCTGTAACCGAACCCATCTCAAGGAGTGTCTGGGGCTGTGTCAGGCCAACCCCAAGAAACCTCCCCCAGCTGCAGGAAGCTCAGCATCCTCCCCTGCTTCCTGCCCCCATCACTCCTCAGCTGCGGGGGGAAAGGGGGGGTGTCACTGTATGGGGAGCTGCTCCAGCATCCTCCCAACCTCCGTGCATCCGGACCTTCCATACCCAGACACCCCTGCCAAGCCTCACCCCATACACCCAGAACCCCCCTAGCATTCTATACCCAAACCCCACCCCACCGAACCTCAACTCCTACATCTGGAGCCCCCCTCACCCAACGCCCCTGCCTCCAGACCCCCACCCCTGAACCCCAGACCACCCCCTACTGAGCTCCCTGCACCCAAACCCCCACTCTGATGAGCCTTACCATCCTGAGCCCCACATCACTTACCCCCAACTAGCTGCATCCAGACCCCCACCCCACCAAACCCCACTCCCCCAGCACCCGGACTCCCCTGCTGAGACCCCCACACCAAGACCCCTACACTGAGCCCCAATCACCTTCACCTGGAAGTCCCTGCAGAGTCCCATTGCCCCTGCACCTGGAAACCCCCTCCCCCTCCACGAGCCTCTGTGCATCCAGATCCCCCCACACCTAGACCCCCCACTAAGCTGCCAGCACCCAGATTGTCCCACAGAGAACCCTCTAACCCCACACCCGGATCCCGCCACACTGAGGCCCTTCACACTTGCATCCTGTTGGTTGAGCTTGCCTGCCCCACACTTAGTGTACCTGGCGCAGAGGGGCAGGGCCCTACGATGTTTCTGGGGCAGACCCAGGCCTTGTGCTGTATCAGAGTCGGCTGCAGCCTCATTGTCACAGTCATGGGGTGGGAGCGGGGGAACTGCAAGGTGATCTCCCACTTTCGTGCAGCCAGTGGCCTATGCTCCGCACTGCCATGTGGAGCCTCTGCATTTATTTATTGACAAATAAAACCTGCAGAATTTTAAAATATTGTGGGCAGAATTTTTAATTTTTTGGCACAGAATGCCCTCAGGAGTAATAGTTACCAACATCTCAACATTTTTTAAATGGGTAATCCCCCACATTAGCTATGGCCATGAAGATTACTAAAGGGCAAATTGTAAATATTTTTCCCCAATTACCCTCTGTTGCTTTTAGCAAAATTAATAACTGCTCAAAATAGTCTTCTCATCCCTTTATAGATATACAGTTTATGTAATGGAAATACAATAAAACAGAAGTATAAATTAAATAAAATGAATTAGCCTGAAAGTTATCTCACCCCTTCCATTTCTTCATGCTTTTTAAAATCTCATTCATTCTAAGGGATTTCCATCTTGAGCCAAAAGACCCACCACCACTGGGAATGCTGACATAGCCCGGCCCCTTGGACACTTGACCAATGAAGCCCATCCAGGCCTGGGGCTCTCCCAATGACTGGGGACACATATACCCAGGCCACAGCGCCCTGGCCACATAGAGGCTGTCATTATACCCAGGAAAGAGATGGTGCATCAGAGCTGTGACAGACTGGCACCCATCCCTGGGCAGGGGTCTGACATGGGGTGGGGGAGGAGCAAGGCAGGGGGAGGGGCAGAAGAAGTTTCACCCTCTTACTTTAAATAGCACTTACCGACCCTGAACTACATTACCCAGAATCTTGTGAGTCAGCCATACACGTGCCTCAGTCTCTCACTGACTCAAGGGACTAAGGGGGGGCAGGCTGATGCGCATATGTAGCTGATGCATAAGATTCTGAGTAATATAACTGAATTTTTTAATTTGACACAGATTTTTTTTATGCGGGTGACAACATTACTAAATTAGGAGTTGGGAATTTTTGGTGGTAAATAGGAGTCTCCCTGACATACCAGGAGACTTAGTAGGTATGGCCAGCAGCCTTCAGCATAGCAGGTTCCTCAGATGAGCTGCTCCACCCTTGTGGCCAGAAGCTACAATGGTAGCTCAGAGCTGATTTTCAGGCAGCCAGCCAGCCTGCAGCAGTCCTAGTGCCATCAGTGGAAGTCAGATAGCTCCCCTACATGAGTCACCCCTGATCCTTTTCCTACCAAAAATAAGGGACTCCTGGCCACAGATATTTGAGCCTCAATGGCCTGCCCTTTTTGGCTGGGAAACATGAATAACCAATCGGCTTTAAGGGAAAAGCACTGAGACAAACTTTCCACTCTAATGGTTTACGTTTTGAAGCATTTTTCGGTAACAAAGAGAGCTATACATTGTCTTTTATTAATTAAAAAAAGAGAACAGAAAAAAATTAAGCACTGATGATGAGGCCTTGTCTACACTTCAGAAATTACCCATTGCTGAACATGGTTAACTGCGAACATAGACAAAGACAAACTTTGTTCCCTATCATTTCAGAAACTAACCAGAGTTTCAGAAACATCACTTAATGTGACAGGTTTCAGAGTGTGGTTTGTCCTTGCCTACACAAGCGGTTAAACCAGGCTTAACACTGGTTAAACTGTATCCTTTATCAATACTAGGTAATTTTCCTAGTATAGAGAAGACATTAAGGGGTCCTATGACCATGGCCCAAAGGCTCCCTGAATACTTTGCATTTCTAAGCACCTTTCATCTAAAGATCAAAGCGCTTTAGGAATATTAACTAATTAAGCCTCATCTAGGTAGTTAAGGCTTCATTTTACCTTCCAATAAAATACAATCATCTTTGAGGTGGAAGAACAGTTAGACTAGGAGTGAATGATACGGTATTTTAGAATTAAAATAGGAATAAAATTAATTTTGCATCCAACTGAATTTAGAGGTAATTTAGGCAGAAAGAATGTAAATACCAGAGTTGAAATTTGGCCAGAACACCACTTTACATTAAAGATCCCAGAGCAAATGTTTTTATCACTAATGGTCACGACACCTGAAAGGCAGCACCTCAAGCAGTACAGTACTATATACGTGGGTTTTGGTTCAGAGTGACTAAAAAGGAAGAATTAGCCTACTGAACCACAATACTACTAACGACAGGAATTCCTGAGTGGTCACCCAGCTCAGTTTTGCTTATCTTGCAAATTTGCCTTGATCAGAGTATAAAGTGACATGTCTGCAAGCAATGAAGACAAGCATTGTACAATAATTAAGAAAATTACTAAGGAGTTTGTTCTATATTTTGAAGCCAGAATGGAATATCCTCCATGGAAAAAACTTCAACTCTAGCCCCAATTGTCAAATAACATGTTTCCAAACTATTAAACTAGGATTTAAACCAAATTATAGAACCAGTTTTAAACAATTTCTAAAGTGGTTTGACTGGTTGATCAGGATAAGGCCAAACTGGAGTTTAAAAACCTTGATCCAACACAGCTAGGAGCACAATGACTGGCCAAAACATTACAGGGGAATCTGTTTAGGCCATTTGGAAGTTCAGCTGAATACAAAAGGCCACTACAATTTTAATTTTTTATGCTTTTCTTCCACAGGGCAGCTTTGGCCCTTAGGCTGAAGCCCATTGAGATTCTGCAACAAAATATGCTTAGCTGACTTTTTGCTCAATACAGCCCTTAGCCTGCAGGCTGTACCAAGGGCTAAACCAATAAAAAAGATCATAGAAGTGAGAAATGACTATTATGTCAATAAAATCCAAATCCTGCTAATGCAGTGACTGTTTTATGCAGCATGTTTTCTTTCTAATGTTTTGTCTGGTCTTGTTTTAAAATGTCTCAAGCAATAGGGCTTCTACCAATTCCCTTAGAAGACTACTTGCTCTCTAACAAATCTAGCAGTTTTTCTTAATATTCAGCCTAAATCTTCCTTTTCCTTATTTCAGTCCAAAATCAGGTACATCTCTCCCTAATCACTTTCACTCAGACCCAGCATATGGTTTCTAAAGGACACGGAATTATATTCATAATGAAAGAAATATAAATAATGCTCACTGATTTTGCTTATTTGTGCTTCAGAGCAATATAAACTACAACTCATCTGCATACCGTCTCACATAAAACAACCCGTTTTTTCCTAATAATTTTTCCTTTCAGATTGATTATTCTGAGGTCAAATAAGTTTTGTCTCAACTTTAAGCAAATAAGGTTTCTACTTAGAGAGGGTTTGTCTCACTGAGTTTGATTTTTGATATTAGGTTTCTACATACAATTTATTTGCATATTAAAAATATTTCAGATAAAATGCTAACAATATTACTGTTGCCTAATAAAAACATGCAGTTTTATTTACAACATGTTTAGCATTCACTGTCAAATGCTACCCTTTAACAGAGGGAGGACTTTCTGTCTTTGCTGCTAATTTCAGAAAAGGGGACCTTTCAATATCATCTGAACAGGTGACAATAAAGCTATTATTCTAGTCATTAATAATCACACAAATTAGAGATGGAAAGACTTATCTAGGTCACCCAGTCCTCCCCTGCCAAAACAGGATTGTTCTCTGCACCCTGTTTACTAGTGTTTTATTGGCTTGTTTTAGCGATTATTTTACACTTCAACTTACAAACATCAGGGCAGATGGATTATTTTTCCCAAATTCTGCATCACTAATATATGAGACAGTACTGTATTTGCACTATATATGATATATCATTAAAACATTACAGGGTTTGTCATTTTTTTAACACTACCATCAGCAAACCAAGCTCTTGAGAAACATTTAGTTAAACCGTAATTTAAGTAAAATAATAAGTAGGCATAAGACCTCAATGACAGCACTCACAATAACAATACTCTTCACACACCTGTAAAACATCTGTTTAACAGCATCCAGCTGCCAGGACAGTGCCTTGAACCAGTATCACAACAGTAGGAACATAATATTTACCCATGATGCCAGGCTCCACTTTGGGGATTTTAAATTACACAGTTTGATTCAGTACAGTGTCTTGCATTCAAATTACACCTATGGGTTTTATATTGGCATAGAGAGGGCCAACATCTGCTAAAACAAATGCACATTTCTCTCTGGCAGTTTTTCTTCTGAGACATTTTTGTGTCTGGACACAATACACCCACACCTCTCTACGCATGCCATCCTTTGTGTATAGCAGTCACATTCAGCCACACGAGCGACACAGCGCCCAAAGCACTTCAGCACACACGTTCCTTAGGTGACAGGCAGATCCGGCCACCCCAGCGCCCACTCACCCCCCAGAAAGCCCAGCCGGCGCTCCCAGGTTACTTACATTCTCAGTGTCGCGTTCATTCACCGTAGGCAATGGAGTTCTAGTGGACATTTTAATTCGCTTGTGCTGGAGCACCGGCTGCTTGCGACAGCAAAACAAAACACCCCTTCCCCAACAAAAACCTACCACCCCCCCAAAGAATGCGTGTCACTCTGCTGCGAGGCAGTGGCTACGAAGGGCCACCATCAAGGGAGGGGGTGGGGGGCTCCTTATTTCCACCGCCGCCACCCCACTTCTGAGCTATATTCCAGCCTGGCGATGGAGCAGCGTCTCCCCCTGGGAGTCCTCAGGGCTCATCCTACAGCCAGCTTAGGAGCCCAGCGCGCAGAGGGGTGAGGAGGTGGATGGTGGGGGGATCCTCGCAGAGCGCAGCGGGCTGAGGGGGGCGAGGAAGCGGGTCGGAGAAGGCAGCGGGGCGCCGCAGAGCCCGGCCAGGAAAACAAGCCGCCTCTCCGCAGCCAGCTCCGAGCACTGGCAGCCAGGCAGGCCCGCTCCGAAGCGCTTCCCTCTCCCTTCTCCTCGCCTCTCCCCCCAGCCCCGCTTCACCGGGCCTCCGCTCGCATGCTGGGCCTCCCCCACCCGCCGCTGCTACCCGGCTGGCCCGGGCTCCCCTGCGCCTTCCGAGCCGGGTGTCAGGAGCCCCGCGGGCCGGCTCCGGCAGCCTGCAGCCCCCGCCCCCACTCCGCCGCTCAGCGCCGCCCGCTCCGGGATGGAGGATCCAAGATGGCCGCCCGGCTTCCTCCGCTCCGACTTGAACCGGAAGAGCCCGCCCCCTGGCCTAATGCTGGGCTGGGCGGCCGGCGCCGGCTGCTTGTTGCTAAGGGGCCTGGCCCTAGCGAGGATGAGGGGAGAGGCCTCCGCAGGGACTGAGCGCCCCTGGGGGGAGGGTGGCACCAATCAGCTTCCCCGTGTGTCAGTCCAGGCTTGGGGCTGCTGAGCTCACCCACCAAACCCAGCCCCTCAGCCACAGGTGTCGGGCTCCTGGCGTGCACCAGCAGCACCGCCCTCCTCACCTCATGTGGCATTCACACCACCTTGCTCCATCTCGTGTGGCATTGGCACCAACAGCACCGCCCTGCGCCACCTCCATGGCATTGGCAGCACTGCTGTGCTCTATGGCATTGGCGCTAGTGGCAGCACCCTAGTCACCTCACGTAGCATTAGCACCAGTGGCACCACCCTGCTCTGCTTCGTGTGGCATTGGTACCGGTGGCACCGCCCTGTTCCAGCTCATGTGGTGTTGGCGCCAGTGGCACCAACCTGCTCCACCTCATGTGGTGACACTCTGACATGCACAGCTTCAGCTCAAGTGGCACTACCCAGCTCCATCTTGCATAGCATTGACACAAATGGCACTGTCCTGGTCGGCCTTGCATGGCAATAGCACCAACCCCATTGCCCTGCTCCACTTCAGCTGGCATTGCATATTCTGTGGTAATGGCCCAAGTCACTTTGTGACCCAGTAGCAATGCTGCCATGTAGGGGAAGTTACTGTAAATACAATACCATTATGTTAAAAGAGTCAGTCTAACCCTGACTCCCTTTGAAAACAATTGAGTGTTGCAGAGGTTCTCAGTGTGGCCTTTGAGAGCTGGCCAATCTCATAGTGCTGGCTCTACCTTCCTGTTTCCTGCTGCTGAAACATTTGAAACTAAAAACACATTAAATACTTTCCTAATTTTAATTTTTGTAAACAATTGCTGTAGTTGGCACTAGAATGTTATAGGATCGTGAAAATGCTGGGAAGTAGTCCATGCGAGAGTGAATGGGAAGGAAGGTGGCCTGCATACCTTGTGAATGGGAGTGGAGATGGTGCACCGTGAAGGATGTGGGGGAAGGTAGTGCATGTGATTGTGAAGCAGCGAGGAGGTGGTTCATACACTTGCAATTGAGAGGTGTCTACGTTAGCAAGAATGGGTGGGAATGGGAATAACTGAATGATGCTATCGGGAATGGATGGGGCGAAGGCCAGAGACAATTTCTTTATAAAAATGTGGTCCACAATATGAAATGTTGGGAAATCTCTGGTCTAGAAATGAAAACTTTGGAGCTGATTCAGCTGTCCATTAACAAAGTTAGGGGTTACGCCCCTGGGTTTTCAATCCTGAAGCGTATTTGCTGAAAGCAAAATCACAAGAAACTGCAAGATAGGGCCCTTGAAATCCAGAAGTTTTCATTTCCCCTTGTGGTAACAGTATATTTAAGGCTCCAGCCCTAAAAAGGGACTGTGTAAGTATGGCCCTGTGATGGGGTGTTCACCACACACTAGCCTGAAAAGGGTTAGTGTGGCTTAGGAGGGGCTAAATTAGCAGATAGGCCACACCCAGGGCCGGCTCCAGGCACCAGCCCAGCAAGCAGGTGCTTGGGGCAGCCAATGGAGAGGGGCGGCACGTCCAGCTCTTCGGCAGCAAATCAGGAGCAGGTCCCTCACTCCCTCTCGGAGCGAAGGACCAGCCGTCGAATTGCAGCCAAAGACTGAAGCTGCGGCGGTAGAGCAGATCACAATCGCGGCTTTTTTTTTTTTTTTTTTTTCTGCTTAGGGCAGCAAAAACCCTGGAGCCGGCCCTGGCCACACCTGAGGGAGAGTTTATCTTTGACAGGAAAGCACTGACATGGAGCCCGGCTGGACAGGAATAAGCAGGGCTGGTATAAAGTCAATACATTTAGAGCAGAAAGAGGTGGAAAATGGGGCCCAATTAGGGCTGCCAGTTTTGGTTGGCAATGTTCCTGGAGGTTTCATCACATAACAATCTTTAATTAAAGAATAATCTTCAATTCCTGGAGACTCCAGGACAATCCTGGAGTGTTGGCAACCCTAGGCCCAACTAAAAAAAACCTACTCTTTTGCAATTCTTTAAGAATACTGGAAAAGGTGTGAGACTGTAAGTCATGAACAAGATATGAAATACAATTCATGGTGTCATGGACTCAAAAAGTGAGTCTGCTACATCACAGAACTGAAGAAGAAAAAGGTGGCATTGTGCAAGCCTGTAGTCTTTCTCTGGGCTTAGAGGGAGAAAGGAAGAAACCCAGGGGAAAGGAAGAAGGGTGGTGGAGTGAAAGCCTGATAGAGATGTGGTAGGAAAAGGATCAGGGAAACAGCTGTAAGGTTTTCAAACAGTGCAGACCTTGAACACTAATTTGAGGGTTGTTGAGATGGAACCCAGTGTACAGGGTGGGCCTCGGTTCCCCTACTAGTCACTGGACATAGCTTCGAACTGGAGGACTGGCAGGAATGATACCTGGTCAACCAGTTCAGTGACTTTGAATCCCCAGAAGGGGAAAATGTTAGTGACTTGGTCTGAGGTCCAAGCCCCAAAGAGGGAGCACTGCAATTCCTGGAGCATAAGAGGGGCTGCAAAGTGAGTGACTGACAGAAGGGGGTTTCAGACTCGATGGAGCTGTTCCCTAGATGCAGCCACAAGAAGGCACCCCAGGGGTGAGTAGAGAACTCTGTGACAGGTCCAGTGGGACTTCACATGGAAGTAAGGCCCGCACTTGTGGACCTTTTGCAAGATTGAAATATACAATATTATGGGTGAGCTTTAGTGTTAACATTATGCCTGGTTCCTGTGTGCAGGAAGGGGTGAGAATTTGTGTTATCAAAATGTAATGCTGACAGATGGGATCGAACCTGGGACATCTGAAGCTTAGTGCACGAGCCAAAAGCCAACTGGCTGTTAAGCAGACTTATTTAACTCTCTCTCTTAGTGGTCTCAGTGCCACTAGATAGGACAGAACACCACACCCAGAAGGTGTGTGGATTATATAGTTCCCCTAGCTGAGGAAGTGCATCCTGAGCTTCAGAGTCTTCCCAGTTGAAATCCCAGACAAGCCCTCACTTGTTGCTGACAGAGCCTGGTTGTCAGAGGGCAGGATTGAACCTGGGACCTCTGGAGCTTAAGCCCTCTACTGTAGGGGTGGCCAATCTGTGGTTCTTCAGAAGTTAATATGTGGCTTCTTGTATAGGTACCAACTTTCCAATGTGCAGGGGGGTGGTCACTGCTCAACCCCTGGCTCTGCCACAGGCCCTGCCCCCACTCCACCCCTTCCCGCCCCCTCCCCTGAGCCTACTGTGCCCTCACTTCTCCCCCTCACCTCCTGCACCCCACGAAACAGCTGATGGGGAGGGAGGAGGAGGCGCTAATTGGTGGGGCTGCTGGTTGGTGGGGGGTGCTGGGAGTGGGGCGGGGGATAATGATGGGGGGCTGCTGACGTATTACTGTGGCTCTTTGGCAATGTACACTGGTAAATTCTGTCTCCTTCTCAGGCTCAGGTTGGCCACCCCTGCTCTACCGCATGAGCTAAAAGCCAACTGGCTGTTAACTAAGGCTGTAGACTTGTAGAGCAACCTCATTTAACTCTCTCTCTTAGTGGTGTCAGTGCCACTAGATGGGACAGAACACCCAGAAGGTGTGTGGGTTACAAAAACACACTGCATATAATCAGTACTTATTTTGCATAACCAGTTTTAAGAATATTCATATTCCTTATCTTGGATGTAGAATTAATTTTGAATTAAAGAACATAAAGAAACGTCACTACTACACATGCTCAGGACATAATGATTTAGAAACAAGACATCAATTTTTCTTTCTCAACACTGCTGAGGATTTGATCCCATAAGAATAATACCTTGCCATTCTATGGCAAAATGCATCTGGGGAACTTAATATCTGTTAGCATCTGGGGAACTTAATCACTACTCCCTATGTGGGTAGGTATTATTGTTCCTATTTTTAGAGATCTTGTCCTAACACTGCCCAAGCAGAGGAGTATCACACTGTTATCCGAGTAGTTTCCACAACATATATCTCCTGCCCTGTAGGGCAATGGCCAGTGGATCTGCATAGTTGCACAGAAAGTCCTCATGGACCTGTGTCACACAGGGCTATACATACTTTGTGTAGGCTGTCCTAATGTGTTGCTTCACCACATACAGATACACACATAGGGGAACCAATTTTCTCTTGTCGCAGGCAGGATCCTCTGCATTGAGAAGGAGGAGGGATTTGCCTCTGTCTGGCTTACCAAGGTCACAAAGGAAGTCTGAAGCAGAGCTAGAGAAAGTATACAGGTCTCCTGACACCCAGTCCTGTGCTTTAGCCACAAAGCTATTCTTCACCCTTTTCTTTCTCAGCTGCCAATAGAATATGTTCCTTACACTGTGTTTCTAAAAACTGTAATTGACTTATGATGAAGTCAAGAAAAGGAACAAAATAAACAGGTTTGCTTTGATCATTAATCTGATTAATGGTCTCAGATTGCACTCATGGGACTCCAACTAACATCAGTATGCCTGATCCCAAAAACACTTAGGCCTGTGAGTAACTATCAGCAGGTGAAAGTACCGGTAGTTACTCACAGGCATAAGTGTTTGCAGCATCAAGGTCAATGAGAGTTCTGTGCACAGATACTAAATAGCATTAAAAGACAAAAAATATATGAAATAGTTTCCTAATACTACTTTTCCTGTTAGCAATGGTTTGCAGAATTGGGCCTAAATTGTGCAATTGTGAACATTTAGGGTGAAAATCCTGGCTCCATTGAAGTCAATGGGAGTGTTGCTATTGACTTCTAGGGAGCCAAGATTTCATCTGTATATTTTAAATAGATACTTTGTTTCAAAATTATACATTTGATTATAAAATGATTTTGTAGTTAGAACTTGTCAAAACAAAACAAAAAAAATATTTTCCTGCTTTATTTCCAATGAGCAGCTACACTGATTAATTCAATTTTGTCATATATTAAAACACCCTGCATCAGGGATAATAACTTGTATAACAGCTACCTTCTTTTTTTCTTTTGTTTTTGTCTTTCACATTGAAATAGATGGGTTTATTTCAAAGTGCATTTGTTTACTCTTTTTTTCCTTCTTAAAAATGTGGTTATAGTCAGAAAAGGCCCGGCTTGACAAAGCCCTGGCTGGGATGATTTAGTTAGTGTTGGGCCTGCTTTGTGCAGGGGGTTGGACTAGATGACCTCCTGAGGTCTCTTCCAACCCTAATATTCTACAATTTTATGATTAGGGCATAAATTTAACAGCACGTATAATCACAGCAATTAGGGGGTTTAGTCACAGTTGCTGTGGGAATTTCCTGACTTGTGTGTATATAAATTCTAAACTATAATATTGTATCAGGTTTTGATCCTGCAAAAGTGTCCATAAGCACAGAGCCTTGCCGCTGTATGAAGTCCCATTGGGACATATTTCTGTCCCCCTTTTAGGGCTAGAGCCTTAAAGACATTTCATATCAACAGGCAGATCTTCAGCAGGTATAAATAGCATCATTGCAGTAAAAGGAGCTCTGACCATTTATACCTGCTGAGGATCTGCCCCAACATGTTGCAAATCAAATAATTTTTATGTACCAGAAAAGAGACTATTGTGGCCTTCTTTACACCTTTGCCAGTTTGGGCTCACCCATTTAATAGCCATGAAAGCATACATCTGTTAGTCCTACCCATGCTATGTGGATTGGGTTCTGGCAGGTGAATATTTTGATACCTCTTTTTAGAAAATGTTGCACAATGGAACATCTACTGGATTGTCCTGTCACTCTTTGTATTTGTGTTTAAAATATCAAAGAAGTTTCAAAGAATACAAAATCCTAGGGGTGTTAAATAATAAATAAAATAAATTAATGGAGATATCCTATCTCCTAGAAGGGACCTTGAAAGGTCATCAAGTCCAGCCCCCTGCCTTCACTAGCAGGACCTGATTTTACCCAAGATCCCTAAGTGGCCCCCTCAAGGATTGAACTCACAACCCTGGGTTTAGCAGGCCAATGCTCAAACCACTGAGCGATGGTGAGGCTATTTATAGAAAAGTAGCTGATCACTGCCTACAACTAGAAGCTGAATCAATATTTCATATTGACTTATAATTAGGAACTGCCCAAATCCTGGGCCCTGCGCAAAGCCTATGTAAATGGCTTTTCCACAGGGGAGACATTGGAGGTAGAAGAACATAAGAACGGCCGAACTGGGTCAGACCAAAGGTCCATCTAATCCAGGATCCTGTCTGCCAACAGTGGCCAATGCCAGGTGCCACACAGGGAATGAACAGAACAAGTAATCATCAAATGATCCATCTCCTGTTGCCCATTCCCAGCCTCCGGCAAACAGAGGCTAGGGACATCATCCCTACCCATCCTGGCTAATAGCCATTGATGGACCTATCCTCCATGAATTTATCTAGTTCTTTTTTGAAACATAGAATAGATAGAATCTCCTCAGCATGGTAGCAAAGCTGCTCCGGGATCTCCACAGCTTTTCTCCCTGCCTGCAAATGAGAAGGGAGGGAAGAGAGCTGGCTATGAGGTGCATAACTGCAGATCCATTGACAACACTTCTGCACCTTTTCCTGATCAGTCTATACCTATCTTCCAAACTCCGCTCCTTATACTACAGAAGACCGAGTGCCTTTGGAGCAATGTTTATGGACCAAAAGGGGAGTGAACTTCCTGCTTGGTATCTCTGTATTCTGCCATCTCCTACACATGGCAGGATCATACCAGTTCCACTGCCATTTGGGCCATGATCATGCATGGAGCAGCTAGGTGGGCAAGATTTGGGGCAGAATCACTGAATTGAGGAAACTATGGTTAAAACAGTGTGATTACATATTAGGTACAAGGTCAGGGTTTAGAAAGCTAAAAAATAAAGTTTTAGAATGCCTTAATTTTAGCCTTTTATAAATCAGTGAACTCTGTTGGGTCATACAAATACAAAAGTACAACTGGTCAATATTTTTCTTAGTGTAACTACACTGAAGTCAGTGAAGGGACACTAGCAATGAATTTAGTCCAATGTGTTTAAAACTAACAGAGTTGTTTTATAACGAGCTTCCATTCATATTACTGCATGTCCCTGATGGAGTTACATCTTAAACATAAATCCTTTCAGATCTTTGCCTTCTGAGTCAGGCATGTAACTGTTCCACCTACACTGTATTTCCTGTGTGGTTAATACTGAATCAAAGGCTCCATTCACAATGATAGGAAGAGAATAGATGACTCTAGTACATGTAATGTTTTCAAGTGCAAGTTAATCATTGATGTGCCTGAACATAGTAGGGAATAAATTGTTTTGTAACAATGAGAGAAAATCTGGGCTTTAGTGGTGCATATTACCTACAGTTGGTAGCAGTGATGTGGGTTAAATAAGAACACTTAAATGTATAGTCCTTCCAGGTGCTAGACACATAGCAGGGGGAAATTCCTGCTGTGAAGGACCCACACAGAGGTTTGGAAGATAGACTTCTTCCCCTGGCCTACAGGCTTGAAGTAGAATACCAGACGGTCTGGTAAATGGCTGCTACTGCAGCTGGTTATAGTCAGGGCTTTGGAGTGGAGCATGGAGCAGCTGTAGAGCTGCAGGTTTTTGCCTGGAGCTGGAGCGGAGCACAGCTCCAAAGCCCTGGTTATAGTATTAGCTATATGCAGTCCCATTCCCCCCTGAAGGATTAGTGGCCAGAGGCTCCATGCAGCTGGCCATCCGACTGACCATTCCCATACTACTCCCTGACTCATCCATGATGTTCCATGTGCTCCCACAGAACACTCTGTTCCAAAGTCCCCTGCCTGGCCTCAGTTCCATACTAGCACAAACAGGCACACTACAAATTCTAGTGAAGTAAAATTTGTTTAGGTAAATGAATTAACCCTACAATTATATTAGTGCTTAAGGTACGACCTATATATAAACAACCTTCTGCAAAAACATTGGAACAAGGATTTAATTTGTTTGTGTATTCTGGATGCCTTTGCTGTAATATGATGGTTGAAATACAAGTCTCCTTGTCAAAAGTATGAGTGAATATAGTGCAGGTGAAAGCAAGGGACTTATAGTACTGACTTGAGTGCAGGCAGATGGTGTGCAAGTTTCCAAATATAGTTCTACCAAAGTCCTTAAATCTTGACCTACAACACCTCTGCTATTCCAGTTCTAAGCCTCCTTCTGCCTGCTATTCGACTTAGGCTATGTTGGGTGCAGCAGGGAATATAGAAACAGTTGGGTTATTTTCAGTTTTCACTACAGATTCCAAATTGTAGGTATTCTGTTGTAACACTTTTTTTAATGATAGGAAATGGGGGTGGTGGTAGAAAGAAATCAGACATTCAGATGAAAATACTTGGTGGAAGGACAACAGTTTCATCCCACCAAAATCATATGAATACTTTCTAACATTCATATCATAATCCTGTTTAGAATTCTCCATCCGTGACACATACACACATAAACCGCATTTTATATAGAAAGACATGTTTTATTATCCAAGTATAATAATCTTTTCAAGATATGTAGAAACAAAAGTGAATTATATTACAAGAAACTGTTGACATTATCAAAGAAATCTTCAAATGAAAGGACCATTAATCATTTCAAGCAAACATGAATTATACACATGTAAAATTAGGTTAATAATGGAATTTATCTGCATAGTCAACTGAAGTTGCTGATATAGGACCTGATCCTGCCCTAACTTACATCCTGTGCAACCATAATGAAACTGACGGGTTCCCCAAGATGTAAACCAGGGCAGGATCTGGTCCGTAAAATTAGTGACATGCCTAAAACTAATCATTTTTGAGAGAAGGTTATAACTTAGTCTCAGAATAATCAAATCAGTGAAGAGTGAAAAAGAATGAATAAGGATACTAGCTGCCACTTGACATGAAGCCCAAGTTTGCTTTCATGGAATGTGATGGCAAAACTCCCAGGATTGGGTCTGCGACCAGCATAAGCCATTACACTGCTCTACAGCCAAAATGCTACTGAAATAAATGTAGTCAAACTTTACTAATTCTGGGTCACTGAGAACAAAAATGATGCTTAAAATTGTTGATTAGCTCTAGTTTTCAAGATATGCTATTGGGTCAGTATATACGACCCTTGACTTGGGAATGGCGGAGGATAAGTGAGTTATAAAGGGAAGGGATCTCAATTTAAACCAGAAATGACTAAAATACATCTTTGACTGGATCTATGAATAAATCTATGACTGGGTTTGGACAGTACTTGCTTTTTAGGCAAAACAACGAATGATGCAATCTGAAGCTGGTATTGAGTCATACATGATATGAATTGCATCATGTTATTCCTAGAAGTCACGGATGAGGCAATCATAATGAAGCTTACATCACTCTGCTGAACAAATTGCCCTATATCAGTTCTAGAAATCATACAGTGTCGTGCTCTCTTATTTGTCAGTGTTTGATTTTGCAAAGGGACACATTTCTGTTTAGCCAAAGTGAGCAGAGATGCCTCGTACTTGTGTGAACAGTGCAGATAACTTCTGCTATGTTTGTGGTGAAGTGACTTTTGCATCACAAAAGCGCAGTATAACCACTATGGTTAAGAAAGCCTATCACCTTTATTTTGGCTGCAAAATTGGAGATTAGGACAAGAGGTGGGCCCCACACATATGCTGCAACACTTGTGCAACAAATCTTCGCCAGTGGTTGAACAGGAAAAGGAAATCTATGCCTTTTGTAGTACCAATGATTTGGAGAGAGCCAACAGATCATACCAGCAATTGTTACTTCTGCATGGTGCCTCCAGTTGGGAAAGGTGTGTCAAAGAAGAAAAAGTGGACTGTGCATTATCCAAACATTCCATCAGCTATACGCCCAGTACCCCATGGAGAAGGACTGCCGGTTCCTGATGCACCAGAATCATTCTCACTTGAGTCAGACGAGGAAGAGGAAGAGGATGAAACTTCTGGTCCTGAACCATCAATGTCACAGGACCCACATTTTCTCCCATCCTTCTCCTCTGAACCACACCTCATAACACAAGATGAACTGAATGACCTTGTCAGGGATTTGGAACTACCCAAGAGTAAGGCAGAGCTGTTGGGCTCCAGACTACAGCAGTGGAATCTCCTGGCAGGTGATGTTAGGGTTTCCATGTTCCGTGACCATCAAAAGGATCTTGTCCCATTCTTCTTCATGGAAGGTGATCTTGTAGCCTGCAACAACATCGATGGTGTGATGGCAGCCCTCAACATCGTTCACGATCCAGATGAGTGGAGACTGTTCATTGATTCATTGAAGACGAGTCTTAAAGCTGTTTTACTGCATAATGGCAATGTTTTGCCATCAATTCCAGTTGGTCATGCAGTCCATATGAAGGAAACCTATGACAACATGAAACAACTTTTGAGGTGCATAAACTATGACCAACATCAGTGGCAGCTTTGTGGCGATTTGAAGGTTATTGCTCTCTTGCTTGGTCTGCAGACTGGATACACAAAGTACTGCTGTTTTCTCTATGAATGGGATAGTCGTGCAAGAGATTCCCACTACATCAAGAAAGACTGGCCACTCCGACAGTCATTGGAGCCCGGGAGGAAAAGTGTTCAGCATCCACCACTTGTTGAATCAAGGAAGATTTTGTTACCACCCTTACACATCAAGCTGGGTCTGATGAAGAACTTTGTCAAGGCCATTGACAAAACACAAGCAGCTTTCAAGTACCTCCGTGGAAAATTTCCAAGGTTAAGTGAAGCTAAGATAAAGGAAGGTGTCTTTGTTGGTCCTCGTGAACTTCTTTGAGATGATGCATTTGACCATGCACTGCGTGGCAAGGAAAAGACAGCATGGAAAGCCTTCCAGTTAGTGGCAATACATTTTCTTGGAAACAACAAGGCAGACAACTACAGGAAAACCTCCTCAAGGCATACAAAAGCCTTGGTTGCAACATGTCACTAAAGATACATTTTTTGCACTCTCATCTAGATTTTTTTCCACCGAACTGCGGAGCAGTGAGTGACGAGCACGGCGAGCGATTTCACCAGGACATTGCAACAATGGAGAAACGCTATCAGGGCAAATGGAGCCCATCAATGCTTGCAGACTATTGCTGGACAGTGACAAGAGATGCTCCATTTAATGAATACAAGAGACAAGCCAAGAAGCGCCGAGTAGACACTGAATAGGACTAAACTATGTACAGAATAGTTTTTTGCCTTTTGTTTCATAATAAATTTTATTTATATAACCCTTTTGCTGATTTTTAAAGTGTTACATAAACAGGACAAGTGAAATATTATCATGTAAAGCAACCATAAACACATGAAAAGACCTAGGTTTACAATTTATGATTAAAACTCTACTATCTACACAATATACATAGTCATAAAATGTAAAAACTTAAATATCTTAGAAACAGTAGCCAATCAGTTGTTTTAATTGTCATATTTGAATTCAGCACATCAAAATACATAATAAATAGCACATTTTATCTCTGAAGCAGACATCTTCTCAAAAATTGTAGACCAGTGTTATTAGACATCAGAGGGATAGCTGTGTTACTCTGTATCCACAAAAACAATGAGGAGTCCAGTGGCACCTTAAAGACTAACAGATGTATTTGAGCATAAGCTTTCATGGGTAAAAAACCTACTTCTTCAGATGCATTTTCTCCATGCATTTGAAGAGGTGGGTTTTTTATCCACGAAAGCTTATGCCCAAATATATCTGTTAGTCTTTAAGGTGCCACCGGACTCCTCGTTGTTTTTATTATTAGACAGACCAGCGTTGTGCAACCTGCCTGGATCATCCAGTGCTTTATGCAGTTAAAAAAAAAAATCTTCCCTCCCAGGATGAAGTCCATGTGAATTACATGTATCCTCCTGGGGCAGAATTTGGCCTGAGATCTTGTGCACACAGGAGTTCTTCATTTTTTATATATCTTGGAATTTCTCTTTGCATGTTTCTCATTTATTTTTTATATATTTCATAAAATTATGTAAAATTTTAAAAATAATAGCATACATATAAGTATAAACACAGGAAATTGACACAAATTACTTTTCTTCCCTTGGCTATTGCTCTTTCCCTATTTTCTGTTATTTCCCCCTTTTCCTCTCTGAGCAGTGTCCCACTTCATCATTCGTAAAAGTACTAGCTTTTTCCAGACCTCTTTGCTCTTTGATAGCCTTAGTGTGAAGGATGAGGATTCTCTGGCAAGATTTGCCCTTAAGACTAAAGGATCACATAGGTAGAGATGGAAATATTTATTAGATTCATGATTACCACCAATGGTGTTTCCTTTGGCTAGAATTGAATACGGTATCAGTGCAAAAAACAAAAACAAAAAAACCAACCTTTCAGCACCATTACAAAAAATGGGATAGACTTCATGTTTTACCAGGTCTCTTTCTATTTTCCATTGTGGTGTTGAAAATGGAACTGGCTGAAAACTTTCTGAGCATAAATCTTTTTTGTCAAAAAAAGGCCACTTCATTTTTTATTAAATGGTTTTGGGGCTTTGAGGTTTTTCAAAATTTTCCAGTATTTAAACAACATTTTGTGGAAAATGTAGTCTGTTTTTTTCATTTTTGAGTTTTGCATTTTGTGAAATTTTGCATTTTTACTCATTTTCCCCTCCCCCATCACCTTTTTTAGTGCCAATATGAAAAAAAGAAGAAGGGGAGGGAAAGAGGAGGAAAGGCGAAAAGAGATGAAAAGAAGAAAAGGGGTGTGTGTGTCAAAGTTGTGTTTTTTTATAAAACATTTTCATGAAAAATTTTGAACAACGAATTGTTCCCTTTTGAAACCAGCAGAATGAAAATGACTTTTTTGCAAACATTTATTTCTGTTTTTTGACCAGCTCTAGTTGACAGCAGTTTTGTTCTATCAATACTAGCAGTTAGACTGGTTTCAACACCACCTAGGGAGAGGGATAGGAATATCAGCAATGGATCATTTTTCCATTAGAGATGGACCTTGTGATGCTAAGTTACAGGGAGAAAGGACAGCTTCAGTGAAACAGAGTGGGTCAGACAGACTTCGAGACGCTAACTGGAGGGAAAAAGGGGAGCAAGAAAAAAGACGTGAGACACAAAGGAAGATCTGACAGCCTGGAAAAACACACGAACCTCAGGAATAAAACACAGGGCAAGAAGTGGATGCTGGAAAAACATACAAACACTAAGAATGTATGAATTTTCCTCTTGCTTAAAACAATAGTAATTACAAGATGTTACCCAAACTAGTGAAGCATTACTTAATGTCTTAAACCAGATATGACTCTATACTGCTAAACTTTGGAAGGTTTTAATTTTCTAATGAAAATTGTCTTAAGATTCTTTTGCAATTTGGCTTACTAGGTTGACACCTATGATATGTCTACACTGAATCTGGGAGCGAGCCTCCCAGCCTGGGTATACAGACTAGCACTAGCCATGGGCAGGGGATAAAGCTTCCCCTGGGGGAGTGTAGTGGGGTGGTCACCCCATTCCCACCCTGAGGGGGTCAAAGCAGCCCTGGCAAGGGCTGTGGTGGAGAAATGCTAGGCTGATTAGGGGAAGCAGCCACAGGTGGGGCCAGAGGCGTAGCGAGCGCCCTCCGTACCCTCTGACCGGAAGGGGCCCCGCAAGGAAGGGGGCCCCTAAAAGTGGCAAAATAAATACCGCATTCCAGTTTCTGCATTGTAAGGGGCCCCGCCCGGACATATGTTCGGAGGGGGCCACCGTTCGGAGGGGGCCACGTTCTTTGTTGCTACGGCCCTGGGTGGGGCCATGTCCCAGTCAGGCCACAGATGGCCCTATAAGAGAGTTGAGGGCCAGAGATTGAAACACACACTCTCTCTCTCGCTTCTTGAGAGAGAAGGACCTGTCTGCCTGGGAGCTGAGATGGGTACCTGAGGTGGAACAGTGCTGGGGAAGGGCAGAGGGAGCTGGGGAGCTCCAGCCAGGAAAAACCCCAGGCTGCAGGCCTTGCTAAAAGGGCCAGATAGGTACTGGGGCTGCAGAGGGGCTGCCCAGAAATAGGAAAAGGCAGCGGGTCCTAACCCCCTTGCTGATGATGAGTGGTTTACAGACTGCAGTCGGCCCCAGGGAGCGGGGGCTAGATGATGAGTGGCAGTAGCCACTGAGGCCAGGTGGGTTTAGAGGGTTGGGGGTGCCCCTGGGAGGGGAGACCCAGAGTGAGGGGGTACTGTGGTGGGCAGAACCCTGGGCAAAGGGCACTGGGGTCTGGGAGGGACATGGGGCCAGCGGCAGGTGAGACACCAGCCTGCAGAGGGCACTCTGGGCTGGAAAGAGCTAATTCCCGAGATGACCAGCAGGCGGCACTGTGCTGGTGACTTGTTGCTGTGCCACAGGGAGGCTAGCTCCCTGTCCTGCCTCTTCTGCCCACAGCCCTGCCCACACTGCACCCCTGCTCTGTCCCCACTCCACTCCCTCCTCACTTGGCCCCCTGCTGCCACCACTTGCCACATTCCTCCCCCTCGAGGCCCCCTGCTGCTCCTGGCGTCCCTCCCTGCCTCTACCCTGCCCCAACAAGGCCCTTGCCACTCGCACTCTCTTCATCCCTCCTCTCCTCCACCCCCTTCCCCGTGAGGCCCTCAGGGAAGCAGCGAGTTGCAGGGACCTATGGAGAGGGGGGTGGAGAGGAGGTGACTCAGCCAGGTGGCAGTGGTCAGTGGGGGTCTTGAGGAAGGAACAGAACAGGGATAGGAAGAGGCGGAGCGTGGGTGGGGCCACCAAAGCCCAGGCATCCTGTGGTGGGTCAGCAGTGGCTATGTCAGGGGAGTCTTAGCCTCCCCTGGCTTATTATACCCGCTGCCTATGGCATTAGCACACTAAAAATAACAATGTGGACGTTCCAGCTCAGGCTGAAGGTCAAGCTCTGAAGCCTAGGAGCCCGAGCTTCTGCCTGAGCTGGAATTTCCAGATGGCTATTTTTTCGTGCACTAGCTTGAGCCCTGCTATCCTGAGTCTGTCTACCCGAGCTGGGAGACTTGCTCCCAGCTGCAGTGCAGACGTACCCCTATAGACCATCTTCAGACAGAAGGAAAATGAACTTGGATCTCAGTGTAAGGCAGAAGGGGAGTTGAGTAAATAGATTCCAAGTGCTTCCCAAACACCAGTGATATAGATGAATGCCATAGAAAATCCCATGAGGAAATTCATAATTCTATCTTCAGAGCGGGGTTTGAATAGTGTGCAGTAAATGGGGCCTGGGGCCACACACTGAACAATAAGGACAAAACAAAATATTGAATTGCTGTCACTAAGTGAGCGCCATATGTTCTGTGCAGGGGTGAAAAAATCATATGGGATCATGTAAGACTATCACAGCGGACAGACAAGGGGGCCGAATTAATGGTTGCACAGACAACTTTAATTTTTGCATTTCTTAACTTTTGAGAGCTTGACTTGAAAATCTTAAGTTATGTTTTAGGTTTGTGTAACTTGCTCAGTTTTACAGAACAAGCAAATTCCACCATGTTGCATCAGATTGTCCCTACCCCACTCTCCAGTCATCAGCTGTGTTGGACCCTTTAAATCCACTGAACTGATCTTTGTCTCTTGAACTAATGGACTTCCCATTCCCAGTCTCTTCCCTTCCCACATCCAATACCAGTCTCCTTGCCCACCAGTCTCATTTCCCCCCCTCCAAACTTCTTGTCTAGCCTGATCTCCCTTGCATCCCCTTCCTGGCTCCTTGTCCTAGTCTCTTTGCCCAGTCAGTCCAAGTTCTTCCCACTCCCTCCAGCTCCTTGTCAGATCTGTCTCCCCTCCAACCTGCCCCTGTTCTCCCCCCATTACTTGTTCCTACTCTGTCTCCTTCCCAGCTCCTCATACAATATGTGTCCCCTCAGTCTCAATCCTCCTGGGTGTGGTGTTCTGTCCCAGCTAGTGGCAGCAAGACCACTTAGAGAGAGAGATTGAGTCTGCGTTACAACCTTAGCTAACAGCCAATTGGCTTTTAGCTCATGCACTAAGCTCCAGATGTCCCCATTTCAATTCTACCTGCCAATAACCAGGGTCTGTCGGTGTTACACTTGCTCAACCAGTTCCAGCCTCATTTTCCAGTCCCAGTCTCCCCCATGGCTCCCATTTTTTTCTCCTTGCCTAGCCAGTCTCATTCAGTTTCTCTGGCCCCACCTCCAGTCCCAGTCTCACTGAACTCCTTGACCGAATCTACTTCTTTCTCTCCCCTGGTCCCCTTTGCATTTGAATCAGATGGCTTCCCCCTCCATGCTGCATGAGTGTCATTGAGAGGAGGAGAGACAGGCTCCCCGCTCTCAGTTCTGGAGCCCTACACCCACCCCAGCTGGAAGCAGTCATGTAGGGAAAATCCTAAAAAGCTTCTGTGACCCTGGGCTGGAGCATGCTCAGTTTCTCTGTGAGGATGGTGCATGTTCCGTCTGGTCAGCACTAGATGCTGAGAGGCTGGAGTACACCAGAGGTGTCATTTCAGAAAAATTCACGGAGGGGGGGAGCGAGGTTTATAAGAGCATGTAGAACATTCTCTATCCCGAATATCATCACGAATAAGAAAAACTAGGCAATTATTGCTTTCCCATTGCTTCATCCAAAGTCTGGAGGGGACAAACCAAGACCTGGGGGGAGGACAACTGCCCCCTTCTCCCTCTTGACCCATAGGAAACGATGCCCCTGGAACGCACTGAGAATCTTTAGAGATTTTAGCTTTAGACTTTAGCAAGTCTCTACAGAGCATGTGCAAACTGTAATTATTCAAAGTTTATAACATGGTCATATTTGGGGGGATATTCACAGGGCAAAAAGCACAGCCCTGACAGAAAGGCCACCCTTTCCAGATTTCAAGTCCAAAGCATGGGGGTGTGAGAGCTTCTTAAAGAAAAGGCCACCAGAATTTAATTTTAATGGGCAAAAGAATGTATTATTTCCTAGCCTCCTTCTTGGAAACAGCAGAACTCTCATGGTTAAAATTTTCCAAAAACCTTCAGCCTGAGGCATTCAGCCCAAATGGTTAAAATTTGGCAAAGTTATAAACAACTGAAAACAGGGTCTTATAATGGGAAGGGTTAGGCAACCTTAATGATAGGCAGTGCTATCTGCCCCGCCTACACTCATCCATTCTTTATGGAAGACATACTGTGTCCATATGCTCTGAGATAGTGGTTGCTAAAATTAGAGCGTATTAATTCAAAATGAATCATTATGGCAGTAATTTTGTACTTACTAAAATGCTGCTTTTATTTTGTGTTGTTATTCTGGGAAAATCCATAAACCTCTTTGCCTCATTTGCATGCCGCCAGCATTGGTCTTTGATATAAACCATCCCTGAGGCCCAAGTCCGCAGCTGGTGTAAATTGGCCCATTGTGCCATTGAAATAAATTTCAGCTGACTTATACCAGCTGAGCTTCTGGCTCTGAAATTCCATTACATCCCCTTTTTTACAAGAAAGATGTATTACATCAGACTTACATATTTGCTCAGGTTTGAAGTGGTTTAATGACTTTGTAACAAATTGTATTAAGCCTCTTTTTTTCTGCCTTTTCTTATTTGAAAAATTGTAATTATTGTTAAATAAAATATTGGATATGGTACATGTGAGAAGCATTGGTCACGGGATTGGGACTCAGGGAGTAAGACAGTGTGTTTTGTGACTAACTCCTTTCCTGTAAATATTAGGCCTCATTCTGTTCCATTAGCGTACCTCTGGAATTACACCAGTCTAAAACTGGTGGAGTGGAGAATCAGGACCAACATGTTATTGCTCTGTTGAGAAAGCAACTAAACACTGGGAACCAGATCCTTAGCTGGAGTAAATAGGGATAGCTCCAATGACTTCATATTTTAGTTAAATGAATGAGCCAGGCTGGAATTCTTTGTGAGAGTCAAAACAGAACATTTCAGTACCAGAAGATAGGCTGAGATAGGTGTGGAGTTTTGGATAGGAATCAGGTATTGACAAGACATCAGGAAATAATCTGCCCATCTTCACTGACTTCAATGCAGCCACACTGATGTGCTCCAGCTAAGGATCTGAGTCCGGATGTTCACTCACATAGACCTTGATTCTGACAGGTGCTGAGTGCCTTCTTGATAAGTACTGTGTGCCCTCAACTTCCATTGTCTTCCATGGGAGCTGAGAGCAACCAGCACTTTGCAGGACTGGGGCCTTAGCTACCCTGTATGAATGGATTAAGTTGGTGAAGAGCAGACATTTCCGGAAGACTTGCCAATACTTGATTCTCATCCAAAAATCAACACCTACAGTAATTCAGCTTACCTTCTGGTTCTGCAGTGTTAAGTTTTGATTCTGACAAAGATTTCACAGCTTGACACATTCATGTAATTACAGAATATAGAGGGCCAGAGTCTCCTTCCAAACTGGTTATACACTGATGTGACTCCATTGACTTCAGTAGAGTTACTCCAGGTTTACATTGGTGTAAATGACAGGAAAACCACACTCACATGTCATCAGGAGAACATCACCTGATAAAGTAACAGTCTCCCCTCCCACCCCCCAATGAACAGGGCCTTCAATTTAATCACTGAAAAAATAGTGAAAAAACAGAAGGAAATATGTTTATAATTCTTCTAGCACTGTGATTCTCAGGAATTTCCACAGCCTTTACCCTAGGTTAATAGGAAAAAGTTCCAGGTTCCCCTTTCCCATCTAGCCATCAAGAAAGGGAGTGCCTGACCTGTTCCCATTCCCTGGAGGAGGAACCCGTGTGCAAACCACTAGTTGAGAATCTAGTGTAAATCCCCATAACTGCAATTATTCTGCATACCTTCTGTATTAGGTTACACAATGACTGCGGGGAACAGCATGTTATAACAAGGTGTGTGAGTCACAAAAGGTAAGATTCTTATATAATTGTTTATCGTACAGTTCAGCTGAAAGGACTGTCAGAGTACAGGAATCCTGACAAGAGAGAGAGCC
The DNA here is from genome assembly GCF_011386835.1 of Chrysemys picta bellii. Lineage (NCBI taxonomy): Eukaryota > Metazoa > Chordata > Testudines > Emydidae > Chrysemys > Chrysemys picta. The sequence continues at coordinate 135,294,906 of NC_088794.1, read as the reverse complement.
TGGCAGAAGCAGGGCAAAATAAAGCAGATACGATCCATGTAAAATCTTGTCAGTGTATAGGATGAAAGAACATCCCCGGAAATCCTGCGGGATCTGGGGATATCTCCCCCCAAGACATAGATTTTAATGCAACTTTTTGGTGCTCACACATTGGGTCGGACACCATCACAGCAAATTGGGAGATGGAATTTCCTTCAAAGCCCTACATCACACAGCCCCGGCCTACATCTCTGACTTGGTCTCTTTCCAAGTTCCTCTTTGCCAACCTCACTCCATCAGCGAGACCAGTCTAGATACCGCTGTCAGTTTCTTTTCCCATAAACACCTCTGTGCCTCTTTCCATGCTACTTCTTATGCTAGGAACCAAACCTGTTTGCCAAGCCACTCCCGCTGGCCTCATTCAAAACCTCCCTAATGAGTTCTGTCATCTCACTGTAGGCAGGGGCGGCTCCAAGCACCAGCGCAGCAAACGTGTGCCTGGGGCGGCAAGCCCCATGAGGGCGGCAGTCAGGCTGCCTTCGGTGGCATGCCTGCGGGAGGTCCGCCGGTCCCGCGGGTTTGGTGGCAATTCGGCAGCGGATACACCGAAGGCGCGGGACCGGCAGATCACCCGCAGAAATGCTGCCGAATCCACATGACCAGTGGACCTCCCGCAGTCATGCCGCCAAAGACAGCCTCACTGCCATGCTTGGGGTGCAAAAAACATAGAGCCGCCCCTGACTGTAGGATGAGGATCTCAGACAGGATAGTCAAAATATGGAGAGCATTCAGAGAAGAGCTGCAAGCCTGATTCAAGAATGAGAATACACATCTTACAGCTCCTTACATTTAGGGATGTCAGTCTATTTATGAGGTGACTTCTGTGACTACCTACATGGGGAAAAGGAGGAGGCACTTTCTTCTAGTGGACAAAAGACATAACAAGATTCCATGGGTGGACACTGAAGCTTGACTAACTCAAACTGGAAATAAGATGCATAGTTTTAACAGTGAGGATAAGTAACCTTTGGAACAGTTTGCCAAGCACTGCGGTGGATTCTCTATCCCCTGAAATCTTTAAATCAAGACTGAAATTGTCCCTAGAAGATAAGCTTTATTCAATCACAAGTTATTGGCCTTGATGCTAAAATCGCTGGGTGATATTCAATGGCCTGTGTTATGCAGAGGTCAGACTAAATGAGCACAGTGGTCCCTTCAGGCCTTATAGTCTGTATACACACACACACTACAATAAAAATAACAAAGTGATCCAGATGCATACTTGACTTTTTCAGAGAGCTTGGTGTTCTTATTGTGACCATTGCCATCCAGCTCCACTTCTTCCCTCTGCCCTTTTGTCTGTTTGTGACTCACGAGTTGTGTCATGTCAGTTTTAGATAGTCCTTGCCTGGAAGAAGTGACTACAGCCTGAATCTCCTTTCTGACCAATCTCTGCTCAGGTGCAAGGGAGGCAAAGATACCATTTTAATGCTTTTCCTATTCTGGGGCCAGCTGGGAGAAGTTTCAGCCCCTGTGACAAGTTAGATAGTTGCAGGGGTGACTACTATTGTAAGTGGATTTGAGATGGGGACTTTAAACTCAGAGCTTCATTCTTTGGCTGCCACGAGCTGAGAGCATGGCAGAGACACTGTGCTCAACACCTAAGAGAGAGGGAGCACTCGGCATTGTATTTAGTGTCCCTCTGGCTAATTTAGGAATAGCCTTGACTAGCTGTAGACTGGCAGGCGTGCAGGACTGGCTCAGGCAATGCAGCTAGACCGGCAGATACAGGAATCTGCAAGTCAGGGGATCACCAGTGCTAATATGATGTTTACTGCTCACGCTTCAATGTTGCATGGAGACACAGAGCTCTGTGGTCCAATTGGCTAGCTGGGTTCTGTAGAATCTAAGTGCTTCCTGAGAGCAAAAACAACAGTGAAACCTCTCTTCTTCTCTGCAACTAGGCAACGTTGTTTTTTTATAGATACAAAAGTGTGAGACTGGGGGTATGTCTACATAGCAAAAAAAGAAAAGAAAAAAAAAAGGCAGCAGAGAGTCTCAGAGCCTGGGTCAACTGACTCAGGCTCAGGGGACTCATGCTACGGGTGATAGCAGTACAGACATCACTCATGCTGGAGTCTGAGCTCGGAAACTCCGCAATGGGGGTGGGTTTCAGAGCCCTGGCTCCAGCTCCTGCAGGAACATCGATGCTGCTATTTTTAGCCACATAGTGAGTGTCCACAAGTCTGAGTCAGTTGGCCCAGACTCTGAGGCTCCCTGGCACAGGGCTTTTCTTGCTATGTAGATGTACCATGAGGGTGCTAATGCAGGAAGGCCGGGCCCAGTTCTGGATGCAGGACTGCTCGTGGTCATTCCTATTTCAGCTGGCCGTGAGTTCCATAGCCTGAGTCCCATTTGAGGAAAGTTCTATCTTCTGGAGACACAACTTTTGCCCTATTGGCTACATCTTCAAATTGGACCCACAATTTCAGCAAGCACATTGCGATGCCAAATTCCACTCGGCCCATTGTGTTGGGGAAAGATTTGACTGTTGTATAGGGCATCCGCTGGGATAGACTAATATTTATTAATCCCTTGCTGTCACAAGCACTAAATACAATGTCTGCAAGCCCTGTTTTAAAATCTACTAAAACACAGTAAAGTTTAAGATGTTTATTGTGTGAGTGTTTCAGTCACCTGGTACAAATGTAACATGTTATTTTTAATTTGCATGTGCGCACGTGCGCACACACACACACACACACACACACACACACACACACACTGTTTTAGGTGCTGGTTGAAGGAACTGGTAGCTGCAGATTCACTCTTTTGTACTAGGTCCTGATCTTACCTCAGGATCTGTTAGTGCAACCTCCTGTATTATTGACTGCAGCGTGCAGCAGGACTCCACATGGGCCCAGGAGTCCAAGCTAGCAGATGTTAATTCAAGATCAGGGCCATAATTGGCTGTTGAAATATGAAAATTTTTAACTGGTACTACTTCTTAGCTTAGCATGGAGTATGGTCGACGACTAGGGCTCCTAGGCCCTACGGCAATACAGAGAATAAATGATGATAAATCAAGACTATCCTATCCTAGAATCCCAATACCTCTCACGTTCAAAGTCAGTTTGAACAATGAGCAAAGTAGACAATTGAAAGCTTTTTTGAACCAAGAAGCTATTTCCCCCCCACCATTTTGGATGCCAGGAACTGGACCAAAGTAGCAACCAGATTGAGTGCCTCCGTATTTTACACCACAGGCCTGACCCTGCAGCCCTTGCTCACATGAGCATTCCCAGGTGTGCTACAAAGCGTTCAGTCCCCTTCCACAGCTGATACTGTTCTGCATCAGCACTTCAAATACAGGCACCTCACTGGGCGCTCAGCTAGTCATCCTATCAAATGGCCACTGCCATTAGTGCTGTACCGCCACAGCCCTACAGTTGTCAAATAAGACACCAAACCAGGCCTTTCACTTACCCATCCCCGAGGCTCCATTCCGTTGGTTGTTTTGTTTCCTGCTGATTGTGAAAGGCAAGGAATGCTGAAGCGGAAACCTTCCAGCCTTTGACAAAGTTTAGCAGAGAACCAGTAGCTTCCTTACAGTAATGGAGCTTAATGGCAATGGAGATACGGTTGATGCATTTGTCAGATGATGGTACAGTGCTTCTGTGCCCTGAGCAATTGCAGGCAATCTCTTTGCTGTGGCTAACATGTGCAACATCTTATGACCTTACTTTCTAGCGGGCTTTGAACACCATATTATTGACCACTGTTGTTTTTGTCCTTTTATTTGCCTTAGTTCTAAGGGATATGCATAATTTGTCTTTTGGGCTCTGCTGCCTTGGTTCCTTTGTGGCTACTCAGTTTGTCTCCCGGTGCCATTGTTTTTCCAGGGAGTCACAACATTGTCATCTGTATTCTCAGATTACATATATTTTGACAGCCCAAGTAGTCTTCTTAAATGGGTTGGCCAGGTGCCTGCTGCAACACAGCTTGTGTTGGCGGCCACAAATGCTTACAGATTCAGGGCCTTCCCTTTGCCACTATGCAGCTAATCTTAATTTGGTACACAAGTGTCAACAGGTGTCGTCAAGGAAAGAGGGATGAGGGGATATTGGTACAGCTGGAGGAAGTATTTATAGTTGCTTTTTTAAAACAGTATAGATCCCATCTCTGTGAGTGTGTGTAACACAATCAGGGACCCTAGCTTTTCATGAGTCCATGGCCGCAGGATTTCCTGTGGAATTCTCTGCTGACCATAAAAGAAGCTAAAAATAAATGCATTAAAAATGATACCCGCACACAATCATACATGCCACTCTGCCTCAGCCCTGGCCAATGAATTATTTAATGGCTAGAGGACTGTGAAAGGTGTGGGCCCTGGAAAATGGCGACTAATAATGAATTTTGGGGGGCATAAATCTCTAGCCAGCTTCACGGCCAAACATTTGTAGTCTTGCTGCTTGAGCTTCAGGAGCCCTGAGCAAAATACACATGAGAAGTTATGAAGATGCTGTGAATGAGAGTCTTAGCACTAGGATTCGGGGTCTGCCTTCCAGCCAGGAATCAGCCCAACAAGATGCAAAAAAGCTAAAGGAAGCCTTTAAAGCGAGGGGCTACCCCTGGCATTTGCCAATCAAGCTACAGGGGAGATTTTCAAAGGCAGCAATGGGAATGAGCAAGAGAGCCAGGTGCCTAGCTGCTTTTTGTGCCTTTAAAAATCTCACCCTAGAGACAATCCACCCAACCACAACGGACTAGGTCCGATTCAGAGCTCATCTACACCACTTTTTACACTGGTGTGACTTCACTGACCAGAATGGAGTTACTTCCGGTTTACACCACAGTCACTGAGAGCAGAATCAGGCTCAAAGCCTCCAAACCTGAAAATAAACATGTCAGGCCCAATTCTTCATTGCCCTGCATTTTGTCATTTACACCTGTGCAAAGTGGGTGTAAAAATCTACAATTCCTGATCCAGTAGCATTTCACGCCCGTGGGCACTGGTGAAAGTGACAACACAGGTACCGGGCAATGGAGAATCAGCCCCAAACTGTGTAATGCTTCCTTGCTGTGGGCTTCCGTAGTACATGAAGGCACAATCTGCACAAGCCAGGGCTTGGACTTGATGACCTAAGTGAACTTTTCTCTCTCTACCTTCTGGGAATCTCTAGCATGTTCTGGCGTGAATAGTGGGAGGAGGGAACAGTGCCTGGAGTCCTTCTACCCTTGTGCTGCTGTAACAGGGGCAGCCAGAATCCCACTCCTTGCATTCCCTGACACCGAAGCAGATGGGTTATAGCATCACCACTGGCATGAGAAGGGGTGGAGCCATCCCTCCAGTGCTCCAGCAAAGGGCCTAAGGTGAATGCAAGCTGTACCCTTTTAAAGGCATAGCAGTTACTGCTATGCATGCTCTCCATTAAAGGATTCAGGCGTGATGTTTCCAGCCACTGCAAAATCAGTGGTACCTCGCCATACACACAGCAGCAGTGGCTTCTAAAGCCACAGTCTAGCTGCCAGGATGCTACTACGGTGACCCAGACCTGCATTAGCTGAGTAGTACCAGCTGTTAACAGGACACCATTAAATAGGACCACACCAGGACAATGTTAGAATTGTAAATAATGTCTCTGGGAAGGAAGAGAGGGAGAGATCTGTGGCAGCTGGAGCTGTAAAACCCTGTAATCATCCCAGGATGTTGCAGTGAAATCACCACTTGTAGCAAACATCCTATTGACAGGAGAGTGAAGAAAGGTGGTTCTTGTTCTGAGGACTAATTCTATATTTTTCAAAGCTTCTCTGATTGCCTTGGGCCTGAGGACCTGTTATTATTTCACACTTTGCTCCTTTTCGGTAAGGAGGCTACATCACGGAAGGTCATTTCCTAGACTATTTGGATAAAACAGGTCATTGGCTATCATCTGTGATTCATTGTTTCAAAACTATTCTTTGGATTTCAGTAGCGCCCAGAGACTCCAATTGAGATCAGCACCCCATTGTGCCAGGTGCTGTACAAACATGCAGTAACTGATAGTCCTTGACCCAAAATGCTTAGTCTAATAGACAAAATAGGCAAAGCGTGGGAGACAAGGATTTGATAAATGGGGAACTGAGGCAAAGAAATTCAGGTCTGGTCTACACTTAAAAGCCTTACCAGTATAATTATTTGGTTACCAGTATAACTATTTGGTGCCAGCAATGCCCCGCTGCCATCTACATTGGCCAAACTGGACAGTCTCTACGCAAAAGAATAAATGGACACAAATCTGACATCAGGAATCATAACATTCAAAAACCAGTAGGAGAACACTTCAATCTCTCTGGTCACTCAATAACAGACCTCAAAGTGGCAATTCTTCAACAAAAAAACTTCAAAAACAGACTCCAACGTGAAGCTGCAGAACTGGAATTAATTTGCAAACTGGATACCATCAGATTAGACCTGAATAAAGACTGGGAGTGGTTGGGTCATTACAAAACCTAAACCTAATTTTCCCAATACTAATTTCTCCCTACTGTTACTCACACCTTCTTGTCAACTATCTGTAATGGGCCACTCTCATTACCACTTGAAAAGTTATTTTTCCTCCCTTGGTATCCTGCTGTTAATTGATTTATCTCATTAGATTGACCTCACACTTGGTAAGGCAACCCCCATCCTTTCATGTATTTATACCTGCTCCTGTATTTTCCACTCCATGCTCTGATGAAGTGGGTTCTAGCCCATGAAAGCTTATGCCCAAATACATTTGTTAGTCTCTAAGGTGCCACAAGGACTCCTCACTGTTTTTGCGGATACAGACTAACATGGCTACCACTCTGAAACCAGTCCCAAAAGAGCTTACAATCTAAACAGACAAGACCAGAAAAAGGGGAAAGAAAGGGAGTATTATCCCCAGGTCACATATGAGCAGGGATTCTAGTTTTCCATGATAAAAAACCCCTCAAATTCTCCGATAACCCCCCCACCAAATCTGTGTTTTTCTGCGATTAAAATGAAACACTGAACTTTAGTTTCTCTAGTCACTATATATATAGGTGTCAGTTGAACACAATGTTTTACTGATACACAAGTAGAACCCGTTTATCCAAGCCTCCATTACCCAGCTCTCCGTATTAACCAAAACACCAGCTGCCCAGGGCTGACAGCAGCTGAAGTGGGCCTGACTGCTCGAGCCCCTCACCCCCAGCTAAAAATCTGCCAATTCTCCTGATTATCTGAATTTTTGATGATCCGATCTGGCCCCAGTCCCAATTAGATCAGATAAATGGGGTTCCACTGTAAATTTAAAGCACATAAAAAAATCAACCACAAGAGTGGGAGGTTGCATGCATTGAATAAGTGACACTGGTAATTTCAACAAAATTTAGTTAATATACATTTTTATTTTTTCACAAAACGTAAAACCTAAAGAGTCTCTGTAAAAATGCAAATTCCGCATTTTTCCGTGGCAAAAGGATTTCTAGGATCCCTACACATGAGGAACTAAGGCGCAGAGAGACTAAGGTGGGATTTGCAAAAATGCTCAGCATTGGCCTAGCAGCTCTCACTGAAGTCTTGCATCTGCAGCATTCTTTATTGAAAAGAGCTTATGGAAAGCCGTGTGCCTCACAGCTAGGCGTGGAAGGATTAGATTTTTGTCAGTAAATGTAGATAAACATCAATTTCACTGTACACACACAAACCCATGAAAAAACTATTTCCATCGATGATGACAGAAATTTACAGATAGGCAAAGTAAGAAACATGATGCTTGAGAACGTGCTAGAGTTTGATTTAAGGCTATTTACTTTGTGTATTTTGATGCGATGTTGACAACCGGTGTTTTAACAGTTATAAAGCTTTCACTCCTTGAATCTCAATATCTACTGCCATTAAATAATCATCTGACTCTTCATAATTTCCCACAACTCTGAACATTTAAACTGATAAAAATCAAAAAGAAAGAATTAAAATCCTATAATTTTGTGCCACTGTGAAAATTAAAATCAAGACAAATAAAAAATGCTTAAAAATATATATTGATACTATCAAAATTATAAAATAATAAAAATCAAGTTCTATCAAGCCTACTCATAGCTATACTGCCTTCTCGCATACAGGCTTTTTGAAGTTTTCCAAGCTCTTGTGTCACTGTAATGCAGCATTTCTAATTGCATCAGTCACCTTACATAAGGACAAGCAGTGAGCATCGAATGCTCCGGAGATACTTCTAAGCATCGTGAACAATGGGGGCGGAGGGGGATGGGTGGGGAGGAGGACACGTCAGTGTGTGGGCTGCACATGGAACAAAAAGGGTTCTCTTAAATTCACGCTGAAAATAATCTTACCAGTGTTTTGACCCAGAGGCAGTCATTTGCAGAATGAGCTAGAAATAGCCTTGCTGCCTCCTCTTTTTCGGGTGAATTTAAAGCAATGCTGCCAGGTGAAATGTGACCCTTCTTTGCTTTTGCTGGATAAAGAAGGCCTGAAAAGATTCTGTCCAAAAGGCTATCTTATCTGCTTGGTTTTTATATTCAAAAATTCAGGACTTGTCTATCCTGGTGTTTCTGGGAGACACTATGGACAGCTGGAGAACTAGTTGGATTATTTCATCCATTACAGCTAGAACACTTGTCCAGACCCTCATCATCTTCCATCCTGACTTCTGCAACCTCCTCGTCTCCGGCTTTGAGAAATCCCATTTTGCTCCCCTCATATCCATTTAAAATATGGCTACAAAGACAATTTTCCTGGCTCAGCACTTTGACCACATGACCCTCTTCTTTGCATCCCTCCGCTGCATCAAACAAACAATTTGTCTTCACATTTAAGACCACCTATCCCCGCCCTATCTGTCATCTTGTGTATACTATTGAGATATTGACTCCCACCTCCACTTTACCAGTCAGATCTGTCTTGATCACCCATTTGTCAAATTTTCTAGCAAGCACCTCCACACTCTCCCCAGTGCTGCCCTCTATACCTAGTAGGAGCATCCTGTGAAATTCTACAAAGCCACCTCGTTGTCCTCCTTCAACTCTCTCCTTAAAACCTCTCCTCTGCATGCTGCTGATAAAACACTCTGTTATGGCTAGGCAGCTGATAGGCTGTGACCACAGCTTCTCATGATGATCGCAAGTTCATTGTTACCATGTGCTCCCCCGGTCTGCCTGTTGCATCCACCTCTTGTCTCCGTCGCTTAGATTTTAAGGTCTTTGCTGCAGGTGTCAGATCAGAAAAAAGTAGATGGTGATATTCGCTAAAGTCTTACCCACTGATGAAGTCCTGCCCACCATTTCCTACGAGGGGCCACCCTCTGCAGAAAACAGACTACATGAGTCTTTCACCCAACACCAATTAACTGTGCTGCTCCCCACAACACAGGCCATTGAATTCTGCCCCCCAACTACAAAACATAAGCTAGACAGAATTTAATTCTGCCTCCTGCAGTCAATACATATCCTGCACCCACACACCACACACGTATCTCCCACGTATCTCTCTGCACAGTGCAGATCCTCACCACAGTTGATACAGACCCTGGCATGCACAGGAGCACGCACACAATTGACATAGACCCTTCAACATTTGAGACTCAACACACATTATAGACCCCCACACAGAACCCCTCATAATTGATACAGAACCCTTCCCCCCACCGCCTCCCACAATTGACAGTCCATATGGCAGAGTCCCCCAATTGATACAGAACCCCCCCCACACACACAAGCACTCCACAATTTATAAGCTCCCCTCATCATCCCTCCCCAACCAGCCCCCTGCTTCTCCCCATAGGCCTTGGGAGATCTTCATTCCCCTCCCAGGCCTGCGGGGGACACCACCACTGGCAGACCTTTAACTCCCAGACTAGGTGGGGAATGGAGGGGATAGGAGCTGCTGCTTCTCATCCTGCTCCAAGGTTGCACACTCCTGCCTTGTGTTTTGAGAGGGAGGGAGATGGAGCACTAGCTGCTCCACGTTCTGAGAAACCAGCTGTCCATCAGCAGACAGAGCAGTTCTGATTTGGCCAATGGAGCTGATGGTGGTGGGACAAGATGGTGACAAGTTCACGGAAGTGCTAGTATGACAAATGGACACATACTGGTCATTTCCAAGGCCTGGTTGTGTGTTGGTATGGCACCGAGGACAATTGCTGCTCAGGCCTCTGGGCACGACCACCATATAAATAAATACTACTACTAATGAGAGTGAAATCTGATCAACTGAGTAGGGAAGTAAACTTTAGGGAGCCTAAACTCATTGGGCTGGAGCCTCAGCAAGTGTAGTAAATCAGGGAAACTCCATTGACTTTAGCTGATCCCATTGGAGTTATTTTGATTTACACCAGTTGAGGAGTTGGCTCATTTGTTTTTGTTAGCACCTATTTAACTCAAATGTCGGACACACCATCGGATGAAAAACTCTTCTGGCAAAGATTCACGATTCCATTCCTTCAGTGAAGGGCTGAGAGCTCACCCGACTCCTCCCTCTAGCTCCTCCAAGGAAAAATGCCACAAAACATGGAGAAAAGATGGCGTTGTTCCTGATGTTTGTAAAGGGGAAAAAAACCCAAGAGGAATATTTACACAGAGCCTAAATTTGGGGCCTAAACTACCCGAGAGCGGCTCCCACTTCTATACACACACATGTGTGCTGCAGCTCCCTAGTGTGCTGCAGCTCCTACGTGAACACGACTTCCTGAGCACCGAGCAGTTACTCCCCTGAGTAAAGTGATGATCACTCGATACCCAGTGAAGGGCTGTCACTCACTCCCTCAGTCCCGACACTGTCCCACGTGCTACAGGACACACAGGATGCTATGTGAGTGTGGCAGAGGTGGACCGTGGATGTGTCAAGGCTATGTAGAGTAATGAGAACAGAATCAATCAGGTGGAGGCATCCTGACAAACTGAGTAGAAACCACTGTGCAGTAGCAGCCCCTGGCGATAGGCATACTTCAACCAGTTGGGCATCCTCTTCTGTGTACACTTACACTCAATTGGCTGTAGCGTGCAGCTTTGTAGAACACAGTGCTGACCACAGATATGACTGGTCTAAGAACCCCACTGTGGACAGCAACAGGTTTAGGATGTAGCCAATGATTTTAGTTTATTATCCATTTATTGTGTGATGATATGATTAATCAACATGTTATATCATATATATTCATTGTAGGTTAAATAGAGTTAATTTATAGGATTATTGAAGTATAAGATGGATCAGTATTTAGAGGGAATCATGTATTAGATATAAGTAAGACATGCTGAAACTCAAGAACCTGTAGGCTGAGGCCTGCAAGATTTTAGCTTAGCTATTTTAGGCCTTGGAGATAAGAAATGCTGACACAAGTAAATGACCGAGGAATAACCCAATGCCCTAAGATTATGGGAAAAGAGAGGTACCAAGTGGTAATATTGCGAAAATGTAGCCGGAAGATTAATTTTAAATGATAAAAATGCTGTAAAAGCACATCTTATCTCCAACATGTGTCTTAACCACAGAATACAGGTGGTACGTGAATGTTAATAAGAATAAAGATAACCTACACAGCCTATAGAATTCGAGGTCTCTTATGTTTCTAGGGGACACAGACCAGTAAGAAAAGAGAGGGCTGACACTTTCATGTACATGCACAGAATGTAGATATAGCTAGAATCACATTATTAAAAAGGGTGCCCAGAGTGGTAAAATTTAGCTTCCTATGGGAAAACTCCAGCAGGGACCATCATGATCAATCAATGAGTGAGCCATCAGACTCTAACACCATCTAGGAGGATATATGTCTGTAGTTATATCTGGTGCATGGATATATTTAGGAATTGTGTATGCGGTGACATCCATAACTTTGTTGGCAACTTTAATAAAACTGCTAAAAGATAGTGGACCTTGTTCTTGTGATTGTCTGTGTTACATGCTGAAGGTTTCAGGCTCCTATGGCCTTTAGGTCCAGAACAAACAGAGATAACTCAGTTGAATTTGAGACTGTAGCTGCCAGAGCCAAATCTACGGTGGTATAATAAAATTCACATTGAATAAAAGGCTACAAGGGTGGTCCTTGTGTCTTCTGCCCAGAGTGTGCCTGTAGCAAGTCTTAGGGCAAGCTAATGAGTCGGGTAGAGAGAATCACTCTTAGCTGGCTGGAGCATAGGGATGGATGTGTGTAAATTGCACTGACTGCATATTCCTGGGGCTGATTGTTTCCTGATCAGGCAGGACCAGCCTATGAATGCATCTGTGCTTTGTATCACACTGGCAAATGGTGCTCTGTTCTACACCTTGTTCCTTTAGCTTTTTTAGAGCTGCCAAGTGATCTGCCTCTCTGTCCCAGTCCCTGGCTGTTTGTCCTGGGGTAGCACCAGTACTCTGCTGATAGCACTTTACACTAGTTTCAAGCTACCAAGAGCGTCGCAGCACATACTCACAGCCCATTCTGGCAGCACATGCTGAGGGAGCCAGCCACTCCAACTATCAGCCTGACATCCCCCATCTACAGAATGGCTACCCTCTGCAGAGTTACTATGGCCCCTGTTGAGCAAGGCGTTTAAAGCATGTGCTCCACTTGAAGCACATGAGACGTCCCACTGAAATCAATGAGACTGACCATGTGCTTAAAGTCTGGCACATGCTGAAGTACCTGGCTGAATCAGGGCCTCAATGTGTAAGGCAGTTTGGTTTGCTTCTTAGCATAGATGGAGCTCTGCACAATGGCTTAATACTCTAGCCTGCACAATGATATGGGATTAGGCTGAGTGTCCTTTGAGACTTCTATTTTGCTCCATACATTGCCATAAATACAGAGGGGTCCAAGCTGCAAAGTTCAGGGCCCAAAGTTCAACAGTTGCCAGATTTTAGGTGACTAATTTGAGGCACTGTAACTCTGATTATTAGAGGAGTGGAACATCCCCAATGGAAGTCAATGGGGGATGCAGATATTCAGCACCTCTGAAAAATTAGGCTGATGGTGTTTCCAAGTGGACATTCAAAAAGTGAGGCACCCCAAATGAGTGGCCATTTCTGAAAATTTGAGCCCAGATTCCTATCTGCACCCAGCTCTGGATCTGAACTCCTCCAAGGATCAGAGCTACTGGATCTTAGGTTTTGGAATAAGAATCGGTGCCAGCCATGAAGTTTGGATTCAGGGCCTAGCTTTTCCTAAGTCCGAGGGACATCTGTTCCCATCTCTAGCAGTCAGGATAATTTTTTAATTACAATACCATGGAAAATATTAAGAGCAAACTTCAAAGTAACTAAGATTATAGGCTGATAACATTCTGTCTATTTATGAGTGCACAGATAAAGCATGATAGTATTATTCCATTCGGAAAAAGACAGAGCTTTTAAGAGCTTCCCCTCCCCACCACCACCACCAAAAGAGAAACTTACTCAGAGTCATCCCATGGTATTAGAATTCCCCAAAGTTGCAATGCTCTGGTTATTGTCTTCTGCATTAATCAAGGAGGGCCAAGAAGGAAACACATTTTCATTCTGAAATTGGAAACTATGATTTAAGACCACCTTCCAGGAGATAAATCATTGCTACCTTTCTGAAAGTCTTGGAACAGCCTTCGGCCTGCAGACCCCTGGAGGTCCGCAGACTATGTTTAAGGTTTCCAAAGGGGTCCATGTATCAATTTGAAATTTTTTAGAGGTATGCAAATGAAAAAAGGTTGAAAACCAATGCCCTAGAAACTACCACTGCATTAGGATAAATATGCATCTTATTCTTGTGCAGCACAAGAGAGACTATAGATTTCCCAGGAAAAATGAAGTTTCTGTTGAAGGTAGTTTTCTCTAGAAACTCCAGAGTGCAATTTTTATTAATAAAACAACACTCTAGGTGTGTCAGAAGGAGATGAAAATACATTTCTCAGTGGCAGCTCCAGTATCCTAGATGCAGCTGATACCGCTGGGTTGTCATTGCTTCTTGGAATTTCGTGCCCTAATCAGCTCACATGTGAAGAGGACTGATTATTGTATTCCAAAAGTCTTACTTCTGCAGTCACTGTGATCAAAGATAGGGGTGGGGGATGGGAGAAATGTGCCATTTCCAGCAGTATCCTCCTCCCAACATGAGAAGGGAGGGGGAAGGCTCAGAAGGCTCAGAAATGAAATAGGGCAGACTATATAAAAACACTCTACAAGACAAGGTAAATATTAGATACACAATGCGGTTTAATATCATGTTTGTGTTGAATGTTTCAGGGTAGAATAAGAGAATTAGGCACCCAGTTCCCATCATATTTCTCCTTTGAAGATCCCAGTCTTAACATTTGATTTTTCTTCAAGCAATGACCAGGTAAAAGATGGGCTTCCTGACAGGAACAGTCTGCTTTTTGTGGGCTGGGCTCTTGGGGCTTGCAAAGGCCACTTTGTGCTGGGTAAGTGCAAAGTGTCCTCGCTCCAACCACCAGAGAGTGCAGGGGAACTTTCCGCTGGCAGAAGTGCCTCTGTCACCCCTGCATCATCCCCTCCCTCCTCCTGGCTTAAGAGGAAGAACAAGGGTGCTGGTGCGAGTCAGGATGGCAGGGGCAGGATAAGTAGGACAGGGGATGTGACAGTGGAGATATGCCAGACCCTCCACCAGCACAGGATCCCTCAGAGACCTTGTCCCAGTGTTTATAAGTTGGGACTGCCCTTAATCATAAACCCTCACTTAGCGCTCTGGTAGCCTGGACCCACCCCAGTGCATACCAAGGCCTAAGTATTTAGAGTCCTAAAATGAAGCCTGATTTGATTTTTGGATTTACATTTTTCTGATTGTTTGTTTCTTTTCCTTATCTGTGTTTAAAAGGACGGTTCTGTGCTTGGCAAGCACACAAGAAGCCAGACCAAGTTCTGTGTGACAAAAGCCTGGACCCAGGTGCCTGCTCCTATTCATGGCAGTAAGAAGAGTAACTCCTCCCGAAGCCTCACAGCCCACCCAGGCTGACACAGCTCAAGGGCCCCATCTACAGGACTGGCAGTTAGAAACACAAAAGCCCATATATCGCTTAGAGAAGAGGCACCCATATGGTTTCCAGCCATTGTAACATGTTAACTACAAGGACCCTGGTGGAAGGAGAGAAAGAGGAAAAGAAAACAGAGCGAGAGAAAGAAGAGTCCCTGAGATCCAAGGAGGGATAAGAACAATTAAGATGGAGGAGAGAAAACAATGTGCACAACTGCAGTTCACTATAGTTCTACTGGGTAACAGTCCACCCTTGTGTGACAAAGACACAGCACTATAGCTACAGTGCTAGACATAGAGATCCAGGGCCAGATCCCCAGCTAGTGTAAATCAGTCAATGGAGATACATCAATTTACACCAGCCCTTGGGGCCATATCCTCTGTTGTCTTCCACCCTGTGCAGGCAAAATGGGTTTTAAAAAAAACACTACCACCATGTCCCAATATTTGCTCTGGTGTAAATGCCCGTACAAGGCTCAGGACAATAGAGAATTAGGCCCTAAATATCTTCAGGCTGGTGTGACAGGTGAAATCTGTTCTACCACACTCTCCTCAGAGCCCCATGCTTGCAGAAGTTACTACACCAATCCTGGTTATACACAGAGGCTCCGGGCTCAGCATTAGAGTCCAAGAAGTGACCTGAACTAGAATTGTTTGTTTAGGGGTTCATGTCTTGCAGATAATGGACAGACTCGGACCAACCATTGCACGAGGAGCTTTGCACACCTGCTGCACAGGGCAGGAGAGAATCCTGGTGGGAAGCAGAGCCCTGGCTCCCTCCTGGCATCCCTGCTGAGATCCAAGGTGCCTAGGGCAGGGAAGGGCAGGGTGAGTGTAATGTTCCCCTTTTCCCATACACTGACCAGCAGAGTTGCAGCTCTTTCAATAGTGGTATAGTGAGCACAGTGGTGTGGGTTTCCTGTGAGCCCCCAGAAGGATGTGTGGCTGAGCCACAGATTTGTACTGGGGGATGCTGGCTTGCTGCTCCAGAATGCCTGACAGCACCTTTGCCAAGTGCTGGACAATCCAAAGAGAGCTATCATCTCTGTTTCTGTGGGGATAGATTAGTACATCCATGCCGAGACTTGTCCTAGATACACACAATCAGCCCAACCATCCCTTTTTCAGGGGGGACAGCCCCTGTTTTTGTAAGCAACATATGTTGGCCTTTTTCCCAAAGCCCTCTGTGACCAGTGCATTTAAATGTAGTTAAAAGGTGCAGCCTATTTGTCTGCTGAGCCATCCCTATCTCTAGCTCTCATAGGCTGGCTGCTGTGCCACTCCCAGATAACAACAACCCAGGCAGAGACACAGATAAAGCCAACAGAGATGCCTTCATGGGGAATTCCAGTTGAATCTTCCATTGGCTTGTATTGGGTGCAGTTAGCAACTGGATTTTAGTACAGAGCAAGGAGTATTGTTTTTCAGCTGGCTTTTTACCTTGTTCAAAGCAGAATATCAAGTCCTGTGTTCTCTGTTTTTGCTGGAGGTCCCCTTGGAGGATTGAGGGTAAGTCTACCCTGCAAAAATCCCCTGTTGTAGTGATTCTCAGACCATGGGTCAACTGTCTTGGGCTCATGCTCTGGGGGTACAAGTAGCAGGGAAGATGTTCTACTCGAGCTCAAGTCCAGCTTTGAGACCCACTCCCCTCACCAGGTTTTAGATCCCGGGCTCCAGCCTGAGTGGGAACATCTACACTGCTATTTTTAGCCCCATAGCATAAGTCTGCAATCCTGAGTCAGTTGACCTGGGCTCTGAGACTCACTGCTGTAGGGTTTGGGTTTTTCTGCAGTGTAGACTTACCTTAAGAAGTGGATTAGGAGCTCTCAAGGCTTGCTTTGAGGGGCATAGTGTTAAACCTTTACGAGAGGGATATTCTATTCTGACCTTTTCTATCCTAGGCTTTTTGGCTCAAGATTTCTCACTAGAGCTAGCATTGTTTACCTCTGCTGGTGGTAGCAAGGATGGGAGGGCTCATATAGACAGGGCTTCAGGAATCTGCTGGCATTTTAAAGCATTGTGCCATGTAGACTTTCTCTGAGCGGGGTGAGGTGCAATGGTGCATAAAATGTAAAGACTGCAGAAGGCCTGTCTGCACCGTTTATATCATCACTGGAGCTGAATTGGGGGTAGCAAAAGATTTGAAATATGGGGCAAACAAGCTTAGTGTAGATACCCCATTTCTCACGTTCGAGTTAACCAGATGTTAAACAGACCCTCTCCTCCCCCCAAGTGTTAATAAAGTCTGAATAAAATCCAGTCAGGCAGGTGACACTTCACTGATGGCTGTGAGATCACAGGTCCACTAGTTCTCCAGTCATCCACAAGATCTGCCCAGAAAAATCAGGGCCACATCTGAATTTGTAATTAAACAACAGGCAGAAAATAGAGGAAAACATTAAAAACCAAAAAACACCCCGCAAGCCTTTCAGGCCTCCTTTATCCATTGTAAAGAAGTGTGAGAGGGCACAAGGCCCACATTTTCCTCCCTCAAGAAGTCACACTTGAACGCACAGGAGGTTTATGAAAACATGTCTTCTCTTTGTAACAAGAAAACAATCAATACCTCACCCCTTGCCAGGAGTGTGAAGAATCAAACTAACTAAAGCACCAACGCCGTGACTATCTGTGAGCTTCACAGAAAGTTCCGAAGCAATAATTCACACGTGGTTCTCACCGCGGCACCACATAAAAATAAACAGCAGCCACTCAGCTCAAACACAGACAACAATTTCTGCCATGTTTGGTAAAATATGTAGCTAGAGGGCCACATCTAATCTGTTAAAGTAGCACTGGTTAATTACTGCCTGGCTTGTAGTTCATTTTGTATTGCTGTTCTTTATGTTATCATAAGGGTATCCAGTGTGGGTGTAATATATACACGGTATGACGAAGAAGCTGGTGTTTATGGGAACTGCTGCCTTCTCCTGAACTGAATAAGAACTTCTTAGCTGTACATCATAAACCTTCCATTGCCAACAGCTCGAGTGCTAGGAGCAGGTTCAATCAAGTTTCTGGAACTGGAGGATGTCAGTTCAATCCCTGATCTTGCTGTTGAGTTACCACATTGTGCAGCATTTTGATAACCAGGAAGTTCCTAAATGCCATTAATTATTACACTTCTGGCTGCAGTGAGATGTGAAGTCCTGTAAACCCCTGAAGTTTCAGGATGAGATTTGTTAAACCAAGGGTATCAAATGATCTAGCATGTGCACGAGAGAGATACGTTGTCCTTTATTGACTGGAATTCAGAACTGGTCAGTTGTGTGTCAGGCTTTTTACTGCTAACAGCTAATGGTGATTCTCCTTTAGCTGCAGGGGTAGGAGCTGGTGTTTTGAAACAGGAAGTTCTGAATTCTGTTGCTGTTGTCATCACCTCTAAATTCTGAGCAATAGCCATGGTGTGCAGCATTGACCGCCATGAAGCTGTCTCTGGAATTCCATTGCAGGGAGTATTTAACATATTACTTTGAGGTGCCTTATGAAAGACACCAACTAAAATCAAATGCTCTTCCAGCCAATTCCATTAATAAACCATCAATTGTACTTGAGATTAAAATATTTGATAAAAATCAGCATATCTGAGCTTCTTACCTGAGGTCAGCCTGTGGCCAAGAGTGACGTTGACAACGCTGTTTGTGTGCCCAACTTTGTCATCAATTCTCTATCTTCATTTTCAGGCTGGCTTAGCAGAGTCTTGCTGTTGAATATTCAAGTAAAATGTGTAGTTTCTCAGTTACTTCTCTAACTGTTAAACCACTATGAACGCAGCAGAATGGAATCTGGTTTAGAAGTTCTGACACTGGGTTCAAAAAAAATTAGGGTCATCAATGGTTATTAGCCAAGATGGTCAGGGATGCCACCTCATACTCTGGGTGTGCCTAAACTGCGAAAAGCTGGGATTGGACAACAGGGGATGGATCACTTGATAATTGCCCTGTCCTGTTCATTCCCTTTGAAGAATCTGACACTGGCCATTATCAGAAGACAGGATATGGGGCTAGATGGACCATTGGTCTGATCCAGTATGGCCATTCTTATGACACTAGACTTTCATATCTTTATGGGCTGAATACTTCTCCCTTTACTCACAAGATTAGCTTAATTGGGAGTAATGGGACTAATAGCATGAATAAGACGAGCAGGATTTCACCCTGTTTCATTCTCCATCACCAGTGACAGGCTCAGAAACAGATTTCACTCCTGGTATTAGAATTCCCCAAAGTTGCAATGCTATGGTTATTGTCTTCTGCATTAATCTAGGAGGGCCAAGAAGGAAACACATTTTCATTATGAAATTGGAAACTATGATTTAAGACCAGCTTCCAGGAGATAAATCATTGCTTCCTTTCTGAATGTCTTAGAACAGCCTTTGGCCTGTAGACCCCTGGGCCCTGATCTTTCAAGAATCTCCTGAGTGGGTGCAAGCACCTGTAACTCCCACCAGCCTCAAAGGGAATGGAGAGCATCCAACACCCCTCAGGACAGGCCCACTGTGCATAAACATAGTGTACGGTCTGGCCAAAGCAGTGGTTTCTGTAGGGTTTGTATGTTGCTTCCCTTCAAGAATAAAAATAACTCCCCAGTGAAATCACTGGGCCAAAATTCAACCCTTCTTGGAACTCCACTGGAGATACATCAGGGATGGATCTGGCCCATTGTCAGTCAGGAGACCTTCCACGCTTGCAGGGAGCTTTCTTTCCTCAGGCTGTCACCTTAAATATTAATAGTTCATCTGCCTGTCTACGCAGGTATACTCCACTCATCACCATGCTCTCGCAGTTAAGAGCTGAATGCATTTACAGTGAAATAATGATCCCTACACTCAGAAATCAACATAAGGGCGGAACAGTTAATTATTTTTCTACAGACAAGCAGGATGAGAGCCTGACTATATTTTGGAACCAAACATTTGCTTTCTCTGAGGTTCCCCCTCCCTCCTCATGTATCCCTCACATTAATGAATATGTAGTGCAGTAGTTCTTCTGGGAGTTTAATTATAGCTAGCAGAAATACTCGGAATGTAAGTGAAGTCTAAACCTTTGCCATCAGGCTACAGAGCTGTTCTTAACAAGTTGCCTGTGCGTGGGCTGGGGAGTGTGTGTCTTGAACACCGCACCATTTTCCCTGCTGTGCAGTTCTCTTTTTGTTACATTGCAGCCTTTCTGGCAGAGGCTGCTGCTTTGTGTTTTTTGTTTAGGATTGTGCATTCAATTTCTTCTGATCACTCAGAAACAGTAAAGGGGCATTTAGTAACTTAACATGCATTATCTGCTGTTACCTCTGTTCTGTAGATAAACAGAGGACGGCTTATTTTCTAAAGAGAGAAATTTTTGTCTGTCACAGTACTAGAGACGGGCAAGGTGTTTAAGCAGCACATTCTGTTCCTGTGATTTTAGTTGCTCAATTTTCATTCTTCTCCTATTCTTTGGGCTCCCCCCCCTTGCCCTCTCCCACGCCGTTTCATTGTATTGTTTAAGTCAGTCGTTAGCTTTACTCTCTTTAAAAATAAAATAAAAAAAGAAGAAGAAAGCTTGATGTGCACTTAAATAGGCCTGGCATTTAAAACCACGGATCCAACTCTGGAAAACAACAAAATCCACCTAAGAGCATCCATTGGTTGAAAGTGATGTAAATCGGCTAAAGTTTTTGTATCAGTGTATGTTTCATTTCCATTGTGATCACACAGTATTGTGGAATTCCAAAATTACTTTCAGTAAATGTCCGTGTCAAGGCATATAACCGCGGGATCCAGTCCTTCAGATCTGCAGGAGATGACTACACTACAGAGCTTGCAGCTGCACTGCTGTAGTGCTGCTAGTGCAGATGCTCTAAGCCAACAGGAGAGAGCTCTCCTGTCGACTTAATTACACCCAGGGCCGGCTCCAGGCACCAGCTTGTCAAGCAGGTGCTTCGGGTGGCCACTCCGGAGAGGGGCGGCACGTCCAGGTATTCGGCGGCAATTCGGCGGATGGTCCCTCACTTCACCTCGGAGCGAAGGCCCTCCTGCCAAATTGCCGCCGCAGATCGCGATTGCGGCTTTTTTTTTTTTTTTTTTGTGGCTGCTTGGGGCGGCCAAAACCCTGGAGCCGGTCCTGATTACACCCCTGTGCGACATAACTTATACTGACTTAAGCTGCAGTGTCTACATAACCTTAGGCAAGTAACTTTACTCATATGAGTCACACAATTGAAATGAACAGGATGATTTGTACGTGAATAAGTTTACTCAAACATATTTGCAGGATGGGACCTTAAAAATGACAGTGAATTTCTTTTGTGCACAGATTTTGTAATTGCTCTTGTGAGTGTGGCTCCCAAATACAGTTAATATAGTGCCCAGAAGTGTCCCACAAAGTAAAGACACAGTTCTTGCCCCAAAGAACACACTCATGGATTTTAAGGCCAGAAGGGACCATTATGATCATACACTCTGACCTCCTGCATAACACAGGCCATAAAATTTCACTCTTTCTTCTGCAGAGTCTAACAGCCTGTGCCTGGATGTCATTCTAAAACGTATGTTCTAGTTCAATCTTGATTTAAAGTCTTCCCGTGATGGAGAATTTGCCACATCCCTTGGTACAGGACTGGCTCCAGGGTTTTTGCCACCCCAAGTGGCGAAAAAACAAACAAACAAACCGCGATCACAATTGCGATCGGCGGCACTCCAGCGGCAGCTCCACCGCGCCGCTTTCTTCTTTGGCGAGAATTCGGTGGCAGGTGCTTCCCTCCAAGAGGGACCCACCGAATTGCTGCCAAAGAGCCCGATGTGCCGCCCCTTCCCCTTGGCCGCCCCAAGCACCTGCTTGCTGGGCTGGTGCCTGGAGGCGGCCCTGCCTTGGTAAGTTGTTCCAGTGGTCAGTTACCCTCACAGTTAAGAAACCAAGTTTTATTTGCAGCCTGAATTTATCCAGGTTCAACTTCCAGCCATTGCTATGCTTTGTCGGCTGGATTGAAGACCCCTCTACTCTTAGAGACATTCTCCCCCATAGGTACCGATAGACCATTATCAAGTCACCCCATAACCTTCTATGACACAACAAGGAAGGGTCATAAAAAGGGAGGAAGGATAAAGGATACAGAAAGATCTCAAGGATACTCTGTGAGCCCTCCTGAGGGTTCAGTTAATTTTTTGTCTTTTTGATATTGCATTCTTTGCCTTTGACCTGGCAGTTTTGGGGAGGTAATTGAATGAGGCTAGAAGAACGCAGTCCTTTGCCTGCAGATCAAGATTTGACATACACATCAGAGGACTAACGTGTCTCATTAGTTAAGAGAATGGAACTGTAGAACTTAAGAAACTTGCATTCAGCATTTAAAATAGGGAATTGTATACCCCTCCCTTTCTAGCATGTGAAAGAGGAAGGAACCTGATTAGACACTGGGGGAAGCTCCCACACACAAAAAGCAACCCATTCCAGTAACTGAGGGATCATTAAACATTCATAGTAGTCTATGATGAGAGGTTATGTTAAAAAAAAACCCACAACAGAAAACCAGATGCATTTTTTGTTAGCTAGGAGCCATTCTGCATGAAAATTAAGGCTCAGTATGAACATTTAGCTAAAATTTTGCTTAGACAGTTAACAAGAAGTTTGCCAGCATTACGTGTACAGATACGCCCCCTTGTGGTTATTCAGCAGTTGAGCACTATATGAATTCAATCTGACAGGGTCTGTTCTTTTCTATGCTGTTGTTTACTCTCTGTAGCAGGATCGGGCAAACTTTTTGGCCTGAGGGCCACACTGGATTTCTGAAATTGTATGGCGGGCCGGTTAGGGGAGGCTGTGCCTCCCCAAACAGACAGGCGTGGCCCGGCCCCCTATCCGACCCCCCCTGCTTCTCAACCCCTGACGCCCCCCACCCATTCCCTGTCCCCTGGCGGCCCCCCTGGGATCCCTGCCCCATCCACCCCTCCCTGTCCCCTGACCACACCCCCCCCCCCCCCGTTGCCCCATCAAACCCCCTCCTCTCATTCCTGACTGCGCCCCCGGGACTCCTGTCCCATCCAACCACCCCTTCTCCCTGACTGCCCCCGGGAACCTCTGCCCGACTGCCTCCCGCTGCCCCATCCAACCCCCCCCTCCTTCCTGACTGCACCCCAGGGACCCCTGTCCTCATTCAACCCCCCTGTTCCCCGCCCTCTGCTGCCCTGACCCCTATCCCTACCCCCGATCCCTGACTACCATCCCGAACTCCTCTACCCTCTATCCAACCCCCCCTCCTCCCTGCCCCCTTACCGTGCTGCCTGGAGCACTGGTGGCTGACGGCACCACAGCCGCACTGCCCAGAACACCAGGACAGGCAGCCGTGCTGCCCAGCTGGAGCCAGCCACGCCACCGCACAGCACAGAGCACCGGGTCAGGCCATGGCTCCGCAGCTGCGCTGCCACCCAGAGCATTGCGCCGGTGGCGCAGTGAGCTGAGGCTGCAGGGGAGGGGGAACAGCATGGGAGGGGGCAGGGGACGAGCCTCCCGAGCCAGGAGCTTAGGGGCTGGGCAGGAGGGTCCCATGGGCCGGATGTGGCCCACGGGCCATAGTTTGCCCATCTCTGCTCTATAGTATATTTGGGGGGGGGGCAGACTGGGGAAGGGGGAGAACTCAGGACCTCTGCCTTGCAGTGGGATGGTGGGGTAAGAGCTTCTGCCGAGAGGGGTCTCGGGGCTTCTGCCCAGCGGGGTGCACCTGCTGGGGCTTAGAGCCTGGCAGGCGCCTCCTCTGGGGCTGAAGCCCCAAGCCCCGGCAGGTGTGCCTTGGCTCTCAAACTCCTGAGGATTGTTGTATGTGGCTCAGTAAATTTGGATGCCCCTGGTATATTTGCATAGAATTTAGTATTATCCCCCTTTTATAGATGGAAAACCAAGGTGCAGATGAGTGAAATGACTTACCACAGGCACAAAGACAGACTAGGAAAACAAGAACTAGAAGTCACAGCTCCTGAACCTCAGTCATATGCATCCTGGCATTCTGAGACTGTAGAGTTACAGTCGTGTTGCGTTCTCAAGTTTTTCTCTGCACCCAGGATGGTTAGAGATTAGCTTTTTATTTAAAATGAAAGCTGAGATTCTCACATAATCACTTGACTCCAGGAGCTGGGGCAAGAAAAAACCCACCAAATATCACAGGACTCATGATTTTAAAAACAAACCAACTATGATAATTAGCACCATTGGTTTCCTAATGAGGCACCACAGCTCCCCATTACAAGTCAACAAGACTTCTCAAAACAAGCAGCTCCCAGTCACTTTGACACCAAAGCCTCCCTCATGATGGGTGAACACCTCCACACTTTCGAGTCCCCCTGCTCCTCCACAAAGAACTCTCTCCTCCCCTATTAAGAGTAACACTAAGAGTATATAACACATGTAACCCACTCTTCCATGGGTTGCATGTCTCCCTCTGTGTCTCATCCACTGTGGAGGAGAGTCTGCTACAGCTTCCACTTACATGAAATAGTTTCTCAGCTCAAGCTGTAGAGACTCATGCTTTCAAGTCTGGAGGGCCTACGGTCAATCCCCAGTGATTATCGACATGACAGTATGACATATGTACACAAGTTTTGCATAGAAAAGGAAGTACGAGGCAAACAATTTTTAACTGAAAAGTGTCTGCATACCTGTAAATATTAGTCCATAACTTTAGTCATTGTTTTGACAACTTTTTCAGACTAGCCACAAATTAACACCAAATCGCCTTAACTTGCCTCTGGGATTCAGGGCCCTTCCAGCTGGGAGGAGTGGTGAGAACCTAAGTTCTAGGCCACAGAGCACTTTAATCATGCCTCACTACCTTTATGAAGGTCTGTCTCCTTATCTCCTCATTGTAGTGGCGCCATGTAGCAGTAGAGAGCACTACCACCAGAGACTCCCATTAAGAGCATGGTAGCTCAGATTTCCTCTCGCTTGGAGGAATGGACCATTCTTCCTCTCTTATTAATGCCCTGCCCTGGCCAGAAGATGTTGCTTTTGAGGAACATAAAGCTCAGCTTGTGTTTAAGAACTAAGAAAACAAGCCAAACATAGGTGCTCACATAGGTGCTAACAGATCTCCAGGCACTCTTAGTATTTACTTACTAATGTGCTTTTTTTTTTTAATACCACTGCCACCATTAAGTCAAGGATGCCCAAAGTTTGCCCATCTCAGAGCAACACCGACAGCTTGCCAAGAGCCTGAACACCGCACGTAATTGCTCTCATCGTTAGTGCAGAAATGCAATTAGCGGGGATTACCGGTATCAGCATACTATATTCCAGTCTTGAGCTGAGCTGCTATAACACTAGGCTCAAGTTGCAGCACTGCCTGCTGGGACAGGTAGTCTATGGTGGGAATAGATGTGGCCACATTGTAAAGCTCTGAGTTGCATTTGGCCATCTGTAGCATGGTTCATTTACCGGTGAGACACCATGTCCCATCTTGTGCCTCAGGGTATCCACCCCACACAACTGGTGTTTCAACTAGCCCTACCCCACGCTTCCAAGGGGCTGGTTTGTTCAGCATTACACAAAAGAAGTATTTGCCCATCACCAGCTCTTTCATACCCTGTTCTCTCAGGCTTCATAATCACCCTTGTACCAGGGGTTACCCTGCTCCTGCCACAAAGGGAGCTCCATCAGTCCCAATGGGTGTCACATCTCCCCAGGCTTTTGTTCTTCTCCTAGGCCCTTCCCAAGCCCTGGTCTGTTCCTGGCTAAGACAAGGGCAGCCCCGTGTGTAGTAGGTACTGCTTCCAGCCTGCAGTCAACTGACCCTAGTCCTGTGACCTTTCCTGACCACATGGTCCCTCAGATCAGGGGCTTCATCTGAAGGCTCCCCAGCCCCGATTCAGGAGAAAACCAGATGCAGGTGGAATTGGGCCCAAATTCCCTTCCAGTGCCAGCTCAGCCAGTGACATCCCCCCTGTAATTAATGAAAGTGAAGATGTTTCCGAGGAACAGGGAGCTAGAGAAAGGCAATTTTTAGGAGCACCTTCTATCTTTTCTCTAGCTAATTACATTGCTTGGTCTCTGTTGTCAGTTATTTCCGTGACCAACGGGTCAGATTCTGATCTCACTTACACGGGTGTAAAGCAGGAGGAATCCTGCCAGTCAATGGACTTACCTTAGCATAAGCAAGATCAGCATCCAGCTCAGTGACTCAGTGAGCTCCCTCCCCAGGTTTATTTTAGTTCCTGTGGAGAATGTACGTCAATTAGCTTTTCTTGTTTCTGTCAGTGTTTTAATGTTATTCGTTCCCTTTCCTGGATGCTTGGTTCCAGTTAATATCACCCCCGTTAGGTGTATGCTCCCCGAAACAACACAGCAGCTGGAAACCTCCAGCACTTACAACTAAACGGACTATAAAGGAGCTCATGATAGTGGACACCTATCAGGGTCCAGTCTGCTTATTTTTAAACAAAGGTTTCCTCTTCACTTTGGACTGCTCCAGATTTACTTGCCAGTTAAGAGGGAATTTCAGTGCTGTCTTAAGCCAGGCACTGTCAGGGCCTGATTCTTATCTCAAGGATCTCACTTGTACACCACTGACTCAATATTGCCAACTTTCATGATTTTATCACAAGTCTTGTGATATTTGGTGTTTTTCTTAAAGCCCCACCTCCTGGGTTCACGTGATTACACAAGAATCTCAGGTTTCATTTAAAAAAAAAGTGTCCAGCCCTCTGGGTTGCATAGAAAAGCTGGAAAATGCAAACCCTAAAGGATCAAAGATGGAAAAGCAAATAAGAGTCTAAAACATATTAGTCTTTAAAATCTCATGATTTTTAACCAAGTCTCTTGATTTTCCATGACTTTTGACTCATGGTTTTTGTATGTTTGGGGTTGACAATACTGTTGACTCCAAATTAGGCACTCCTGATTTATACTGGTGTAAAGGAGACCAGAGGCTGCTCCACAACATAGATAGTGGACACCCTGCAAACTTCTACCCACGGATCTATATTGCCCCTCCATTGCGATCCACAACACTGCCTGCTATTCTACTCCTGGGTTTCTTTTGAGGTTTAGACTATCAATTGTGTATAACTGTACCAAACTGTGGGGTGGTTTTATATTGTACACAAATGGCTGAGATCACTGAACTAATTTTAAGTAGTGACCAAGAATTTGAATGTTACACATGCTGAAATAGAAACTAAGGCTGGAGACAAAAGACTTTGTAAAATTATATTCCTCACGATCACAGATTGAGCTACAAGCCCAAGTCTCTATTTAATTTTTCAAAAATAAATGAGCTATCCAAGTAACAATTTAAAACCATGCAACTTTGTTCACTAATATATCTCTTACACATCATAAATATATAATTCCCCCTGAAATAAAATGCACGCAGTATTACCATGTAGTACAATACCTGCTTTCTCCTGAGTTTCTTTTGGAGGCCAGATTCTGATCTCAGAATCCAGAGTAGCTCAACTGGTTGCAGGGGAGTTAGTATGGATTTCCATTAGTAAATCAAAATATGGCCAAATATGTGCAACACCATCTTAAATCTCACACTGGGGGTCAGGGCCGGCTCCAGGCACCAGCCCACCAAGCATGTGCTTGGGGCGGCACCTGGAGGGACGGCGGCGCGGCGGGGCGCTCCGGCCCGAGAGCAAGGCCGCGAGTGGGCTCGCCGCCCTCCCCACGGCACTCCGGCTGGTGGGGGAGAGCGGGGCCCCGGCCGGGCTCGCCGCCCTCCCCCCGGCACTCTGGCCGCCGGGGAGAGCGGAGAGCCCCGGCTGGACTCGCTGCCCTCCCCCCGGCGCTCTGACCGCTGGGGCTCTCCACCCTCCCCCCGGCCGGGCTCTCCACCCTGCTCCCGGCGCTCTGGCCGGTCGGGGATTGTGGGCCTGCAGCCGGGCTCGGCGCCCTCCCCTGCCGCGCTGGGGGGGGAGGGGCTTTTTTGCCTAGGGCGGCAAAAAAGCCAGAGCCGGCCCTGCTGGGGGTTCCCTTTGATTTACATTTTAATTATTCATTATTTGTACTGCAGTAGTGCCAAGAAGCCCTAGGCATAGACCAGGACCCCATTGTGCATTACCTACTCCTCTCTCCTGCAAGAAAAATTTTGTGTATAAAATACAACAGAAAATTCTCTCCCTTCGCACCAATCTAGTTTCTACCTTCTCTGCTCCCACAGTACACCTATCCCTGGGGTCATGAGGTGGTATTACAAACATGAAAGAATCATTT
Source organism: Chrysemys picta bellii (assembly GCF_011386835.1). NCBI lineage: Eukaryota > Metazoa > Chordata > Testudines > Emydidae > Chrysemys > Chrysemys picta. Next base: position 135,266,813 of record NC_088794.1, on the reverse strand, counting down.
CTGCAGTACATGATGGGCTGTCTAGTAAGGTTCCTAAGAATGGTCTCCAGGCTTCACAGAAACTTGCAACAGAGCTTGTTGCCATGACTAAGTTATTTAACAGCATCAATATCTGAAGATGAGACACCAAGCAGACCCTAACTTTGAAGCACTTGTAGGCAGAGAAATCCTTGCCAATCTTCACAGAACAAAGTTGCTTATTTGTTGTTTTTTTCTGCGTCACAAACATCAGTGTGGCTCTGTGATGCATGGCCAGAAAGGGTTAAACATTCTGCAAAATAAATGACTCAGATTCAACCCTTAAAGACATATGGGGAGATAATGTTTGTGTTTTTGTGTATTTACATAAACAGTATATGAGTAGGGTCAACAACGTAATCAACTGTCCCTGCCTATGCTGTATTCTGTTAATTCAAAGATCAAAAGAACATCCTAGCATTTAAATGAAGTGTAAACACGGGATATCTCTGTATTCATCTCTCTTTGAAATGTATAACAAATCATCAGTGAATGGTGGAGGAACAGGGGATTGTCTTGTGTTAATTCGTACAGCTAAGTACCGGTGATGGACCCACTTGAAAGTCGCCCTAATTACCTATTGTTCCCCGAGGGACTCCAACTTGTCAAAGAAGACCAGAAATTGTATACAAGATCCTTGAGTCCTGATCCTTTTTATCTCAGGTCTGCTTAAGCTTCATTGGGGACATTTGGGTTGCAAGTTGAGATCCCAGTTAAGCTGGTACACCCTGGATATGATATTGGACATTTGACTATAACCTATGAACTAAATTCTAAAAGAACTCTTTGCAAATACAAAGTTCACCATCTCTGCTTTGAATCTGAATCTCAAGAATTGAACTCATGTCTGTATGTATATTGATCTTTTAACCATACTCTCTCTCTCTTTTTTTTTTTAATACATTTTAGTTTAGTTAATAAGAGTTGGCTGTATGTGTGTATTTGGGTAAGATCGGGAATATTCAATAACCTGGGAGGTAATGTGTCCGATCCTTTGGGATGGGTAGAATCTTTTCTTTTATATGATGAAAAGATTTTCAGAAATCTTCATCATATTTGACTTGGGTACCTGAATGGAGGCCTGAGTCTAGGTTACTTTAAGGGAACTGTGTTGTTGGTTTCTGGACAGCCAGTGAGGTAATAAAAAGCTGTTTTATGCTGGCTTGGTAAATCTAAGTATTGAAAATATCTGCCAGCTTTGGAGATTATCTGCCCCATTCTTTGCAGTTCACCCTAATTGAGTGACCTCAGCTGGCCCCCACTGGGACCCCGATCACAGCCTCTCACAAACATCAATAAAATAATTCTTGCACCGCCCCAGGATGTTATCCTTATTTTACAGATAGGAACGCCGAGAAACAAAGAAGTTAACTGAGATATTTTCAAAATTGGCTAATGATTTTGTGAGCCTCATTTTTGGGTACCCAATCTGGGACACTGAAGGCCTGATTTTCAGAGACTCTGAGGATCTGCAACTCACCCTGACTTCAAAGGGAGCTTCATCTGAGTGCCTGGGGCAGAGCCTCATCTGCTGTAACTCAGAGTAGCTCCAGAAAAGCCCTGGAGCTACAACTGATTTACACCAGCTGGGGAACCGACCCCTTGTGTGAGCATGATTCTCCTCTCTCAGACTGGCTATTCCTGTTTTATGCTGGTGTGAATTAGAGGAGAATCAGGCCCACTGAGTGCAATCATATTTATGGACTGCTCTTTAGCACCAAAACAATTTCTCATCTAGCTCTGGATGGGAGTAGAGAAGCTGATGCCTCCCAGCTTCCACTTGGCTTGGGTTGCAAGGAGCATTGTATATAGAGAAAACCATGACAGCACAATTAGGCTATGTTCCTGCAAACACTTGAACTTTAAGCATGCAGGTAATCCCATTGACTTGAGTAAGACTATCCACAGGCTGACAAACATGTGAGCAAATGTTTGCTGGATCAAGGCCTTAAGGAGCATTGTTTTCGCACTGCCTCTCCTTTGATTGTTTTTCCTTCTGGGGTTTCTGTTGGTTATCTTCATAGTCTAGCCTTGTCACTTGGTACAACTGTACCCAGTTCTTTTTGAGTAATTAGTCTGAGAACAGAACACCTGCTGCAATTAAGTGGCAAATGGAATATTTTTATTCCATCTGTCCTTTGAAATCAATTTACTTTGGGGGCACAGAATAGCTGCCATTACTGTGTGACAGCTATAAAGAGAGAGTGCAGCTTTGGTATGGAATCACTTTACTGATTGATTCTCATTCATGACTACTTCTCAACATCAAGGATAAAAACTTGCTTTATACTGGAGTATTACAGGGGTATTTTATCTACTCAGCTGTAAGAGGAGAATAATAACAATATTGTACTGTCAACCAAACGATAACAAAGCACTTCACAAACTACGCCCAGAGAATTTCCCCAGAAAACTCAGCCAACTCTGCAATGTGCAGGGCCCAGGACACCATGGCCCATTACGTCCAGCGGTGGGAGCATTTGCATTTTGGACATTACTTTCTTAAGAAAAGTGACCTGGGATCTTAAAGGGGAGGAATGATAGTCTTGCTCTTAAAGCACAGTGCTAGGAGACAGGAATTCCATCCCTGGTTCTGCCATACACTTCTTGTGTGACTTAGAGCACAGTTGCTAACCCATTTGGGCTTCAGTACCCCATCTGTAAAACAGAGATAACAATACTTACCTACTTCCCCAGGGCTATGTTTGGAAAGCACATGGCGATCCTTGGATGGACGTGAGTATTATTCATTATTATTACTATTATACAGTGCAAATGAAGATGACAGGCTCTACATTTGTCAGGTCTCTTGTGAAAGACACCCTATAGTAAACTGCATGATAGTCCGTTCAGAAGAGGATGGGCTGAGATGACCTCTAGAGAAGTCTCAGGTTTTGGCTATATGTTGGCACGTGAAATCAGCACTAATAAAGAGACTCAGTTACAAAGAACTTGATACTTATGCTTTAAATACCTAATATAATCATTTCACTGTCACCTTGTCCTTGTCCCTGCTTACTTATGTCCACCTGTTGTCTCATCCTAGATGTAGATTAAGAGCTTTGGGGCAAGGCCTGTCTCTTCATATGCTGTGTGCTAGCAAAATGGAGTCCTGATCCCTGATTGGGGCTTCTAGGCACTCAGTAATAACAACACTAATTTGTTGTCCTTACTTATTAAATATTCAACAACAGAAAGGATTTCAAGCCCCAGCACAAACTTGTCAGTCTTTTTCATCTGTTCGTGCTGCTGTCACACACTACCAGGCAAACCTGTCACCTGAGAAGCTCCCTGTCGTGTTGGATGACAAGGGGCCACTGATGGAGGTTGTCAAGGTGAATTAAAGCTCCAGCCTGCAGGAAGACATTCAAGATTTAAAAAGCCAAGATTAATGGATGTGGGAGCTGCAGAAAGACCTGTCCACCAGCAAAATGAAAGCATTCATACTGGGTATTAAACCAGAGAGACTATGCTGGCTCAGAAATGAAGGAAATCATTGCACAGCCAGTATTTCCTTTCCAGCTGTCAGAAGTTTCTTTGAAGCTTTGGGCACATATAGCATCTAAATGCTGAGTCGTCTTTTGAAGATTTATTCATTAGTTTATTATGCAGTAGTGATAAATTTCAAAGACTTGAGGAATCTTTTGAATCTGAGATTTCCACCTTCCCTAAAGATACAAGAACAAAGTGGCAGCTCAAATCAATAGGGAGGTGGTGTTGACATCCCCAGATCATTCTATGAGATAGACTCAGGGATGGAAACACCAGTGCCTACATGAAAAGATGCATACATGTCACTTGTTGGGGGCCAGGAAATAAGAGGACAGGATAACTTGACTGTAAGTCAGTGCAAGTTGTACCCCATTTTTGTAAAATTTAATGAGTCTAATCCAGTCACAGAGTGATGCGGAAGATGACAAGGACTTCAGTATTCAAAGAAAACAAAAATACGCCGGCTGAATATTTATATCACAGGGCTCTGACAAACAACAGGTAAACTTGCTTCAAACAGAAACCTCCTAATGAAGTCCTAGTGCCAGATCCTCAATATAGCTTCATTGGCTTCTGTGAAACCACATCAAATTATTCCTGTTGAGAATCTGGACCCTCCAAGAGCAGCAGATTCCTCTGGGACCCACATGCAGAGGGGATCCTCTGCATACAGATCTTGCCCTATTGTGCAGATAGGCTTAGCACCGACGTTTTCAGCCCCGCACCCTGGTGAAGGACCCAGCGTGAGTCTGAGGCTCAGTTCATCATTCCATCCACTGCAGAAAATCCACTAAGAAAGTAATACAGACTGAGGGGGCTCTAGCTTTTGTATAGAGCTCCCTCTGCAATGTCAGGGTAGAGGTGCAGTGGCAGGCAAGCCCTGGCTTCATTGCTCCATTGAGGCCATGCTGCCAGTGAGCTGGAAGAACTGTGTAGAAGGCACAATGGCTCCTGCACCTCCAGCAGATCTCCGAGCTCCACAAGGGTTTGGGTGCTGAACACTGCCTATTTTGGTGGACAATGAAGCTGAACCCACCATCCTGGTGAGACGATCAATGGGAAACTGCAAGGTTCTTATCTTCTCCACCAATGTCCCATCCAGGGAGTTTGTCACAGGAAGAGGTGACCCCATCCCTCCCAACGTGTTACAACTACTATGTGAAACTGCACAAGAGATCTCCTGTGGTTGTGTCACTTTTGTGGCTAGGGATTAATTATCACTGATTTCTTTGTTTTATTATGTATTATGATTGGTCCCAGTCTTGCTCTCTGACATGAATTTTATCTGGTATAGTGGTATATTGGATGTTGGGCGAGACTCTCTGGCCTATTCTAGTGCTCAGGCAGTGCAAAGCGGGCAGAGACTGCCCTCCTCTCCCCAGTGGGCATTGCCAGCTCCTATCCCCAGCTGGCTCTGGCTTTCTCCAGTTGGCACATGGTCCCTTTGGGAATCATGGCCAGCCAGCATAGATTACAGCAGTCTACATGGTGGCAGAGACCGAGACCTACAGAAGTAATCAGCTCCACAACAGCTCCTCTGCCACTGCAACAAGAGGCCTGTATTGTCTATGACAGGTTTCAGAGTAACAGCCGTGTTAGTCTGTATCCGCAAAAAGAAGAACAGGAGTACTTGTGGCACCTTAGAGACTAACAAATTTATTAGAGCATAAGCTTTCGTGGACTACAGCCCACTTATGCATCCGAAGAAGTGGGCTGTAGTCCACGAAAGCTTATGCTCTAATAAATTTGTTAGTCTCTAAGGTGCCACAAGTACTCCTGTTCTTCTTTTTTTGTATTGTCTATGAATTTTGATTTTCCAAACGGCATTCCAGCCTGGCAGAGAAAATCCCTATGGTGAAATGCTCATTAATGTGAGAACAGATAGTGCTCTGAGAGAGAGCGAGCACGTGCTCACGCATAGAAGTGGGCAGTCTTTGAAAGGATCAACGGAGGTTAAGCTACATTTTCTAGGCCATTTAGTGAGATTGCATGCAGGGCCGGCTCCAGGCACCAGGCAACCAAGCACGTGCTTGGGGCGGCACCTGGCAAGGGGCGGCCAATCTTGGGGTGGCGGGGGGCAGCGCGGCGCGGCACTTGGCAAGGGGGGTGTTTGGCGGTGCTCGCGCGGGAGGGCTTCAGCAATGCAGCGCTCGGCGGGGGATGGAGGTGTTCGGCAGCGCGGCGCTCCACAGGGGACAGGGGTGTTCAGCAGCTCGGTGGGGGGTGTTCGGCAGTGGGGCGGGGGGTGTTCGGTGGTGCGGCGCTCGGCGGGGTTTCGGTGGCACGGCGGGGGGGGGGGTTCGGCGGCGCGGCGCTTGGTGGGGGAGGGTGTTACGGGGGGGCGGCACTTTTTTTTGCTGCTTGGGGCGGCAAAAAAGTTAGAGCCAGCCCTGACTGCATGCACAAGATTTGTGTATCTTACTTAAAAGACTCAATTCTTAACGGACAAAATGGCTATGAGAAATGAGGAAATACTAAGACAAATGAGCAGAAGGGCTGAACAGTGCTTTGCTTGGTGAATAATAAGTCTGAACCTAATCAGATATGTTGTAATTTAGCAATACAGTTGTCTTGTGTATTGCTGTAATTCCAGTACAGTGATCTGTGGTTAAAGATGAAATAATCCCACCTTCTTTCCTTCCTGTATTCATAATCTCAATTTTACTTTCTATCTACATTTGTCTTTGCTTTCCCTCCTAAACCCTATGTACCGGGGTTGCTAGTACAGAATGACTGCCTCATATCTTTGCAGGGCAGACGACTGGAGGGGAAGGAGATGATTGTGCTGCAGGGAGATGGGCGGCCACCTAACAGGCTGAGTGGGCAGGAATAAACAAGAAGTGGATTTTCAGGCTCTTCTAGTCAAGCACCTTCTCCAGCAAGCAAAGTTCCATAAGAGGTTGGGAGGGATGTGTCCTGCTTCTGAAGCACAGAGGGCAATGAGTTCAGCTGTTGTCCACTATCATCCACTACCATTTTAAGTGCATAACCTTAGGATCTCTTGCATAATATAAACTTGAACATAGTAGGTTGACTGCCAGCACCTTTGTGTTCACAACTACAGAATTGACTGTGGAGTTGTATTCAATCTCATCTTTTTTTTCTTTAACAAAGGACATTTTTACCCCTTATGGCGAGGTGGGGAACCTTTTTTCTATCACAGGCCACTGACCCACAGAAAAAATCAATTGCAGGCCCCACACACAAGTAAAAAGCAGCTTAGGTTTTTTTTGAGAAATATAAAACGTTCAACTCACCCACTTTTTTAGTGTGATGGCTGAGGTTGCAAATTAAGTCAAATAGCAGTTTTTCACACAACTCTTGCAACCTGAACACCACCATAGGTACGTGTGTGCACACAGCTTGGGGACGCTACTGGCTGCTCCACACTAGAGCACTGGAAGCACACGCGGGCCGAGGAACGTGCTTCCAGGCTCCAGCGCTGGCCGTTGTGAGGTCATAATGCACTAGAGTGGCTGGAGGCTCTGCCTTGCCCCAGTGTTGCTGTTACAGCCACTGCCTGCAGCTCACCTCCCTCCCTCCTCATCAGCTCCGCTGTCTCCACCCCCCATAGGCTACTGTCATAGGTCTATATTTTTAGAAAAACTTACTGAAGGCCAGATGAAATTAAGCAACAGGCTGGATCTGGCCTGCGGACTGTAGGTTCCCCACCCCTGCCTTATTATAAAAATAATGAGGAGTCCGGTGGCACCTTAAAGACTAACAGATTTATTTAGGCATAAGCTTTCGTGGGTAAAAACCCACTTCTTCAGATGCATGGAGTGAAAATTACAGATGCAGGCATCATTATACTGACACATGAAGAGAAGGGAGTTACCTAACAAGTGGAGAACCAGTGTTGACAGGGCCAATTTGATCAGGGTGGATGTGGTCCACTCCCAATAATTGATGAGGAGGTGTCAATGCCAGGAGAGGGAAAGTTGCTTTTGTAGTGAGCCAGCCACTCCCAGTCTCTATTGAAGCCCAAATTAATGGTGTTAAATTTGCAAATGAATTTTAGTTCTTCAGTTTCTTTGAAGTCTTTCAGAGTAGCAGCCGTGTTAGTCTGTATCCACAAAAAGAACAGGAGTACTTGTGACATCCGAAGAAGTGGGATGTAGCCCACGAAAGCTTATGCTCAAATAAATTTGTTAGTCTCTAAGGTGCCACAAGTACTCCTGTTCTTCTTTGAAGTCTGTTTTTGAAGTTTTTTTGTTCAAGTATGGCTACTTTTAATCTGTTATAGAATGTCCAGGGAGACTGAAGTGTTCTCCTACTAGCTTTTATATGTCACTATTCCTGATGTCCAATTTGTGTCCATTTATTCTTTTATGTAGAGACTGTCCGGTTTGGCCAATGTACATGGCAGAGGAGCATTGCTGGCACATGATGGCATATATCACATTAGTGGATGTACAGGTGAATGAGTCCCTGATGGTGTGGCTGATGTGGTTGGGTCTTCTGATGGTGTCGCTAGAGTAGATATGGGGACAGAGTAGGCAATGAGGTTTGTTACAGGGACTGGTTACTGGGTTAGTGTTTCTGTGGTGTGTAGTTGCTAGTATCTGCTTCTGGTTGGGGGCCTGTCTGTAAGTGATGACTGGTCTGGCTCCCAAGGTCTGTGAGAGTGAGGGATCATTTTCTAGGCTAGGTTGCAGATTGTTGATGATGTGCTGGAGAGGTTTTAGCTGGGAGCTGTATGTGATGGCCAGTGATGTTATTTTCCTTGTTGGGCCTGTCCTGTAGTAGGTGACTTCTGGGTACCCGCCTCGCTCTGTCAATCTGTTTCCTCACTTCTCCATGTGGGTATTGTAGTTTTAAGAATGCTTGATAAAGATCTTGTAGGTGTTTGTCTCTGTCTGAGGGATTGGAGCAAATGCGGTTGTATCTTAGGGTTTGGCTGTAGACAATGGATCGTGTGATGTGTCTTGGATGGAAGCTGCAGGCATGTAGGTATGTATAGCGGTTAGTAGGTTTCTGGTATAGGGTGGTGTTTATGTGACCATCACTTATTTGCACTATAGTGTCCAGGAAGTGGATCTCTTGTGTGGACTGGTCCAGGCTGAGGTTAAGGCGGGGTGGAAATTGTTGAAATCCAGGTGAAATTCAAGGACTGCCTTCCTGTGGGTCCATATGATGAAGATGTCATCAGTGTAGCGCAAGTAGAGGAGGGGATCTAGGGGACGAGAGCTGAGGAAGCATTGTTCTAAGTCAGCCATAAAAATGTTGGCATACTGTGGGGCCATGCGGGTACCCATAGCAGTGCCGCTGACTTGAAGGTATAAGTTGTCCCTAAATCTGAAATGGTTGTGGGTGAAGACAAAGTCACAAAGCTCAGCCACTAGGTGTGCTGTGGCCTCATCAGGGATACTGTTCTTGACAGCTTGTAGTCCATGTGGAATATTGGTGTAAAGAGCTTCTACATTCTTGGTGGCCAGGATGGTGTTTTCAGGAAAATCATCAATGCATTGTAGTTTCCTCAGGAAGTCGATGTTGTCTCGAAGATAACTAGGAGTGCTGGTAGCGTAGGCCCTGAGGAGAGAGTCTAAATAGCCATATAATCTTGCTGTAAGAGTGCCAATGCCTAAGATGATAGGGCATCCAGGGTTTCCAGGTTTATGGATCTTGGGTAGCAGATAGAATTCCTGTGGTCGGGGCTCTAGGGATGTGTCCGTGTAGATTTGTTCCTGTGCTATAGTAGGGAGTTTCTTGAGCAGATGGTGTAGTTTCTTTCAAACCAATGTAAACTTATTCATCTGAGTCCATGAACAACCTGAAACAATGGCTCTGAGAGATCTGAGCTGCCCCAGTCATTGCATGCAATACTCTGTGATTGTGCAGCCATTTGACATTTTTCTGAAATACCAAAATGTATCCTGTTTGCTAGTGCATGAGTATCTCTGAATATGATCCATAGTTGTGTGCTCATTGGAATGAAGGATATTTCATGGAATTCCAACAAATTAACATAGCTTCAGAATTTGGTTTCTGTGCTAGGAAGTAGCTTATGGTGAATGAAACCACTTAAATGCTTAACAGATAGTAGGGATTGATACCTCAGAGGGAAGATGCTTGTGTGTATGCATGTGCGTCTGAAATTGGGACAGTGGTATTCTGGGGCACGAGCCTTGGTGGGGAGAGACAGGGTATCTCAAATTTGGAATTACTCCAGGTGGAGATAGCCATGGAGTCTCAAATGCAGGGGAAGGTAAAATCTACTTCAGTATGAAAAACTCTCTCAAAATCAGGGAAGATCCAGCATTGAGGGCATCCCTGCAAATCTCAGCCACACATTATATTAAAACCAAAACTAGAGATTTAAAATCCAGACTTTTCTCCATTTCAAAGCAAGTAGAATTTTTTATAGCCTGTCTACATACATAACAGGTGCTAAGAACCCCAATAATGGTGAGACATCTATATATCTGAAGAGCTATATGTATTAGGGCTAGTCTATACTACATAGGCTCTGCCCAAAAAGCTATACCAGCAAAATCCCTCTTCACTGTAGACCAGTGGTTCCCAAACTGGGGTTTGTGAAATGTTACAGGGGGTTCTCAGGAAAAAAATCCCTAATGGCAGACAGAGCTGTCCCTAGGGACCCCGGACAGCAGGGGCCCAGCAGCTAAGCAGATCAAAGCAAGCATATCTATCACACTGAGGAGATTTAAACTTCAAAACTCCTTATAAGAAATGGAAAATGAGGTGGATTTTTTTTTTTGCTGTTTTAAAAATTAAATAGGCAGCTAGTATTGTTTTTAAAGTGATAAAGAACACGTTTAAGCTTTGTTGTAACGTGCATTGTTTGCCTGGACTGCTCAAGACCTGAATGCTTGTGAAGGAGGAATGATTTGAGTTGGCTTCTTAAATACCTTCCTGCTGTTTCACATCTGATGCTCCTTGATGAAACATAGGAGCCTTGTCTTATAACAGGCTTATTCAAAGTGATACAAAGTATGAAAGTGAGATTTTGGAAGAGTGTTGCTGTTTTCATAATGTAATAAAAATACTATAATGATAAATAATTGTGTGTAATAAGCATGTCATAAAAACATTTTATATTTCCAAGATCACTGCTTTTATAATTTATACTCAGGTAAAGGAGAAAATCCCTGGAAACATTCATTTTTAGGAGGGGGTTTGTGAGACTTGACATTTCAGTGAAAGGGGTTCACAGGTTATTAAAGTTTGGGAAGCACCGCTGTAGACATAGCATAGACCAGGGATAGTCCAGATTGCTGGTCAAATCTGGACTACCTACTAGCTGCTTTTGAACAGACTGTGCAGTCTTTTTAATTATTGCAGTGTGAAGAGTGTTTCTCTGGGGTCTGGCCCTTGACCAAGAAATTTAGACCTCAACAAAAGATAATTGATTAGCCCTGGCATAAGCCAACACCGTTTCCAATTACAGTGACACCACCTCCCCATTATTAGCCAGCAGCATCTTCTGATGAAATAGCTGCATGTACTGTGGGGGTAATGTAGGCACAGCAATGGTGGGGGAGAGAAGGGAGGTATTTTCACACACAACACAGACAAAACTTTGTAAACACTAGCATTTCCACTTAGAGCTAGAACATTCTTGACATTAGCTCCATAAGCCAGTGCAGTTTACTGCTGCATCATAAATATATATATTGGGAAAAATGGATGTTAGGCAGATACATCCTCCCTCTGGTCTCTTGAGTAACTTTTCTTGACTCAGGATAACTCGTGTGGAAAGAGAGAGCAAGACTTTTCCCCCTAACTTCCAACAGCATTAAGTGGAACTTTGGTCCACCCCTATCCTTGAAGGATCAGCTGTAGAATGCACCCAAAGGGGTCAGGGCTTTTTAAATCTCTCATTATCAATAGCTTTAGATTTGCACCTTTAAACTTTGTTCTACACAAAAGCTAAGACACAAAGATGTGAAACAACTATGTATAGATGTAGTCTACATGTATCCTTTGATAGTAGGAAAACCCCCCACCTGTGAGAGGTGGATTTGATTTAAACCAGAAAAAGGTTTTCAGCCTTTCACTCACAGACCCCTACACATTTCAAATGGGGGTGTGAACTTCTTTGGACATTCATGCTGGTCATAGTTTTAGACTGAAAACTTGAGTCTAGAGTTCAATAATACTGAAGATGCTCAGCTCTGCATTTGACACAGCATGAGAAAGGGTACTAAAGGTGTAGGCTTCTACAAAGACGAACACTGAGGTGGTAGCTGTAGGAGGGGGTATTCACATACTTTTGACATCAGAAAAAACAATGCCGGCTCTAGCAGCTGAAACTTTATTTCCATGGTCACTTTTCACAGATCCCTTACATGTTAGTTTACAGATGACATGTTGAAAACCACTGTTTGCCTGGCTTAAGAAAGCTGCTTTTGTTGACTTTTGGCCTTTTGTTTGAGACCAAGGTTGACGTTTGCCAGAGCAGAGGGTGGATATGTTTAGAGAAAGGAATAAAAAGTTACTGTATGAAGCAAAAATTAGAGTATAAAGACTAGGCTGAGTTGGTTTTGCTGACCACCCCTTTCCTCACATCCAATTTCAAGTTATTTTCAACTCAGTTCTCCCTCAGTTAATTTTTAACTTACTAAGTAAATCAGTCCTTTTTGCCAAGAGCAATACAGACATTTGAATCACAGCTAGAGTAGGAATTTAGATGTGTTTCTTCTACTTCCATCAAATTTTGATTTGGTTGTTTTATCACAGGGGTAGTAAGAACCACTCACTCAAAATAAATGTGATCGCTTACAATCAACTATGGACACTACAATGGAAGAAAGGAGACTTTTGGAGCAAGTCTTGATCTTCCTCTTGCAATTTTAGAGCTGCTTATCAAAGGCAGTCTGAAGCAGTTGCACCTGAGAAGCATCTGTTGGCCAAATACAGACACCAGATGGAGAGGGATACCTTTTTACAAGTCTTAGGCCTATGATAGTATGAATGCTAGCCTAGCTTTGTCTAGCAATTGAGACCTAGTCACTAGTGGCTCTTGGTGCTCCTTGAGCTTGCTGGAGATTCAAAGGTTTAGAAAAATTGCATATCAGAATCTCCACCAGGGACCAGTATTTCCTCACAGCAGCTTTCTGTTACCTCCTAGGCAGGAGTGGAATACCATTGCTCTCCATGCCAAATTGCTAGCAAATAGACGCAGGTTAAGCCAGACTCACTTCAAGATGGCCATAGCTGTTTAGTGATGGCTCTGACTCTTAGGTTGACCAAAACCAAATCCTTTATTCCCACAGCTGTATAAATGTGTTCCAAGTATGTGTGTCCAAACACAACTTTTTAAAAGGAAACATGCCATTAACAAACTAGATCAGTTCACTGATGCATATGACTCCTTGTGTTCAGCTTATAGTTAAACAAGACCAGTCACAGTAAAAGACATTTGAGCATGATGTTAAGCCATTTCAGCTTGTGCATGTACATGTTGCACTTCTGGAAGAAAAATGCAGAGCAGTTTGCAGTATTACACTGGAAGCTAGATTGCATCACTTTTAAATGGCATCGATATCAATGTCATCATCTTTCTTGTTTACAGGCTTCACAGTTTCAACTTTAGGTACACTGGCAGTCTTGGAATACACCACCTGAAGAGACAAGATATTTAGTGTTTAAGGACATCCATTGATGTTATCTTCCATAATAACATTGACACCCTCCACCTACTTAACAATGGTGCAAGTCCAGCTAAGGTATAAGCTAGATGTACACAGCCTGTATGAGATACAGGCGAGTCATCTTACATGGGGATTCCGAAGAGGTTAGCACGTAAAGCGAAAACCACATGTAGTCAAAATTACATTGAGTTGAATGGCAGGCAGAATCGCCCACACTACAAGTACAGTATTAAAATTTCAGAGTAGCAGCCGTGTTAGTCTGTATTAAAATTGTTATTTTTCTTTGTGTTTTTGCTGACTGAGTAAAGCTGAAATTGTGCATGTTAAATGCACATAAGATGCAACAGACCTGTAATTCATTAATTTTAAGGGGAGGGATAGCTCAGTGGTTTGAGCATTGGCCTGCTAAACCCAGGGTTGTGAGTTCAATCCTTGAGGGGGCCACTTAGGGATCTGGGACAAAATCAGTACTTGGTCCTGCTAGTGAAGGCAGGGGGCTGGACTCGATGACCTTTCAATGTCCCTTCCAGTTCTAGGAGATGGGATCTCTCCATTAATTAAATTAATATAATTAATTTTAGAGAGTCTGCAGTCTTTGTTGCATGTCTGAAACCATGGTCAAAGCACTGTGTGGGGAGTCATCTTCTAAAAGATATTCCAAACTGTTTGGTTCTACCAGTCACCACACCTCCATTACTCAATTAGGTAGTTTGTCTTACCAACATGCATTTCTCCCTAAGTTTGATTTGCAAGGAGCTTTAGAAGAATGGTCTTAAAGTTTTACCTGTTTTTTGTAATGGCAGCACCAGATATTAACAGTTTGCATCCTCAGAGGCTAGACAGTTCGCTCTTTAAATTTAGCTTTTATTGCTTGTACTAGAGCGCCTTATGTTAAAAAGGCTGACACTACTGGACACCCTGTGTTGACCACCAAGTAACAATTTAGACTCTTGAAAGCTTAAAATGGAAAAAAAAAAATCTGCATTGTCCTAGCTGGCAAAGTTTTTATCCTGTCTTTATATTAAGGAAGACGGGAGCCTGTGGACGAATCCAAGGGTGTACAGAGGGAAAGGGTGTACACCAAGGGTGTACAGAGGGAAAGGAAGGTGCATTATATGGACTGGGGGAGAAAGCACAGAAGGCAAAGCGTTTTAGCCATATGCCTTACAAGGAAAAGCTCATTGCTTCTTAAGCATGCAGGCCCAGGGAGAATTCGAGGGGGGGGGGGGGGAAGGGAGGGAGAGAAGAAAAGGAGGAGAGAAACAACGGACAGACACAAACCAGCCCTCCTACCTCAATATTTTCATCTTCGTCCTCTTCTTCATTACCAGAGGACTCCTCCTCAGCTTCCTTCAGCCATTTGATAAAGGGTTCTGCTTTGATGCGGATTTCTTTAGCAAGCTCTTTTGAGACATATTTCTTAGAGGCCTACAAGAAAAGGAAGAGTTTTATTCAAGGTGGCTTGGCTTTGAGTTGCTGAGGAGTCCTTATCGAACCCATCTCTCCTTGCTAATATGTAACTTTTTTCATTCTTGTAGCAACTTGTGCACTAGAGAGGTTAAGTCACCTTCATCAGTTTCAGAAGGCCTGCATTGTACTTTAACACTGTATGAAGCAGACCACATCATGCCATGCCTCCCCCCGGCCCCAGAAACAGATATTAGGTGGACACCGTACTAGCAACACTAGCCAAGTACCTTTTCTGCCCAGCTAAGGATGACCTCTTCTTCCAGAAGATCTGCATCATACATTTCCTTCAGGATATGTGGAATTTTAGAAATAAGCTGAGATTGATGCATGGCTACCACACACTCCAAGCCATGAAGAAGGTATCTCTGAGCTTTCTTGTTGTTGTGGCAGAACTGTAATAAAACCATACAAATTGTCAATCTTCAAAAGTTTCAGCCTTCTGTACAATATGCTTCAGCCCAGGTCAGGGGTGCTTAACCCGAGCCCTGGGCAGCAGGGTTTTGACTTCATCCTCAAGCCCCAGCAAGTCTAACACCAGCCCTGACAACCCCATAAAAACAGGGTCATGACCCACGGGGGGGGGGGGGGGGGGGGGGGGGGGGGATTTTGGAGAAGTGGTGTCTTAACCCAGTTTGAGAACCACTGGTTCGCAGAATTTAGGGACAAGAGAGTGAGTTTTCTGTTGTAGACATTTTGTTCTGCCATAGTATCCAGAACTTCATCTACTAAAGTAGTTCTTGCTCCTAAAAGCCACTTAAGAAGGGTCAGACTTTATATATGGAGACCAGTAAAACTGTTGCGAGATTAAAAGTCTTACACGTAGGAAGTGGCGTCTATATCTCTTTATCTGTTCTCGAATCTTCTCATCAAAGAGGACTTCAGTCAAAACTAGAGGGCCCATAGCTTTTACATCCAGTCTCTCCGCTTCTGCTACAATATCTTTGTCAGAAGTCTCAATGACACCTTCTTCCTTCTTTTTCTGCAGGTGAGAAATTTGTCAACTCAGATGCTAACAGGCCTATACACTCCCCCCCCCCCCCCCCCCCCCCAAACCACAACTGGTTACACTTAGAAAGCTACACCACCTTAGAACAGTTTACCATAATGACTTCAAGTATTATTTTGAGCTACTGTTCTTAAGAGAATTGCAGTTTTACCTTAACAAAATCAAATAATATGTTGACTCTCTCTTCTACTGTTCTTTCTAGGTCATCACTAAGTGTGAGGTTCTTTGCATGATCACTGATTTCATCCATTCTGCGCCTCTGGGCTTCTTCAGTTGTGTCTTCACCCCAGTCATCGTCATCATCCTCCTGAGGAAGAGCATTCACAGAGTTAAACTCTTAAGGGAAAGGTGATGCTCTGCTTATGGGTATATTAAATACTAAGGCCATTCCAAGGTAGATTCTACTGTAAGTCTGTACTTTTGGTGTGAGTGGACGGGGAGTACTCAAATTCCTAGGGTCGCCCCTCACCTTAAGTTATTCACAAGGCATCCCTATGGGGACTACAGTAGTTACCTATAGAAAAAGCTAACACTACGCTTAGTATTTTAGTCATGTATCCAGCTTGCACTCCCCCCCCCACCCCCAAAAGCACAGCACAGAAAATAGTCTAGTGGCTGACTAACTCCATTAACCACTTCATGGATTAAACTGCAGAGCTAAGGATGGGATATGAGGCTACCCCCCCCCTCCCCCCCAACGGCTTAGGAAGCTCCAAGGGAGTAGGAAGGAAGGGCTTCACTATCATGTGATGGTAGCAGCTTCCCATCACAAGAGCCAGCGTAAGTGGCTCAGGCTATCTATACAGCTTATTTTCAGTGCAGATCTTTGATAAAAGGAACAATTGCTATTTCAGAGAGCAGTTACAAGTGGAAGTGTTACCTGACACTAATTTTGAAGTCTAATTTATAAGCCAACTTCATTGTTCTTTACAAGTCTACTTACCACTGGACGTGGAGGGTCATGTTCGTCTGGTGGCGGCGGCAATGGTGTCTCATTGCTAGACACAGAACCATTCTCTTTATCCTTGCCTTTTCTGTTCTTCTTTTCCTTTTCTTTCTTTCCTGTACTAGTGTCACTGTTCTCTGGAAGTAAAGAGACTGGATACTTTAATTTGGTTCCAAGTAGGAACAAGACCTCCACTTAGTGAGACAATTTGTCGGCACTATTTCAAGTGTACCAGATCCCCACAGAATCTAGTTTGAAGTTTTAGTTTAATTCAG
The DNA here is from genome assembly GCF_011386835.1 of Chrysemys picta bellii. Lineage (NCBI taxonomy): Eukaryota > Metazoa > Chordata > Testudines > Emydidae > Chrysemys > Chrysemys picta. Next base: position 135,249,989 of record NC_088794.1, on the reverse strand, counting down.
TATTCCAAGGCTCCTTTTCATGGTGCCACCTCTCCCTCAATGTGAAGGTTGTGCCAACACTGCAGACCCCATACAGCATGGGGTGAAGTTCGTCTTAAGACAAATAAAGCAACATCCCTTGCGTCCAACCAGGCTAGAAATCAACAGCCACAATTTGACAGATACTGGAGACGTAGTTTAAGGGTTACACATTTTAAGCACTATTCTTCCTCCCCCATTTTGAACATCAGAGCCATGATTTGGTGAAGTGCGCATATATCACGTCCACTAGAGACCTGGTAGCAGTTTAAGGTCAAAAGGGATCACTATACTCCTCTTGTCCAACATCTGCCATAGTATAGGCCAATAGTCCTCAACCTTTCCAGACTACTGTACCCTTTTCAGGAGGTGGATTTGTTTTATGTACCTCAAGTTTCATCTCACTTAAAGAAATTTACAGAAAAGTGTCAGCACATTTTTCATTTTTACCATACTCTAAAATTGCAACCCCCAGTTTAGAAACGCTGATAGTAAGTAACTATACAAGTCATTGTATGTATAAAGAACAGGAGTACTTGTGGCACCTTAGAGACTAACAAATTTATTAGAGCATAAGTTTTCGTGGATGCATCCGAAGAAGTGGGCTGTAGTCCACGAAAGCTTATGCTCTAATAAATTGGTTAATCTAAGGTGCCACAAGTACTCCTGTTCTTTTTGCGGATACAGACTAACACGGCTGCTACTCTGAAACCTGTCATTGTATGTATGAAATTTTACAGAGCACTATAAACTGATTTTTGCTAGTGCTATTTCCATGGAGGCGGTTATAAAATTAGGCAACTATCTAGAGGAGTTGAGGTACCCCCTCCTCCCCAGAGATACACATGCCTGGTTGAGAACCACTGGTACAGGCCACAGAATTTCACCTAGTAATTCCTTGAACGAGTCACTAACTCAGTTGAATAAAAAAAAAAATTCAAAATCCAAGCTTGATTTAAATACTTCAAATAGAGAACTTGAGGTCATTGGTAAGCCAATTCAGTAGTCTGTCACCCTCTGAGACTCTTCTAGCTTTGTTTCCAGCCATTAGTCTTGTTATACTTTTGTTTGCTTAGCAAGAGCTCTATCAGATGTCTCCCTGCACTTGTTGGCCATGGCCAGTTACATCCTCAAAAATATTACTATAGTAAGCCACCAATTTTGAAGTTGCAGAAGCAGTTTAGCTCAAAATAAAAGTTTGAGCTAGAGGTGTACATATTAAGCCACAAAACTTGAGTCAAGCCACTTTAACAGATTAGAAACATACTGAAGACCCTTGTACCAGTCAATTTTTTTTATTAGCAGAAACAGTAATGTTTCCTTGGTCCTTTGCATCCTCAGGCTCAAAGAGTGCTCAAATCCAAGCTGCAGTTCTCACTTAGAGAGGAGACTGAACCACAGAGCACTAAAAACACAAAGTAAGACTTCCAGAGGAGAGTAAGAGTTTACTTTTGGAAGAAAGACTTTCAAAGCAATTTTTGTAGGTCTGACATGGGGACAGTCTGCCTTTGTATAAGGGTTTTGGTACTAAGCACTATAGCCCTGTGTAGGGCATTTACAGGCAGCAGCTAGCATGCAGAGTTAAGTTACTCATTTTGACTTTGCTTCCCATAAATCTATCAAGCGGATACCTGCAAGATTAACCTACAATTGTTCTCCAGGAGATGTAGCTCAGTGTGCTGTTTATAAGCCTTGGGTGGGACTGGGAAGCAGTCTAGTCCACAAAGAGCTGGATAGTGGCTAGTGTGTAGTAACATGAATGTGACTTTTCTGATCTGCAAGTTCAAATAGGTTGTTAGAGTCTATATAACACATGACCTCATTTAGCAGAGACCACCGGAATAGGTTAGACTTTTTTATTATAGCAAGCTTAAATTGAGACAGGCAACTGGATATCTGCCACAGAGTGTTGCTTGCACAGAGTAACCAGTTAAGTCCTTCTCAGTGAAGGGCAAAAAGAAACTTGAATAACTCCACCCACCCTCAGACAAACTTCTACCTTTATGTCTCTTTCAGCTAGAAGAAAGTTTTAACACTTGGATTGCTTCCTTTATAAAAGAGGAAAAAATATGCACTTACCAGGTGGGTTTTTGAGAATGAAGGTGCAGAGTTTATGGTTTGTGTCAAGCATGCCTCGATAGCCACAGGCTTTGCAAGAGTTACCTATAGTTTGTTTCTTGGGATTGACATGCTGCCAGAGGGAAAGTCAAAATTAAAACCTTAATTCAACTCTGATATTACTTCTTTATGCCACAAACTTACACAATGTCCAAAGAGGCCAATATTGAGATTTAAGGTAAACTTTTCACATCAGCCTGTTTATCAGTTTATATATGAAAGTTATGCTAATAGTAATTTTTGCATAACCGATTATTCTGTAAGTATCTCAATCAGGATGTTTCTTTTGTTATGGTTTGAGACTGGAAACATTTCCAGACCAATACTTCAGAAGTTGGTTTATTTATAATCACAAGCTTCAGCTGAATCAGCTATTTTGAATGAAATTTCACCTAGACACTAGCATCAGCATGAAATTGACTTGAAGTAGTCAATTTTGTATGCATTAGCACTTGTGTGCACATTAATATCTAAGAATGTGTCAGTCCTGTGTATTTTTAATATCAGAAAAACCAGTTTGGTTATAGAAAAAAAAAACAAAAAACAAACACTTAAGCACACTCACCAGATCAGTTTCAGGATTCTCACACTCAGGACAGAGAACAAATTTTTTAATGAATCCATCCAACATGTCTTGCAGCTTATTCGCCTCATGAGATCCATTGACAATGTAACGGTCATTCTTAACATCAAACTGGGTCTGTGCCCCCAGCTCACAACCAAAAAATTTGGTGGGATCTTTCAAAAGACAAAAAATTGACACATTAAAAGCCTGCCAGTAAGATCCTGGCAGCCAGGCCTGGCCTGTATACTAGGTCACATCTCAAATATAATTCATAATCACTAATAATGCTTGGCTGTACTCTTAACTAATGGGCCATGTCTTACGATTCTGTAAGAGGGGTCACTGTACAATGCTGTACTGGATCACGTCTTTCTAAGAGCTAAGTTCTAGCCAAGTAGTGTTTTACCCTAGAAATAATAGATTTCCTTTTATTAAACTTTAAAGCCCACAGAGCCTATGTTAGTATTGCACTAGTTTCATAGCCATATTTTACCTCTAAACTATGCCGGCCCCCCCTCCCTGCTTTCACCATATGAGTTTACCCAAACAATCCTTGAAGGCCAAAAAACCCTTATGAGGGAATTTCATGTTACTTTAAGAGTTACTTACACGTTGGAGGCCGATTAAGCGCCTTTGCAACGTCAACCATGTTGACTATAACTGTCTTTATTCCATTTCCTTTGCCCTCAACCTAAGAAGAAAAAAAAAAGTTAAATTTACACAATTAGGTATACATGTGAAGGTCAATGACACACTGTCTCAGGGCTGGTCCACACTAACCCCCCAGTTCGAACTAAGATACGCAACTTCAGCTACATTATTCACGTAGCTGAAGTACCTTAGTTTGAACTACAAGGTACTCACCGCAGGTCCACACATGGCAGGCAGGCTCCCCCGTCGACTCCGCGTACTCCTCTCGCGGAGCAGGAGTACCGGCGTCGACGGCGAGCACTTCCAGGATCGATTTATCCCATCTAGACAAGATGCCATAAATCGATCCCAGAAGATCGATTGCTTACCGCCAAACCCGGTGGTAAGCAAGTATAGATGCACCCTCAGTCATTTAAGAAATGCTACAAAGTTAAACACTGCTTAAAGCAGTATCAGTATTTATGGGAGAGAGATAGTGTGGTATAGTGGATAGATAGAGCACTGCACCAGAACTCATGACACTGAGGTTCTAGTCCTGGCTCTGTCACTGACCTGCTGGGTGACCTTGGGCAAGTTGCTTCATTTTGCACTCGTTTCCTATTTGTAAAGTGTGGCTAATGATACTGGATCTCTCAAAATGCTTTACAAGAGACATACTGATAAAAAGCTCTATAAATAGTGCTTATATTCTGATTACCAGAGTTTAGAGTTACCTTTGCAATCAGACGGGGCATTTTGTAGCGATAGAACTGATCCAAAACACTGCGGTTGACATTGACAGACATTTTGTCTTATTAGTAGCTTTATCAATAAGATGAAGAGATCTTTGATTGCAGCTTTTTGGTATCTTCTGTCTGGAGAAGACGGGATGACATAAACGACTGCAAGAGTTCTCGGTCTCTGACATGAAAAAGTTTTCGCCACTGAGGCTGTGAGGTTCTTGCTTGTATGCTATGTTCCCCCAATACAGGTACCAATGGCTGCGCAACAGCTCTGCAAGTGTTTTAAAAATAAAAATAAATAAGAAAAGTTCATGGAAAGCTTTTGGCTGAAGTATATTCATACTGCAGGACACTGTTTAAAATTTCAGATCCAATAACTATTAGTTATGTTCTTTAATTAGTCTTATTTCTGCTGGTCATAAGAGTTTCCTATGCATGAAGTCAGTTATGTTTGACTACGTAGTCTCAGTTTGTATCATTATTACAGCAGCAGTTCCTCAGCTGAAGATGTCAACATCTGCTGTTCTGTAGAATGCCGACTTGTCATATGGTGCAAGTTTCCCCCATTTTCACTAGAGCACACTGAGACACAGCTAAAGAATGAGTTTACCATGTAAAAGGTTACCAGAGGAATGTTAGGTTATGAGATGGGAGGGGGAAGGTGCAGCAGTGTGGGGCAGGGCCCCCTTGGCTTCTGCTAGACTCAAGGTCAGTCTGAGACCCTGGGTTTTGTAACCACTGGTGCACTTTTATTCTCAGGCTTGTTCCCACCACATACATGTAACTTTTCACCCTCTGCAGGCAGGCAGAGCTACCTCCCTGCTTCCATTCCCTGCCATTTTCCTTTCCTCCTGCTCCCTCTGGCTTCCTTCCCCTGAGGTTTTTATGCAGCCCAAGGCTAATAAGGTAGCAGCTGTCTCCACCTCCCCAATTAGGGCCAGGTTACCTGCAGTCCACTCTAATTTGTGCCCCTAATGAGGAGTGGGCATGACAGAGGGCTGAATCTGCAATCCTTTGCCTGTCACCCTGTCACAGAAGATCACATAACAGCCTTGATATTAAGAGTTATATGCGATGAAAGTTTGACTGCTTTGGAAGAAAGAGGCAAGGAAAAAACAGCCCTCAAATCCTTGGTTATGGTATAACTGAATAGGCTCATTTTAAAGTGAAGTGTGGGGCTTATTTGTATCTAGTCAACCAGAATGCTGTGAAATACCTACCTGCAAGATGAATAAGCAGTGTTTTTGGCAATATAGAAGTTACAATATAGTTTGCTAAACTGTTATGGTTTGCCAACAGCTTGCTTTTCTCCTGGACTTAAGTGGCTAAATTTGTTAAAATTAACTAGTGCTTCTTTCCACCCATAAGATCGCTTAAGTGTAGCAGCCCCATTATGTGTCTACAGCAACTTCCCTCTGCACCTTTGATTCAGCATAGTAGTATCAACACCCATACACCCCCACCCCCAAATATTTAAGATGTTTTGCATTTCTAGACTTCCTACTTCTGTGGCACATAGATGTTCATTAACTTGCCCAATCCTTCCCTCATTTCTCAAAAGAGCCCTATTATTGCATCACTTCTGCTGTACATTTACAATTCAGTTTCTAAGCGGTATCTGAGATTAAATATTGACTTTAACCATGTAGGCAGATACTGCATTTGAAACAAGTTTATTCTTGCCAGTTCTTTAGAATGAGTGTACCTGCTACCACTGCTACTTCAAGTGGACATGTTTAGGTAACTTATTTGGATAGAAATGTGCTGTTTTATTGCCATTATGATTGAAGTATTTTGTACAAGTATGTTTTTCAGTATTAAAAAAAAAGTTTCCCCAATATTTAGTCAGTAGCAGTAACTGAAAGTTGTTAGTCGCTGGCCAAGAAAAGCGATGTAGTAGGGGACATGTCAAAGGTATTAGCTTCTTTTTACATAATTAATGCTCCCTTTGTTTTCCTCAGTTAGTGAACACCTAACTGCGCCCACATCCCCCCTTTCCAACAAGCAGTTCTTCTCCCCTGGGATGCCTGTAAAATCCATGGAGTGAAAGCTAACTTTAGAAAGTGCAACTAATATCTTTACAAGTCCTTTGCATTTTACAATGCAAGGATCGTCTTATACTACTTGATCTACAGGACCTGATCAATAGCACTCAGGCTTAGTTTTGCCACAAAGCAGCTAGAAGGAGCCCTTTATTGCGGGTGCGGGAAGGGGAACCCTCAGAGGTGGCAGCGCGTCCCACAGCAAATCTAAAAGCAGCCATCATGTGGCCTTACACACGTGGCTGCAGAAGCATGGTGGAACCAGGTACCACAGGGGAGGAAGACTGAAAAGTAGCCTCCTCCACATTGCTGCTTTTGTCTGCTGGCGACCGAGGCTCCCACCCACCTCACGACACCGCCCCCGCGCCCGTCGCGCCGAGCCAGCAGCCAGCCTCCCTCCCGCCGAACCGCCCCGCTCGGATCTGGGATGACTCATAAATGCAGCGATTAAGCACTGAGTCAGCCCTACACAGAAAATGGGGGAGGGACGCCCCCAATCGCGCATGCGGGGGCCTCCGCGGCTTCTCAGACAGACCCCCCCCCCGCCCCAACCCCTGGAGTGCAGCCCCCTCCCCCCCGCGCTGCGGCTTTCTAACTGCGCCACACAGCTCGCCCCCCCCCAATCACGAGGCGCGGCCCCAGCCGCCGCCATTTTGCCTCGTCGCATGGAGACGCGGGGAAGAGGCCACCCGACTGGGATAGTCGGCGCCACCGGTTACCCCCGCACTGGAGTACCTCAGCCACCCCCCGTCGAGGCTGCCCGGACCCCAATCACCCCCCTCCCCCGCGTACTCCGTCCCAAGGACCCTCCCCCACGTCCCCAGACGCGCTCTCCTCACCTCGCTATTTCCCCCTCCCCCCAGCAGCCACTCACCGTTTTCGTCCAATAAAGACATAAACCCAACGCTGCTCGCCCCGGGCTGCGACGAAGCCGAGTGTGTAAGGAGAACGGGGCCGAGGGGCGCTTATATCCGGGCGGAGGGAGGGCGGGCGCCGCAGCCGCCGGGTCCGAGCGTCCTGGGGCGGGCGGAATCAGCAGCAGCGGCGGCGCCAGTCAATCTGTGGGGGAGATACAATCAGGGCACCGTTAACGGCGGCACCTGGGAAGGGAAGGGGCGGGCGCAACGGAAGCCGAAGGGGGCGGTTGCCGGTTGCCCCTGCAATGGCTACCGCGTACTCACCTCTAGAATGTTCTCGCTCCAACTGAGCGACGCCACGGCTGGGATCAATCAGCCAGCGGCGGGCCGCGCCTCCCTCGCCCCACCATTAGCTCATCGCTCGACGTCCGCCTAAGTTATTGGCTGCCGCTCCTGTCAATCAATCCGCCCTTTCTCCCCCTCCCCCCAACGCCCTAAAGGACATCGCGTCTATAGTGGCCAAAGCTCGCGAGAACTAGAGCAGGGGGGTGGGGACGGGAGAGAAAAGAATGAGTCATTCAAACAGCCAGGCTGGGCTGTGCGTCAAGTGGGGGAGGGGCTGGGTGGCTGGCCTCTTTGGTCCCTAGTGTGGCCGAGGGCGCAGAAATGGTGCTGGTCACCAGCATGTACGTACTAGAATTGTCCATTTCCTTGCTTCTGTAGGCTGGGCTCAGTGCACCCGCCAGGGGCTCCTTGCACCCCCCTAACCGCTGTGTGCTAGCCTCTAATACTCCTCCCTGCAATCCCTGCCCCAGCCCTTATGCCAGGGGCTCTGTGCCTCTCCCATTCCTTCGTCTGCCGTCTCTTCCCCCATGGCAAGGGCTCCTTGTGCCCCTTCTCCCATGCCTCTTATTCTTCTATTCCCTGCAATGACAGAGACTCCGTGTGTGCCCCCATCCCTCTCTGCCAAATGTCAGGGCACTATGTCCCCCCTTCCCTCCAATGCCAAGGGCTCTCTATCCTCTCCTTCCCCATACCAACCTTATTCTCCCCCTGTGCCAGGGGTTCCCATGTGCCCCCTGTTCCTCCGATCCCCCTTCCTCCCTCTTTCTGTCTGGGAGATAAATCTGAGTATCAACATTTTAAACTATTGGGATGATGAACACAGTTGAGATGGGGCTGCTGTTATGCTGGAAGGTGTTGATCGCTGCTGTCAAACCAGTTCTTTGATCTCTAGAAAGTTACGAAGGTGAATGAAACTGCTGTGTTTGCAAATTAGACAGAAGGCGCTCTGCATGTCCCCCTTTCCAGTTTTCCTCAAAATCAATAGGATTTTGGCCATTGATGCCTATAACATTCCCTGACATTTTGGAATTGATTGAATGAAGTGTCCAAAAGTTACTGCATTCCGTACCGACAGAGAAATGTTATCAAGCTCAGTGTCAGGCCTCATTTTGCTCAGCCAATAAGGAATCCATCTAGAGTGGGGTTTAAAATGCTAACCCCACAAACAGGCATGCAGCTTCCTACCTCTGCCGCTCCCCACGAAGGAGGCATGAACACCCAGTTCTCCCTGTCACACACATAGTTATTGTCCTTATTGCTGCCAACTCAGTTCTGATGGGAATGTGGCACTGAGCAGGGCCCGACCCCCAAAAAAGGCATGAATCTCCAATTCTCCCTGCCACATATACAGTCTCCATTACCACTAACTCTCCTCCTTACTGGACAAACGAGCAGAGCTGTCTTCAGGGTATGGAGTCTTGATTTTGATAAAAGCAAAGCCCAGGAAAAGGTACAACACTTGTTTCTTGCAGACACTTACTATTCTTGTCACCAATATTGCTAGCTCCCTTCCTCACTGGACAGAGGCATTAAGTGGGGCCAGCTTTAGGAGTTGGGGGCTCATTTAAAAAATATTAGTCTTGTAAAGGGCATGAAATTCAACTCATTTTCCCACCCTCCACTCCCTCTAGCCAAGTATCTCAATTGCCATCTGCTACTATTACTACCATGTTCTCTTCCACTCCTCCTAAATGGCACCAAGCAGGGCCAGCATTAGGGTTTTTGAAGGCTCCTAATAAAGTAGGAATTCAATATTTTTGTCATTGTATAATACAAATAATGTAAAAACAGCAAGGCATTAAATGGGCATTTTTGAGATATTATCATGCCCATTAAATATACAAATCACTTCTCTGTCTTACTGTTCTCTGCTTCCTTATAAATGCACTCAGACAATAGCAGAAGAAACCTCAGACCTTGTCATTTGGCATGTTTTAATGATAATATTGTATAGTATTTTGAGTGCTGTGTAGAGGAGCAGAGGAGAATGGGATGGAGTGGACCACTTCAGAAATAAAATGATTAATAACAATAGCTAATAAAATACTTACAAAATTAGGTTTCCAAGCCATCTTTAAATTAGGCCATCGCTGGTACCAAGTTGTCACAGACAGAGGAAACACTTCTCTTGTTAGATCTTTTGTGACTCTGGAATGCTCTTTTTGGTCTGACAGAAAAAAGAACAACAGTCAAATGCAAAGGTGGCTGATAAATGTGGTTTTCCTAGAAGACACAAAGGAAAAGTCAGGCTATTATTAAGGACATGATCAGTGACACATTACAATGAAAAAGAGGTTATTTCAGCAGCAGCAGAGCTGGAGTACAGTTACCAGAGAATGAATGTGTGTTTTTCTCAGTGCTTAGTGCTGCGTTCTAACAAGATCCTCCTACATCATGGCTGCTGCCCTAGTTATACAAGTTCTCAGTCTACTGAATAGCAAGTGCTCAGGGCAGGACACTGTCCTATAAACCGTGTATTCAGAGCTATGTTGAGCTGACTGAATTAGGGAGAGGTACAAAATCCTTAGGGAGATTTTAAATGTCTCTTTGAAATGTGCACAATAAAATCATTCCCCTCAAGAGGGAGAGGTTTTAAAAACTGCCTTAAAATTTAAACCAAAACAAGGAAACGTATCTCCAAAATATGTGAGACTTGGCAATTATCAGGAGGAAAAAAATAATCAGAATGCAGGATGTAAGAAAAGTACAGCAGGAAACTTCTCTGCTGTGACAATATGCGTGGACGTATAACTTTCTCAATGCCTCCTTTCTGTGACTTTCATTTCATGGTACAACACATCTGCGGTTAATAAATTACAGTACTAAAAAATGTGCTGCTGCCAACACCACTTCACGGTATGACAGAGGGGCAACAGAGACCTTGAATTTGCAGCATTTTGACATAATGAATAACCCTAGTGAGGTCTGATTTCACAGTATTGATATGCAGATTAGATTTATATTTTATAATATAAAAAGTTACATAATTAATTTAATAGATCTGTTTTAAAATGTTAGTCCTAATGCATACTGCAGGCATTAATCCAATATGAGTGATGTCAGAGGACATTATTTTTAGCAATCTTTATACAAAATATACAAAAATTGTGGATTCTTTGCTATTTTGAGGAGCCTAATTTTTCATTTCATCTGATCAAAACAATCTTTTAAAATTTGATTTTAGATCTCAAGTACTTTTACTGATTGAAAGTAATTCTAATTTTGGACATTTAGAAACTACTGGCTCTGCAAAGACAGAAATCACCTTTCCCCCTTTTTAAAGTCATGCTTTAATGAGTCACAGAGTTCATAGTTCAAATTGCTGGTGTAACCTTCAAAGTACAGGCCACTTGTGAGCTTTGCATTTCACTGCTATAAACTAAGCAATTTATAACTATACTCCACTTTTGTTGTTAAGACATTATTAACCCAGCTGCCTGGGTTTCTTTTTTATTTAATGGTGATTTAACTACTGACAGTAGGAAATTGTCAGCAATGAATCATTTCCCTAGAGTAAGCATTCCCTTATAGCAGAAATGCTTTATGATGGTTCAGTTCAGCTTTGAATAATTCAAATTTGTTTTGTTGTCTGATCTGGTTTTGTCAAAGAATCCATCTCCTCCCCCTCCCAAGAAGTGAATACCTGCTACATATGATACAGCTAAATTTAAAAAAATAAGAATTGAATTGATATTTATATTAAGATCTAAAACCACAAAAGCATGGAAATTCTAATAATCTGAAATGTCTGTAAAGTGGGATATCCATTGTTAGGCCATGTCTATACTGCAACTTTTAAGCAAGTTTGTAATCAGTTAGTAACATAGTTGGCTCTAACAATGCCGCATGGTTAATATTCAGTTATAACCACTCATGGCTGTGAAAAGCATTTTGACCATGCCAGTGTTAAGCTTCACAGTGTCTTCCTGTGACTGGTTTGGTGAAAGTTTTTTTACAGTGTGGGCAGGATCCTTAACTATGCCTGTGTAACTGGTTTGGTCAGTCTGCCTTCTTCCCAGCTCTCTGGGCTGTGCAGGGCATCCCCGAGTGCATTGTCTTGTGTGTGGTTTTGCCTGCATCTTTGCAGGATATCTCTGAGCACTCTGTTCCTCTGAGACACATCCTCTGATAGCTGTTCAGATTTTCCCAGAATGCACTGATGCAACCATGTTGGGGAGTGTGGCAGTAAATGCGCAAAAATGGCTGACTCATGCTTGTGTTGTGAGAAAAAATATTATGTGGACACAACTGAGCTTTGTCTGTAGTAATCGGGTCAGATGGGAGCCTCATTATTCTCCTTCAGACCGTGGCAATGAGAGGGGATAGCTTAATTATCTAGGTGTCAGGTTTGAATATGGAAACTCTTGGGAAGCACAAGTCCACCTTCCAGCTGGGTTAACACACTCTTGAAAATCATGCAGTTTACTGTGCAGGGGTCTTTCGGATATCTGTTCTGCATTAACATTAAAGATCCTGCAGCACTCAGAACAGAGGTATATTCTGTTATACTTGACCAGAGTATCAAGTATCCACATCCCCCACTATTGTGCAGCTTGCTGTTCATCTTGTTGAATGGATTTGGTTTGTAAAATGCCTTGGTATTTATGCTGTATAAAGGTAAGCTAGTTTTGTTATTTAATTAAAGAATAAACAAAATTAAAAAGGAACAGGAGAACAAGAGTGTAGTATAAGGTATATGTGTAGTCAGTAGATGCATAATTTTCTAGTTATTACTACTTATTATGGTAGTGCCTAGAGGCCACATCCAACACTGGGCCCCACTGTGCTAACTGTTCAGACACAGAATAAGAGACAGTCCCTATCCCAAATATCTTACAATCTAAATAGACAAGACATTAAGAGGATGAGAGAGAAAACAAAGGCAGAATGAGGTGAAGCGACTTACTTTTTCAGAAGGTTAGGGTATACCCATTTTTTGCCAACTGCAAACAGTGAGGAAAATGTGTAAATATATATGCCAATCTCTCAGACCAGCATACAGCAAGAAAGATCAATGCAACTCACTGTGATTTCTTAAATAGAGGTGTGATGCTCTTCTGGGCTGTGGCCTGACAAAACACTAAAAAGTCTAATAAGCTTGGAAAGCCCATGTCTAAAATAGCCATTTCACTTCCAAGGGAGCAGGGATAAAGATGACTTTTAAAGCCACTCAGCTCCACTGAAGTCTTTGTTTCTAGAGTGCCATTCCAAAATAATGTTTGCAGTGTTGTAGCTGTGTCAACCATGGAGACAAGGTGGATGAGGTAATATCTTTTAGTGGACCAACTTCTGCTGGTGAAAGAGACAAGCTTTCGAGCTGATACAGAGCTCTTCTCTGTGTCATTCCAAAATAATATTAGCATTTGAATAGTTCCAACTAGGCTTTGAAGTTAACTTCTCATTAAGGACAGAGTTCAGTCCATGGCCATTGCTGTTATCTAGCTAGTCACAGTTTTCTGCAGTGCTGTGATAAAGGTGGTGGAAGATTTAAAAAAACACGTGTTTGTGTCATAAAGGCAGTGGTAGATTAATCCATGGGATGGGCCCATGGGGCCCCGCCCAATTTGGGGGCCTCCGCAGGAGCACTGGAATCTCGGTAGAAGTGTGTGTGGGGGGAAGGCACAGATGCCAGAACTGTGGCCCTGCCCCCTGCTCCTCCTCTTTCCCCTCGGGCCCACCCTGGCCAGGCCAGAGGCCAGAGCCGGCCCATAGTAAGAGCCTCCCAGGGAACCTGGGTTGCTCTGAGGAGCCCTGGACCTTCCACCTGCCCTTGGCAGGGGGTAGGGAGGCCCAAGAGCAGCCACCGGCCCATGTCCCTGCCCCCCGGGGAGCGCCACCTAGGGAAGGTGGAGGGACCAGGGCTCCCCACTAGGGTTGCCAACTGTCTAATCGCATAAACCCAAATACCCTTGCCTTGACCCGCCCCTTCCCTGAGGCCCCGGCCCTTCTCCAAGGCCCCGCCCTCTCTCACTCCATCCCCCCTCCCTCCGTCGCTCGCTCTCCCCCACCCTCACTCACTTTCACCAGGCTGGGGGAAGAGATTGGAATGCGGGATGGGGTGCAGGCTTTGGGTTGGGGGGTTAGGTTATCTCAATAATGTATTAGTTAGCTAATATTACTCTTGATATGATCATTTTATTTCAAAGCGAGATTGGATTTCTACATGTTTACCCATCATTTTGAGTATTAGTTTGCTAGCTACAGAGCAACAACAATGAATAGCTTTAAACTTTAAACCTTCATACTTAAATACTTAATTAATTATAATTAAATGTTATGTTTTTACCCTAAAAAAGGGTCACCTGCAGAACGTTGTTGCTCTTGGCTTCCTTTCTTTTAAGTTTGTATTTCAGCTGGCCTCTTGCTGCTCTAAGCAACTCCGGGTTCTTTTTTAAGAACTCATGAAAGTCTGCACCGGATACTGAAGTTCAATTGCACCTGCAGCTCTGCTTTCACAATGCTATCGCTCAGTCTGTTTCTGTCCTTGCTCCACAGTTGTGCCATCAAACTCTGTCGCAGTAGGCATTGGATACAGGAATGGAAAGTGCAAAAGAGACCAATTTCAAAATTTGGCTGTCACCACTCTATGGCATTTGTCTGAAAACCTCAGCCCCTCTCTGATCTATTTTCTGCTCCTTTGAGACAATCTCTTCTTTTGATTGCTGTAAAACACAGTAGTTATCAAACAGCATGTCAATGTCAATCTCGATGCAGATCGGACCATTTCACATCGTTGTTGAGTGAGAGCACTGCCATTTGTTTGAAAACCGATGTTTCAAAATCAGACCATTTCTCCAGGGATTCAGTGCACTGTGTCAAGGTCTTATCTGCTGCCTCTCTGAATTTTCTGTTGTCCGATGGAGAGATGTTGGCCAAAATGCCTTGGGCTGATCTTCCATAGAATTTGTCCTCTTTTCTTCTCTTTAGTTTTGAACGGAGGTCTTCCATGATACCATGCAGTTCTGTGCAGGTGACATTGTTACATTCCAGTTTTTTCACAGCATAGTGAAACATTCCCATCAGGTTGTGCAGAAAGTAAACATAACAAAGAGGGAGAGACTTGTGTTCTTCGTCACTGAATGCTTCCCACACAATCTTGATACATTCTTCATCCCCCTCTGACAAGAACTATTCCCTCAATGTCGGTCAGCTTTGTAATACTCGTTCAATAGCGGGCAGAAGTGACAGCCACCTTGTTGGTACATGCCGATGCACATGTTTGTATTCCATTTCAACAAGCTTGAAAAAGGACATAAGAGACTCTGTCTTCTTGGCCAAGGAGGAAAACTCGCTGTATACTTTGAGGATGAGTGTTTCTACATCAAAACTCAATGCCCTCACATCCCATCTTGGAAGCAATTGTGGATTACATGACATTTGAGCCCACTTGTATCAGCCGGTCATTAAGCTGTTTGAGTTTCTGATACACTGACCTGTGTTTCCCAAACTTCACAGAGGCATCGTCAGCCACATAAGAAGACACATTGTTAATGCTGAGACTATTCTCCTGTAGAATAACTCGCTTCGGCAGCACATATACTAAAATTGGAGATCCGTGTTGCAATTGCCTCCCTTGTCCCATCATTGTCATTGTAAAAATCTAGCAAGCCATGCTTAATTCCCTCTGTCACAAAAAAATAACACACGGTTACCAGAAAGAATTTCTTATTTCCCTTGTTGGAGGCATCAGATCCAACTGAAAAAAAATGTGCACCATCCAAGTCCTTAAGCAAAAGTTCTTGTGATTTTGGTGCCAAAACACTCTCTGTCATGCTGGCTGCTTTCATCTGTCCACAAGACATTTTTCTCGCAATTTCAGAATCAAGTAAAAATCTTGGAAGCATTTTGTTTGCACAGTCTTGGCTTGCATAACTTAAATGGTGCAAAATACTGTGGTAAACTTACCCACTTCGGCCAAGGTCACCAGATTTTCTTGGGCTGTCTCTCTTTTGGTAAAAAAACCCATGTGATTTGTGGCATTCTTTTCTGTTGTTTCTCTGATTCCTTGTGTTTTGTGCTCTCTGCGTGGCTGGTCAGCGCTTGTCTTCCCTCGTATTTCACCGAAACCCCTTGATGACATAGAATGCATTCTGCTGTAACCGTGTTGATTTTGCGAAGCCAATTTTTGAATGCATTTGCTTTGCACCATTTGTCATTAAAACAGCAAAAATACTTTTTCTTTTTCACTGTGCCAGTGTTTGAATGCCCCTCATCACTGTCATCATTCTTGTTTTGGGTTTTTATTTTGAACTGTTAGCTAAATGATATGACTGCCTGTTCTCTGCTTACTGTACAGTAACTCATCTATGGAAAAAAACAAGACCTGTATATATCCTATTTCTGCTCTTTCTCCAAGTTATACCAACCTGAGTAGTCAGCTTGCAGGGAAGAAAGGATAATATTGGAAGAACTAGTTAAGCAGACATTGATTTGATGGGAAAATTGTGAAAAGCTAAAGGGCTTTCAATACTTCATCACCTGATAATTAAGTACATCCACTCGCCAACACAATTTCACAAAAACTGCCTGATAATATAATCCCCTGCTAACTTTTAATGGATCCTTTGGTAGAATACTGTGGGACCAAAGAATTTCTTTGCAAGCAAAAATATAGAGAGAAGATCTGGAAGGTGACATGCATACACAGAAGCCAGGAAGCAGTAGAGGGAGCAGGGCCCTGTGGAGAGAGAGATGTGGGGAGCCCAAAAATTCTTTGTGCCCAGGGCCCCAATAAATCTTAATCCACCTCTGCATAAAGGTTTTTGCTTCTTTTATGATACATAGAGAAGAATGAACTTTCTGTTACATTTTTTCTGCTTATTTTTTCACCTTAGAAATATCAGGGGCTCAAGTATGGACTTTCCTTTTTTAGCTGGATGTCTTCTTGAAGGGCTCCCCTGTATATTGAGAAGTTTCAGCTTGGAAAATAGACGACTAAGGGGGAATATGATAGAGGTCTATAAAATCATGACTGGTGTGGAGAAACTAAATAAGGAAGTGTTATTTACTCCTCATAGCACAAGAACTAGAGGGCACCAAATGAAATTAATAGGCAGCAGGTTTAAAACAAACAAAAGGAGGTACTTCCTCACACAACACAGAGTCAACCGTTGGAACTCTTTGCCAGAGGATGTTGTGAAGGCCAAGACAATAACAGGGCTCAAAAAAGAACTAGATAAATTCATGGTGGATCAGTCCATCAATGGCTATTAGCCAGGATGGGCAGGGATGGTATCCCTAGTCTCTGTTGCCAGAAGCTGGGAATGAGCGACAGGGAATGGATCACTTGATGGTTATCTGTTGTGTTCATTCCCTCTGGGGCACTTGCATTGGCCACTGTCAGAAGACAGGATACTGGGCTAGATGGACCTCTGGTCTGACCCAATATGGCCGTTCTTATGTTCTCACATCTTAACTGAAGGGGCAAGAATGTTAAATCTTTGGCAAAGATCAGTTAACCTTCGGGTTATGTGAATCAGTGGTAATTACATCTTGAAAAGCAAAACCACAAGGTAACTGCACTAGAATTACAATTATTAATTGCAATGACTAGAATTGCAATTATAATAAGGGTACTATAATTACAGTACCCTTATTATAAAATGTAACCAAAAAGCTCAAAGTATTTCTTAATATGGCAAATGAACAAACTACCACAGCCATCCATAGAATGTATGTGTGACTTCCATATGCAAGATTACCAGCCCAGAGAAGATTTGTGTGTAGTTCTTCAGAAAGAGATGCAAGGTTTTAAGGAACTGGCTGTTGCCCCAAGCTGTGTTTGGCCTGCATGGTAGAGCTGACACTAGTTCAGAGACACTTAGGGCTCATCTATGCTACAATATTAATCACTGAGCTATGGCAGGGAAGGAAAAGTGGGGCTGATTGCAGGAAGCAGCCTCAGCTGTGGGCCATGCCCCAATCAGGCTGTGGCTGGCTTAATGAGGACCCAGGTAGCCCTTATAAGAGGGCTAGGGCCAGAAGCCACAGGAGGACTCTCCCTCTAGCTCTTGAGGGAGAAGGTCCTGGCTGTCTGGGAGCTGAGAAAGAGTACCTAAAGGGGAGCAGGGCTGGGGGAAGGCTAGAGGAGCTGGGGGAGCTCCAGCCTGGAAACCCCTCAGGCTGCAGGCCTTGTTAAAGGCTGGAAAGGATACTGGGGTTGCAAAGGGGCAGCCCAAGGGTAGGCAGAGGCAGCAGGTTCAAACTCCCCTTGCCGGTGATGAGTGGCACTTACACTGCAGTCTGCCTCAGGGAATGGGGGCTAGGTGATGACTAGCAGTGGCCATAGTCTGAGGTGAGGTGGGGATAGAGCATGGAGATTCCCCTGGGGAGGGGAGACCCAGATCTGTGGGGGTACTGCCAGGGGGCAGCACCCTGGCCTGAAAAGGGCACCAGGGTCCAGGAGGGACTCGGGCCCAGTGGCAGGTGGGACACCGGCCTGCAGAGGGCATTCTGGAGGCTGGAAACACGAATTACCTGGATGACCAGCAGGAGGCGCTGCACCAGTAGTCCTGCCCCATGAGAGACCCCATTATTTTATATGTAGAGTTGGGATTATGTTTTACAATGTGCATTACTTTGCATTTAGGTCATTCTGAATTCTGTTTGATGTTCCAGAAAAACCAATAGAGGTTTCCAAATGCTGTTTGAGTATGGGATCAAACTTGCTAACTAATTCTAAGGTTTCTACATAATTGCCCTGATTCAGGGAGTGATCCAATTTGTTATGCCCATGAAATATCAGCTCTTGTTCTCTGAGATGACATACAACATGAATTACCAGTCTGGGCAAAAATAGCCAAATTCTGACAAACCTTTTCATTGTGTTGTCTCAGAGCAATTCTCTATTGCTCATCTCACTGAAGATGAATGCGAACATGTCCAAATGTTCGTAACTGTTTACAGGCTACTAGATGTTGCCGGCTAGTTTTGTAATGTCTGGAGGTATTGTGTAGGTTGTTTAGTTTAGGTCGTTGTGTCCGGGCCAGCAGTATAGCTTGTTTGTTTCTGCACCCACAGATCCATTCCTATTAGTAAACCATTTCACTGAAATCCTGTTTCAGCTCTTTTTCTGCCTTTCACTAATTGCTGGTTTTGTTGCATAGTCTCTAGTGCAAAATTTGTTCATTAATTCATTTTTACAAAACTTCCTATCCTGATGAAGAGTTTGCACCACTAGCTCTGTTCTATGATGGATGATTCAGTTCTTGAATGCTTAGCTACTTTTTCCAAAGCACAGCCAGTTAGGAAGTCAGCTGCCCACAGAGTAATGTTGCCTAGGCAATGTGATGCAACTTTGAGCAGTGCATGCTTTGCCAGCAAAAAAGAAGACAGCCAATGTGAACAGATTGATTACATGCAAGGCTTTCATATTCTTGTAGAATAAAACTTTTTGTGTGTGTGAATTCTGGGGCATGCAGTGCATGTGTTGCATATAAACACATCACACCACTGTGTGGAGATCTCAGCTGGCTTTAGGTAGCCATTGCCAGGTTGGATTTCTGCCAGGTTTGATGCTGTTCTCTGCAGGGCTGGACCTGTCTGACCCATGCACTGATCCCACAGCAGTTCAATGTTTCCCTTTGTGGGGAACAGGAGGAATCAGAGACTCTCTAAGCTGCTCTTGTTCTCACTCAGTTCCAAACTCAAAAGCCGGAACTGAAATAAAACTTATGCCCTTTGTCTCTGAGGGCTTGTCTTCACTACGGGCTAAACTGGCGCTGCTGTGATCGACGAAGTGGGCATTGATTTAGCGGGTCTGGTGAAGACGCAGTAAGTCGACAGGAGACCGTCTCTGGTCGACATAACATGGTATAGACCAGAGGTGGGCAAACTACGGCCCGCAGGACCCTCCTGGGATCTGAGCTCCTGGTCTGGGAGGCTAGCTCCCTCCACCACTGTTTCCCCTCCCCCGCAGCCTCAGCTCACTGCGCTGCCGGCGCAATGCTCTGGGTAGCGGGGCTGCGAGCTCTTGCCGGGCAGCGCAACTGCAGAGCCGTGGCTTGACCCAGTGCTCTGTGCTGCGCAGTGGCATAGCTGGCTCCAACCGGGCAGCGCAGCTGCCTCTCCTGGCGCTCTGGGCGGCACGGCTGTAGTGCTGCCAGCCGCCAGTGCTCTAGGCAGCGCGGTAAGGGAGCGGGGGGGGGTTGGGGTGGTGGTCAGGGGGTGTGGATAGGGGTTCAGTGCGGTCAGAGGATGGGGAACAGGGGGGCTGAATGGGGGCAGGAGTCCCGGGGGGGCAGTCAGGAATGAGAGGAGGCGTTGGATGGGATAGCGGGGGGCAGTTAAGGGAGGAGGGTCCAGGGGCAATCGGGGGTGGGGGGCGGGAGAAACAGGAAGGGTCAGGTAGGGGGTGGGGACCAGGCCACGCCTGGTTGTTTGGGGATGGACAGCCTCCCCTAACCGGCATTCCATACAATTTCGGAATCCCAGTGTGGCCCTCAGGCCAAAAAGTTTGCCCGCCCCTGGTTTAGACACTGTGTTAAGTCAATGTAAGTTATGTCAACTTAAGTTACGTGACTTAACTAGCGTAACTATGGCTACTTCTACACTACGGGGGGGGGGTCGATTTAAGATACGCAAATTCAGCTACGTGAATAGCATAGCTGAATTCGACGTATCGCAGCCGATTTACCCCGCTGTGAGGACGGCGGCAAAATCGACCTCTGCGGCTTCCCGTTGACGGCGCTTACTCCCACCTCCACTGGTGGAGTAAGAGCGTCGATTCGGGGATCAATTGTCGCGTCCCAACGGGACGCGATAAATCGATCCCCGAGAGGTCGATTTCTACCCGCCGATTCAGGCGGGTAGTGTAGACCCAGCCTTAGATTGACTTACATTGCGTATGTAGACAAGGCCTGAGTCAAGCTGACCCCGCCTACTGAGCAATCCTGACTCATCATTGGCCCAGAAAACTGCCTCTATAAATCACTGTCAGAAATCTGAAGCCCTGTTGGCTTCTGCGGAGTTTAGTCTATTCTGTCCCCATTCCAGACTCTAAGCATGCTGGGAAATAGTTTCAGAGGACTCTGGTAGTCATTATTATTGTAGTTGATAGGGTAAGTCCTCTAGAGGCTCAGTCCAGCATTCCAGGAGCTGGCAAACGTTAGCTTTTTTTTTTTCTTTTCTTTTTATATTCTATTGATTTTTATTTTTAAAAATCCTGTTTAACTCATAATTTTTGGCACTTTGAGGCTTTTTGGTGGGACCCTTAGGTTTAATTTTCTGTGGTCATTCTGTACCTCTCTTCTGTCTTTGCCACTCTGTGCTTTGCCTCACTCCTAAAGGCTGCTGAATGCAGGCTAGATAATGGAAATGCAGGACTACCATTGGTAATGAGGCAAGTGTCATGTGGCTATAACAGGGTGCCAAATTCTTTGAATACTTCAGTGGTTTGTAGCTCAAATATTTATATTACTATAGTAAATAATTTGCCAAAGTAAAAAAGTGAATGGTACTTGAAATAAAATGTAGAGGCAGAGATTTTTTTTGTTTTGCACGTTTTGCCAAGTTCATTTACAATATTATATAATTAATAAAAACTAATAATGAACACTCATAGCTCATAAAGATCACTCCACACTAGGGTGACCAGACGTCCTGATAAAATTGGGACCGTCGCGATATTTAAGTGTTTGTCCCACGTTCCGATCAATCTTCAGTCGGGACGCTGCACTCCGCTTTTTTTTTTTTTTTTTCTCCGCCGGCAGCACTCGGCTGTTCTCAACTTCCCCCACACCCGCGCCCCGAAAACCAGAGGCTGAAGGTATGCATAGCTAAGGGAGGGTGCATAATCTCCTATGACTGCCTGCAGCATTCGGCTGTTCTCTGCTTCTCTCTTCTCTCTCCCCCCACCCCCCCCACTGCCGGCAGCACTGGGCCACAGTAGGGAATTGGGAGAGGGAGCTGTTTGTGTCGTTACAAACCACACTTACATTTTTTTCCCTGCAAATAGCCCTGTAGACATTCTAGGGCTCCATCTTCACTGCAAAAATGTCTATGTCCTAAAGTGACTTTCGAGGTAAGCTCTTGAAAAGCATCTTAAGAAATGTAGTTTTGCCAGCTGATGCTGGTCTGCATGGCTAGCGTAAAACTTTTTAAAACCAATGGTTGAAACTCCAGGGATGTTTTTCAAAAATCATGAAAAAAATTTCTGTCCATACTGGCTGGCATATGCTTTCTACCTGAAACAATCTGGAAATTTCCAGAAACAGACATTTTTGTAGTGCTGACAGGACCGACAGTACATTTTTATACTATGGTTCAGGGAAACTATGCTAACAACTGTTAAACTAGTTTATAACTAGCAAAGTCCTGGTGCTATTACTCTTTCTGGACCTGATCTTATATGCAGTGGTGTAAATCAGGAGTAACTCCATGTAAGTTACAGTTACACTGGTGTGGAAAAACTGGTATAAAACTGAGGTCAGAATCCGTCCCCCTGCATGCTTGTAAATTATCCTCTTTTCACTTGAATCTTTTATGTCACTTAAGTTTTGTCTACACTGGGATTTTTTGCCACTGTTGTAGTCACATTGATCTAGCCACATGAGTCTAAACCCCAGGTGGGGGTGATGTGAGGAATCCATGTAGACCCTGGCTTGCATTTCTGCAATTTACCCAAGTTTTTGTACCTAAAACATGCAACCACATCTCTGATCTGCATGAAACCATTAGGTTGTTTCTTTCAGCTGACAATCTGGTACCATTTCCCTCTCTGTACAAATGAACACAAGCTACTCCTATTTTTTTTTCCACCCTCTTCCTTGTAAATAAAGGGATATTATAGAAGAATGCATGACTTGTTTTCAGTTTTATTTTATTGCACCTCTCCTACATCTTGAGTTTTAGTATCCTATTAAAGTGGTTAGCAATTTCTGTGGTCACATAGAAGGCAAAGCAGAGAACAATTGTTACTCTCCATTGTTATCTCCAACAGGTTTTTGTCAGTTTCTTCTAGTTTAATGTGCCACTTTCCCTTGAATATTGGGAATATAGCACATTCTGGGGTGCAATCCAGATCAGTGAGTGGTTGTGTAAGCACCTGCCCTGCAAACATGGGTGCCTCACAATGCTTTGCTGTTGTAGCACCCAACCTGGGTGGCTCACAAACAGCCAAACAACATGCAAGTCACACCCTGAGTGTCTGGTTATAGCTGCAGTCCTGATCCCGCAACTCTGACCCCAGCAGCCTATCAGCAACACACCAGCCACATTCTGGCTTCCAGCAGCCTGTTACCTGCAGTATGACCCCAACATATTCCTAATCCCAAATTTTCTCCAAAAGTGTGTGCTGCGCTGTCCAGCTCTCTCCTGGACAGTTCAGATATTATAGGTCAGTTGCCCCTGTAAGGGGTCAGTATCCAACAGCCTGCTACTTTAAACAGAGTTACTAAACAGCTCAGTTTAAACACAACACTGGATTATTTTTGATTAAAAAATAAACCAAGTTTATTTAATTATGAGAGCAATTTTAAGGGAGTACAAGCATAAGGCTTTAAAGTCAGAAATGATTACAAGAGAAATAAAGATAAAATGCTTTCTAGTAACTAAAACTTAACAAACTAGACTTGGTTCAAGGTAAAATCCTTACCATATTTTCCTAGCAACAGGGCTGACCAAATTCTCACATCAGAACCCCTCCCATGGTCCAAAGGCTGGTTCCTTTGTCTTAGGTGAAAGAGAGAGAGAACCTGGGGTATTTTTGCCTCTCATTTTTATAGTCCAGTCACCCTTTGAAATGCATTTTCCTGACCCCTCAATAAAGTTCCTCCCCGTTGTGGATGGTGACATGGAGTCTCGTGGTAAGAGGTTCCAGGCTGTTGCTTACTAAAATGCAGATTCTTCTCTTCCTGCCCTCCTTCGTTGCCAAAGAATGGCCACTTGACAGGTGATTGCAAATCAACTTTGACTCCTGGCTACAGGTGTCCGCTTGTCCTTTGTCTTTGAGAAACAGGTTTATCCCCTCCCCAGCCTTGTCTGAAACACATTTCAGTCATAATTTCAGCTTACATTAATAACTTTACATATAATGTTGCTACATGCATTTCACCATGATATTATTGGTCAGTGAGTATTCAAATGATACCTCACAAGGCATACTTTGTACACAGATTATTATAATAGTGTGTAGGGTGTGAATACAGGGGGTGCATCCTGCCACAGCATGGTGTATTAAAAGATGTGTAATAAATACAAAATCATTTGCACTCTTGTCTTTTCCAAACATTCCTGCAGTAGTACAGCTATAGCCAAGAGTTTAGTATTAAACCTGATGAATAGGTAACAACATATTACATTACAAATATTTTCTAAATCATAAATGCACAGAAAACAGACATGAGAAAAACCTCTTGGTTCAAATTCTCTGCTGGTGTCAATGCTGGCAACTCCACTGACATAAATGGAGTTGTACCCATTTGTACCAGCAGAGAATTTAACTGTTTAAATCAGATATCTCTGTCAGATATGCATCCGAAGAAGTGGGCTATAGCCCACGAAAGCTTATGCTCTAATAAATTTGTTAGTCTCTAAGGTGCCACAAGTACTCCTGTTTTCTCTGTCAGGGAGTTTTTCCTAATACTCAAGATAGCTTATCCCCCATTATTCCTGGTTATATCACTTCATGTCCACTCTAAATAATTCCTCACCACTCTTGGGAGTTCACACCCTCCTGACGTTTGTAGACTGTTAAGATGTCCCTTCATTTATACATATTCAGTTCTTTAGTTTTGATTAACTCTTAAGGCTTGCCCTGCGCCATTGTTCTAGAAGGGGTACTATCAATTTCCTTGTTCTGTGGTAAAATATAATGACACTTAGCCAAATTCATCTTCAGTGACAATAGTGGATTTATATTAGGGATTATTTTGTGTTTGATTTTTTTCTATGAATTACCTCATTTAACTTTACGTATCTCATTGTGCATGTTCACATATAAAGTACCTTTCATCCTGAAATATCTCGATCTATATACATACTGATTCACCATTCAAACTCAGCTACCTCAGGGCACAGCCAATACTTTGGGGAAGGGATATTTTGGTGACAGGCAGAGGGGCAATACCTCCATGGGAACTTTAGGTGAGATTTTCAAAAGCGCTGTGTGAGCTTAACTCTACTTTATATAGGCTTCAGTGGGGCAGAGGTAGGCCAATGGTGAATGCTTTTGAAAATTGCACCGCTGATGCCAAAACGGCATGCCAATCAATTTATCTCCTTAGAAGGAGGAAAGGCAAGCCTGACCCTATTGGGATTCACACTTGCCATCTTCAGATAAGAAAATGTTCAATAACAGATTATTGTTGCAAAGTTACTAGAATCAGTATCTTCTAGATACCCTTGATGTCCACATTTGTTTCATCATCTCCCATAGTTGTTAGGCCCCAATCCTATGAACACTTTTACACATGCTTAACTTTAAGCACCTGAGTGCTTGAAGTCAATGTCATTACTCACATACTGCAAATATTTATGCATATGCTTGTATCAGGGCTTTAAAGGTGACCTACAATGGGGGTAAAATTGGTTTGTGCCTTTTTTCTTCATGCCTACAAGGGCTTGGGTACCATTTTTGAAAGCTCCTGCACTGCTGAAAAAATTACACATTGTATTTTGTAGGGTACGGCTATGTTTTAGCTTTGTTTTTACATTATAAATTCAGATCTTGCTTGCTCTAGATGACAGTGAGACAATGACATTAGTAGAAAGAAGGGACTTTTTTAGTTAAACTGTTTTTTTTTTTTAAAAACAAACCAAACCAAAAAAAAAACACCAGTTTTAAATCTGGTTTTGTTAACACCTATATAACTTCAGTTACTAATTACTATTTGGATAACGGATCTCTCAGTTCAAATGTAAGAGTTCTCAAGAAACATATTTTGATGCATCCAGCAGGTCCCCTAGCAGAATATGACTTGACCAGACTTGATAAGGCCACCCACCCGCTGTTCATTCCTCTCTGCCTCTTCCCCTGAGGCTGCTCAACTGCCACTCACACTTCTCTGCAGAGGAGTGAATGGCGGGTCGGGGCCGGGGGTCTAGGGGGTAGAGTCGGGGGGGGGGGGGAGAGGGCCTCAGGTTGGAGTGTGGGAAGGGTCAGGGTCTGGGTGCCGGTGGCCCTCCCACTTCTAGGGAGCTTTGCTTCTGGCACTCCAAAGGCAGTGGGCCAGTGCACCTCCAAAGGGAGGTGACCCATGCCATGCAATTGCCCTCCCACATGGCTCAGCCTCCCCAAGCCTCTTATATATGCCACCCATGGATATTCCTGATATTTCTAAGTCAAAAACACAGGCTACTCCACCCCCCCCACCCCAAACCAAACATTTAAAAAGTACAGATCCTGGAATAGGGTCATTAGTGTCATTAATACATGCCTTCTCAACTTACTATTCTGTTGTTCACATATTGCTACATGGGAGGTGAGTCCTGGGGGCTCCTGGTGTGGGAAAGAGGGTCCCAGTATGGAAAAGTTTGAGAAGCAGTGACTTAGTACATATAAAGAAGGGGGGGAGGGGAGTACAGTCCCATTTTAAAATAATCCTTTCCTGGTCACCGGGAAAGAAAATGGTTAGTTGAATGAGTATGTAATTCCTTATGCCGTGTTGTCAGCTCCTTGCTAGTCACATGATTAGGGAGGAGCCAGTCTGGCTGTGATTCCAGAAACTCCAGCTCTCTCCTGAATTTCAGCTCAGAAAAACCCTCTCTGAATTGCTGCCTTTCTCACTTGCCCATCTCCTGGGGAGGAGCCGTTAGTCAGGGCTGCATCAGGAGACTGGCAGGGCTCTCCCCACCCCGCAGTCCACAGTAGCCAGAAGAGTTTTTGTATTGGCAACATTAATCACATGTGTGCATTCACACACGTGCGTGTGCATACACACAGGGAGTAAATGGGGGGGGGGAGTTCAAAAATCAACAGGCAGATCAAAAACCACTAAATAAATAAGTAAATATATATAATATAATTTTAAAAATGTTTTTGGGGCCAATCTCATGAATGTTGGAGGACTGACTCATGATTTTTGAACATTTGTGGTTGTCAAGAGTGCTTATTTCACTGTAGTGTGGGCTGTCTCAAGTCACCAGTAAATACCAATGGTGAGCTCTGTGATTGGGAAGGCTCCGTGGTGGTCGTCATCTGCCCTGAGGATAACACTTGGGCTTGCATCCCAGGTCTTACAGAACAATATTAATAATAAACATTTGATAAATGTTCCTGCGTTTTTGCAGACAACCAGTTTTGAGTATTACAGCGATTGCTGCTATCATAGAGGTCTGCTGAATATCTGAACCATGCAGAATGAAGAGATTCAAAGCCCATCTCTGCTCAAAATAACACATGTTGGCCTGTCTGGTGAGTTGGTGCAAAGGAGTAGCAGGAGAGGTGCCCACTTACTCCCTTGCACCAGTGCCCCATACCACTGCTTTCTGTGTGCAGGGGAACTGCTACTCCCCCCCCCTGTGCAGGTGGGCTCAGGCCTCTCAACACATCCAGTGGCACAGTAATGCTGGCGTGTTGGGAAGCATGTGCTGTGACGTGATCACCAGGTATATCTGCACTGCAGTTAGACACCTGCAGCTGGCCCACGACAGCTGACTCTGGCTCACAGAGCTTTGGCTAAGGGGCTGTTTAATTGGGTTGTACACACTTGGTCTGCGGGACCTTCCAGAGTCAGTGCAAAACCACACAGCCCCTTGCTTTGGGCTAGACTTCACACTGACCATTTGATCCCATCCTTAGGAAATGTTTCCAAAGGCTGTTCTGTAACTTAACTTAGGCTGTGGAGTGTTTACCTGATCTCTGTCCATTTACTTCTCATTGTTCTCTCAATATGCAAACAGAGTTGTGTGTACCATAGTAACACTTCCATTACTGTTGAGAGATCTGTGGAAAACCTGATCAAGGTTGAACTTTAATCTCTGTGCATATTGAGATATACTCGGGACTATGACTCTACAGCACAAGAGGGAGAGTACCAGCCTACTAACATTTATGAGAGAAGAGATGTTATAGTTATATACCACCCACCACAAACTCCTTTGTGTTCTGTATTGCACTGAGTGTGCTGGTACTTCTTAATAAATAACTAACCAATGGGCCAAATCCTTACCTCTTTACTCAGGACTGAATAAAGTCCTCAGCCTTTGGTCTATTCTAATAAAGAAGTGGGGTTGTGCTCCTAAATCCCTCAGGCATGTTTGACAGCCCTCCATAGATAATTGGGGAGGAACACTCATTTCTTACTACTTATATTGTGGTAAGTGCCTACGAGCCCCAGAATCCCATTGTACTAGACACTATACAAACACAGAACAGTTTGCAGGTTCTCATTAATGACCTATTTTTATTTCTGTCCTCTTCTCTGTGACATTTCTCAGACCCTGTCATCCGTGCCTCAGTAAATCAGGGAGCAAGTTGAACTGACTTGCATAGTTCAGAGCCACGAGAAAAGCATTTCTAAGCTAGACGATATTGCCATTCAGAGCAAAGGGGACAGTGCTCGAAAGTCTCTGCACTTTGACCAGAATATGAAATGCAGATGCTGCCTAAATGCCCTTGAGAATATTGCTCCACTTCTTGGCATTGGCCTGCTGTACTCTGAGTGGCCTTGAATGCTCTGTATTATGTACACTTCTCCCCCAGCCAAGCAAAACTATTTGCACAGCTGGCTTTGCAGCTACTATCTCAATGACATGCAGGCTGGTGAAGAAGGCAGAGTACTTGAATACGGTGTTGCGATAGGGAATGCCCCAGAGCAGTGTTTTCAATAACAGATTACACTTCACTTTGGCTTGGTATGACAGGCTGTAAAGACCCATCTGGAAGCTGGAAGAGAGGGTTAAATCTAGGGTGACCATATTTTCTCCAAAGGAAAAGAGGACACGTTGGGCTAGCACAGGGGTTGGCAACCTTTCAGAAGTGGTGTGCCAAGTCTTCATTTATTCATTCTAATTTAAGGTTTCGTGTGCCGGTAATACATTTTAACGTTTTTAGAAGGTCTTTTTCTATAAGTCTATAATATATAACTAAACTATTGTTGTATGTAAAGTAAATAAGGTTTTTAAAATGTTTAAGAAGCTTCATTTAAAATTGAATTAAGATACAGAGCCTCACAGACCGGTGGCCAGGACCCGGGCAGCGTGAGTGCCACTGAAAATCAGCTTGCGTGCCGCCTTTGGCACGCATGCCATAGGCTGCCTACCCCTGGGCTAGCACAAGCCCTGCCCCCCTCTGCGCGTGGGGCTGGCGTTGCTGCTAGTCCCCCACGTGAGGCTGGGGCTGGCATCACTGCTCACCTGAGCCTTGCCTGCCGCCTGCCCAAGCCCTACCTCACCCACACTGCATGGGGCTGGCATCGGTGCTCGCCCCCCACATGTTCCTCCTGATCAAGTCGGCAAGAGCAAACGGGACAAATGCTCACTTTTGCCAAAAAATGTCAGGATGGGTCTTAAAGGGACTGTCCTGGCCAAAATGGGATGTGTGGTCACCCTAGTTAAACCCCTTTCCCGGGGAACAGGAAGGACTAAGGACCTTTCTCTGAGTGCAGGGCCTTGCAGCTGTGGGGCATTAGTCAATCCCCTCTAGTTGTAGGAGGGAGCTGGGGGTTGAGTCTGAGAGAAAAAAGGAGGAAGGCTGGCTTAGAAGAGAGGTGAAGAACTAGGTTTTGTTTCCCCTCCTCTCCTCTAGAGCTTGGCTGAAGTGACCTACATAATTAGACTTTTTTTTTTCTTTTTTAACTTGGCTGATGAGGGCCATGCCTCCTAGCCTTGCCTTGGACTTGGCTGAAAAAAGCCCTATTGTGTCTAATTTGGGCCTTAGAGGGGTAGGACGTTCCTTATGTTTACTTTTCTATTTTACAGTAAAATGTACTATAAGTCTGCGAACTCAGCCTAGCGGTGCAGAATCCTTTCTTGTTCTAACTACCCTGCCCCACTACATTTAAAAAAAAAAAAAAGTAACTGTGGGTTACAGATGCCTTGATCTCTGCCTTCCTGTTCCATTGTTTCTGTTTTATGCCTAAGCCATTCCTAGCTAAGATGACCAGATGTCCTGTTTTTCTAGGGACAGTCCCGATATTCAGGGCTTTTTCTTATATCGGTGCCTATTACACCCCACCCACTGTCCCGATTTTCCACACTTGCTATCTGGTCACCCTATTTCTAGCAATCCCTGCTTTGGTAAAAATGATTGTTCTGTATTGTGTGGTTTGAAAGTTTAAGACTGAACATTAAAGATGGGCCTGATCTGAACACCCCTGAACTGTGAAATCAAGATCTCGATTTGTGGCTTGGGCCCATTTCTACTAAATGTTTGTAACATGGTACAGTAATTTCTGCAGCTAGAGGCTGTGTTTCTTGGCTCTGTCTGAGCTGCCTTTGGTGTTGGACTTTTTGTGGGGGAGAGGTGGCTTCATACCATGTTTGTGGCTTCTGGGGTCAGCAGAACCAGTTTGGCTCCTGGTGTGTTAGTCCTGTAGCAGTTCTAAGTGATGCCCATCTGCTTATGGCTCCAAGAGGCTGTTCTGGGCCTAGGGAATAGCGGAATGCAGATGTCACCTGGCTGTGCCCCTTTTCCCTTGGCCTGCCCACTATGCCAATGGCTATGAGGGGCAGTGGTGTACAGCCATTGCACTAGCTTTGGTCACTTTTGAAAATTTGGGCCTAAGTGGGTTGCCTAAAGTGACAGAACACAGGAAAAAACAACAACCCGCCTATCCTAGCTCCAGCAGTCCTGTGTCTTAATCAAATCCTTCCCAAATTTCCATTGATCTTAATTGTGGAGCTTCAAAGGTGCTGACAAGTTTTGGCAACCCTAGACAACTTTCCAATTTTTTAAAACTGGACACAACAGTCTCCCTGCTCACACACTCCCCTGTCCTCCCCCCCCGAGCTGGGCTGGGAGCTGAAGCAGAGCCTGTCCATGAGATGCAGGTAGGAGTTGGCCCTGACTGAGAAGGGGCTGGCGCAGGTTGATGACAAAGGTGGGGGTGTTTCTGCAGCAGGTGGGGAGCAGAGAGGAGGGTGGAAAATAGGATGCGATCCAAACACAATCCCGTGATGTGGATTGGCACCCACCTGGCTCACAGCCGTGCTGCCCCCAGCTCTCTGCAAGTGCCCTACTGTGGTCACACATGCTGCGGAGGGCACTGCCTTCCTCCCCTGGTTCTGGCACCCCTTTGGGCAGTAACCAGACTTTTGGTGTCCAGTCAGTACTTCTGACCAGATACTGTACAGGTCCCCTTTCAACTGAACTTTCTGGTCAAAATCTGGACACCAGGCAACCCTATCTACTAGACAGATCCGCAGTTACTGTGACTAGGAATTATCTTTTCTTCGCTATAGTTTTCCCATGAAAATAAACTAATGAGACTCTTCTCTTCAGGCTCTACTTTTTTACCCTTGCTGTCATCTCCTTTTTCTCATTCCTGCTTCCCCTCCTTCTCCCTAAGATAAGTACAAGTGCTGTTTGGAAACTAGGTAGTTGTATTTATTTCTCTGGTCTTGCTCTCCAAACACGAGCACAGCTCACATATATCTTATCAATTTAACAGGCTGTATCTGATGTCCTGGAAACTGGAGTGAGTGCATTATCGTAGCATTCAGAAGGCAGCACAATGAGTTGTGTGATCTGGGGGTGTGTCTACATGTGCTTACAATAAACTGGTAAGTCTGACTTTGGATGCATGTAAATAAGTCCCCAATCCACCAAAGGCTGCATATAGAATTCGGTTATGTGCAAAATGAAGCAAAAACCAAAACTAGACACATAAAATGTTAATAGACATAAAGAGTTAAATGAGAACTTGAATGGGAGTTGCAGATGCTCAGCTCACCTCATGTATCTATGGCTTAGGTAGCAGTGAATTATTACTTTTACATTCAAGAGATGCACATTTTTTTCTTTCAGATTTTTTCCTATATTTTTTTCTATTTCTTTAACTTTTGGGTGTGAGAGAATGTTAGTAACACTCCAGGATAATATTCTGTGTACAATACCTTCAGATATCCAATAACTAAGCTATGTGCTTATGCATAATTGCAGATGTTTACTCTGAGATACCAGATACCTACCAATGTACTTTCCTGTGTGAGCAGATCAAATAAACATGAATAAATAGTTTTTAAAGAGTCTTGGGGCTTGTCTACACTACAGGTTATATTGGTATAACTTATGTGAATAAGCCACTTCCATGAGTGATGTAAATTACACTGACCTATGCACTGGTGTGGACAGTGCTATGTTGGTGGGAGAGCTTCTAACACGAACACAGCTACTACCTCTCAGGGAGGTGGTTTTTAGGAGAGCTCTTGTCTGCATAGAGTGTTTTCACCAGGTGCACAACAACAGTGCAGCTGCACCAGTGCAGCTGTGCCACTCTAGCACTTCTAGTGTAGACTAGCCTTTGGTAATATGGTGGTGGTGTTATTGTAATGGATTAGGTTAAACCTTGTGAAAGGTTGGATTAAATTTTGTTGTTATGGGTTAGGTGTAACCATCTCCCTCCATTCAGGATAAATATAAAGATGTCATTGTAATCATGTGGTTGAAACAGTTAAATGGCATTCATCCCAAACACGGGCCCATATATCTCCAGCCAAAACAAAGTCCTATCCAAGGCCACTCAGGACTTTGAACTATGCGGATGGCTGCTTGTCTGGGTGGTGTTTGGGTAAAGGTTGTGTGTGTTTGTGCCCACATTGCTCACAATGCATGAACACAGAGTGGTGGCTGCAAAAGCAGGCTTGGAAATGCCTGCAAAGAAATTGTCTCCTGATATTTGATCAGTACTATGTTCAGAGAAATAGAAATTTATGTATAATCTTTGTAAACAGACAAGATTGAATTAAGGAAAACACATGGTACTATTATCAATATCTTCTCCTAACTGGAACAACCTGCAACACCCCAAATTTTGCTACCTGCTGGGGTCAAAAGTGTTTATTATTTGGATTATGGTAGCACTTAGGAACCCCAGTCTTGGGCCAGGATCCCATTGTGGTAGGTGCTGTACAAACAGAGCAAAAAGGCCCTGCTCCAAACAGAGTACTGCCCTAACTTGTGCCTGATTGCCTATGATTAAGATTCTGTCACAGGTATTTTTTTAGTAAAAGTCAGGGACAGATTGCGGGCAATAAATAAAAATTCACAGAAGCCTGTGACCTGTGCCTGACTTACTAAAAATACTTGGGGTGAGAGGGAAGGGGGAAAAGAGTGCTTCCGGGGCTTGCAGCTGCTCCAGCCCCAAGGGGACTGACTCTACCCCAGGCACTACTTTGGTGGCTGGACACCACTACTCTGGCAGGCCTGGGGCCGGCCACCAGTCAGCTGTTCCAGGACCACTGCTCCAGCAGCTCTGGGGCTGAGAGTTGCTCCACCTCTGCCCCCAGAAGTCACGGAAGTCCTGAAAAGTTACAGAATCCATGACCTCCATGACAGAATCGTATCCTTGCCCAAGACCTGTATGGGCCTTGCAGCAGCTGGAAAATACCCAGGACTGCATCCCTACACTTCATGCTGGAATGCCCTCTGCCTGCCCCTGCAACTTACCCTGCACTGCAGGCTCTTGATGATGGAAAGCAGAGTTGGCTGTTCACCTGGTGAGGAGGGCCTTCTGTGCAGGGAGTGTTCTCTGGAGGTACTGCAGGTGAACATGAATGAGGTCCCATGGGAGCACTCCTGGTAGGAAGTTCTGTGTCTGGTAATAAATGTCTGTGGGATCAGATCCTTGCTGAGTATCAATAAATGGTTTGCAGTGGTTATGGGATATAACTTACATCATGTACATTTCATGTTACTAAAGTGTCATGTTAAATAAAACATTAGCCCCACTGAAAAGGGCACTGGATCTTAATTTCATGCTAAGGACAAGAAAACAAATGAGTGTTTAGAGCATGCAAGGAATGCAGAATCAGCCTGATCTGTTTCAGTCCTACCTCCTAGGATGTCTGGACCTGAATCTGCTCTCACTTACACCCGTTTTACACTGGTATGACCAGTGATTACAGTAGATTGGAAACAGGCTGGGGGACCCTCAGTGTACCAGCCGAGGAGCAGGTGTGCCTGTGGAGGGACCATTGCTTACTCAAGCCAAGGGGAGGAGGAGGAGCAGTGCATTCCCCTCTTCCTCTCTTACATGAACCTCTGGGGGTAACTTCATGAACTTCAGTATAGTTACTCCTGATGTGAGAGCAGAATCAGAATAGACCTTTTTGCGGTACTACTGGTAATTTGGCTCACATTACACTTCCGCTTCTGAGTTTCCTTATGGTTCCTGTAACCTGGCATATTCTGAAATTTCCCAATGGCTTGGGAAGGTCCCGTATAGTGTGACGTAGTAAGGAACTCAAAGACAAGGCCATTGTGGAGAAGTTCAATGAATTCTTTGCATCAATCTTCACTGCAGAGGGTGTGAGGGAGGGAGATTCCCACACCCGAGCCATTCTTTTTAGGTGACACATCTGAGGAACTGCCCCAGATTGAGGTTTCCATGGAGGAGATTTTGAAACAAATTGATCAATTAAACAGTAATAAGTCCCCAAAGCCAGATGGTATTTACCCAAGAGTTCTGAAGAAACTCAGATATGAAATTAGTATGTTACCTATTGCTTAAATAAGCCCCCATACCAGATGACTGGAGGACGGCTAATGTAATGCTGATTTTTAAAATCCCGAGGCGACGCTGGCAATTGCAGGCCAGTAGGCCTAATTTCAGTACCTGGCAAATAGGTTGGAACTATAGTAAAGCACAGAATTATCAGACACATAGATGAACATGATACATTGGGGCAGAGGCAACCTGGCTTTTGTAAAAGGAAATCATGCCTCACCAATCTATTAGAATTCTTTGAGGGAGTCAGCACACATGTGGACAAGGGTGATCCAGTGGCTATTGTATGCTTGGACTTTCAGAAAGCCTCTGACAAGGTCCCACACAAAAGGCTCTTAAACAAAGTAAGCAGTCATGTGTTAAGAGGGTAGGTCCTCTCATGGATCAGTAACTGTTTAAAATATAGGAAACCAAGAATAAGAATAAATGGTCAGCTTTCACAATGGAAAGAGATAAATAGCAGTGGCCCACAAGGATATGTACTAGGACCAGTGATGTTCAACATAATCATAAATGATCTGGAAAAGGGGGAAAAATAGTGAGGTGACAAAGTTTGCAGATTTTACTAAATTACTCAAGATGGTTAAGTCCAAAACTGGCTGGGAAGAGTTACAAAGGGATCTCACAAAACTGGGTGATTGGGCAACAAAAATGGCAAATGAAATTCAATATTGATAGATGTGAAGTAATGTACATCGGAAAACATAATCCCAACTATACATACAAAATGATGTGTTCTAAATTAGCTGTTACCACTCAAGAAAGAGATCTTGGAGTCATTGTGGATAACATCTGCTCAATGTGCAGTGGCAATCAAAAAAGCAAACAGAAGTTTAGGAAACATTAAGAAAGGGATATCATAAGGCCACTATATTAAATCCAAGGTACACCACACCTTGAATACTGCATGCATTTCTGGTCACCCACTCATCAAAAAAGATATTAAAATTGGAAAAAGTACAGAGAACGGCAACAAAAATGCTTAGGGATATGGAACAACTTCTATATTGGGAGAGGTTAAAAAGACAGACTGTTCAGCTTAGCAAAGAGACGACTAAGGAGGGCTTTGAGAGAGGTGTATAAAATCATGAATAGCGTGGAGAAAGTGATTAAGGAAGTGTTATTTACCCCTTCACATAACACAAGAACCAGGAGTCACTCAATGAAATGAACAGGCAGCAGGTTTCAAACAAATAAGGAAGAACTTCAAATAATGCACAGTCAACCTGTGGAACTGGCTGCCAGTAGATGTTGTGAAGGCCAAAAGTATAACCAGGTTCAAAAAAGAATTAGATAATTTCATGGAGGATAGGTCCATCAATGGCTCTTAGCCAAGATGGTCAGGGACACAATCCTATGCTCTTGATGTCCCTATACCTCTGACTGCCAGATGCTAGGCCTGAATAAAAGGGGATGGATTACTTGATAATTGCCCTGTTCTGGTCCTTCCCTCTGAAGCATCTGGCACCAGCTGCTGTCAGAAGACTGGATAATGGGCTAGGTGGACCATTGGTCTGACCCAGCATAGCCATCCTTATGTTCTTATGGTTTGGCACCAATGTGTGTAATCCTTGCTGCTTGTTTTCAGTTATCTTTGAAGTGTCAGATTGTTGTTTTTAGTGGCAAATTGGTAAATATCTACATCAATGTGACTCCCACAATAATTGTTTTGTTTTTTATGTGTTTACTCCAAAAAAGATGGCTACAGAAATACTCAGTACAATTCATGCTTGTCTCATACCATTAATGCTAGCTTTGCTCCAGTATGGATTCTCTGGCCAGTGTAGATGGACTTTGTTTTCTTGAGATCAATGTTATAATATTGTGCCATAATCTATGTAGGCAGTAGTGTAGCACAGCTTAGCTTACCCAGTTTTTGTACCTCTCAAAGTTCCCAGATTGTGTGGAACAGCACACATTTCAGCAAGCTTGGTGGAGATGTCCCATCACCCTGCTACACACCCAAGCTATCCTGCTTCTTGCTCACCAGCCACCTGACACATACAGCTGGTTTCTGAAACCATTTTGCTATGTGTTCAACTTGACAGACCATATCACTGTATCTTCCCACTCCTTTTAAGCCTAGTCATACAGGATTATAAGTGCTTGCCCTGAGCCCAGCACACAGCTTGCAAGGCTCCTCCTTGCATAGCTCTACCTACTGCACACATCTATTGCCTGCCATTGCAGGGCCTAGACTGCCTATTCTGCAATGTGGAATGCTGCTAATTAATGCAGTTGTATTCATCTTTGTTCAGGGTGAGCAGGAACTAAACTGCAAATACAATTAGGCCACTGAGATCAATCATTTTTCTCCCAAAAAGGACATAGGTCATTCCAGAAGTTTGCCATGTTCTTGACTGCTCAGAGCTAGGACAAGAGAACGGGATGAGCTTGGTGGAAGGATAGAGGACATGGGGGTGGGGGGTGGGAGGATGATTGGGGTTGCTTGGAAGAACACAATGTCAGGAAAACATCAAGAGCTCTTGACTCTTCTTTGATCTGTACAGGGCTGATTAGGCAATTGGTTCTCAACAGATAGTAAATTATAGTACTACTAGTATCTTGATGCTACTTTGGCCTTGCATCTCTTTCTACAATACACTTGACTAGCAGTGCCCATTAACTTGCCTTGAACGTGCTCTGAGTTTTCAGGTCAAAATGTTGGGCTTAGAGTATCTTTTCATTTTGTTTTTTATTACAATTTCTATTTGAGCTTCTATGTTTGCTTTAAACATCAGTTATGCAGCCTGAAAGAAAATGGCATTGTTTGTAGCCAATGCATATCACATTTGTATTTTGCAGTGTATTTTTCCTCTTTATTTGTACATAACAAGATTCAGATGCTACAGTGGTAAAAGCCACATTTTGATTTCTATGACTTCCCCTTACATCTTTTTTTCAGTTGTGATGAGCGTACAGAGGTCATGATGTCTCTTTGTAGGGGACCCTGCAACCATGAGGCACCCCATGGTGGTAGTCGGTGGTGCTGGAACTAGAGGTACTGGGGGTGACACCACACCCCCTGGCTTGAAGTAGTAATAATAAACACAAGATGCATAGTTTCCATCAGCACCTCCACTATAAAAATTGTTCCAGCATCCCTGGTAATAGTGCCTTAGGGTGAGGCCCTACAAACAAGACACCTGTGTGGGGACTTCCTTCCAATTTTCCTGCTAACAGCTGAGGGAATCAGGTGCAGCTGATCCTGGTTAGGC
Source organism: Chrysemys picta bellii (assembly GCF_011386835.1). Taxonomy (NCBI): domain Eukaryota; kingdom Metazoa; phylum Chordata; order Testudines; family Emydidae; genus Chrysemys; species Chrysemys picta. The sequence continues at coordinate 135,212,847 of NC_088794.1, read as the reverse complement.
TCAGTACCTTAAAAAGCCAGGACAAGGAACTCTGAGGGGAAAAAGGGGTCTTGTTCATATCTTGTTCAGTTTTTTATCATTTGGAATGTAGAGTGTTAAGCTGCTTGATGGGGAATATAGAGATTTTATTGCCTTGTGTTATTTTGGTTGCAGTGGATGAGTTGCAGGGACAAAAACCAAAACCTTCTGAAAATAAACCTGAAACCATAAACAGGGTTTTTGTTGCTAAACTTGGAACTCTTGCTGGGTTTCATTCAGCTGCAGAGACCCAGCTTCTGCCTTGTGCAGCAGGTCTAGAAGATCTGAGTGTGGATTCTGCAGTCTTAAAGTGTCCTCTGGTATGTTTTTGTCATAGATCCTTCTATCACATGCTGCTTCCTGGTTCATCACCACCTACATCTGTAAGCCTGCCTTTTTACTTCCTGTCAGTATCCCTGTCTAGTCTTATTTGCTCACCTGCAACTGTACTCTGCTTTGTCAGAGGGCCAACACGTCTTGTCAGCAAGGTTTCTTCATTCAGTCGTCTGGCAGAAGAGTAAGGGGTCTCAGTAATCAAATGTGAAACTGAAAAACACAAACAATACAGGCAGTAAAATATTCAGCATTCATTTTTTGTGCTCATAAACAAAAGTCAGACCATCACACAGCTTTCTAAAAATAACAGCTGTGGCAAGTGTTTCAACAGAAAAATGAGACCTAGTTTGTGTGCTACCCACACATAAGAAAGGAGCTTGTGAGGGGAAAACCCATTTGTCTGATGTGGTGTTTGAATCCAGTCAACCAAATCTGAGTTTCAAAGCAGCTAATTGGATTTTAATACCATCGGTGCCTCACCTGCCTCTGCTTTGCTAAAACTTCCAGTAAGTCTCAGTGATGAGACTGTGAAGAATGTCTTTCCAACTGAACGCACTGGGTACGTGTCTTATCACTGACCCTGATCATTTGTATGTGCAAGTGCAGCTTGTGTCCTGAAATCAGTGGGGGTTTGCCATGACCAGAGTCCTTTATAGATCCAGGATCTAGCCCTTAGGGAGGAAACTGCTGGTGTAGTGGGGGCTACAGTTACTGTTAAAAAAAGAAATCTTATCCCATCGTAGTCATTGTACTTTAAAATGGGTACGTTACACAGGGCTGGCTCTGGCTTTCTGTCTGCCCCAAGCGGCCAGAACAGCAAAGCGCCAAAAAAAAAAAAACCTGCGGCGTGGCCGGAGCCAGGGTGCAGGGGGACTCTCTGCCCTGCAGATGTGTGCCGGCTAGTGGGGGGAGGGAGCGGGGGGAGAGAGAGAAGGGGGCAGCCAGGGCTTCAGTGGGGCGCTGCCACGTGCCCCCTCCCGCCGTGCCCCCTGCTCGGAGGGCTCCGCACCACTCCGGTCGGCTGGGAGGGAAGGACATGGGCTGCCCTGCCGGGCTTGCTGCAAGGCGCTCCCGTCCTCCATGCTGCTGCCCCCTACTGGGCGGCTGGAGCAGAACAAAAAAAAAGCGGCCATGCCGCCCTAGGATTGGGTGGAATGCCGCCTCCTATAAGCTGCCACCCCAAGCACCAGCTTGCTCGGCTGATGCCTGGAGTTGGCCCTGACTTTACAACATTAAAGTGTACGGTACACAGAGTAAGGACAGAAGAACTTTGCTATTCTATAGTGCCTTTCATTTCAGGAAATCAAAGTGCTTTACAAGTATGAATTAAACCTCACAACCCAAATGCATAAGAGTTAATAAGAATGGTTATAATACTCATCTTCCAGATGGGTGAACTGAAGCACAAAGAGGAACTGATTTGCCCAGGACCATAGAATGAGTCAGTGGCAGAAACAGCAAGAGAACCAAGGAGTCCTGGCTCCTAGTCAACTGTCAGACCATTTACAGAAAATCCAATTTGCCATATGGCAAAGTTTTTCACACTGTTTATTCCAAGGAGGCATAGTGCTGGAAACTGCCTTGTTTGCTTAGTGGGGACAAATTGCAAAAACAGTCTTGTCAGACTCTGAAATGAAAGCTAGTGCAGTGAGTGTTGCATTTTATGTGGATATTTGAGAATCTGTTACATGACTAATGAATATTGTTGCTTCTCTTAAAACTATAGCCTCATTTTCTTTCTATGATAAGCTTTCAGGCAATACTTGAATTCCTGACTCTCTGAACAGCCTCAATTGCTGGGAAACATTGTCATTCAGGCAGCGAATCTAGGTCAGCTGCTCCTAGGACTAGAACATTGAACAAAATGTACAGGCCTTGGGCACACTATGGGGATTTTTGTTTTGCTCATTATGAGCTCATAAATTTGACATCTAATTTGTGGCATGCAGCTATTGCTTTCTATGACCAGGATGGACTTAGGCGTTGCAGACTTGATGGACCACAACAGAAAATCAGTGATATGATGCAATGATAACTGTGGATTTATACATTCATAGCAAAGTCAGCATGTTCATTTTAAGCAGGGAAATACTGTAATGTGCTGCACAAGGTCTGTATTTAGGAGTGTGATGTGTAAAGGGGCTTCAGTTCAGCCTCTTGCATGGAAAGCCACAAGCCTTAGGCCTGGTCTACACTACGAGTTCAGGTCGACTTTAGCAGCATTAAATCGAATTAAGCCTGGACATGTTCACACGACGAAGCCCTTTCTTTCGACTTAAGGGGCCCTTTAAACCGGTTTCTTTACTCCACCTCCGACGAGGGGATTAGCGATAAAATTGGCCTTAGCGGGTTGGAATTGGGGTAGTGTGGACGGAATTCAACGTTATTGGCCTCCGGGAGCTATCCCACAGTGCTTCATTGTGACAGCTCTGGACAGCACTCTCAACTCAGATGCACTGAGCAGGTAGACAGGAAAAGCCCTGCGAACGTTTGAATTTCATTTCCTGTTTGCCCAGCGTGGAGAGCACAGGTGACCACGCAGAGCTCATCAGCACAAGTAACCGTGATGGAGTCCCAGGATCGCAAAAGAGCTCCAGCATGGACCGAACGGGAGGTACGGGATCTGCTCGCCATATGGGGAGATGAATCAGTGCTAGCTGAACTCCGTAGCAGTAAACGAAATGGCAAAATATTAGAAAAGGTCTCCAAGGCCATGAAGGACAGAGGCCATAACAGGGACGCACAGCAGTGCCGCGTGAAAATTAAGGAGCTAAGGCAAGCCTACCACAAAGCCTGAGAGGCAAACAGAAGGTCCGGGGCAGAGCCGCAAACATGCCGCTTCTACGCGGAGCTGCATGCCATGCTAGGGGGTGCAGCCACCACTACCCCAACCGTGTGCTATGACTCTGTCACTGGAGAAACACACAGGGAAGAGGGTTCGGGGTACGAGGAAGAGGAGGATGAAGATAATGTAGATAGCTCACAGAAGCAAGGAGGCGGAGAAACCAGTTTCCCCAACAGCCAGGATATGTTTATCACCCTGTACCTGGAGCCAGTAACCCCCAAACTCACCCAAGGCGTGCTCCCAGACCCTGAGGGCACACAGGGGACCTCTGGTGAGTGTACCTTTGTAAATATTACACATGGTTTAAAAGCAAGTGTGTTTAATGATTAATGATTAATTTGCCCTGGCAATTGCGGCCAGTACAGCTACTGGAAAAGTCTGTTAACGTGTATGGGGATGGAGCGGAAATCCTCCAGGGACATCTCCAGAAAGCTCTCCTTCATGTACTCCCAAAGCCTTTGCGAAAGGTTTCTGAGGAGGGATGCCTTATCCCGTCTGCCATGGTAGGACACTTTACCATGGTAGGACACTTTACCACGCCAGGCCAGTAGCATGTAGTCTGGAATCATTGCATAACAAAGCATGGCAGCGTATGGTCCTGGTGTTTGCTGGCATGCAGACAACATCCATTCCTTATCGCTCTTTGTTATCCTCAGGAGAGTGATATCATTCACGGTCACCTGGTTGAAATGGGGTGATTTTATTAAGGGGACATTCAGAGGTGCCCGTTCCTGCTTGGCTGAACAGAAACGTTCCCCGCTGTTAGCCACGCGGTGGGGGGGAGGGGTGAAGTGATCATCCCCAATAATTGGGTGTGGGAGACGGGGGGGTTACTTGGGTTTGTGCTGCATGTTAACCCGGGAACCGCAGACCCTCCTTTTACATTGCAAACCCATTTTAAATGGCCAACTCAACAGGTGCTTGGTATGGGAAATGAGGGCGCTACTGTTTGAAACCATTCCCACATGTTAAGAAGGTTTAAAAAAGCCAAAAGACTGTGGCTTACCATGGCTGCCTGCAAGTCGAAATCTGTTGCCTGGCACTGTGTGAGTGATCTCTCACACCAAACCGGCAGGCCCTCAGTATAAGAGGAAAAATGCGACCTTGTAACGAAAGCACATGTGCTGTGTAATGTGAACAGCAAAATGTAACGTGAAAGAGTGTACCCATTGTTCTCTAAAATGTGTCTTTTTTAACCACCTCTCCCTTCTCCTCCACCAGCTGCAAATGTTTCTCCTTCACAGAGGCTAGTGAAGATTAGAAGGAGAAAATGGCAGACTCGGGATGACATGTTCACGGAGCTCCAGATGTCCTCCCACGCTGAAAGAGCACAGCAGAATGCGTGGAGGCAGTCAATGTCAGACTACAGAAAAGCACAATATGAACGAGAGGAGAGGTGGCGGGCTGAATCGCGGGATGAACAGAGCAAGTGGCGGGCTCAAGATGATAGGTGGCGTCAGCTTGCAGACAGAAGGCAAGAGTCGATGCTCCGTCTGCTGGAGCATCAAACTGATATGCTCCAGCATATGGTTGAGCTGCAGGAAAGGCAGCAGGAGCAAAGACCGCCGCTACAGCCCCTGTGTAACCAACAGCCCTCCTCCCCAAGTTCCATAGCCTCCTCACCCAGACGCCCAAGAACACGGTGGGGGGGCCTCCGGCCACCCAGTCACTCCACCCCAGATGATTGCCCGAGCATCAGAAGGCTGGCCTTCAATAAGAGTTAAAGTTTTAAACTGCAGTGTGTCCTTTTCCTTCCCTCCTCCCCCACCCATCCCGGGCTACGTTGGCAATTATCCCCCTAGTTGTGTGATGAATTAATAAAGAATGCATGAATGTGAAGTAACAATGACTTTATTGCCTCTGCAAGCAGTGCTCGAAGGCGGAGGGGAGGGTGGGGTGGTTGGTTTACAGGGAAGTAGAGTGAACCGGGTGGGGGGGTGGGACAGAGGGTTCATCAAGGAGAAACAAACAGAAGTTTCACACCGTAGTCTGGCCAGTCACAAAACTCGTTTTCAAAGCTTCTCTGATGCGCACCGCGCCCTGCTGTGCTCTTCTAACCGCCCTGGTGTCTGGCTGCGCGTAATCAGCGGCCAGGTGATGTGCCTCAACCTCCCACCCCTCCATAAATGTCTCCCCCTTACTCTCACAGATATTGTGGAGCGCACAGCAAGCAGCAATAACAATGGGGATATTCTTTTCGCTGAGGTCTGAGCGAGTCAGTAAGCTGCGCCAGCGCGCTTTTAAACATCCAAATGCACATTCCACCACCATTTGGCACTTGCTCAGCCTGTAGTTGAACAGGTCCTGACTACTGTCCAGGCTGCCTGTGTATGGTTTCATGAGCCATGGCATTAAGGGGTAGGCTGGGTCCCCAGGTGCCCATTATTGACAGCCACTGCAGTACGACGACGACGGATACCAGTCGTAATATACCATCTTCTACCAAAAGGCAAGGTGCTGCTGCTATGTGCAATGCAGCCCCACATCTGCCAGCACCCAGATCGCCGATGAAGGCTACCAGTCATACTGCACCATCTACTGCCAAAAGGCAATTAGCTGCTGCTGTGTAGCAATGCAGTACCACATCTGCCGGCACCCAGAGGACATATGGTGATGCTGAGCTGAGCGGGCTCCATGCTTGGCGTGGTATGTTGTTTGCACAGGTAACCCAGGTAAAAAGGCGTGAATCGATTGTCTGCCGATGCTCTGACGGAGCGGGAGGTGCCTGATGACATGTACCCAGAACCTCCTGCGACACTGTTTTGCATCATTCAGGCATTGGGATCTCAACCCAGAATTCCAATGGGTGGTGGAGACTGCGGGAACTGTGGGATAGCTACCCATAGTGCAACGCTCCGGAAGTCGACGCTAGCCTCGGTACTGTGGACGCGGTCCGCCGACTTCATGCACTTAGAGCATTTTATGTGGGGACACACACAATCGGCTGTATACAACCGATTTCTATAAAACCGGCTTCTATAAATTCGACCTAATTTCGTAGTGTAGACATACCCTTAGTTAGCTCGAGTACAACTATACGAGGGCTCAGAGGGAGAAAATTGCAATGACTGTGAAAATGAACCTAAAATAACTTTTCTCTACGTACCATAATTTCAAATTTGATATTATAGGATCTTCCAGGTGCAGGGGTCAGATTTTCAGAATTAACCAGCACCCTCAATTGGGTCTAGATTTTCAAAAGAGATCAGCATGGTAGGTGTATAGCTCTTCTAAAAATCTGGCCAGGAGTGTCACATTGGGAGCTGCTGAGTGTTTCTGAAAATCTGTCTCTTATAGGCGTCTCTAAGTGGGAGCTGAGCTCTTTTCTTACCTGGCCACAATTGTGGGTGCTCGCCATGGAAAATCTGGCCCACGATATATATATTGGTTCCATTGGAAAGATAGGGTTGTCTGTTTCCTAAAGCTCCTATTTCCCAGCCCTGTTGATTTCTGAGATACCTGATCTTACCTCTGCACTCATGACAGCTTTAAACTCTGACTGTCCCCAAGGACTAGAAATGGATGAGTTCTGATCCTGAGTTAATGCTTAGTTGTGTAGCACTCCTGTATGACAGCTTGCAAGCTAGCCTGAAAAACAATTTGTAGTTATGACTTGTAGCCTCCAGGTGGTGCTTAGCAGATGTGCCTGTGAAGAGAGAGAAATGCAGTGACAAGGAAATGTTGGTGATTAAAAATTAAAGAAGCACTGGCCCCTTGTGGCAGCAGAAGAAAACACGCAAACAGTTTTGGAAACCATAATGTGAGTTGTCAGTCCTGACTCTATATACTTGGCCATATTGAGCTACAGCTGTGATATTCAGGAAGTTTGTTACAGGGCTTGCAAAATTAAACCTGAATTATTTATTGCAATAGGTGGCATATGAAAAATGTGCAAGAGGAGTTCTATCTATCCAAATAGGGCTAAAAAGACAGGTTAAACTGTTATATTGAGCACAAATGGACGCTGTACACTATTAAAACATGCTTTATTTTAAAAAGTGCAGGCTAGTTCACTGAGCCATTTAAAAGGAGAAATAGTGATAGGGTTAACATGTTATTAATATCTTTAACAAATGGTACCCATTTATAATAAAAATACATTTACATTACAAGGGACCCTAATCCATGTTTTAGTTTTACCCTGGTAAACTTCTACAGATAGAGCTCTCATTAGGATAACTCTAACGATAACATTCCTAACACTTACTAAGGTGGAAACTAGAAACCTTGTTAACCTCTTCTCAAAGGCTACATCTACACTACAGGGGGGGGTCGATTTAAGATACGCAAATTCAGCTACGTGAATAGCGTAGCTGAATTCGACGTATCGCAGCCGACTTACCCCACTGTGAGGACGGTGGCAAAATCGACCTCTGCGGCTTCCTGTCGACGGCGCTTACTCCCACCTCCGCTGGTGGAGTAAGAGCGTCGATTCAGGGATCAATTGTCGCGTCCCATCGGGACGCGATAAATCGATCCCCGAGAGGTCGATTTCTACCTGCCGATTCAAGCGGGTAGTGTAGACCCAGCCAAAGTTAATTGGCTCTGGGTTGCTTGCCCTCCAGGGATGCTATCCAGACTGACACTGCCATAGTCTTCTGGGGATGCAGCATAAAAGCTGCTCTGTTATATTCCAGCAACATATGCTCCTAGTAGCATTCTGAGGCCAACTGAGATTTGCCCCTTTCCTTTCTGCTGAAGGAACCCATGTGAGCTCTGGAAAGAGGCGGAGGTGATGCTGAATGAGTGCAGGAAATAGCAGGATACAGGGGGTGAAAAGCTCACTTTCATGATCTCTCCTTCCTCAGGCTCTGCTTTCCTGCTCCTTTTAGCCTAGCCCAGTAGGCTATTCTTTTCCCTGGCAGAGGAGTCTTTTGAACCTCTTGCACACTGGTAAGTGTAGTATGGATACATTGTCCTTTGGTTTGGCTGGAGGCATGTATAGTGTGGTGCAAGGTTAGACCTTGGGTTTGGCTACATGGACACTTAGTTTGCAGCAAACTAGGGTGTAAATCTACCACTCACTAGCCAGGTGGACCCTAAAAATTCCATAGTGCACTTTGACCTACTATGCTTTGAAACCGGAGTAGATTAAAGCACACTAGGGAACTTTTAGTGCACAACAGCAGGGTCCATACAGATACGTGTTTGGCAGCAGGCTAGCTCGGGGTAGATGTACATCCCAATTTGCCATGAACTAAGTATTTGGTAGATAATCCCTGAATCTTGTCACATGGTTCCCACCCACAATTGTGGAGGTATTGGAGAAGCACATCCTCCAGAAGATCGGGTCTATCATTAGCAGGACATTCTTTGCAACCATTACTTATTCCATGTCCATTCATCTCCCTGATCACTCCTCATCTGTGAAGACTCTTGTGCACCTAATGGAATGAAATATCCATTCTCCCTTAAACAGCCTATATTTCTAACTGTGCTGGGCAGTAGAATCCAATTTGGGGCTTTTGCTAAACTGCACCATTTTGAGGAATTCATTGATTTGGGTCCTCCATCCAGCTGATGCATTTGGAACACAGAAATGTCATTTTCCTTACTACAGCTCAGAAGAACCCTCCCCCCTGGTGTCTGTCTGGTGCTCCTGAGTTCCTAGCTTACCACATCATTGCAAAGACCATGTTTACTTTATATCAAATGTGCTGGAGTGCTTTCAAGGTTGTAATTCACTTTAGGAGCTGTGCTGGCATCTGAGAGCACCATGGGAGGGGTGTATCACTGATAGGGAGAATCCAAGGTGACTTTGTGCCGTCTTGTTATTTCAGGGACCACTATTTATATTGCTAGGGCTAAACTGCATCTTTAAGTCACTACATGCATTAAAGGTAGCCGCTGTGCTCAGGCGGCAGCAGCAGCTCCCAGGGGAATTTTAGTAGAGGTAGACACAATGCCTCCTGAGTGCTGGGAGAATGTGCCAAATAATGGCATCTTACGCCCTTTAACAGGGTGCGCTGTGTACTTTTCCTGCCCTGAGCCAGTTCTGCTGGCCAGTATCATATACCTGTGGAACCACAGTGCTGCCTTTTATTCCACCCTTCCCAACCCGTAAGTAGTTTTTTAATGCCCACCAGTGGTGTAAGGACCAAGACCGCTTCAGGCTTCTGTGGCACTTCTGCACCTGTGCAGGGCTAAACACAATCTGGCTCCCCTAACATGACCTTCAGAGATATTAAACCTGATTGATTTACCTTGAAATATTTTATTTAAAAAAAAAAAAAAGCATTGACTTAGACCAAGCATTCAGTGTGTGCTTTCTGAGGAACCTGTTAAGTTCCTTAGCTATGGTGTATGTATGACACCCCTTTGCTTGCATGAATTCTTGCAGAGAGAAATCTTTCTCTTGCCCTGAAAAATAGGAGGAAGCTGAAATTGCTTCAATAGTCTTTTGTTAATGCTGGAGACCTGCTGTGTGAGATCAGTGAAAGGGTATTTCTGATTCCGTATCTTGGTTTGCTTCCTGAGATAACTGTAACCTTTACAATGAATCCATGCTGTTTGAATTAGTGAGAGGGCAAGATACAGATATTTCCATTACAACTTCTAAAAGTCCTGGCTCAGGCCCTATTTCCATACATCTTTGTAACTTAGGTGTTTTTTATTCTTTGTTTTTAAACAGTGAACTTACACACTCAAGATCTTTGTTTCTTCTAGAGCAATACAGAATGAGACAACTAAAATGTTTTCAAAGGAGCAATAAACTAGGTTACTAACTAAATGAAAATTGATGTCAGTTTAAAGTCATTTCCTCATTTAAAAAAAAAAGAAGAAAATATGGACTATGTGAATTGCCTACTGTAGCACGGTGGGCGCTCACTGCCACAGCACCTCCTGCTGGTCAGTCCAGGAATTAGCTCATCCAGCCTCAGAGCGCCTCCTGCTGGCTGGTGTCTCCCTACCAGTACCTGCTTTTTCCTGATCTCCACCACTGCACTTTAGGCCCCACACCCATCCCAGACCCCCGTGCCCCGTACCTTGGGGTGCTGCCCCACAGCAGTGTCCCCACACTCTGGGTCTCCCCTCCCAGGGGAACCCCCACCCCCTATGCCCACCTTGCCTCAGTGGCTACTGCCAGTCATCATCTAGCCCCCTTTCTCTGGGGCAAACTGTAGTCAGTATGGCCACTCATCATTGGCAACGGGGTTGGACCTGCTGCCTTTCTAGCCCCAGCTGTCTCCCTGATTGGGTCCAGTCAAAATTGAAATGTTTCCATTTTCTTTTTTAACCTTTGCTTAGTACAAACTAAGTTAAATTTCAAAATGAAAAGTCGTTTAAAAGAAAAAAGTGAAAACTTTTCATTTTGAAAATGTTCAATTGTCCCATTCTGATAATTTCAGAAGTGGGTTCCCGCCCTACCCCAACATTTTTGCAAGTTGGGAAATTTATCAAACCCAACTGCGATGTTTCTCAGAGCATCCAGGGCTGTGAGTCACCTTGTTGCCACTTGCCTTCAGCATGAGGGAGTCTTGTCTGTGCCAGCTAAGTGTTAGCTCCCCCCCCAACACAACCAGCCACTCCAGGACTCTCCTCTGGGCTATGCTAGCCCTGCCTTTGCCCTGCAGGTTGACAAAAAACACACCCCAGCTCCTGTGTGGCTTCAAAGTGACCCTTTGTGGTGTCCAGCCCCAATCACTGGATACCCACAGAAATCCCAGCTCCTCTATCCCCAAAGAAACAGTGTATCCCAGTGTCTCTCACACAGCACTTGAGTTTGATTATAGGAGAAGAAAAGGACATTTATTTTAAAAAGAACAGAGATCCAACAAGAAACAAGTGTGAGCGATGGAAACAAATGGTTATATGTAAAACAAAATCATAACACGCTTGCTAGAGCCTAAACTTAACTCGCAAGGTATGCTCCCATCTAAAGAAGTTTATCTTACCCAAAATTCTTTCCAGCATTTTCAGCCAAGCCTGGCTGAGATCCCTTTTTCATGAAGCAAAATCCACTGTCATTTTACTTCCGCAGGGAGAGACGCTTGGTGTTCAGCTGTACCCCAGATAGTTTCCAAAGTTGATTGACTTTTCTCCTAAAATGACCCCTGCTGTTTTAGATTTTTTTCTGCAGGCCCCCGCAATCTGTTGATTGGCATTTTGCTCAGACTGTAAATGGTCAACTATTGTGAACTATACAATACTTAATTTGCACATGACCTGCCAGAGAGAGAGAAGCCTCCCTTTCTCCTGACACCAGTATGTGACTAACCACCTTTTGGTGACCTGCCTTAACTCTCAAATCTGAAGAACATGATATATATATATAGACACACACACACAATCACTCCTTACACATGGGGGAAGGGATAGCTCAGTGGTTTGAGCACTGGCCTGCTAAACCCCAGGTTGAGAACTCAATCCTTGAGGGGGCCATTTAGGGATCTGGGGCAAAAACCTGTCTGGGGATTGGTCCTGCTTTGAGCAGGGAGTTGGACTAGGTGACCTTCTGAGGTCCCTTCCAACCCTGGCATTCTATGATTACACTGCTTTACAGCCAAAATGGTTCTGAAATAAATGTTGTCAAACTTTACTAATTCTGGGTCACTGAGAACGAAAATGATGCTTAAAATAGTTGATTGGCTCTAGTTTTCAAGATATGCTATTGGGTCAGTATATACGACCCTTGACTTGGGAATGGCGGAGGATAAGTGAGTTATAAAGGGAAGGGATCTCAATTTAAATCAGAAATGACTAAAATACATCTTTGACTGGATCTATGAATAAATCTATGACTGGGTTTGGACAGTACTTGCTTTTTAGGCAAAACAACGAATGATGCAATCTGAAGCTGGTATTGCGTCATACATAATGTGAATTGCATCATGTTATTCCTAGAAGTCGTGGATGATGCAATCATAACGAAGCTTACATCACTCTGCTGAACAAATTGCCCTATATCAGCTCTAGAAATCAGACAGTGTCGTGCTCTCTTATTTGTCAGTGTTTGATTTTGCAAAGGGACACGTTTCTGTTTAGCCAAAGTGAGCAGAGATGCCTCGGACTTGTGTGAACAGTGCAGATAACTTCTGCTATGTTTGTGGTGAAGTGACTTTTGCATCACAAAAGCGCAGTATAACCACTATGGTTAAGAAAGCCTATCACCTTTATTTTGGCTGCAAAATTGGAGATCAGGACAAGAGGTGGGCCTCACACATGTGCTGCAACACTTGTGCAACAAATCTTCACCAGTGGTTGAACAGGAAAAGGAATGCCTTTTGCAGTGCCAGTGCAGTCCCTATGCCTTTTGCAGTGCCAATGATTTGAAGATTGCCAACAGATCATACCAGCAATTGTTACTTCTGCATGGTGCCTCCAGTTGGGAAAGGTGTGTCAAAGAAGAAAAAGTGGACGGTGCATTATCCAAACATTCCATCAGCTATACTCCCAGTACCCCATGGAGAAGAACTGCCGGTTCCTGATGCACCAGAATCATTCTCACTTGAGTCAGATGAGGAAGAGGATGAAACTTCTGGTCCTGAACCATCAATGTCACAGGACCCACATTTTCTCCCATCCTTCTCCTCTGAACCACACCTCATAACACAAGGTGAACTGAATGACCTTGTCAGGGATTTGGAACTACCCAAGAGTAAGGCAGAGCTGTTGGGCTCCAGACTACAGCAGTGGAATCTCCTGGCAGGTGATGTTAGGGTTTCCATGTTCCGTGACCATCAAAAGGATCTTGTCCCATTCTTCTTCATGGAAGGTGATCTTGTAGCCTGCAACAACATTGATGGTGTGATGGCAGCCCTCAACATCGTTCACGATCCAGATGAGTGGAGACTGTTCATTGATTCATCGAAGACGAGTCTTAAAGCTGTTTTACTGCATAATGGCAATGTTTTGCCATCAATTCCAGTTGGTCATGCAGTCCATATGAAGGAAACCTATGACAACATGAAACAACTTTTGAGGTGCATAAACTATGACCAACATCAGTGGCAGCTTTGTGGCAATTTGAAGATTGTTGTTCTCTTGCTTGGTCTGCAGACTGGATACACAAAGTACTGCTGTTTTCTCTGTCAATGGGATAGTCGTGCAAGAGATTCCCACTACATCAAGAAAGATTGGCCACTCCGACAGTCATTGGAGCCTGGGAGGAAAAGTGTTCAGCATCCACCACTTGTTGAATCAAGGAAGATTTTGTTACCACCCTTACACATCAAGCTAGGTCTGATGAAGAACTTTGTCAAGGCCATTGACAAAACACAAGCAGCTTTCAAGTACCTCTGTGGAAAATTTCCAAGGTTAAGGGAAGCTAAGATAAAGGAAGGTGTCTTTGTTGGTCCTCAGATTCGTGAACTTCTTCGAGGTGATGCATTTGACCATGCACTGCGTGGCAAGGAAAAGACAGCATGGAAAGCCTTCCAGTTAGTGGCAATAAATTTTCTCGGAAACAACAAGGCAGACAACTACAGGTTGTTGGTGGAAAACCTCCTCAAGGCATACAAAAGCTTTGGTTGCAACATGTCACTAAAGATACATTTTTTGCACTCTCATCTAGATTTTTTTCCACCGAACTGCAGAGCAGTGAGCGACGAGCACGGTGAGCGATTTCACCAGGACATTGCAACAATGGAGAAACGCTATCAGGGCAAATGGAGCCCATCAATGCTTGCAGACTATTGCTGGACAGTGACAAGAGATGCTCCATTTAATGAATACAAGAGACAAGCCAAGAAGCGCCGAGTAGACACTGAATAGGACTAAACTATGTACATAATAGTTTTTTGCCTTTTGTTTCATAATACATTTTATTTATATAACCCTTTTGCTGATTTTTAAAGTGTTACATAAACAGGACAGGTGAAATATTATCATGTAAAGCAACCATAAACACATGAAAAGGCCTAGGTTTACAATTTATGATTAAAACTCTACTATCTACACAATATACATAGACATAAAATGTAAAAACTTAAATATCTTAGAAACAGTAGCCAATCAGTTGTTTTAATTGTCATAGTTGAATTCAGCACATCAAAATACATAATAAATAGCACATTTTATCTCTGAAGCAGACGACTTCTCAAAAATTGTAGACCAGTGTTATCACATACATGTCACAATGATTGTGATAACCAATGTGACACAGGCTTTCATTAGAGAGCATACATGACCTTCTTTGGTGAAACTACTCTGTAGATCCCAGACTCAGGGGATCTCTGTCACCTTTATTCACCCCTGTGCCTTCTGCCAGTTGGCACAAAGAGGTCCCTGGGTCACACTGACCCTTTCTCACAAAGTTTCAGTTTTGATGACTCTGCATTTTTCCATGAAAAAAAAAAGTTTAAGTGAGAAATTCCCAACCAGCTTTAGCTGCTTTGCTTCCTCTGTGACATTCCATCATTCACCTTGGTGCGATTTCAGTGCTAACATAGAACTCCAGCCCCACTGGACCCTGGCAAGCATCTGTTGAGGGATAGGAGAAAGTGGAGAGGTCAAGTCAATGACACTTTTTTGGATCAATATTTGCATTGCTTATTTAAAGAAGTTTAAATAACCCAACAGGATAGTAGAAAACAATACTCTACTTCACATAGCATTGTACACGACTAGTACTGCGTAACTAACAAAATAAACTCTTGTGTAGGAACATCACAAAACCTAGTAATTCTACTTGTGCTGTAGAACTAAAGAAAGAAGTACAAATCTAAAGAGAAGTATGCCTCGCTAATGATTTGCATAATTATTTCTTTGATCATTGACCTTTCTACTTACGAGTGAAGTAACACTTTTCTGTGAGTACATGGTGTAGTTTTGAAAAATGGTTTTGCATTAGTTTACATTCTAACTTGCTGCATCATTTGCTGTATTGTCCCCCGAATATTTTGTCACCACAATTAATATTTTTTCTGTCACGTATTCGTGCATTTTGTTCAAAGTGGTGGTGACGTCAGTTTGTTTTGAAATCAAGCAAAAGGGGCAAGATATCCCTCTCTGGATATCTTGAATCCAGCTACCCTGGCAGCATTCATGTACAAGTTATATAGCAGCTTCCATTGAACAAACAATGTCCATTGTATATTCATCGTTGTCTTTACATAACCGATCCCCGTCTCTACAAAATGAGGTGGGGCACCATTAAATTGCTGCAGTTGGAATATTAATTGCTGCAGTTGGAATCTTACAAAGGCATTGCATTGGAAGAGAAGTGCAGATAGTCTGACTTCCTCTGATTAGTATCTAAACCCAATGACTAAATTATTGCTCAAGTTAGCCATACAATCCATTTATTATAAAGAGTTTTTGTACACAGGCAAAAAACGGGAAACTGCTAGATACCAAGGTTAAGTCTAAGATGACTAGAGGAACTCTGCAGGGAATTTATTTGAAATATTTTGTTTAAAAAAAGTCCCTAAAGATAAAGGGGTTACACAGTGTTGGAAAATGGCAAGAGTACCAAGCCTTGGCCACATCCAAGCAGCACGGGGCTGTTGCTGCTGTGCTACAAGATGCAGGGAACCCCTTTAGGCTGGGGACATTTGCTTTTTTCAGTGTCCAGAATCGCGTAAAGGGGCCAGGGCAGAATGGAAAACCCCCTCCCCCCCCCGCCCGCCCGGTTTGGTAGAGAGAATAGATAATGTTTTCACCCTTTGCACTATGGATAAAATAGTGCTAGAGATCTAATCCGATGTCTGAAGCAAAGAGTTCCAGTTCAGTGCAGGATTAGAGTTGGTAGGCCAGGCCGCAGCCTGGAAGAAAGAAGAACAGGAGGACTTGTGGCACCTTAGAGACTAACAAATTTATTAGAGCATAAGCTTTCGTGGACTACAGCCCACTTCCTGTAGTCCACGAAAGCTTATGCTCTAATAAATTTGTTAGTCTCTAAGGTGCCACAAGTCCTCCTGTTCTTCTTTTTGCGGATACAGACTAACACGGCTGCTATTCTGAAGCCTGGAAGAAGTGAGCTTTGAGGAGGAAGAAGCTGGTCATTTGGCACATGAGATCAGGGAGACTGTAAAGAAACAGAATTACATTTATTGGAGTATTTTCTTCTGATCAGTTTTCTACTGTCATTCCATCCACTGCTATGGTTGATCTTTTGTGACGACAGCCTCTGATGGCTGTGGAAGATGGGAGCAGGGAATGCAGTAAAAGCAGTGCCCCTTTGGGGGTTCACCCAGACCTATAAAAGGTCATGTCACCACTGTAACCCTGGGTGCTTCTGTGCTGCTTTGGCTCAGAGCTCTGACACCAGCAGCCTGCTACAGTGCAATGGTTTCACCCTGGCTTTCACCAGTCTGGTTACTGCTTGCAGGGTGACGCCAACAGCCGTTCCAGTCCTGAGCTTCTTCAAAACCATCTCCCCTGCAGTGTCCAGTCCCTCTCACTCTAGCACTCACAACACCATCTCAAGTTGACTGCTCCTTTAAAGAGACAGTACACATCACCAGCCTGTTAGTTTGGCTGAGGATTGTACTCTTCAGTTTGAAACGCTGCACTGAGATGGGTGTGTAATAAAACAAGGTTAAGTTTTTTAACAAAGAGCAGCTATTTAAATGATATCAAGCAGATGGAATTGGGATAGAAATGGTTACACACAAACAAAAGTAACAATATGCTTCTAAGACTAAAACCTAACTTCACACAGTAGGGCTTTTTGTTCAGAGTAGTTTTCTCACTACAGTCATTCTTCCACCAGGGCTCGCCAGGTCCTGACCAGGATCCAACACAGAGCCCAAAGTGCTTGATTTCTTTTTCTCTTCAGGTGAAGGACTCCAAAATGACTTCCTCTCCCTGCTTATAACTTCAAAGTGTTCCTTTGTTTTCAAAGTCAGGAAGTCCTCCTGGGAGCTGTCTCCACCAGGGAGCTGATGTCATGCTAGTTTTTGCAGTCTCCTCCCCCATTGTGATAGTTAACTAGCTATCTCTCCCATTCACTAGTTTGATGGCTTGGTTTATCTTTTATATAAATATACTTCCATTTTCTCTCCTTATATTGGAGAAACATTCAACCAGGTGGAACCACACTCCTTTATCTAGGGCAGGGTGATTTAGCAACATATTTCCAGCACACATTTATAACTTTTCCTATATCATCCATATATACATCACACAATAATATTAGTGACTAGTGTGTTACCAGTTAACATAAGAACAGCCACACAGGGACAGACTAATGGTCTGTCTAGCCCAGTTTCATGTCTTCCAACAGTGGCCAGTGCGAGAGGCTTCAGAGGGAATGAACAGAACAGGGCAACTGTTGAATGATCCATCCTCCGTCGTTCAATTCCTGCTTCTGGCAGTTAGAGGTTTAGGACACCTGGAGCATGGGATTGCGTCCCTGATCATCTTGGCTAATAGCCATGGATGGGTCTATCCTCCATGAACTTATCTAATTCTCCTTTGAACCCAGTTATACTTTTAGCCTTCATAACATCCCCTGGCAGTGTGTTCCACAGGTGGACTGTGTGTTGTGTGAACTACTTCCTTGTCTTTGTTTTAAACCTGCTGCCTATCCATTTCATTGGGTGACCCCTGCTTCTTGTGTTATGTGAAAAGGTAAATAATACTTCCTTAGTCACTTTCTCCATCATTCATGATTTTATAGCCATCTGTCATATCCCCCCTTAGCCTTCTCTTTTCTTCAGTCTCGTTAATCTTGCCTTATACAGAAACGGTTCCATACCTATAATAATTTTTGTTGCCCTTCTCTGTACTTTTCCCAGTTCTAATCAGGATCGTATTTACACCTTATGCACCCCTAGGCACAGCATCTTCAGTGTCCCCCTTCCCTCCCCCCACCTACAGTCGACCCCCCACTTCCCTGCCCTACTGGCCGAGACTGGCCCAGGTTCTGCATTTGGCTCCAGAAAAGGTGCCAGAAGTGGGGAAAGCAGCTACCTTTTGCTCCCTGAAGGGGTGGGGGGAAGGCAAAAGAAAGGGAGGGGGAAAGAAAGTCCATCCCCACTGCCCTTGCTCCCCACCTGCCAGGGCAGTTTATGTAGGGAAATCTGCAGCTCCCGCTCAGGCAGGCTCCATGGGGAGGTCCGCCAGCTTCAGTTACAGGGAAGGGAGCCCTCCCAGCTCCACCTCTCCCCAGACAAATTACTAGCCATTTTGCTCAAACCGCTGCTTGCTGAGCCACCCCAGGCTTCACAGTGCTGTCAGCAGGCAGAGCTGGTACCTGGGGCGCAGAGCAGGGGCAAGCCACCGTGGCAAGACTTCGGGTGACGCTGGCTCAGGAGAATCCAGCTCTGGCTCCTGCCGCTGGGACAGCAATTCCCCCAGCCCCCTTCCCTTCCCAGCAGCTGCAAGTGGCATGAGCCAGCAGGTCAGAGCCTGGCAAAACAGAACAGACTGGGGAGACCGCTCCTCCCCCCCACCATGCCCCAGGTTTTCTCCCAGGGCCGGCAGACCCAGAGCAGCTCCCGTTCCCAAAGCCCCTTCACAATCCAACTCCTGTCCCTAGCTTGAGAGGCGCTGGGACAAGTGGGGCTTAGCATCTGGCCTTGCAGGGGGCAATGGAAGCTCTAGCCAGGGGGGACCCCGCACACCCAGCTGTGGGCATTCCCCAGGTATAAACACATTTGTGATAGATGCATAGACAATATTCCTAACTTCAGATACCAGAATGATACATGCATACAAGTAGGATAATCATATTTAGTGAATCATAACCTTTTCAATGATATCTCACATGCCTTATCTTGCACAAAATACATCATAATTATGACATACTCATATCCTGATAATATTACTATGAGGAATATGGGGCGTAATGCCACCGTGAGCAATCCTGACTGGAGGCTACAGCAGCAAAGCAGTGTAAAGGGCACCCCAGATTAGAAGGCAGGGGTTGCACAGCTACTCACCAGTCTAGATTGTACCCCGGGTATGTCACAATCAGAATTTCTCAGGTGATGGGAATTTCAAATTTTGACCAGCTCTTTTATGTTTATTCTATCAAACGTGTTTACAATTTTTTATTTCCTGCTTCCTTTTCTTGTTGCTAGGGAAAGTAACTGTTATCTGATGGTTTGCACCATAGGAAAGAGCCAGGAAACTTGAGACACCAAGATAAAAATAGAAAATGTCGACAAAAAGCAGGATAAAATGTACACGGTTTCAAAATAGAAACTAGTAGGATTTCCCTGGCATAGAAATGTAGGGATACCTTGAGGGTAAATTCTGGATGCCATACCCAGAGATTTAACTGTATGTATCCCATTCATTCTAAATTAGTGTTTCTCAAACTGGGGTCGCCGCTTGTGCAGGGAAAGCCCCTGGCGGGCCGGGCCGGTTTATTTACCTGCCGCGTCCTCAGGTCTGGCCGATCGCGGCTCCCACTGGCCGCGGTTCGCTGCTCCAGGCCAATGGGGGCTGCGGGAAGTGGTTCAGGCCGAGGGATGTCCTGGCCGCCCTCCCTGCAGCCCACCAGGGGCTTTCCCTACACAAGCGGCGACCCCAGTTTGAGAAATGCTGTTCTAACTGCTGCATGGAAAATTTACCCCTTAAGTTCTGATACCTAGTGAAACCATTCTTTAATGATATATGGTTTGTAACAACTATGGCTTTAATAATTAATGGGACCAGATACTCAGCTGCTGGAAATTGGTGTAGCTCCTTGACTCCCTTATTAACAGTAATGAGAGAAAAAGAAAACAAATTGCAATTATTTAAACAAAACAGAGCAAGTTAAGAGTGGAATTTCAGCTTAGCTCTGAGTGTATTAACATAAGAGCAGCCATACTGTGTCAGACCAATGATTCATCTAGCCCAGTATCCTGTCTTCTGACAGTGGCCAATGCCAGATGCTTCAGAGGGAATGAACAGAACAGGTAGTCATCAAGTGATCCATCTCCTGTCATCGACTCCCAGTTTACCGTGGATTTATATAGTGGCATTATGATATTTTCTGTTTTATTATCTATCCCTTTCCTAATGGTTCCTAACATCCTGTTGGCTTTTTTGACTGCCACTGCACACTGAGCAGATGTTTCCAGAGAAATCCACAATTACTTCAAGATCTCTTTCTTGAGATCTTGGTAACAGCTAATTTAAATCCCACCATTTTTATGTACAGTTGGGATTATGTTTTCCAATGTGCATTACTTTGCATTTATCAACATTGAATTTCATCTGCCATTTTGTTGCCCAGTCACCCAGTTTTGTGAGATCCCTTTGTAACTCTTCACAGTCTGCTTTGGACTTAGCTATCCTGAGTAATTTTGTGTCATTCGCAAAGTTTGCCACCTCACTGTTTACCCTTTTTTACAGATCATTTATGAATGTGTTGAACAGCACTGAACCCAGTACAGATTCCTGGAGGACACCACTATTTAATGCTATCCATTCTGAAAACTGACCATTTATTCCAACCTTTTATTTCCTGTTTTACAACCCATTACTGATCAATGAGAGGTCCTTCCCTCTTATCCAAGACTGCCAACTTTTCTTGAGAGCCTTTGGTGAGGGACCTTTGCAAAGGCTTTCTGAAAGTCCAAGTAAACTATATGCACTGGATTGCCCTGTCCACATATTTGTTGACCCCCTCAAAGAATTCTAATAGATTGGGAAGGCGTGATTTCCTTTACAAATGCTGTGTTGACTCTTCCCCAAAAAATCAAGTTAATCTATGTGTCTGATAATTCTGTTTTTTACTATAGTTTCCACCATTTTGTCTGGTACTGAAATTAGGCTTACTGACCTTTAATTGCCAGCATTGCCTCTTTAAAAATAAGCATTACATTAGCTATCCTCCAGTCATTACTCCTGGGGAATTCTGTGCCAAAAATTTAAAAATTCTGATCCAAAAAATAAAAAATTCTGCACACAATATTTTAAAATTCTGCATATTTTATTTGTCAAACTAACACAATATAATCATCCTGGTTTCAGTTATTTTGGTAATTTATTTAAACTACAATACAATGGATGGAGAATGGGAGTGGGCAGCATTAGAGGAAATCCCCAAACCTCATTTGTCTAATAGTAATGTAGGTAAGTTTGACCCTGTATTTCTAGTTATTAGTCAACAAATATATGCAGCCATATGCTCAGTGTTACATCATAGGCAACTGAAGAGCAAGTGAGGGCTGATGAATCAAACTCACAATTTATATTGGCTACTGACCATCTCCAGAAAGCTCAGTAGCAAACAGTTCATGGAGCATAGTTTCATAGGAAATGTTTTCAGTCCAAACATTTAGACCAGTTCTAATCACTAAAGCACCATGAGCATTTATAAGCCATACTGTCCTTTACAATAAGACTCCTTTACAGCACTCTGGCAATGTAAAGGAGCCTTAAAATTTTTACATCTGTTTTATACTCCTGGGTAACTCACAAAGAGAATGGGAACAATTCACTAAGAACAATTCACTAAGCAGGCAGGCTGCTACATTCTGCTCTGTCTGAGGGGACAGAGCCTTCCCCATGCCTACCTGCTCAAAAACACCCCAAAGCCCTACCCCTCCATGCCAAGCATGTCGTAATAGCATGTGAGAGGGACAGAATGTCTTCCTCTCTCAGACGCATGACTGCCCAGCACCTCACCTCCCCCCTGGCGGTGATTTACATCTTTACTGGCTGCTCCAGGCACCCAAACCGACCTGCCTGAGCTGCTGGGGCGGGCATGTGACCAGTCTTGAGGCTTCCATTTGCTTCTCCGTCAGAAGTCATTTTTCTGCGGGGAAGCAAAGAAATCTGCAGGGGACATGAATTCTGTGCATGCACAGTGACACAGAATTCCACCAGGAGTAAGTCATTTGGCACAGAGGCTGATTTAAGCAATAGGTTACATACCACAGTTAGTAGTTCTGCAATTTCATATTTGAGTTCCTTCAGAACTCTTGGGTGAATACCATCTGGTCCTGGGGACTTATTACTGTTTAATTTGTCAATTTTTTCCCAAACTTCCTCTGTTGACACCTCAGTCTGGGGCTGTTCCTCAGAATTTCACCTAAAAAGAATGTCTCAGGTGTGGAAACCTTCTTCATATTCTCGGCAGTGAAGACTAATGCAAAGGATTCATTTAGCTTCTCCGCAATGGCCTTATCTTCTTTGAGTGCTCCTTTAACACCTCAATTGTCTTTCTCTTATTAGTTTAGAGAGAGACTTTTAAAACATGAATATACTTTTTTGCGATTTGATGCATTAAATTAGATTTACTGTGTATGAATTCAGTCTGGTAAACATGGGCCAGAACCTCTTCCTAGATCTGGGCCCAAGAAAATGTCTGTAGGTGTTGAGGGGGCAGAATTTTCCTCTGCCCCCAATGTGGAGTTTGACTAGCAGATATACATAGTTGCGTACGCATCGGATTCTGCTCCTCATCATACCACTGGATCTTTTGTTAGCTGGGGTAAAGGACACATCATGAAGCACAGCCCTGTGGCTCACCATATTGAGGACCCTTTTCTGGGCTTCATGTATTTTACCACCACCCACAGTGCATTAGAACTTCACTGTTTCTGTTGTGTTCAAGAGGGAGGGAAAACATTTTCCCCTTTATGATGAGGTCCAGCGTGTTTTTCTCTGCACATAAGTGGGTCCATCCAAGTCCTGATCATTTTACTTCTGTAGTATCATGGAGGTGAGTGAGAGCAGGATTTGGTTTGCTGCAAACATCTGAGTTCTTGACCTTACCTTGCATGAATTGCTGGAGGGAATCAAAATCTCAGCTTGGATTCTCTAGTGTTTGCCAAAAGCAAATTTCAAATTGCATATTCGGTTATAGAATTCTCAGCTTTGTAATTCACACTCCGTGGTTACCTACTGCCAGTCGGGAGAGAAAAGCAATGCTATGTGATTTCTGGAAGCCAGCAATATAGCACAAATCGCTAACATTCACAATGTGTGAATTATCTGCAACCCAAGAGTTATTAGCAGAAATGCAATTAGTGAATTCACTTGAATTACAAGAAAATCACAGTCTGTTTATGTACATTTCACAGACACACACACATAAATGACAAAATTTGATGAATTGAAAAAATTATTAATTCCAGATTCTTTGCTCTGCTCTATTGGGTCATAATAGCAGTGGAAGAAAGTTGGGGATTATCAGCATTTATAGGGGCACAAGTTGCCTTGCCCTTTAAATATTCAGGGTTGGGTCCTCAGCTGGTGTAAAATATCTATCGATCAATAGACTTTTGGTAATACAATGGATACATTTAAAGATACATTTTCATGTGTCTGTTCCTCTTTCCTCACTTACAGCCATCCCCATGAATAACAATGGGAGTTACTGTATGAAAAGAAAGGCCCTAATTATGTAGGATACCATACACAGACAGGGATGAGAGAGGCTGGCTCGTTCTCTTGTTGGTAGATAACCAAGGGGATAGTTGCCCCCATAACTTTAAAATTTTCATTTTCTTAATTTAAAAATGCTGGGTTGTGTATAACTGCTGGAGGGCAGTCCCAGGCAGCCGTTGGGTACCCCAGGAGTTCAGGTCACTCTCATCACATAAGAACCTCATATGAATGAACAATGAAAACCAATGCCAGTCCTGCCAAGGGCAGAATATTTGATTTTCTTAAAGATGGAGGCAAATTTGGGTCTAAAATAAGGGATGATCTTGGTGCTGAGAAATAATACAGAGTCAGTAGAAAGGCATGTGCATCAGTGTAGAGCTGCTGTGTGTATTCATGGACACTGTCAACAACAAAATCTCTTGGACTGAGAGGACTCTGAATCTAAATAAGTTGGCAGCATCCAGGGAAATTTTAGTCATTTAGAAACTGCAGAAAATTCCACTGGCTTTCCTCCAGCACTTGTGGTTAGGTTATGTATTAAACATTTGCTGCTGTAATGCTGCAGGGGATCATTTACATAATAGAGCTGGTAGCTTATATATACTACTGGACTAAACAGTGATATGAAGTTGGCTGAGTGGTCTGGAAGTCTGTTAAAGCAGGAAGTAGCACTGATACTGAATCTAGGGACAGACGTCGTCTCACGGAGAGGAATTCTTAAGGCTGAGACTGTAAAATCACATTGAGTTACCGTGGTGCCAACATTTTCCAGTTAGCCTTCCCAACCTGATAGCAAACACTTAGCTCTTGCTGGGAGTATGAGGAAAATGAAGCGTGTCTGCGCCCGAGTCACTGGAAGGAGAAAGCTGCTGGAAGAACCTTCTGGTGAAAATACATCAATACTTCCCAAAGAGGCTCAAAAGGAGCAGAAATCAAATGGGATAGCGAGAGTGAAAAATATTGTAGACAAATTGCTGAAGAATTTGCCCCCTGTGAAGGAGAAAACTGAAGAGAAGCCTGTGGACAAAGAGTCTGGTGGGAGGCAGCATCTCTCAGGTACTCTCTGCTAGTCTGAACTCCCCACTGGCCTCCTCTGTTTCTTCTCACCATGGAGACTGTTTTCATCAGCTTCTGCCATTTGGAATAGGCTTCCTATCTCTCTCCTCCTCCTGGATTCACCCCCCGTTTCAAATCCTTTCTGAAATGTGTATTTCTCCTTGCCTATGTTTTTAAATTTTACTCCCCTTTCTGTTGCTCATTTGTATTTCACTTTGCAACTGTATTATTCATCTCTGCAAATCACCTTGGGTTAGTTTGTAAGAAATATGTGATACAAAGCAGAGTTGGGTTGTAAGAGTGTTCATATGGTGGTCTGTTCTTCCAGTAATGTGCAGGGGAGCATGCGTAGGTAACCTATCCCAACATAGCTCCCTCTCCACGCTACATCTATTGGCAGCTGCTGGGCCCTTAAATGTCGATACCAAAGAAATCTCTTGCCACAGGCAATTGATATTTAGTGATTGTTGCAAGAACCAGAGAGTTAAAAGCACATTTTTTAACTAGATGCAATAAAGTGTTTTGTAGGAAGCTGGATTCTGGGAAATATTTTCCTATGTGAGTCCCCTCCTGCAATGCCCTCCTAGATCCCGACTCTAATGACAAACCGTAAAGTTATAGACACAGTTACAGGACGAGCTGGGCTTTAGACCCCTTTTAAGGTGTGTCTACAATGCCCTCAAGCTCAGGTTTGTGGGACCTTTGCTTGGGGACTCGGTGTTTCCAAACCCGTGCTTGCATATCCACAAACTGCATTGTAAACCTGGGTTTCACAGCCTTGCTCCCACATCCACACTGCACTATGCAGACCTTTTGTCACAGGTCTGCAGCTTAACCTGCATCCATGCTGCAAAATGACAGGGCTTGGACCTGAGTCACAGCAGGTCTCAGGCTCTGACCCACCCCCAAGCAGGGTCCTAGGATTCTGGTCCTAAGTGATTGCTGACCTGAGTCAGACTGATTTGTGTGTGGATGGAAGGGGGTCTTGGGCTCAAACCTGAGTCACAGCCCGGGCTTAGTGTGCAGTGTAGACACACCCTTAATCCCTCTCGAGTGCACCCCTCAGGTGACAGACCTGGCTGCCTAAACCACTCCCAAGGTTGGAACCATGTGGCTTTACCACCCTTACACTAAATCTCAGGATTCAGCCCTCTAGCTAACCTGACAGACCCAACTGGGTTTCGCACCTGCAGGTCCTTTTCCTCTGGGAGCCTGTGACAAAATGGATTTGCAGGGACACAGAAACAGCTTCTTCAAAACAAAGCATTGGTTATTCACCCCAAGGTACAAAGCCTGCAAAGCAAAGGTACCCAGCAAAAATGCCTGTGTGCATATTCCCCCTCGCCTACACCTTAATCTTTCCTTGCAAGCTTTGATAAACTCCACTCAACACAGTTAATCCCATCTCTGGTCAGAAGAGTGACACTGCATTCTGCAGCATGCTCTGTGACTCCCTCTCCCAATGTGTGTGTGTGTCCCCATCATGACAACCCACTCAACTCCCTTCTTTCCTAGGCCAACATCTTTAAGGTTTTAGCATCCCCTTTGATCCTGGTTTAGGTCTGGGAAGAGTGCACCTTGCCATAGTAGCTGGAGCCAGGCATTGAGTATTCCCCAATCAATGGATCCTTGTTTGTCTCCTTAGAGACACTTTGTATTCTATGGACTGTACCGTATCTTTGCCATTGTTTCATTTCCTGTTGGTTTCCCCCTTCCAGCTTCTTTTCACTATGTGTAATCAGGCACAAGTATACTGAGGCGCCCAGGATATGTATAAAAAATAAGACACAACTACCTCATTCTCCACAGATGTATTTGAAATCGGTCACACCCTGGAAACAATCACCAATCACACCTGCCTGTTCAGCATTGGCGCCCATGAGAGCAGGGTTCCCTTCCTGGCTCTGCTGTAGCTAGGCTTGGAAGAGTTAGATTTTTATTGGTAAATGTCGGTAAACATTGTTTTCCCTGTGTGCACACTAACTGACAAAAAATATTTCCATCACTAATAATCAAAATTTACAGATAGGCAGAGTAAGAAAACTGCTGCTTGAGAACTTATTAGAGTTTGATTTAAGGCTATTCACTTTGTATATTTTGACTTGTGATGTTGACAATTGTGTTTTAAGGGTTATAAAGCTTTAACTTTTTGAATTGCAGCATCTACTGCCATTAAATAATTATTGTCTGACTCGTCCCATTTCCCAGAACTGAGAAAGCTTAAATCCATAAAAAATTTAAAAAAGATTAAACCCCATAATTTTGTGCAACTGTGAAAATGTAAATCGATAAAAATGTTGAAAAGTGTTGAAAAACAAACATTAATACTATTTGTCAAACTTATATATATAAAAATAGAATTCTGCGAAGCCTAATTATAGATGACTGTGGGAAAATCACTTAACCGCACCAGGCCTCAGTCTACCCACCTGTAAAATGGGAATGATTCCCTACCTCACAAGGCTGTTATGAGAATACATTCTTATTATTTGTGAGTTACTCAGTAATTACTATGATGATTGCCATAGAAAAGTCTATAGATAAGTCAATAAACTTCTGGTTGTGTTTTTACTGTTTCAGATCAAGCCGTTTGTGAATTGATAGATCAAGCAAAATTTCTTGAAGCTTGTAATCACATTTACGATCTGGAACAATCTGAACATAAGAGTGAAATAAAGATTGACTCACTTTACAAAAAAGTAGCAGAAAGAATGTGGTCAGTTGTGCAAGAAGAAATCAGTGGAGGTGATAGTAAGTTATTGGAGCCACTGAAATCAGTAGGTGCATCACTGAAGTGGGAGAAAGAGAAAGAAAAAGAATGGTTTGACAGTGTCAAAGATATGGAATCTGTTTCAACCTGGAGCCCAAAATACTGGAATAAAGATCTGGAGAAACTGCTAATGGAGTGCATGGCAACACAGATTCCCTCTTTTGTGTCTGCTAGCAACACAGATGAGTCTGCATTAAAAGATCATCTGAGTCAGTTGGAAACCACAATTTTTCCCAACCTGAGATGTAAAAGAGATGTCTTCAAAGAAGCAGGATTGCTCACTACCTATACAAAATGTTGTAATGCCTGTTTGTCCTCTCACCTTTCCACACTTACAGACGGTGATATGAGCTTCAGCAAATGTCTTCTCATTTATGAATGGGGCTTTAATATGTACAGAAGGTATGTTCCAAGTAATTCCTCTTTTACTTTATACCTTTCAGTTTCCCTCTTAGTTCTGAGCATGGTCCTTCTTGAGCTTCAAGGCAGTGATGCTGAAGGAACATAAAGGGAAAGGTTAGCCAATAACCCTTGTGGGTTAGGAGGAGAAATTGATTATAGGTATTTCTTTCGTGCAATCCTGTTTATTTACAAAGAATGGACACAAAGTCCTGTTTCCCTAAGCACAGTAGGAATCAAACAACAAGAGGCATTTTCTTTGCTCACAGTTCCAAGCTCTTTTCCAGTCAGCGCACTGTCCCAAAAACTCTCTCTTGGCTTTCTCTCATGGTCTCACTACCAGCGCTTCTCTTACTGTCTCCTTGGATTTCTTGCTGCTTTCTGTCTTCTTCTGATTTCTTCTGGCTCACAGACATGCTCAGCTCTATCAAACAATGCCCCGCCTCCCTGCGTTTGTATTCTAAATTCCTTAGACCACATGGCTCAACTCCTACTCCAGCCTTGCCATGCTGGTATGTTATTTTGGGTGGTGGCTTCTACTCATGAAAGAGGCATTTAACTGCTCCCTCATTTATCCTAATCTAATGGAAGGCAGCTATCATGCCTACCAGCACTGCCCATAGGCCAAAGACACACTTCATGGGAGCCACCCAGCCTCCTGCATAACAGTTCTTTTCTATGAGTTTGATTTTGCTTGCTCTTAGTGAATGGATTTCCTTTCCAGACCTAGGCCATGTCTACACTACAGACCTATATCGGAATAACTACGTTGCTCAAGGGCGTGAAAAAATCCACACCACTAAGTGACGTAGTTATACTGACCTAACCCCCTGTGTAGACAGTGCTATGTCGGCGTAGGAGCGTCTTCACTAAAGCGCTACAGCAGCGCAGCTGTACATGAAGACAGCTGTACATAGCACTGTACATGAAGACAAGCCCCTAGATACCTACCAATTTATAAATGGTATCATGGTAGCTGAATCCCTGACCATCTAGGGCTCTGTAGAGCACAACCTTGAACTTCACCCAGAACTGACGAGAGAGAGAGAGTCTAAAGAATAGGCATTATGGAGCAGATTGACTTCCCTATTTTGCTCACTTTGTGCTACACAGATTGGAAATCACCTGCATCTCACTTAGGGATTCCCCTGGTGTTGGGGAGTTTCCAGTGGGGTTAGGGATAGCACAGTTGGCTCCTGCATTACCCCTGCTGCAGCCCTGGCTCAGAGCACAGGAAAAAGGTGTGGCTGGATTGTATGGTGCTCCATCTGTCTTTAACTGGCAGATGGTACTCTAACCATGTTAGGGAAGAGCTGAACAAAGAATTGAGGCGCTGTAACCAGCCCTCTGGCAGTCCCCCAGCTCTGCTGCACTGAGTGGAACTCATCCGTAGCACATAATCTGCCCACCTACCCACAGATGGCTCACCCCACTCCCAAGGTCAGCCCCTGCACTCTGGCCAGGTGAAGCCTTCAAGTGCTTGTCAAGGATGGCTCAAGCACAAGACAGCTCATTGCAGCCATTTAGCCTTGAGCTTAACAAGTGAAGGGCTCACCATGGTGTGATCTGCATTAGAACAGAGCAAGCATAGTGGTGTGCACTGCTCTTCTCTGAACTCCCTGCAGGTTGTTTCTCCTGGTAATGTGGTGCCCATTACTGATCACAGTATCCTAGGGGTACTTTGTTTAGCAGGGGCAGCACTTCTTTAATGGAGAATGGAATCCAGCCTTCCCACAGGGAGACGTTAACAATTCTCACCAATAATGGAGCATCCGTGCCTGTCTACAGAATACTGGCCATGGATGCAGTTCCCTCAGTATACACCCAACCTCTTTCTAGCTACGGTACTTACATGGCTTCTATCACCATAGTATCTGAACTCACTTCTGTATTTTTAAATTATTTATAGGGGAGCACTATTATCCCCATTTTACAGCTGAGGCACAGAGAGCCTGGGGGACATGCCAAGCTTCACACAGGATGTTTGCAGCAGAGCAGGAATTGAACCTATGTTTCCCACAGCACAAGGTAGTGCTTTAAGCACTGAACATCTGTCCCTGTGTACTTAAGAACCTGTAGATGTGGCCTAGAAAGTGTTAGTGGGGATAATCATCAGTAGACCATACCAGTCGCATTAAAGTCTGGATACATTGATCATTTTTATCATTAGGGTACTGTGGGTGGGAGGCAGGGATAGCTCAGTGGTTTGAGCACTGGCCTGCTAAACCCATTGTCATGAGTTCAATCCTTGAGGGGGCCATTTAGGGATCTGGGGCAAAAATCTGTCTGGGGATTGGTCCTTGTAGTGAGTCGGTGTGGCTCCCCTCCTGCCCAGAAGAGGGAGCCCACGTGCAGGCACCAGAGTGGGTGGAGCCACCGCCGCCTGTCCCCGCCCCCCGGAAGTCAAGGGGCGGGACAGGAAGTATAAAGGCCGGCCGCCAGACCTCAGTCGGCGGCCAGCCACCACAGGGAGCAGACGTGCGGCCGGGAGCTCCCGGCCAGGAGACCGCCGAAGACCGAGGCCTGGACCCTAGCTGGCCTGAGCTACCCCGGGCACGCTACGAGGAGGAGCCGCCGGAGGCCGTCCGCTCCCGTCACTGGGAGAATCCCTGGGAACCCCACCCCACCAACCCTGAGGGTGAGACTGCACCCGAACCCCTCCGCCCCTGCTGCTACCCAGAGGAGCCGCCCGAGGACCGTTGGCCTGACTTCCCGGCAGAGCTACCGGACCTGCCACCGAGCCCTGGCCGAGAGGAGCCCATGCAGATGGACTGGCCCGAGCCCGGCGCGACAAACGAGGTAGGCTTTGAGGGGGATCATGGAAGTAGCCCGGGGGTAGCCGACCCCGGTCCGGCTGCAACCGAGTGTGAGCCAATGTCAGTGTGTTGCGATCTGGATACCCCACTGACCAGCAGCGGCAGTAACCGCTGCTAGGGCCCCGGGCTGGAACGCAGTGGAGTGGGTGGGCCTGCGTTCCCCCCTGCCACCCCGCTCACGGGGGGCAGGCTTCCCCCTCACCCAGCGTTCGGCTACAGAAAGCCTAGGCATGCCATACCTGAACTATTTACTCGCTCAGTCCCCTGCGACTAAGGGTCGGAGCTAAACTGTGTTTGCCCCGCCCTGATCCAGGGCCTGGGCCCCTGAACTGCTTGCTCGCTCAGCCCCCTGCAAACAAGGGCCTGAGCTTAGCTGTGTTTGCCCCGCCCTGATCCAGGGCCTGGGCTCCTGAACTGTTTATTCGCTCAGCCCCTGCCAACAAGGGCCTAAGCTCAACTGTGTTTGCCCCGCCCTGATCCAGGGCCTGGGCTCCTGAACTGTTTATTTGCTCAGCCCCTGCCAACAAGGGCCTAAGCTCAACTGTGTTTGCCCCGCCCTGATCCAGGGCCTGGGCTCCTGAACTGTTTATTCGCTCAGCCCCTGCCAACAAGGGCCTGAGCTCAACTGTGTTTGCCCCGCCCTGATCCAGGGCCTGGGCCCCTGAATTGCTTGCTCGCTCAGCCCCCTGCAAACAAGGGCCTGAGCTTAGCTGTGTTTGCCCCGCCCTGATCCAGGGCCAGGGCTCTGAACTACTTACTCGCTCAGTCCCCTGCAACCGAGGGCCTGAGCCCTGAGCTAACTGTCGGCTTTGCTCCACCCTGCACCAGAGAGCCGGAGCTTCGGGACTAACTGCTTGTTCCCCCAGTAGTGAGTCGGTGTGGCTCCCCTCCTGCCCGGAAGGGTCAAGCCCCGGCTAGGACCGATTACATTTGGCGCCCAACGTGGGGCACGAGCCCCTGCCCCTGTGAGAAGGGGCTAGAGGGGGAGTGGCTGTTGCCCCCCTCCCCGTTCTAAGGAATGGATATGGAGCGGCTGGTCCAGCTGCTTACGGAGAGCCAGGAGCGGCAGCAAACGGCCCAGTTGCAGCAGCAACAGCAACAGCAGGCCGCTCAGCTTGCGCAGCAACAGCAGCGAGATGCCGCCCAACTCCAGCTACAGCAGGAGCAGCACACGGCCCAGCTCGAGCAACAGCAGCAGTTGGTGCGGCAGTTGGGGGTCCAGCTGCAGCAGCTGCTGGTTATGCTCCCTCGCCCCGCGCCGGGGCTGGCGGGGGAGGCTGCGGAGATGCCGCGGTTAGCTGCCCCCCTTCGTTTGACTAAGATGGGCCCGGACGACGACCCTGAGGCCTTCCTGGTCACATTCGAGCGGGTAGCCCTCGTCGCCGGGTAGCCCAGGGACCAGTGGGCTACCCTCTTAGCCCCCTACCTGACGGGGGCGGCCCAGGTGGCCTATCGTGGATTGGCGGCTGAGGAAGCCCGGGACTACGACCTGGTGAAGGCCGCGATATTGGACGCCCTTGACGTCAGTCCTGAGACCTTCCGACAAAGGTTCCGGAGCCAGACTTACCCCGCCGGGGCCTGACCGCGGGTAGTGGCCCAGACCTTAAAAGAGGCTTGCCGACGGTGGCTGCAGCCCGACACCCGGACGGCAGAGGAGGTAACCGAGCAGGTTGTGCTAGAACAGTTTGTGCACACTCTACCCTCCCGAGGGCGCGCCTGGGTGCTTCGCCACCGGCCGGCGACGCTGGCCCAGGCAGTGTCGCTAATGGAGGACTTCCTAGCCGCCGAGAATGTAGTGGGGCCTGCCTTCCGACGCCCTGGCCCCGGGCCCAAATCAGCCCGTGGCGAAAGGAAAGGGGAACCCACGAGCGAACCACGACACCCCGCACTTAGGCCCGATTCCCGCCGCGAGACCCGGATCCGGCACCTGGACCCGGCGCCTCGGACCGGGCCAACGGCCCCGGGCCCGGGGCTCCCCAGGACTCGGCGAAGCCCCCCCCGGAGCCCAAGCCGAGAGGGGCCCCGGAGCAGACGACCTGAACTCGGTCCCTGCTTCGGGTGTGGGAAGATGGGGCATCTCCAGCAAAACTGTCCGGAGATGGATTGTAGCTATGGGCAAGTGTGGGCGGGCCACACTCGAGCCCGGCCAGCCATGAGTCCCAAGCTGACTGTCCCGGCGGCCGGCGGAGGGCAGACTACTCAGGCCTTGATCGACTCTGGCTGCGGCCAGACGTTGGTCCATAAGGACCTGGTTCCGCAGGGCGATACCCGCCTTGGATGCATCCATATACAGTGCATCCATGGAGATGTCCGACCCTACCCCAGCGCCCGGGTCCCCCTAACAATCGCGGGGGTCACCCGGTACCTGGTGGTCGGCGTAGCTCCCCATCTCGTTTATCCTGTGATCCTAGGTCGGGACTGGCCGGCCTTTGAGGAAGTCATACGTTCCACGCCGGCCCTGGAGGCCAATCGGCTAGGGTCCTCCTCCCAGACCCCCGAGCAGGGCCCGGTGACCGAGGTAGACGATGCAGACACGGCGGGGCAGCAGCCTGAGCCCGCCCCTCAGCCCCGCTTCGATACCGACTTCTGTCGAGATCAGCGAGAGGACCCCACCCTCAGCCGCTTCTACGAGCAGCTCGCAGCAGTAGACGGGAGTGTTGTGGACCCCCAGCGGGCCACCCAATGGCCCCACTTTGAGCTGCGCCGGGACCGGCTCTACCGCGTGGACCGTGATCCCCGCACCCGGGAGCCACAAACCCAACTGTTGGTGCCCCTGTGTCACCGGCGGGCCGTAATGAAACTAGCCCACGATGTGCCAGCCGCCGGGCACCTGGGGCGAGAGAAGACCCTCGCTCGAATCCTGGGGCACTTCTTTTGGCCGGGAATCTCTCAGGAGGTGAAGGAGTATTGCGCCTCCTGCCCAGACTGTCAGCTGGTCGCCCCGCCCAGGATCTCCAAGGCACCCCTGGTCCCCATGCCATTGATGGAGACGCCCTTTGAACGGGTCGCCATGGACCTCGTGGGCCCACTCCTGAAAAGCGCCGCGGGGTTTCAATACATTCTGGTTCTGGTGGACTATGCCTCTCGGTTCCCGGAAGCCATCCCCTTGCGGAGTATTACCGCCCGGACCATCGCGGGGGAATTGCTGAAAATCTTCGCCTGGGTAGGACTGCCTAGAGAGATCCTAACCGACCACGGAACGAACTTCACTTCCCAATTGTTGCGACAGGTCTGTGCCCTCTTAGGCATCAAACAACTCAGGACATCCGTTTACCACCCGCAGACGGACGGGTTGGTGGAGCGGTTTAACCGCACGTTGAAGGGCATGTTGCGGAAATTCCCAGCAGAGGACCTCCGCCACTGGGACCAATTCCTTCCACCCTTACTGTTAGCCATCCGAGAAGTCCCGCAGACCTCAACGAAATTTTCCCTATTCGAGCTGCTGTATGGACGCAGACCACGGGGCCTCTTAGACCTGATGAGAGAGACCTGGGAACAGTCGGCCTCCCCAGCCCAGAGCCTCCTGAAATATGTCACTCAGTTACAGGAATACCTTGGCCAGGCCGGAGCCCTGGCACGCGAAAATTTGAAGACGGCGCAGGAGCGGCAGAAACGAACCTATGATCAAGGAGCCCAAGTCCGGGAGTTCCAACCAGGGGACCGTGTTCTACTCCTCCTCCAGTCCAGTGAGTCCAAATTGTTAGCCCGGTGGCAGGGGCCTTACGACGTTGTGCGTAAAGTGGGTCCTGTCACCTACGAGGTACGGCAACCAGACAAGCGTAAGGGGACCCAACGGTATCATGTAAACCTGCTGAAACGGTGGCAGGACCGGGAGGGCCTTTTAATTAACCAGTGCCCGCCCGAGCCGGAATTGGGACCCCGGGTGCCCTCGACGGATGATCCCACGGCACCCCTGCTAGGACAATCGCTCACGGAAGAGCAATGCAAGCAAACCAACTGCCTTCTGCAGGCCTTCAAGAGAACCTTCACGGCCGTACCGGGCTACACGTCCTTAGTCAAACACTCAATCCAGACTGAGCTGGGGAAAGTGGTTCGAGAGACGACCCGGCCCCTGCCCTATCGGATGCGTGATGCGGTCGAGGAGGAAGTAAGAGCCATGCTGGCTCTGGGCATCATTGAGCCGTCCCAGAGCGAGTGGCGTAGTCCGGTGGTCCTGGTGCCCAAGCCGGACGGTACCCGCCGCTTCTGCATCGACTTTCGAAGGGTAAACACCATCTCGCACTTCGATGCCTACCCGATGCCCCGTGTGGACGAGTTACTGGGCCGCCTGGGGGAGGCCCAGTATATCACTACCCTGGATCTCAGCAAAGGCTATTGGCAGATCCCCCTTGAAGAGACCTCGAAGGAGAAAACCGCCTTTGCCACCCCAACGGGGCTGTACCAATTCACGCGGATGCCATTCGGTCTCCATGGGGCCCCAGCCACCTTCCAGCGACTGATGGACCAACTTCTGCAGCCCCATCAGGACTATGCGGCTGCGTACCTAGACGACGTAGTCATCTATAGCCGCGGCTGGGAGGACCATCTGTCCCAGGTTGTGGCGGTCCTAAGGTCCCTACGACAGGCGGGCCTGACCGCCAACCCCAAAAAGTGCCGTATTGCCTGGCAAGAGACCACCTACCTCGGCTATACCGTCGGGGGCGGGCGGGTCAAGCCCCTCGTCGGAAAAGTCCAGGCCCTCCTGGACTGTACCACCCCGTCGACCAAACGGCACGTTCGGCAGTTCCTGGGCCTCGTTGGGTATTACCGACGGTTCATCCCCCAGTTCGCGTCCATAGCCGCACTCTTAACTGGGCTTCTGACGAAGGACAGTCCCCGGCAGGTACAGTGGTCCCCAGAGTGTGAGGCTGCCTTCCGGACACTACAGAAGTGCCTCTGCCAGGAGCCGGTTCTCTATAGCCCGGACTTTAAACACCCATTCATCCTGCAGACCGACACCTCCGGGGTAGGGTTAGGGGCAGTCTTGTCCCAAGAAGTGGAGGGAAAGGACCACCCCGTATTATACCTCAGCCGGAAACTGTTCCCCCGTGAGAGGAATTACGCAGTGGTGGAAAAAGAGGCCCTCGCTGTGAAGTGGGCCTGCGATGCCCTTCGCTTCTACCTCCTCGGGGCCCCGTTCACCCTCGTCACAGACCACGCCCCCCTCCGGTGGCTAATGCGGATGAAAGATAATAACGCCCGCATTATGCGGTGGTACCTCGCCTTACAACCCTACGCGTTTACGGTTCAGCATCAGGCTGGCAAGGACCATACGAATGCGGACTTCCTATCCCGCATGGGGGAGATGGAAGGACCTGGCCCCGACACGCGGGAGCCAGTCTTAAGGGGGGGTGTGTGTAGTGAGTCGGTGTGGCTCCCCTCCTGCCCAGAAGAGGGAGCCCACGTGCAGGCACCAGAGTGGGTGGAGCCACCGCCGCCTGTCCCCGCCCCCCGGAAGTCAAGGGGCGGGACAGGAAGTATAAAGGCCGGCCGCCAGACTTCAGTCGGCGGCCAGCCACCACAGGGAGCAGACGTGCGGCCGGGAGCTCCCGGCCAGGAGACTGCCGAAGACCGAGGCCTGGACCCTAGCTGGCCTGAGCTACCCCGGGCACGCTACGAGGAGGAGCCGCCGGAGGCCGTCCGCTCCCGTCACTGGGAGAATCCCTGGGAACCCCACCCCACCAACCCTGAGGGTGAGACTGCACCCGAACCCCTCCGCCCCTGCTGCTACCCAGAGGAGCCGCCCGAGGACCGTTGGCCTGACTTCCCGGCAGAGCTACCGGACCTGCCACCGAGCCCTGGCCGAGAGGAGCCCATGCAGATGGACTGGCCCGAGCCCGGTGCGACAAACGAGGTAGGCTTTGAGGGGGATCATGGAAGTAGCCCGGGGGTAGCCGACCCCGGTCCGGCTGCAACAGAGTGTGAGCCAATGTCAGTGTGTTGCGGTCCGGATACCCCACTGACCAGCAGCGGCAGTAACCGCTGCTAGGGCCCCGGGCTGGAACGCAGTGGAGTGGGTGGGCCTGCGTTCCCCCCTGCCTCCCCGCTCACGGGGGGCAGGCTTCCCCCTCACCCAGCGCTCGGCTACAGAAAGCCTAGGCGTGCCATACCTGAACTATTTACTCGCTCAGTCCCCTGCGACTAAGGGTCTGAGCTAAACTGTGTTTGCCCCGCCCTGATCCAGGGCCTGGGCCCCTGAACTGCTTGCTCGCTCAGCCCCCTGCAAACAAGGGCCTGAGCTTAGCTGTGTTTGCCCCGCCCTGATCCAGGGCCTGGGCTCCTGAACTGTTTATTCGCTCAGCCCCTGCCAACAAGGGCCTAAGCTCAACTGTGTTTGCCCCGCCCTGATCCAGGGCCTGGGCCCCTGAATTGCTTGCTCGCTCAGCCCCTGCAAACAAGGGCCTGAGCTTAGCTGTGTTTGCCCCGCCCTGATCCAGGGCCTGGGCTCCTGAACTGTTTATTTGCTCAGCCCTTGCCAACAAGGGCCTAAGCTCAACTGTGTTTGCCCCGCCCTGATCCAGGGCCTGGGCTCCTGAACTGTTTATCCGCTCAGCCCCTGCCAACAAGGGCCTGAGCTAAACTGCGTTTGCCCCGCCCTGATCCAGGGCCTGGGCTCTGAACTACTTACTCACTCAGTCCCCTGCAACCGAGGGCCTGAGCCCTGAGCTGTCGGCTTTGCTCCACCCTGCACCAGAGAGCCGGAGCTTCGGGACTAACTGACTGCTTGTTCCCCCAGTAGTGAGTCGGTGTGGCTCCCCTCCTGCCCGGAAGGGTCGAGCCCCGGCTAGGACCGATTACAGTCCTGCTTTGAGCAGGGGGTTGGACTAGATGATCTCCTGAGGTCCCTTCCAACCCTGATATTCTGTGCAGCTTCTCATTTGACATTTTAAACTTTTCACCCTGAAATGTAATGATTGTTGTCCTCATCCTAACAGCATAAATTTGTAGTGAAGATCAGTTCTGACCAAGCACTGCTCCCTCTGTGTGCTGTTCTGGAAGCCAGTGACCCTAAGAACTGACTGTACAACTTGGGAAATGGCTTGGTTGCCCCAATTCAGCAAAGAACATGATGACTTCAAGCAAGTGCGGAGTCCATTGACGTGCTTAAGTACTTTGCTGAACTGGGGCTGTATGTTTGCAGCCAAATATTATTTACTTTCCCAGCCCTTTAAAAGTGACTATGATGGGCTGGTTCTGGCTCTTTAAGGTCAGGATAGGTTGTGTGAGAGGCCAATTACCCAATGTCTGTTCTGGTTACCTGGAAGGAGATGAGAGGCAGGTGGTACCATGGAATAGTTAGTTTCTGGGAGGGTGAATGGACAGGAAAAACCCAGGCTAGTGTTCCTTTACGAGCCCAGGACCAGCAACCTTGCAGAGTAGTTGAGACATGGCTCTCATCTCTCCCAGCTGGCCCAGGCAGGTGTTTTGGTTGCTAGACCCACCTGGGAAGGAGTAAGGGAGTAGTCAGGTGACTGGGTAGATGAATCAAAATGGAGGTTCCAAGCCTAGTCAGGGAAAGCTGCTGAGGGGAAGAACTCAGCTAGGGTACAGCCCTAAGAAGGAGGGCTATGCAAACGCTGAACCTCAGGGGAAAGTCCACCAGCCTCACTGGGTAAACACAGGCAGGCCCCACGAAAGAGGACTGTGGATACTCTGAACTTGAGGGGAGATTTTACAAGCTGGGGAGGCTGGGGCTAGATGTACAAAGACCAAGAGGGAGGGCTGTGAAACCCTGAATCTAAAAGGAGCATTCTTTTGGGGGAGCTGATTAATCTGAATAAAAGAGACCCTGGGGTGGAGGGAATATTGTTTTTAAAGACTCTGCTTGTAAGTGGATTATTGTGAGAAGTCAGAGGGAAACTGAGGCAAGGTGTGTGCAGGGCCATCCCAGGCCATTGGGGGGTGCCCTGGGATGGCACGTATCCACACAGACTTTATCATGTATATTCTGTAAAATATGAATGTCTGCATTAATGATTGACTCTTGCACATGAATCAACATAGCTTGTGTGGAAATAGCAGGAGAGCTCTATTATTTCCCAACAGAGACTCTTGAGTGCCCAGAACTAATAGAACTTTTGAGAGGGCTGATGATGTTCTAAGGTCTTTGCATTTAACTATGCTGAATATCTCTTTAACGACAAATGTAATAGGTATTCTCAGCTGTAAGCATATTTATCTGAACTTGTACATTGCACCTTTCTTAACACCAGGCTCATTACACAAATGTTACCTAAAGCACATTTTGAAGCTCAACAACAGGCTGCCCAAAACTAGTGACACCAGCAGACCCTATTGCAGATGTAAAGAATTTTTGTCTCCTCTTCCCATTGTCAAATAACATTACTCTGCCCAGCCTTCTGACTCCTCAGTCATCCCATCCATCAATCACATACACATTCCCTCCAAGAAAAGCCTTGGAAAATGTGTAATTGTGTTTCTTACAGCATGTACCGAAGGTCACCAAATCTGTGATCTGTTGGACCAAGTAAGGAAGACAGTTCCAAAGTCTTTTGACTTATACTGGTACTGTATAGTTATTCCCCTTCCCATACAGGAATATTACCTTTGAACAGATTGTGGTAGAAAAATTAACCACACGTTGTGTTTGGATCAGAACAGTCTGAAGCCCACTTTATTACAAGCATGCAGGGAGACACAGCCAGCCTAGCTGGTCTGTCTCACAAAGGAACACAGAAGCTTTTATAGCTTAAAACCACATTTAGTCAAACACACTTTTCATTCATAATATCTGTTTAAACAGAAAAACAGCTCCTTATTAGGAATACAAAAGCAACAAGCTTACCTATTATTCACAGGTGTTTCTCTTGCAAGCTTTTCCTGTTATTCACAGGTTGTACTTTTGCGGTTAAGGCTTCTAGCGATTACAGATACATTTTTCATTCTCTTTTTTTCTCCTGACCCTTGTACACAGTTATTTTAATTAAAGTTATCCTGGTCAAAGTTTGGGCCTACTTAATTTTCCCTTACACTATATAGCTGTATCCACACTATATCCACAGTTGTTTTCTGCATACAACTTTCTAGTGCAGACAAGGCCAAGAGAGAGAGATGCAGGAAGGAGTGGGGACAGAGGAGAGGGAATCAGAGAGGGGATGATGTAATTGGAGAATGGGGCCACAAAAAGGGCCAAAAAGAGAAGAATCAAAAAAGGGTGGGTCTGGGGAGGATCGAAAAAATATTTTACCTAGTTTCAGTTGTTCCTAAGGCTACATCTACACTACAGGGGGGGGTCGATTTAAGATACGCAAATTCAGCTACGTGAATAGCGTAGCTGAATTCGACGTATCGCAGCCGACTTACCCCCGCTGTGAGGACGGCGGCAAAATCGACCTCTGCGGCTTCCCGTTGATGGCGCTTACTCCCACCTCCGCTGGTGGAGTAAGAGCGTCGATTCGGGGATCGGTTGTTGCGTCCCAATGGGACGCGATAAATCGATCCCCGAGAGGTCGATTTCTACCCGCCGATTCAGGCGGGTAGTGTAGACCTAGCCTTAGATGAGAGCTGAATGCTGCTTTGTGTATGCAATTAGCCAGGTGAGCTACACATCATAAATATGGCCATAGCCAAGCACAGACTCTCAGTACTGGGATTGGAAGAGCCACAAAACTACTGGAAAACTGCTGCTCTTACTGCAATTTTGTTTTCTGTGCGCAATGACAGCGAGAAGCTGCTGATGCCCCACTGGACTCCACAGCAGAGGCTCTTAGCTGATACATATGTTCTCAAGTGGATTTTTTCAAATGTGGAGGAAAAGCTGCTCACAGTTACCCAGGTAAGAACTCCTTCCCATAGCATTGTGGATTGTCATTTAACGGCTGATCCATCCTCTCATAGAGACAGGGCAGGGCGAGGGTATGCACAGATGGATGTAAACTTGGAAGGAGGCCCAAGTTCAAAGTGACCCACAAAAGGGAAAAAATGGAGCATGCATCTTTCCCCCTCTATTTTTAATGCTGAAAAAAGAAGGCCTGAAAGTTGTGGGGTGGAGAGGGAGGTTTGGTTCCTGCTTGTTTTTTACATGGGAAGTTCAGATCCTCTCTAGACTGGAAGACTCTATGGTGACTGGAGAACTAGCAACATCACTAGAGCTAAACATGAAAGTTTAGCTAGTAAGAGAGAGAAGGATTTTTCATCAGAATGTTTATTTGGTTTTGGTTAAAATGTTTGACCAACTGTGTAATAATTAATGAATACTTTGTTAAAGATTCAGCACTCTCATCCTTTCAATAAAGTTAAGGGCCCGCCATAAATTCCCTTATACTTCCCACAGGTCTGCCCACAAAAAACAGGGATAGCCAGATATTGCATTCTTGATATTTGTAAGCCAAACAAATAAACAAAAAAACTGCCCACAATCTAAAAAAATAAAGGTTTCAGAGTAGCAGCCATGTTAGTCTGTATCCGCAAAAAGAACAGGAGTACTTGTGGCACCTTAGAGACTAACAAATTTATTAGAGCATAAGCTTTCGTGGGCTACTGCCCACTTCTTCGGATGCATATAGAGTGGAACATATATTGAGGGGATATATATACACACATACAGAGAGCATGAACAGGTGGGAGTTGTCTTACCAACTCTGAGAGGCCAATTAAGTAAGAGAAAAAAATTTTTTTGAAGTGATAATCAAGCTAGCCCAGTACAGACAGTTTGATAAGAAGTGTGAGAATCCTTACAAGGGTAGATAGATTCAGTGTTTGTAATGGCTCAGCCATTCCCAGTCCTTATTCAGTCCTGAGTTGATTGTATCTAGTTTGCATATCAATTCCAGCTCAGCAGTCTCTCGTTGGAGTCTGTTTTTGAAGTTTTTCTGTTGTAAGATAGCCACCCGCAGGTCTGTCATTGAATGGCCAGACAGGTTAAAGTGTTCTCCCACTGGTTTTTGAGTATTATGATTCCTGATGTCAGATTTGTGTCCATTAATTCTTTTGCGTAGAGACTGTCCGGTTTGGCCAATGTACATGGCAGAGGGGCATTGCTGGCACATGATGGCATATATCACATTGGTAGATGTGCAGGTGAACGAGCCCCTGATGGTATGGCTGATGTGATTAGGTCCTATGATGATGTCACTTGAATAGATATGTGGACAGAGTTGGCATCGGGCTTTGTTCCTGGGTCAGTGGTTTTGTTCAGTGATGTGTGGTTGCTGGTGAGTATTTGCTTTAGGTTTGGGGGCTGTCTGTAAGCGAGGACAGGTCTGTCTCCCAAGTTCTGTGAGAGTAAAGAATCATCTTTCAGAATAGGTTGTAGATCTCTGATGATGCGCTGGAGAGGTTTTAGTTGGGGGCTGAAGGTGACAGCTAGTGGTGTTCTGTTATTTTCTTTGTTGAGCCTGTCTTGTAGGAGGTGACTTCTGGATACTCGTCTGTCTCTGTCAATCTGTTTTTTCACTTCAGCAGGTGGGTTTTAAGAATGCTTGATAGAGATCTTGTAGGTGCTTGTCTCTATCTGAGGGATTGGAGCAAATGCGGTTATATCTTAGAGCTTGGCTGTAGACAATGGATCGTGTGGTGTGTCCTGGATGGAAGCTAGAGGCATCAGGAGCAGGAATTGATATGCAAACTAGATACAATCTACTCAGGATTGAATAAGGACTGGGAATGGCTGAGCCATTACAAACATTAAATCTATCTCCCCTTGTAAGTATTCTCACACTTCTTATCAAACTGTCTGTACTGGGCTAGCTTGATTATCACTTAAAAAAATTTTTTTTCTCTTACTTAATTGGCCTCTCAGAGTTGATAAGACAACTCCCACCTGTTCATGCTCTCTGTATGTGTGTATATATATCCCCTCAATATATGTTCCACTCTATATGCATCCGAAGAAGTGGGCAGTAGCCCATGAAAGCTTATGCTCTAATAAATTTGTTAGTCTCTAAGGTGCCACAAGTACTCCTGTTCTTTTTTAAAAAAATAAAAAATGCTAAACAATGTCAGGTCTTCTCTGTTCATCATAAGAAGCAAAAAAAGGGCACAAGCCCAATTTATTAAAAAATCCTTTGCTGTTCACATTTAAGCAATGAAAGTTTTCTCTATAGTGTCAGATTTGTTTTCAGATTTAATTTTTATGGTGTATCCAAAAGTCCTCGGCCAGCTTCCCATAGGGCAGCTGCATGATGTCCGCTTGGGTTAAACCGGACTGGACTATGAGCATAACACAAAGGCAGAAGATCTTCAAATGCACAGGTGCAGGGTGAGATAGGGAAACCTAACAGATTACAAATTGGGTTGTATTGTAAATGTTTGTATTTTAACTTTGTTATATTCAGAAGGAAGTGAGAGAAGCGCTCAGACACGT
Organism: Chrysemys picta bellii; assembly: GCF_011386835.1. Taxonomy (NCBI): domain Eukaryota; kingdom Metazoa; phylum Chordata; order Testudines; family Emydidae; genus Chrysemys; species Chrysemys picta. The sequence goes on along the minus strand of NC_088794.1, from coordinate 135,170,065 downwards.
AATTACCGCGGGGGAAAAACCCTATACAGACACTACAATCATTCAGGTAAACCACAGTTGATGTTCTTTGTAGCATGCAAGTCATTACACGCAAGATCCTCAGCATTTGCTAATATACTCTAATTTTACCAATCTAGACTCAAGTCTGCTGTGTTGCACACCTGCAATCTTACTGACTTTAGCTGTAGCTGTGTCACTGAGAGCAGAGTTTTACCTCTTCTGTATAAAAGAAAAATAATGAACCTTCCCATGTTTCTCTATATCAGGGGTCAGCAACCCTTCAGAAGTGGTGTGCCGAGTCTTCATTTATTCACTCTAATTTAAGGTTCCGCGTGCCAGTAATACATTTTAACCTTTTTAGAAGGTCTCTTTCTATAAGTCTATAATATATAACTAAGCTATTGTTGTATGTAAAGTAAATAAGGTTTTTAAAAGTTCATTTAAAATTAAATTAAAATGCAGAGTCCCCCGGACCGGTGGCCAGGACCCGGGCAGTGTGAGTGCCACTGAAAAGCAGCTCACGTGCCGCCTTCGGCACGCATGCCATAGGTTGCCTACCCCTGCTCTATATCTTCAGCAATACCCTGCTCCTGCTCCCACTGAAGTCAGTGGGAGTTTTGCCATTACCTTCATTGTGGGCAGGCTCATGCTTGAATTGCTGCATGCATGTTTGCATGAAATTTTAATATGTCTATAATGGTGGTGTAGAGGCATTGGTCCAGATTTTCCTAACATGACCAAGGACAGGATAGGCTCATTACTCAATGCAGGGCTGGGGGGGGGAGAGATAATAACAGAAAACAGGGAAATGTCAGAAGTGCTAAATGCCTTTTTTGTTTCTGTTTTCACCAAAAAGGTTAGTAGTGATCAGATGTCTACCATAGTGAATGCCAGTGAAAATGAGGTAGGATCTGAGGATAAAATAGGGAAAGAACAAGTTCAAAATTACTTAGACAAGTTAGATGTCTTCATGTCGGCAGGGCCTAATGAAATGCATCCTAGAATATTCAAGGAGCTGACTGAGGAGATACTAAGCCATTAGTGATTATCTTTGAAAACTCATGGAAAATGGGAGAGATTCCAGAGGACTGGAAAAGAGCAAAGGTAGTGCCAATCTATAAAAAAGGGGAATTAGGAAAACCTGGAGAATTACAGTCCTGTCATCTTAACTTCAGTACCTGGAAAGATAATGAAGCAAATAATCAAGCAATCAATTTGCAAACTCCTAGAAGACAATAAGTTGCTAAGTAATACTCAACATGGATTTGTCAAGAAAAAATCATGTCAAACCAACCTAGGAATGTGCAAGTGATAGTTTGCAAAACTAGCTAATACAGGAAATTTGCATGGGCACATATAGAGGCCAAGTTGAGGATCCTTTGAAATTTGGCCTGCCAAGGTTTCCTGTGTGGCCTGCCAGTTAAGCTCTGTCTGAGCAGCAGGAGAGTGGTCACTGCTGGCCGGGCACCCAGCTCTAAAGGCAGCACCGTCGTCAGCAGCAGCACGGAAGTAAGGGTAGCAATACACCATACCATGCCACCCTTACTTCTCCGCTGCTGCTGGTGGCTCTGCCTTCAGAGCTGGGTGCCTGGCCAGCAGCTGCCGCTATTCAGCTGCCCAGCCAGTGCTTAATTTGTGCTGGGTTGAGCTCCGGCATCTCTTTCATTACAAATTAATCACTGCAGGTAATAATGTTGATTTATAAACTTTGTTAAAAGATAGAAACACTAATACTTATGTTCCAATCAAGGTCTTTATTTATTGGGAGCTGAAGTTTTTTTTCTTTTATTTTGTCAGTCTTCTGCACAAATGGCCTGCCTCTTGTCATAAAATACTCAAATCGGCCTGCAGGCTGATCTAATTGAGTAGAACAGCATTGGAGTTTGGATTTGATGGTACTGAAATGACAAGTTATTGGGCTCAGTGCAGGGGTAACTGGGTGAAATGTACTGGCCTGGGATCTACAGACAGTCAGATTAGATGACCTAATGGTCCCTTCTGGCCTTAAACTCTATGAATCTATGAAATCTCTCAAGGTGTTCTCATGAGATTTCCACCAGCAGGGGCTGCATCCAGAACTAGTCCCATAGGGACAGTGAGACAGGGTGAAACATCCAAGAAAGGATTAAGGGCTGCCTGCCTGTCGCATGACTAGGGTGACCGGACGTTCCGATAAAATCGGGACCGTCCCGATATTTCGGTATCTGTCCCGCGCCCTGACCGATCTTTGGTTGGGACGCATTTTGTCCCGATATCCGCCGGCAGCACTGCGGGGTATTTTTGTTTTGTTTTTTTTCTCAGCCAGCAGGACTTGGTTTTTTTTTGCTCTGCCGGCGGGCACAACCCGCCCCCCCATGTGTTCCGATATTTTCTTCCCCTCATCTGGTCACCCTACACATGACTGAGCAGGGGATTTAAGGAGAGGTAGGGGAAAAACCTCTGGGGATTGCAGCCTGCTTTGGTCAGGGAAATCACTTTGTTTTGTTAACTTCCTGAGTTTGTGTTTGTGAAAGTGTGCCCTGATCATGGGAGGCGGGTGAAACTTCCCCTTGGGGAGGCTAGTCCTCTGCCTTGCCTCTTTTGGGGCGAGGCCATCCCCTGCTCGCTGCTCTCAGCCCCTCTGTGGCCCCGGGTGGGGTGGGGGGAGCTGAGAGCTTGGCCCCTCCCCCACATGGCCCCAGCAGGGGCGGGGTGGGCTGAGAGCTTGGTCAGGTCACAGGGAGGGAATGGGGAGGGGGTTGGCTTAGAGCTCAGCCCTGGCTGGAATCAAGCTCTCAACCCCAGCTGGGACCACGGCAGACCTCTTGGCCCTTGCTGGCGCTCCAAGCCAGGAGCCCATCCCCTATTCCGCCCTTTTCGCCTGCAGCCCCATCCATGGCCCCACCCCATTCCGCCCCTTTCCCCGCAGCCCCGCCCATGTTTCTTCCCCACTCGGCCTCTTCCCCTGAGGCCCTGCCCTCCGCTTGCTTGCTACTTTCACACACACCCCGCTGGGGCCCTGAGATCGGAAAAGCTCTGCGGCTGGGAGTGAGACCTCCTCCAGTTCTCGGGCCCTGGTGGGGGGAGATTTTTCTGGGGCCCCCAGATTGGCCGAGGCCCCTGGGCATGGCATGATCCTGGTTCTTCCCTAGGCCAGTAAGAAAGCCACCTGCTTACAGGAAGTTTCAGACCCAATTATTCAAATCAAACTTGTCTCCCAAATCTGATTGTGGATTCAGACTTGAGGTTCCAATTCAGGCCCATCTCTACATGAAATAAATATTTAGGCACAAATCTTCAGACGGTGGCCTCAGTTTCTCTTCAGGCACAAATTATGTCTGAAATTTGATCAGATGTTTAAGTACCTGCTTTGTGGCTCCATCAGGTATTTAGCCATCCAACCCAATGTGGCCACAAATGACTGCACAGGCTGGTTAAGGAAAGGTGGAAAATGTTGTCTTTAACATGGCACATAGGCATATTAGGGCTGGTCTACACTGGCAGGGGGATCGATCCAAGATACGCAACTTCTGAAGTCGAAGAATCTTGGATCGAATTACCTGGGGTGCAGACGGCGCGGGATCGATGGCCGCAGCTCCCCCGTTGACTGCGCTACCGCCGCTCGCTCTGGTGGAGTTCCGGAGTCGACGGCGAGCGCGTTCGGGGATCGATATATTGCATCTTAACGAGACGCAATATATCGATCCCGGATAAATCGATTGCTACCCGCCGATACGGCGGGTAGTGAAGACGTACCCTTAGATTAGCTATCTATATCTATCTATACTGTCTATAATATCTATACTGGCAAAGCCTCCTAATGGAGACACAGCTTATACTGGCCAAAGAGTTATTTTGCTAGTATATTTTATACCAGTTCCCCAAACGAAATAAGGCATAACGGCCAAAGCACTTTTTTGCTAGCATGACTGCATCTACACTAAGGTTTTTGCCAGCATAGCTATGTCAGCTACAAGTGTGATTTTTTTTTTTTTCATACTCCTAACTGAAGTAACAATGCCAGCAAAATTTAACTGTAGAGCAGGCCTAAGGTTGCCTTTTAAATGCTGTGTACTTTTTCCAAGAGACACTGTTGTTCAACTTGATGTCCTGGTCAAGTTCCTGATTCAGGTGGAATGTGATTACCCAGCTACCATTCTGTACTTGTCAACTCAATATGGCATTCTTCACTTTCTGTCCTAAACTGATGCATAGTATTCTGTACCCAGATTAACAACTGCTAGATCTGGCTGCATTTCAGTGGTGTATATAGTTGGTGCTGTTTGGAGAAGGCTTTGGGATGTTTTTTTGTAATGCAAAGTGCTGTATGAATGTAAGATTCTGAAAATATTACTTACTTTCTTTTTGTTCTGTGTTTGTATAGTGTATAATGATGATGCATAATATTACTATTAATATTACACATTATGTAAGATCATGAAAATAGTACTTCTGCAATTTTGTTTTCTTAATGCCTAAAGAAGAACAGATCATCAATATTTTCACAATACATGTCTCGTGTTCAGATTAGGGGAGTGTGCTTTCTTCCTCCTTTTTTGCTGAACTGATACATTTATTGTGGCTAGTGCATGGAAAATCCCACTCTCTCTGTTTGTCCCCATTTGTCTCTCTGACACTACGCAGATCACAGCCTGAACACAGAATTTATTATTCTGTCTGTCTCCTTTTTTCCATCTGGTCCTTTCCTACTGCAAGGCTCCATTTCAAGAGAGTAGCTAATAGCATTAAGTTAACACCTGTTCAAGTCAATCCAAACAGAGACTGATTTTCATCCTTCTGGCAGGAAGAAACTAAGTGCTCTGCTTGGCTTGCCATTTGAAAGTGTAAGGTGGCGTCAGGGGGAATTAGCATGAGCAAATTGTCAGGACCCTATTTATTATCTTATGCCATGAAACGGAGCCCACCTATTCCTTGCTGCCAGTCTGGTAGAATAAGCATCTCACCCCAGGAATACTGTCTGTGTATGTTTTTATATAGGCATCTGTCAAGGCTGTATCCCCACTTTGAACTTTAGGGTACAAATGTAGGGGCCTGCATGAAAACTTCTAAGCTTAACTACCAGCTTAGCTCTGGTCTGCTGCCACCATTTCCCAATTGGATTCCCTCCCTGGGAAGCCTTGAGAAACCTTTCACCAATTCCCTGGTGAATACAGATCCAAACCCCTTGGATCTTAAAACAAGGAGAAATTAACCATCCCCCCTTCTTCCTCCCACCAACTCCTGGTGAATACAGATCCAACCCCCTTGGATCTAAAACAAGGAGAAATTAACCATCCCCCCTTCTTCCTCCCACCAACTCCTGGTGAATACAGATCCAACCCCCTTGGATCTAAAACAAGGAGAAATTAACCATCCCCCCTTCTTCCTCCCACCAACTCCTGGTGAATACAGATCCAACCCCCTTGGATCTAAAACAAGGAGAAATTAACCATCCCCCCTTCTTCCTCCCACCAACTCCTGGTGAATACAGATCCAACCCCCTTGGATCTAAAACAAGGAGAAATTAACCATCCCCCCTTCTTCCTCCCACCAACTCCTGGTGAATCAAGATCCAAACCCCTTGGATCTTAAACAAGGAAAAATCAATCAGGTTCTTAAAAAGAAGGCTTTTAATTAAAGAAAAAGGTAAAAATCATCTCTGTAAAATCAGTATGGAAATTAACTTTACAGGGTAATCAAACTTAAAGAGCTCAGAGGACTCCCCTCTAGTCTTAGGTTCAAAGTACAGCAAACAAAGATAAACACTCTAGTAAAAGGTACATTTACAAGTTGAGAAAACAAAGGAAAACTAACATGCCTTGCCTGGCTATTTACTTACAAGTTTGAAATAGGAGAGACTTGTTTAGAAAGATGTGGAGAACCTGGATTGATGTCTGGTCCCTCTCAGTCCCGAGAACTAACGCACTCACAAACAAAGAACACAAACAAAAGCCTTCCCCGCCCCAAGATTTGAAAGTATCTTGTCCCCTTATTGGTCCTTTAGGTCAGATGCCAGCCAGGTTACCTGAGCTTCTTAACCCTTTACAGGGAAAAGGATTTTGGAGTCTCTGGCCAGGAGGGATTTTATAGTACTGTACACAGGACAGCTGTTACCCTTCCCTTTATAGTTATGACAGCATCTTTTTATCGTCGAAGATGGCATTTCTCTATATAGTCATATCTATTCAAATACAAGGTCATGCTAAAGTTGCTGGCAAACCCCACAGAAATGAAGATGGCAAATATTGTATGAATTGGGCCCTGCAGCTGAGTATTATTAGTAATGCCCCAACGTGAGGCCAGATTCTTCCACTCTTATTCGCACTGAGTGGCACCTTACTGCACAGGAAGTCCTACCAACTTCAGCAGAAGCATTTGTGGAGTAACATACTATTCACTGTGAGTCTGAGTCTCCAAATCTAGACCCTAGGGAGTATTTTTATTCACATGAGGATTTTTAAAACGAGGAACTAAATCATTCCCTAAGAAGATGGAGGGACTTTCAAAGGTGAAGGAGGTGTGAGAAATCATGTGCACCTAATGACATTTGAATAACTTCAGAATGTTCTATCACTACTTAAATCGACAGGTATTAACAGGGAGGGCACAGGCAGTCCAGCATATCAGTGATACCATAAAAGACAAGGTGGAAGCTGTATGTTTGGAAGAACTTCTGCATTTTCTGCATAGGTAAGAGGCCCATCTTTTTCTGCATTGACCCATCGTCAGTAAAAGAAAGAAGAAATGGTAGCAGATTTATTGGTGACTTTTTGTTTGTCTGAACCTATTTTTATTTCCCAATTCCCTATTTATTACCCCATTTTATAGCAAGTTCTCATCAAGCTGCCAGACTCAAGTTTCATCACCTTTCTTGGAGATTTTATTCCTCTGGACTTTTTTGGTTTTCTTAAGTACTTGGGTCAACATTTATTCTGGGAAACAATAGAAAAGGACATTTCACACCCTGTTAGTACCCAGGTCAGGTGTGTTGTATGTGTAACAGTAATGTACCAGTGCCATGTACATTCTGGGGTCTGAGGGCCTCATCCAATGACTGCTGAAGTCAATGGAAAGACTCTGATTGATTTTAATGGTTTGGGATCAGGCCCAGAATAAGGCTCTCACTAAATCACAAGTAAGGTTTTTTTTTTTTAAACTCTCTTTCCTAACTGTTCGGAGAGAAGACTCTTTTCCCACTCTTAGTTACTAAAAGCAGAGGACACTGCCTCCTCCTAACCCTTTCCCACTTGAATAAAGTACTGCACCCTCATCAGAGACAACACAATAATCAGTACAACAGTGAGATTTTGTTTAGAGAACCATTCTACATTAATATAATAATCGGGTCTCTCTATTTAACAGGCTTTTACCATACACTCCCCAGGGTGTGTTGTTTCTGGTGGTTTTCTTAAACCGAGTGATGCTTTTGATTATACATTTATCAAACAAGACATTTATTACAAACGTTAATATTTCAAAAAATTGGACAGCTGTCCGTAGTATCTGTTTGCCAGAAGCTGGGAATGGATGACTTGATGATTATCTGTTCTGTTCATTCCCTCTGAAGTACCTGGCATAGGCCACTGTCGGAAAACAAGATACTGGGCTAGATGGACCTTTCATTTGATCCAGTATGGCCGTTCTTATGTTCTTAGGTGTGCTTTTTTTCTTTTTTCTTTTGCTGGCTAATGTGCTTTGTCTGAGTACTGAATAAATGATAACCAAATATCTAAGTATTTATTGTCCTATGTCTATTTTGCTGGGAATGTAATTGGTGGGTTAATTTTTCCATAACAACAATCTCCCATATTTCTCTTCTCATTTCTAGCTGCTGAGAGGACAGAGCTCTGGTCCCTCCTCTTGTTTCTTGGAGGAGGATGAGTGCGCTGTCTCTGTATTCCCACCTGCCATTCTCTATAACAGGGATGGGGACTTATCATTTCTTCTGGCTCCTTCCTTCTCTTCTTTTTCCAGTATGGGTCTCTCACTGTATCCCATCCAGCAGAGAGTCCTGTACTACTACTTGTAGGCAATATATTTTCAGAAAGGAGTGTGATTTTTTTTCTTTTAAAGTTCACTGTCCCTTTAAATTAACAGAGGGAAGGAATTAAGTTCAAGCGTGAGTTGCCCAGCAGTGCTATAAATCTGAAGGACTCAAGCTCTCACCAGATTTCACTGATTACTCATGCACATTGAGTCTTCTAGAAGTGCACGAGGTTTCGGGCAAGTCCCTTTTGCTTTGTCGCTTACGAAGAGCAAGTATTTAAAAAAATTAACACACAAAATCCCCAGAACCATTACAATGACACATGCCTAACCTGAGTAACATCCCAGTCTTATTACTTTAACACTTCCCTATCCCTCCCAGCTACTTAGGGCAGGGACTGTATCTTTTTCCTATTCTAGAAAGCATCTAGAAGAATAAAACTGTGCACGCTAAGAATCAAAGTATTAATGGAATATTTCGTCTGTTTGCTGCCAGGCTATCCGATTCTGTAATGTTGGCAGACCTTGCTATTTAAACGTGTCTTTGTTACTTTGTTTTACCTAGCTATAAACATGAAGTAAGAAGCCTTTTCCAACTTGACACCTTTTCTGAGACCTACAGCAATTTGCAAATACTTGAGAACTGCTGCATTTTCAGGTGAGAAAACAGAACAGTGTGACATGTGAAGGGAAGTGAATTTTCTGCTTTATGGGCCTCATCTAGCTCCCATTGAAGTCAATGAGACTACTTGAGTGCTTAAAGTTAAGCAAGAGCTTAAGTGCTTTGCTGGATCAAGCCCTATATGAACACCCTACATCTTACCTCTTTTTGTTAAAAGGAACAGGAAGCAGCAAAGCATAAAAGGAGAGAGGAGGTTCTAGGCACCAAAATGCTCAATTCAGTAATGCTTGTGACAGTGGTGAAAACAGGCTCACTGGTGGTTTTTCTGGGGATTACCAGATTTTTAAAGTGGTTTTAAGATTACCTGGGGATCTGCTGGAGTCAACCAAAAAACCTTAACCCCAAAAATAGCCATAGTGTTTACTTTAATTTTGGAGTCAGTCATGTGCAAGTAATTTTTTCTTTCATAATATATGCGCTGTGATATGTTGCTTACAGTGAAGGCAAGAGTCCCATGATATGTTGCTAACACTGTGACTCCTAAACTGAAGATTTATGTTGGCTCCACTGAGTAGAAAATATTTATATTGTTCTTTTAAAATGTGAAACTAAAAATTCCACATTAACCTTTTCCAGAAAATAAAAATGATGATTTCTGATTTGTGAACATCTTAACTTGGGACTTGCATGATTATGTAGATTTGAAGAATGCTCTGATTGTATATGTCTGCATTTTTTGCCTGAAGCTTTGGCCTTCTTAATGTACGGTGCTATTCAATTTGCATTTGTTATGTGCCAAACGTACAAAGGATCCCTGACCCAGTCTCCGTTTATCTGCAAGCTGTCTTATATGTGCAAATCCTGTTTGTGGGCTATTTTTTGTGTCCTCTCATTTGGGAAAATGACAGAATTTGCATTTGCAAAACCCATTTATGTTTGATTTGCATGTACAAGTGGCATTTGTTTGTGTAAAGTTGCACACATTAACGAGAGAACTCAAAAATATATGCACAAGTAATTGGGCACTTAGGCCCTCATCCAGTGATGCAGTTAAACATGTAACAACCTTTAACCATTTGAAAAAAATCCCATTGACTCAAATGGGAGTTGGATCAGGCCTTAAGAGACCATTGACTGAAAATATGGCCCTATGTGCCTTTTTTTTTTTTTTTTTTTTGACAGAGCTGCTTGGCATAAGCTAACCTACATCTACAGTGCTAGTGCTGACACTGATGCTAAAGTGAAGGAATTTATAGACAGTACAGAAGAACAGAGTAGAGAACTTCTTCTGCAGGCAATTACTTCTAAAGTCAAGGTATTTGAGACCAGTGTTAACATTTAATGATGTTTTCATGCTGTCAGGCAGATGTTCCTATCCTGATCCTGGGGATGATGTATGGCTTTGTCTGCAGGACTGATGAATTGATATATTTTAGATCTGTATCTTGGAGCTTCTGTATATTTAATCATTCAGGATTCTAATACAATGCTTTTTGGAGCCATAATCTTTTCTGCTATTACTAAAGGTGCACCGATGGCTGCCCGCCTGTATTCAAATCCCAAGAGCTGAAGCGAAAAATATTAATTTCTAATGGCTATGAATTTCTCCATGAACAAAGTTAAATAATGTGATGCCATTGATCTTTGGTGTGTTGTTCACTTCTTCACAAAGCTGAAGACCACTACAAACATATCAGATGGCTGTCAAAGCCTGTGTGTGTGTGTGTGTGTGTGTGTGTGTGTGTGCGTGCCCCCTTGGTTAATCCTAGGTACAGAGAAGGTAGATTGAGGGCTTCTGTTCTCCATATCTCATAACTCAAGAATGAGGGGACATTTGGTGACACTGAAAGGTGGCAAATTCAAAACTGATAAAAGAAATACTTTTCTACATGGTGCACAATTAGACTGTGGAACTCATTGCCACAGTAAGTCATTAAAGCCAAGAATTTAGCAAGATTCAAAAAGCACCTGGACACTTATCTGGAGATCAAGAATTTCCAGAGTTATAATAGCTGATGGAAACAAAATTTGGGAAGGGATTTTAAACCTCATGCTTCAGGCCTTAAGTCAGTCTCTGACTGTTAGAGATCAGGATGAGACTTAATATGGAGGGCAGATTATCTCGCATATACCTGCTGCAGGGTTCTTGTACCTTCCTCTGAAGCATCTGGTGCTGACTGTTGCTGGAGATAGGATGTTGGACTAGATGAACCACAGGGTTGATCCAGTTTGGCAGTTCCTGTGATCCTAATCTGTGAGGGCACATCCTGCATAGCCTCACTGATATAGCTATTGCTCCACTGAGACGCTGTCTGCCTTCCACAGTCTTATGCAGTGTTGTTATAGCCGTGCTGGTCCCAGGATTTCAGAGAGACAATGTGGATGAGGTAATATCTTTTATTGGACCAGCTTCTGTGGGTGAGAGAGACAAAATGTCGAGCTTACACAGAGCTCTTTTTCTCGACTGGGAAACTTTTTCAGGCCGGGCCAACACTACAAACTTACACGTAGGCCCTGGAACTAAGGGTGCATGGGGGTGGGGGGTGGGGTGGATGCTGCAGCATCCCCTGGCTTGAAGTGGTTTCCCTCATATACAGGGTTTACAGTTTGGTTCAATGGCTCTCAGCACCCAAACTATACAAATTGTTTCAGCACCCCTGAACTTCCATCGGTATAACTACGTTGCTCAGGTGTGTGAAAAATCCATACCCCATAGCGACATAGTTATGCCGACCTAACCCCTGTATAAACAGCACTTTGCTGACGGGAGAGCTTTTCCTGTTAACATAGCTACTGCTTCTCATGGAGGTGGATTAACTGCACTGACAGGAGAAGCTGTCCCATCAGTGCAGTAGCATCTTCACTAAAGTGCTATAGCTGCAGTGCTGTACGGGTAGACAAGCCCCCAGAGTGAGTGTCACACCTAATGCAAGATGGAACAGATTGTTTAGTTTAATTGTTAACACATATTTCAAGGGACCATTGAAGGTGAAGTGGTCCGTTAACACCCCTCCACTCATAGAGAGGAAAGGAAGAGGGGGGAAGCAGCTGGGGGAGGGGGGCATTATTAGTGGATTACAGATTGTTCTAGTAAGCGATAAATGCCGTGTTTCTATTCAGTCCATGATTTTTAGTGTCTAGCAAAGTTATGAATTTAAGATCCCAGACTCGTCTTTTGAAAGTGTTGTGCAGGTTTCCGTTGAGGATGAGGACTGAGAGGTCGTAGAATCATAGAAGATTAGGATTGGAAGAGACCTCAGGAGGTCATCTAGTCCTACCCCCTGCTCAAAGCAGGACCAACCCCAACTAAATCATCCCAGCCAGGGCTTTGTCAAGCCGGGCCTTAAAAATCTCTAAGGATGGAAATTCCACCACTCCCTAGGTAACCCATTCCAGTGCTTGACCACCCGCCTAGTGAAATAGTTTTTCCTAATATCCAACATAGACCTCCCTCACTGCAACTTGAGACCATTGCTTCTTGTTCTGTCATCTGCCACCACTGAGAACAGCCTAGCTCCATCCACTTTGCAACCCCCCTTCAGGTAGTAACATAAGAACGGCCGTACTGGGTCAGACCAAAGGTCCATCTAGCCCAGTATCCTATCTACCGACAGTGGCCAATGCCAGGTGCCCCAGAGGGAGTGAAGCTAACAGATAATGATCACGTGATCTTTCTCCTGCCATCTATCTCCACCCTCTGACAAACAGAGGCTAGGGACACCATTCCTTACCCATCCTGGCTAATAGCCATTAATGGACTTAATCTCCATGAATTTATCCAGTTCTCTTTTAAACGCTGTTATAGTTCTAGCCTTCACAACCTCCTCAGGCAAGGAGTTCCACAAGTTGACTGCTCTGTGTGAAGAAGAACTTCCTTTTATTTGTTTTAAACCTGCTGCCCCTTAATTTCATTTGGTGGCCCCTAGTTCTTGTATTATGGGAATAAGAAAATAACTTTTCCTTATCTACTTTCTCCACATCACTCATGATTTTATATACTGCTATCATATCCCCCCTTAGTCTCCTCTTTTCCAAGCTGAAGAGCCCTAGCCTCTTTAATCTCTCCTCATATGGGACCCGTTCCAAACCGCTAATCATTTTAGTTGCCCTTCTCTGAACCTTTTCTAGTGCCAGTATATCTTTTTTGAGATGAGGAGACCACATCTGTACACAGTTTTCAAGATGTGGGCGTACCATCGATTTATATACGGGCAATAATATATTCTCCGTCTTATTCTCTATCCCCTTTTTAATGATTCCTAACATCCTGTTTGCTTTTGACTGCCTCTGCACACCGCGTGGACGTCTTCAGAGAACTATCCACGATGACTCCAAGATCTTTTTCCTGATTTGTGGTAGCTAAATTAGCCCCCATCATATTGTAGGTATAGTTGGGGTTATTTTTTCCAATAATTTACTTTACATTTATCCACATTAAATTTCATTTGCCATTTTGTTGCCCAATCACTTAGTTTTGTGAGATCTTTTTGAAGTTCTTCACAGTCTGCTTTGGTCCTAACTATCTTGAGCAGTTGAAGGCTGCTATCAAATCCCTCCTGACTTTTTTCTTCTGCAGACTAAATAAGCCCAGTTCCTCACCCTCTCCTCGTAAGTCATGTGCCCCAGCCCCTAATCATTTTCGTTGCCCTCTGCTGGACTCTCTCAATTTGTTCACATCCTTTCTGTAGTGGGGGGCCCAAAACTGGATGCAATACTCCAGATGTGGCCTCACCAGTGCCGAAGAGAGGGAAATAATCACTTCCCTCGATCTGCTGGCAATGCTCCTACTAATGCAGCCCAATATGCCGTTAGCCTTCTTGGCAACAAGGGCACACTGTTGACTCATATCCAGCTTCTCGTCCATCGTAATCCCCAGGTCCTTTTCTGCAGAACTGCCACTTAGCCAGTTGGTCCTCAGCCTGTAGTAGTGCATGGGATTCTTCTATCCTGAGTGCAGAACTCTGTCTCATCAGATTTCTTTTGGCCCAATCCTCCAATCTGTCTAGGTCACTCTGGACCCTATCCCTACCCTCCAGCATGTCTACCTCTCCCCACAGCTTAGTGTCATCTGCAAACTTGCTGAGGGTGCAATCCATCCCATCATCCAGATCATTAATGAAGATGTTGAACAAAACTGGACCCAGAACGAAACCCTGGGGCACTCCACTTGATATCGGCTGCCAACTAGACATCGAGCCGTTGATCACTACCCATTGAGCCCGATGATCTAGCCAGTTTTATATCTACCTTTAGTCCATTCATCCAATCCATACTTTTTTAACTTGGTGGCAAGAATACTGTGGGAGACCGTATCAAAAGCTTTGCTAAAGTCAAGGTATATCACGTCCACCACTTTCCCCATATCCACAGAGCCAGTTATCTCATCATAGAAGGCAATCAGGTTGGTCAGGCATGACTTGCCCTTGGTGAAGCCATGTTGACTGTTCCTGATCACCTTCCTCTCCTCCAAGTGCTTCAAAATGGATTCCTTGAGGACCTGCTCCCTGATTTTTCTAGGGACTGAGGTGAGGCTGACCGGTCTGTAGTTCCCCGGATTCTCTTTCTTCCCTTTTTTAAAGATGAGCACTATATTTGCTTTTTTCCAATCGTTTGGGACCTCCCCCGATCGCCACAAGTTTTCAAAGATAATGGCCAATGGCTCTGCAATCACATCAGGTCAGCTATAGAGTGATCGCTTTGTGAAAAGTGTTCACCCACAGGTGATAGGGTGTTTTTGTCTTTTATCATTGTCCTGTGTGAGTTCATTGGGAGCACAGTGATTGTCTGGTTTCATCCACATAGTTGCTATCGGGACATTTATTGCACAGGATGAGGCACACCACATGTTGTGATAGGCATGTGTAGGAACCATGGATTTTGTAAGATGTGTTGGGGAAGGGGGTGTTGATCATTTTAGCAGTGGAGATATGTCTGCATGTTTTGCATCTGTTATTCTGGCAGGGTCTGGTCTCGCTTTGAATTGGTGTGGCCTTGTCTGTGGAGAACTTGCTCCTGATGATACTCCTGGCGATACTGGGCATTGTTTGAAGGCCAGAAGAAGGGGTTCAGGAAAGATTTCTTTCAGGATGGGGTCCCCATTGAGTATGGCTTGTAGTTATTTGTTTATACCCCATATGGGTTCCAATGTGGGGTGGTAGATAACAACTAGGGATATGTGATTGGAAGGAGTTTTATTTCTGTATTGGAGCAGGTTCTCTTGGGATATTTGGGTGGCCCATTCCATGATGCGATCTGCATGTCTGGTGCAGTGTCCTTGTTTGGTGAAGGTGATTTTGAGTGTGTTAAGATGTATATCCTAGACTCTCTTCTTTGAGCATATTCTGTGGTATCTGAAGTTATGTCTACACTAGCACTTAAGTCGGCAAAACTTTTGTCGCTCAGGAATGTGAAAAAACACCCCTCTGAGCGACATAAGTTTTGCCGGCATAAGTGCTCATGTGCACAGTGCTACGTCAGTGGGAGATGCTCTCCCACCGACATAGCTACAGCTGCTTGTTGAGCTGGTTTTATTATGTTGATGAGAGAGCTCTCTCCCATTGGCATAATGTGGCTACACCATTGATCTTACAGCGGCACAGCAGTATCGGTACAGCTGTGCTGTTGTAAGCTTGTAAGTGTAGACATGGCCTGAGTGTCTTGCTATAGATTACAGATTTCTTGGTGTGTTTGGGATGATGACTGGATCTATGAAGGTCGGTGTGGTGATCCAAGGGTTTCTTGTATATAGGTGTCTGTAGGATTCCATTGTTGAATCTGATTGTTGTGTGCAGGAAGTTGATGCTGGTGTGGGAGTGTTCCAGAGGTAGTTTAATGGATGGGTGGTGGTTGTTGAAGTTGTGATGGAAATCTATGAGGCACGTAGGTTGTCTTTCCAGAGGATGAAAATATCATTAATATATCTCAGTGTGTGGGAGTATGTGATGATTTCTTGTTTGAGGTGGTTCCTCCTGAAGCATGTGAGGTGCAGTAAGTGGTTCTTCAGTTTTTCTGAAGTCCATCTGCCGAGCTGTTCAGCATATTTGGAGTTGTATGTAGTGATCAAGAGTGTGTTAGATGATGAGACCGCTGGGGATAATGTTTTGTTTCTTGTATTTGCTCAGGAAGTAGATGTCGTGGTAAGTTTTGCTTCCTTTTTCTTTATGTTGTGTAGTTTCCATTTCAGATGGCAAAATTAGGTATCTTCCATTATTGCATGCAATGTTGTTGTAGCCGTGTTGGTCCCAGGATATTAGAGAGACAAGGTGGGTGAGGTAATATCTGTTATTGGACCAACTTCTGTTATTGAGAGAAACAAACTTTGGAGCTTACTCAGAGGTCTTCTTCAGCTCCCCATAGACCAGGACACACCAACTTAAAGCAGAACCAGACCGTGTCAGAACAAGAGACATATCTCCACTGCAGACATATCTCCACTGCTGTAATGATCAACACACCCTACAACAACACCTTTCAAGATCCATGTATCCTACATATGCCTATCACAACAGGTGGTGTACCTCATCCAGTGGATAATTTTTTCACCCCTCAACTCACAGAGTAAATGCTCCAGTAGCAACTATGTGGGTGAAAGCAGACAGTTACTACAGTCTTGCATGCATTCACCCAGGAAAATGATAAAAGACAAAAACACCCTATCATCTGTCGGTGAACACTTTTCACAAAGCAATTATGCTATATCTGGCCTATCAGTCCTCATCCTCAAAGGAAACCTGCACAACACTTTTCAGACGATGAGTCTGGGAGCTTAAATTGCTAGACACTAAAAATCATGGACTGAATGGAGACCTGGATTTATGGCTTATTACAAAAAATCTATAACCCATTAACAACCCCCCCACTTCCTCCCCACCCATTCCTCCCTATGATTGGAGGGGTGTTAATGGGCCACTTCACCTTAAATGGTCTCTGGAAATATGTGTTAACTATTTATGCTAAACAATCTGTTCCATCTTGTATTTAGCTGTGACACTCTGAGTAAGTTTCCCAGACCTGAAGAAGAGCTCTATGTAAGCTCAAAAGCTTGTCTCTCTCACCAACAGAAGTTGGTCCAATAAAAGATACCTCACCCACCTTGTCTCTTCCAGAGCCTGAGGTCTTTCAGTGTTTGGCTCAACATGTTAATTTAGTCTATCTTGGGTTTTAATTGTTCCTGCTTTCATCATTTTGCTTATCATTTGAAACAAAGGAATGAAAAGAAGATGCTGCAGCACTTGAATGACTCCACCTGTAAAAGTGGATGGAGCAAACAGAAATGATGCTTCTGTGATGTTTCTAAATGGCCTGCCATTGACCTCCGTTATTTCCTATTCTTCAGGTGGCATTGAAAGATCACTTCAGAAAAGATAATAGTGATTTTGACAAATTTCTAGACTGTTTACGGTCAAGTTTTTCAAGGTTTGAGATGAAAAATACAGAGACCTATGAGGTAAGAAATAAGCAAGATATTACTAAGAAAAACCACCACAAACCATGCCATTGGATGTTGGGATTGCTAAGTATTTCAAAGTTAACCCAAACTCCCATTTAGCCCCAAATGGTTTAGAAGAAGACCTGATGGTCTCAGTCCAGTTCCTAACAGACAAGTGTCAACAACACATAAACCACTATTACAATTACAACTCTTGTTGTGATCTTAGCAGAGAAGCCAGGAAATGAATGGGCATGGAAACAGGGGGCAGGAGTGAGTTGGACTACCTTAAAAGGTTCTCCTCCCTCCCCGGTCATGGCTGTAACAATCTGTCTAGCTAAGCACTTATAAGGCCCCCATTACTGTAGTATCTGAAACCCTCATAATCTTTAATGCATTTATCCTCAGAACATCCCTATGAAGTAGAGACTTGCTATTATCCTTATTTTATTGGTGGAGAATGAAGGCCAAGAGAAACTAAATAACTTCCCTAAGGTCTCACAGAAAGTCTGTGGCACAGCAGGGATTTGAATTTGGGTCTTCCATGTAGCCAGCTAGTTCCCTAAACACTGGGCTATCCTCCCTTTCATTATAGGGGAAGTTTGCATTGCTGCTGCCTGTGCTATGCGTGTCTTGTGGTTAAAAACAAGACTTCCAATTCCACGTCTGTAAACATGGCACCTTTCACCACCACTAATTTCAATTCAAAGATAGAAAAAGCATTGCAACATTCTGTTTGCTCTTTAGAACCTGTCACTGGACATTGTGTCACATGAATGCCATGTCGAGTAGCAGTGCTGGGGTAGAACACTAAGCCAGGACTGATTCTGTGTTGCCAAGTTTGTTTGGGGGCAGTGCTAGAGATTTCCTATGTGCTTTGACTGCAACTTAAAACTGACCTGATTTAAATTGCTAATGAACTGTAGTTTTGTCCAGTGAACTGTCTTTTCTTAGTGATATTGAGGGCTAGATCTCTCTCACTCCCTTTAAGTACTTACATGGCCCTCATCACCCATAGTCTCTAAGCAGATTGTGCCCACCTTAGTACATCCATGTGTTAGACTAGCACTGCTAGACTCTTTAAAAGGGCTCAGAGGGGGAAGATTGGGGCCTGCTTCTGAGTGAAACCAAAATGGCCAGTGTCTTTCTAGCTGGAATCTGGCCTTTACTCATAGCCACACTCAGCACAAAGAGGCTAATCTTTGTTTCTTTGTCTGGAACAGACCCTCATCCAGACTGTCCATCACATCGTTGTCACTGAGTATGTTCAGGCTCTCCTAACTGCTTCTGGGAAGTCATCTTCTGCAAAGCGGAGGAAAATTGCCAACAAAATTGAAGTGGATCACCAGGCAATTCGAACGCTCTTTGAAGAATGCTTCGTAAGTCTTTGATTTGGCTTTGCAGTGTTATGTTTACTCTTTCGACTACCGAGTACAAGAACCTGGACAATGAGCGGCACATTTCTGAATGGAACAGGAGCACTTAACAAACTGATACCCAGATCTCCATACATAAACATCAGTCATGTTTCAAGACATCATGTTGGCAGTTCAAATCTGCTATCAGTGGTGCAAAATATTGTTAGTTTGTAGCTTTGGAATGTAGGGGGACCCCAAGCTTTCTATTCTTTCCCCTGCAACAGGAAACAGCGAGAGACTCAAAATTGAGGGGTGTTAATTACACCAGCTAGGCTTGTTGCACTTCACGGGGCAATTGCCTCAGTAGAGCAGGTGATGTTGTCCATGCGCTCTACCATGCGGCTCTTGCCAGTTGGGCAATGCAGAGTCCTATAGAACCTACACTCTACTCAAAGGTCTGCTGTAGTATAGTTTCAGTGGGATACGGTATCCTTCTCACTTCCTGCTCTGACAGGTTGTTGCATACTTTTGTGTTCCACTACAGAAATTACTGCATTTCAGTGGTGGGTAAAGGGATTGCTGTATCTCTTTTACTTATCTCAGAGGGATCAGGATTATCATTAAGGTTTGTAAAGCACATGTAGAGAGATGGGTAAAATGCACTGCAGAGGGCCTAGTAATGTATTATAATTAAAAATACTGTAATTCTTGGCTACCTGATACATTTTCCCAATCAGATTACTGGTGAGTACAAGATAAAGCAAAGCAGAGGCCAGGTGGATCCAGAACAGATGAATTCCCAAAGGAGGCTGGATGTTTTGTGTGAAATCAGAAGGAAGTGCATGCACACAGCAGTCTGGGATGTGAAAAGAGGCTTTCGTAGTGTTGCCAGCACTTTTGATTTTATAGCAAATCTCTCAACATCTGGCATTTTCCATAATCCCTCAGCTACTGGAGTCATGTGATTACATCAGGCTCTCAGCTTTCATTTAAAAAAATTAAGTTACTAGTCTTATGGTTGGAGAGAAAAACTGGAAAACATGAACCCAAAGGGCTCAGAAACCAAATGGCGCAAATAAAAAGACCCCAAATTAATTCTTTTAAAAGAATCTATGAATTTTAAGCCGATCACATGATTTCTTGGGCCTGACTCATTATTTTTGAATGCTTGGGTTTGGCAATCCTGCTTTCTACTTCAGTGAGAGTTGCAATAGGCTGGTTGTCAGTGATTCAAACTCTGTGTAAATAAACAAATAATTTTTTAGCCTCCCTTGGAAAAGCTCAGACTCACTGCAATTAGCCCTTTAGTCTCCGTATGGAAAAATGAAAACTGCCAGTACTTTTAAGGTCTATTGTATCACGTAGGCCATTTAAAGAGACCTTAACACTTTCAGAGACCATCAGAAATATGTTATTAAAAAAAAAGATTCTCTAACAGATAGCTCTTAAACTTACCATTCATGCTGTGCTCAGCATTGTATAAGACATGGAAGAAGAGCTGATCTTATTATCTAAATTAGGCAATGTATAGGCAATCCAAAATAATATGATTGTGTATATATATATATACACACACACACACACACAACCTATAATATACACAGGTTGAAGAACAACTCTGCATGCAGTTGGTAAAATGCCACTCCCTTCACCCATGCTCTTTCCTCTCTCATTGCTCAGGGTATTAGCACTGAAAACCTTGCTAGAAGAAATATACTTAAAAATGTTGGTCTGATGTTCACTCAAGTTAGGTGCACAATTGTGCATGCAAAATATATGCTCAACTGTACAGTTAATTTGAGTATGTAGTTACGACCATGGTTACACTTGCTTCCTGACCTAGCCTGCCATGTGCACATGCTTTCCCCTTTCAAGTCCCTTCTCAAAACACATTTTGAAACTCCTAGCCGTCTCCTCAAAGAAGTGTTTGCTAAATAATAATTATATATATTGTAAAAGAAAATCTAACAAGATTGTGTTAAGCATTACTGCTCAGTCACCTACACTTTGGTTATTTGAGTTGTAGTAGACCCTTTTAGATCAGGGATCTTATCTTCCTACCTCTCTGTATAGACCCTTTTGGCACTCTGTAATAAATAACATTTGATAATGATGAGCTTGACAAACCGGGAATATTGTACAGTTTGAGTATGTTAGGGAGCAAAATCCGTCAATAATTATAGTTTTCTTGGTATGCAGAGTTATAGACAGTCTGTATTTCTGCAATGCAGAGGAAGAGAGAGAGGAGGGTTGAATCTAAATATTATCTTTTGAATTTATGTTCAATGCAGAGATGCGCTAGCTCCTGGAAAATCCAGTCTGATTCTCGGTGCTAAGTGATATCATGGGAATGTGTTTTTGTCCTGAAGTAATTTGAACAGCACATTCCCTAGGTTTGCTTTGCTGTAGAAGTTATGCTGATATTGTGGCATAAATAATTCAGAATAGCAATTTACTCGCATTACCTTTCTACTCAAAATGTGTGCAAGATCTGAAGCTAACTCTGGGTAGTTCATCCCAATCCTCATTTTTCAAATGTCATTAAAATGTAATATTTCTTTGTTTTCGTTTATAGGGCTCAGTCCTGCAGGAGTGCACAGATCCGTGCAGAATCAAACCCTTTTTTCATTTGCTTTCTGTTCCAATTTCCCCCCCACCCCTTCCCGCCTTGCTCTTTCGGTGGGCTTGTTTAAAGTCAGCCATAATGCAGTTGCATGTATTGGCCAGTAGGGGTTGCTAATGCAGTTGTATGATTAGATTCTACTTTATTCTTACATCTGGGGGGAAAATACCACACAACCCCTACAATGCTCATAGCTTTTTCTGGTCCACAAGTAGGTGACCCAAGTCTGATCCTGAAGCCAGATCTTCATATTGCACTCTGCTTCCTCTGCCACTCCAGTTGAATGCATATGTTCTTATATCCCTAGGGCCCTAAAACTGCTTCACTGGATGACCCTATTGAAAGTATCCTAGATTTTATTCTACTTACTGACATCGAAGCAATGAAAATACAGCTTGTGCTTCTTCTCCTCAAGTTTCCAGATATAAGGTAAGGCATTGCATGGATTATAGTTATTCAGGCTGCTTAGCGGATTATTTACAGCCATAAATCCTGTAACAATATTTGTTATCCAATACACTACCTGTGCACCATCTTGGCTGTGCTTTGGGATTATTATAGTCAGAGCTGGTACAAACATCTATAATGAAGGCTGCCTCCATTATTAGATCCTGGTTTTGGCTGATTATAACTATCAAATGTTGACCATTTGGGTGAAGGAGGCAGGGGTCCAGGGGAAAAAAGTTGTATATGATCATGTAATTAAAGACTACATCATCATGCACATGCACAGGGGGGCCAAATTAGCGTTGTACGAACAACCTTAATTCAGGCAGTTCTGAACTTTTGAATGTTTAACTTGGCAACCATAACATTCTTTTAACGTAGTTCTTTTGTGTGTCATTAATTATACATTATCCAGCATGCATTCAGCACTTACATTTCACACAGGAAACTGACAATAGGAACTAATATTGACTTTTAGTTCCTAAAATGAAATGGTAGCTAATCTCAGTTTGTCAAACTGTTCTGTTTTTTTTCCTTCAGTTCCTTCCATCATTTTTCTGATGTCCTGTTTTAGTAACTGTATTTTTCCAAGTTAACTTATATGCACAGACAATACTTGGAAAAATACCCATTCTGATCATAGTCTCTTAAGGCCAAAGTTAGAGCTGGTTCAATGTCATTGACTTCAATGGCATCACACCTGCTTACATCACATCTGACTTGGGTTCTTACTGCCCGCATCATTAAATAGGGTGATAAGTGACAGTCCCATTCAGCCAAGCAACTACCACACAAGGGAAAAAACCATCTTCCAGGTGACCAAGAGGTCACCATCTCTGCAGAAAGGGTAAAAAAAATGCTCTTAAAAATAAAATGTGGAGTCACCATAAAAACCAACCTGCCAAACAAACAGTCCTGCTCTGCTCTTACTAGAGAACTGGGTTAGGAACAGCTTTGGCTAGGTGAGATCATAATTTTAAATACAGGTATAACATTCTGGGTGGCCATAGGTGTTAGAAACCCGTTTATCAGCAGTTGGAGTTTAACAGTTTCCAAGACTCTGCTCTTGGCCCTGTGTAATTGGGTCTTATCAAGCAGACATATTTGTCTCCTCTGTTTTACTGATCTGATTCCTGGTACTTTTGGAAAGGAAAGAACATCTGAATATAATCTTGGACCTCAAAGGATCTCTCAATGGGACAGACAGAAATGCCATGTTGGAGGTGGTTTATGATAATTGTGTGGGATTTGAAAGAGGACACAATTCATTTTTTGAAGCGATAGAAATAAAGCCTGGAAAATATGGCGTCTGTGGCTGCTGCTGCTGCTATTAGGAAAGGTGAGTGTGTGTGAATACATATGCATATAGGTGTGTGTAAATAGATTTATAGCTAGATAATGTAATAGTTGCTGTGACTGTAATGCCACTTTTTTAGATTTCTAATA
The DNA here is from genome assembly GCF_011386835.1 of Chrysemys picta bellii. Taxonomy (NCBI): domain Eukaryota; kingdom Metazoa; phylum Chordata; order Testudines; family Emydidae; genus Chrysemys; species Chrysemys picta. Next base: position 135,147,176 of record NC_088794.1, on the reverse strand, counting down.
AAAATCTGCATTAATAACTCTTATATAGCATTTTCCACCTGTAGATCTCTGACTGTCTTTAAGTATCATTTTGCAGATAGAGCAGCTGCAGTACAGAGTGCTTAAGTGACTTGACCAAGTTACAGCAGGTCATTGGAAGAGCTGGGAATAGAACCCAGAACTCTTGGCTCCTAGTCTAATTTTCTTTTCCTGTTTAGAGACAGCAGAGTGAATCACAGAGCACAGGGCCTGGTCATACAGTCCAACCAGCCCTGCTTAGGAGTGACAATCCTTATCCTTTTAAAACAAATACTTAAAGTTTTTCCATTTTGTCCCTCCATAAATCTCCCCTAGTCCAATGCATTTCAACAGAGTTCATAGATTCATAGATTTTAAGGCCATTAGGAACCTTTATGGCCATCTAGTCTGACTTCCTCCTTAACACTGTCCAGAGAATTTCACTGTGACTCCTGCATTCAAGCCCATAACTTCTGGGAGAACTAGCACATATCTTCTAAAAAGATATCCAGTCTTGATTTAAAGACTTCAAGTGATGGCCAATGCTTACTCATTCCAGTGATTAATTACCTTCGCTTTGAATAATTTACATCTTATTTCTAGTCTGAATTTGTCTAGCTTCAGCTTCACACCCTAGGATCTTGTTAAATCTTTGGCTGCTGATTAGAGCCCTCTCCCCATGTAGTTTTATGTCCTCGGTCTGTACTGAGAGAACATTCTCACACACACACACACACACACACACACACACACACTCTCTGTTTTATTTCAGTTTCACATACCTTTCCTTTCTTTCACTCAGGTCTAATATGGAAAGTCAGAAGCCACCCTCCTTGCCTGTGTCACAAAGACTCCATCATCAGCAGGCAACATCTGAGATCACACCTACTTGAAAGTTATGAGGAGTGGCAAACAGTATTTGTCTGCTGAAAACAGCTGGTAGGCCATGCGAGAACATGTGCCAGAGTGTTCAAGACAAGAAGATCACATAAACCCAAACTGTGGTTCCCTGCACAAAGTCCAACTGAAAGGGGGAATGCACATGGTTAGTGGGGTAGAATCCTCCCTGAAACCTGCAGCTAGATTCTTGCTTAGCTGGGCTATGGCTGCTAGGGAGAGAAGCATTGGACAGAGCCCCATCTTGCTTCGGTCAGGGATTGGGTCAGTAACCCCCTGCCATTTCCCCACTCCTCCCACAATGCTCCTTTCCACAGTCCTGCACAGAGAGCCACTATGTAGCATGTTCTGCGGCATGCAGAGGGCTGCGGAACCCTTCTGGTGCATGGTTACCAGCTAGCATCCTGCTCAGCCGGAAGGTGGCATCTCCGCAGCATTTGGGCCTTGGGCGCCCACGGAGGGGAAGCAGGATGTGGCACTTAGCTTTTGTGTTCCATTCATTTGCTTAAATGGAAAGTCATACTAATAGCACAGGACTTACCTCAGTCCCTAGTAGCCCATTGCAATGGATTGTGGATATAGTGTAATTAGTATCTTCGTTTTATAACTGGCTTCAGAGCTGAGTTTGTCTTTTCATCCATATAACTCAGTTGACTGAAAATTTCCCCTGCTGTAAAGCTCTAATTTCTTTAACGTGGGAATTTTTGCTGTGGAAATCTCATGTGCAGTGGACAGTTAAAATAGCTGTTTCCGCTAATCCTCTGGGTCGGCGTAAACTGCTTTCAGATGTGAATAGACAAGAAGTACAGTATGGGAAAATAATAGGCCTTCTTTTTGCCCATGTATAGGCTGGTCATAATTTCAGAGCTGGATTTGGTTCAAGGCCTCATTTGCTATTGTGTTAATAGAGGTCACTGCCATTCTGGTGCTCTCTGACAAGTGTAAACAAATTAGCCATGCGGAAAAGAATTGCTATATCAGACACTCTTCAACTCTCCTAGGCAGCCATTCTGCATCAGTGACAGCTTCCTCAAACATGGCCTTTCACCCCTGTTTTGCTGGCAATTAGGAACGGAACAAGAGAAGCAAGTTGGTTGGTTTTTGTGTATATGAAAAGCTTGTAATCAAGCTGCTCTGTGAGATGTTTGGGGGAAAGTCCCCTAAATCCAAATGAAATTTTAAAAGGTGTCACACTACAAAGCTTATGCTCTAATAAATTTGTTAGTCTCTAAGGTGCCACAAGTCCTCCCGTTCTTCTTCTTACTACAAAACTATAAACTCTCGTCTGTGCTCTTTGCTGAGTCTGAAAGCTCATGTCTTTAATAAACTAGCTTTAAAGGCCAGATTCTGCTTTCCTTACTCTTGGTGAATGGTACCTCACTCTACACGTAGTCCCAAATAGACCTGTTCCAAGTAAGGTGACACACAGTAGGCAAATATGTGGGTTTTAAAAAACAAGTCAAACAACATTAGAATTACCATGTAATCTGCCTTAAGTGACCTTTCAAGGACCAACAAACACCAGCTGAGTTACAGAGGTTGTTCATTAACCACAGGTGGTACAACACCGTACCAAAAAGTTGCTCTCCCTTGTTTGCCATCTCAGCTTGAACTCTTAATTCACTTTTCCCTGTGCAGCTCTGCCCTGGCCTATGCCTTGGATCTGATCTGTTAACATGGCCCATGTCCTTTCCATGTCAATCAGCCAATGTGAATTTCGTGAATTTGTCTCGGTTTTGCCAAATTGGTGAGAAATTGCTGAGAAAAACAAACAAAATCCCTTAAAAAGGACTCAGAGAAAATCAAAATGTTTCCTTTCAAAAAAGATGAAACATTTTGATTTTTCAGCTCAAAATGACTGTTTTGAAAATGTGTAAAATAGTCAGACGTGGTCAGCAGTGAAACGAACATTTTGTTTGACCTGACACTATATTTTTTCCCAACTTTTTGTTTTGCCAAAAATGTTGAAAAGTTTCAGTTCAACCCAAGCGGTTTGGTGTTTTTAATTTTCCAGAATGGCCAACGAACCAGAAAATCCATTATTCACACAGCTCCACTCACAGCCTTCTGAGTTTATTTCTCCACGCCCATCTTCCGCCTTCCTCCACAGCCAATACAAAGGCAGCTGGCCTTCCCTTTCCCTTTTTAACCTCCTCCTAAGACCTGTTCTTCTCTGAGGTCTGTAAAGACCAAATACCTTCTGCAGCCCAACATTAAATAATTGGATGAAGAAAAAAAAAGCCTTTCTTTGGGGATTGCAAACAGGTGTCAAGGGTTCAGAACCACCCTGTCCTTCCCATACTGCTAATTGTTGAGGGTAGATGGGAGGGGAGCTTTGGTGGAGGTAATTGGTCCTGATCTATGTCTGTGTTCTAGGACCCAATCATGCAAATACCTACTACTGGGGTGAGTAATAAGCACTACCTTGGGTTGTAAGGATTTGCAGAATGGTGCCTTTACTTTGTGAGCCTCACAGGGACAGGAAATGGGGGAGTATTAATATTATTTTTGTCTTGTACAATACTGAGCACATATTCGATTCGCACTGACCAAATGATTTAATCCCCAATAGATTCTTTATTGCTTTTAATGAATTGTGAGAACTTCAAAGTCATAAAAGTCAATTTCAGCTATTAAAAGATGAGGAAGAGCGTTCTAACAAAAGTCAATCATTTGGCTACTCTTCCAAGACAGCTGACTCCCTCTTCTGTTTGAAAACAGAGTTTCTAAAGCTTCAGCTGGTCCAGGTATTAGATAAATGTGCAATTTTTAGTCCAGCTAAACATTTAATTGGCTTATAAACCACTTAGTAAAGCAATTAAAAAAAATTCACTGCCACTTTGCACAGGTTGGAAGACAACACGGTCTGCATGTTGCACCGAGTTCATCCAGCCTCAAACTTCTTGCCACACAAAGAAATATGAACATCTGTCAAAATATACAGCGCGGGGCTCTGAATTGTGCTGGGTATATCAAGCCAGTCACAGTAGTCATCCTTCTGTGCTATGATTTACGCATTTATTTCCAGGGGCGGGGAATACATTATATCTACAATTTCTTGGAGATAGGGTTATAGTGAGCCCATGTTTATTGATATTTAAATCAACAAGCATTACAGAGAAAATAAACAAAAACACACAAAACCCCTTGCCATCCTGATCATAGTTGGTCTAAAAATACATTCCACAGCACTGGAAAGATTTCTTCCAAATAAATATTGATAATTAGTTGCTTCTACTCTATCTGATACATTCAGAGAAGGGTATTATGATTATTTAATAAATAAATGTAAATTGGAAACTGGCGTGTATTTGGAACACAGTGTTATGTAAGTAAGTCCTTTCTGTGTCTGTATATACAATGTGTTCTGTAATATATATCTGTATGTGAAAGATTTATTTTAAATAATATTTCTTCATTGTAAATTTCTCTTCTTATTTTGCAAAGGAGCCATAAAATATTCAAATACAACTTAAATGAAGAAAAATGCACTCTTAGACTTATTCGCCGCATATTGGACTGCAGAGTTTGGAGGTGAATCTGCCCTGATCTGATAAAGCTCTCAATCCTATGGACTTTCTAGACATAATCCTGTGACATATTTAAACCCATCTGTGCTGTGCTTCCAGGAGGATAGGGGACAAGGGTGGCTTTAACTGCCCTGTTTTACCCTTATTTCTGGACTGTGTAGAAGCCAGTGCAAGCACCAAAGGACACTCCACCAGAGAAGTAGATCACATCATGGAACGGACCACACAAATAACCTGCGAAAACCTACTTCAATAGAAATATAACCCCCCACCCCCAACCATACCCCCCTAATTGTCACCTACCACCCCACAATGGAACCTTATAGGGTATCATCGAAAAATTACAACCCATACTTGATGGGGACCCTATCCTGAAATAAATCTTTCCTAAACCCCCTCTTCTGGCCTTCAAACAACCCCCCCAACTTCTCCAACCTCATCATCAGAAGCAAACTCCCCACACACCAGGGCACACCGACTCAAAGCGGCACCAGACCCTGCCACAATAACAAATGCAAAACCTGCAGACATATCTCTATTTCTACAATGATCAACACTCCCCACAATGCACCTTTCAAGATCCGTGGGTCCTGTACATGACTATCACAAGATGTGGTGTACCTCATCCAGTGCACTAAATGCCCCAATAGCAACTAAGTGGCTGAAATGAGATACTCACTACGCGCTCAGATGAACTCGCACAGAAAAATGATAAAAAACAAAAACACCCTATCATCTGTGGGTGAAAACTATTCACAAAGTGATCACTCTGTATCTGACCTCCCAGTCCTCATCCTCAAAGGAAACCTGGATTTCTGGCTTATTACAATTTACAATCCACTAAACAACCCCCTTCAGCTGCCCTTTCCCTCCTCCCTTCCTATGACTGGACAGGTATTAACAGGCCACTTCACCTTGAATGGCCCCTTGCAATATGTATTAACTGACTGTGCTAAACAATATGTTCCCTCTTGTGCTTAGCTGTGACACTCTGAGTTAGTTTCCCAGATCTGAAGAAGGTCCAATAAAAAGATATTTCCTCCCCCATCTTGTCTTGCTGATAAATTTTAAAGCAGCCAGGACCTCCTGTACCTTAGAGCTAAATTAGAGCAGCTCGGAGCTGTCAGTGAACTGCCAGTGGGCTGTTCCACAGTCTATAGCAGCACAGAATCTCTGTAGCTCTGAGCACTCCAGACTCCCCGGACAATGAACCGCCTCCACTCCCCTGATACATTGGCTGCGGGGCTTATGATGCTTGCATGGCATATAGGGGCTGCAGTGGATGAGGAATTCCTCCCCTCAATTCGCACCAGTCAATGGGAACAGAAGATGTTCAGCCCCTCCCTGCATTGGGCGCAGGGGTTCTGCTCCCATTAAAGTCACCTCATGAGACCACTGGCACCAGGACTTTAAAAGGGAGGGAGATAACATTGGTTCCTAGGATTTAAACAGGTTTAAATATCTCAGCTTTTCTGAGAGATCCTTTCTTCCTATTTCCTCTTGTGACTTGAACGGAATAGAATCATTGATTGCTAGAAGACGATGCCTCGTCTGTGTTCCATGGCTGCTGTTTGGCTGGAGCAATTGCAGGGACTAAGAATAACAGCTTCCTGCGCTGCTTGTGTGACTTAGGGTATGTCTACACTACGAGAGTATTTCGATTGTACTTAAATCGAATATGTGGAATCGATATTACAAAGTCGAACGTGTGTATCCACACTAAGGACAGTAATTCGACGTTGTGAGTCCACACTAATGGGGCAAGCGTCGACATTGGAAGCGGTGCACTGTGGGCAGCTATCCCACAGTTCCCGCAGTCCCCGCTGCCCATTGGAATTCTGGGTCGAGCCCCCAATGCCTGCTGGAGAAAAAAATGTGTCGAGGGTGGTTTTGGGTAACTGTCGTCATCCAACCGTCACTCCCGCCCTCCCTCCCTGAAAGCGCCGGTGGGCAATCAGTTCGCGCACTTTTCTGGTGAGTGACAGTGCGGACGCCACAGCACTGCGAGCATGGAGCCCGCTGCAACCATCGCTGCAGTTATGGCCGTTGTCAACACCTCACACCTTATCATCCACCTTTTCCAGAGGCAGATGCTGAGAAATCGGGCGAGGAGGCTACGGCAGCGCGGTGAGGACATGAAGTCTGAGAGTGGCACAGACCTCTCACAAAGCACGGGACCCCATGGGTCTGCAGGGGTGGAGTGACAGTTTTCACGGCCTCTGCCGCCCCTCCTTCTTGGGACTTTGGGTGAGGGTGGTATGGGAGTTTGTGGCGGGGGAGGGCAGTTAGAGATAGACTGCAGCGGGGCTCTGTCCTCCTGCCTCCGGTCCTGCAGAACATCCACAAAGCGCTGGAGCGTGTCCGTTTGCTCCTTCATTAGTCCAAGCAGCGTTTGAGTTGCCTGCTGGTCTTCCTGCCGCCACCTCTCCTCCCGTTCGCTGTGTGCTCGCTGGTATTGTGACATGTTCTCCCTCCACTGGGTCTGCTGGGCCGCATCGGCTCGGAAGCAGCCCACAAGTTCTGAGAACATGTCGTCCTGTGTCCTTTTCTTTCTCTGCCTAATCTGCGCCAGCCTCTACGAGGGGGATGCCAGGGTAGGTCGGGAGACAGTCGCAGCTGTGGGATGGGAAAAAGGGAGTGAATTCCTCACAAAGATAATTTTTTGTGAACAATGAACATAGTCTTTCTCTGCGAACAAGACCATGCACAGCACCTATCACATGCGCACTCAGGATAAGGTCGAATTTTCGGCCTTCGCATTCAGTGCCTGGGGTCTTGCAGTGGAGATCAGACAAGCGGGGCAGGACAGCGGAATTCGGGTAGCAGGCTGACATGGTAAGCCGTAGACTTTTGGTTGCTTAAAACTTAAATTAGAGCAGTGCCCTCCTTTCCCGTTCAAAGCAATGCTCCTATCGTTGGGCAGTTCCTGCTGCCGGCAATCCGGCAAGCATGAACTCTGCCCCGTCCCACCCCCTCGTGGCTGTCCCTGGGAAAGATCCCTGTATGCTGCCCCTCTTCTGCCTCCATCGCGTGGCGGTAAACTGCTGGTGACAGTTCTGTAAAGGCAAGCAGTCCCAATAGTAACATTCCCCTAATTCTAAGCAGGTCACCATGAGTGACATCACTCTGCTGAGAATTTCTGAGACCGAGAAAGAACGCATGCTGCGTGAAAGCCAGCAAAAACCAGGGCCGTATGCTGCCATGCTCTGCAAGGCAATGATCCCAGAGTACTTGATGATAGCCTGGTGAGGAAAAGTTTCCTACCATGGAATAAGGCCGCTCTCCCCAGGAACCTCATGCAAAGGCTTTCCAATGACCTCCAGGAGAGCTTTGTGGAGATGTCCCATGAGGATTTCAGCTCTATCCCCGGACATATAGACCACCTTTTCCAGTAGCTGCACTGGCAAGGACTAAAAAGTAGAGCGCCTAGGACAAACTAATCATGATAAACCGGACATTGTTAAATTCTTTTGCAGTAGTTGCACTGCCAAGGACTAAAATGTTAAGTGCCTAGGGCAAACAAATCATGAAAAACCCATTCTTAATATTCCTGTTCTGTTCAAAATAAATGTTTACATGTTTAAAACACTTACCGACTGATCCTTCCCCTGATTCAGGATCTGGGTTAACGCCTGGGGATGGTTGGTAGGGGATCTCTGTGAGGGTGATGAAGAGATCCTGGCTGTCTGGGAAATCAGCATTGTAAGCGTTGTCGACTGCCTCCTCCTCACCTTTGTCATCTTCCCCGTCTGCTAACATCTCTGAGGAAGCGGCCGTCGACAATATCCCATCCTCAGAGTCCACGGTCAGTGGTGGGGTAGTGGTGGCGGCCGCACCTAGAATGGAATGCAGTGCCTCATAGAAACGGCATGTCTGGGGCTGGGATCCGGAGCGTCCGTTTGACTCTTTGGTCTTCTGGTACGCTTGTCTCAGCTCCTTGATTTTCATGCGGCACTGCATTGCATCCCGGCTGTATCCTCTCTCTGTCATGGCTTTTGAGATCTTCTCGTAGATCTTTGCATTCCGTCTTTTCAATCGCAGCTCCGAAAGCACGGACTCATCGCCCCACACAGCGATCAGATCCAAGACTTCCCGATCAGTCCATGCTGGGGCCCTCTTTCTATTCTGAGATTGCATGGTCACCTCTGCTGGAGAACTCTGCATCATTGCCAGTGCTGCTGAGCTTGCCATGATGTCCAAACAGGAAATGAGATTCAAACTGCCGAGACAGGAAAAGGGGCTTTTCCTATGTGGCTGGTCAGAGCATCTGAGCTCGGACTGCTGTCCAGAGCGTCAACAGAGTGGTGCACTGTGGGATAGCTCCCAGAGCTATTAGCGTCGATTTCCATCCACACCTACCCTAATTCGACATGGCCATGTCAAATTTAGCGCTACTCCCCTTGTTGGGGAGGAGTACAGAAATCGAATTTAAGAGACCTCTATGTTGAACTAAATAGCTTCGTTGTGTGGACGGGTGCAGGGTTAATTCGATTTAACGCTGCTAAATTCGACATAACCTCCTAGTGTAGACCAGGCCAAAGAAACCCTGGCAGGAGGCCCTAAAAGAGGGGAATCTGTGCCCCGGTGTACCATGGAACACTGCCAAAACATCTTTCTATGGCACCAGGGAGGGGCTCTGGGACAGGGGACAGGCTGGGGATGGGAAAGGGCATTGGCAGTGAACTGTGCTGATCAACTGGTTCCCGTCCCAGTGAACGTGGTGTACATTGCAGACACAGCCCAGCTGTGCATCTTCTCTGTTCACTACTTAAAGGGCTAGAGGGCCTCAAACTCCTGTAGGTCACCTGTACATTTCACATGTACTTAAGCTCTGTGTGGATGAGCACAATTCCACCCCATATCATTCATAGAGATACAAATCCTGTGGGATTCTGAGGGAGCGTCTATTAAGAACTGCTGAGGAAAGCATGTGAAACAGCCCAGTGACAGGCTGACAATGTTAATCTGAAACCACTCGCCCAGCTAACAGGTCTGAATCCTCAGTGAAGGGAAAGGGTTAAGTGGGTTTTGCTGACTCACTGTTATCAGTTGCCTACTTTCCCCACCTGGGAGGGGCTTTCTACAGACAGAGCCTGCAAGCCTGGGGCTGTTGGAGCTGAATTTTGTGCCTTGAGACCAGCTCTAGTTTTGTCTGTTCCCAGAATAGCTTGGCAGGTAACCCTCTTACAGCTACTGTAGGGGCTCAGTTTAATTATTAGTGGGGTCTCTGAACAGTGACGTAGTGTCTAGAAAAAGGGTAATTATGAATCACATTGTATTTCCAAGAGACTTCTGATCCCCCAAGTTAGTTAGATGTCTACAGCGGCCACCTTGGCTCACAAGAGGGTTGAGACGCCATGAAACTAACTCCCCTGAATTGCACTGCAAGCACTAGTGCACCTTCTAGATGTAAGTTAGAAGCAGAGGCTCTCAATAGAGGCTTAGTGAGATGCGCAGAGTCATGTGCACATCAAGGCTTTATTCAATAGCTTTGCCAAGGCAGTATGATGAATGGGGAAGGAGGATATAGTGCTTAAGGCAAGTGTGTGTCAGCCTTTCAGTTTCATCAGACATATAACATCCTCTAGGGGAAGAAAAAAAGACCCACAGCAGTTGTACCTCTTTAGGAACAATTCCCTTGGCAGTGTGGTCTCGTGGATAGGAAACTGGCCTGCATGCAGGAGAGCTGGCGTCTATTGCTGCTGGGTGACCTTAGCAAGTCACCTGTGCTCTATGTGCCTTAGTTTTCTCATCTGTAAAATAGGGGTAATGATACTGACCTCCTTTATAAAATGCTTTGAGATTTACTGTTGACAAGGACTCTATAAGAGCTAGGTATTGTTACTATACTAATTTGTGATTTCCCCCCCCCTCCCAAAAAGGAGAATCCAGGGAGCTAGTGAGTCAAACATTGTGTCACATGTCTGTCACCACATTGGCCAGAATAACTTGTGTGTGGAAATTTCTTTCAGATTTTGTCCTTAGCTGTGACTTTGCAGGTCAGGTTACAGATGAGAACAGAAAACCCCAGCCCAGTCATCAGTTTCCTGACATGGGAGAATTGTAAACATCCAGGACAGACAAGACAGTGAAAGGCCAGATTGGATGGTACACTCATGTCTTAACAACACTTAAGAGTACGGATAAAGCCAACTAATCTTTATTACAACAAACATCCATAGAAGTTAATAATGTTAAACACTCTACAAAACACTTGATTAATACAAAAAAGACAAGGTGGGTGAGGTAATATCTGCTATTGGACCAGCTTCTGCTGGTGAGAGAGACAAGCTTTCATGCTACATGGAGCTCTTCAGGTCTGGGAAAGCCAGGTCCCCAGAGTGTCACAGCTTGATTAATATGGTCAAAGAAGGAGGAACTGAAAATTGTGGGGAGCTGTGGCTCCAGGACATCATTGTAGGGTAGATTCCAGAAGTAGCAGAGTATAAGAAAGAGCCCTTTGATTAGAAATTGTGATAAAGACAATTATTTACCAGGAGGGGAAGGGCACTCGACAGCACAAAGGACAGCTTAAAGGCTGCCTTAAAGCTTAGTGCAGGGGTCGGCAGCCTTTCATAAGTGGTGCGCCGAGTCTTCATTTATTCACTCTAATTTAAGGTTTCGCGTGCCAGTAATACATTTTAATGTTTCTATAAGTCTATAATATATAACTAAACTCTTGTATGTAAAGTAAATAAGGTTTTTAAAATGTTTAAGAAGCTTCATTTAAAATTAAATTAAAATGCAAAGCCCCCCGAACTGGTGGCCAGGACCCGGGCAGTGTGAAACAGCTCGCGTGCTGCCTTTGGCACGCATGCCATAGGTTGCCTACTCCTGGCTTAGTGTGTGTCTTACAAAAGTACAATGGGAGCAATAAAAAGAAGTGGAAAAGGTACACAATTGCTGCCATCTAGTGGAGCTGGGGAGGGGAGGAGAGAGGACTAGCAGGTTGTGATCCCTTTTATTACAGCTCCCAGTCTACAAAGGGTGCATGCTTTGGGCTGACTAGATACTAGAATTTGCTATAATAATAAAGAGGCAATAAGAAAACAGCAGATGATGTGCTAGCCTGAAAGTTACCTTGCGAAAAACAGGGGTTCGGACTGTCTCTTGTTTCTGTGAGTGTCCGCTTTCAGCAGCAGCAATCCCTGAAGTCTGTGAGTTGAGCTTCAGGGAAGTCCTATGGCCTGTGTTATACAGGAGGTCAGACTGGGAGATCACGGTGGCCCCTGCTGCATTATCATCTTTGAATCTATTAACGTAACCTCGGTGCTGAGCAGAGATTGGTCAAAAGTGCCCCAAAAGTCACTCGGTCAAACTGGTGACTACTAATGCACCTCTCTCTGCTGTTACCTTGTCCTTCCCACTTCTGTTTGTCAGTTTATTCACCTGTGGTTTGTGTCCACATTCTAGACTATGAGCTTTCTAGACTGGGAGATACTGTTGGTGTTGTGTTGTCTGCAATGCGCGGCTAACCCCTGTGTGGTGTGCTCTGCCACTGCAGCAATGGAACGAATACAACTAGCCACCATTTGTTGGAATACATCCATGAATGCAGTCTGGACAGCCCTCTGATGCACCTTCTGCCAACGTTCAGACAAGCACATTTGATGTGCAGAGAGAGAAAGTGTCATGAATACTCATGCAAATATGTAGTCACGCCACCCAACCATTTCTGCCACCCAGATAATGGGTGAATTAGGAACAGAGTCTGTTTGCAAGCAGCAAAGGAGAAAAAATATTATTTGTACTGTGATAACACCTAGGAGCCCCAGTCACTGGCCAGGCCCCATTGTGCTAGATGTTGTATGGACATAGATCAAAAGGACAAAGCTTACAATCCAAGTATAGGACAAGAGAACTTCTTTTCTGTGAATAGTTCACCCAGCTCTAGCTCAGGGCAGCAGCAAACAAAGGCCGGAGACTCTGAATTCCCAGGCTAGAAGGGACCATTGGGATTATCCCACCTGACCTCCTGTATAACACAGACCAGAGAACGTCCCCAAAATGGTTCCTAGAGCAGATCTTGGAAAAAACCATCCAACCTTGATGTAAACCTTGTCAATGACAGAAAATCTACTACAGCCCTTGGTATATTGTGTAATTTTTTAACCATTGGAACCTTATTTCCAGTCTGAATCTGTCTAGCTTCAACTTCCAGCCATTGGATCATGTTATACGCTTCTCTGCTAGACTGAGAGACCATTATCAAATATTTGTTCAAATACTTATACTGTCATCTGTAACCAAGTCACCCCTTAACCTTCTCTTTGTTAGGCGAAATAGACTCAAAGAGCTCAGGCTATCACTATAAGGCACATTTTCTAATTCTTTAATCATTCTCATGACTCTTCTCTGAATCCTCTCTAATTTATCAACCTCCTTCTTGAATTGTGGGCACCAGAACTGGCACAGGATTCCTGCAGCGGTTGCACAAGTGCCAAATACAACTTTTCTACTCCTACTTGAGATCCCCCTGTTTATGCATCCCAGGATCACATTAGCCCCAGTGTCACACTGCGGGGAGCTCATGTTCAGCTGATTACCCGCCACAGGCCCAAAATCTTTTTCAGAGTCACTGCTTCCCCAGATAGTCCCCCATCTGCAGGTATGGCCTACATTCTTGTTCCTAGATTAAACCAATGGAAGTGAGGAACCTAACTACTTTTTCAACCCTGTTCCAAGACTGGCCCCTTTAAGAACAGGTGTTCAGTAAGAATCAGCAGACCAAGCTGGGAATGTAGGCCAGGTGCTACTGTCAGGTGATTACCTCCTGAGCATTATAAAGGCTGCTTTTCAGCTCAGTCAGGATGGAGAGATCCACATGGAGATAAAATTCCAGTGGGCTGAGGAATGCTGCCAGGGTTAAAGCATAGCCTAGGAAGGAGGGCCGCAGAAGCTCTGTTGCAATGGGGAAGATGTTTTGGGCCCAGGATTGGGGCTAGAAAGGCATCATGGGGGAAAAAACTCTGCAGACAGGCCAGATTGGCACATAGAAAGGCCCTGGGAACAAGGGTGCTGGAACAAATTTTATAGTGGACGTGCTGAGAGCCAGTGAACCACACTGTACACCCGGTATATGATGGAAACCACTTCAAGCCAGGGGGTGCGGCACTCCCCCCAGTTCCAGCACCTATGTCTGGGAAGGAAAGATAGCCAAGTAATCTAGGGTTTCTGGGGTTGAGAACCCATAGTAAGGCTGGGTGTGGGTCCCCCCCATGCTGCTACCCTGGTCAAGGGGTCCAACAAACCCTGCTGTTCAGGGAAGGGAAAAGGGACTGACTGGAGCCCAGGAGGGTGGGAATTGGAGCCCACAAAGAGGCTGGAGACTGTTGTGTGTAACTGAAGCGACCCTCAGGAATGGCTGCCTGGTGTGAGCTGGGGGCAGAAGGCTGATGCTAGTGTTCTCCTTTGTGCTCTGATTATCCCAAAAGGGGTGAACATTTGTGATTTGGCCAGAGGGCTGAGTCACCTCCGCAACTGAGCTGTGCTAAATGCTGAGGGAACTGTTGGAGACAAGGGGAAACTGAGGCAGGGTGACTGCACTGCCACCGTGCACCATGAGGGGGTATGCTCTGGGGAAAGTTTGCAATAATCAAGCCTCCATGTAACCTCCTGGGTTACAATACTGCTACTGCGCTTTATGCTTGCTTGTTTTCACTGGTGCTGGGATGCCGAGTCCAAGGTTCATGGCTAAGGGTTAGAGGAAGGATGGGATTATTTTGGCCAGTATTTGGCACTGCAAAAAAACCCAATGACATGAAGCATAGGCGCCAACTTCTGCTTGCGCTGGTGGGTGATCGACCCTCCTCTGCTCCGACTCCGCCTCTGCCCTGCCCCATTCCACCCCCTTCCCCGAAGTCCCTGCCCCAACTCCGCCCCCTCCCTGCCCCTATTCTGACTCCTTCCCCAAATTCCCGGCCCAGCCTCGCCTCTTCCCTGCCTCCTCCCCTGAGAACGCCATGTTCCCACTCCTCCCCCGTCCCTCTCAGCGTTTGCTATGCCGCCAAACAGCTGTTTGGCAGTGGCAAGCTCTGGGAGGTAGGCGGAGGAGCGGGGACGCAGCGCGCTCAGGGGAGGAGGCAGAGGCGGAGGAGGAGGTGAGGTGGGGTGGGGTGGGGAGGGAAGCTTGGCTGCTGGTGGGTGCAGGGCACCCACTAATTTTTCCCTGTGGGTGCTCCAGCCCTAGAGCACCCACGGAGTCGGCGCCTAAGACATGAAGTGTACAGGAAAAGAAGCAATTCTGGAAATCACATGGTCTCTGTCTGTCTTGTAAACTTTCCTTTCTCAATCGTGATACAAGACAAAACCCACTGTGTAGTTTGGAAAGTGCAGGTGCAGAAGACAAGCCAGCAGCAGCAGAAGCGTGGGGGAAAGTGATGAGTCACAGAGCTGGGAAAGCTCAGCTTCTCCAAGAGAAACACATTTACATTTGCATGAAAACAGTCCCTTCCGAGACCCTGTTTGGTGATGGGTGATGGGAGAACAAAGCTTATGTTACCGCTCTCAAATATTCTGAGTGAAAAAAATTTAAGTCTCTTTCCCCAGAAAGCAGCCCAGAAAGAATATGCATTTCACTGTTTGGGTTCAGCTCCTGTCCGTAACCTGCTCACAGTATGCGCGTCTGGCCTATCAGTGAATTACAGAGAGCCCCTGGAGCAGATTATAATGCTGGCTTCAATTGTGTGCCATCTGCTGTTCTGTTTCCACTTATAAATGGATGTTTATCGTTCCTTCAGGCCCTCTTCACTGTTAGGCCTGGTCTACTCTACAAAGTTAGCCATCGACCTAATTGTGTATATGTCTTCACTTACATTTGGCTCTTGCTGACATACGTGTCCTGTTATGTTGACCTAACACCACCTCCGCGAGTGGCATAGAGCCAAGGTTGAAGTACTTAGGTTGATGCAGTGCAGACACTGCTTTATGTACATCAGCCCTTGCTGTCCTCCAGCAGCTGTCCCACAGCGCTCCAAACTGAACAATCTGGTCACCGTTGTGAACTCCGCTGCCCAGGGAATCCCACCCCCCCTTTAAAGCCTTGTGAATTTTTGAAATCCCTTTTTCTGGCTTGGTGAGCACGCCTAGTAGCTATCCATTGTTCAGTGCAACTGCCCAGGTGACCATACCCTGCAGACCTGCTCCTGCCTGGAGTAGACAGGAGATGTTGGATCTCCTGGGCCTGTGGGGAGAGGAAGCTCTACAGACAAAGCTCCGATCCAGCTGTAGAAACGTGGACAACTACAAGCGGACTGCTCAGGGGATGCAGGAGAAGGGCTATGACAGGGACCAGCAGCAGTGCCACGAAAAAGCCCAGGAGCTGCAGCAGGCAAACCAGAAGGCCAGAGAAGCTAACAATCAATCTGGAGCCAAGCCTCAGACCTGCTGCTTTTACAAAGATCTGCATGCCATCCTCGGCAGAGACCCCAACACCCTTGAAAAAAGAACTGGAGTACTTGTGGCACCTTAGAGACTAACAAATTGATTAGTCTCTAAGGTGCCACAAGTACTCCTGTTCTTTTTGCGGATACAGACTAACATGGCTGCTACTCTGACTCCAACACCCTTGACAGCACCATGGATACCTCCGAGGAGCCCAAGTCACAGGCCCTGCCATGAACAGTGAGGAGGAAGAGGTGGACAAGGAAGAGGAGGAGGAGTATGGGGGACAGGTGACCATGGGATCCAGCTGCACAGCGAGCCAGGACCTGTTTTTGACTCCAATGCAGATCCAGCCAGTTGAGCACGGGCAAGCCTGCTGCAGGGGAAGGAATCTCGGGGAAGTGTGTAGTTTAATTTTCAGTATCAGGGATGCCCCCCGAGAGTAGCAAGAGACATCTTTGGACTTATTAATTTACTTGTGTTAGAAGAGGTAGTGGTACAACCAGGGGAGGTAGAGTTGCTATCTGCTGTTCACTCCCCTCTTGAGTAGGCGGGGCATAAGGAGCAGATTGTTTATGTGCAGCGGGATATCCCATGAATCCTCTGGGGAGATCTTGATGAAACTTTCAAGGAGGTGCTCTGCTGAAGGTTTCTAGGGAGAGCTATCTTATTTCTTCTGCCGCGGTAGGACATTTTCCCACACCCTCAGCGATAACTTCAGCAGGAACCACTGCATTACACAGGCTACCAGCATATGGACCCGGGCAGCTTTGGGACACCAGCAGCAGCTTTGCCTCTGTTATTCTCAGGCGTGAGATATCAGCCAAAATCACCACCACCTGTGGAAAATGGTGCCAGTGTTCAGTGACATTGCACGATTCTAGTAGTATAGAGCACCTGAGCAGTTCCCTCCTCATTTCCCCAACTCAGAGAGCCATACTCACCATGGCTGGTGCTGTGACTGGTCCTGGGAACAAGCAATCCCAAGCAGAAGTGGGAATGTAGTGCCTCAAACTTTGGGGGCGCAAGGGGAGTGAGTTCAGCATCTTAAGTTTTACTTTCTGTAACGAAGTTCCCGCTCATATTTTTCCATCCAGGTGCGGAATGAATTTTGTTATGTGCAGCACCAATATCAAGGTGATGGGCGGATGTGCGCAACCAATAGAAACAAAAAACGGAGGGGTAATTAATGCAGATCCCGCCTCTCTCCCCGCCGTAGCCCCGGGGCTGAGGGGAGTCCTCTCTCCCCACCCCCAGTGTGGCCGTTCTTCCCTCAGCCATCACAGAGTCCCTCTGAAGTCAGCGGGACTCCAGCGCAGCCCATCCCTAGCTTGTAGGATCAGAACCTTAGATTGCACATGTTCTTTGGGGCAAGGACTGACTATTTTATGTTTGTACAACACTCAGCACAATGGGGCCTGGATCTTGACTGGGGCCTCTAGGTACTACTGTAATATAAAGAATTAATAATAACTTCAATGCCTCCAACATCCCAAGTGGAGAATCCCTTCTGTGGGTACCACATTTGAGTCCTATCTTCGGTCTATTACAAGAGACACGACAGAACCCACACACTGGCTGGGTCTCCCAGGATCACTTGGCATTTCAACATTGCCAATGATAATCTGCTGGTCAGGAAAGAATGTTCTTAAAGATGTGTGTGTCATGCACCTTCCCTGACCAGCCAACACTGATGTTGGTGAAGTGTCCCCAGTGATCCACCAATGCTTGTATAACCATGGAATGGCAGCCGTTTCTGCCGACGTATTCTGCCAAAATAGGGACATACGTCACGCGCCATCTATCGCTCCACCGCAGTTCAGGAACCCATAGCTGCAAAGCCATCCACTCTGTCCTGCACATTGCCAAGAGCCACAGTCCTGCATGGCAGGGGGTGATTAATGGCCCTGCCTGGCCTGCACACTTATATGACAACTGACCCCATGGTAGATTTCCTGACTCCAAATTGAATTCCCAATTGATGGGAAGCAATCTGGCATTACAGGTTTCCACAGTGCAATTGCCACTCGCTTCTCCACTGTCAGTGCAGCTCTCATTTTGGTGTGGGGCTGGGGCGAGTTCGGTACACAGACCCAGGAAAATGGCCTTGCACAGCCAGAAGTTCTGCACCCACTGCTCATCACACCTGTTGGGGCCGTTATTCTAAGACTTGTCATCTACCTGGCTACTGCACCAGTAGAAATTGACACAATGGAGGATTGCATGTTGGTTCACTGTGTTCAGAGCACAGTTCTGGTCAGCTGTGTTCCAGGTGGTGGGGAGAATTCCTATGCATCAGGCAGAGAAATGTTGTGTGTGGAGATGATGCGTTTCAGGTGTATTTGGGGTCCAAATTTCCTAAGTGGAAACAATTAAACTATTAAAATCACTGGAAATTTAGGCTGGGAAAGGAATGCATGATTGGTACATAATATTACTTTACATTTTAATCCGTAGGGCATACTGGAAGCCTGCCCAGTCTATTGGTGCCATCCACAGGATAATACAGCTTCGATATTGAAGTGAAATTGCAAACCATCCACTAGATGGAGCTACAGAACACAATAAACTGCCTCAAAATATGGTAGCGTTCTCTTCCAACACTGTATGATTGTTCCCTGGCTTTAATACTCCACTTTCCCCCTGTGCCATGAAGGGAGGGGAAATGATCTTTTTCATTTAAAAATGCATCACTATATCCACTGTGCGCACCATGTATTTAATATTCCAGGTCAGTGTGGCATTCTGTGAACAGAACTTGCTTATAGTGAACTCTGATTCACCAGACTTAGTTTAAAATGAAGTAGAAAGAAAGTCTCACCTAGATTTAATATGCTGCAACTTGCAAGTCATAATTGTGGATATAGTGAACATCAGAACATGATCAAGTTATTCTGTGGGGGGCAACTCATTCTTTGCAGATATGGTTCTGGGACAAGGTAGAACCCAGAATCTGCTTATACATTGAATGGAGAAATGTCAGCTCCCCATTTTCAAAAAGCATTTCTTACTATAGATAAGCTTCTGCCCTAGAACACAGCTATATCAACATTCACAGATTTCATAGCTTCCAAGGGCAGAAGGGACCCCGTGATCTTCTAGTCTGCCCTCCTGGATAACACAGGCCACAAAACTTCCCAAAATAATGTTAGAAAAACATCCAGTCTAGATGTAAAAATTGTCAGTGATGGAGAATCCACCACAGCCCTCGGGAAATTGTTCCAAAGGTTAATTACTCTCACTATTAAAAGTGCGCCTTCTTTCCAGTCTGAATTTATCTAGCTTCAACTTCCAGCCATTGGACTGTATTATGCCTTTCTCTGTTAGACTGAAGTAAATATTTGTAAGTAGGAACTTACAAACTGTAATCAAGTCTCCCCTTAAATTTCCCCTTGTTAAGCTAAATAGTTTGAGCTTCTTGAGTCTATCACTATATAAGGCGTGTTTTCTAATCCTTTAGTCATTCTCATGGTTCTTCTCTGGATTCTCTCCAATTTGTCAGCATCCTTCTTGAATTGCAGGCACCAGAACTGGACAGAGCAACAGTCACACCAGTGCCAAATACAGAGGTAAAATAACCTCTCTACTCCTACTTGAGATTCCCCGGTTTATGCATCCCAGGATCGCATTAGTTCTTTTGACCACACTGGGAGCTCATGTTCAGCTGGTTATCTACCTTGACATCCAGTGTTTTTCAGCGTCACTGCTTCCCAAGATAGAGTCCCCATTCTGTAAGTGTGGCCTACATTCTTTCTTCCTAGATGTATACATTTACATTTAGCTGTACCAAAATGCATATTGTTTGCTTGAGCCCAGCTTACCAAGAGATCCAGATCGCTCTGGATCAGTGACATGTCCTCTTCACATTTAGTACTCTCCTAATTTTTGGGTCATCTGAAAACTTACAGTGGTGATTTTGTTTTCTTTCATATTGTTAATCAAAATTTTAAATAGCATAAGGCCAAGAACCTAACCCTGTGGTACCCCACTAGAAACACACCTGTTCAAGGATGATCCCCTGTTTGCAATTACATTTTGAGACCTGTCAGCCAGCTTTTAATCCATTTAATGTGTGACATGTTAATTGTATATCTTTCTAGCTTTTTAACCAAAGTGTCATGTGGTATCAAGTCAAATACTTTATAGAAGTCTCAGTATATTAGGTCAACACTATTACCTGTAACAATCAAAATTGTTATCTCGTACAAAAAAGATGTCAAGTTAGTTTGACGGGATCTATTTTCCATAAACCCATGTTGATTGGCATTAATTAAATTACCCTCCTTTAATTCTTTATTAATCAAGTCCCATATCAGCAGCTCCATTATCTTTCTTGATATCTATTTCAGACTGACAGGCCTATAATTAACCAGGTCATCCCATTTACTCTTTTTAAATATTGGCACAACATTAGCTTTCTTCCAGTTTTCTGGAACTTTCCAAAGACTTATTGAAAAATCAACATTAACAGTCCAGTTTGCTCTTCAGTCAACTCTTAAACTTCTTGGATGCAAGTTATTTGGACCTGCTGATTTAAAACTGTCTAACTTTAGTAGCTGCTGTTTAACACCCTGAGATACTAGTGGAATAGAAAGAATATTATCATATGATCTGACTACATCATCTGTTTGGTCCTTCCAAATACAGAACAGACTATTTATTGAACACTTTTGCTTTTTCTGCATTATTATTCATAATTCTACCATTTCCATCTAGTAATGGACCAATACTATTGTTAGGATTCTTTTTGTTCCTAATATACTTTAAAAAACCTCCTTATTGTTGTTTTTAACTTGGCTGGCCATAGAGTTTGCCTTGTGTCCCTTTGCTTCCCTTATCAATTTTTTACATTATGTAGGACCTCATAAAAGGACTGAGAGAACTCAGGAAGAAGGGAGCAAGTTGGGCTCTTGTTGCAGGCCCTGAAGTAGGGTCTGGAAAAAACGGGTCTATCCCAGAGCCAGGAAGGCTGAAAGGTAGCCCTGTGGGGTTGAGATTGTGAGAAGGATTCTATGAAAGGAGCCTGGGAATCAGCACTCTACCCCAGAGCAGAAAGACTTAAAGGTAGCCCAGAAGGTGAACCAAAGAACTGTTTGTTTGGATTTACTTTACACCAGAAGAGGTAAATTTTAGTTATTAACTTGGGCAGAAGGCTAAACCACATCACCAACTCCAATGTGCGGAGAAGCCGGAGAGTGATCCAGTTGGAGGCCTGAGCCCAGAGGTGGATTAAGATATATTAAGGCCTTGGACCCAAAGAACATTTGGGGGGCCCCCCACCCCAGGGATGCCAGAACTGTGGGAGGGCCATACCTGCCCACTTTTTAACATAGGCAGAGACTCTGGCAGGGGCTAGGCTTTGCGTTGGGGGAATTGATAAGATGATTAGCTCCCGCACTGCAAAGCGCAGCCCCTGCTAGAGGTACCAGCCTCTTCCCAGGGGGAGGGCATGAGGTGGCCCGTAGCACCCTCCCTCACCGTGGGCCCTTCCCCCTGTTCATCCTCTCCCCTGAGGCTTCTAAGAGCCGCCCAGGGAGCCCGGGCTGCTGTGGGGAGCCCCCGACCCTCCACCTGCCCGGGGTGGTATGCCGCAGGGGGTATGGGGAACACAGAATGGGGGCTGCTCTCGGGCCTCTAGGCCTCCCGATTCAGGGCAGGTGGAGGGTCTGGGGCAGCTCTTACCTTGGCCTGTCTCTGGTTTCTAGCCTGGCCAGGGGGTGGGACTTCAGGGGAAGAGGTGCAGGGGGTGGGGCCCCAGGGAAAGATAAGGCGTAGGGGCCTGGCCACAGTTCCAGCACTGGTGGCCTTCCCTCTTCTACCCAGCTTCCAGCATTCCTGGGGCCCCTAAATTGGGCCTGTGCATTAATCTGCCATTGGCTGAGCCACATGAATCCCCAGGAGAGAGAAAACCTTGGTAAGGGGAAACTGAGGCAGGGAGCTGCAAAGCCACATTTAGCCAGTGGGGTTGCTATAGATTACTCATTCCCATGGACAGTACGGCTAGCTAATGCTCACTTCAGGGTTTGTCCCAGTTCCAGTTCACAGAAGAAAGTCCCTGGAACACTTTCAGAATGTTTATCCTGGAAAATATTTCCTATAATGGATCCTTAAACCAGAACATTCATATTTGTTACACATAGTAGCGGGAGTCACTTTTTTCTTATGGCCTGCCTCCAAACTTTAGATACAAATAGCAGGACACAGTTACCAGAAAGCCAGGAAGCACACTAACTTTCTCCCAAAAGAAGGTAACTCTACTTAGTGCAATGGTTTTAGAATACTACCCTATGTGCATTTGGGTATTATATTTATTGCTTGTTTGTAAAGCTCTGATAATGCACATAGTGTTCACAAGGAGGTGCATCTATCCCGTTGCCCCCCAAGTGCAAGCTATGGGGAAGAACTGGACCTATTCCAGATCAAAAAGATCAGTAACGTCATCAACTTGACTTCGCTTCTGTGCTCTTCTGAATTTTCCATCTCCCTGGCTGTTTTAGATTTCTCTGCCTTGGATTGCTGCACTGGGGCTTTCCTTTGGTCATATTTTTTGTGAATCAATCGAAGAGTCATGCCAGACAGACAACTGATTGCTTTTCCTCGCAGGCTATAAAGAGTCTGAGAGGAAAATGAAAAATAGGACTTACAATAGTTTAGGAAAAGGATCCTTCTCATATTTTGGGGTGAGTTATTCCAAAGTGACCAGCTGCTAAGTTTGTTCCTGGAAGGGTGGTGCCCATCATGGGACTAGGTTTGGTGGGACAGCCTCGGGGACCAGAGAACTGCAGCAGACTCATTTCCACAAAAGCTCTGTTCTGAGTAATGGAGTGCTTACTGCCAAAAGCACAGTGGTATCTTGGTCCTGTGGAGATGCCGTGCTGCAGACAGGGCTGCCCTGCACTTGTGGAAATACAGTGGCCATACTGAAAGAAACTCTGCAGGCCTGCCCTGGGGTGCTCTACTCACCACTAGGTGGTGCTTCCTCCTGGCTGTTCTGGGGATTAGCTCACTTTCAGGTCTGACACCTCCCCTTGCAGTCTCTCCACAACCATTGTCCTCTTCTCCCTCTGCAGCACCTCTCACACCAGGGACTGCAGCTTCCTCTTCATGACCCAGCCCACCGGACACTGCGTGCTTTTCCTTCCAGGGTATAGGGATGCACTGGACCAGCTGTCCAGGCTATGCCGCTCCAGCTGTGGCTGGTAGGGAGCCCAGGCCTGCCCACTACTCTGGGTTCCAGCCCAGGGACCCTACAACACGCAGCCAAGGTCTGCTCGGTCTTGAGCCTTGCTGCCCTCTCCCTGGGATGCTTCCTACTCGCTTCCCACCAGTTTTCGTCTCCAACCTTCTCTTTTCTGAGTATGACCTTCCCTCAGGGCCAAGCTCTTAGGAGGATGGCTGCAGACTCCCTCACTGCTACCATTTCTTTATACTAGCCAGGCCACCTGCTCAGCTGAGCTTCATCCACCCATCAGGGGTTACTTCTTCAGTCTAAGCCAGTGGTTCCCAAACTTTAACAACCCACGAACCCCTTTTACTAAATTGTGAAATCTCGTGAACCCCCTCCTAAATGTGAATATTTCCAGGGATTTAAGTTTAAATTTCCTCAGAGTGATGGATGCGCTTGCTTTGCTCAGCATAGCTCTTGGAAGTCTGGAACCACTGGAGAAAGATAAAGTCTCAGGTCTGGTTCGGCATCAAATCTGTTTCCTCATTTGGTTTTCAGATGTGTATATGAGGAAAACACTTTCTCGCATAAGTACGTTGTTGAAAATGGTAACAAAACTGTAGTAGCTTTTTCTGCCAGAAGGGGGTACTTGTTTCTTAAACTCAGCCAAAAGTTGATCAGTGACAGATTTCTGAAACTCCTTTTCAGTTCGTAATCACAGGAGAGCTCAATCAATTTCTCTTTTTCCTGTGTTCAAGATCTGTGTTGAGAAAGTGGTATCATCAAAAGGGTTGCGTATCTAGTCATTATCGCCTGACATAGCTGGAAAGTATTCCCTGAAAGTTGTGCAAAGTCCTTTTATGTGTGCAGTTATATTGGCTTTAGTGCACTGATCCAACTGAAGTTTATGTTCTGCCAGGAAGTCATGAAGATTACTGAAACACTCCATTTGATGGTTTTCCAAACAACTTTCCCAGAACTGCAACTTCTTTATCATGGATTCAACTCACTCTTGCACATTGAAAACTGTTATATTGAGGCCCTGAAGAGATAAATTTAGGTAATTAATTCTTGAGAAAATATCTGCTAAATAAGCTAGGCTCTGGAGCCAAACATTATTGAGCCAGGTAGCTGTTGAAAAAAAACTAGGATTTCTGTTCTAAGCTCAAACAAGTGCACAAGGATTTTGCCCCATGAGAGCCATCTAACTTCGGTATGGGTCAACGGACAATTCTGTATACTACCCTTTTCTTCAAAAAGTACATGAAATATTCTGGAATTTGTTGGCTGTGATTTTATGAAATTCACCATTTTCATTGCATTGTCCAGCATTTCCTTCAGTCTCTCAGGCATGTGTTTTGTTGCGAGGGTTTGTCTATGGATACTGCAATGAGTCCAAGAGACTTTTGATGCAACCTTTTTTGTTCAAGCTACAAATTCAGTATACTTCCCCATTATTGATGTGGCCCCATCAGTGCAAATGCCTAGGCAACGAGACCAATCTATTTCCTTTTCTTGAAAATATGCATTAATCAGATTGAAGATATCTTCTCCAGTTGTATGTTCTTCCAATGGTTGGCAAAACAACAAGTCTTCTTCAACCATACCTTCATTCACATAACGTACAAACAGTAGCAAAATAGCTAGATTAGCTACATCAGTTGATTCATCTAACTGTATGGCATAATATGGACTATTTTTCACTCTATGTACAATTGTGGTCTCTACATTATTTGACATGTCATTAATTCTTTGTGACAATGTATTATTGGATAAAGGTACCATGTCAATCCTTTTTGCAGCCTTTTCTCCGAGCATATAACAAACTACGTCTTTTATATATTGGCCAATCAAGCTCTCTGCTATGGTATGGGCTTCTGATGCTTTTGCTACTCGGTAGCTCATGTGGTATGATGCTTCAAGTGCATTTTCATTATCAGTACTTGCTTTGGATAGAAAATTGGTAATTCCACTTTTCCTCTCAGCTAATTTTTGCTTGAAAAAAACAACAGGCTTGTCGAGTTGTGCAGGATGCCTAGTTTCTAAATGGCACCAAAGTAGAGAAGGTTTGAGGCTGCTGTTTGCTAGAACATCACCACAAATTACACACAGTGGTTTTGGACATTCTTCATCACCAATGCATGTAAAGCCATATTTTATATCATCATCATCATATTTTCTTTTCTTTGTAAGTGACTTTCCAGGACCATCATGATCATTACACTTAGATTTTCCACAGTGTGGACTTGAGGAAACATTAGCCGATTCTTGCGTCTTTACACTTTCCTTTTTCAGCCACTTATCCATTGAACTTGTGTACAAAAGTTCTAATAACAACAACACAGAGAGACTGCTAACAACCAACCAACTAGCAAATGAGAAGATTCACTCATGTCTCACTGAAGCAAAACAGCACTCAGAGAGAATGACTTAGTATGGAATTACTGAGGCAGCTTAACGCTGCTTCACTGGCTACATCGTGGTTCCGGCTGGTTTGGAGCGCAAACACCTTTTCTTCTGCCACCAGGGCCATCCGTAGGGGGGTGCCCCACGAGGGACAAATTAGCCTGGACCACCCCCCACGTACAGGGTGGGCCCTGCTCACTCTGCCCTTCATGCCACCCAACTTCCTCTGTCTGCCAAGGACAGGGGTCTGAGCTGTCACCTGCGCGCCTGGGGTCCCAGCTGCCACCTTGCCCACCACGGTGCTCCGGCTGCTGGCCCCACGCCGGGATCTGGGCTGCTGGCTCCGCACTCCACGGGGTTCAGGCTGCTGGACCCCATTGTTCGGGGCTCAGGCTGCCCGCTCAGCGCTCCACTGAGCTTGGGCTGCCAGTCCCCGCTGACCGCTGAGGTTTGGGCTGCCGGCCCCAACTGCCCAGTCCCGCTCTCCATGGGGCTTGGGCTACCAACCCCATGCTGATCGCTGGGGTTTGGGCTGCTGCATCCCCCCCGCTGACGGGGGCAGGGCTCGGGCTGCTAGGACCAACTGCCCAGCCCCACTTTCCATGGGGCTTGGGCTGCTGGACCCCCCGCTGACGGGAGCTCAGCTGTGTGCTTTGCAGGGCTTGTGCTGCTAACTCCAACTGCCCAGCCCCGCTCTCCATGGGGCTCGGGCTGCCGAGCCCCCCACTGACCGGGGCTTGGCTGCCTCCTCAGTGCTCCATGGGGATCAGGCAGTCTGCCCTGCTCCTGGGTCCCACCTGCTGCCTCCCAAGCCCGGCGCTCCTCTGGCCGCCATTAGGGAAATTTTTCTGGCAACCCCCCTGTAATGTTGTGCGAACCCCAGTTTGGGAACCACTGGTCTAAGCCCTTCATGTGGGGGTCTGTCTTATTAATTGACCCATTCTGAGCTTCCTTACCCCTTTCAGGGCTGGTGTGGGGTGAACACCCCTTCACAGGGCCCCAGTTTTCTCCCTGCTTCCCCCGTGCTATAGGAAAGAGGTGGGGGTAGTAATTTAGTGCTGGTCTACACCAGCAGTAAGTTACTGCCATCTCTGGCTGGCATATTAGGGGCAAAAACTAAAGCGCCAGCAATTTCCCACCCTTGTTCACCTGACCCAGCTTCTGGCCCAAGTTTTGAAATGGGGCTCTCCCTTTTTGCGTTAGTGGAAGTTGACTGTAGGCCATAGGGCTAGCTTAACCTTTATTAGACTCAGCAGTAACTCTAGGCACCTACAGGCCTGTATCCTGCAAGACATGAGCTTAAGCAAGTTAGCATAAGCAGGGCCAGCTTTAGGCCGATTCAGGCGATTCCCCTGAATCAGGCCCCGCACCTAAGAGGGCCCCGCGTCTTTGCTGCCGCCGGTACGCCGTACTGGGGCGGCCAGCTTCCCCAGGGAGCAATTTAAAGGGCCTGGGGCTCCTAGCAGGGGCTAGAGCCCCAGGCCCTTTAAATTACCACCAAAGCCCCGCTGCTGAAGCCCTGGGGTAGGGCTGCGGGGCTCTAGGGGCTATTTAAAAAGTCCGGGGCTCCCCTTGCTTCTACAGCCCCGGCCCTTTAAATAGCCGCTGGAGCCCTGCCGCTTCCCCAGGGCTCCCTCGGCTATTTAAAGGGCCGGGGCGGTAGAAGCAGGGGAGCCCCGGGCCCTTTAAATAGCCCCCAGAGCCCATCTCCAGCCAGCCCCGCACCCCCTGCCCTGCCCGCAGCCAGCCCCGCACCCTTTGTCCTGCCTCCAGCGAGACCCTACCTCCAGTCAGCCCCTGCCCTGCCTCCAGCCAGCAATGTACATAATATACAATTTTGTTATTATTTATATAGTTATGGAAAGTAAATAATACATGGAAGAAATGAAAGGGGGTTTTTTATGTTTTTTTTTTTTTTAGTCATCCCTGCCAGGTCCCCGCCGAAAATGTTCAAATTGAGCCCCGCACTTCCTAAAGCTGGCCCTGAGCATAAGTATAGTAGGCCTGTGACCCATGGCCTGGATAAATGGCCTGACAGTTACTCTTAGATTTTGGGGAACTATTTTATTTACCAAGCTTGTGCACAAAGTCCTGTTCTTCTGAATACACTAGAAACAAACAGCAGCAGGCAGTTTCCTTGCTCACAATTTCCAAGTCTGCCCCTTCTGTCAGTTCTGTGTCCCAAGGAGCTGTGTTTCTCCTCTTCCTCTCAATTTAAAGCATACATGTGCGCACACATGTGCACAAACACACACTGAAAAGCAGTTTTATTTCAAGTTGACCAAAATGTTTTAGGATGACTGTAAATTAATTGTTTTAATTTTTCTGTTTTGACTCAAGCATTTTCACGGGTTTTCCACCCATCTTTGGATTTTTTTTCACCCATCTCTGGGTTGTTGTTTTTTTTTAATTGGACAAATTGAAAATGAAATGCTGTTTTGGAATGAAAAAATAGAACTGAAACACTGACAACCTTGAATTTTTTCAGCTTTTGTCTTTTTTGCCCTTAACTATTTTTTTTGAATTTGACCCCGACTTGCGAATAGTTCCAGGCCCTGAAAATTTCGCTTTGGAGGGAACTTCCTATTCCCTGAAGAAAAATTCCCCTGCTCTGCTTGTGAGTTTTTGAAGATAAGTAGCTGAGGTAATTGGAATAAGAATCCTTTATCATAATTAGCAAGCCCTACAGCACAATGCCCTAACCTGTCTAACCGTCCTGGGAAATGGCTAATCAGCAGCGTGCCCATTTCACAGAGGGGGTAGGAAACTCCGTGGTTAAATGACTGACTTTAGGTCACAGAACAGGACCTTGACAAAGCTGGGAGTAATGGCCAGGAGCTCTCAGACTTACACTGATGAACTGTAGTAGATACAACATGGGGCTTTTTTCAACAGTTCCTTCCCTCAAAACCCATTCTGGTGAACGCTGAGTATGTGTTTCCGGTCCTCAAACCTACACACCAGAAATGTAACAGTATTAATGAATCCGAAGTTTCACCAGACAACAGAAAAACCAGGTGCACAAGGCTATTGAAAGCACAAATGCTGACCCGAAGCTGCATACGCTGTTCTCACAGTCACAGCAGTTTAGCCACAAAGGCTAATGGAGAGGAAGTGTGCGTGAGAAGAACTGAATTACACAATTTTGGTTCCCATGTGATGCGTGCACAGCACTGGACAGTATTTGGGAGCATTTCCGCTTTTGACAGTGTCACTCAAGTGTAGGGCGCACCTGGGAGCTCTGCAGTGAAACATAGTCAGTGAGACCAGATGCTGCAACCCTGTCATTTCCATATCCAGGACATGTGGGGCCCCTGGAGTAAATGGTTTAGAAAGAGGTTCATATTGTTGCTATCTAGTAATCATTTGGGATATTTGTTTGTATTTGGTATTTTTGTTAGTAGCTGGATACATTTTAATAAGAGAAATGGGAGCAGCCCCATTAAGAATAGGGTGGGGAGGCTTGGAGGGCATTCTTGCAGGGGTGAGCAGCACCACGTATATTGCTGCTGCAGGAGGAAGCTGGATTTAGCAGGGTACTGGGGACATCCCAGCCTTAAAGAAGCTCCTAAAGCAAACGTTTGACCTCCCAGAATACACCAAGTTCTCCTTTTTAAAAGCAAAGTCCTGTGGCTGAGGGTGTGACACACACAGCATGAGGAGTGCTTCAGATTGCAGAGACACTAAGGTTCAGGTCCTCAAAGATATTTGGGCTCCTAATTTCCTCTAAAACCCAAGACAGAAGCCTAAATTCTGACTTGAACCTTCCTGGAAAAAACTGTTTTGCCCCTATTTAAGGGCAGTGGGAACCCAGGGCCAGCCAACCCTGTTCCAAGGCCTGGCCCCTGTCAGAGAAGGTGTTAAGGAAGGATCAGCAAACCAAGCTGGGAATGTGGGCCAGGTGCCACTGTCAGGTGATTACCTCCTGAGCATTATAAAGGCTGCTTTCGGCTCAGTCAGGATGGAGAGAGTCATATAGAGGTAAAACTCCAGTGGGTTGCACAGGTTAAAGCATAGCCAAGGCAGCCAGCCAGCCAGCCAGCCAGCAGAAGGGGGAAGAAGTTTCGGGCCAAGGACTGGGGTTAGAGAAGCCTCATGGGTGTGTGTGTGTGGGGGGGAAACTCTGTAAACTGGTATGTAGAAAGAGGGGAAGGAAAGATAGCTAAGTAATCTAGGGTTGGGAACCCATAGTAAGGCTGGGTGTGGGTCCCCCCATTCTGCTACCCTGGTCAAGGGGTCCAATAAACCCTGCTATTAAGGGGGGGGGGGAAGGATCAACTGGAGCCCAGGAGGGTGAGAATTGGAGCCAAGAAAGAGGCTGGAGACTGTTGTGTGTAACTGAAGCGACCCTCAGGAATGGCTGCCTGCTGTGAGCTGGGGGCAGAAGGCTGATGCTAGTGTTCTCCTTTGCACTCTGATTATCCCAAAAGGGGTGAACTGTTGTGCTATGGCCAGAGGGCTAAGTCACCTCAGCAACTGAGCTGTGCTAAATGCTGAGGGAACTGTTGGAGACAAGGGGAAACTGAGGCAGGGTGACTGCAGTGCCACCGTGCACCATGAGGGGGTATGCGCTGGGGAAAACTTTCAATTAGCAATAATCAATCCTCCGTGTAACCTTCTGGGTTACAATACTGCTACTGCGCACCCTGCTACACCCCCGGCTTTATGCTTGCTTGTTATCGGTGAAAGAGCATTTCTTATTTCAGCCTAGTTACCTTCCACACAGTGCACTGTCTGCTGGTGCTGGGATGCTGAGTTTAAGGTTGATGACTAAGGGCTAGAGGAAGGATTGGATTATTTTTGCCAAGGTTTGGCACTGCTAAAACCCACTGACATGAAGTTTACAGGAAAAGAGGCAATTCTGGAAATCATGGTCTCTGTCTTCCTTTCTCAATTGTGACACAAGCCAAAACCTGCTGCATAATTTGGAGAGTGCATGTGCAGACAAGCCAGCAGCAGCGGAAGGCGGATGGGAGGGGGGGGGGAAAGTGATGAGTCATAGAGTTGGGAAAGTTCACGTTCTCTAAGAGAAGCACATTTATTATTTGCAGCATGACAATTGTCCCTTGTGTGACCCAGTCTGATCCCACCCAGATATGTGATGGGATAACAAAGCTCATGTTTCCTTTCTCAAACAGATCTTCTCAAACGGTGGTCCGTGGACCCCCATTCAGCAGGTCTGCGGATAGTTCCCTCTAAGATGTGTGCCTGGGTGGTCCCACATGAGAGAACGAAGGGCCACCCACCTCATTTGTGGAGCCATGTAGGCATGGCTCCACTAATGAGGTGCCTGAACCCTGGAGAAGAGGCACATGTAAGTTGAGGTGGTGGCCTTGGGGGAAATAAGGGGTAGGTGGGAGAGGGCAATGGGGTGAGAAGAGAGGGTGAGGGGAATTTGGGACATGCAGGGCTGCAGTGGCCAGAGAAAGAGATGACTTTCCCCAACTTCAGGGCTGCAGCTGCCAGGGCAAGACCCCCACTCCTTCCCAGCCTCAGCTCTGTGGGTGCTGTGGCGGGGTAGAGACCCCACCCCTCCTTCCCTGCCTCAGCTCTGTGGCTGCCACGGCGGGGAAGAGAGCAAGAAATCCCCCTCCTTCCCAGCCCCAGCTCGGAGACTGCCGTGGAAGGGGAGAGAGGGCATATCCATCGCATTAGAAAGATAAGTCTGCTGATATTAAAATATGAGTTGTGTGCTTTTATTGTAAAACAAAAAAGTTAATTATTATTGTTTTTTTTAATGTAACACTTTCATCCAAAGTGCTTTACAGTAGATATCTAATGGTACAAACAACATTTGGAAAGATCATTAAGTGGTCTGCCGAGACCCTCAGCAATTTTCAAGTGGTCCGTGGAAAAAAAAGTTTGAGAACCACTGCTCTAGAACCAGGACCGGCTCCAGGGTTTTTGCCGCCCCAAGCGGCGGGGGAAAAAAAAAAAAAAGCCACGATCGCAATTGCAATCGGCGGCAGCTCCACCGTTCCGCTTTCTTCTTCGGTGGGAATTCGGCGGCAGAACAGCCCGACGTGCCGCCCCTTCCCCTTGGCCGCCCCAAGCACCTGCTTGCTGGGCTGGTGTCTGGAGCCGGCTCTGTCTAGAACATTCTGATTGAAAAAAATTAAGTCTCTTTTCCCAGAGGGCAGCCCAGAAAAAACATGCACTTTATCGTCACTGTTTGGATTCAGCCCCTATCTATAACCTGCTCAAGGTATATTTGTCTGGCCTACGAGTGAATTAGAGAGAACTCCTTGAGCAAATTATAATGCTGTCTTCAATTGGGTGCCATCTGCTGTTCTGTTTCCACTTATAAAGGGATGCTTATGGTCCCTTTCGACCCTCTTCACTGTGTTAGAGACACTGAAGATTGACTGGTGAAGTGCCCTTTTAGACTAAGGTCTTATCTACATGAGGAAATTGACCAGAATAGCTCCATGTGTGGACACTATTCTAGAATAAAAGTCACTTCTGTTCTGCAAGAATTACTCTGCTTTGGAAGTGCACCAATTATTCCGGAATAAGTGTCCACACCAGGGAGCTATTCTGCCATAGCTGTTCTGGTCAACTTCTCTATGTAGACAAGGCCTAAAAAGAAGCTTTTCATTCTCTCTCACTTGTCCATACTTAGAGGGAAAAAAACAGCCTATGAGTCAATTCTTCAGCTTTTGCGAAGTATCACAGAGCCATGTTGGTTGACAGCAGCTGAGGGTGTAGCCTTCAGTGTATTTTTCACATTAGAGCAAATCTGAAATAAAAGGAAATGTGTGTATATAAAAGGGATTCTGCTTGCCCACTCCTCTTCCATACTGCTCTTTCAGTTATTCGCATTTGAATAAAAACTCTCTGTCTTACATGGATTCTTCAATGAAGTCCTTATCTGTCTGACTTAGGGTTTTATAGGGTGGTATCTGAGTGCCCTTAATAGCAATAGCAAAGCCCCTAATGATCTTAATAGAGCCTCTGGCCCATCTCCCTTTTCAGGGCAAAAACTCTGCTGGGGGTTGGGTAGGGTTACCATACGTCCAGATTTTCCCAGACATGTCTGGCTTTTTGGTCCTCAAATCCCCGTCCAGGAGGAATTTCCAAAAAGCAGGACATGTCCGGGAAAATAGGGAGGCATGGTAAGGGGACCACCTCCTCCCCGGGCTCCAACTTTCCGGGGCCAGGCAGCAGCTGTTAGTTCTCCCCACCCGGGCAGCCAGACTCGGGAGCAGCCGCTGCTGCAGCTCCCACTGCCGCGGGGGGGAAATGGCCAAGCGTGTGGCGCTCGGCGGCTGCGGCTCTGGTGCCCGGGGCGTGAAACCCCTGAGCCTGGGCCTGCTGTGGGGACCCAGCTGGTGCAATCCTGCGGGTGGCCCCGGAGTGGGGGCAGCAGGCCCCAGCCCCCCTGTCCCGCTCGGGTCCCGCAGGGGAACGAACGGGGCTGCCGAATGCCGATGCCTCCGCCCCGGGGCCGCCCACGGGATTGCACCAGCTGGGCAGCCAGCCCAGACGCGACTGGCCAGGGGCTGGGCACAGCGTGTGCGTTGCTGGGTCCCCACAGCAGGCCCGGGCTCGGAGGGTTCGGGCCCAGGCGCCAGAGCCGCAGCCGCCGAGCGCCATGTGCTTGGCTGCTTCCTCCCCCCGCAGCCATGGGAGCTGCAGCAGCGGTTGCTCCCCAGTCCGGCTGCCCAGGTGGGGGGAACGAACAGCCGCCGCATGGCCTGCGGGCCGACCCCTACTCTCCCTCCAGGTACAGCCCGAGTCCTGCCTGTGCTGGGACCACCGTCTCCCAGGCCTCCCTCCAGCGCTTGCGGAAGTTGCGGCGGGAGGAGGAATGGTGGGGGGGTTGGTGGGTTTTTTTTGCTCTGGTTACCCTGGGGGCGGAGTTGGGGTGGGACCAGGGGTGGGGAAGGGGTGGAGTTGGGGAGGGGCCAGAGCCCCGTGGAATGTCCTCTTTTTGC
This sequence comes from Chrysemys picta bellii, assembly GCF_011386835.1. Taxonomy (NCBI): domain Eukaryota; kingdom Metazoa; phylum Chordata; order Testudines; family Emydidae; genus Chrysemys; species Chrysemys picta. The sequence goes on along the minus strand of NC_088794.1, from coordinate 135,113,862 downwards.
TGGATTGAAATATGGTAACCCTAGGGTTGGGTTACTATTTCTGACTTGCAAACAATGGATTTTTTTGGTTTGGCAGCTGAACAGAAAAGACATTGTGTTTGGTTCCAACCAAAACCAATTTTTAATTTTTTTCTGTCATTGAAAATTTCCTTTTTATTTTTGAATCAACCAAAATGTTTTGGTTAACTCAAAACTTTTTTTTTTTTAATTTTCATTCGATTTAGCTGTTTTCAGGTGTTTTTCACCCTTATGTGGTTTTTTTTCTTCTAAAATGTGGCCACAGTTGATAATAAAATGCCATTTCCAAATGAAAAGTTGAAATGAAACTCTTCACCTTATTTGAATTTTTTTGCAAATAATTTGGAGCCCCCACAATGAATTTTTTTCAGACATTTCTATTCGCTAAAAAAATGTGCTCTATTTGTGACATTACTCTATCCTACAAAGGAGTAGGATAGACTTAGGGTTGGTCTACACTGGGGGGGATTGATCCAAGATACGCAACTTCAGCTACGCTATGAAGTCGAAGTATCTTGGATCAAATTACCTGGGGTCCAGATGGCGCGGGATCGATGGCCGCGGCTCCCCCATCGACTGTGCTACCGCCGCTCGCTCTGGTGGAGTTCCGGAGTCGACGGTGAGCGTGTTCGGGGATTGATATATTGTGTCTTAACGAGATGCGATATATCGATCCCGGATAAATCGATTGCTACCCGCCGATACGGCGGATAGTGAAGACGTACCCTTAGAGTAAAGTTAGCATGTGCACTTTCCAATATTTTCCTGTTAGCAAAAAGATTCACTGAAAATCAATGGGGAGGGGGAGGGTTTCACTTAACTCCATTAGCTTCCTTTGAAAGACTGTATTCACCACGATCTTAAATGCACAACTGTTAGGTTTGCTAACCCAGCAGCCATGCTCTTGGAGCTGTAGATTTGTTGTGTTCCTCACCCAGCCCCTCCTTCAGCTCCCTGTGCTAGCTCTCCATGTGTGATCTGAAACAAAATCAGATATTCAACTTTGGAAACTTAACAGCATTCCCTGGAAGGGTTAATAAAGCAGGCCCCGGTGTAGGATTTCTCAGCCACAGTTTCAGGAGATTTGTCCAAATGGTGAAAACAGCTGTTACCAGGAAGGTCCGAAGGCTCAGAGGCAAGACAGTGACCCAGAGCCAGGAGCAGTGATCAGTCACTCCCCAGACCCAGGGAGCTCAGCAGCCAGTGGGATACAGCGGTTCAATCCCCTTAGACTAGACCAGTGATACTCAGACTTAGGCTTGCGAGTCGCAAGTGGCTCTTCAATGGGTCTCCTGTGGCTTTTTGCAGCACATGATATTAAAACGCTGTGTGGCTTAGTTATTAACCAATCAGGCTGCTTTTACTATGTTAACCAATTTTACTTGATAAAATAAGAATACTTGGTTAGCCATTTTGCTGTGAGAATAAAATATATAAAAACTAAATATTCCCCCTGTCATACTGTTTAGATATTGAATATATAGGACCATAGTAAATGAAACAATGAAGTCACACTACTGTGGCTCTTTTGGATAATGTTGATTGATAATTTGGCTCCTGAGTCACTGAGCTCGGAGTATCACTGGACTAAACTGATACCTGTTCAGAGAGCAGGGCAGGACCAGGCTGTGGCAGATCTCTTAAACACGTGTGCCTCATTAGGCAGCACACCAACAACCATGGGTGGTGAGTAGCATAGGCTGGGGAAGGCTGTGCCTCCACAAACAGTCTGATGTGGCCCAGCCACACTTTGCCCCCAGGCCCCCTCCTGCCTTCTTCCAGTGCTCTTCTGTGGTGGAGAGGCTGGGGCAGGCTGGAGCCAGTGCTCACAAGACCTGGGGCTGGGGGCACTGGGAGTGGAGGTGGCAGTGCTCCAGCCGCTCTCCCTGCCCAGCGCTCTTGGGCTAGGGTAGGGGGTGCTCCGGCCGCGCTGCTCACCCAGTGCGCTGGGGCTGGGACTGCGGGTGCTCTGGCCGCGGTGCGCTGGGACTGGGGTGCTCCAGGGTCGGGGGCGTGTCGGGGCTGGTGGCCATGGGGGGGTACTCTGGGCTCCAGTGGGGAATGGGAGGGGTGGGACCATGGGCAGAGTGGGAGGGGCCGGGGCTGAGCCTCCCACAACAGCTTATTCACCTGCCACCCATGGCAACAACCAACAAACCAGGAAGTAGAATGGCTTCAAAAGGACTACAGAATTTGGCTTGAGAGCCAAATGTTCCCCATTTGATGTCTCTGGGCACCAAAGCCTTGCATATCTCATATCACTTTCTTAAAATCCAGACCTCGGCAGTGACCTGAAACCCTGTTGTAAAAGTGGAGGCAGGCCAGAGGAGAAGAGCACATTTGCCTCTTCAAAGGGCAGAATGTGACCGGTTGCTCCCTTTTAAGATGCCACCTGATGTGCTGAGTTACCACTGAGCCCACCTGTTCTGCCAGCTTGGGCACTCTTTTTACTTGTCTTGCTGAGCCAGGCTATTAAGCCTCCTCCAGCACACACATAGGCAAGGCCACACCCAACTGCAGAACAACACAGACACTGAGATCAGCTCTAGGAAGACTCAGCATAAGGGATTTGCCCCAACACTCAGGTGTCCACCTCCCTGGGAGTGCAGATCCACAGATATACACCTCTACCTCGATATAATGCAACCCGATATAACACGAATTCGGATATAATGCAGTAAAGCAGTGCTCCAGGGGGCAGGGCAGCGCACTCCGGTGGATCAAAGAAAGTTCGATATAACACGGTTGCACCTATAATGCGGTAAGATTTTTTGGCTCCCGAGGATAGCGTTATATCAAGGTAGAGGTGTATTATGAAATCCGCCTCCTCCCTCAATGTGGAGGAAGGTATGCACAGCCTCTTACCCCTCCCCCACAATTATGAATTGTACAAACGAGGTTATATTATAAACAAGAAATAAGTTTATTAACTACAAAAGGTGAATTTTAAGTGGTTAAAGAGATAGCAAACAGAACAAAGCAGATTACTAAGCAAATAAAACAAAACACGCAAACTAAGCTTGTTTCACTAAAGAAATTGGTTACAAATAGTAATTTCTCACCCTAGATATTGTTACAGGCAGATTGCAGAAAGTCTCGAAAGGCAGCTGCACTGGTCTGCAGCTTGAGACCTCAGGTATTATTACACACAAGCTAGATGCCCTTCCAGCTTGGGCTCAACCCTTCTTCTCCCCAGTTCAGTTCTTGCTTTCAGATGTTTTTCAGTGTCTCTCTTTGGGTGGGGAGGCAGGGGAGAACCACAATGATGTCACTCCCCTGCCTTATATAGCTCTTGTGTAAGGCGGGAACCCTTTGTCTTCCAGTGGAAAAACACTGGCAATTCAAAAGGGGAGGAGAGGTGTCCAGTACCAGGTGACTGGGACCCATGTCTCTGCAGGCCTGTGGCAGCCAATACTCGTAGGCTGTCTCGAGCTTCACAATCCATTGTCTTTGCTAATGGGCCATTAGCGCTGCCTGGCTTTCTCATTGTTATATGTGAAAGGCTAGTTGGGGGTGACACCCAAAGTAACCCATTTGAAATAGGTTTCAGAGTGGTAGCCGTGTTAGTCTGTATCAGCAAAAACAACAAGGAGTCCATGTGGCACCTTAGAGACTAACACATTTATTTGGACATAAGCTTTTGTGGGCTATAACTCACTTCATCAGATGCATGGAGTGAAAAATACAGTAGGCAGGTATAAATATACAACACATGAAAAGATGGGAGTTGCCTTACCAACTGGGGGGTCAGTGCTAATGAGGCCAATTCAATCAGGGTAGATGTGGCCCATTCCCAACAGTTGACAAGAAGGGGTGAGTATCAACAGAGGGAAAATTACTTTTTGTAGTGACCCAGCCACTCCCAGTCTTTATTCAGGCCTAATTTGATGGTGTCAAGTTTGCAAATTAATTCCAGTTCTGCAGTTTCTTGATGAAGCCTTTTTTTGAAGTTTTTTTGTTGAAGAATGGCCACTTTTAAGTCTGTTATTGAGTGTCCAGGGAACTTGAAGTGCTCTCCTATTGGTTTTTGAATGTTATAATTCTTGATGTCTGATTTGTGTCCATTTATTCTTTTGCGTAGAGACTGTCTGGCTTGGTCAATGTACCTGGGGGGCCATGAGCAGGTTTTGGGTGTCAGCCAAGTAGGGCCAGCGTTAGACACGCTGGGGTCCTGGGGAGAAAGCTGAAGCCCCACCACATGGGGCTGTGGCCTGGGGCCCTGAGCCCTACCATCTGGGACTGAAGCCAAAGCCTGGAGCAACTTAGTTTTGCGGGGCCCCGGCCAATTGCCCTGCTTGCTACCCCGTAATGCCGGTCCTTGCTTTTATATGCAGAAAAACAGTCATTGTGGCACAGCTGGGCCGTGGAGTTTTTATAGCACGTTGGGAGGAGCACGGGGGGGGGGGGGGGGGAGCTCAGAAAGAAAAAGGTTGAGAATCTCTGCCTTAGTGAGCCAGATGACTTGGAAATGCAACAGACGCTGCTTTTAAAGTTTCAGAGTAGCAGCCGTGTTAGTCTGTATCAGCAAAAACAACGAGGAGTCCTTATGGCACCTTAGAGACTAACAAATGTATTTGGGCATAAGCTTTCGTGGGCTAGAACCCACTTCATCAGATGCACGGAGTGTAACATTGTTTGTTAGTCTCTAAGGTGCCACAAGGACTCCTCGTTGTTTTTGCTTTTAAAGTGTCACTCTGAAGTCATCCTCCTCCAGCAATATTAGCTGAATCCCCACTGTCCTTTAGACTCCCCAGCTATGGCTGCCTTGGTGTGTGCATCACAAGCGCCTGTAAATCCATGTGCAGCTATAAAAATGGTGGTACATTTATGTGACAGGATGATTAAAATGCCAGATGTAAACCCACAAGGTGGTTATTTCTCATAACAGGACATTGTGGAATGTATCCCACTGGCATGAACTTTGGCATCCCAAAGATGCTGCTGAACTGAGACAATCTGAGGCGGCGTCATCTAGAAATGAAATGCAAATCAGGCTTACCGCCCACTCCCATTTATCAGCTCGGAGAGGGGAAACACAGAACAGTTAATAATGTCTGACCCTGAAGTGTCACAGCATAAAGAATCTCCCATTCCCCCCACCCCCGCAGAATGCATTTCTCTCTTGTACCAACAATTATCCTACGACAGTATTTCATTCCCAAATGGTGCTGAGGCCCTGGTTCCTGCTCCTATTGTAGTGAACTGGGAAACTCCCCATTGAGTTCATTAGAACTGGATGGCTTTGGACCTAATCCAAACCCCATTGAGGCCAATGGGAGTCTCTTCAATAGAAGCAGGAGCAGGCCCTTAACCCTTTCATTCTGGGGTGATATTAATTAGGGACAATAAAGTAGTTCTTAAGCAGTTATTCTTAGGATAAAAATGAATAAGGGACTTCAATCCTCCTGCTTCAGGGCATAAGCCAACCACTTACTGTCTGGGGTTAGAAACTTTCCATAAGGGCGAGTTTGTCCATAATTGTCCTGAGGGGGTTTCTTGGGCCTTCTCATGGCACATCTGGTATTGTCCATTGTCAGAAAGAGGATACTGGCCTCGATGGATTATTAGTTTGATCGTATGTCAATGCCTGTGTTACTACACCATGGCCAGAGACTGTAAATTGTTCACTGCAAAAAACATAATGTCTTGGGAAGCATGGAGTCTTTTCCTCAGATACACCAGGCCTTTTGACTGTCCTTAGGGGGTTCAGTGATCACTCCCAGTGGAAGCTGGGAGTCTAAATACCGTGGAGGAATTGGATCTGTTGCTATGCATAACCTGAGCTTCACAGTGTCCTGCCCAGACTCTGTCTGGGAAGCTCAGCCCTTGAAGGCACAGCTTCCAATAGCACAGCGCTAGCCTGTTCACAGTAACAGCTCATCCGATCTATCTCTGTGAGTATAATGCACCCTGGCAGGTGTGTTGCCACCTACCCTGTACCTTTGTGAAGGTTGTAGCTGCTTTGTAATGAGAGATGTGCAGAATATTCAGGGAGGGGTGGCACAACTCAAAATGTGAGTTATCCTATGTGTTATTGTTTGTTTGACAGCAGCACTCAGAGGCCCCATTCAGGCTCCTTTGTGCTAGGTGCTGTACAAGCACTCATGAAGATATGTACCCACTCAGGAGAATTTACAATCTAAACTAATACAGGATGCGACAAGAGGGCACAACAACCAATCCAAGGGAATGAGGGTGGGAGGAGGAAGGCAACAGTGATAAGAAAGGAACTCCGAAAGAAGAAAGATGTGCATATTTTATGGGGTGTTTCTCACCTTATGGAGAACTAACACAGGAAGAGTCACCCCCCGGATGGCTGCCAAGGATTACTGACTTGCCAATGTCTCTTATCCACTCTCTATGCAACAAGGGTGCTGGGCACATGAAGGCATGGGCCTTCCAGTGGCGCCCTTGTAAGTAGTAGGCTTTCTGTGTGGAAAGAGCCAACCGCTGCCAGCAGCAGTGGGGCCTTGCTGCGGGGAGACAAAAAGAGTTCCCACCTAGTCTGCACATGGACGGTCCTGAGACCCAAACAGCTCTCAGGAAAGGTGAGGACCCTGAGGGCGGGGACTGCGTGCGGGTAACTCTTGTGTGGGGTTATGCACGAAGAGTGCATGTGTTTACCAAGTTCCTGTGCAAAGCCTGTGTGTTCCTCACTTGAACAGTCACGTGGTCCTTGAAGGGTGTAATTAGAGCTCACCCAGCCAGGCGGACACTGATGGGAACAGGTCTAAGCAACTGGGGGCTTGGGAGGGCTGAGACACTAGTTCAAGGGTTTAGGCAGCTTTACTACAGGGACAAGAAGGGTGTCAAACATGGGATCTGCATCTGGCAAGTGCATCTGAGTGACCCAGAGCCAGGAGCAGTGATCAGTAACTACCCAGCCCTAGAGAGCTCAACAGCCAGTGGGATACAGAGGTTCAGTCCCCTTAGACTAGACTGATGCCCATTCAGAGAGCAGGGCTGGACCAGGCTGTGACAGATCTCTCAAATGCCTCATTAGGCAGCACCACACCAACCAACAAACCAGGAAGCGGGACGGCTTCTAAAAGACTACAGAATTCGGCATGGCAGCCAAACATTCCTAATTTGATGTCTCTGGGTATCAAAAGACTTTCACATCTCATATCACTTCCTTAAAATCCAGACCTCAGCTGTGATCAGAAACCCTGTGGTAAAAGTGGAATTTCCCACAGACTGGTAGTCTCAAGGGACCGAAGCAAGAAATCCGTTTGTTATGGTGTTTGGAATGCCTGAAACATAAATCCTTATTTTTCTTGTAAACATTTTCAGCCTCAGAAGTGTGAGGAATAGTTCCAATTGTACACATGGCCAGAACTTCTTTGAATGAGAGGGAGGTTCAGGATTCTCTGCTGATCAAAATGGACACGGCCAATTGTATTTTCTAAATATATTTCCTCCTTCAAATTAAGGTCTTTAATATTTTTTCCCTAATGGCAACATGAAAAAGCAGGAGAGAAAGATTTTAGGAAGGACAATGATGAAGGTTTATTTATTTTCCAGTTCACTTCCTAACCTCAGGAATGAGTGTGATTGATAGAGCTTTTGCAGGACCTGAGAGTGCCCCCTTACAATTTCCAGTGCTCAGGTAATAACAGCTCTTGGGTAACTCTCTGGCTCTGGGAAGCAGCTAGTTCAGCCGCCTGACTCCTTTCCATTGCTGGCATTACACATAATGGGCGTTATTCACCTTCACAAGCCTCTTGGTGTGATAGAGTTAAGTAATTTGTCCAGGGCTATAGAGGGAACTAGCGTCAGAGCTGGGAGTAGAATCCAGGCGTTCCTGTCTCCAGGGCTCAGACCACTACAGCAACCTTCCTCTGTAGTAACTTTACTGTGAAAAATATGGACATTGTGGATGTGCTGGTGTGTGCCACTGTCTTTGTGTTTTGTAGATATGCTGGGTGTTGTCCTGAAGGCTCCATTTAGGAGCCACGGAGATTTTCTCCACTAGCTCACTCAGAAAAGTGAGCAGGCAGCACTGTACCCCTGCACCCTATGGAAATCTGATGCAATGTAAAGGGGTCTTAGTGTGAATGAGAAACAGGCCCTGGAACCTTCATGGGAGGATCGACCCACATGTGTCATTCTTTATACGGTAACTAATCTTGGTGTTTAGTTATTGGAAATGCAATGGAATTTACGGGGCTAGCTGTTTCTTTAGCCAGTTAGAGGGAGTGGACATTGTACCACGCTGCACCCACTGCCTCAAATACCAGACTAATTGTTCCATCAAAATTCAAAAGCCAGAGTATGCTGGAGTCGCCTGTTAGACACACAGAGTCCAAGTGAGGCTTGGAGCTGGTTCAGTGTTTTAGGAAGAAATGATAGCTACGTTTGAAAGCCATCCCTGCAGAATGGGGCTGGAACCAGTCAGACTGGATACCTTCAGCAGCTGGAAGAGATTATAATGTTTCTATTTTACATCTTTTGTTATCTTTCCTTCTCTTCCTTGGACCCGGAGGAGCCACAATGACCTTTGTGAGCAACCTTCTCGCTTTCCTAACCAAGTAACGGGGCCAGTCCTGGTCCAGAATATGGGCAAGGCGCTCTCCCTTCTGGTATCATGCCCCATACCTGTCTCCTGACTCCCAGGACTCTCCACTGTCTTGCCAGTCTCTTTCCCCTCTTTGCTGTTGTTGGCCTGTTCATGCAAATCCTTGCAGTCATCACTCAAGCACTAAATGATGTGAACCTTAGCTCTGATGTGGACTTGGCTCTGTGGTTAGGGCACATGGTGCCAAGAGGAAATGCGTCTGCTGTTCCTTTCTCCATTTCCTACTCAGGGCTTCCTTTTTCTTACTGGGTGGGTAATTACATCAAACCCCTACACTTCAGCAGCCAAATTTTCCCTGTTCTGCTTTAGACCATAGCTGTGAAACAATCAAGCATGGTGAGCGTAGGTGGCAGCTGAACATGCCCTGGAGGAGGCTAGCCCCCCGGCCCCTCCCCCTCTGCCTGAGGACCTGCTCCTCCCCTTCCGCCCTCTCCCCTGTCAGAGCCCGGAGCCCCCAGCTCCATTGCGCCCCCACCCCCAGCACTCCCAGCGCTGGACCGAGAGGCGGCGTGGCGTGGCCCCAGCCCCCAGCCTTGTGCACACTGGCGCCAGCTTGCCTGCCCCAACCTCTCGGCCACAGAAGAGTGGGTCCTGGGGGCAGGAAGGGAACTGGAAACAGGCAGAAGGGGGTCTGGGGGCGGAGCGTGGGCAGGGCCACGCCAGGCTGTTTGGAGAGGCACAGCCTTCCCCTGCCTATGCTACCCACTACCCATGATGGTGAGTAAATAGAGGAGAAGAGGACCAGTCAGTAAAGGAGCATGTGCAGGGGAAAGAGAGGATCAGAACAGGTGGGAAGGGGAGATGAAATGAAGAGCAAAAGTAGAGGGCCACTAATTGTTTTCAGAGAGGACAATGCAGGGATGCTATTAATGACAGCTGCAAATATATGAAATTCTTTCCCAATGTTACTTTTCTATATTGGTTGCTGTTTTAGTTGCCACAGGAACATTATGCAATTGTGAATGGGAGGCAGCCTGCCTATGTGTGAGTGGGATTCATGCAACAATCATTCTATTAAGACGTGGGCTACACTATGAATTAGTTTGAGTGCCCTTGTTTTAGGTCCTGGTCTGTTCAAAAGTTGATAGTTTAAGAATTGTACAGGGATGCATATAAATTTGGGGGGGATTCGGGGCTGCTTGCGTTGTGTCCCCTGACTTTAATGTTCACTTTTGGATTCAGATGGATCCCCAAATTTAAAACTGAACTTAAGCAGCTGAGTTTCCTGGTTTGGAGTCTGTGAGAATTCAGCACACAGAGCAGCAGCAAGACGAGGCACAAAGCTTGCATCTCAAACAGGTTTGTCTCTTAATTGTAACTGTTTCCCGGCCAACCTTTGATGAGTTTTCCCTCAGCAAGACTCTGCAGTTAGTCACTGTGCTTGGAATTTCCACTACCTTGTCAGGGTGTTTTTGCAGTTTGTAATTTGCATGTTCTAGTCTGGAAAAGATCGTTTACATCCAAACCAATCATTGTAACAATGGCTTAGACTGTCATTTGTATAAAGCCCCCCAACAAATAGACCACTTACTGGAACAAAGATTTAGGTGTTCCAGGAAGGAGATTGTTCTGTAAAGTAAAGCAGCTCACTGTAATTAGACTTTCAATAGCAGAAAGGCATTTTCCAGGAATTAATGGTCTTAGGTTGCTCTAGCCCCTTCACAGTGTAAACAGCCAGAGATGTGCAATTCCCAGTCTGTTTGGCCAATCATACCATTTTTGTTGCTGTTGCAACTTCAACAACTGCAGCTGCCTACGTGCTTTTGAAAATCTCATTAGGCGCCTATCTGCATCATCAGGTTTTACATCTGGATCTTTAAAAGGCTGTGCCTGAGTCTCTGTCCGAATTGTACCACAGACAGGAGGACTGGCTGAAAGGACAAGAGAAAGAGGCACCAAAACCAGAAAACTCACAGGCAAACTTCGTGAGGCAGATTCACGGGCCTCAGGGAAGGGCAGAGCTACTCAAACAAAAGGAACTGAGTAAAGAGAAATGAGTAAGAGGGCAGAGGAAGGCACTGGGAAATGCTCTACCATTAACCAGGGCCGGCCTCAGGGTTTTGGCCGCCCCAAGCAGCCAAAAAAAAAAAAAAGCTGCGATCGTGATCGGCAATTTGGCAGAAGGTCCTTCGCTCCGAGCGGGAGTAAGGGATCGTCCGCCGAATAGCTGGACCTGCCGCCCCTCTCCGGAGTGGCCGCCCCAAGCACCTGTTTGCCAAGCTGGTGCCTGGAGCCGGCCCTGCCATTAACCCAACAACAGTGACATTTAAAAATAGACACACTCATGTTGATATCCCATCGCGATCACTATGACAACCAAACATTGCACAAGTTTTACACTCTGTGCAAATTATACATCAGTCATTTCAGCTGTCACTGAAATGCAGCCAGTTCTAGAAAGCAAGGTGGCAGCTCTTTAACAGCCTACAGGAGCATTACGCAGCCACGTCGGGCAGTAAGTGAAGAACAACACTGTACCTAATTTATGCTGCAGGGGAAATTGTAGCTAGGCCAAATGTAATTAATTACTTGGAATATGGCTGAACACTAAGGCTAACAGGTCATCTCTTATAACAAAATGCCACGAGAACTTTAATGATAGGAAAACAGGTCTTAAAATCAAAACTCATCCTAGAGATGGCACCTCAAACAGCACAGTGTAGTAGCTATTCAAAGAGTGGGGGGAGAGACTGTTCCATTCATCCACTTGAGAACTTCCTGTTTCAGCATAATTGAAAAGGAAGGATGATCTAGTGGTTAAGGTACTAGCCTACGACTTGGGTAGACCTGGGTTCAGTTCTCTGTTTTACTGCAGACCCCCTTGTAATCTTGGGTAAATCAGGTGGATTATCTCTACACTACAATTAAACACCCATGGCTGGCTTGTGCCAGCTGACTTGGTTTTGTAGGGCTGTTTAATTACAGTGTAGACGTTCAGGTTCAAGCTAAAGTCTGAGCTCTGGACCCTATGAAGAGGGAAGGTCCCGGAGCATGGGGTCCGCCGAAGCCCGAATGTCTACACTGCAATTAAACAGCCCTGCAGCCGGAGCCCCATGAGGCTGAGTCAGCTGACATAGGCCAGCCACAGGTGTTTAACTGGAGTGTAGACGTACCATCAATCTCTCTGTGCCTGGTTCTTCATCTGTACAATTATAGCTCTGCTTTACCTCAGAGAGATGTGTGATAATAAATACATTAGAAACAGTGAAGTGCCCTGTACTGTTGCAAAAGGGCCATCTAAATAGAGAGTTGTTTTGGAAAAATTAAATACAGCCAAACAAATCTTGTAAAACTACGTTTATAGAAGAAACAAGTAACATATATAATGGGCCCGATTCACCACTGATGTAATTTCATTGACTTCTGCAGGTTTACTCCAAGGATGAATCTGGCCTGCTAGGACTATGGTATGTGCTTCATAAACAACTGTAAGGCAGAATTTGGCCCCCTCTGCACTACAAGACTGAATTGTGTTTTAATAGCAATTTGGCTACCATGTTGTTTATAGTTCCTAAATATACAGGAGTGTATATTGTGTTACTGGATTTTTGGCCCCGGTCCTGCACAGACTTATGTAAAGTAGAACCTCAGAGTTACGAACACCTAGGGAATGGAGGTTGTTCGTAGCTCTGAAATGTTCGCAACTCTGAACAACACATTATGTTTGTTCTTTCAAAAGTTTACAACTGAACATTGACTTAATACAACTTTGAAACTTTACTATGAAGAAGAAAAATGCAGCTTTCCCTTTATTTTTTTAGTAGTTTCCACAGCACTGTACTGTATTTGCCTTTTTTTTTTTTTTTTTTCGGTCTTTGCTGTTGCCTGATTGTATACTTCCAGTTCCAAATGAGGTGTGTGGTTGACTGGTCAGTTTGTAACTCTGTTGATCGTAACTCTGAGATTCTATTATATATGCTTCATTCTACACGGGGGAGTAGTCCTGTTGATGTCAATGGGACTACTTGTGTTTAAAGTCAAGTACGCAGGCAAGTTGTAGGATAAGTATAAAATTAAAGTTAGTTTAAGTTTGGCTAAGGAAAGGTGTTGTAACTAACGGCCTTGACTAGCCAGTAGAAGGAAGGCCTTGAAAATAATGAGTTATAAGGCCAGAAGTCAGGAGGATATCTGGTTCAAAGAATAACTAATGAGACAAAGGGAATTTCTAAAAAGAAGGCCTTTGACTGATATGGGTGACTGCAGATGGCTTTAAATAAAATAAAGAGAACCTGTCATAAAATGAGCCAACATGGCCCTTCCCCACCCCGCATACTAGTGTTATCTCCCATGTGAACCCAGGTCCAATGACAAAGCTGTTGTACTGGTCAGCAAGAAGGAGGGGAAGCGATAAGGAGGAAAGGAAGATGCGAATCATAGAATCATAGAAGATTAGGGTTGGAAGAGACCTCAGGGGGTTATCTAGTCCAACCCCCTGCTCAAAGCAGGACCAACACTAACTAAATCATCCCAGCCAAGGCTTTGTCAAACCAGGCCTTAAAAACCCCTAAGAATGGAGATTCCACCACCTCCCTAGGTAACCCATTCCAGTGCTTCACTACCCTCCTAGTGAAATAGTGTTTCCTAATGTCCAACCTAGACCTCCCCCACTGCAATTTGAGACCATTGCTCCTTGTTCTGTCATCTGCCACCACTGAGAACAGCCGAGCTCCATCCTCTTTGGAACCCCACTTCAGGTAGTTGAAGGATGCTATCAAATCCCCCCTCACTCTTCTCTTCTGCAAACTAAACAAGCCCCGTTCCCTTAGCCTCTCCTCGTAACTCATGTGCCCCAGCCCCCTAATCATTTTTGTTGCCCTCCGCTGGACTCTCTTCAATTTGTCCACATCCCTTCTATAGTGGGGCCCTCAAAACTGGACGCAATACTCCAGATGTGGCTTCACCAGTGCTGAATATAGGGGAATAATGACATCTCTCGATCTGCTGGCAATGCTCCTACTAATGCAGCCCAATATGCCGTTAGCCTTCTTGGCAACAAGGGCATATTGCTGACGCATATCCAGCTTCTCATCCCCAGATCCTTTTCTGCAGAACTGCTGCTTAGCCAGTCCATCCCCAGCCTGTAGTGGTGCATGGGATTCTTCCGTCCTAAGTGCAGGACTCTGCACTTGTCCTTGTTGAACCTCATCAGATTTCTTTTTGCCCAATCCTCCAATTTGTCTAGGTCACTCTGTACCCTATCCCTACCCTCCAGCCTATCTACTTCTCCCTCCAGCTTAATGTCATCTGCAAACTTGCGGAGGGTGCAATCCATCCCATCATCCTTTTTTTTGTGAGGATCCTGAACTCAACCATCTCATGGTCACTGCTGCCCAGGTTGCCACCCACTTCTACTTCCCCTACCAATTCTTCCCTGTTTCCAAGCAGCAGGTCATCTTGTCTCGATGAAGACTGGAAATAAGGGTGAATTGTCTCCAGTTGGTTTTTAGCTGAAGTCAGTAATTGGCAATGATATTGCTTGTCTATTAAAGGGTATAAAAACTAAACTTTCAAAGGGATTCATTGCTAATACCTGCCTGACCACACTGGACCCATCCAATATGGGTCTAAGCACCCCTGGGTTTGGTCCATTTGTAAGTATCTTGATCAAATGCTTATAATATTTTGTTACTGTTTGGGTAGTAATTTTTTTATTAGTTAGGCTTTTTAGGCATGTCTAGAGTAATTGTATAAATACCATTTGGCCTTAGGATTTAATAAAGGAGTTTATGGTTAAATTAGTGTTTGGTGGTTTCCCATATTAATACGTTCAAATAGTATTAATAATTCCAATACGAGGGTGAGGACATGTTAGTTCAGCTCATGAACTATTGTGTAGGATGTTCAGGTTTCCACTTCCTGGCAGGAATTCTCCTGGCTATTGTTAGTATAATCAGAATTAATCAGTGCTGAAAGTGTCAGTATTTCCTGCTAATGAGATAAAAAGCAAATAAAACACGCACATTGGCAGAGCACTTCCACTCTGGAGGGTTTCCAAAACAAACAAAGCCCCATGTCCTCCTTCTAGTCTATGAGTATGTGCAGAGGAAAGAACAAGTTGATGCTTTGGATGCCTGCAGCTGAAATACCCTATGATAAAATCTGGCACAGTAATACTGCAATGCCACAAGTTACATTCTCCCACTCTTGTTATTTAACATTTATATTGCAGAAACGCATACAAACCAGGCGGTGCTAGGTGCTCTACAAACATAATAAGTGATAAACTCTTTGTGACAGGGCCTAAAAGACAAGTCATAACAGGTGGGAGAGACAAACAGGTGGGCAAGTGAGACGGGATAACACACCCAAGAGGATGTGCAGCACAGTTTTAGCCAGCCAGCAGCAGTGATGAGAACTTGCCACATGGCTAGCCGTTACCTGGTTCTGATTTTCTGCATGTATCGTAGCAGAGGTGATTGTAACATCAGGATTCCCTGACAGAAAGACCCCTTTTCCTGTCAAATTTTATTTATTCCCTGAAGAACAACAGGTCAGATTCAGCCCTGATGTAAGTGCAGCTCCGCACCCGCTTGTATAATGCTTGAATTTGGGCCCTCTTAAGTTTTTTGACAATGCTGAACTTTAACCTATTTTGGTTATTAGCTCATTCCATTACAGCTTTCCGTAGTGGAGGAGCCATCAATTATATCTAAGGTCCTACTTGAATGATCTTTAAATAATTGAGACTGAGTTGCAGACAAGACATGGAAAAAAATCGCAGAAAAATAATAATTGACCTTTATTCATAGTGGTAATTTGGAAAAGCCCGAGTATTTAAGAAAAATTTGCTGGAATGATATAAATACTCAAGTATTATGCTATGCCTGATCATTTTTTTTTATAACCAGACATTTTGCTGCAACTATATTACATTCATTAAAAAAAAAAAAAGTGACCAGTACAATGTAAAATTCAGAAGACTAAGTCTTAAACAACTGCTGAAGAATCGAGTCCCATCATTTTAGCCTTTTACATTTCACAGACATAGATTGTTAGTGGCATGAACCCCACCTTCATGCTCCGTCTTTGCTTTGTGAAGACTTGTCCGTACTGAGATACAAATTAAAATCAAAATTGTGATGGAAGCCTAAAACTGCAGGATTGGCAATGTATGCAATATTGCAAATGAAGTAGGTCCTTAATGATCAATTAAATAAAATACCCACAGCCTAAACAACTAAAGAACTGCTGGCTTGAAGGAGAAACAGAACTTGTGCAGCTGCATATTCCTCCTAAACAATCCCACCTAGGGATTCACATCATCCTGTTCTCATTATTTGACAGTGACCAACTATCCATAATAAACTGTTTCTTAGGGGGGAAGATGCAGAGACACCCACTCTCTGGGTTTGTTAAATATAGGCATACTCTCCTCTACAGCCAATAGGCCAAATCAATTTTTTTTTAAAGTTCATCTGCCACTTCCTAAATAACCTTCCCTTTCTCTATCAATAGGCAAGAAAGACCATCTGCTTTCCAAACCAGGCAGCATCTCCATAGCAGCACATCTCCTCAGAGACCCACATTCAGAGTTCCTCTGGACCTGATCTTTTATAACTTCACTGTGGGAATTAGCAGTTGGACTGCATCTTCTGACTGGAATGATGCCTTTAGCTCTGCCTCAGACATCACCTTCTGTAAGTGGAATTTCAAGCTCCAGGCCCCTGTGGCAGGGTGGACTTGCCCCTACTTACTTTCTAGCCCCACAAAATGGCTCAAAAACCTTCTTCTGGTAAAACACCTTGGACCATTTATTTATTGGGTCCTTTCCCACCTCCAGACTATACCACCTCCTCCCAACAGTAACTTGGAGCTATCAGACTAGGTGAGGGGAGATCTCTAGTTGCCCCTTTCCACTTCCTTCACCTTTTGCACCATCTGGACTAATGAGTTAATTAGCCTTTCAGCTTCCTCTACCCCATCCCAATCTATCAACTGGAAGCAGTTCCCATAGTCAGGTGTGCTCTGGGGCAACACATTGGAGCTGCACTATCTGAGTGGGACTCAGGTGAAGGTGCTCAGTATTCTATCCCTTCCCCTCTGCAGGGTCTGTTACCCAGAATGCTCAGATATGCTTGGGATGAGCTACTCTCATCTCTTTCCTGCCTTAGTTAGAGCACCAGGACTCTTGGCTGAGGTAAGAAAAGATGACTTCATAAACCTAGACTGTTAGGCCTCATGATCCAACACATAGTTAACACAGTATTAGTGTAGCACATTAATGGTATGCTTAGTATAACCCATAGGTACTTCATCCCCTGGATTCTAGCCCTACATCAGTAGAGTGCTGTGTGCGTGAAAGCTGTTTTGCTTTGCAGTTACAGTTTGGATTAATTTCTTGACTCCTCTTGTTTTCCACTTTTCTCTCCATTGATTGACATTTATCTCTGCATTGGGGAGAGAATAACTGGGGCCTACTGACTTCCATTGTGGACTCACCTGACTTCAACCTGATGGGAAGCAGTTGGTGAGAGGGTTAATATGTGTTGAGCAGCTTCTGTCCCTGTCTCTCAGAAAATGTCTTGCTTTGGAAAGAGAATAGCCAATGCGGGTTAGAGAAAAAGAGCTATGACTGGTTAGCCCTGAAAGAGCCTTTTTTTTTTTTCTGGACACATGTAGCTGGATGTTGGTTTGGGCTCAAGGTAGAGTCTTGTTCTTCATGGCACAGGGGTCTATACAGTGTGCTTAAAATGAACCTGTAAATCTGCAGTTGGGGTTCCCAAAAATTGTGCCGTGACAGCTTAATGCCAGAAGATGCCCAAGCTCTGCTCTCTGCTGCTGCTGCAGAGTTAAACTGACTCTATCAGTTGGAACTGCAGCTTGTTTGGACTGTGCCGGTGTCTGCTACTATTTAAAGATGTGACCGCAGCCTGGCCTCCGTGTAGATGTGGTGCCCAGCCAGTATTTTGTGTACAGGATGAGTAGTCAGATGCCTAACTGCCTGAACTGAGTGTGGAAACTGGAGAAGGATACCAGCCAGAAACCTTGCATCTTCCTCCCTCCAAACTGTAGGCAGATGCTGATCTGACCCAGATTGGGATTTTGTGGCTCACCTTCCCTCCTCTAGTGGACAAACACCCCAAAAACTTTTTCTGGGAGCTAGGGATGGGTTTGGCGTCTGTGCTCACATAATGAATTTTGCAGCTCAGGCCTATGTTTAACAGTGGTGCAGGCCACATGCATCCACATCCAGGTTTCTGAGCATGCCAGATTAGACTCTTGAAAATGTGGTCCTTTGGGATCATGCAAATGAGCATTATGAAATTAAATTGGTGAGCGAGTACGCTGTGGCTTGTAAAGCACTACCCAGAGATTATTTATGGTCAATAACGAAGGCTATGTTTTAGTTACAGGTATTTTTAGTAAAAAGTCAAAGACTGGTCAGTAAACAAAAATTCATGGACCGTGACCTGTCCAGGACTTTTACTATATACCCCTAACTAAAACTTGGGTGGGGGGCTGGGGTGGTTTGGGAGGTGGTCTGGTGGCAAGGGGCTGGGGTGGTTTGGGGAAGTGGTCTGGAGGCAAGGGGCTGGGGTATTCTGGGGGGTGGTGGTCTGGGGGTGCCGCGGGTGCTGGAGGAGGTGGCCCGGGACCCCCACTGGTGTTGGGGGAGGGGGGAAAGCTGGGTGGCAGAGCGCCGCCCGGGACCCCCATTGGTGCTGGGAGGGGAAGCCAGGTGACAGCGCACAGCCCGGGACCCCTGCTGTGCTGGGGCAGGGTAGGGTTGGTGGAGCTGGCAGGCTCTGTACCTGGCTCCACGTATCCCTGCAGCTCCTAGGCAGTGGAGGGGCCAGGGGGCTCTGTGCATTGCTCCTGCCACAAGCACCATCTACACAGCTCCCATTGGCTGGGAACCACAGCCAATGGGACCTGCAGGGGCAGGGCCTGCAGGCAGCGCGCAGAGCCCCCTGTCCCCTCTGCCACTTAGGAGCTGCAGGACCATGCCAGTGGGAGCTGGGAAGCCCCCCATCTGAGATAAGCGCCGCCCCACACCCCAACCCTCCGCCCCTAGACCTGAGCCCCTTCCCACACACCCAAACTGCTGCTGCTGGCTGAGCCAGCACCAGCCGCTGCAGAAGTCCCGGAGGTCACAGAAAATCACGGAATCCGTGACCTCTGTGACAGACTCTCAGCCTTATCTATGAGTAAGCTTTGGACTTAAAATATGTTTCACATACTACATGCTAGGTAATAACATGAGAGGAGTCCATATTTCTAAAACTAAACTGACTCTTTATTAAGAAAACTGTGTATAAAGATGTTGGAACCACAGCTAACATTCTAGCCATGAACAGAAGACTGACTTCCTGGTGTCTCCTTCAAACTCTTCCCTCCTGCAACCTGTGTTCCTCCCTCCAAATTCCATGCAGGTTGCTACATCCATCTTTCCTTTTAACAATTTTTGCTGTCTTTTGTGACAGGATTTACTGACTTGGGGCCAGAGGTTATTAGTGTATGGCCTTTACCACCAGCCCATTGCAGCCTGCTGAGCTTTACAGGTTTCAAATCACTATCCCACTTGTTTGTGTTATCATTGTTATTGCAGGATTGTTTAGGGTTACCATACGTCCGGATTTTCCCGGACATGTCCGGCTTTTTGGTCCTGAAATCCCCGTCCGGGGGGGAATTGCCAAAAAGCCGAACATGTCCGGGAAAATGCCGGCATCCCTGCCCCCCAGTCCCCTGCTTACCTGAGCGGCTCCGGCAGGCTGCGAGCTGCAGGCGGATTCCCCACTGCTTCCCCCAGACACCTCAGCTCTGTGTAGCTGAAGAGCCGAGCTGCCCGAGCGCTACTGGCTTCACAGTTTGCCGGGCAGCCCCCAGACCTCCAGCCCCTGTGCCTCCAGCCGGGCGCTTCCCCTCCCGGGCTTCGGCTGCGCTGGAGAAGCGCCTGGCCGGGGGCGCAGCGGGTCTGGCGGTCTGGGGGCTGCCCAGCAAACCGTGAAGCCGGTAGTGCTTGGGCAGCTGTTTTGCGTGGCTGGGAGGGAGGAGGGGGAATGCGGGGCGCTCAGAGGAGGGGGCGGAGTTGGGGCGGGAACTTTGGTGAAGGGGCGGAGTTGGGGCGGGGCCAGGGGCGGGAAGGGGCGGGACCAGGGCCCCATGGAGTGTCATCTTTTTTAAAACCTTAAATATGGTAACCCTAGGATTGTTTCCATTCTGTTGCTGCCTTCATTCTGTTGGGTGGCGTCCTGTTTGTCCTTTGTGTTGCATATGTACCTCATTTCTTCTACCTCTCCTACATCCGGCTACCTGCTAGCTGAGGCTTTCTAGGTCCATATTTTCTATTGAATGCTGGATAGGACCCTCAGTGACCGTTCTCCTCCTTCTCTCAAACTGGGGATATTCTGATGCTGTATTGCAACCAAATCCATGGTTTGCACTGCACAGCTGTGAGAGATACTCCTATGCGTCCGCTACTATAACTCCCAGAGATAATCTCTTGTTTGTGGGTTTCTTATCAACAGGGTGTATTTGCCCACTGGCCTCAGAATGGTTTTATTGTATGTCACCAGCACTTGATCACATTTGCTGTTTATCAGCATTGCTGGGATTACTCTGCAGCTGGCTCAGGAATCCATCTGGGATTGAATTAGTCGTTCTAATAGCATAGCTGTAAATATGCAATTAAATGACTGGCAGCCTTCTTCTGTAGTGCATGTAACCCTTCTGCCCATTAAGTTGGCAGCAACAAGGGCCGGGTTCTGTATCTAGGGGTTCCATTTCAATAACGCAATGCAAAACCGGCTCGAGCCCCCACCCAGTGACCTGGGACAATTACATACCACCCCCTGGGTGCCTCTAAGAGGCAATACTTCCCCTCTCGCAAGCACGGAGTCTGAGTGTAACAGAAAATGTTTAATAACATGAAGTAAACAACATCAGCAGTAAATTGGAAAAACACCACAAACAGGATTCATAACACAAACCGTGAGCAAAAACCCACCCCAGCAAAATTGGGCTGTCCCCTTTCCCGTTGGTTCTTGAAAGCAGCAACCCAAGAATCCCCAAAGTCCCAAAAGTCCAACAACCGCCCCCAAAGTCTCTGTCCCTGGTCAGTGCAGCCCCAGAGTTCAAAGGGGGGGGGACACAGAGTGTTAAGGGGCACCTTACGTGATCCGAGGCCAACCGGCTGCCTCTCCGTGGGGTTCCGCTGCAGCCTTCACCACAAGCCGCTCCACTCCACCAGCTGTCCCGTGAGCCACTCCTGCCATCCCACAATGCTCTGGCAGCTGCTCCGCTCTGCTCCGCTCCCCGACCTGTGAGCCGCTCAGCTCCGCTCCGACCGTCCCCATGAGGCTCCACTCTGCTAGCTGCCCCGCCAGCCGCTTAGCCATATAGCTTCAGGCTCCCCCACTCGTTAACACAGCACTCAGTGATCTCAGCTCTTAATAACTTTAGCTCTTTTGTGATTTCAGCTCTTAGCAAGTTCAGCTCATAGTAGGGGAGCCCCAGTGCTAGTGCACCCTTGGCCCAAAGTGAATTCAGCTCAGCAGCCTGTAACTAGATTCCTAATAGAATCAAAGTTAGCTCTGATATTCAACAGTGGAGAGAAGAAGTAGTGCAAGTGGTGTTTCAAACCCTCAGAGAGGGCCCATCCCATCAGGTACAAATACCTGTTCCCATCCTTTCTCCATTCACTGGGTTTTGTAACCCATGCCCCTTGTCAAGCAAGTGCTACTTAGGTAATGGTGAAGGACTCACTCAGTCCTTCTGTCATACAACAGTTCCACTGGCCTTGATTCACAGAATCAGGGTAACAAAACTTTATTCTTCCTGCCCCAATAACAGAGAAAACTGGGGATCCCACACCAGCCAAAGTAACCACTTTGAGTTGCTGTTGTTTCATGCCAGGCGAGTGGGTGTGCCTATGCAAACAAGATCAGCCCCTGGAGTTATTTTCCACACTTGCCATAATTCACCACCAGATGTCAGGATAGAGCTCATCCTGACTCTGCTTACACGTGTACATTAGCAGATCCCAAAGAGTCTCCAAGTCAAACTGCAGATATTCTCCTCTTCACTAGAAGTCTCTACACCCTCAGGCACTGCACATTCTGCTGCTTTTCCCCTTCTTCCTGGGGTAGCTTCAGCATTGGAACAGACAATGGTTCTATTTTCCACACTTTTTACCCCATTGTCCATAAACTGGGCATTTTTCTTTCTGCCTTTTGTGTTGCTTTCCGCAGTATGTACACTGGACTATGATGTTCACATTTTCAGTCACTCCATCTTTGTCCTGCTTCCTGGGTTCCTTTAGATTGAGCCTATTCTACACTAGTAGCTATCGCTGTTTTGATCCTTTCCCCGGGCAGTTCATCTGCCCTTGCTATTTGGAAGCATTTTTCTGGGGTTAGATCTGTTTCACTTGTGGAAGCTGAAATCAAATGTCCCATAAATTATCCTATCTCCTAATCAGGGAATCTTTTATGTCTCCAAAGTTACATGTGGACAACAGAGTTCTCAGCTCTGCAATGTAAGTGTCTGTTCTCTCTTTGTTTCAGGTTTAAAAAAAACAGACCAGTATCTCTTCACAATTTCATTTTGTCTGGTGTCACAATACTCCTCAAACACCTCTACCAGCTGTTCCAGCATTTTGGGCATTATTTCTGGCAATGGTTCTCGCTTCTTGTCCTGTTTTCCAACAGAGATAGTTAAAAAAACGCTTTACCTCATTTTTTCATCTTTATCCCGATGCTTGGAAGGATTAGATTTTTATCGTAAGTGTTGAGGAAAAATATTTCCATT
Source organism: Chrysemys picta bellii (assembly GCF_011386835.1). Taxonomy (NCBI): domain Eukaryota; kingdom Metazoa; phylum Chordata; order Testudines; family Emydidae; genus Chrysemys; species Chrysemys picta. The sequence continues at coordinate 135,091,517 of NC_088794.1, read as the reverse complement.
GATAATAAAAGAAATGTACAGATAGGCAGAGTAAGAAAAATGTTGTTTGAGAACATATTAGAGTTAGATTTGAAGCTATTTACTTTGTATATTTTTACGTGTGATGTTGACCCTTCCTCCCCCGATAATTTCTCACAACTGAAAATTTAAAAAATACAATTTGAAAAAAAAATGCTTAAAAATAAACATTGATATTTTCTGTCAAAATTATTTTAGAAAATTTAAAATTTAATTCTGCCAAGCCTTTTTATCCCCCATGGTCAGCTCTGCATACAGACTCAATTATTGCTTCCCCTGCTTCCATGCTTGTCCAAAGTATTTTGTCTGCAAATTCAGCAAGCCCTGCGTTTGGAGTCCCTCCATGCTGCCTGTTTGCTCTGTTTCTAGGTGTTGCTTTGTTTGCTTGTTAATCACAGTAGGGACACCACTCATCCGATTTTTGAACTGGACAGCCCTCTTTTTGGGTAGTTTGTTCTCCATCTGGTACTGAAACAAAACTAGACATAGTTTTGTCCAGTGTTGGATGGGAGATGCCATTTTGAAGCATGTGCTGCTCCAGTCCCGCCAGCTTGAACTCGCATGTATTGTGTGTGTAAGGTCATGCCAGCAGGGATGGAGCAGTGTGCTCTTCAAAATGGTTTCCCCTGTGTGACATGATGGTGCATGTGAGGTCATGCAGGCAGGGGTGGGCCCACACCATTCCCAGAAGTACCAGAATGTCCTAAATCAGTCTTCCTTGTTGTGGGCCTCACTAGAGTGCCTACTGCTGCCATGTTTCTTGTACCATGTGTTGGGTAGTAACATGAAGACTCCATGTTTCTAAAACTTAACACTGTTTGTTAAGAGAACTATTTACAGAGGTGCTGTAACTGCAGCTAGCATTCCAGCCACTTGCACGCAGACTGGCTTCTGCTGGGTGTAGTCTGAGTGGAGATACTTCACAACGAGGCATAACATCTTGGCCCTATGTGGGGGGGGGAGTTGTTTTGCCAAAGTCTCTTTTCAGAACCCCCATTTCTATGTCCTGATTTTCTCTGTGGGGAGCTGTGCACTTCATTGGCCATTCCAAAAAATCAAACACACCAAAAAAATCAACAATGTTTGGTTAGTCTTAAAGGTGTCAGCATCCCAACACAGGTAGTCAGGACCAAGGGTTGGAGCAGGAGCAACCCTGAGGTATAGAGTAAAGTGTAATCAGGTTCCAGGCCAGGGTCGATATTAAGGGTCAGTGCCTGACCCAGGGTCAGAAGGCAAATTCCAAATCAAGCTGAGGTTGAAGCCAGGAATTAAGGAGCAAGGAATGGTCATGACAGTTACAGGAAATCCACACTGTTGCCTGGACACCTCCTGGAATGCCCATAGGATTATATAGGGTGGGGAGTCAATCAGCAGCCATGAGGTTGCTCCCTGTCAGATCCCTTGTGACGGAACTTCCCATGGTCTGTGTCTGCAGAGGGTTGTGGGCAGTGTGCGTGAGCTGGTTACAGCTGTTGCTAGGTGGCAGTATGGAACTGCCAACTGCCTAGTAGCATTTCACGTCTGAGTTCTAGACCTGTGGGGCCTTACCGAAGGGAAGCTTTGCCATTTAAAACAAAAAGAGGCACAGTCTGTTTCTGATTAATAATGGTGTAGCCACATTACTCCCATCCTACTGGTCCTTCAGCATGTAACATATGTGAACAGACTGTGTGCCTCCATCACCTATGCTAATATTCTAGCAGTATTCCAAAAGGTACCCAAGGGGTGCACTGCTGCCTAGCATACTCAGAGTTTGCAGCTAGTATTGCGCTGCATGCCGTATGCTATCTACTAGTATTCTTTACTTCCCAGGCTCTAACACAATGCTAGTATACTGGCAAATTCCCTTTGAAAAACAGACGCCTCATACAATTTGCTTCAGTCTGATTTAGAAAGGAGGATTTAACAAGAGTGAAGCTTTGCTCCTTCACTGGTTAACATACAGCATATAAATACATGCTTTCCCATTTGTGCACTGACAACAGAGAGTGCACATTGATAAGAATCTGTATCCTCTCAAGCTCTGCTGGACATTTACTCCATTATCAGCTAGGTGCACATTGTAGTTATAGAAATGATAAATAATTTTTTGGTAGGAATAGAATTTAAAATGGTTTAGCCTACATTAGCAATGGGGAAGCACGCTAGACCATTCATCAGCCCCAGGTATCCAGACAAGCTCTTCAGGGGGATGAGCGTCAGGAAAGATCTATCCAGTTCTGTTCTTTAATACATAAATGGATTGTCATTGTTGAATCGTGTAGCCAACAAATGTCTCCGGCCTTTCTGCAGGCCATAGCAGGCATAGCCAGCATAAGAGGGTCACGGTGGAACTGAGAACCGGGGCCAACATCTTTAATTACAGTACTTTCCCAGTCTGGCTTTCTAGTTGGAACCACGAGCTTCAGCTTCTAGAGTAAGAACCAATTTGCTGTGGTTTTCTCTTTAACCAATTTCCTGTGGGTTTCATGCTGTATGTGCTCAACTAGAGAAGCATTTCCTGCATAAAGGCAATTTGAGCTCCTTGGGAGTTTTTAGTAAGGAGATCAAATCAAACAAAAGGGGAATGTATGGTTCATACATTCCACAATATCACTTTAGCCCTTGTGATGTTTTAATAGATTAAAAGGGGATCCTGAGTTGGGCAATTAAACAAAGACGAATAAAAGGCTTTTGAGCATAGCCATAAACACTGTGAGTGCTTTGACGGCTGCAATTCCTTTGATACATTCTCTGTTTTATGTAGCCCTGTTTCTCTAGGGCAACTCCTCAGTTTTTTGTGCTTGTTGCTAGTGCCATACAATGTTTTGCTAACTTCTAGTTTGCTCCTGTTCCCAGTGAAGCCTAGAAAGTCACTGGGATGGGGGGAGTGCTTCCCCTGTTTATGAGCTGCCCAGAGTAGACACTGCCAGGGGATGGCTTTGCCCTCTCAGTGGCTGCTAAGGTTACGCTAATTTGCTCCCCTGATACAATGGTTTGAGCATTAGCCTGCTAAACCCAGCATTGTGAGTTCAATCCTTGAGGGGGCCACGTAGGGATCTGGGGCAAAATCAGTACTTGGTCCTGCTAGTGAAGGCAGGGGGCTGGACTTGATGACCTTTCAGGGTCCCTTCCAGTTCTATGAGATAGGTATTTCCACTTTCTGCCCCTCCCCTGAATGCCCTGTGAACCAAGGGCTCCTTTGGAAGTGGTGCGGAGGGTCCCTATGCTGGGGATGTTCCTCAGGACGGGGGTGGGGAATCATGCCTGCTTTACAGCCCTTTTATGCAAGGGGACCCACAGGACAATGATGAACTGGGCCCCATTAGAGCAGTACCAGCAGCCCCCAGCTCAAACCAGACAGCGAAGGAGCTAGAAAAAGGGTAGAGAGAAAATATTGAAAACTTTGGAAATGATTAACTGGGTCAAAAACAGTGACATTCACCCTTTAATTAGGTGCAGCCTTTGGAGACAGCTGCTCCCAGCATGCCTCGCTCCTAACTGGAAACTATAGCCCACATGTGCTGGAGGATGGACTTGCTCTAATAATGTCTGTGATCTGGATCCAAGATGGAATGTGTCTCCAAGATGGAGCATTTGCATGAAACAGAATAGGTTGAAGCTGCCATTAATTAATGGCATCTCAGTGGACTGCAGATCGGTATTTAAATTAAGGGCAATTTCAACCTATTCTGCTTCATGCAAGTTTGGGGCTGCCTTCAGGCTGCTGACATGTTGCCAACGTGGCCATCAGTGTGGTAAAGTTTGGATGTCCAAATATACAGCAAATAAGAGCCCTGCTTGCTGGGGATGAAATGTCAAAGCTGGGCTGGAATTCAGATGCCAGAGATAGGCACAGAAAGGGGCAGCATTAGGGCTAGGCCTCCATTTTCACTTCCTCTTGTTCATCTTCCACATTTCAGTTCCCTCCCTTTGAGCTTTGTAAATAATCTTAAAATTACAAAAGTGGGAATTGGAAGAATATGCTCAGTGGACCAGAAGCTTTAAAAAGCACTGGAGACTTAATTGAGGCTGACGAGGATTGCAAGTTATGTACTTACATTATATGTATTCATTGATCACAGGATGTCTGAGCTGCCAATTAAATACAGCTGTGAAAAAAGTAAATACGATCCTAGGATGTATCAGGTGAGGTATTTCCAGTAGATGTAGAAAAGTAATAATGCCATTCTACCAGTCACTGGTAAGACCTCCTCTGGAATACTGTGTATAATTGTGATCACCCATGCTCAAGAAAAGATTAATTGTACCTGGAACAGGTGCAGAGCTGGGCTACTAGGATGAGCAGAGCAAAGGAAGGACCCATGTTAAGAGAGGAGACTAAAAGAGCTTGGCTTGTTTAGCCTAGCAAAATGGAGGCTGAGAGGGGATCTGCTTGCTCTATATCAATACGTTGGGGGTCAAACATCAGGGAGAGGGAAGAGCTATTTAAGCTGGTATAAGAACAAATGGGTATAAACTGGCTCGGAGTAAATTTAGACTGGAAATTAGGTTTTTAACCATCACAGCAGTGACATTGTGGAACAACCTTCCAATAGGAGTGGGGCGGGGGAGAGGGGCAAACAATCTAACTAATTCTAAGCTAGAGCTTGCTACATTTATGAATGGGATGTGACAGGTTTGCCTGTGATAGCAGGGGACTGGATTCAATGACTCAAATGGTCCCTTCCCATCCTATGCCTTATGTTCCTATGTATTACAGTAATGCCTAGAAATCTCAGCCAAGGACGAGGAGCCTATTGTGCTCAGCATAGTTCAGAAACATAATGAAGGTATGTGAGTAGGTGGGATCATGATGGAACCGAGTGACCAGAATCTAGCAGAAATAGGTCCCTATTAAATAGGACATTGAAGCGGCCTTTACAAAATCATTTTTATTCTTGCACTTGGCTGAGCTGTCAAGCTTCAATATTCTCATCTGTGGGGTTTGTGGGTTGGGTTCGTGCCTGTGGGATAGGATCTGGCAACTCTGAGAGACTCCAGGACCAATATTTTTTCTATCAGATGGTTTGAGTTACAGCATCTCCTCCCTTTCCCAATTAATCTCCTTTCCCTCACAGGCATTCCAACATTAATGAGCACTTGGAGAGCTCAGCTTTTTTGCTCAAAGTTCACTCTTTTTGCTTGTCGAAGATTGAATAACATGTCCGTCTCCAGCAGGAGTTATTCTTGTCTGACTGCTCTGTCCTAGTTAGCTAAATATTATTGGAGCTTGTGGCTCATTCCTTCTAAAGCAGATGGCGTATTAGGACACTGTTTACTGCTTGCTCTGCTGCATTACATACGTTGGCTGAATGGGGGAATGGTTCAAGAGTGCACTGGGAAGGTCAGAGGGAACGCATGGGATAAGAACTACAGAACTACCAGTGAATGCTAAGATGGGATTCAAAAAACATCCAGGGGGAGACAAAGGCCAGAATTGCTGCTATGGGTAGACACTAGAAGCAATTAAAAGATTCAGAGGGAATCGCAACAAGGTGGAGAAAGGGCAAAGAGAGCCAAGGAAAACTAGAGCTATTGAGCAGAGAGATTTGACTGAAAACATCAGCTACTCCCTGTGGCAGATAACTGAGAACGAGGGAAAGAGTTGGAGAGCTTGCCATGTGAGACAAAAGAGTGGGTGATACTGGAGTTCCAGAGCAGCAGCAGGGGCAGGGACCACACTGCTTGGGACCAAGAGCAGAGAAGAGGGGTTTGGAGAGATGGATGATCAGCACAAAGGGTCTGGCTGGAGACAGAGAAGCAGAACAACACAGGAGTGAGAAAAAGAGCAGAATAGTGACTAGTGAGAGGAGAGGCATTGAAGGAACTGGAGAGCTTCAAAAGTCAAAGTACAGGAATCTACAGTGCATAGGGCTTACTATAATCCATAGGAACGTGGAGGGTGGAAGAGGAGCTGACAGGCTGGGTCATAAGAACAATGAGGAGATCTCCAGGCTGATCAAAAAAATGAAGGAATTTTTATTGTTACCCAATTTCTAAAGCCCAGGGAGACTGTAACACACAAGCAGGAATGTTCACATTTCTAGAGCTCATCTGCTTAAACAGTGTAATTACCCAGTCTTCAAATCAACCTCCCAGATGACCCACGTGATCAGACTGGCATTTGTATTTGTTCTAACACATTTCTACAGGTGCATTCTCATCTCCATAGCAATGTGACTGGCGAGATTCAGAGCTTTTCTTAGACTTGTGGAATCACTGCTTCGCTTGGGGGCAATGTTCTTTGTTCAAAAAGCTGCAGTGCTAAATTATTCACAAAGGCGATGGATTAAGCTGCCGCCTATTTTGACACTTCTCGTACAGCTAACTACACAAGATATAGTCAATATTTTAAAAGTGCCATAATAGGGGGTGTGGCCATATCCTCTTTATGAGCCATGTATGTAGTCATCACTCCAAAGCCTCTGGCGAAAGTGTTCCGAGGCACTTCTTTGATCAGGATTTTGCCGTCTGCCACATCTGGAATCTCTAGCATCCAGTCTGCTCCTGAAATTTTCTTCATCTCTGTTTAGCATTGTGAGGTCATGAAGTCATTTGCTCCCTGAGTTTGCGAAGTGTTTGCTGTGAATCTAAATTATGTAAAGTGCAGCGAGGTAATACAGTGAGGGACACGTAAATGCTGCTATAATGTCTTGTTTACATTAACTGAACTTATGTCTGTCTGCAGCTAGAAGACATGAAGACTTCCTAGTACACAGTCATCAGAGCAAAAAATATCCACGCAGTAGCTGTTGGCACTAATTAGCTGCTTTGGTTAGTTGATTTGAATTAATTTACTTTATTGTGTGAGTGTTGCTAGGGTGCTCGGTGGCTATTCTAGTGGATCATAGCACTTAGGCTTTGTCTATATTGCAGCCTGGACCAGTTACCTAAAGGTGACATTTTAAACCAATCCAGTTAAAATGATGCCAACCTTGTGTGGGCACTCTTAATTTGATTGTCTGGTTTAGCTGGGTTTAGCTTAACTTTATATGGAACTGAATTAAACTGACAAACCAGATTTAGATCAAATTATGAGTGTCCACCTATAGCTTTGCATCATTTTAACTAGATTGGTTTCTCACTTGATTTAACGTTAAACTGCTGTACCTTTGAATACAGAAAGGCCTAAATGGCAGGACACCAGGAGCTTGTGTCCAGGCATGCTCATTGTCAAGCTGTGCTACCGTGGCTCAAGAGCATGGGTGCCAGCCTCCGTGCAGACTGTTGGGGAAACAGGTCACAAACCCCCAAAGTGGCTGGGAGTTCTATACTTAGATTTCACCAACCGATTATCAAGTGTAACTCCTCAGACACTGTAACAGCCTAAATATGGAGTCACAGACAGTCCCATTGGGTACTCTGATCTGTCTTGTCACCCGGGTAAGCTTACCTTTGTGACAGATGGTCCATTACATCAAAGATCACAGCAATATTCAGGTTACTCCCAGTCCCAAAGGACCTGTCACTCACCCCAGGTTAATTGCACTTTAGATTTCACACCAAAGATGACACCTGTAGTTTATTATAGACAATCCTATCTAAAGATTTATTATCAAGGAAACCAAATAAGAGAGTTTTTTACAAGGTTAAAGCATGTAAACATATAGATACACAAATAAGTTCCAGTCTTAAGCTTCAAAAGGTAATAAAAGCTTCTATAACAAGCAAGCTCTATATGTCTTTTAGAGCTAACCCAGGCCAAACACTGGGGATCGTTGCTTTTACCTAGAAAACTTTGCCCTTGAGAATCCAAGCAGCATAGAATCATAGAAATGTATGACTGGAAGGTACCCCGAGAGGTCTTCTAGTCCAGTCCCCGGCACTCAAAGCAGGGCTAACTATCATGTTTATCTAGGTATCTGATAATTCTGTTCTTTATTAAGTTTCAACCAATTTGCCTGGTAGTAAACTTAGGGTTATATCTGAATAAATCATATAGACTTAAATCTGGCAAGAGAGAATCCTACCAAGTCATAAGGAAGCTTGGCAAAGCAGTCCAGTCTGGTGATGGAAGAATTCAAAGGTTCTGGATTCTAACCCTTATTTCTAGGCTCCAGAGCCCGTAAGTGCCTTGACTGGATCCGACAAGGCATTCTTTATTTTTTTATGCCTTCTCATCAGAAACATGCTTTAACAACTCATTCCTCAGCTGCCCAGAAATCTCAAACACACAATCTTTAATTTCATCACAAACTTCTTTGATTTGGCAGCAGCTCCAGAGACCTTGCTGACTTTTCTTGGCATTGGAGAGACTTTCTAAGAGTCAGGAACCAGTTGGGGGCCAGAGTCAATGATCTTTATTTAAACAGAACTCCCATTGATTTTAATGTGAGCATTGCTTGATAGAGGCCTGTTGAATTGACTTAAAATGTTTCTGCATGTCCCATGTTCAGTAGGATCTAGTGAGGAATGTATTAGGCTCTGGATGAAGGTTGGTGTTTGGATCTCACTACTTAGCAGCTCCAGAGAAAAGGCAGTGCTGCCCTCCTCATATATGATCTATGCTTTTTAACAAGAAATCATTGTAAATGATACTGTTAACAATGTAAAATAATAAAACTGGCATTTAATCTGCTCCAAGTTTCTTTTCCCTTGGGTGTCTCCCAGTGCCTACCCCTACTTCCACAAAGGTTGAGTTCTCCCCAGCCCACTCCTTCTTAAGCATGGTTTTTCATTTCTTCCCTCTGCCTTAGCAGAATCTGTGGCATGGGAATACAATGCCATGAGTCAAGGAACATACTCTCCCCTTCCTCCTCCACCCAGCCCCGTCAGTTTTTCAGAAGAGAAATGCTACTTTATCTGATAATGTCCAAGTGCGGGTAGATGCCAATATCAATAGACCTCCTAAGGTAACTAAACAAGCCACGTTACTGACGACTGAAGTTGATTTTATTTAGCTTATAGGAGCACTGGTTTATTTGTGTTAATATCTAATCAAGCCATTCGTACATCCTCATAAGCGTGCCTTGAAAATGTGTATGAAGTATGCTACATATAAATAATGCCATTATAAGTGTCAGGTCAGACAATAAGATTAAAAGACTTTTTTGTTCCTGGGTTCACTGAAGCTGAAAATGAAGATTTTATAAGGGGACTCATACAAGGCAATTGCTCATGCCATATGAAATGTGTGTGAGAGATCATTTGTTCCTTCCCCTAAGATATTTAGATTTGCTATTTTCCTTCAAGCATTTATTTAAGTGGAATGTTTACTTTTAAGACCAACATAACAATTACATGATGTTTCTCTAGTTACTAACAGAGCTATAAATCAAAACTTGGACAGCATGAAGCACTGAAAAAAATTGTTTACATCAAGTAAAACGTTATTTGGCTAAGTGGGGTATAAACTGTCATATAATGGCTAATAGATGCTATGAGCATTCATGCTTGAATGTTAAAAAGTCAGCACTGCATCCAGAGTTTGATTTGTAAGTATGTAAAGAGATGTAGATTGCAATCAACTCTCACCTCAGACCTGATAATTTCATTACGCCAAATACATCTTACAGGCTATTTTATGCATAAAGAGTAATATGCAAGGTATCTACAGAAAGCTCATAACTTGTCAAGATTTGTAATACAACGCTACCTTGATATAACACGACCCAATATAACATGAATTTGGATATAACGCGGTAAAGCAGTGCTCCGGGGAGGCAGGGCTGCACACTCCGGTGGAGCAAAGCAAGTTCAATATGACGCAGTTTCACCTATTACGCGGTAAGATTTTTTTGGCTCCCGAGTACAGCGTTATATTGAGGTAGAGGTGTAATTGTGAACATATGTACCGGTAATATTTAAGGAATCATGTATTTTATATTGAAAGTATGCTTTATGCACTTGGCGTAAAAATAGTCACCAGGGATAATATGTCTCAGTGATGGTCCATTCCAGCAAGGTTGGAGTACTCACCCTGGGATGGTTGGTGATGCAGTGCAAGGCTCAACCTTTCGCCTTGCACGGTACTAGGATTTTCAATGGGAGACCATCGGAGGCAAATGCAAACAACCAAAATCACCTGAAGCTAAAAAAGGAACATTACAGTAAGACAAGGGTTCGCCCAGTCTGTGAATAGAAACAAGAGGCTGTTTTCAGTATAACGCAGAGGTGGGCGAAGCACTCTTCACTGAGAAACGCTCTTGTGGAGGGGCGGTGTTCCATGAATATTTGGATCCTGCTTCTTGGGAAACCAGCCAACTTTGCAACTGCCTGAACTTTGGGGGAGGAGAGGAACACCCTACTTTGAGGTAGGAAAGGGAACTATTGATAAGCGTAGATCCAGATTCACTGTCTGTGATTTTTCGTCTTATATTGTAACCATTTGTTTCCATGACTTACTCTCAATTCTAGTTAAATCTTTGTGCTATCTTAAATAAACCTACTTTGGTTTGATTATAAGTGCTGTGTGGGTTACAGGAGGGGTGGTTTAAGATAAAACTGTAAACTGGGGTAAACTGCACCAGGGCCGGCTCCAGGCACCAGCTAAAGGAGCAGGTGCTTGGGGCGGCACTCCAGCCGCTATTGGGGCGGCAGGTCCAGGTCTTTGGCGGCAATTTGGCGGCGGGTCCCTCGGTCCCTCAGTCAGTGAAGGACCTACCGCCGAATTGCCGCCGAAGAGTGGAGCAGTGCGATGGTGCTGCTGCAGCTTTTTTTTTTTTTCCGCTGCTTGGGGCGGCAGAAAACCTGGAGCCGGCCCTGTGAGGAGCTGGTATTTCTGTGAGTAGCCAGTGTCAGGGGCTTGAGTTCACAGGGGAATGATTCAAAGGGACTCAGAGTGGGGCGGCAACTATTGTTAACCTGCAAGGTGAAGACAGGGATGGCATAGCCCAGAGGAGAGTGCTTGAGTAGCTGACACCCAGCCAGGCCCAGGCAAGGCTCCCTCACACTGGAGGCAGGGGGTGACAGTCCTGGCTGCCTCCAAACTCACAGCATTTGAAATTTTTTATGGTGTTGCTTTTTCAGCCATGTTGATAACATTTAGTAATGGTTGGTCGTGCTTTCTGGGACCTGATGCTTGTTGTTAAAATGGGTATAATTCCATGGGTTTCAATTGGAATTGTCTGTTACTGAGAGCCTGACTGGCCCATGATGTTTAGTCCTTTAGGATCAGTCAGGCATGTGACTGCCATCTGTAGGGTTGGGGATGTTGTAAATTGTGGCAGTGAAATGATGGCGGATCCCTCTGGCCAACTTCTCATCTTTCAGTGTATCTTCTTTGTGACAGTAACCAGAGAGTTAGAGACTGCTTCCATGGAAGTTTAGTAACCTCAGCATGGAGGTTGGGCCTAGGAGCACAAATGACAATATGTGGTGAACTGTACTTTCAGCCACACAAGAATACAAGCTGGAAACAGGGTGTGCATGAATAACCAGAATTAAGTGGTGTGATGTTTCACTCTATATTATTTTTGAAAATATGCTTATGATATGACCTAACTGAAATGTACTTTATGCAAGATGGGTCTGTAAGGTATCATTGGAAAGGTTATAATTTACTGAATGTAATTGTCCAATTTGTATGCCTGTATCATTTCTGTATCTGAAGTTAAGACTATTGATTATGAGGGATAGCTCAGTGATTTGAGCATTGGCCTGCTAAGCCCAGGGTTATGAGTTCAATTCTTGAGGGGGCCACTTAGGGATCTGGGCCAAAATCAGTATTTGGTCCAGCTAGTGAAGGTAGGGGGCTGGACTCAATGACCTTTCAGTGTCCCTTCCAGCTCTATGAGATAAAATCTGTATTTCGACTATGCTACTTTGTGTGACGCCCACTGCTAACACTTCAGATACAACAAAGGAAAAGCCAGACGGGGCTCATGGGCCATTAGCAGAGACAGTGGACTGTGAAAGAGCTTAGTCTTGCTGGAGACAGCCTACAAGCAATGGCTGCCACAGCCATGCAGAGACCAGACTCTGAGTCTCCTGGTCCTGGATACCCCTCCTCCCCTTTTGTAATGCCAGTGGTTTTCCACTAGAAGACAAAGGGATTCCACCTTACACAAGAGCTATATAAGGCAGGGGAGTGACATCATCATGGCTCTCCTCTGCCTCCCCACCCAAAGAGACACTAAAAAAGACCTGGAAGCAAAAACTGAACTGAGGGGAGAAGGGTTGAACCCAAGCTAGAAGGGAGCCTCTCAAGAGGGAGACTTTCAAGACTTTCTGTATCTGTCTGCAACAATATCTAGGGTGAGAAATATTATTTGTAACCAGTTTATTTAGTGAAACTAGTTTAGTTTGTATGTTTGGTTTCATTTGCTTAGTAATCTGCTTTGTTCTGTTTGCTACCCCTTTTACCACTTAAAATCTGCCTTTTATAGTTAATAAAATTGGTTTTGTTTATTATTAAACCCATTTTCTGTAATGTCTAACTGGGGCAGGGGAGGGGGAAGTGAGAAGTTGTGCATTCCTTTTTCCACATTGAGGGAGGAGGCGGATTTCATAATATATCTTAGGGTTTACACTCCCAGGGAGGTGGACACCTGAGTGCTAAATAAGCCTTCCCAGAACTGTTTGTCTGTTTCATTCTGCAGTTGGGTGTGGCCCTGCCTGTGTGTTTGCTGGAGGAGGCTTAATAGCCTAGCTCAGCAAGATAAGTAAAAAGGGTGCCCAAGCTGGTATAAGAGGCAGGCTCAGTGGTATCTCAGCACATCAGGTGGCATCCTAAGGGGGTCCAACCTGTCACAAATGTATCCTCAAAAAATATACTGATCTGTCTTTATTATTCAATGTTTATAGTTCAGTAACACCTAGGCTGGGCACCACTGTGCTAGGTGCTACACAAACACATAGGAAATGACAATCCCTGCTCCCAAGAACATATGAAGCCAGGCTACAGTATCAAATGAATAAAGGTAGAGTATGCACTAACAATACACACACGTAGCATGTGGCCCTGCAGTACCAGCTTCTCTTTATTTGTATTCCAGTAGTACCCTCAGTGTACTAGGCACTGGACTCTAATATAGGGTTGCCAGGCATCCGGAATGCCCGCTCGAAAAGGAATGCTGGCAACTCCAGGCAGCACAGCTAACAGGGCTGCTAAAAGTCTGGTTGGCTACCCTGAGCAGGGCAGGCAGGCTCTATGCCCAGCTCCGCATGGCTCCCAGGAAGTGGCCAGCGTGTTCCTCTGGCTCCTAGGCAGAAGGGTGGTGAGGGGGGGCTCTGTGCGCTGCCCCTGCCCCGACTGCCAGCTCCACAGCGCCCATTGGCCAGGAACGCCATGGCCAATGGGAGCTGCGGAGCCGGTGCTTGGGGTGCTGCCTGTGGACGGGGGCAGTGCACAGAGCCTCCCTGGCCGCCCATCTGCCTAGGAGCTGGGAGCGATGTGCCACCGCTTCTCAGGAGCCACGTGTACTTCCTCCATCCCCGGGAAATGCTGGGGCCACCTGAGGTCAGTGCTGCCCAGAACGCACACCCCCTCCCATGCCCCTATCCCCGCCCTGAGCCCCCTCCTGCACTCCAAATCACTCTTCCCTGGCCCTACCCAAGAGCCTGCACCCCCAGCCCACACCCCAGCCTGGTGAAAATGAGTGAGTGAGGGTGGGGGAGAGTGAGTGACAGAGGAAGCAGGGATTGAGTAAGTGGCGGGCAGGGTCTCTGATGGGATTTTCTGCAATTAGAAAGTTGGTAACCTTATCCTAGCATTCATCAGGGTGCAAGTACTAAGGGAATCATCTCTGAAGGAATACCATAGGGTTACCCATGTATATGGTACATATAGTACATACACACAACCACAGGTAAGTCAGCTACATTTCCAGTATAATCTTAATACTGTTTAAATATAAATATTGCACACAAACATAACTAATTAGAGAAAATAAAATTTGATTCTAAAATACACCTCTTATCTACAACTTGCTTTCCAAATACAACCTCAGGTTTAGAAAGCAAAAGCTTACATGCAGTATACATAAGATGTGGTCACATTTAAAGTGGTTTTATAGTGACATTAATGCCAATATGCTTTGTCTGCAACTACCATTTCACAGTTTCCGTAGTCATTCATCCTCCTTGCTAGGGTGACCAGACAGCAAGTGTGAAAAATCGGGACGGGGGGGGGGGGGGAAATAGGAGCCTATATAAGAGACCCCAAAATTAGGACTGTCCCTATAAAATCAGGACATCTGGTCATCCTAGGCCTTGCAGATGAGCTTTCTACAGTTTGATACAGAGGGTAAAGGTCTTGGATTCAACAAATTTGGATATTTTGGTAATTAATTCTCTGGCTAAAAGATTAGGTCTTGAAAACAAAAACTTGCTTTCAAAACATACCCAAGATTAGTATTTCCAGCCCTAATCTAGACCAACAGCAGCAGGATAGAGGGCTCCTGAGAGAGAGAAATTTTATACAAAAAGATAGCACAAAATGTGTGTTGCATTTATGCAGTTAGACCCCCAAACACTTAAAGCACATGTTCAGATCCCATTGAAAGCAATAGAACTGAAACACACACTTTGCTGAATGTTGTGGATGTAAGCCAGGTAAGTACTTTGCTGAATTGGGGCCTTAGGCTACAACAGCTATTGTAATGTATAATTAGCTATAGAAACCCTTAATCTAGAGCACTGGAAACTACTGAATATAAACAGGAGGAAGTCAGAAATGTGAGCACTTAAAATCCCAATCCTACACGGAACTCTGATGGGAGCTCTGTGTGCAGAGCACTTGCAGGATTGGATCCTTAATTGGCCAAGCAGGCTTAGAAATTCACACCTCATGGAGGTGAATGGGGTACAGGAGTGGTAAATTCCCACCTTTGGCTGACTGCGATGGTGTGGCTAGGCCGGGAATGCTTTCTGCAAGGCTTGCTTAGCTGGGCAGCAGCCCATCAGTTTATACTGTGCTGGCTGTAGCCTCACAAAAGTAAGGTGCAGAAATTCGATTTTTTTTAAATTAAAATTTGGATTTTTACAAAATGCAGAAAGCTCCTGAAGTTTCAAGATCGGCAGCTTCCTGTACTGTGACTTTTCTCTTGTCCACGATAAGGCAATTTCACTTTTTGAAACGCATGCAGTCACAACCTTCAATGAGACCCTTTAAAACTTTCTTATCCAAACTGTTCCTGCAAGCCAGCCTGAGGGCAGGCTTTGTTCCTTCCTGATCCCTTCACCACATCTTATTGATCTAATAGAAAATGCAGCTTCTTAGCCTCTGATTAAAAAGAAAACCTAGCAGATGTCTACTGAGCATGCTCTGAAATTATTTTTTTCAATCACTTTACATTTAAATTCCCCCCCCAAAAAAACTTAGCAAAGAGCCTCTTCCTCCATACAGGACAAGCCATGCTTTATAGCTCTTAGTGAAATAATTAGTTAGCTAGGTAATACTTGCAACGCCCCTGGGAATTAAATGGAGTACTAATATTGTACCCAGGGGGAAACTGAGGCATAGTGGGATTGCCTGAGACCTCAGAGGAAGTCAGGGTTTGATTTGAGAGCTTGGTTTGCTGTTCAGAGAACTAAGCCACAGCCCCTCCATCAGATTCCATCCCTTCATAGCTAAGCACAGAGCAAATCTCTCCCCACAGGGGAGTCAATCTTACAATGACAAAAAAAAGGACTTCAGTAGAGAAATGCTGCTGCACTGGTTAGCTGCACGGCCCATGCATGAGGCTTGTTGAACCTGGCCCCATGCTGTGACTTTTACTAGCTTCACAAATAGCCGCATACAGTAGGAGTGCTGGGTGCGGGGATCAAGCCTAGGAAATCTTTATAGCTGAGAACAGGGATTCACAGGAAGTGGTGGAATTTGTGCTGACATCCAGGATGTTCAGGATGCTTCTTACTTCACTGCTCGGCAAGTTTCCCTTGATGTACAAGATGGCAGCAAGGTGCCTTTTGCTAGTGAACAGAAAAGTTCCAAGGTTAGTGCCACTCTATGTATGTATCTAAGGTTCTTATGTGGCCACGCCCCCCACCCCCATCATCTGAGCACCTAAAAGGTCTTTAATGTCCTTATCTTCACAACACCCCTGGTGTGGTAGGGGAAGTGCTTTTTGTTCTGTGTTTATACAGCACCTAGCAGAATGCAGTTCTGCTCCAGGAGTGAGACTTCTAAGCACTACGGTAATACAAATAATTCAATCTCAATTTTGTAGATCGCAACAGACGTGGAAAGGCTAAGTGACTTGACCAAGGTTACACAGGAAGTCGGTGGCAGCGCAGGGAATATAACCCAGGTCTCCCAAATCCCAGGCTAGCACCCTGACCACTGCACCATTCCCTGCCCTCAGTTGACATGAAGAGGAGAAACCTGGCTCAGAATCAACCAGGAGTCCGGTGGCACCTTAAAGACGAATAGATTTATTTGGGCATAAGCTTTGTGGGTAAAAAAGCCCCACTTCTAACAGATTTATTTGGGCATATCTGAAGTCTTTACGGTGCCACCGGACTCCTCCTTGTTTTTGTGGATACAGACTAACATGGCTACCCCCGATACCTGGCTCAGAATGTGTAGATTCTAGATGATGTCTTGCTTAAGACAACTTATTTTAGCTGATGGGTCACCAGCCAAACAGTCACAAAAAATTACATGTTGTGGGGTGGCCTGGAGGACACCTAATCTGAGCTAGAAAAACAGTGGTGGCACAGCTGAATTATGGAACTTGGATCTGTATGTACTTTGGAAAACATTTAGGAAAAATATCTATATCTATATCTATATATACCTCCTATCAAGATCTCTGAACTGTACCTTGCTAAAAGGGGAGTCGTTACCCAACATGCAGCAGCGTTCCTAGGCACCTGGCATGGACAATGAACTCTCTGCTCTCTTTGTAGCAGGCCTTGAAGTGTTTGAACCTGATCTAGAAAAGCTGATGCTCAAACTAGCGGCTTTTCATCTAATACTCAAGTATCTTCATGGAACTACTGTGGACGTTCCTATTAATGTTCAAATATTTTTCAGTACCTCTTACCTGATATCTGGGTATGTACTAGCAAGTGTAGCAACTTCTATTTTAATGCTATTTGAATCCTGAAGTCTGATTATTTCAGCCAGTTTTGGGAGTGCAGAATCCAACCATGTGGCCTTGGACCCCTATCAGAAAAAAGTAACCAGAGTAAACAGTCTAATACAGGTCCATTGGGATTACAAAACTCGGTCTGCATGGGGTGGGGACATAATCAAGGAAGGTTGTTTCAATAGGATTCCAGCTAAGCCAGTTTCTGACACAATTGGGTTCACCACGAAGGAAGGAACCAAACAGCGATTAGAAATGATGCCCTATAGTTTTCAGAGACATTGTTCTAAACTGGATTTAGCCTTGCCCAGACTTTGAAAAACAAAACAAAACACTTATTTAGCTGGACATTTGTTTAAAAACCTATTACGTTCTCTAAACTGTACACAGTTCACTCTTCCCTAGCCACTGGTCTACCTGCTACTCCCCAGTATGATCTTCTTCTCAGCTACTTAGTCTGTTTGTTACCCCTGGATATTTGCAGTGACATGACAAATGCAGGTTGCATCCGTGGATGTGTGCCAGATCTTTGACTTTTATCTGCTAAACCCCTTCCTTTATTCCCGTGGAAAAAAGCCCAAGCAGACCTGCCTTCCTGCTGCTGGAAACCCTATTTAGAATGAGTCCTGACCTCCCTCCCACACCACCTGCTTTTCATAGTTACTATCCCCCCCTTCCAACTGGGTTCACTGCAGTTCAGTACAGAGCCATGAAAGGAGGGATAGGATTGAGATTAAACAAGTGTGAGTTGATAATTAATTCTCTTAACCAAAACACTGTTCTGAAAACAAAAACTGGCATTTCCAGACCCAGCCTAGACTAAAAGCAGCAGAGGCCAGGGAAATCAAGGGGCAAGTTGCATGCAAAACATACCCAGTGCATGTATTTATGCCACAGAACGGCAGCATCTTTATATACAATAGATAACTATTAGATAAACTTAAATCTGTGTAAACTGAGCATAACAGGAAAGGAACCAACTGCATGTAATCAGGAGGAAGTGGGAAATCACCATCGTACTTGGCAGCCCATTTTCTGCTACTAGGGTGTTAGACTTGTAAACTATGTAACCTTCAGTCCCCGGGCATATATTCCAACTTTAACTGCCCCTAACCGCAGAAAACTCCCCTTCCGTATAACATCCACTTGAAAAACCTACATAGCATTTGAAGAATTAATGCTAGAGGCTGAAGAAAACTCCCTTCAGAAGTTCATAGGACTAAGTTCTAAGGTGGACATGGTGAGCCATCACTAACCTTCTCTTTGCAGAAGCTTTGCAAGTGGGAGGCGTGAGCTGAAATGAGATTTGACAAATTTTGCTGTAGTTCTGGGGTTTTCAAACTGACTTTCTTCTTCATTAGCCTCACAATGTATTCTTTCACCAAGTGACCATGAATCTTCTCCATAATGCCCTGTTGGGGAGAGGAAATGGGAGTTAATTCAGTAGAATCATATGCGTGGAACCCACTGCGAGGGCTACAGATTATGCCAGATGTCTGGCATAGAGTATCTCAACGGCACTGACGTACAGAAGCCCCATAGCCCCCTCCTACTGTGTATCCAAGTCCAGTGGTGGTGAGGGGTGGGGACACAGGGGCCGCGCCCTGCAATTGGGGAAGATGTGGAGTTACAATGAGGCTCCAAGCACTCGCCTTTGACTTGACAGGAGGAACAGGCAGGGAATGGGCAGAGCCTCAGATGGTTCCAAAGAGTAGCAACAGAGGGACAATCCTCCCCCACCACTGTCACAGAGAGGACAACCTTGGGCAATTTCTTTTCAGTTGCTTCCAGCCCCAAGTTCCATAGTTGTCCCTGGTGGAGCTGATGCAGGAGGTGAATACCTAGAGAAGGTAACAGCTCCTGCCCACTCACCCAGAGGACTCGCAGATGTACAGCCTCTTTCCAAGGCCAGCCATCAAGGAACATAGCAAGAGCAGTCTTGGAGCTGGGTGAGTTAGGGGAGGAAAGAGGGAATGGAGGTGACATTCACCAGGGGGACGAGAGGATGGCCTGGGCTAGCATACATGAGCTCAGGGAGAGGGTGGGGGTCTGTTTTGAATTTTTGTTTGGGACATCTTTGAATAGCATTAAGCCCCTGTTTGTACATGTGAATCGATGGCAATATGGTTCCAATGCTAAAACACGGTGTGCCAAATTCCTGCCCTCAGTTACACCTGGACAGCCATGCTGGATTCTCATTAGTTCTGAAGTACTCACTCATCTCCTTATTACTGGCTGATCTGGAGTCCTGTTCTACCCAGTGCACAAACCCTCCCAGCCCATTGCAAGCAAAGCAAATGATTTCTGGGAATTGGCTCTTCCCTGAACGGGGATTTCCTATTGGGAACAAGTGATGCATGAGCGGTAGAAATATCGCAGGGAAACAGGAATCTCTGCCTCAGCTCCTCCTGGTCCCCTATTTGATTACATAGATTACTGAATTTGTTCAGATTATTAGAGAGACAAAAGCAGGAAACAGAATTCTCACATGGGGACTGTACATTGTCTATTTGAGGCTTGCTGTATAACCACAAGAAATATGGACTTGGACATTTAAATTTGCCTTGGCTGTGGCTGAGGATAGAAGCTTGCACTGCAAATCACAACATCTAGACATGGCCTGTTCTTGGGCTTGGCTCCCGTTGCAATCATCCCTGCAAATACTTAGGGGTATCAAAGCCACTATAAAACTAATTTGCACATGTGCAGCCATGCTGGGGCTGAAGAACCACAGCCCAGATCCTTGGTGTAGACAAGGCCTTATTCTGAAAAGCTGCCTGAACATTGAAGCCTCTCTAATGTGTTTGGCCATCATGCTTAAGAAACCAGGGTCAGAAGGAGCTCCGTGGAACTGGCATTGATGGATAGGAGTTGATGTTGGCCATTGGGATGATTTAGGTAATCTGCACAGTAATGGAAACCCCTCCTTGGGAATGGGATTTGCAATTGTGAAAACTCACCAATTTAAATAGGGTTAAACTGGTGCTTGCCAACATGCACACCGAGTCCCCTTGCCAAACTGAGGTGGGTGTCCACATAGCCGAGTGTCAGAATGGTCCCTAGCTGACAAGCCAAGCTTGGATCCCCTAGAATTCTTTCAATGTCTCCCTTTGATTTTACCTGGTAAAAGGGGTCGCGGAGAGTCTTGAATTCTGAAAGGTGGTTGCTGGTGGCCTGAATGATTTCATCCATAGTTTCATTGCACGAAAGCCATTTACTTTGTGTGAACTTTCTAAAAATAGTCTGAGGAAAAAACATGCTGTTCAGCTTCTACAAAACAAAGTCTACATGCAAGTATATACATAGAGATTTAACATCTTATACAACAGGTGTGCATGGTGCTGTACAGAGAAATTAAAGATGGCCTGCTAAAGGAGAAGGGGTGAATGGGGGTTATGCCCTTCTTTGCTTCCTTCTGATGAACAGGATAGAGGCCCTGAAAGGCTTAAATTAAAAACGATCTTTCTGTTTGCATTTCTTACATTAGAATTTCATGTCTTTTCTACTCTATGGTGACTGACAAGGACTGATGACATCGAGTTCCCAGGGGATGAAAGTTGAGGGAAGAGATTTTAATCAGAGATTGTCTTTTGTTGGAAGTTAAATAGATATTTACAAAAAAAAAAAAAAAAAACACAACCAAAACAAACAAACAAACAAAAAACCATAACCCCAATAATGACACTGGAGCAGGTTGTCTTCCTTAAGAGTCCATCCCTTTGGTCCTCTCAGTTAAGATTTGAGTTCACAATGAACTTCTCTGAGACCTCCCAAGAGGTCCTCGAGGAAAAGTGGGGAAGATCAGATTTGACAATCCTGATGTTTCTTTAATTAGAAACAAGAAGTGGAGAAAAGCCTTTTATTTCAAAGAAAGGAAAAGCCCAGAAGAAGCCAAAAAAAGTGAATGAGCCCAATTTTAAATGCTTCACAAATCATCTTTAGATATGTATCTTATCCCCAGGAATTTACAGGCAAAGGCCCTGCTGCTCCAGACACCTGTGTATGTAAGTAATGTTGTACATGTGAGGCGTCCCAGTTACTTCAATGGGACTACTTGTGCACGTTAAGTTACATTTGTTTTCAGGATTGAGGATAGGGTGACCAGACAGCAAGTGTCAAAAATCGGGACAGGGGATGGGGGGTAAATAGGAGCCTATATAAGAAAAAGATCCAAAGATTGGGACTGTCCCTATAAAATCGGGACATTTGGTCACCTTGGTCCTGCTAGTGAAGGCAGGGGGCTGGACTTGATGACCTTTCAAGGTCCCTTCCAGTTCTAGGAGATAGGATATCTCCATTTAATTGAGAACTAATTGAGTTTTAAATAATGCAGGTGGGGGCTGAGACTTAAAGTTCAGATCTGGCTCTGATCTTTTCCCAAGTTTGGGTGTGATAGGTTGTGGGGTTTGGCTTTGGGCGCCTCTCTAATAGATGAGAAAAGATCGGATTTTTCTTTAGACTATAAACTTCCTATTCAGTTAAATCAATCAACCTGAAGTGTATATTCATTGCTTTGATAAAGACAGCATGATGACGACGACCTCAGCAAAGTAATGTGATCAGATACTACGATGTGCAGTATAAACCCTGGAACACTGGGTTCCCATGTGTTTAAACACCCCGCCCCCAAAAAAGAAGAATTCTGGGAAAATTATGTTGAACCTACTTTTTTGTCCCAAATCAAATCAGTAACATATTAGACTTTTCCTCTACAGGAATATTTCATATGATACAATTACATCCCTATATGCTTGGTATTTATTCATGTAATACACACAGGTTACCTTTAACTCCAGAAACAAGTCTTGAAGCAGTACATCATAGCCAATGTTCTCTATTTCGCTAAGCGTACCAAGTATTTTTAATCTCGTGCTGTCTTGTGCGGATGGTGTGGTTTTCTCTGTGTGGTCTCTGAAACAAGATGCAGGAATAGATTTGTTACCCAAAAGAGGAACGCTAGTGGGAGACACATTTTTAATAGGTCAAGAAAATGCAACTTAACACCAGGACATCAAGTTTTGGTCATTACCTAAAAGCAAACTAGAATTCTAAGTGGCTTCTATGTCTTAGAGTAGAAGTGATGGTCAGTGTTAATGGGAGGGATACTGATTACATGACGATGACTTTTTAATTTGTATGTCTGGCAATTGTTCTGTTATTATTGGATGTGCATGTAAATTATCATTGCATATGTGAATGGCAAAAAGGGCAGATCCAAATAGCCCTGCCACTGCCCCCGTAAAGGCCAAACTGCAGTGGAAATAACATCCCCTGCTACATAGGACCCAGCTGCTGCAGGAACTCCATACCTCCTTGCCAGCTTGATAGCCGTTCTTGGCACAGGAGTGCAGGAATGAAGTTGTGGGTGGCTGAGCTGTAGTAGGTTCATGGGGCACACAGTGCAGATACATGGACTCAAACCCTCACAAAATGAATGGCAACAGGCAATATCTGATGCGTCTTCCTATAGCCCTGGTGGACACTGGCTACTACAGGCTGGGCCGTAGGATTCAGTTCCTCAGCCTTGTGCATAGGCGCCGACTCTGTGGGTGCTCCGGGGCTGAAGCACCCACGGGGGAAAAAAAAAATGGTGAGGGCTTTGCACCCACTGGCAGCCCCCCATCAACACCTCTCCCTCCTCCCCCCTGCTTCCTGTCTACCTTCAGCTCCACGGATCACTGCCTTCCCATCCCTCCCAGTGCCTCCCACCTGCCAGAGATCAGCTGTTTTGTGGCGTCAGGAGGTGCTGGGGGTGGGGTGGGGAAGGGGAGAGGCGCAAGGGTGCAGTGCGCTTGGGGAGGGGGCGGAACTGGGTGGGAAGAAGCAGGGTGGGGGTGGGGCATTAGTGGAAGGGGTGGAGTAGGAGAGGGCCTGGGTGGAGCCAGGGGCAGCATCCCCCGGCAGAATAGAAACGCTGTGCTTATGGCCTGGTGCCTTTTGAACAGTTTGACTCAGGCTCTGACCTCTCACGCAAGATTCGGTCCATTGTTTTTCAGTTATTTCAAGAAAATAATAGATAATAATATCTCCACTCTATTAGGAGAGCCAAAGGGTACCTTAGTTTTGTAGCAAAATATTTAATGATGCACAGCTTGGACAAAGGAAAATGCAGTTGTGGAAACTGTCCTAATGGAATGAAACGGCTTGTTCCTAAATAATCAAATGGCACTTTTCTTTTAACCCAAGCGAATATCTATTCTACAGATGGGTACTTGGAGACTAGGTGACTTGTCCATGATCAATCAGTGTAAGGGGGACAAGTATATAGTGTAAATATTTGATTAAGCTTTTTGGATATTAGATACTGGAAGTTGCACTGTAGCTTCTCTCTCTCTCTCAATCAGTATGTAAATATTAAATACAATTAAAGGTTTCGGTGTGTTTGCTACTGTAATGCTCTTTACCTCCACAGCTACAGTCACCCAGATTGATTACAAAGCAACAAGTTAAGCATTTTCATTGTGACGCTTACCTAAAAATCATGCAGTTGTTAATATTTGCAATGATCATAGCCTTGAAATAGCTGTGCGGCTTGTTTTTCTCTTTAAATTCTTCTAAGGCCTTCTGGTAGCTAAAGGGGAGAGATTGAAAGAAGACATCATGATCAGTAACTTTGCAACTGGATGTCAACATTGCGCTTACGAAGCTGTTTCCTGCAACAGATTGTTACTGTACCTTTTCAAAAATGTTGACAGCTCCACCAACAGTACAATGGACAGTTGTTTGCCCAGTTCAGGTGTAATTTCTGCAGCTCGCCTTTGTCCTCCATGAATAGTCTAAGACATAAAATTGATCAACTGTCAACTTCAAATTTCTACATCAACCCTCCCCCGCAAAAAAAAAAAAAAACCCCACAGGAGAGTGGCTAAGGTGGCTGATGCTGATTTCTTATTAGTTACTGGTGTTAGAAGAGTAGCGATCAATGCGCTAGGCGCTGCGCAAACACAAAGCAAGAGCCAGTGGCAGCTGTCTGCGTTAGGTGCCTATAACTAAAGATGGTGGAGAAGTGCGGTGACTTGTCCAAAGTCACACAACAGAGCTTGGAACAGAATGCTGGTCTCTCCGGAGTCCCAGCACAGGGTCCTAGCTGCTGAACGACACTGCCTGTGCTGGGAATAAGCAATGGAACTGTACTTATTTTGGACACTAGTGCAATATTTCCACCCTCTAGTTTCAATCAGGAACATAAATGAAGAAGAAGGAGAAACTAAACAGGAATTTAGAGGAAGAAAAAGTGTGAACATAGCGTCAAATGGTTTTATATATATAAAAATACACGCACACTTTTTGAAAAATATCTTCTAATCATCTCGGGGGGTGGGGTGGGGGGGGGGGGGGAAGAGAGTCCTACCCAAGAAAAGATGAAGGAAAAGAGTTGATTTGTCTAACACAACCTGCAACTCAGCCAAGTTCCTCAACAAATAACTAACTGTTATTTTGTTCATCTGTGTACAAGAGGTCCTACTGGTTCAGTTTTGGTTACACACATGCATTCCCCTTTGGTCAGGTCAAACAAAGGCAGGATTTTTCCCCTTAACATGTTTGAGGTGTGGGGAAGGGGAGTTTCCCAGGACTGTAGAACAGAGGGACCCGCTAGTCCCCAATGAATAACCACCCATGCAATCAGCCCATAGCCTCTGACTGAGGCAGGCCTAGTGGATAAAACATTGGCCTGCGCTGTGGGAGAACTGGGTTCAAATCCCTGCTCTGGTATAGCCTCCCTGTGTGACCTTGGGCAACTCACTTAGTCTCCCTGTACCTCCATTCCCCATCAGTCAAATGGGGATAACAGCACTGTCCTTGGTCACAGGGGTGTTGAGAATAAAATCCATTGATAGTTAGGAAGTGCAGAGTTAGTATGGTGATGTCATAAATACTTAGAGATTTTTCCATAGCATTACATGGTCTTCCCTTTATGTGGATATCTAGAGCTTTTTGAATGGATTGTACTTGGTTTCAAATCCTAATACCTGCATGACAGTTATTTTTAAATATATCCTGGATCAAGTAAAACAACCCACTTCAGTGTGTTTGTTACCTGGATGACATCTATGGCTAATTCACTATGAAAATGTCCATCCAGTTTTTCCGGTTCTCTCTCTTCTGTCCACCTCTGTACTTCCATTTCTAAACTCTTGGCCAGCCAGTTCTTGACAGAAGCCTTGACAGAATGAAGGAAAAGAAACATTTACCTCAGCCCATGTACATGGTTTTTAATGCTCACGGTTTGTGGGCTACATTTTACTGATCAGTCATGTAATTTGTCTGGCCTAACGGAATTTTACATCAAACCCTGCTAGGAACTTGAAACTCTACTTTCTGCCAGTTACATGCTAACATCTGAGAGACTTGTAAAAACCCTATACCCAGAGGGCCCAGTCTTTATTCATGACCATATTGTACCCTCCTGTGCTTAGCTCATGGGAGGGCATACAAGAACTCTGGAACTTAAGGCTTGTTTCAGTGTTCCCAATTAATGTTTCCTCAGGGAGAGACTTGGAAGGTGTACAGGATATTGCCCCCTATTCCCAGGGGAATGGGAAATGGAAGCTCCGCTGCTGTGGGTCCTGCTCAGTCTCCCTTGTGGCTCCTCTACCAGCCAGAGTGCAGAAGATAATGCTACAAAAAGCAGCAGTCTTCTGGGCACATCACCACGCGAGTAGCTGCCAGGTTGGGAGGAGAAGCATGCTACATATAGTGGCTGCTTCTCAGCGCTGACCCTTCCTGCTCCTGACATGGATAACTGCAGAGCCGCACAGCACATACAGTAATTAACACCGAGAGGCTACTGCTGCATTCTGTTTGCTCTACAACTTGCCTGTCCCAGCTCACATCTGGAAGGGATTATAGTCTGGAGTTCCAGTCTAAACTTCCTCTCTATTTACAAGTCTCCAAGAATTCTAGCCCGATGTTTTTGACTGATCAAAAGGTTCTAAGCACTGATTACTAGAATGGTCACCACTTGTGGTCTTTTTTTGGGGGGGGGGGAGGGGAGAGCAACCCAAGACTAACAGCCTCTCTGCCATTTCTGCAAAGATTCTTCAGTACAGTTAAGGGCTAGATTTTCAAAAAGCAGGCCTGCACAGCTGCACACCTTTGCATGCACCCAACCTGCTTTCACAAATGCTTTGGGTACGAGTCTTCTCTGACAACAGCACGTAAATCAGGAGTAATGCCACTGGAGCTACACTGGACATACCTGGCTAGGAGAGGAGAACTGAGCCCTCTCTGCATGCCTTACTTAGCATTGGGCCCCCCCAAAAATCTGACTGTTTATTCCCTCTTAGGGTAAGGCCTCCAGGGATAGGATAATTGTTTTTCTGTGTAAATAGCCATGCAGCCCCCAAGGCTGGGCTGAGCATCAAGACAACAGCATTTTGTTATGTAGGTCATTGTGCAAGAGAGAACATGATTCATTTCCCACCCGTTTGGCGAGGTTGAGCTGACATGTCTGATCTTGAATGGTATGTAAAATGATGCAAGGAGCAGAGCAATGCACAGGAACTGTGCCCTGGACAAAATAAAGCTTCACTAAGGCATGTCACAGAAATAAAGGTAAGAAAGGAATGAACAGATTCTCACCGCTTCATTATACAGGTATTTAGCTTCAAGCTGTTTGATCATTTTGGGTGGCAAAAGGCTCCCCAGTTTGGCTTCATCCAACTCTTTCACTAAAATGGAATTTTTTCTTATGTCACTGGAATAAACAAGCCAAGCAATCACATTTCATAGAGTCAGTGTAATTGAAGACAGTTGGTTTACATAAATCTAACATTGCTAAAGAAATTAGTGAAAACCAGATGTAAAAATGGGCGTTGCCCTTAAACCCAGGCAGACCTTGGCGGAAAGGAGACAGCGCCCAGGCTTTGTAGCCCAAGTCTCCAGTTATAGTTTGTTTGTGCCTCTAAACAATAATGGACACTGGCACAGCTTGCTGTGGGAATTCAAATAGTGCAGAAGTGTTCTAGCCTAAATGGAACCAGGAGTTGAGTTTTGTGCCAGCAGCTGAGTTCTGGTGGGAAAGGGAGAATTCAAAACAATGAAAATAAAAGAAACCCTTCCTCCTTCAATAGCTGAATTATCTGATGAGACCCTGGGTTTTAGTGACTAAAGGAACATTGAACAAGCAGTTTTTAGAATTTCAATGTCTAAAAGGCTGCTTTTGGTGTCTCATATCCTGCTGTTATTCTTTCTGTGAAATGCCTATTAAAGGGAGGACTGCTGGCTTGACATGGAGATAGAAATCATCTGCTACCCTGGTGTCAGTGTGGAATCACCATCAGCCTCAAAGGAGATGTACACTGAGGGCAGGCTTGGCAAAGTTGGCCTTACCCTTGTGAGCTGCAGTGAGTAAAGTTAGTGATTACCCAACCATCACTTCACAAATATCACATTGTACTACTAGCAACAATCCATGGGCTGCTTTGCTACAACTTCAGAAACTTGTTACCAGATCTTTAGCAGCAGTAGTGCTGTGCCAGGAACAGTTTAGAGGGGGAAGATGGCCAAGGTGCAGAATCTTCATTTTTTGTTGAAAAAAGTTCAGTCAAAAACATTCACTCAGCTCTATCGTTTATCCCTCGCAGGGTATTTGTGTAAGAAAATAGCCAGGGTTCTAGATAATCCTACCCTAATCCAGTGGTCTGGAGCGTTGAAACATTCGCTGATTCGCCCCTCCCAAATTACTCCTGAAACCACCCAATCGGTTTTCAAAACAAAGCCACATATTTTGGCTTATGCCAGAACTTTTCTGAATGGAATACACTGAGGGAGGCTTGCATGGTATATGTAGCTATATCATTGTTATATTCCCCCCCCGTGTGCTGCTCCTTTAAAATGTCTAGGGATCAGAGCTGTGCTGCTTCCCTGGTGCAAAGTTGCAGTAAAACTTGTATAGCCAGCTGCAGGAGGATTCACCCAGTGCAAGGGGAACCTGAGGCAACATGAATCACTGCTGTACCTCCTATTGCCTGCTGCAGGAGGCCTGGCCAAGGATTCTCTCCACTCTGCTGTTCCCTGACAGGTGAAATGGCCCCTTAGGGCCATAGGCAACTAACTTAAACCTATTTTGTTAGGGGAGCAACCAGTGCCCAGAATCACGGATGGGAGGGGAAGCACAACAATGACTTTAAGGCCAACTTTGTACACCTTCCTTCCCCTCAGCTGCACTGAGCACTCCTTAGAATTAGCTCAGGCTCTGGGCCCAGAAGCCTGCCTTCTGCTACAGGTGACTGCTATGTTTCACTCAGGCTGTTAGATGAGAGGCATGGTTTGAGGAGAATCTTTCACAGAGGAAATCTAAAGTCATCTGGTTTAAATCTCCATATATTTAAATAAAGTCACTCAGAGTGATAGGACACTGAGGTTTGTATGTATGGAAAAATGGACTTGCTTTTAGAATTTCAACCCACTGGGGTAAATTCATCCCTGGTGTACATATCCTGTGGTGTCCTATGAAATGCCCAGCAACATCATGTATCCTCATTTACCAGTGGCAGGTGAGCGCCTTGTGCATGTACCCTCCCCCACTGCACAGTACGTGTTTAACATAGGAAGTAGGTTAGGCTGGGTATGAAACACTGACAGTCTCCGGGAAGAGAAACTCTCACATCCATATTTAGCAATACCAATTTAATCACATGTTGCACCTTATGAAAGTAGTTAAAACATGACTAGTCTATCAGTGTTTCTACCCCAAGTGCAGCAGCGCTTTTGGAAAAATTCTAAAATCAACCTCAAGTCAATCCATTTTACAGCAAAGCAGCACTTAGGAAAATAACACTTTGGGGTTTTAAAATCAAGTAACACAGCTTTTGTATTTACAGTTTGTGATAAGAAACAAGACTTCTTCACAAACCATATCTAACAGCAGAGCAACTGCTTTGTCTAGGGCTATGGAGGAGTTCAGTTTTACAAAATATGTGGTAATTTAGCCCAATAACAGTCCTTTGGCTAATGCTCTGCTGGACTTGGGTTCCACTCCTTGTTCTCCTAACTCAGGAAGTGTCTACTAAGCAGCCGGGTGATGTGATTTCCAGTGTGGGTAGACATACATGCACAAGTGGAGTTCAAGCTAGCATGCTAAAAATAGCACGGGGGCCAGGGTGGCACAGACCGTGGCATGGGCTAGCTGCCTGAGCTGTACCCCCAGGGGGGCCAGGTGGGATTGTACTCAGGCAGCTAATCCGAGCCATCGCCCACACTGCTGCGGCCTCACTGCTACTTTTAGTTGCTAGTTCGAGCAGAGCTAGCCTATGTCTACCCGAGCTGGGCATTATATCTCCCAGCTGCAGTGTAGACATACCCTCGGAGGTACACAGGGACTGTGGATAATGCCTCACATGCTCCACCCTCCCAGATGACTTCACATCATGTTTCTCAGAAGCACAGGCCTGCAGTTGAATGAGGGACCAGAAGGAAAAAAAAGGTCCTTCGCTGCCCCAAAAGGAGGTGTCTGGGGTGGAGAAGCAGAATCTGGAAGAGTTCAGTCAGACAGCTGGAGGGGTGATCAGGACAGGGAGCGTGCCCAGGCCAGCCTGATGCAGTGAGCTATTTGATTAAAGAGTGGCAGCAATGGACTTGACTCCCTTCCAGCCCCACTGGGCTGAAAGATTGCTGTTGTGGCACTCTGAGGGGAAGTGAAAAATCCTCCCCAGAGGATTAGAATAAACTGCAGGTGTGGATTTCAGGCCAGGCCCTCAAGATGGGGTAAATCAGCATAGTGCCATTGATTCCAAAAAATCAGCCATGTACTTGACACCAGTGGAGCAAAGTCAACTTACACATAAATATGTGGGCATCATTGGAGCCAATGGAACTATGCGGATTTACATTAGTGGAGCATCAGGCCCAAGGGCCACACAATACAAGACCTGGGGAATACCATCCTATGTATTTAAGCCACAGGGACAGGTGAGGGGACTCCCTGACTACTTAGATGCCCGCTCAATTGGCTGAAGAGCAATGGAGTGTAATTGGCATGACTTGGTGCACGGGAGCATGACGTTAAAGTGTAACTGTACGTGGTGGCAAATGATCCCCTACAGAGCATAGACAGAGAGGCATCTTCTGCCACCTGCTGCAGGCTGTTAAGTTACAGTGTATAACGTGGCACAGCTATCAAGACACCCAAGAGCTCTTTGAGTTTCAAAATTACTCTCTGAATTGGATACTGTAAACATCGTACTTGCTGCTGTACATTACTAATCACTGCAGGCAAACTCCTACCCGGGGCCGTGTGAATGTGACTGGTGGGGGCATGTGAGGGTGCACACACACATGTGGCAGCACTTGCCACAAGGTACTGGGCAAGGGACCGGGCTGCCCACCTGCCAGTTCTCACCAGCCTGCAGAACAGTATGGTCTGCTAGCATGGAGTGTGATGTGACCCCTAGGTGCCTTGTACACATGCTGCAACATGGAGCCTGCTCTAGAGGTGAGTGAACCCTGCTCCTTTCTGGGACCAGCCGTAAATTATGCTGTAGAGTGTCTCCCAGCTGCCGTTGCCCATCCTGCACTGACAGGATGGCTCATACACCTTCAGATGGGTTCCAAACACATACCCACTTCCTTTGTTGTAAGCAGCCACACTGGGAAGGATTTTGCCATAAATATCCCCTATACTATGGCTATGTCCACACCATGCGGCCTGTGTCAGCACAGCCCTCTAGTGTACACAGGCCTTTTTCTGTTGGTCTAGGAATACCACCTCCCTGAACAATGTTAGCTGCCTTGACAGAAGCCACCTTCTGTCAACATAGCTCAATCTACACAGGGGTTTTGTCAGCATAGCTATGTTGGTGAGGAGTGTGGTTTTTTCACACCCCTGTTGGATTCAGCTATGTTGACATAACTTTTAAGTGTAGACCAAGCCTAAGTGTTCTCTTATTAGGATACACTTTGCTCAGATACCATCTCTAAACGTTCAGAGAGAGAGAAACCACCTTTACGGATTGTTTCTGGAATCTACTATCCAAAATCTGGCATTGGCAAAACCACCAAAGATAACAGACTAAGTGATGAAAGGCCCCGTGCATGTATGGTATGGGAATACACGAATGCAGATCAGTCAACTCTAGTGAGAAACATACAGATATAATCACCACTTACTTTGGATAAAGGTTCTGCACCCAGGTGAGGAGGAGATATACGTCCTTATCTCCCAGTTCAAAATCAGCAATCAGCTGCAGCTGAGAAGAGAAATAGCCATGGTAACATTCTGCATATGTGCTGCACACGTTAAACTGAGCATGGTAATGTTGTTTAATGCATTCCACCACTGTTATCATATCCTCTTTCATTGTCCTTCCCATGTGCAGAAAGCAAAGAGCAGTTGTAGACAGGTTCTCAGCAGAGCTAGTGCGCTGGATGTCTTTCATACGATCAGCTACAGACTGCTTCACCGTGTCCATCCAAACCTCCTTCCATTTTCTGGGTCTGTAACTCACGATCTTGTCAGATGGCTTCTCTGACTTGTATTTCTCATCCGCCACCTCCTGCTCTTCTATTGTGTACACGGCATGCCGTAGTAATTTTGGATTAGCTGGCGCTAGGCTTATCGAATTCTTTATGATGCTGAAGACTTTACACTTCAGTAGTTCATAGAGTGATTCCACTACGCTTTGCTCCCTTGACAATTCCGCTTCACTCTTGTCACCTATGTTGTTGTAGAGGGCCCACTCCAGAGCAATCAGCTGTTGATTGGCATTGAAGAATTGGTCACTTTCAAGGTGCTCTCTGATTTGTTCAACTGTCAAAAGAACAACAATATTTGTACCCAACTGCTTTACGACCAAGGCTCAACAAAAATGGCGCCACGATACTACAGCGCATTCAGTTATATACCCCTTTTAATGCTGATTCTTAGACTTCACAGCAAAGCGCCATTCAGATGACTTTTAGAGATCTCTGAATATTCCTGCCAGCTCTCTCACTAGAGATGGCTGTGACTCAGGCTGCGCCAAGGTATTACAAATCCAGGGGTTGGATGTGCTGCCAACTATTTTATGCTAAACTACTAGAGGTTCTACTCAGGGCTTATAGCTAGATAGCTTCAAAACTCAAGTGGGATATCTAGATCTGTTTTTACCCTCTGCCATCCATCTAGCAGTAGACAAGATCCAGGCTACTAAACTGAGCAGTACTTGCATCTTTATAGCAGGAACACAGAAGATTACGGGAAAGCGCACACAAACACACCAAAAGCTCAGCCAGTTGTGTTCTTTATTGTAAGTGTGTGTAAGTGATGGGGAGGAGTGGAAATGAGACAATACATCCTCAGGTCTCACCCGTGTCTGCTTGCTCTTCAAAGATCACACTGGACGGAACAGATGTCAAACCCTTAGTCACCAGAAGGACTACAAATCATTCAAAGTCCATTAATAGCGCCACTGACCAACAGTGAAGGCAATCTGCTCATTCCAGTCATGTCACACCCAATGACATCACTGGGAATTCGACACATGGATCACGGGCATACCAAGACATTGAAGAACGAGCATAAGCAAACAGAATACAACTAAGAAGCTTGGCACGAGAAGTCCTAATATTAGAGAAAAATTTCAAACTGTTGTTGCTCCTGAACTTAGATTTCCGCTAGGATTGTGGAACAGAATGATAGAAACGGTTGGCAAGTACTCAGAATCCAGTGTCCAGCTCTTGGTACTTGCTGTTGTACCAAGAGCTGGACACTAGAACAAAAAACCGCAGGGAAAACTGATTTTTCATCCTATGCCATGCTTGTAGACAAGCCCTCAAGAACAGTGAGCGTGCAGCAAGTTGAGGTATAAATCTCTCCTGCACTAGCCTGCCACACACTTCGTATCCGTGTGAGCCCTGCTGCCGCACACTAAAAATTCCAGGATGTGCTTTAATCGACACTCGTTTGAAAGCGGGGTAAGTCAAAATGCATGTGCATTAAGGAATTTATAGCGCACACTAGCAAGGTCCACACAGACAGACACTTCGTGCACGGCAGGCTAGTGTGGGGTAGATTTACACCCCAGCTCACCACAAACTAAGTGTTCATATAGACAAACTCTGAGACGTTGGCCAGAATACAAATACTTGGTGCTAGCAGGTAAGCATCAAAGTGTCCAATCCTCCTTCAGGCACTATACTCTGGACTGGAGGGGCTGCTATGTTAGAATACCCCTCCCAGTAAAGGGGTATCATTGTCCAGCGCTACATCATCCATTACAGAGGCCTGGCTTTGGGGATGACGTGGTTTCCAGGAACAACTGACAACAACAGGTGGTTTCTAGCTAGCCTCGAGGCCGCATGGATGCTGGAATGGCCAGCAAACCTGCTTGGCCTCCAGACATATATCCTGGTGGTCAGACACACACATATTTTGCCAAGCCTGTTTGTTATCTGTATCAGGGTTGGACATTTACATTGGACATAGACTACACAATACTAATTGCTTAGAAGGAGGAAGGGATAGTCTAGTGGACTTGGGAGACCTTGGTCCAATTCTTGCCTCAGCCACAGACTTCATAAGAAATCTAGTGGAAGTCACTTAATCTGACCTATGCCTCCATTCCTCACCTGTAAAACGGGGATAATACTTCCCTATCCCTGAGGGGCACTGTGGGGATAAAATACACTAATGATTGTGGAGTGGCCATATATGTAGATAGATAGAACTGGCATACTGTACCTGCCAGTGGTTTGTTGTCTGTCACTGCTCCATCCTTTTCTGTTAGATTCGCTATCTTCTGACCACCCCGAAAATTGGAAAAGGCATCTTTTAGTTTTTCCTTTATCCCCCCCTTTTTCCTTTTGGGACTATCTCTGCACTCAGATGAATGAGAACAGCTCCCATTGGCTTCAGTGGAAGGTGCATGTGAGTCTCCAAGAGCAGAATCTTGTCCTTGGCTTTCAGTTTTCATCTGATCTTTTGGCTGGGTCTCTTCCACAGCCGATTCAATAGATACAATATCTGGCTCGGATTCTGATGATGTCGAAGGTTTTCCAGGTGGCTTTACTCCAGTGATGCAGTCCTTAGAAATCTTACCCGTCCCAAAAGGACTGTTGTTGAAAAAGGGCATCATTTTTATCATCTTTTTTTTTTAAGCCTGTAAATTAGAGTAAAGAGTTGTCAGGCCCAAATGCTTGCATAAAAAAAACCCAACACATCAATGGCACAAAGTTGAAGGCCTATTCCTGGAAATGAAAATTGCTACGGTAATCTGCCATTAAACATGTGTGGGCTGCACTGAGCGAGTTAGAGCACACGGCCCAAGAGTGTGTCAGTTAGATAGGACCCAAGACAACATCCTTGTTGACATTAATAACACCGAGGTGGGTGGATGTACTCCTGTGGAACCTGAAAGTGATGATTCAGAACTGTCTTTATTGGAAATCTTCAGGAGTCTGTATAAACACACGTCTTTCTACCAGAGTATGGTGGAAACAAGGAACTCAGTGAGGTTAGTACACACAGTCTGTAATATAGGGACACTGGGGCCCAGTCCTGCACCTAATCTGGGCCTGCTTCTAATCTCTATGAGCACAGAAATGCATGCACATCTGCACTTGATGGTACACGGCAGTTGCCACTGGCACCTTGCACATGCAGTTACCGGATTTGTAAGCGCAATCATAAAAATCAGAAAAGCTAGGTGTGCAAATGCATTTGTTGGGGGAAGTCGGGGATGGGTTTAACTATGCTCTCAATGAAGTCAATAGTAAAACTCTGACTTCAGCCAATGTTGAGAGCTTTTTGAAAATCCCATTTATAATGTTTAGGAGAACCAGGCACGTCCTGGGGAAAAAAATCTTATCAAATAATATTAATGTCTGCAGGGCATGAATTCTCCTGCATTAGCATAATATTTATTACTAGTCTCACTGAAACACCAAAGACCCGGGTCAGAGTTAGGGTCCCTTTGTACTCCATGCTGTCCAAACAAAGCAGGATACATCCCTGCAATGACTGATGCACTGTAGACTATTTTGGTCCCCTTTTCAATATATTCTGGAATGTAAGAACCTCCATTCCAGAAAACCTCTTGGTGCAGCTACAGTATCTAAAAAGATACAGATTGGCTGCTGTCAAATTCCCACACAAATAAACCAAATCTCTAGCTCCCACGCCCTCAGAAGAGATGGGCCTTACATAGCACAAATGCTGACCTCCAGGCACTAGCTTGAAATAGCACGGGAAGCAAATTCAGCTCAAATTTTCTATAGTGAGAGCACCTTCCTATGGCAGGGAAGAGGGAGAGTTTCTTGAGATAGGCAGGCCCCTAACCATATAGGAATTTCCAGTGGTACTGGAATCAGCACTGCAATGTCTGGTACTATAAAATATCCAGTACTTGAAAAATCCACTCCCTATTGGTGCATTCTCTGGTGAATGAGGGACAAAAGCCATCAGCTTTTGGTACAGCACCTAGCACAGTAGGGTCCTTGTCCCTGACTGGGGCTCCTAGACATTACTGCAATACAAATAATAATTTAAAATAACAAAACCCAAACCAATGCTAAGTTTCTAGCCCTTGCTGCCAACACCACTCTTTGGCTCTCGTGCAGGTCACATCTAATGCATGGCTATATGCAGACTGGCCACTCTTCAGCATCTGCTGTGAAACTGTAGCATCAGAACAGTGGGCAGCTGCCTGGTTAGAAGTGGGGGAAGAATTTGGCTATGACCACACCCTTAACAAATGAACTTATAATATCAAGCCCTTCAAATGCTCTTCTTCAGTTTACGCTGTAAGATTTAGGGCCATGTACTAGGCTATATGCTTGATCACCCCCCTACGTGCAGCTTCCATTGATACAAGCACTGACGTGTAGAGACGTCCATTGGAAGACTATGGATCTCTGGATTCTGATTACTGACATTGTCATCATCCAAAAACAACGACTCTAGAATGTCAAGTTGATTGCTGCGACTGTATGAATGACTCACAGGCACTTGGGAAAGGGCAGCTTTACATCATTCGGTTTTACATAGGAGTATTGCCTCCCTGCTTTGATCTATGGGGTGAGATTCAGGATTTGGAAGAAATAATGCCGGTTGCTTTTAGAGAATGCAAGAAACGTGATAATTTTATTAATGAAAAAACCTGTTGGCTATATTCAGTGCCACTGTCAGTCTACACATGCAGAAATCAACTCAAGATAATTGGCTTATGAAAATTACCAGGCACACCTTGTTTAACAGGTTCATTTATTTGCAAGTGACCACAAAGGTTTGCTAAAAGTTAAAACCTGGTGAGCAGCATTCCAAATTAATAGGAATAAGTGGATGACTCTGGGAAATCCTAGGGGCAGGTGTGCCGATTCTTCTGCCAGCAGGAATGTCACCACAATGGCCAGAAACAGAGGATTAGAATGGGAGTTCTTTCAAACCAGCCTTCATGGCAGTTGTGGCATCGCTCACACAAGAAGAGAAAATGGGAGGTCGAAGATGCTCAGGCTCTTAAGGATG
This sequence comes from Chrysemys picta bellii, assembly GCF_011386835.1. Taxonomy (NCBI): domain Eukaryota; kingdom Metazoa; phylum Chordata; order Testudines; family Emydidae; genus Chrysemys; species Chrysemys picta. The sequence continues at coordinate 135,055,103 of NC_088794.1, read as the reverse complement.
TTGTCATGATCGCTAATGTAATACTAATGATGACTTTAAACAATGGATACAATTTCCCCTTCTGGAATCTTACAAAAGAAATTTGGGGATTTTTTTTGGGGGGGGGGGAATAATCATTGCAATTCACTATTGCTAGACTCAATAAGGTACATCAACTCCAATTTTATGCATCCGAAGAAGTGGGCTGTAGTCCACAAAAGCTTATGCTCTAATAAATTTGTTAGTCTCTAAGGTGCCACAAGTACTCCTGTTCTTCTTTTTGCGGATACAGACTAACACGGCTGTTACTCTGAAACTTCCAATTTTATGAATCTTATGATGTAAAACATCTTCCTCTTTTATTTGTCATTTATTTCAAAGGATGCCATTGTAATAGAGAATCTAGACAGATGCCCAGTGGTTATATTATCACAAGGCTATTGTCCTAATCTGTGTTTTCCAGAACAAAGACTTCTTTATATCTAGCTCTGCTGGGCCAAATTAATACCTCCTACGAGATCAGGAACAAATATGGTGTGTGTGTGTGTGTGTGTGTGTGTGTGTGTGTGTGTACACACATCTGGAAAACACAGATTACGACAATAGCCTTGTAATAATATAACACACACACACACACCATATTTGTTCCTGATCTCATAGGAGGTATTACACACACAAGTGTATTTTCTGTTTGTTCAACGGCAGAATTAGTTAGGAATAACCTCACTTCCATCTGCACTCCAAGCAAGCTGTCCTCTTGTTCTAAATGGAAAAAGACATTTCTCCATTTGCTGTCCTCAAAGGTGACATGCAAATAAAAAAAAATGGGCTTATGCTTTTATTGTTTTGATGAAGACTTGAAAGGTAGGTTTTGAAGAGAATTGTACCTGTTTTGACAACAACAAACCTTGCTCTTGTCTGCCTCGGAAAACTCTGAGGATTGGAGAACTAGCAAAATGACAGTATAAGGCTAGAGAGGGAAATGTGAGAGGGGTTTGTAGTCAGAATGACTAAAGCTTTGTTTGTATAACATATTTAACGTCAATGACAAATCAGCATTTTGGATAAAGGATGGGCTTGTGAAAACATCATTTAGCACATCTCCACTCCTTCAATTAAAGGGCTTGGTCTAACATGTTTATTGTCAGATCATTCAGCAAGTCCTCCAGAGAGGCCAGACTTGACATTCCTGATGTTTCTAAGGTTAAAAAGAGCAAAATTTAAAAACCGAATCGACAAATAATAAACAAACATAAAAGGGCACAAGTCCAAGTTCAAAACCAAAACAATGGAGAGTCCTAGGGCTCCAGCCTTCTATCCCAGAGGGCTGCATTTCAGCAGTGAGTGACAATCCCTGTAGTTATATGGTTTATTCTGTACAGATTGTAAATGGCTAGATGATTATTGCAAAAGTAATTAAATATCAGGAACTAGGTTTACCCCAAACCTGTAAATACTGCTTAGTGCTAGGGGGCACAGTCAATTATGTTTGACTCTTTCACTAGTCCCAGTAGTTATCTAAACATGAAACTCTTAGCGGTTTTGCATTAATTTATGCTGCCGGAATCCCCAAGGTATCTCAGCCACCTGGGCTAACTTGGAATGCAGGCGACTCCACTCTCCCCTACCCCAGGCTAAACAGACAAGCCAAGAGCCTCTGAACTCTTCACCTGCTTCTCCGCTGTAATTTGGTTTTCCCTGCTCAGTAAATACAGCACCACAGCTACACTTCACCTGACTGCACTTTCCCAAAGGGAAGCTGTGTAAATTAATGGCCATATCACTAGACTAGGCATTAGGAGACTTGGATTCTGTTCCTGGCTCTGCCACTGGTTTGCTGGGAACTTGGGGAAAGTCAGTTCTCCTCCCTGTATCTCAGTTTCCCTCTTTAGCAAAGCAGTTAGAGATCCACTGCTGAAAAGCATTGTATAACAGCTAGGTGGCATTTGATGTTATTAAAGCTCCTCTTGGCTAAAGCCAGTGAGCTGCAGAAGTTCTGCAGCACTGAATCATTTCCCAGAAATGGAGCAAACTCCTCTCCCAGCCCAGGAATCAGCAATTGCTGCCACTTCCCTTAGAAGTATGCAATCTAGATAGAGTCCGCTTCATTGGTAACAGAGTTCTCCAAGTGGCACCATTTCAAAAGGTGCCCCAGTGATGTGTGGAAACATCCATGGGCACAATTATTTCTGACTTGGTCCATCATAGCCAGAATCACAGTCGGGAGCGTACATGGAGCCCTCTGCCATTCCATATTAAGTAACAATAAGGTTAGAATCAATATTGCTATTGACTGGTGTTAGTGGTTGGATTCTCTGGATTGTGCAAATAGCTTTGTGTTCCTCAGAATTCCCAACTCCTGAAAAGTTGCAACATTGAGGTTTTGGGGAGTGGGAGAGGTGTGGTGTGGTGTGGAGGGCAGGGGAAATGCTTGAAATAAATCTCGGATGACAGACTCTGAAGATCTGGACACCACACGGAAAGGGCTCTTACCACTTTTAGCTTGCAAACACACACACACACACACACACACACACACACACACACACACACACACACACACACACACACCCTTCAGAGAACTAGTAATCTGTCTCTTGCCATATGGATATTTTAGCACATTTATTTAGGCAAACCAGAAAATGGGCTTAGTAAGCAGGAAAATAAGCCTACTAGATTTGTTTTCTTATAAAATTCTTTGCTGGCTTTCTCCCCTTCTTATTTCCTATCCTCCCCCCCTCCCCCATTGGAGCCTGCAAGTATTGTCAGGAATTTGTCTTATTTTCTTGTTTACTTCCAGCCTATTGATGATACAGGCTTGATGATATTTATGGATCTTTGTTGTTTCAGGAATTCTATTTACCTCTATTCTACAGGAGTTCAGAAAATCAAGATAAGTTACTCAGCAGAGTTTACTGTTGTATCTACATTTTCCTTTACAGTTATGACTTCAATGAATTCATGTCAAGGGCTGGTGCAAAAACTGAATAATGACCAATGTAACTAAATCAGTAGAAAATCAGTTACAGTTAAATGAGTGCAGTCCCCTAGTGTGGGTGCAGTTACTAGTACAAGAGTGTTTATACAAGTATAGCTTGTTTTCCTTCAAACCAGCTTAGGTCTTGTCTACATGAGAAAGTTGCACCAGTTTAACTGTATTAAGCCCTCTCTTGTGGGTTGGCTTGGGCATTACTTTCCCAGTGCCTCTAACCTTACCATATTTATCAAATCCATATTGCTACACTCTGGGCTTTAAAAGAGACATCATCAGCCTTAGCATCTTTCTGTCTGAAATGTGTCTGAGACAAGGTAGGTAAAGTAATATCTTTTATTGGACCAACAAGATGTATTACCTCACTTACCTTGTCTCTCTCATATCCTGGGACCAACACGTCTACAACAACACTGCAGACAACTCTGACACGTTTCACATACAAGTGCCACATGACACTTGCAGAAGAATTCAGCATGTTGGGTTCTGAGCTCTTTTGAAAAGCTGCCTACCAACTTTCCGTTCCGTTGCAACAAAGGTTGGATTTTCAAAAAGACTCAACATTGGCCTGACTCTGCTTTCACTGAACTCAAAATCAGTTTTGCCATGAATTCTATTGGGAGCAGAGTCCAACTAATGCTGAGCATTTTTGAAAATCCCATGCAATTTGCTTCCTTTTGTGCGTATGACAGCACTTTGTGTATAGTCAGTTTCACTTTCCCCCCTACAATATAACCACTTAGATCATGGTCTACACTGCAGCTGGGAGTGACCCTCCCAGCCCCGGTAGATAGATGGGGACTAGTGGGGTTTGAGCTAGTGGAACACTGACAGACCCCGGTTATCGGTGGGCAGGATCAAACTGGGGACTTCTGGAGCTTAGTGCATGAGCCTCTACCGCATGAGCTAAAAGCCAACTGGCTCTTAGCAAAGGCTGTAGAGCAGGCTCATTTAACTCTCTCTCTAAGTGGTCTCGGTGCCACTAGATGGGACAGAACACCACACCCAGGAAGTGTGTGGGTTACACTAGCACACTCGAAACAGCAGCGTGCATGTTGTGCTTCTGGCACAGACTCACGCTAGCCACCCACACTCAGAGCCAGGGGCTTGAGAGCCCGTGCTGCTGCCTAAACTGCAATAGCCACAGTTACTTTTAGCGTGCTAGCTTAAGTCCTGCTAATGTGCATCTGTCTACCTGTGCTCGGAGGCTCGCTGACTGCTGCAGTGTGGACAGGTCCCGATCTCACAAACATTTACACCTGTAAGTTTTAGCATGCAAGTATTCCTAGCGACTTTCAATGAATGGGGCTCCATAGAGGGATAGGGGTCTGTTTGCCTCTGTGTAACCCCCTGGAGAGCGTGTGTTACGGGTCCCCAAATCTGCTGATCCACAGAGGATGTGAGTACAGCTGGGTGACATTTTTTTCCAGCGACTAATACATTTACTGAAAAATGCAGTTTGGGGGCAACCCAAACTATTTGAAAATTCAGATCAAACTCAGCAAATAGTTTCAACTGAATTAAAAACTGAGGGGGGGGGGAGAGAATAAAAAGTTGAAATGGTTCATTTCAACACTTTTTCACTGAAGCGACATTTGGGAATGACCGTTTGCTTAGAAACAGAAAAATTGAAACATCCAGTTTTGATATGAAATAAACCTAATCTCCCCCCCCCCCCGCTCCACCCCCATGATTTTTTGGCTCCACAACCAAACCAAAAATCACTTATCTGCTCAGCTCCAGTTAGGAATCTTTAGCTCTGGAAGTCCCCAGATCATTTCCTGAGGTGTCAGCCAAAATGGCAGCTGTCACAGCCACATCTCACTGCAGAACTGGAGCTTGTGGGTAAAGTTCTCAAAGTGCTTAAGTCCTATTTTCAAAAGTGACTCAGGCAGTTAGGAGAGCAAGTCCCAATGATTTGGGCTCCTAAATCACCTCTGAAAATAGAACTTAAGCGCTTTTGAAAATTTTCCCCTATGTGACTAAGGCATCTAAGTCATTTTCTCTTGTTAATGAGGATTTTTCAAAAAACATTGGGGAGAAAAATTTAAAAAAAAAAATCATAAAACCTACCAGGGGACTCGGGAAAGTGTAGTAGCTGAAATTTCTTTCACCTCCCTTTGAAACTAGGTTTCAAGTTGGTTTAAATTTAAACAATTCTCTCTCTTGCTATCACAGCCAGAGAAATTAGCATCTTGAGAATCTAGGACTCCATTTCAACACAGTCTTCCAAGGGCCAAATTGTGCTCTCAGACCTGAACACAAATCCATGGACATTAGTGGGACCGGCACATGTATATCAGTGAGCTTAATCTGGCCCCAGGATATTAGACAACTGTCTAGCTGTTTAAAAACTGGTTCCTGTAATGGATTTACTTTGTGTGCCTGCCAAAACTCTCATTACTATATTTAAATAAATACCAGTGTGTGTGCAGAAGGTAAATTATTATTCATTTTATTTTTCCCCACACACCGTTTTCCTAGTGTATCTGTATGACATTCCTTCAGTACTGTAGTTAGAAACATTGTCTAAACTTATTAAAAGATGTAAACAAAGAGAATGCGAGAAGGATACAGGCAACTTAACAGTTCTAACAATACTTTGTACTTATAAGGCATCTTCCTTGCCAGGATGGCTCAGCCTGTTGCGAAAAAAAATTAGCTCTAGGAAGCAGCTATTATCCCTGTTTTACCAACGAGGAAAGTGAAGCACCGAAATTAAGGGGCAGATTTTCAAAAGAGCTTGACTCCCAGTTGGTCAGTTATATGAAGAGGCCAGACTTTCAAAAGAGCTGAGCTCTTAATTGAGAATCCCAGAGGAGCTGCTGGGTGATGAGTATTTCTTAACATCTGACCATAAAATGTGAGCCCCATTTCTCCATGGGCACAATGGAAACAGAACCAGATGTGATTTTCAGCCATATGCTTTAATCACAGCCCTCTCTGCAACAGCATCAAGGAGAAGCCCTCTATACAAACGTTAAGAAGATAGTTAACTCTGGAGTTGAAAACATCATACACTTAACTGCCCTGATAGCTGATGAAGGGATCACTTCCTAGGTATATGGTGCGATTCCACAAGGTAGGAGATGTTGGGGTGAGGTGAGCTCTCCAAGTAGAGTGATTCCAGGATGGGAATTACCTTTGCACCTTCAAAAGGGGGCTAAAACATCAGGGGGTAGGTTCAAGATGTTGCTGTATGTCCAGCAGTATACAGCAATACCGTAACTGGCCGTTGTGGTTAAAAACTGGCAGAATCCAGGCACCAGATGTCTTTCCAATGTTATTGGGCTGGGATGTGTCAGGGCAGGACCAGTCTAGATTTTTGTAGTGAAGTAGGAGGAACTGTTTTCTCCCTAGCATGATTTGGGAGTTGGGACCCAAACTGCTAAAATCCAGCTGGAGCTCCATGTTGGATCCCTGGTTTTGCAGCACTTTTCTCTGGAATTTTTGGTGCTGGAGGAGCAGCTACAGGTGTACTCTGTCATGGAATTTAGGGGGTGAATACCAAAAATAGGATGGATCTAGGAAGACAGAACTGGGTTTGTGTAATACTGCTGCAGTGGGATTCATGGGGGTTGGTGATTTTTCAGTGCCCCAGGACCAGCTATCCGTGTTAAGCTTTAAAATTTGGGAGCTTGGGGCCAAAATCTGAACAGGATCCACCAGACTCCAGGGGCCAGATCCAGGATTCGTGCTGCGTGGGCTGGGCTTTTGTGATATAGTGGGTGGGCGCAGTTAGGTTCGGTCTCTATTTCAAGGGGACAAAAACTGGCAGGTTCCAGGGAGATCCAGGGTTTAGCGCAGGCAACCTAAGGCACACATGCCAAAAGGCGGCACGCGAGCTGATTTTCAGTGGCACTCACACACTGCCCAGGTCCTGGCTACCAGTCCCGGAAGGAGGGGGGGGCATTTTAGTTTAATTTTAAATGAAGCTTCTTAAACATTTTAAAAACTTTATTTACTTTACATACAATAGTTTAGTTATATATTATAGACTTCTAGAAAGAGACCTTCTAAAAACGTTAAAATGTATTACCGGCACACGAAACCTTCAATCAGAGTGAATAAATGAAGACTCCGCACACCACTTCTGAAAGGTTGCCGACCCCTGGTTTAGCGTTTGTCTGCAGTGGATTCCCTACTCCCGTCACAAGCCCTTCAGCAGGGGCAGGCTCGAGGGGGGAGCGGAAGAGTGGGGCACCCGGGGAAAAGACACCGACCCCACTAGTGGGGGGGGGGCAGGTCAGCTGCAAGGCACAAGAAGTTGGGGGTGACTTACTCTGTCGTGCAGTCCCAGCCTGGCTTGCGCTCGCTCCTGTTGCAGGTGACTCAGCTCCACTGCCGCAGGAGGCGCTCGGTGCCGCGGCTATATAGCGAGCAGCGCAGGGGGGGCGGGGGGCGGAGGGCGGCCACTGGGGAACTCCGCCCGCGGTTGGGCCCGAGAAGGGGGCTGCGGAAAGGGGGGAGCCCGGAATTCCCCCGCGCCTGGGAGCGGGGGCTCGCGGGGCAGAGGCGAGGAGGTGGGGCTACGGCACAGCTGCTGCCCCCATGGCAGGAGCAGGGCTGGGCTCCGACGGCTGCCTGAAGCTCTCATCCTCAATGAGAGGCACCCGAGCATAATACCCAGGAGGGGACCTGGCAAAACTGATTGGTCAATAATCCCCGTGACGTCACAGCCGCGGATTGTCCAAAGCGGAATTCTGATTGACCGACTGGGCAATTTATTGCGATGTCATAGTCACAAGGCTGTCATCGCTCCGTGTAAATTCCCATTCAAGACACAGTCTAAGATGGCCTGAGCTCCTTCATCCCTGCTTTGCTAGGTGCCTGTTAGGAGCGTGTCCTTGATCTGCTGTATCCCTTTGGGAGGATTCCATCTCCTGTTCCAGCATTGGCCTCCCTTTCTCCATGGCTCCCTCCCCAAATAGTTACATAGTAACTTAAAACAAAAGAACCTTCGCCCCCGCAAAAGGAACATGGTCCACACCCACAGGCTGGTCTCATGCCCTTCTGTGCTTTCTCTTGGGAAATGCTGATTCCGCTCAAATCACCAGGGTTCACAGTTGCTGGGTAAGTGGTTTCCCGGTGCCCTCAACTGCCTGCCATTGCCACCAAGGGAGCCAGTGGAAAATTTTCAAAACATTCAATGGCATTTTTTGTTCATCCGGTTCCATGTAAAATAGCACATTAAAGGTTTCAGAAATAAGAAATCTTCCCTGGGATGAAAATCCCAGTGCTGCACCAGTCTAAAACTAACCCATCTATGTAGAAAGCTTAATGATTTGGGGTCATCCCCACCCCCATCCCCAGTGTAAATGACTCCCCACTGCCTCAGCCTCAGGATTCTGCATTGTTGGGATAAATAAGCTTCAATAGGTGGCACCAAATTTGTACAGAAGAACATAAGAATGGGTCAGACCAATGATCCATCGAACCCACTATCCTGTCACCCAACGGTGGCCAATGCCAGATGCTTCAGAGGGGATGAACAGAACAGAGCAATTATCGAGAGATCCATCTCCTATTGTCTAGTCCCAGTTTCTTGCAATAGAGGCTAGGGACATCCAGAGCATGGGGTTGCATCCTTGACCATCTTGGCTAATAGTCATTCATGGACCTATCCTCCAAATGTAGGTGGGCACGTTCCTTGTGTGGAATGTAGGTTACTTTAGGACTAAAGGAGGTACAGCTGAGAGGTGGCTGAAGGTATATTAAGCCCCATAGGAGCAACAAGTGGGGGAAAGGCAGATGGGTGCTCAAGGGGATTAATAACATCCATTTGTTGCTTTTCTGCTTTCCTAAGCACCAACCCAATTGGGGACTTCTTGAAGTGGGGAAGACCTGGAGCCCCAGTGCTCTGTCCATTGGCCTTGCTTGATCCTCTGGCCCTGCCAGATGGTGTCTCCTGCTGTTTCACACCTCTGTCTGTCCTGTTCTACATGCACGAAGCAGGAGATGGAGGGAGGGGGAATGGGCTATGACAGTTATTGTTGCCAGTTTCATGCCCACTCCCTCCATCCCACTTTGCTCAGAGGAAGCTGTGAGGGGGTGGGGGGGGGCAGGCATCAATGCTTTTGGTCTGAGTACCATGGCAGGCCACCAGAAAGGGCTAATGTGCTGTGCCATGCATACTATCTCAATTCAAGTCAGATATATTATTCATATAGCACTGGAGATGCACCTGGAGCTTTGCAGAATGTGTAAGATGATGACAGTGTCCCTGCCCCCAAAAGGTAGTCCAACTCTGATACACAGGTCATGCAGTTCTGACATGCAGGCTTGCCTGGTGAGAAAACAGCCCAGGAGGGTTTGTGAAAGAAGTGAAGAAAAGCCTGGGTGTTTTTCCCTCCTTCTACCAATCTGTCTCCCATTCACTGTTCTCTGCCCAGCTGCTGCACTCATTTGAATGTCATTAGGCAGCTGCACCTGTATGCAATTCTGGGTATGTCTACACTGCAATAAAAGACCCACGGCACAGCTGTGGCTGGGTCAGATCAGATGACTTGGACTCAAGGGCTTGGGCTGTGGGGCCATACAAGATATTCCAGCCCAGGTTGGAGCCTAGACCAGGGTTTGGCAATCTTTGGCATGCAGCCCATCAGGGAAATCCACTGGCGGGCCGGAACAGTTTGTTTACCTGCAGCATCCGCAGGTTCGGCCGATCGCAGCTCCCACTGGCCGCGGTTCGCTGGTCCTGGCCAATGGGGGCTGCGGGAAGCGGTGGCAAGCACATCCCTTGGCCCGCACCACTTCCCGCAGCCCTACCTCCTGGATAATGCTTTCCAGGCAGCATTCAGGGGCATACATACAAGGTTAGAGGTGGATCCCCACGTGGGTGTAGTGCAGATAATGGGGTTGAAAGCACTGGCTCAGGAACGTGAAGCAGCCTCTCGACTCATTCCAGACCCAAACTTGCGTTGAACCTTTTTTAAAGCTTTGTTGTATTCAGAGAGAGATCTCATCTCCTCCACCAGCATCACAATATCAGGAGACGGGACAGTCACTGAAGCAGTTTTTCTGTTCCGGGCCAAGAGCAAAGGTTCTAGATCAGGGTTCTCAAACTGGGGGTCGGGACCCCTCAAGGGGTCGCAAGGTTATAACATGGGGGGTCGCAAGCTGCCAGCCTCCACCCCAAACCCTGCTTTCCATCCAGCATTTATAATGGTGTTAAATATATAAAAAAGTATTTTTAATGTATAAGGGGGGTCGCACTCAGAGGCTTGCTGTGTGAAAGGGATCACCAGTACAAAAGTTGAGAACTAATGTTCTAGATGCTAAAATGATAGATGCTGCAGAAGAACTGAAGAGAGGGAGGGCCTGATCCTCAGTTGGTGCAAATAGGCATAGGCGTACATGCAGTGGTACCCTTCACTGTTTCATGAGCAAATGAATGAAAGGATGTAAATTATCTTAGTTTATGGGATCTGTCTGTTAGTCTGATCCTCAGCCGGTGTAAAATCAATGTAGTTCAATTGATTTCAGCGGAGTGGCACCTATTTACACCAGCTGGCGATTTATCTGAGAGAGAGATTCTGGAAATCCTAATTTTGCAAGCTCAAGAGGGTTCAGAGGATAAACCATCTTATAAGATTCGGATAAGCATTTTGGATCCTTACCCATAGCTGAACAGCAGACTTTAAGGTTCACTGATCACTTCTGCACACCCAGAGCCAGTCCTGATATCTACATTCTAATGGCCAAGATCATACAAATGTGATATGTCCTGTAATGAATGCATGCAAGATTGACTGATTTTGCATTTTGTGCAACAGAATGAATAATCAGTTCCCCTTCAAAAATAAGGGAAATGCAAGATAACCTTGCTATCTGTATAAGCAACCATCTTTTTTATACCCATTATGGTGTAGGCAAGAAACTGGTACAATTACTGTGTGAATATGATCAGGTTTGTTATGAAGTTCCTCTTGTGACATTCCAGAGTCAACAAGCTAATTATAAAAGAATAAGTGCTTTCTTATTTGAATACACTTATTCACTGGGATGTGTCTGAGATTTCTGGTTAAGCACGTTTAATTAGCTGGATTACCAGTGATAGGTAATTTTATTTCCTCGTTGGGGTTTTCCAAGAGCTGAGCTAATTTAAATCCTGCATGAATCCAGCTGCCCATGAATAAGTCCTAGGATGCCAATACATGTACAATCAGGTTGTTTTTTGATTACAGACTAAAACCACGTGCTAACACATAGCTAGCCATGGTCTCTGTTTCAGATATCTTAGAATCTGATTTGGAAACACATTCGCTTTCTGAGTCTTAAATAATTGGAGGGGTTTAACTGCATAAAAACAAAATAAGTGCAGCCCTGTAGCTGAGTTTATGGAATAGTTCCCAAAGCAGGTTGAACTGGAAAAACTACTGTACACTAAACTAGCTTTTCCATAGAGGCTATAGGGAGCTGAGTTAATGCAGTAGCCTTTTTCCTATGGATACATGGATTGAGCTTATCATATGTCACAAACAGAAAAAAGTCTGGAATCAATTTAGCCCACACAGGAATTTGCTCACGTGACCAAACCGATCAAACAGTTGCTGTATTCTGCGCAGAAGAGAGTAACTAAGTCACTTGGTGGGTTCACAGAAACTCAGCAAGACACCCGTTTCCTTACAAGATTTTGAATGTCAGCTCACATCCACCATAATCTCTTCACTGCCAAGAGGACAGCCATACAGTCCCTGAAATCTAACTACCAGATAGAGATCAAAGCAGCAGACAAAGGGGCACCATTATAGGTCTCAACTGTGATGACTCCAATAACAAGGCTAACCGCCAACTCTGACACCACCAACTATAAAGAACTCAAAGAAGACCCTGCACCACAATTTACCCAGGAACTTAAGGATATCATCAATTCCTTCTCCTAACAACTCCAACATACATTCTACAAACTTCACGAACCCATCCTAGGGACCTTCTACATGCTTCCCAAGATACACAAACAAGGGAACCCAGGCAGACCCATCATATCTGGCCACGGCACTGAAGGAATATCGGGACTCATAGAAACCACCCTCAAACCACTCACCACACAAAGGGCCAGCTTCCTCCAGGACACAACCGACTTCCTCCACAAACCCTGCAACATTAACAACAACCTCTCTCAGAACACCATTCTTGCCACCATGGATGTCACCTCCCTATACACCAACATCCATCACAATGATGGCATCACTGCCTGCCGCAAATACTTACAAGACAATGGACAACCCTCAGCTATTCACCCCAAACACATCACCAAACTCATCCATTTCATCCTCCCCATAACACTTTTACATTCAACAACAAACACTTTGTCCAAACCATGGGAACAGCCCTGTGTATTAGGATGGTTCCCCAATATGCCATCCTCTTCATGGGCCATTGTGAAGGGCTCCTGTGGGCCTGTTCCATGGGCTCCTCTGGGCCTGTTCCATGCTAACGAGATGCACCTGCAAGGTTTGTTCAGCCTGGAGAGGGAGGAGCTTAAAAGAGGGAAACTTACCACAGGAAGGGGTGGTGAACAAGAAGAAGGCTGCTCCACCCAGAGACTGCCGGTAACAGAGGTAGTCCAGCTGAGGAGGAGACAGCTGCAAGACACACCACTCCTGAAGATGCCCTGACTGACAACAAAGCAATATGTCCCAGGAAGAGGGGTAGAAGGTAAACCCTGTGAAGGGGCAATGGACTCTAAGAGACTGAGCCCTTAGAGTTGAATCTCTAGGGACTGCCTGAGAGACTGGTCCTCGTGCCAGCCTGATCCTCCCCTCTTGCAAGGGGAAGAGACGAGGAGGAGCTACCCTCTGCCCATGGGTGGCTTCCCTGACAGAGCTCCCGCAAGTGCTGCCAACCAGGGGAGAAGAGAGGGTAAACAAAAGACGGTGGGACTGGATATGCGGGGTGCAGGGAGCCCCCCCACAGCTGCCTTGAAGAAGAATTTCTGAACAAATGCATCACAAAACCAATGATATACCTGAGATACATCAATGATATTTTTATTCTCTGGACAGATGGCTTAAAATCCCTCATAGATTCCTACCACAACTTCAACAACCATCACCCATCCATTAAACCCTCTCTGGAACACTCCCCCACCAGCATCAACTTCCTGGTCACCATAATCAGATTTAACAATGCAATCCTACAGCCAACCACATACAACAGCAGAGGTCAATTTTTGTGTCCCCTTCCAAACACCTCCATTTCCCCTACCTCCCAAAAAAATCTGTTGATGGGAGTGCCTGAGCTGGATACATTGATGTGGGACACGTGACCAATATCTTGTGTGCCCTGCATTGGTCATAGATGCTGAGCTGGTCATTGGTTCAGAGATCCTAAGAGAAAAGAATGGAGCATATTGGCTAGGGTGGAGCATATTGGTGGAGTGGGAGCAGCCAAGAGCAACAGAATATGGAGGGCCCTGGTGAATTTATTGAGGTAGGTGTGCCAAAAGACCCTGTGACCATATTTTTGTGTCTTTGGGCCAGAAGTATAGGTGTGTATGGGGTGTAGTGTTAGCTGAGGGTTTTTCAGTTTCAATAAGTCTGATTGATGGAACCCAGACGATAAGGGGAAACAGCCAATCAGCCGATAGTACCTGTGTGAAAAGGGGGTACCTGGTTCAGGAGGGGGGAGTGGTAGTGCCTGCAGGATGAGGCTGGGATGTTTGAGCCAAAAGTGTCAAGTGTCTGAAAGAAAGCAGCTGGTAGCTCAAAGGGATCGTTGTGAGATGGGTGAATGAGGAAATGTGATCTCTCGCTTTAAGAGGTGGGGGCAATGGAACCAGTTATTGAAACTGCTTTGCATTTTATCCAAAATGAGTCAGAGCACAGAGCTATCAGTATTCTTCGGCAACGTAGTATCTAAATATTGACCTGAAATCAGGGTTTCTTTCCCTCTAACCCAGTGGTGTTCAAACTTTTTCAGTCAGCCCGCACCCCCCACCCCCAGTAATGGAATGTGCCTGTGCCCCGCCTCCCATTACTGCAAAAGAAGCTTATGTCGACCTAATTATGTCAGTGTCTACACTACAGCCTTGTTCCTGCCGGTGTAAGAGCCCTACTTCACTGACATCATAACTTCACCTCCATGAGAGGCATAGGGCTTATGTCGGTGTAGTTAGGGCAACACAGTGTCCTGATAGATACTGCGCTACTTATATCTATTGGCTGTCATTCTGCTGGAGAAATTGACAAGAAAGCTGGCTCCCGGCTCCCCAGCTGGGCTGCTGCCTGGTCTCCACTCCAAGCCAGGCTGCTACCCAGGCTCCCGACTCAGGCTGCTGCCTGGACTCCCCGCTCCCTGAGATGCCCCCCAACTCCCTGCAGGGATGTCACCCAGGCCCTTGACTCCCCACTACCCGCTGGGAGCATGGCAGCTGACTCTGGGCACGGGTTTCCCTACCAAGAGCCCAGCTGCCCCCTGGGGCTCTCTGCTCCCCACCAGGAATGGGACAGCTGCACCGGGCTTCTCGGCTTCCTGCTCCCCGCCATGAACAGGACACTGACCAGACACTGGGTGCAGATCTCCATGCCGGGAGCCCGGCTGCCTTCCCGGGCTCTCGGCTCCCTGCTCCCCACTAGGAGCATGGCTGAGCCCACCGGGTAGCTCTTCACCCTGAGACCAGTCAGCTGCCATGCTCCTGGCGGGAAGCAAGCAGCTGAGAGCCGGGGCGGGGGGAGCCAGGCTCCCAGTGGGGAGATCTGCGCCTGGTGTCCGGTTGGCTGCCCCGTTCTCAGAGGGGAGCTGAGAAGCCCGGTGCAGCTGCCCTGTTCCCAGAGGGGAGCCGAGGGTGGGGGGCAGCCCAGCTCCAGGTGGGGAGCTGTGCACGGAGATGAGAGCCCTGGCTCTCAGCCCCCCACTGCCCCTTTTAAGTCAATGGAAGCACTCCTGGTGAGGACACGCACCACCAACAGAAGGGAGGACAGCGTGGACATGAACCACCGCAGTAATTGCTGCGGTGCCTGTAAGTCGACCTAACATAGATCAAGTTAAGTTCATAGTGTAGACGTGCTGTAAGAGTGCCTTGTGAGCACCAGCTGCCAAACTTTAGGTTTGGGTTAGAGGACTAACCTGAGCCAGGGTGGTGGCTTGATGGTTCCAAGATCTTGAGCAGTTCTTTTGAGATCTTGGCTTCAAATGCTATAAATCTCTCACAATCAGCTGTGCAAGATATTTGTGCCATCTTGAGCCACATTCGTACTGAACTGTCAATGTAGGGCCATCTGGTTTTGACCCAACCCAAAATCAAAACCAAAACCTGGGTTTGGGACCAGGAATTCAAATCTGATAGCAGCACTCTGAAATGTAGGTTGGAGGAGGGGTTCATTTTTGTGGCTGGTCTGACATTCTCACCCGGATACTTGTTGGAGGAAGATCCATATTTGAGGTTTCAGTTTGGGCCCAGCTGTCATTGGTATGTTTTAAATGTACAGGAGCTAGTCATGTTGGCAGTATAGTCTAGCAGCTAGGACACTGCCCAGCAGTCAAGGGACTTGTGTGCTAGTCCTGGGTCTGCCACTGAACTGCTTTATGACCTTGGGCAAATCCTCTTTGCTGGTGCATGATAGCGGAAATGGGGTTATTCAAGCTGCAGCACACCTGAATTAAAATGCAAATGTGTTCCAGCACTTTCTATTCTCAGTGCTGCCTTTTCAACAGGGAGGGAGCATTGATTAGTGGTTAGAGCAGAAGACAGTCAGGAGAGTTGAATTCTATCCTTGGCTCTTCCACCGGCTGTGTGATCTTGAACAATTTACTTAACATCTGTGCTTCATTTTCCCTATCTGTACTGGGGTGTTGGCGGCAATAATTACCTATATTAAAGGAAGGGTATGAGGCATAATTATGCATGTTAAGTACTTTGAGATTCTGGAATAGAAAGCTATATGAAAACCCCACACTATAGTTGTCTTATGACCCCATCTTCGTGCCGTTCATGCTCCTTATTTATATAAACTTGCCGTTGTTAACAACTTCTGAAGGCACACACCTGTTGTGGTATTATCACAAACATGCAGCAGTTAACCCTCTACAACACCAAATGAGGTGGGGATGTGCAAGCTGTATATTTTCCTTAAATACTTAAGCTACTGGTGCTATCCAGAGAATCCCAGATTTCCAAATATCGCTCAGCAAAACCGCTTGTTACTCACCATTGCTCAGTATTTCAGATGTATCCTTCCTCTTTTGACTCCAGGTACCTCCTGGTTAGTGCCCTAATGTGAGTGCGGGTAGGCAAGTGCTTCGACTCAGGTGCCCATGCACTGTGAAATCCAACACCTTCTGAAACAGTTTCCAAGAACGAATATTTAAAATGGCGCCCGGCAGCTTGCAAGTCAAGTCATTTTCAACAGCCTTCTGTTTACCCTCCTACACTCTGGCTACCAGCGGGCAGCACAGCTGTTACTTGAAATCCTTTGACATCCTGTAATAGTTCCTCCCTCGCCCGCTCAGAGGGAGGACACTCAGGCGGGCCCTGTCTGGCCAGGCCCAGAGTCTACAAGGCAGCCCATAGCCCACAATAGGGTCGGGTTATTAAGAATCACTATTGGCTTTAGCCGGGGCTTGGGTAGCTCTAGTAGTCAGCCCTTAAATGCAGTCTCTCAGGGCTGGCTTTGGCCTGGGGCAGGGCTCAGGCCACCAGAAAACAAACAGTGTTTTAGGGGTGGCTCTAATCTGGGGCAGGTCTCAGGCCGCCAGAAAACAAACAGTCTCTTAGGGCTGCCTCTGGCCTGGGGCAGGGTTCAGGCAGCCAGCAAGCAAGCAGTCTCTCAGGTGAGTGGTAAGAGAAGCTCCTCTCCTGAGCTAGAGCCTCCTTGCACAGTGTAGGGGGTCAGCTGCCCTGTGGTGGGGTGGCGGGGGGCTGTGGGCCCACCCTACCCCACCGCGTCCCAGCCCAGGGCCCTGGCAGGGGCAGGAGTGGCTGCCCCTGCGTCGGTGGGGGTCCAGCCACAACACGCTGACTGAGTCACACCGGGCTCTGCAGCCGGCTGCTCCGTGGCTGCCCCTGGGCTACTTCCTGCTTCCCCGGGGTTTGGTACCTGCAGCCTCCAGGCCTCTTCCGACTCCTCGGGATAAACAGCAGCAGGTACTCCGGGCCAGTCCTCGTCAGCGTCTGGGAATTGGGAACAGCCAGATGCAGGGTCCTCTCAGGGACGTGGGACAACCGGCAGAGCGTCCGCCTCCTTTTCAGGCTCTCCCCCAACTGCGCCACAGAGCCGGCCTCTTATACTTCCAGCCATGCCCCGGTACTTCCGGTGAGGGGGGCAGGGCGATCTAGGCTATGTCCTCCAAGAGGCGTGTAATAGTTCCTCCCTCCCTGCTTGGAGGGAGGCCACTCAACCTCACTACACATCCGTTCATGAAAACAGTTTTGAAACTGTCAGTTTCTCAGTGGAAATGGGGCCATTTTTATAACTAACCTCCCCTATGTAGGTAGAAATGTTTATGTCCTTAAAAATCTTTCGTTCAGATTTGTCTTTGACCTCCCTGAAACAGTCGCTTAAATGCAGGCTGTTGTGTAAGTGTCATAGTGTAGCTTCTATATTGTAGGTAAGGAGCCTAATTTTAGATCAGAAGGAATGAAGTGCTGATTCAAAAGGTCATCCAACCATACCAAATCCTGTCTGGGCTACAGCTTACAATAGGGGAGTCCTGTCTGATGGTAGCAGTTCCTGACATATATGGGAGTATGCCCTGCTAACTGTGATCCCAAAATCTTTTGCAAAGGGGAAGGGAGGGTTTCTAAGAGTAGCGAGAGATGCTGGGCAAAGATTAGAGTGTTCTTGGCGATGGGAGGAAGGCTCAAAGGAGCCTCACAAGGACCACATACTATGTCAAACATTATAAACTATCCATCCTGGGCTCTGACAAGTCAGCAAAGCCCTTAAGCATGTGCCTAACTCTAACCATGCCGTAATGCCAATGGGACTACTTATAGAATTCAGTGGTTAGAATATAGTGGTTAGAATTCAGTACATGCTTATGTGCTTTGCTGGATCAGGACCTTAATCCGTAAAGGGAAGGAGTATTACTGCCCGTATGGTACATTCGCTTTCTTTTAGATATAGAATGCAAACAAGCAGAGACTGTCTCTATCCCACTTAGGCCCTCCCTTGTACAGCTGTCCTGTGGCAGTAACTTGGATCACTTTAAGATTTACCATATTTTTACCTCTTTGCCCCCAGGAAGTTCAGCTGAATGGGGTTCACCTGCATCTTTCGGAACTGGAGGCACTGTTCCTCCTGTCTCAGAGAAGATGGTAGCAGATCTTCAGCAGAAGATCATTTGTTGGGAAATAAAGTCCTTCCTCCCCACTTTAAGTACACGGCAGATCTCCTCAGAACCTTGGCGTCATGAATCTTTCCTGTGCTTTCCCTATCTGTGTTTAGAAACCTGCCTCTGTGGTCAGCCATGCCCTGAAGAATGATGAGATGATATCCACTGTGGTTCATTCTTGCCCATTCTGACTGGCAAACTATGACCGCAGTGCAGTTTGGGAACTCCATCCTCTGAAAGCCAGCAAATATTTCAGGCACATTTCTTATGCCAACCACCTGTGTGTAAATCACAGGGTTAATTGCCTCACAAACCTTCACTACCATGACCCCAATAGTGGGCTTGCCAGCACCAAAGTGGTGTGCTAGTGTCACAACCGGGACGTGAGTGGTCTGAGAAGGGCTCGGGACTCAGGCTGGGTTAGAGGCATATGGCCTGGTCTACACTAGGAGGTTATGTCGAATCTAGCAGCGTTAAATCGAATTAATCCTGCACCCGTCCACACAACGAAGCTATTTAGTTCGACATAGAGGTCTCTTAAATTTGATTTCTGTACTCCTCCCCAACGAGGGTGTGGTGGGGCGGCTGCCCCATGCCCGGAGAGTGTGGGCTGCGGCAGGCCCGGGAGCCTGCGTATTCCGGCAGCCAATGAGAGAAGGGCTTGTTGCGAGCCAATCAGAGAACAGATTGGGGCCAGCCAATCAGGGCCCAGCTCAGCCATATAAAAGACTGCTCAGGGCGAGAGCAGTCAGTCTGTCCCAGGCCTTCAGAGGGGAAGGTCTGTCTCCAGAGCTGGGAGGCCAGCACCACGGACAGCACTGTGCAGGCCAGCCTTGGAGAGCGGGAGAAGGTCCTACTCCGTAGCCTGCCAGGCGGCCGGCCTTGTAGGAAAGGACCTAGCGGGAAGGAGGGCCGTTGGGGAAGCGGTCCAGAGGAGCAGTCAGAGGAGGAAGGAGAAGGAGGACAGCAAGGCTGTCGCTAGAGGGCCTCTGGACCAGGACTCAGAGTAGTGGGCGGGCCTGGGTTCCCCCCTTTTTGTTCCCTTTGGCCATACACTCAGCTATAGGCCGCAGGGAGTGGCCAGCCAGAACCACGCCAGATCCTGGACTGTAGGGATCAGACTTAAAGGTGTGGGACTGTTGATCATCTCCCCCCCCCCCCCCCCCCCGGAAGGGGGCGCGAATGGACAGAAGGACACTGTCGGAGGGCAGTGGTCCAGAAAGAGGACCCTGTGCGTCGGGGGCACAGCGGCTCCACACGCCAACCTCTGGCGGGATGACAGACGGGACACCACCAGAAGGAGGCACTCTACTGGATCGAACCGATTCCCTGAGACGACCAGTAGGAGACGCTACGGTGGTGAGTCCCAACCCTGTCACAGAGGGGAGTAGCGCTAAATTCGACATGGCCATGTCAAATTAGGGTAGGTGTGGATGGAAATCGACGCTAATAGCTCCGGGAGCTATCCCACAGTGCACCACTCTGACGCTCTGGACAGCAGTCCGAGCTCGGATGATCTGACCAGCCACACACGAAAAGCCCCGGGAAAATTTGAATTCCTTTTCCTGTCTGGGCAGTTTGAATCTCATTTCCTGTTTGGACATCGTGGCGAGCTCAGCAGCACTGGCAACGATGCAGAGTTCTCCAGCAGAGGTGACCATGCAATCTCAGAATAGAAAGAGGGCCCAAGCATGGACTGATCGGGAAGTCTTGGATCTGATCACTGTGTGGGGCGATGAGTCCGTGCTTTCGGAGCTGCGATCGAAAAGACGGAATGCAAAGATCTACGAGAAGATCTCAAAAGCCATGACAGAGAGAGGATACAGCCGGGATGCAACGCAGTGCCGCGTGAAAATCAAGGAGCTGAGACAAGCGTACCAGAAGACCAAAGAGTCAAACGGACGCTCTGGATCCCAGCCCCAGACATGCCGTTTCTACGAGGCACTGCATTCCATCCTAGGTGCGGCCGCCACCACTACCCCACCGCTGACCGTGGACTCTGAGGATGGGATATTGTCGATGGCTGCTTCCTCAGAGATGTTAGCTGACGGGGAAGATGAGGAAGGTGAGGAGGAGGACGAGGCAGTCGACAGCGCTTACAACGCTGATTTCCCAGACAGCCAGGATCTCTTCATCACCCTCACAGAGATCCCCTACCAACCGTCCCTAGCCGTTAACCCGAACCCTGAATCAGGGGAAGGATCAGTCGGTAAGTGTTTTAAACATGTAAACATTTATTTTGAACAGAACAGGAATATTAACAATGGGTTTATCATGATTAGTTTGTCCTAGGCGCTCTACTTTTTAGTCCTTGCCAGTGAAGCTACTGGAAAAGAAGGTCTATATGTCCGGGGATAGAGCTGAAATCCTCATGGGACATCTCCACAAAGCTCTCCTGGAGGTCATTGGAAAGCCTTTGCATGAGGTTCCTGGGGAGAGTGGCCTTATTGTGTCCTCCGTGGTAGGAAACTTTTCCTCGCCAGGCTATCATCAAGTACTCTGGGATCATTGCCTTGCAGAGCATGGCGGCATATGGCCCTGGTTTTTGCTGGCTTTCACGCAGCATGCGTTCTTTCTCAGTCTCAGAAATTCTCAGCAGAGTGATGTCGCTCATGGTGACCTGCTTAGAATTAGGGAAATGTTACTATTGGGACTGCTTGCCTGTTCCTTTACAGAACTGTCAACGGCGGTTTACAGCCACGCGATGGAGGCGGGAGAGGGGCAGCATACAGGGATCTTTCCCCGGGACAGCCACGAGGGGGTGGGATGGGGCAGAGTTCATGCTTGCCGGATTGCCGGCAGCAGGAACTGGCCAATGATAGGAGCATTGCTTTGAACGTGAAAGGAGGGCACTGCTCTAACTTAAGTTTTAAGCAGCCAAAAGTCTACGGCTTACCATGTCAGCCTGCTACCCGAATTCCGCTGTCCTGCCCTGCTTGTCTGATCTCCACTGCAAGACCCCAGGCACTGAATGCGAAGGCCGAAAATTCAACCTTGTCCTGAGTGCGCATGTGATAGGTGCTGTGCATGGTCTTGTTCACAGAGAAAGACTATGTTCATTGTTGACAAAAAATTATCTTTGTGAGGAATTCACTCCCTTTTTCTCATCCCACAGCTGCGACTGTCTCCCGACCTACCCTGGCATCCCCCTCGCAGAGGCTGGCGCAGATTAGGTGGAGAAAGAAAAGGACACGGGACGACATGTTCTCAGAACTTGTGGGCTGCTTCCAAGCCGATGCGGCCCAGCAGACCCAGTGGAGGGAGAACATGTCACAATACCAGCGAGCACACAGCGAACAGGAGGAGAGGTGGCGGCAGGAAGACCAGCAGGCGACTCAAACGCTGCTTGGACTAATGAGGGAGCAAACGGACACGCTCCGGCACCTTGTAGATGTTCTGCAGGATCAGAAGCAGGAGGACAGAGCCCCGCTGCAGTCTATCTCTAACCGCCCTCCCCCGCCACAAATTCCCATACCCCCCTCACCCAAAGTCCCAAGAAGGAGGGGCGGCAGGGGCCGTGAAAACTGTCATTCCACCCCTGCAGACCGCTCAAGTACCAGAAGGCTCTCATTCCGAAAAATTTGATAAGTCCTTTCCTTCCCGCCTCACCCAAGCCCCCGTCCCAGTTTCATCCCCTAACTGTGTAGTTGCTAATAAAAGATAAGTTTCTGTTAATTACTGTTTCCATCGTGTTCTTTTAGGGGAGACTGTGTTTGAAGGGGGTTGGTAATTGGAGAGGACAGTCACCTTTACCAGGGTACAGACACAGAGGCAGGTTCAGCAGACGGTCACACACACATTGCAGTCACTAGGCACCCTGGTCAGTCTGGGAGGTGGTTTTCATGTTCTGTGGTGGTGGTGGGGGGGGCATGTGACTTTGTGGCAGGGGAGGGCGGATAGAGATCTTATGCAGCGGTCCTTATCCTGGATCACAGAGCCACGCAGCAGGGGATCTGTAACTGTCCTCCCCTGCCACAAAGTCTCACAGCCTCCACACACAGAGTCCCTAAAAGGAGGGGTGGCAGGCTCCGTTGAAACAACCAGTCCACCACTGCGGACCACTCTAGGAGCAGAAGCCTGTCATTCCTCGAGTTTAGAAGTGTTCTTTCCATCACTATGCCTGCTCCGCACCACAGTCTGCGTCCCAGTTTCAACACTTTACCGCGAAATCGGTAATAAAGAAAACGGTGTTCATTAACAAAGTTCCATTTATTTTCTTTTTAAACATGTGTTGGAAGGTGGGGGACAGGGTGAACGGGGTATGTAGCTGGAGAGGATAGTCAACAGTAAGTGGGTAAAGAAACGGGGGCAGGTTCAGCTTCTCTTTAAACAAACTTAATAGTCACAGGTTACCCTGCTCACTGAGGAACCTAGCTTTCAAAGCCTCCCGGATGCACAGAGCGTCCCGCTGGGCTCTTCTAATCGCACGGCTGTCTGGCTGGGTGTAATCAGCAGCCAGGCTATTCACTTCAACCTCCCACCCCGCCATAAAGGTCTCCCCCTTGCTTTCTCAGAGATTATGGAGCACACAGCAAGCTGCAATAATAATGGGGATATTGGTTTCACTGAGATCAGAGCGAGTCAGTAAGCTTCTCCATCTCCCCTTGAGACATCCAAAAGCACACTCCACCACCATTCTGCACTTGCTCAGACGGTAGTTGAAGAGTTCTTTTTCAGTGTCCAGGGCGCCTGTATAGGGCTTCATGAGTCAGGGCATTAGCGGGTAGGCTGGGTCCCCGAGGATCACTATAGGCATCTCCACATCCCCAAGAGTTATTTTCTGGTCCAGGAAGTAAATACCTTCCTGCAGCCGTCTAAACAGACCAGAGTTCCTGAAAACACGAGCGTCATGAATCTTGCCCGGCCATCCTACGTTGATGTTTGTAAAACGTCCCCTATGGTCCACCAGTGCTTGCAGCACCATTGAAAAGTAGCCCTTTCAGTTAATGTACTGGCTGGCCTGGTGGTCCAGTCCCAGGATAGGGATGTGAGTTCCATCTATAGCCCCACCGCAGTTTGGGAATCCCATCGCAGTGAAGCCATCTATGATCACCTGCACATTTCCCAGGGTCACTACCTTTGACAGCAGTAGCTCAACGATTGCGTTGGCTACTTGCATCACAGCAACCCCCACGGTAGATTTGCCGACGCCAAAGTGATTCGTGACTTACCGGTAGCTGTCTGGCATTGCAAGCTTCCAGAGGGCTATGGCCACTCGCTTCTGGACAGTCAGGGCTGCTCGCATCCGGGGGTCCTTGCGCTTCAGGGCAGGGGACAGCAACTCACAAAGTTCCAGGAAAGTTCCCTTCCGCATACGAAAGTTTCATGGCCACTGTGATTCATCCCAGACCTGCAGCACTATGCGGTCCCACAAGTCCGTGCTTGTTTCCCGGGCCCAGAATCGCTGTTCCACAGCATCAACATGACCCATTGCCACCATGATGTTCACGGCGCGGGGTCCCGTGCTTTGTGAGAGGTCTGTGCCACTCTCAGACTTCATGTCCTCACCGCGCTGCCGAAGCCTCCTTGCCCGATTTCTCAGCTTCTGCCTCTGGAAAAGGTGGATGATAAGGTGCGAGGTGTTGACAATGGCCATAACTGCAGCAATGGTCGCAGCGGGCTCCATGCTCACAATGCTGTCACTCACCAGAAAAGTGCGCGAACTGATTGCCCACCGGCGCTTTCAGGGAGGGAGGGCGGTAGTGATGGTTGGATTATGAAAGTTACCCAAAACCACCCTCGACACACTTTTTTTCCCCAGCAGGCATTGAGGGCTCTAGCCAGAATTCCAATGGGCAGCGGGGACTGCGGGAACTGTGGGATAGCTGCCCACAGTGCACTGCTTCCAGTGTCAACACTTGCCCCGTTAGTGTGGATTCACAAAGTCGAATTACTGTCCTTAGTGTGGATACACACGTTCGACTTCGTAATATCGATTCCACATATTTGATTTAAGTACAATCGAACTACTCTCGTAGTGTAGACATACCCATAGAATATCAGGGTTGGAAGGGATCTCAGGAGGTCATCTAGTCCAACCCCCTGCTCAAGCAGGACCAATCCCCAGACAGATTTTTACCCCAGTTCCCTAAATCGCCCCCTCAAGAATTGAACTCACAACCCTGGATTTAGCAGGCCAATGCTCAAACTACTGAGCTATCCCTCCCCCTGTTAGATAACAGGAGGTCTGAGTTGCAGCAGGCCAGGGGGAAATCGGAGAGTTATGTGTCAGGCAGGGTCAGGTTACCAGGAGATCGGCAGTAAGACCAGCTTTTGCAGGGGAAGCTGTCCTAAGCAGGGAGAACAGGACAATTTCCTGTTCTTGTGCTTGATTTAAATAGAAGCTGAACCAATCCGGACCCCCAGTGTTCTGCCAGTCAGCTCCCACGACTGGGGTCCTCTGTCAGAGTTCAGCACTATTCTGACAACTGTTAGCAGGTCATTGGGTGGCAGGTTGGAACTTACTAGCTCTAAAGAGCCCTCTAGAGCAGGGTTCAAGTGCCATGGTCCCTGTCAGCTGAGGGCCTGTAGCTGTCCGGGGTAGCCAACCCCCAGAGGGAAATAGCAACCTGCTTCTGTACCACTAATGAATTCCTCAGTTGAGTTTTCTGGCAGCCGAGGCTTGGTGCAAGCTCCTCATGTAGATCCACGAAGCTCTATTTCCTCATACAGAGGTTCTGGAGCCACTGCTGATCATCCTAAGTCTGAAGAACAATGTGAGCCCACCAGATTGCACTAGTTCTCCTGCACCAGCAGTGATGGTAAACCCAAGGCTATTCCATGGCAATAGCAGCATTCCTCATGTCTGTCCAGTCTGCCATGAATGAATAGTCCTCATCCCCCAGGTCCAGCTGCCTTCGACATCTCAGAAAATGCTCCTGAAATACAATCCAGCATCTCGCCGTGCTCATACTTCACTCCACAAACATTGTACCTGCAAGAAAGATCAGGATCAGCTCATTCAATGGATTCATGGCTGTGACCCAGTTTTGAATGGACAGAAGTGAGGAGAGACCTGATCTGGAAGAGTCACTGGCCAACATGAAGGTGGGGAAAGACTCTCTTCTGCACAGGAGTCCAGAAAGAACAGGAATGTGCTACCAACAACACGCCAGAAACCAGTTCCTAGGGAGGTTCCATCTGACACAAAGAACTCTGGGATATGCCCCCTGAAACCATAGCCCCAGAATTGCATATCTGGAGTAGCAGTGTGGATGCAGTACACAGAGTTCTATGCATGACCAGTACAGCAAATGTGGACTCTTGGGGTGGGTTTGCCTAGCTTGCGACTGCATGGACACAATCCACAATAGGGGCATGCACACCAGTGTAGACTTACCTATAGAGAGATGTGGCCGGAGGGCTAAGTCACTGGACCGACCACCAAAGTCCGTACGAGGAGGGTCAGACAGAGGGGCTGCAATGCTGGGTCTTGCCATGAGGAGGCACTCTAGGATGATTACTCTATGTTATTGTGACTATAGTAAGCAGCAAAAGACAATTCTTTGGAGCTGGATGCTTACAATACATGTTTCGATACAAATAATTGCAAACACTCCACTCATAATGAAAGAGACATTACAAACAACAAGAAGGCAGTAGGCCAGGGAATAACTACTAATGAGGCTGAATCAGTGTCACTAGTTTGAACACTGTTAAATGTACTGTGAATTCTTGGTGTGCTCTGTAATATCTTATGTGGTATGTGGAATCCCCAAGAGAAAAACTGGGCCAGGGCTTTGTCAACAGCTAACTTGAATGATCCTGGGATTATATGACAGGGTTGCCTGTAATAGGAGGGGACTGGACTTGATGACCCAGGAGGTTACTTTCAGTCCTATATCCTGCCTACCTTATGGAAATGAAGCAACTGTGAGACTTAAGTATGTGGATACAGTGATGCCTACAATGTAATATTTAGACCTACCATGAGTGATCACAGTATCTTTTCACTTGAATCCTCCTGCCTTGGCTGGGGGTGCTTTCCATGTTGCATTTCACCACTGTTGTGGCATATCTGATTGGAGACAAAATCAGAAACCTTCTCTGAGAGCTTAGCAAGAGTTCTGCTGCAAGATTAGTAACTTCTCTTCATTGAATGTGTAAGGGGACAGTACCCCTCACACTGCCCCCTTCAATCCAGAAATCTTCTGAAATGGATCGCTGGCTTTAAGAAGTACAATTGTCTCAATGTGCAGTGGGAGAGGGCGGCAGTAATGGCAGGTGGATGTGCAAGCGTCAGCACAATGCTGTGATGTCCATTATGTGAATACACTTCTAGAGGAAATACATCCAGTTTGTTTGTATCAGTTAAATTAGGTTGTTGAGATTTCTAGGTTCTAAAAATTGAATGAATTGTATTTATTATTGGTATTGGAGGAACCCCACTCATTGTCCAGGACCCCGTTGTGTTAAGCACTGTACAAACAGATATATTTTTCTCTGAAGGTTTCAAAACTGCAACCATGGGAGAGAAAGCAAAAGGTTGTTATATTTGTAAGCATTGCATCTTTATTTTCTCCAGACTTCACATTTGGCATTTACACAGGCACTCTCCTCCAGCTGTGATCTCATCACATATTCTAAGACAAGTGGGCTTGGTTAGTAATGCATGGAAGTCTTCCAGGGAAAACCCTAACCAGGGTTGGTTAGTAGTGTATGGAAGGGAAAATCCCACTGGGGCTATGGATTCAATAGTTGAAGTCAGTGGGGCTTTTACCATTGATGATTGTGGATGAGACTTAAACCCTAAGGCCCCCCTGATCTTCTGTGCACAATAAAATTCCCATGGACCATTTCAGAGAAAGCAGTAGCTGTAATGTCCTGACCAGATAACAGTCACTTCATTCTGCCTCCCTAAAACTCTCACTGATCAGTCAGTTTGTTAAAATGTTCTTCTTTTCCCGCCCTGCCCTCTTGTGCAGTGTTGCTACGTTCCATCCCAGAGGGAGTCAAATTGCAGTGACGGGTGAGGTGATTCACATACATGGACCCATGCCAGCACCCATGCAAATTGTTCCAGTAACTCCAAAGGAGTACAGAGGCCGTTCTTAAATCATCTCTGCCTGCAATAGCATTACCACAGTATTGGTAGCATTCCCTATCGTAAGCACGGGCAATACGGTGCCATTATTGTAGCATTAACTAGTCATCAAAGGCAAAATGTGAGCAGTTGTAAAGGTGACCACTGGACTCGCGTGCATTCGTAGCTACTTGCGTAAGAAAGGGCTTGCTGGAATAGGCTTTGTTTATAAGGCTTATAGCACGAATGTCTCTCAAAACAATTACTCTATTTCCTTTAGCAAAAAGTCCTGGTGCTGGGAAGCTGTTGGGAAACTCCCAGGCTATTTTTGGCTCCTGCGATGCCCATTCACAAATTTGCAGTGAATAAATTAGCTGAGCTGGGGCTAGGAGGCTAAGGGAGGAATTTACAAGCGGCAACAGTGAATATAAACTTACCTACCGAGCGCTGTGATAATTTCTTAAACAGGAAGGGCAAAAAATAGTAGTTGTCATTTGTAGCTGCCTGAGAATAACTCTATGAAGCTGTAACTTACTACAGCTGGTTTTGCTCATAGCCAGCAGGCAGCTGTTCCATTAGGCTCGGTGTTGTCTTTGTCCTAGGTGCTTAATCAAGCAAAAACATGCACCTGCTCAAATTAACCTATCCAGTACTCCCACAAGCAAAAGGGGCTTCTTAATGGTAATCCAGTAAAAGAAATGTGCAACCGTGGGCTTGTTTAAATAGGAAATGGTTCACAAGAGAGACTGTCAGAGGACACAGAAAATACTGCTCAGGCTCAGGGCCGGCTCCAGGCACCAGCTTACCAAGCAGGTGCTTGGGGCGGCCATACCAGAGAGGGGCGGCACCTCCGGCTCTTCCGCGGCAATTTGGCTGGTAGTGGGTCCCTCACTCCCGCTCGGAGCGAAGGACCTCCTGCCGAAGTGCCGCAGATCGCGATAGCGGCTTTTTTGTTTGTTTGTTTGTTTTTTGTTTTGCGAGTGGGGGGGTGCGGCAAAAACCCTGGAGCCGGCCCTGCTCAGGCTGAATGCATGGCTGGGCCCAAGTGCGGTGGAAATGCTCCATTTCTGCTCTGAAGGGGGAGGCAGGCAACAGATGAACTGCCAGCTCAGCTCTGTGTTCTGTGGGGCAGAGCTCTGCACCATCGATTCAAAACATCACATGCTGTGCGCTGTAATGATCCAGTCAATAGCAGAAGTGTGATTCCTACATCTATCACATCTGATCTGTACGAGCTGTTATCTGCATCACCCAGAGGCCACATGCGGGGGTGACTTTGGTGTATTGCATAACTTCAGTGAGATTGCTCTAGACATGAGTAAACAGCCATTATTTACCTGGTCTCAGTGTAGTAGTGAGGCTTCCTCAGTTACAGACCTAGGGCCCAGCTCTGTTGCTCAGGGGGTTAGAGCAGTGGTCTTGGACTGCAGGGGTCGCAGATTCAAATTTCACAGGGGTCTAGGTAGCAGTCTCTGACTCAGACTCTCCTCGCTGGTAGCTCATCTCTCCTCATGTGTCCCCCCCAACCCCAGATTTCTGCCTACCATTTAGCAACAGCTTTATAAGAGGTTTTCAAACTGTAGGGCGCACCTCCCTATGGGGGCACGGAGGAACTTTTGGGTGGGGGGAAGCAGCAATGCCAGGCAGCTCAGGCCAGCCCTGCCTGGCAGGGTTCAGGAAGGGAGCACCACCTCCACCCCCTGACTCACCTCAGCAGGCCACCCAGCCTGTCTGGATTGGGGGTGGGGGGTGCAACCAAAAGGGTGGTTTTCAAACTTTTTGAGTTGACCCCCCTCCCTTTGAGTTACAATTTTTGGTTGCACCTCCCCCTCACCCTCCTCCTCACACACATCCCAGACAGGCTGAGTGCCCTGCTGAGGTGAATCAGGGGATGGAGGTGGCACTCCCTCCCCGAGCTGCCTGGCGTCACCGCTCACTGTCCTCCCCAAACATTCCTCTGCACCCCGGTAGGGGGACGCATCCCACTGTTTGAAAACCTAGTAGATCCAGAGGTGATGCATGGGGCAGTCACATGCCCACCTAGAACCTTTACATTGTGACCCCACTCTATCAACAGCTACACATCGCCTCTGGCACCATCAAACAGTGCTGCAGCTGAGGGCCTGGGGGGCTGTCTCAGTAGAGCATAGGTACAGACTAATAGTTGAGAATCCAGTTGTGTTTAAAGAGCAATTTGCAATTTGACAAGCTTTAAAGTGATTGAGGCTCTTTGGGCCCAACCAGCCTGTGTGTAAGCAGTGCAATTACTCTAAAGTCAATGGAATTGTGCCTGCTTATTACAGGGCTGAAGTTGGCTCCACGGATCTTGCTGTGCAGAACAGAAGAGTGAATTCATCTGAAAGTAACCAAAGGAATAATGGCACTTGAAACCATGCACTTCATGGAAAAGAGCTTCATGCACAATGCCGCAAAAGCTGAAAATTCAAGTGGTTCCAGGCACGAGATCCAAGGGAGCTATTGAAATCCTAGGTTTCTGGAACTAGTGTTCAGAAAGACATCGCTCCGCGTGGGGTTTCTCAGTGGGGGCAGAGTCAAGTGAAGGGTTGGGCCATTGGCTACATCAGCGATAGAAGGAGCATGGATTAAGCAGAACAAATAGCATCTCTGAATGCCTCCCCTTTCCCCTACAGTGATCTCTGCACCTCACCCCACAGTGCACAACCATTCTGCTCCCCTCACAGTCATCAAAGGTCAAAGAAAAATCACCCTCCTCAGCTTGGTGTTTCTCAACATCTTCCTGCTGGGTTAAATGAGTCACAAAGTGAGAACTTTCCAAATAATGGCTCCTTCGGGAGGTCGTGGAGTGGAGTAACTCTAGATTGACTATAAATCCAGCACATTCTTTCTGAAATATTCATTCCTTTTCATACAACTCTGTTAATACATTACATGTGTCGGTCCTCTGGAGTGACTTTATGTCGGAACATGTGAGTTGCTACTACTAACCAGGTATTCAGTGAGAACATACACAATCTGGAGATAGTCTTGAGATGCCAACAGGTAATTCATTCATGGTCTCTCTCTGGTGGTATAAAATTCTGAGGACCCATTCAGTTATAGGGAGTCTCATAAGGAAAGCCTGTGTATTGCATTCTTGCAGAGCAATCAATGTGTTCTAAAAAGAGCGGATTGCTGGGATATTCATGTGTGAAAGTTCCACATTCTTTGTGGCAAAGGCACTTATCCACTGACATTTTTGGCCATCCAAATCCCCAATGAACCCCTGAAGTATAATCCCATAATTACACATTATCCACTGAATGCCCAACAAATGGCATAATGTTATGCTTATAGCACAGCCTCCTCATATTGAAAGGCAAATAGATTCCAAGATGTGAGATCCCCTTAATGCACCCAATGAGCCATGCAGAATGCCATGTTCAGTTGCTCGAGATATCAGTTTTTTAAATCCGATTACATGGGTTACAATAGAACAAGAGCAAACTGAATGCACTATTTGAGCTAAGCCTGAGACTGAGCGCTAAAATCCCAAATTTAAATCCCTTTCCTGTCACTGATGCACTGTGTGGCCTTAGACAAGTCACTTAACCACCATGTCTGAGTTTCATCCTTTATGGAATGGGGTCAGTTCTGTTGATCTTCCTCATGGGTGATGGGAGGGTTGGTTAGTTGTGTTTGTATGGTGCCCTGAAGATTCCAAGTGCTGTATAAAGGATAGGTAGGTGTTAGCAGCAGCAGGTTCAACATATTGTTGTCGCATCAGATTCACTAACTCATTTTCATATGGCCATCGGATTCGTGTAGTCAACAATCTCATCTGATTCACTCATCCTGCAATTCGATCCATGCAGATGGAAGATGATTTAAAATCGCTGCTGTTCAAGTTTGCAGCTGACACAATGATTGGTGGGATAGTCCATAATGAAGACAGGTTACTGTTAGAACAATTTGAATCTCCTGATATTACAGAGTGTACTACCTTTTACAGGCGAGCCGGGTGCTGCAGTGAGAACCACCTTCATATTATCAAGGAGCCTTCCTGCTCCAATCAAGAGCTGCTCTATTTAAAGCAGGAAGCTGAGGTGATGGGGCATAGCGACCAGGAGCAGCACAGCTGGTGATCTCTGGCCCAGCTCCCTGCGGGTTGGGTTTATGCAGAGACTTTTGTTTTGAAATTTAAGTTTTGAATAATCCAAACCTAGACTCTGAGGTAAGAACCTTTAAATTGTTGTTCAAGTTCTCCTTTAAGGGTAGACATGTTAATTAGAGTGTTTGGTTTCTCCAGGCTGGAAGCTGAGTTGTGGTAAGAGGTGCCCAGGGAACCTGGGCTGCTGGGGGATCCCTGGACCCTCGATCTACCCTGGGTGGTGTGCGCTACGGGACAGGGACATGGGCTGGGGGCTGCTCTTGGGCACCCTAGGCCTCCGCCCACGGCAGGCGGAGGGTCTGTGGTGCCTTGCAGTTGCCAGGGATCCCTGGATGGCTCTTATCACAGCCTAGGGTGACCATACATCCTGTTTTGGCAAAACAGTCCCTTTTTTAACGTTTTTGGCAAAACTGGGCATTTGTCCCGTTTGCTCTTGCCAACTGATCATCAATTGGCAAGAGCAAACAGGAAAAATGCCCAGTTTTGCCAAAAAAGGGCTCGGGGAGGAGGTGAGCGGTGGGACTCAGGGGGTTGAGTGGTGGGGTTCAGATGAGGCCCGCATGGGCGAGGAGAGGAGCTTAGTGTGACATTATCTGATTAGAATATGATCATGCAAATCATTGTTGCTACCACTGTTATATAATTACAACTAATTTTATACAAAGTGTGTTAAGTAAGGTGTCAATAGAAAGGGTTAAGTGGCTCACAGGCTAAATGACCCAGAATCAACCTTTAGAGACATGTTAGAAAAGTATGTGAATGGTCATTAGGGCCATTCCATGATAGATAGACTAGAACTTTGAAATGCAAACCTGTAGTGTTAGAGAATTGGAAGTGATACTAATTGTATGTGTTTACTTGTATCTTGTTAGATGTTAGCCATGTAAACAGACAGTTCCTGTCTGTTACTATAGCTATTAAGTATAGCAGAGATATCAAAAGGACATCTTAACATTTAAATGAACTGTAAACATAGTGGTATCACTGTATTCTTTCTTTGAAATGTGTAGCAAGTCACCTACGAATGGTGGAAAACAGGCAACTGCCTTGTGTTAATCCCTGTAGCTAACTACCGGTGCTACTTAGGAAATAGGTCTATTTCAAAGTCTCCTTGATTACCTATTGTTTGTTTAAGGACTCTGAGCTGTCAAAAGAAGACCTGGAACTGTATAAAAACCCTTTAGTCCTGATCCTTTTTATTTCAGAATTGCTTGATGCTTCATGCAGGGGAAGCTTAAGTCATAACACTGAGATCTTCAGTCCTATCTGGATCACCCTGAATATGGACATTGGATTATAAACTATGGACTAATTCTGCAACTACAAAGCTCACCATCTCTACTATGAATCTGATCTCAAGTCTGTATGCATATTGATCTTTTAACCAATCTTTTAACTCTCTCTTCTTTTTTAATAAATTTTAGTTTAGTTAATAAGAATTGGCTGTAAGCATGTATTTGGGTAAAATCTGGAATATTCATTAACCTGGGGGGTAATGTGTCCGGTCCTTTGGGATTGGTAGAACTTTCTTATATGATGAATAATATTTTCAATAATTCTCATCATATTTGACTTGGGTGTCTGGGTGGAGCCTAAGGCTGGGATGCTTTAAGGCAGTGGTCACCAACTGGTCCATCGTGATCGACTGGTCAATCCTAGAGGATCTCCCAGTCCATCATGATCTCCGGTGGCTCAACGGGGCTGTTGCTAAGACAGGCTCCCTGCCTGCGCTGGCCCCACGCCACACCTGGAAGCGGCCAGCGTGGCCCCAGGGGTGGGCGGGTAGGGGTCTCCCTCTGCACACTGCTCCTGCCTGCAAGCACCACCCCTGCATCTCCCATTGGCCGGGAATGGGGAGCTCTGGCCAATGGGAGCTGCGGGGGCAATGCTTGCAGAGAGGGGCAGTGTGCGGAGCCATGTGCAGCCCGCCCCCCCCCCACAGGGACCACAGGGGTGCATTGGCCCCTTCAGGGAGCGGTGTGGGCCCGGGGTAGGCAGGGAGCCTGCCTTAGCGGCAGCCATGCTGCCCCAACAACCAGGAGCCACCATTGGTAAGTGCTGCCTGGCGGGAGGCCGCAGCCCAACCCACAGCCCTGAGCCCCCTCCCGGAGTTAGCACCCCAAACCCCCTCCTGTACCCCGAATCCCCTTCTGTACCCCAAACTCCAGTCCTGACTCCCCTCCCAGAGCCAGCACCCCATGCCCCCTCCTGCACCCAAACTCCCTACCCTAGCCCAGTGAAAGTGAGTGAGGGTGGGGGAGAATGAGTGATGGAGATGGGGGGGGATGGAGTGAGTGGGGCAGGGCTTTGGGAAAGGGGAGGAGCCTCAGAGAAGGGTCAGGGTAGATCCTGGGTTGCTCTTAAATGCAAAAAGTGTTCTTGGGCATAAAAAGGTTGGAGACCACTGCTTTAAGGGAACAGTGTTGTTGGCTTCTGGGTAACCAGTAAGGTATTATAGAAGCTGTTTTGTGCTGATTTGGTAAATCTAAGCATTGGGCTATCCACCAACTTTGGGGATTGTCTACCCCATTCTTTGGAGTTCACCCTAATTGAGTAACTACTGCGTGGCTCCCCTGGGACTCCTGGTCACACTTGGGCAAGTGGCTTGGGCCAGCTCTGGTTCAGGGGTTGGGGGAATATGGTCACCCTACCACTACCCTACCACCCTACCACTGCTCTGGCTTCAGGCATGGCCTCAGGGGGAAGAGGAGGAGCAGGGCGGCAGGTCCCCAGGGGGAGCGGAAGAGGAGGAGCAGGGGGTGGGGCCACAGTTCCGGTGTTGGCAGCCCCTGCACTTCTATATAGGTTCTGGCATTCCGTGGGAGCCCCCAAATTGGTTGGGGCCTCTGGGCACGGGCCCCATGGGCCCATGCGTTTATCCACCACTGAACAAGATCCCGTAGCTGGAAATTTAAGAGAAGTTCTGTAACCTGTATATGAGGGGAGTTGGACTAGATGGTACATCTGGCCTTGCAATCTCTGAATCTATTAGTTCCTGTGTTCATTTCTTTCTTTCATGAGCCTTGGGGAGAGCATGATTGCCTACATTCCCCTCAACAGATTCCTAACACTTGTAGCTCTGTATCATAAAGATTATAATCTAATCTCATGCTTCAGTATTTAAACCAGTCATGTGCAGGAGCCAGGAAGAAATTCCCCCTCCCCCGATGCACTGTTGAAATCTGTTTTTTTTTTCCCCCCCATCTTCCTCTGGAGCATGAGAGATTGGTTACAGCTAGAAATAGGATACCAGCTGGGGCACACAGATGCTCTGTGGTCATACAGAAAATCCTCTGTTCTAGATGCTTGGCTGGTATGTCTTGTTCACATGTGCAGGGTCAAACTGATCACCAAACTTGGGGCTGGGAATTTTCCTCCAGATCACACTGGTAGGGACCTTTGTTTTGTTTCCCCCCCCCACCTTCCTCTGTGTCATGGGGTGTATATACTTGGTGCTGGCCCAGCAACCAAGGAGTTAAAGCAGGTACTGCTGGCCAGTGCTGAGTGGCAGCCTCACAGGAGCTGGGAGAATAAAAGAGCTGGGATACAGAGGGGCATGGTGTCTGCCAGAGGAGCAAACTGGCCAGAGAAGGAAACTTCTGGCCAGCCAGCTGCTGAGAAGCCATGCAGAGACAACACCATGAGAAGGGACAACTGGACCTACAAGCTAGAAAAGCCTACAACAACCAGGGGAGGTAGGAAGGAGATGAGGACACAGCGGGAGCTGATGAGGCCCAAATCTGCCTGTCTAGCTTAAGGGCCCTGATCTGGAGCCCAGTGGAGTAGGTTGGCCTGGGTTCCCCTTTCAGTTTCAGCTCCAGCCCCCTGAGAGACTTAAAAAGTGAAGTATCAGAGGGGTAGCCGTGTTAATCTGGATCTGTAAAAAGCAACAGAGGGTCCTGTGGCACCTTTAAGACTAACAGATGTATTGGAGCCTAAGCTTTCGTGGGTGAATGCCCACTTCGTCAGACGCATGTAATGGAAATTTCCAGAGGCAGGTATAAATATGCAGGCAAGAATCAGTATGGAGATATTTATACCTGCCTCTGCAAATTTCCATTTCATGCGTCTGACGAAGTGGGCATTCACCCATGAAAGCTTAGGCTCCAATACATCTGTTAGTCTTAAAGGTGCCACAGGACCCTCTGTTGCTTTTTAAAAAGTGAAGGGGTTTTCAGAGCACCAGGACCAGCTGCCCCTGCCTAGCACAAGGGGAAAACCCCAAGCAAGAGGAACTCCCTGGCTAATGGGGGTTCTGTTGCACTGACACACTACCTCACACTCCACAACAAGTGGCACAGATCATCTGTGAGGATCTGGATGCATCTCACCTAATCAATTCCCTGCCATTGCAGGGCCTCCACATTGGTGGCACCTCAGTCTCAGCTGTTTGCTGCCTGTGGCACACCACAGCTTAGGGTGAAGATTATGTCATAGAAATTTCTGTCAGTTTCAGCTGAGGAATAAGGAGAGATGGACACAGCTAATCAATCAAGGAGCCCCGGGAGGGGCGATCCGTTTATTTCAATTGGGTTTGAGCTCATAAGTCAGCAAGAACAAAGAAAACACTTACGCCAAAGCATTATATGCAGTTGCTTATGATAGTCTATCGCTCTCTGATTGGCCAAAATTTGCCATCATTACCATACATAATTAGCAAACTACATGTATCTGCCCCTCTTATGACCCCTTCTATTTGCCCCCTTCTCCTTGCTTATTTTGCAAACTAAGTGGTTAGCTATCTACATGATGCAGGCACAGAAAGGTCCATTGTCTCCAGGTTTGGAGTTTGGCTACATTTCCTCTTGAAGGAACTTCCTGACACCTATAGCTGACCCTGCATTTTGTCCTTCTTTCTCCCATGTGTACGTGACAAATTTGCCCCCTGGCAATTAAGTAGAATAATTTTATATCAATTTAAAATACTTTAGTTTAACTGAGGTCATCTGGTTTGCCATAGGGATATTTGGGCGACATTTAATGACTTGTGATATGCCCATCAGCCCCCTATATGATCTAATTGTTCCCCTTCAGCCTGAGACAATGGACCTCTAATGCACTCAATGGCAGCCCACCTGCACAGATCCAGTTGTACAATCAGGGTCTAGTAATGGTGCCAGAAACACTTCTGTGTCAAGCCCTGGTGTACTTGTTTCAAATATTAACTGGGATTGGGCGGGAGCAGGAACTTGCAAATGATAATTTTGGTTCACTCATTGGCTTCCTCTACATCCCCCAAGCAAGCCACTTAATTTACTTATTTCCTCATCTGTTAATAAGAGATTACTTGACTCACACAGGTGTGCTGAGGGTTGGTTAATATTTAATAGTAGCTGGCAGATGGAAAGCACAGTAAGTGGCCTTTTTCCCCATAGTCCTATAACCTTGTATGGTGTAATAATACTTAGCCCTGCCGGTGGGCACCCTTTCAAAACCTGCTAACTTTGTTTTAGACAAATAAGAAACTCAGTATTTACTAGATTTGAGGTATTTCCCCTGCTAACTATAAGGAAGTATAGGGAATATAGCAAAAGCTGAGGTAATCTTACTTGTCTGAGGCAAAGTTAAAGGGTGACCAATACAAGTGTTAACTATTGGTTGGTGTCATTGTTTCTATTCTGTAAATCATTACAGAACTGGCAAAAAGATGGACATAGAAGAATTGTGTGTTTACATTTTATTGACTCCATGAAACTGAATACAGGATTGTGACCAACATATGTGACTTCAAGATTTTGCTTTTCAGCTAATGCAGGCTAGAGAGTGGTGTGTGGTGTTTGTTTGTTTTTAAAAATAAACTGAAAGAAGAAAAAAGTCAGGTTAAAAAAACAGTATAGAAAATCAATCATCTGACCTATCAAATAAAAAATATATTAACACCATGGGGTTCTGATGACATTAAAGTGCTTACCCTACAATCTGGTGTGGTCATGATGTCAGCAGCATGTCTGGACTATATATCCCCTAAATCCCAGCATAGACTATGTCTGTGTATAAATTTAAAACTCAGCTGTGTATGCACCTCCATAATATGCATTTATTAGATAGTTTATTCCCAACTCTACCTGCTTGCTGTGTGGTATTGTAAAAATCACTAGATTTCTCTCCTCATACATTCCCATCTGTAAAATGGGTGTAATAGATTATTTATCTACCTCACAATGGAGTTGAGAAGCTTAATGTTGTTAGTGATTTGGGATGCTTCAATGAAAGGCACTGCCTGATGAAATACAAAGAATTGCTGGCCACTGCTATTATTCTAAGTAACTTAGTATGGAATGTTAGTAAAGACAAACTACAATCTAGAATACAGAAACCGGCCATCAGTGCTGATGAAGGGGGGAGAAAAGGTGAGCTCAGGGGTCCCCCAAATCATCTAACATCTGAGTAAATAAAGTGAAATGGGAGGGTGTGGGACCCATGATGTACGGGGCCCCCAAATTTCTCTCAAAGGGTCTGCAGACCATCATTTTCACAGCATTTCCCTGATTTTGTGCACCATTGTAACAAGACCATTTCATCTGTCTTGAATAAATGCAGGTTATTCCAGTCATGTCCTTGGGGAATAATTAACACTTGGTTGAGAATCAAGCTCCTTACTTGAAACGTCAGTGCCCCCAAACTAGATCTTTCTCTATATTTTACAGATATTTAGTCTTGCTGTGGAACATGAATGGAAAGCGGGAGGGGCTTGATTTGACCAGATTGCTAAACTTTATCTCTAACACTTCCTCTAATGCCAGGAGTTTAGTTTGTCCTTTTCTGTAATCAAACCATGTATCTATTGGCAGTTAAGAGCCTCTTAGGGATCAGTTTGTACTTTCTCAAATCATCTCTATAGAACGGGCAAAAAATAATCACAGGTGGGATGGTAAAGCTTGGCCAGAATTTTATCCCTTCTTTTTAATTTTTTTTCAATATATTTGATCAACTTCATATAAACTTACACTAGATCGGATACAACACAAACTTGGGAAAAGAGCAGAATCCTAAAGCTCTGGCTTACTGAGAGTAATAACGTAACTCTGAGATCACCCCTGCCTGCCTTAAATCTGCACGTGCTCACATTGAAGCCAGTTGGAGTAAAGCAAGCAGGATGTGGCCCTTACTGACTATGTTATCAGCCCTCAAATCAAGGCATCATAGCATAGGTATGGACTGGCTTAGAAACCAACCCAATCCACCAGAGCGCATAGACTTTCAGAGGCAGCTCGCAAAACACTCAGCAGGCAGGAGCTGGTTCTGAATCTGCAGACCAAGTTTCTAATCCTTAAGAAAAGGATTGGAGTGCATCCAGCAGTAATGCAGGCAGTTTGCCCCTCTTCCGAAAACTAATACAAGTGTCGCCCAGTCTGCCCTTGTGGGTTAGTGGTAGACAATGCATTTTTCAGCCAGCAAACACAGCAAGTCACCAGTTTAATGGTGCTCTGCTACTTACTACCCAAGAGTGAGATACTTACTAAGGCTACATCTACACTACGGGGGGGGTCGATTTAAGATACGCAAATTCAGCTACGTGAATAGCGTAGCTGAATTCCACGTATCGCAGCCGACTTACCCCGCTGTGAGGACGGCGGCAAAATTGACCTCTGCGGCTTCCCGTCGACGGCGCTTACTCCCACCTCCGCTGGTGGAGTAAGAGCGTCGATTCGGGGATCGATTGTCGCGTCCTGACGGGACGCGATAAATCGATCCCCGAGAGGTCGATTTCTACCCGCTGATTCAGGCGGGTAGTGTAGACCCAGCCTAATACACACATCATTAGTCCTTGCTTTCACTGTCCTTGCAAATGAAGTGTTTTCCCAATAAAACCAGGCCGATTCACTAACATTCAAATGCATAAATAGCTCTTCACTCAAGAGCCCCTGGCCTTGTCATCTCCTCATTCAAATCCTGCCTCAAGATTTGCTTCTTTGCAAAGCTGATCAACACTCACCCACAGCTGTCAAATGCCCTCGCCACCCTGATATTACATGGGTGAGAGCTTTCCTCAATTTCCACCTGCTTCTGTTGGTACCAGGCTGGCTTGGATTTTTCCTGGAAGCTTAACAGGTGAAAAGGCCCAGAGCAGCAACTGTCTATAGTGGCGCCTTGTATAGTTCTAAGCACATAATCACAAAGCCTAGAAACAGGATTGCACCTCTAGGTATTGAAAAATCATGTCTCGTCCAGAAAATCATGAGACTGAAATTAGTAAATAAACAAGGGGGTGCTTTTCATTTGCCTTTTGGTTTTTGAGGCTCTAGGGTGCATTCGGGTCATGTTTTGAACTCCAAGCTCTCCTCTGCAGCCAGCAAGGCTAGAAAATGAAAGCTGAGATTCCCGTGTGAACCCAGGCCTCAGAAGCTGGAGCTTTAAGAAAAACAAAATCTTGCAAGATTTGTGATAAAATCACAAGACTTGGTGTGATAAATGGGGATGGGGGAAGGTAGTTCCCTTTTATGGACACCCAGCCAGTCAGTAGCGATAGAATCCTCCTTGACAGTTGTACCCAGGGGCGGCTCTATGGTTTTTGCCACTCCAAGCACGGCAGTCAGGCAGCTTTTGGCGGCGCGCCTGTGGGCGGTCCGCTGGTCACGCGGATTCGGCGGCGCGCCTGCAGGAG
Organism: Chrysemys picta bellii; assembly: GCF_011386835.1. NCBI lineage: Eukaryota > Metazoa > Chordata > Testudines > Emydidae > Chrysemys > Chrysemys picta. The sequence continues at coordinate 135,015,100 of NC_088794.1, read as the reverse complement.
GTCCGCCGCTGCTGCGCCATCGGCGTCCCCGAAGCCGCGGGACCAGCGGACCTCCCGCAGGTGCGCCACCAAAAGCCGCCTGCCTGCCACCCTCACAGCAACTGGCAGGCCGCCCCCAATGGCTTCCCGGCCCAGGCACGCGCTTGCTGCGCTGGTGCCTGGAGCTACCCCTGGTTGTACCCTAATTGCCTTAACTGTAAAGGGTTTAGAGAAGCTTAACCTGAGTTGGCACCTGACCAGGGGAACCAATAGGGAGGCTGTACCCTTTCAAATTGGAAAAAACTGCTGGGTGTGGGAGGTTTTGTCTTTGTCTCTTGGCCTGGAGAGAGGGGAAGGCAGCAACAAGCTGTAAGCTTTAAGCCAGGTATGGGAAATCATCAGCATCATACCTAGAAACTCCTCATTTGGAACCCCAGATATGTAAGTAGCACAGGAAAAGTTAAGACAGATGCGATTAGGAACCTTTTTGGTTATTTTGGTTTGTGGGTTCCTCTGTGCTAACCCAAGATGCTTTTGTTTAGCTTGTAACTTTTAAGCTGAACCCCAAGAAAGTTATTTTCAGTGTTGAATCCCTAAAGCCTGAGTTTTCAGATTTGGGGTGGGGGGGTGGGAAGGTCTAAGGGGACCAGACATCCCGATTTTTATCATGACCATCCTGATATTAGGGGCTTTGTCTTATATAAGCAACTATACTGCACCCTCCCCCGCCCCAAAAGTGTCCCAATTTTCACACTTGCTATCTGGCCACCCGTGGGGGTCGAGTAAGTTGGGTGAGGCTGCCCAGGGTGTCAATGAAAAGCTGACAGGCTCAGTGATGAGACTCAGAGGGGGAGGTTAGCTTCAAGTGTGCATGCAGGCTGCCTTCCAGACCAGGGGCAAGAGCTCTGCATTTAGGCTTGGCTTTGCCTTTTGAACCCAAAGTACTTAGCCACCTGGTGTCTAATCAACACTGTCCTGTTTTGCAAAGGCTGTCCTGTGTCACTGCAGACATCTGCTACTTGCACAGCTCCCAAGAGGGAAAGGCCAAGGGCATTGGCCCTGCTGAAGGAGCCATAGTGAGAAAGATGCGCTGACGCCAGAGACCCGGTCTTGGAGTAGTGGACCCTGGAGCAAAGCAGAGGCCTGGGGCATATCACTGAGGGGGATAGAAAGGTTAGAGGCAAAGCGACAATAAGTTCCTTTTGTGTAAACTCTATACCCATAATCTGGATGTAACGGGTCAGATCCTCCACTGGTATAAATCTGTTTAAGTCAATAGCACTCCACTGATTTATACCAGCGGAGGATCTGGTCCAATGTTGCTGCTGGCATCTGCCTTGCATTTGCATTCTGAACACTGCTGGCAGATTGTCATGGATTTTTCAGGAAGAACAGGGATGGAGGGAACACACAGTAAAACGCCCACCTTCTCCTCCGATATGTCAATAGTTCTGTGCTGCCGTGGCTTTGCCATGTGAGTGCCATGGGCCATCGCTAGCTCCCTGCGCACAGTCTGAGTGTAAATGGGCTGTGCGCCATGACCCACTACTCAAGACTTCACATCCTTGTCTTGCTCCTTGACGCTTCACAGGGCTGTAGTCCTGTAGATCCTTCCAGGATTGTGGAAGGATCCCTCCTGTTCAGAGGTAGCTAAGATTCAGGGGCAGATTCAAGTAGCCCTACATTCAACAGTCATCTTGGAATCTCCATCCTTCCCACCCTGTAGTAGATGGAGTTTCCCACAACACAACTTAGCACCATTGTGACGGTACAGTCTATATGGTTTTATAAAAACATAAGTGAATATAATGTAACTGGAATATGCTTCATGCAAAAGATCTCTTGTAAGGTATCATTACAAGGCTTATAATCTACTGAGTGTGATCATCCTATTGGTATAAATGTACCACTCTTGTATCTGAAACTAGAAATTTAAAATATAACTCTGAGGGCCTATTGTAATTATGCAAAGTGTGGGCCATTAATGGTGGTTTGGAATCTTGATGACTCCCATTAACCAGGACCATTGTCCGCAGATGGCTGTGTTTTACCTGTGAGTCTTCCTGTATACTTGTGTGCTGGCAAGTGGGTAATGAAGTCTTGTAGTGACATGTGATCATGTCACCTGAACTGGAATCCATCTTTAACCTGGTGCTTTTCCAGTGGGGGGGGGGGGGGTGGAAACCCAGAGGGACAAAGGGTTCCCGCCTTATGCAAAAGCAGGGCCGGTGCAACCACTAGGCAAACTAGGCAGCTGCCTAGGGCGCCAAGTGGTTGGGGGGCGGACAAAAGTGTGCTCCGGGGCGGCGGTGGAATGGAGGTGAACTAGGGCAGGGGGGCACAGGGAGGGCTGCCTGCAGCAAGTAAGGGGAGGTGGCACACAGGGGAACTGCTCCCCGCCCCAGCTTACCTCTGCTCTACCTCCTCCCCGAGCACGCCGTCCCGCTCTGCTTCTCTCCCTCCCAGGCTTGCGGCGCCAAACAGCTGATTGGCGCTGCAAGCCTGGGAGGTGGGAGAAGTGGAGCAGCGACGGCATGCTTGGGGAGGAGGCGGAGCAGAGGTGAGCTGGGGTGGGGAGCTGCCGCCCGGCTCCTCGGGCTGGGGGAGCTGCCGCGGGCGGGGGTGCCTCAGGTTGGAGGGGGGAGCTGCCGCAGGGCTCGGGGAAGGGGCGGAGCAGAGGTGAGCTGGGGTGGGGAGCTGCTGCACGGCTCCCCAGGCCAGAGGTGGGGGGAGCTGCCACCTGATGTGCCAAGACTACCTCTGCTCTTATTTTCCCGGCCAGCTCAGGACTCCAGCACCCTGTCTTGCTGAGCCAGACACTCCCGTCTGCTCCAACACAGACCCAGGGTTTGAATTACTTGCTCCACAGCTGCAGGTTTACCTGAAAACAGCTCACAGAAGTTAGTTGGGTTAGACTCTCAGTGGGGTCTAAACCCAAATAAATCCGTTTTACCCTGTATAAAGCTTATGCAGGCTAAACTCATAAATTGTTCACCCTCTATAACACTGATAGAGAGATATGCACAGTTGTTTGCTCCCCCAGGTATTAATACATACTCTGAGTTAATTAATAAATAAAAAGTGATTTTATTAAATACAGAAAGTAGGATTTAAGTGGTTCCAAGTAGTAACAGACAGAACAAAGTAAGTCACTAAGCAAATAAAATAAAATGCACAAATTTATGTCTAATCAAACTGAATACAGATAATCTCACCCTCAGAGATGCTTCAGTAAATTTTTTCCTCAGACTGGACCCCTTCCAGGCCTGGGCACAATTCTTTCCCCTGGTACAGCTCTTGTTCCAGCTCAGGTTGTAGCTAGAGGATTCCTCACGATGGCTCCTCTCCCTCTTTGTTCTCTTCCACCCCTTTATATATCTTTTGCATAAAGCGGGAATCCTTTGTCTCTCTCTGGGTTTCCACCCCCCCCTTCCTGGAAAAGCATCAGATTAAAGATGGATTGCAGTTCATGTGATATGATCACATGTCACTATACGACCCCAAGCCTTCATTCCTTCCAGCCTGACTCACAGGAAGGCTTGCTTGCAAACAGAGCCCCAGTCAATTGTCATGGTTGATGGGAGCCATTAAGATTCCAAACCACCATTAATGGCCCACACTTTGCATAATTACAATAGGCCCTCACAGTTATATTTCATATTTCTAGTCCCAGCTAGGAGAGTGGTACAGTTATACAAATAGGATTACCACACTCTGTAGATTATAAGCTTTGTAATGATACCTTACAAGAGATCCTTTGCATGAAGCATATTCCAGTTACATTATATTCATTCATTACCATATTTTTATAAAACCACATAGACTGCACAATGTCACACTGCCCTCATTAGGGCCTGCAGCTGGGCTCCCTGCTAAGGGTCTTGACCCATACACCTAGGGTGACCAGACGTCCCGATATTATTGGGACAGTCCCGATTTTAGGGGACTTGTCCCTTGTCCCGACCAATGTAAGGTCGGGACGCCTGGTCACCCTCTATGAGGGGGACGGCGGCAAGCTGGCGCCGCTGGCGCCACTCACCTTCCCTCCCTGGGCCCTGGGGCAGCACGCAGTGAGCTCCTGGCGTGGTGGCGCCAGCCCACGGGGACCCCTGCCTGGCTGGCAGGAGCCTGCAGAACGCAGCCCTGCCCCTGCCCCGGCACACAGAGAGGCAGCGAGGAGGTCTCGCTCCCCTGTGTGCTGCAGCAGGGCGGGGCCTGTAGACTCCGGCAGCAGGCAGCGGTCGCCGGTAGATAGCCCCCCCCCATCCCTGCCCCCCTCCCCTCGACCCGACCTGACCCTAGGAAGGGGCCAGAGGGACTAGGAGGGACCTGCCTGATGGATGCTTCCTGGGAGCCGCTCCAGGTAAGCACTGCTGGGCTCACCCGGCCCCCTGGCAGGTCCCTCTGGGGGGGCTCCCCTCAGACCCACTGCCCTCAGCCTCCCCCGCAGTCCCCCCTGTGGCCCCCAACCTCAATCCACTGCCCTAAGCCCCCCGACCCTGTTCCCTCTGCCTCCCCCACAGTCCCTCCCCTCCTCCCGATCATCTCACCCGACTCACTGCCCTCAGCCCCCACCCTTAGCCTGTTCCCTCAGCCTGCCCCGCAGTGTCCCCTGTGGCCCCCAACCTCAATCCACTGCCCTCAGTCCCTGCTCCTGTTCCAACAGCCTCCCCCACAGTCCCTCCCCTCCCCACCCCCGATCATCTCACCCTGCATGGATGTGGAAATCTGTCCCGGATTCAAGGCTGTTGTTAGCCCCTGGGGCAAAAGATCAGCAGAGGTTTCCAAAGGGAAGTTTGCAGCCTTTGCTCAGACCCAAACATTTTCACTTAAAAAAATAAATAAATACCCAAACCCATCCTGACACCCATCTGCTCTGTCCAGATTTGCTGTTATCCCTGTTGAGGCCAAAGTGGTTTGAAAAATTAAAAATCCTTGACACCATTGTGTTGCCTCCCCGTGTTGCTCGTTAATCTGATGGACTTGCCGATAATGAATAAAGATGAATGCCCTGGGAGCAATGTGTCAGGCAGACAGTTTGTGAAGTAGGAATGTGAATGCTGAAGCCCTCACAAAATGCAGAGGCTTTTCTTAACCTGAGAACTGAAAAAGAGCCAGATACCCTGCATGAGTTTGAAAGTGACAAGAGCCTAGCGACTGACCAGAGCAGCATCAGGTTTGAAGTGACGAGGAGGGTCTGTGTCATGAAGTCTGCATTTCCACTGAGCACTCTTCCATTGCCAGGATAGCGCTGGCGCAGGTCTGCCGCCCGGCACAGCAATGCTGAGAGGTGCCAGTGTAGACCTGCCCCACTGCCCTCAGCCCCCACCCTGACCCTGTTCCCTCAGCCTCCCCCGCAGTTCCCCCTGTACCTCCCACCCCGAACCCACTGCCCTCAGTCCCTGCCCTACCCCAAATCTCTTCTTCAGCCTCTCTCGTCATCCCACCCCATCACTCCCCCTGCTGTCCCACCCCCTCAACTTCCCCCCATTCCAGTCCTGCTCCCCTCTGTCTTATCACCTCCAGACCCTGTCCCTCTCCCCAACCCCCCGACCCTCTCCAGCCCAGCCCCATTGTCTCCCCTGCCCCGCCCCACCCCACTCTACACAGCTCTCTACCCTGTCCCATTCATGCTCCCTTCAGCCCCTACCCTACTCCCCACATCCCAGTCCTGTCCCATCCCCCTCAGCCCCCCCCGACTCCCCCAGTCCCAGTCCTGTCCCCGTCAGTTCCTCCACCCTGCTTCCCCTGGTCCATCCCCTCACACCCACCGACTTCCTCGACCTCCCTCCCCCCAATCCCACTGCCTGGACTCACCCCCGTCCCACTCAGGACATGCAGGAAAAAGAAGCAATGGGCTTAAATTGTAGCAAGAGAGATTTAGGTTAGACATTAGGAAAAACTTCCTAACCGTAAAGGTAGTTAATCACTGGACAAATTACCTAGAGAGGTTATGGAATAGCCGTCATTGGAGTTTTTTAAGAGGTTAGACAAACACCTGTCAAGGATAGTCTAGTGGTGTTATTACTCAGTCCTGCCTCAGTGCAGGGGTTTGACTAGATGACCTGTTGATGTCCCTTCCAGTCCTACATTTCTGTGATTCACACTGAATTGCCTTGTGCCACTGTCTAGTAGTAGTGGCACACAGTTCTCTGACATGCAGGTTTATAAAATTGTAGTTAATATACAGTTTAGAGCATAGCAGTTTTAAAGCTCTGCATGTTCAGACCAATTGAACTGAAAATTGTGATCTATAGTATTCAAAACTATTAAGATGTGGGCTAAAATAAAATCAGCATGAATTGCTCAACAATATCAATGGAATCAGCATTACAGTGAAATCTTGCAAGTATTACATAGCACGCCGCCTTGCCCAAGTGGTAACTAAGCATAACATCTTCCTGTTTCAACATTCGTAACTTGTATCCCAGAGCTCCTAAAAGTTGTTTTTTTTTCAAACACTGAATACTGCTGTTACGAGTTTTAACAGGTTTTTTTTCTTTTAAACCACAGCACTGAATGTTATTCTAAAATTGTTTTCCAAATATTCTTAAACTCCCAGTTTATCCCCTGCTGATTTTCATTGTGAAAAGTATTGCAGGTCTAATAATAATATTTGGCACTTTTGTAATTCACTGTCCAACATGTGTTTTGTGCCCTCCTCTGTGGATTTTTAGAGGATAACTGTATAGCTACCAGCTAAGGGAGTTATATCTTGAACTCAAGTAGTAGAAGCTCATGCTTTTAAGTCTGGATGGCTCAGGTTCAATCTTTGGTGACTAGCTACGATGGAGGTTGCTACACTTATAATCCCCTTAATCAGAGGTTCTGAATATGCTTTGTTGTAGGCAGAGCTAGCCTATAGTTAAGCAACCGAAAATTTAGAATGGGAAGTGTTGAAATGTTGGGAAGCCTTATAATTTTGCATGTCTGGAATGAACATCCCATCTGAGGGATGGGGGCGGGGAGAGAGGAGAGTGAGACAGGACCAGGAAACTGGGACAAGGAATCCAGAGCTGTAGTGGGGGGCAGTTGAAATCAGATGAGGAGCTGGGGCGGGTTAGACAGCAATAGGATAGACATAGACTGGAGGGGACGGGGAAGAAGGGTCTTTGATTACTAGAGACCACTCCATTCAGGAGCCTGGGATAGACCCAGGATTCCTGAGTTTCACAGTTCCTCTTCTGTCAGCAGATATCTGTGATATCTCAAGGGTGAGAGTAATTAACGATTAACAATATACTAAGGGTCATGGTGTTTTTCTAAAAGCTTTTTCTAAAAGCTATCCTCTAGGAATTATTTTGGGAAAGTTCTATGTCTGTGCTATACAGGCGGTGAGACCAGGTGATCACCGGATCCCTTCTGGCTTTATCATCTCAGAACTAGGTACATCAATTCACATGCAAAATTCTCATTGAATTCAATAGGTGTCCTTGCCCTGTGGCTTAAGGTGAGGGCTGCAGCAGGGGCCGTTCAACCCCTCTCGCAGCTTCCTAGGGCCCCCTCTCATGGCTCTGTGCACCTGTGTCTGTCATTGTTGTCCTCTCCCCTCCCCCCGCCCCGCTCGCCCAATGTGTCCTGATATTTCACTTCCTGCGATCTGGTCACCCTACATACACCTGGCCACCCTACAGGGAAACAGGTGGAAGCCGGCTCTTTAACAGGGCAGTCAAAGGTTTTATACCTCTGCCCTGTGACTCACCTCCCACCTTTAATGAGCCCTCAGGCTCAACCAGCTCCGGCCTCTTCTCGGCCGGACATATTGGCCCTTCGGAGGGGTTTCTTTTTCTACCGCTGTTGGTTCCTGCGGGTCCTCCCCGGGGTTCTTAGGCCTCACCTCCACGGTAGGGGCAGGTCTCCCACACATGTCCCTTAGCCTGACAGAGTCCACAGTCCTGTTCAGGCTTTGTCTGAGTGTTCCCTTGCCCCTTCTGGACCTCTCTCTGAGATTGCTGGGTGCTTAGATACCCCAACTTCAGGGTCGGCTCCAAGGCCCCCAAGTCCTTTGCCTTCCTGACCTGTTGGCAGTGCGGGCGCCCTGGCCATAAAAAAACAGGACTGCCCTCAAATGGAGTGTGGGCTAGCAGACTTTTGTGGGTGGACTGGGGGGTGGGGGGAACCAGGAAAATTGGCCCTTAACCACCAATCCCGTGTTGGTGGGGGGAAGCCCCAAAAGGGTTTGGTGGGCTCTGCCTCCACCTGCTCACTGGTCGGTAAGGGTCTGGTGAAGACACATTGGATGGTTCTGGGGACAAAGGTAGCCCTTCGGTGTGTCCATGGGGACACCTGGAGCTATCGGATAGCCCGAGTTCCCCTGGAGGTCCAGGGGCATTTCCAGTGGCAGCAGGTAGGGGTAGTGGGGAGGTTACCCTACCCAGACCTACTGGGAAGCGATTGGGGGGGAGGCCCTACTTGCGGGAAAGGAAGTGGGCCCTGCACTGAGGCAAAACCAAGTAAGCCTAGACCATCCTTAAATGGTTTTTTGTCAACCTCTTCATAAAAACCTCCTATGATGGAGATTCCACAACCTCCCAAGTAATTTGTTCCAGTGCTTAACAACCATGACAGTTAGGAAGTTTTTCCTAATTTCCAACCTAAACCTCCCTTGTTGCTATTTAAGTCTATTGCTTCTTGTCCTGTCCTCTGTGGTTAAAAAGAAGAATTTATTACTCTCTTCTTTGTAACAATCTTTTACATACTTGAAGACTGTTATCATACCTCTCCCCCACCCCCGGTCTTGTTTTTTCAATCTTCCCTCATAGGTCATGTTTTCTAGACCTTTAATCATTTTTGTTGCTCTCCTCTGGACTTCCTCTAATTTGTCCACATCTTTCCCAATGTGGAGGGCACTAAACTGGACACAATACTGCAGCTGAGGCCTTATCAGTGCTGAGTAGAACGTGGGAATTGCTTCTTGTGTCTTCCTTGCAACATTTCTGCTAATAAATCCCAGAATGATGTTTGCCTTTTTTGCAGCAGTATTACATTGTTGACTCATATTTAGTTTGTTGATACACTACAAACTCCAGATCCTCTCTGCGGTACTCCTTCCTAGGCAGTCCCTTCTCATTTTGTGCAATTGCTTCTTCCTTCTTAATTGGAACACTTTTTTCCTTTGTCCTTACTGAATTTCATCTTGTTTATATCAGACCATTCCTCCAGTTTGTCAAGATCATTTTGAATTCTAATCTTGTCCTCCAAACTGCTTGCAACCCCAGCATGGTATAATCTGCAAATTTTGTATGTGTATTCTCTATGCCATGATCCAAATAATTTATGAAGATATTGAATAGAACCTGACCCAGGACAGATCCCTGCAGGACCCTGCTTGATATGCCCTTCCAGCTCAACTGTGAATCATTGATAACTATTCTCTAGGTATTTATCAGGGCTTGCTTAGGGACCTCTTTGTGCAATATATTGACTCCTCCATTGTCCTTGTCTTCTAGAAATGAGAGTCAATTTCTGTACATCTGTTACAATGCTTTGAGTTATGGGCAGGGAGGAGCAGGAGTCATGTTTAGGAACATGACTTAGAAGAACTGTAAAAATTTTGGATGCTTTTATTTCTGTTGTCTAGCTGGGCTTTAAAAGCATGTGACAAGAGTTGGAGTGTCAATCTCGGCAAAGAGTGTTCTATCAGCCACGCTTTCTGCATTTTCTTGGAGTTTGTCTATTTTCTGAATAATGGACTTTTTCTTGTTCCGGTCCAATCCTCGACAGGTGAGAACAGCTTCAATATGTTCCTTTCTGTGAAAAACAAAACCAGTGTCATTCTTGGGGAGCCCAAACAATGCAAATAAACAGCAAGCCACACCCTAAGGTAAGGTAGAGCGGAAACAGCCAAACACTGTTTCCATCCCTTAATATATCTCAGGTGTTCTCTGCTGATTATCCCATAGTCACCATGGGCTGACACAGAGCATTGCTGAGGGGCCTGGAGGCATAAAAACTCTGGGACAATCAGTGATGCTGGTGAATGGGATAGCTTAATGGTCTCTGATACAGGCAGTTGTGGATAAAATACAACATAGCTGCAAGTGCCCAGGAATGTCTTTTTCACAGTCAGCTGGGAGACTTGCCCGTGTAAGGACTGCTGGGTCAGGGTACAATGTAAGTGTTAGTATAGAATCAAATTCTGCCATCTTTATGTCGATTAATACCTTATTCTGTGAGGAGTCTCATTATCTTCAACATGGCCACTCGCCAGGTGGGTTACTACTTATTATGAGTAAGGCTGGCAGAACTGGGCCCCAAGATTTGCAAACACAAAATGGGAGTTCAGTGCTCATCTCCTATTGGAAGCCAATGGGAGTTAGGTGCTTACCTGCTCTTTGTGCTTTGAAAATCTACTCCCTGGATGTTTTCTACATTAATGTGAAATCTCCACCTTCATCGCACTAAGATTTCCTGAGAAGCTGGGGGCCTTTTATGTAACGAGTATTTGATTGTTAAATAATGTGGGCAGTAATACTCAAGAAATGGACAGGCACTAATTAGATTAGAGCTAGTAAAGAAGACTTAAGTAGCGGGCACTATTTCAGAAATCTGGGCGCAGTCAGATGCAGAAACCCATCTGAAAATCTGAGTCATGACTGCTAGGCTCTAAAGCAAGACAGTGCTAGGAGGCTCTGGCTGGTTTTCAAAACTTGCTTGGCCAAAGACTCTAAGATTCAGCAAGTGCAAGCTAAGAAACAAAAGCCAAGTTGATGAACTTTGAAATCTACTTGTAGTTGCGTTTTAAGGCTAATTATTAAAATTGTCATTGACCCCAATCCAGCAGATTTAAGAGTGTCACATGCTTTAAAGTTAAGTATGTGCAGAAGTCCTTTGGGGCTTTTTTTTTTTTTTTTTAGGGTTAGATTGGTTAAATATTTTGGATTCAGTTTCTGTGTTCTGAGCAATCTGCTAAATTTAATGCTTAAATTAATCCGTGTGCAAATAACATCCAGTGGTCAGGGCCGATACAAGGAAGTTTTGCGCCCTAGGTGAAACTTCCACCTTGCGCCACCCCCGCCCCCCAGCCTTGCGGCAGCTCCCCACCCCCCTCCACCCTGAGGTGCCCCGCCCCCCGCGGCAGCTCCCACCCCGGCCCGGGGAGCCATGCGGCAGCTCCTCCCCCGCCTTAAGGCACCCCCCCCGTGGCAGCTCACCACCCGCCGGCCCGGGGATCCGTGGGGCAGCTCTGACCCAGGGGTTCCCCTGGGCTGCCGGCGGCGTGCTGACCCGGGGAACCCCTGGGCTGCCGGCAGCGCGCTGACCCAGGGGAACCCCTGGGCTGCCTGCCGATGGCTCAGACTCCCTCTCCCTCCCAGCGTAGCGGCCGCTGTAAAAAAAAAAAAAATTGGGGGCGCCACTTTTTGGCGCCCCCAAATCTTGGCACCCTAGGCAACCGCCTAGTTGGCCTAAATGGTAGCACCGGCCCTGCCAGTGGTAACCACACAACATAGTGCAATCACCTGCATTAGCTTTACAAACTAACTTTTGTGAAACATACTTTAAGCTTTGCTGTTTAGTGGATATATTGATGTCATTAAACTCTATTGTTTTTGAAGTATGATAATACCACCAAAGTTCTAGTTCTAGAGAAACAATAACCTTACATGTATCAGACTCCTTATTGAGTCATGGAAAATCAATTGATAGTTTCGAGGGGCCTAAGGATATGAGATCATACCTGACTTGTAGGTACTGTGGACAAGCGCAGTGCTTCAGATTCACTTTGGTGTAAAAGAATGGCCCAAAAGCCCACAATAAAAGCTGAGACATGTGTATCAGGTTCTGCTCTGTCTGATGTCGCTTTGCCACTGAAGGCTGGATTGTAACCTTACAATCCCCTGGCCAGGTTTGGAAATCTCAACCATAACTTCACTTTTTAAAAACAAAAGACTAAATTCTGCAGCAATCTGGGGCCCAGGAGAAATGCTCAATATGCACCTACCCCTGTGTAGTCATAGACATAGAGTTTAAGGCCAGGAGAGACCAGCAGATTCCAGTCTGATCTTCTATCACAGGTAACCAACACCACCCAGCCAGCCTAGCACCAAGCCCAACAACTAGCATTAGACCACATTATTGCAGCCCTGGCTCCATCCAACCCCTGTATCGATGTTATATTTATATTTCTAGTGTGCCAACCACCATGGCATCTAGTAGCCAAATTAGGATATTATTTATCCTATAATCCTGGAAGGATACATATTCTCTGCCTCACCCTCAGTAGGGTTGAAATCCATACAGGAGGTTTTAGAGAGGAATTCGCCCCCACTTAGAGAGGAAGATGCCCTTTCTTATACAGCTGCCATTCCACATATGGGTTTTTAAAAACAGCCTCCAATTTTGCAGGTGCAATTTTGGAAGCACAATAAATTGAGGGCACAAAAGAGAGCATTTAGATGCCAAACTACTGGATTGTGCCAGCAAAATCAGGGTCTGGGATGCGGCCCCTTCAAAAATCCAGTTAAAATTTTCAAAAGCAGCAACTGACCTTGGAGGCCTCAGTTTTTGGGTGCTCATCTTAAGACCTAGACCAAACCCATTTCCTCCAACGCTGAGCCCTGCAAATTGGCTAGCACAGAGCCTTCAAATAAAACACAGTAAAACAATACGGGATCGGAAATAACTTCTGTGCACCATAAAGTTCAGCTGATTCTGCTGCTACCAACCCGGAAGCAAATTATATAAATATTCAGGGGCAAAAAACCTGAGCTTCATCCTGCTCACAGCACTTTACATTGAGAAAACCTCTGATATTAACCCCACATACCTGACATCTGGATAAGCCTGACATATTTCCTCAATATATTCCTTGATTTTGCATCTGTTCTTCTCGGAAATTATGTTTGCAATGTAATGAATGGCAGAATTAAGCCAATCCACATCAGAGCCCTAGAAATAAGTTAGAAGAGGTGAAGTCTGTGATCTGTATTTTAATGAGAAATGTCAACATGTATGATTCACATTTACAGAGAAGTTAACCAACTTGCTCAAGATCATGGCGTGAAGCCATGGCAGTCAGCCTCGAACCTTGTTCTTCTCCTGACTCCTAGTCTCTAACTTGTAGGCCATGCAGCCTCCCTGTGAGACTCTCTATAGAAACAATAACACATGGCAGTGGATGTTACACTGTAATATGATGTCTTGGGTGTATTGCAATGTTGCATAGAAAGGACCAACAGTGAGTCTGTGAAATGAAGGGGAACAGGGTCCAGAGGTTTTAGTTTTTCTGTGGCATTATCAACCGTTTTTAAGGCATTGTTAGTCTCAGTGGTTCACAAAGGGTTTTAAAAGCAAGCAGCTGCTTTCAGGCTCCTTCCTTGGAACTGGGAACAGTGGGGACGGAGCTCTTGTGTGCATGAAGGCCGCTTAGATCGTCCTACTGGAATTTCAGTAGGGGTCCAACTCTGCAGTCACGTGAGTAGGCCCAAGGGGACTGAGTGCATGAGTATGGCCCACTCATGTGAATAACAGTTTGAAGGTTCGTGCCTGGACTAAGTTGACCAGATAGAAGTGTGAAAAATTGGGACAGGGGGTGGAGTGGTATATAAGGTGCCTATATAAGAAAAAGCCCCAAATATTGGGACTGTCCCTATAAAATTGCAACATCTGGTCACCCTAGCCTGGACCCTGCATGATAATATGGTAGATATCAAATGCCAACCTCTTGGAAAGCTGATTTGTCTGCATTGCCCTGAGTGGCTATTTCCTCTACCTCACTTGCCAAAGAAGCACTACTCTTGGCTCACTAATGATCAAAGCTGGGAGGTTTGAAAAGAA